>NC_086334.1:20417246-21686301 GCF_032445375.1 Bacillus rossius redtenbacheri | reverse complement strand
TCCTGGAAATTGTTTCAGATTCCCAACAGCGAACTCCAGTAACCCGACGCAAGGAGGCACCGGCGGAGACCAGGGCAACTTCCAAGATGACGGAGACGACGATCTCTACAGCTAAGTCGTGGTTGATCACAAGTGCGCCTGTTGTAATGAGTGAATTGTGTGACACATGCTCCACCTCGAACTGTATCACCATTTACATGTATATCATAACTTTTATTGTATTATTAAATTAAATTGAACTTGTGTTTAGTGTGAGCAGCAAAAGACCAACCATTCAGTCCAAGCAGGGCTGAAAGTGTGCTTCAGAAACCGAAATAATAGGCTAGTGAAAGTATGATTTAGCACCACCTACGTAGTATTTAACACGCAATGATTGTGTTTTGTTGCGGGGCTCACATTTTGGCTGCATGGTTCTTTTAAATTTGGTCGTAACAGATGCGTACGAAACTGTTGGTGTTAAATATTTTGCCTGGATATTTGGTTGGTCTGCCTTTAATGTATTGTACTCTTTCGAAATAAATTTACAGAAAATCACAAATATTGGCACTCAATATTTTGGTTGTGTGTAAAAAAATTTCATTACTTCCTCACATGTCCGTTATTGGTCTGGATTAGAATCTATAAGAGGTAACAGTTTTGTAATAATGTTGATATTAATGGACAGGGTGTGGCTTTTTGATTAGCTTCATAAATGACACCTGGCCCTCGGAGAGAGAATTTCTGCATCGCTGCGAGATGATAGCTACTGTAATGTTTAAACACACAAGCTTTAGCATGTGCTGCTATATTTGCAGTCACGTGGTGATGCTGTTCAATAGCCGTAAATGTGGAATTGGAAGTCCCTGTGCAGCCCTGCATGGGGAAAGATCAGTTTTTGTTGAGCTTGCAAGATTTTCATTTACCAAAATATAGATTATTAGGCTATTAAACAATATGTTAAAAAAAATTTTTGTTCAGAGCATGACAATGTTTGAATATCTGTGAAATACATGAGAGATGTTTTATCAGATGGGGTATGAAGTGTTTGGCATGCAAATCACAGCTTTTAGTAATGCCAGCTTTATAAACTATGCAAGAACAAAAAAGTATGATGCAAAAAGTTAAATAACCAAGTTTTCAAGAACCATCTGGTTGTAAATTACACAAGACATAAAAATGGAAGGCACACAACCAACTTTCAACTGCTTGCATTGAAGCTTGCGTGCCTGCCATCTATGTTTGAAGCTAATTTTTCCGGAAACTTTAAAAGATGCTGACTCACATGTAATATATTTCCACTTTTAAGCTATCGCATAATGGAAGCAAATGATGCTTAATAATCCAGTTATTAAAAATTTCACAATTTGTGTGTGCAAAAAAAACTATAGTTGTGAAAAAGAGCTTGATGAAAATTTTTTTGAAGTTGTACTTCTTTAGGCATGATGTGGAAAAATGATATTTTTACTATGTGTGCACACATGCAACAAAATTTTCACAGTAAGATGTTGGACCCATGTGTGCAGGGCTAGATTTTAAGGAATATTTTAACCTGCCCAACGGACAGGTGTAATCGAAAATTTGCCTGTCCGCTGTTTTACCCAAATAAAAAAAATTTCAAAGTCGCTGAAAAAGTGAGAAAAAAGGATTTTTGCTATATTTTGCACCTATTTTTATCACACACGTAACATCCTTATTTAATCATCATTTTCAGACGAGTCACTGCACAAATTACTTGGCTGATTTTGTCTTGAACATCTTTGATAAGGAGGCTGAAAGGGTCGACGTTTTCTCTGAACATTATGATACCAGAGATTTATTGCTGGTGCTGGATCAAACTCACTTTCAGAAGGTGACTGTATTTGAACACGCATGAGGGCAGACAGTGTACCATCATTTAGACAGTTTCGCCAGTCTGTCTTTATAGACTTCAGTCTTTACAGACTTGAGCAGCCCGTAACAAAGCTAATCCAGATGATTTTGAATGCGTTTCGCAGACTTTGCAAAACATTTGTTTTGTTTCTGTGTCGTAACGAAGCTAAAGAAACTCGGAACACCAAGACGTTAAAAAGGTACGGGACCGGGCGATTTTTTCATATTTAACATTATATTCGGACTTGTCCTTGTCCGTTTTTCTTTTCTTTTTGGTGGTTTTGAAGCACCAGTAATGATTTTCCACATTGTGTAACGCAGTTATTTAAATACTTAAACAATCACCATGACAAGATAAACTGTAAAAGATTCCGTGTCCTCTAAACAAGTAATGCTTATTTTTTGATGCAACAGTTGACAGGCGAATTTTCAAGCAGTCGCAGTCACTGCGGCCACTGTCAGCTGCATCTGGAGTACGCCGTGAAATGTTAACCACGCGAAAACGCTTTTCTGTTAACAAACTATGTTAAAGTACAGCAAAGAATTAGTAAAGTCACAATTTATAAAGACAATAAATTTAAAAAAAATTATTTTGAAAGTATTTGAAAATAAATTATGTAATTGTTGGCTGCACTGCAACGAAATTGATATTAAAACTTGGCAACAAAAACAAACATCATCGGTGTGAGACGTTTTGCATCTCTAGCAGACGAATACGACTATGTTACGTGAATCATGACGTGAACGTAAGATTTTAAGAATTATGATTCAGAAGATTTCAGCACGGTTTGTACATAACCTAATTTTCTTCCCCGTGGTATACAATATCCAGAGTCGTCCGTCACAAAAGAGCAGCCATTATTGTTTATTTTTAGATATTGTCAAAGACGTTTTATTTGCGGTCGCGGTCGCATAAATGTTATTAATCACCTCTGCTGCATTAGTGCGTGCGAATAACCTCGGCGTCACAAGTTGCACCTGTCCACCGGACAGTTGCCTTTTTTATTTTGCCTGCCCGGACGAGATTTTGCCTGTCCCGGGCAGGTGGACAGGTGCTAAAATCGAGCCCTGCATGTGTGTGTAGTCACTTTCATAAAAATTTGTATTAAAGAGAAATTTCAACTTTTAAAACACCTAAGGATAATGGTATTACAACAGTCAGTGGAATTTTTTTTTACTTTTACTAACTTACAGCTAGATTATACATATTGTGCTTTAAGCAAATATGTACGAATAAATTTTATTTGTTTATCGTATTGCTGTAATATTAAATATATAGCTCAGCCCATTGGATTAATTATTTCATACTAGGTAGATATATATCCTTTATTTTTACTTAGTTATATTAAGTTTGTTAGGAAATGATTTCTATGACTGTGCATAGGTAATAAAAATACAAACTTTTTGATAGTACAACTATCCTTTAATACAAGCAATATCAATACATATGTGCAGGTATTCCACTCATGAAACAATTTGGATTTGGTTTCTGGCTAAATTGAATGCAGATGTTATGGAAGTGAAAAATGTGGCAGACTTTGCCACAAGCTGGTGGATTTTCTAGGGGTTGTAATTTCTCATCCATTAGGGGTGAGCCGATCACCACATTTGCCGATCATGCCGATGCCAGAAATGTGGTACCGATCATGCCGATTTTTTTGACCGATTAGTGCTTTTTTAAGTTGGTTGTAAAATATGCTCCGAATTACTTAAGTTAAATAATTTTACTTGAAACTACTCATTACTGAATACCCTAAACAAATAGGTTACATATATTTATATGACAAACTTTTGATTTAGACACTGATTTTTAGTTGTTCCCATAAACTAATCTGGAAATCTATTAACCCCTTTAACAAAGTCTATAACACACTGTTGACCAACTAACAAATCATCGTCACACAATTCGAAAATGAATGTGCTCCAAATTACTTAAGTTAAATAATTTTACTTGAAACTACTCATTACTGAATACCCTAAACAAATAGGTTACATATATTTATATGACAAACTTTTGATTTAGACACTGATTATTAGTTGTTCCCATAAACTAATCTGGAAATCTATTAATCCCTTTAACAAAATCTATAACACACTGTTAACCAACTAATCATCATCGTCACACCATTCGAAAATGAATGTTTGTTTACATTTTTCCGCTTTTTGGCGCGATTTAAAATGCTTTCTGCTTGATATTAAGACGCTGTTCCAACTATATGCCAGCGCCCCCGGCTGACGTGGTATGGCCACTCACGTAAGGCTGTTCCAAACACCGCCACCGTTCACCCAATCATCTGCGTGCTTTTGTATTTATCAGGTGTCGCTGTTCCAAGGTGACGTCAGTGCCCCGAGCGGTGTACTGTCCGGACCAAACGTTGTGGTAGCTGGACTCCCTAGTGCTGTAGGCGCGTAATGTTGGCACGGCCCGGTCACACGCGGCGCACATTCGGCACGGCCCGGCACGCCTCGGACGTGTTGTCTCTGTTTCAAAAACATATGCGTGTATCGCTTTCTCATCGCTCCCCAGGCCACAACGCTTTGGGTTTCACTTGTCCTTATAATGACACCTGAGGCCCATATAGGCAATAACTTAAGAACTGAAGGTATAACATGCTTCACAGTGTAGAACTCGTGTATAACATCTCGTATGACTCGTCTGTCAAAACTGTCGACAACGATCTTACGAATTTTCTTCGGCCTGCAAAAAGTAAAGGGGTATATTTTACTTTTCAGTATAGTATTTCTCTTTAGACAAAAAGGCGTAGCATAGAATTTAAAAGAAACCAGGTTGAACTACCATTTCATTAAACAATAAAGAATATTATTTTTTGCGATTGTTAAGGTCATTTGTACGAGCATTCCTAAGGTAGACTTAATTTACATGAAAATGCAAACACAAGTGTTTATCTACTTAAATACTATTACTTTCTCATTGGCATAAATGATATTCCCACAAATTCGTCATACAACGGTCGATACGGCCGCTGTATTTTATGCCGAAACAGAATATCTAACGTGCCTGCATGAATTAGTCCGCTGTGTTAAGAAAATTATATATGTTATTATTTGTGTTGTATTTCAGAACACCAATATGGGGTGTGGGGCCGATAGTTGGTGCTTTTACCCTAACAATAAATACTTAACAACACGTAACAAACACAAAACTGAGATTTCAAAACAAGCTTTAAATTACTTAGTGATTGCACAACTTTCACTCAACTATTCCTTTACGGCCATTGCATTTCTATCTATGCTGCTTTTGCGATTTGTACTTTTACATTCCAGTACGGACGCGGATATCGTAAAACCGGATAATAGAAACGTTGAACATCGTTTATACCATGTACACTGGAATTTCACATTATAATTTTATATAATTTAGGCGAAAAATACAATTATTTAAATTGTTTTGCTTTGAAAACAAGTCGGGTACATTGTACATACGATATTCAATAAACAATTTATTACTAGGTTTGACTATACCAGCTCACTTTCATTTTATAATTCAACCCGGAAACATTCGATTTTAAAACATATCACTTTGTCACCAAATGGAGAAAAACAACATTGCTCACCGTTTTTTCCCTGGAGTTCTCTGAGGGTAATTTGGATGTTGTCTACTCCATTTCCTTATCCTCATTATGCTGGACTCACTCACACCAGTATATATCACTGCTCTTTCTGTTGCCTTCAGAATTTATTTTCTGATTCACTATCACAACAACTCACTACTTCAGCAATAATGTCTCTTTCTCGACTATGAATAACTTTATGAGGCCGTCGACAGCGTCCAAGTCCACGTCCACGTCCGTCCATTTCCGCAGGTCTCGTAACACGCGCTGCGAGTTGGTCACCTAGCAATGTTTTCATGCTGAATGCTACACGTACCGACCTGCGCGCGCATCGCCTGCCCCTCCACCGCTTTGCCCCTTCACCCCCGCGCTGCCAGCTATCACAACGTTTGGTCCGGACAGTACGTAGGCCTTAAAACTTCGCCTGTTTGTCTTATCTATCCAAACATTATGCCGTAAAGGAAAATAAACGCCGTAGTTTTACGTATTTTTACAGTATATTTTTGAGTTTAACATTATAACGTGAGCGTGTGTAAGCTTTTGTTTGCTTTAGTTCATTTATGACAAATGTTCAGTGGCGGCCATGTTGCAGTGTTTGTTTATCAGTGACGAGACAGTATTTTACCCAATTTTTAAATTTCGCTTAAAAACACTGCGATTTTGCGTTTTAATACTAAATTTCGTGTAAAAACGCTGTGTTATGGCGATTTCGCGTTTATCGTCGTTTAATCGCGATCGCGAAAAGAACAGGCCCCTATGCATGACTTATTAAACAATTTGGTGTGCTTTTGTTTACTATTTTTTAACAAACGTACTTTTCATGAATATGTTTATTTTTTAAGAATAACTTTATTTAATTTTTTTTTCTGCAGAAAAGATTAAAACACGTAAGTAACGTAAGTGTTACTTTAAAACGTCAAGCAACAGTTCTGAAGCAAAAAATATGTCTGCGCTTTTGTGTTACGTAGAGATTTTTTTGTCTTCAGAAAGCGGTAATCGGCAAAAAGGATCGGCATGCATGAAGCCGATCATGCAAATGACCAAAATCGGCCGATCTTAATAATCGGCAATCGGCATCGGCTCACCCCTATCATCCATTCATCCTATCAGTGCTCCTTTCTCATATGACCATCCTGAACATTAACATAGGTTTCCTGCGTAATAAATTCAAATAATTTATCCTTTAATTTTCAAATACAACTTGGTCTTTTGAAGTTTGTCTGATTATAGTAAGTCATTAGTCGCAATTTAAGTTTTATTTGGAAAATTATTAGGTTTTACTTTATCAGCATTAATTCTCAGCACAGTTTATAAATTATATGTGTGAAAATTGTATATTTTAATTGGTGCCATTACAACTGTAAATATCATTTTTTTAAATGCATTAAGTAATAAATTTTTTTCATTTGTAAAAATTTTCTATTATTGAATTGTATTTATCAGCAATTACATTTCTCTTCAACTTCAGGGTTGGTCCTGCGAAACAGAAATTAACCACAGTAAAACATTAGATCACATGAAATTGCGTAAGTAATGTACAAATATAATCCAGCCTCTGTGAAATAAAGCTACATTAAGGGGCCCGCCTCGTCAGGGGTGTATGTGTGTTAGTGAGGCGGGATGATAAGCGCGACGCTCGCTGGTGCTTCCAGCGCAGTATAGCCTCTAAGCGCAAGTCTCTGAACTGGCGCGCATTCGTCTCGTCACAGGATAACTGTGAAATTTGAGCGGTGACCGTAACATTATATGGCGGAGAAATGAAGATAAAGGTGTTATGCAAGCCCCTTAAGTGCTTTCAAGAATCTGTACTGATTGTTTTATGCCTCAAAATTACTCTGAAAACATGCATTTTAGGCATTTTAACGCTTCTAAAAATACAGTTTAAAAACTTAATCCGAAATTAAAAGTACTTTTCGGTCCTCAGCGAACTCTTAAATGCTATTCGTAAATAGGCCCCACTCGGATATCTTGAGTAGTTTTGAAATTGCGTTGTTTTTCCTGAAGCACTGCACACCGTATGTGTGCCCAGGTAGGCGGGGCCCTTAACAACTTCCACTAATACGATACAGTATAGTGATAATGTGCTACCATTGCACAGTCTGAATAGTGTGTGCAGATCTGAATTCACTGTGTTAAGAGTTTGTGTTGTAATTAACAGAAATGATAGGATTGTACGTTAAATATACAGTAAAAAAACTGTTTTTCAAGGCACTGGATGATAAAAACTTCTTAAAAGAGAAATACTAAAGATCAGTTGCTACATAAAAAAACTCATTAAAATGACGTATAGTAAAACTCGCTTCAGACGTTCCCACATAATCTGTTTTCCCATTTATATAACGTTTAAATAATTATTTCCTTGATCACTTTTATTTATTCCTATGTTAATTTTTCCCATTCAAAACATTTGCATTTAAAGAGTCTTCCCGCTTATAACGTTCGTGTCAGAAATAAAATAATGTAATAAAAATTATTTTTACACTCTTAAACTTTATTTATAGTTAAACCTTCGTTATTGTTTTGAAAAAAAATTGTCAAAACCTTTGCCACCCACATGCTGTTACAATATATTTTTGACAAATCATCTACTTGCATTCATATCCTTTGTGATGCTGTTCCATCTGTACATCTCATTCGAGGCATAACGTCTGACGAATACACAAGAAAAACAAACCACTAGCCATTCGTTGACCTGATTGCGTTGCGTGACGCAACTGGTACAGGAATATGAGAAGCTAATTCAGTTTCTGTGTGTGTTGAGCACTGTGGTAAAAATTTCATATGGTGGACGTAATGATGAACATTAGTTTATTCACCTTGTCATGATTTCCATTTTTGGCCGGACTTATGCCGTATTTACCCGTAAATTGTGCACAATTTTTTGTTAAACGTGTGTTGAAAAATCATAGCACAAGGCTTATTGAAAATTTGGCAACGCTGCATAATGAACAGGTTCCTTCAAGCTCCAAGGTTGGTTGACCTGCTACTGCTTAAAGGAACAACTGGCATCTTGCATGTGGATTGTGCATTGTGATTTTGTTTTTCTGTAAAGAGACGTTGCAATGATTGCCGAAGGTTTGCGATAGTGATCATTATGCCTGCTGAAAAAAAAAGTAATATGATTTAAAAAAGCTCAGGATATGAAAATTCGTGCCTTGGGTCGAAAAAAACATTGCAGAGAAATATGTTGTAAATAGAATCAGTCCACGAGTGTTGAAATCAATTAATTCCCAAAGCTGGAGCCTATGCCTTGCAGAGACGTAAAATTTAATACAGAAGATGGATTTTGAAAGTTGTGGCTTCATATTTAAAAAAAAAAAAAGTTGATTTAATAGGTAGTAATTGCCCTTAAATAAAATCTGTACTGCACTTGCCCAGTTCTCCAGAAGGTATTGAGAAGTCCACTGGTAGGATGGCAAACTTCTGTATCTTCTGAGAGTTGGAGATTGCCTTGCTGTTGGCTCTGTCAATACCTTTTTGGATTGCTTCCATAACCTGCACAAGAGAATGCATATCTTCTCATCCACCCAAACACATTCTCGGATAAGGTACATGTTGACCACTTTAAAATACTTGAAGCATTTCCTAGATGGTTAATGAACTATTGCATTATTAGTTCAGGGATTCTTGGATGTTAGGTTCCCCTCTTTTTTGGCACTTTGAAGTGGGGCAAAAATTTGTTTCTTCTGCCTGATGATTTACATTTCATTGTATAAAAGTTCAGAAAATGGAAAGCAGTTTTGAGAGCACAGCATATTATATTCAATAAAGATTCAGTTAAATGCACCTAGCTTTTTTTTTCTTATCAAATTTTGAATTGAATACAAAAATATTTACAACATATAATATTTTATATTAGTAGACCCCCCTTAAAGTGATGTAGTGGTAAGTAGTGGTAAGACGCTGCACTTCAATTCCAGATGACCCCGAGTTCAAATTTTAGTGCAGAGATTCTGAACTAGGTATTCCACTCAAATGCTAGTATGGTTTCTTACTATAGGCTGATTGATACTCATGGTCTTTCTTTGCATTTACCATCTACAATTTCAACTAGAAGTTATGCCCAAACAAAAACCTAGTTAAAATAATGTCTATAACTTCAACTGTTTTTTTAAGAATGTATAGTTCCATATGATATGATTAAAACTCAGTCATAATTTAAGTTGTTTTGGAAAAATGGAACAGTGACTCAATCTGTATTATTGCTGGAAAATGACTTAAAAATAAATGTCTATAAATTTTGTGAGACTTATCAAAGTATACTTAATCAACTTGTGCTCAAACCAGTGAAAAAACTGAAGCCTTGAAAATGATTCTGTGGGTCTTTAATGGCAGTGGTCTTTTATGCTCCAGGCAGAAATGAAAAATGCCAAATGGGTGAGGCTTCAAGACTCACCCAATTGCATAATCCAACATTTGAGTACTAAATCAATAATGTATTTGGAAAATCTCTTGGGGGAGGGGAAAAAAATTTGCTTCTGATTTGGAAGTTGAGTAAGTGCTGTTATTTTGGTGCTGCATTACCTTGTTGCTGTTCTCACAAAGCAGTTCCGTCTCTGTGCCAGCAAAGCAATCACATTCACGCAGCCAGCTCTTCACCTCTGCTGAGAGTTCATCTGTGGACTTGCCTGTCTCCATGTTCACTTCAGACTGAACGAAATACACACACATCCATATAATCCTGTACTACTGTTCAATAAACACAGAGTAGACAATAGGCCTTTCTCAATTTCAGTGTGCTTCAGATGTCTTGGGAGCAGTATGTTGATCAGGAATAAATTAAAATTGTAATCTGTGACATACTTACAAATTAGATCAGTTTGTGAGTCAGGTAAAATATTCTCATAATATGTAATAATGATTCCAGAATTTTTTTCTGATATAAATATTTAGAGAAATGTTAGAATGGCTTCTTTCTTAGGTTTTACCATAAAATATTCAAGCTTCTTAACAACCCACATATGCATGTGGTGAGGCAAAATAAAGATGTTCCTTGAATTTAAGGCATGCTCTCATTTAATTAATCAACTGTATCTTAGTACATAAATTTTATATAGATCACAATAAAACTTTTTTTCTCTAGATGAATTTGTATTTTATTATTTAGTTATTAATGTCTAATAAACTTAGGAAATTACTTATACATTTACCTTCATAATACTTTAAAACTATGCATTATTTTAAATGTAATTTGAAAAAATTTAGTTTCCTCTTAAATTTAACTACAGTGAGAGAAAATTCACCCAGGCATCTTGCAGTAGATGTACATTACAAATTACATACTTATGAAGTAATTTCATTGCAAGTAGAATATTAATTTATACAATATGTTGCGATCATTTTTTTTCCACTCCATTTTAATAAATTTCACTTCCATTTAAAAACATTTTTCTCTATTACATGGAATACTCTCAACAATTATTTCCCTCATTCAGTGTTTAACATTTTGAAACTACTAAACGGTGTTTTCTAAAAAGTGAAGATATTTTTACTGACGTACATAAATATTACGAAAACCGTTTTTAGGAAGCTGGAAAACAAGTGAGCACTTGCAAGTGTGATGTGTGCTACTTTAACTTATCTTTGGGCTCCTCTATGTGCAAATATAAAATGTGTGATTGGGCAATGGCAAATGCTTTTGGCTGAACGTCGCACATTTTTGTTTCCTCTAGACCAGTGATGGCCAGATCCATCCTCAGACTGGTGTAATTTGGCTCTTGACAGGGTTCTGAATGACAACTTACACAAATGTTGTTGCCATGTTCCCAGGGATGTTCAGCTTTGTCAACCGTAAAAAAATAATGCATGTATTCTGAACACAAGAAAAGGTAATGGAATGTCGTAGGAGCATTCACAACAGCAGTAATAGCTGTCTGTAGTAGCAACGGCTGTGCAGTAGTGTAGTACGAGAGCAAGACAGACACGTTGCCCATGTAGTTATCTCCACCACTCCGGCAGCCACCTGCCCCGCTGCCCCACCTCCATCCTATCGACACATCACGCCACAGTGGCTCAGTTCAGTCAGTCTGAGTCAGTGGCTTGCTACACTATTCTGAAAACATACTTCATACTACTTCATACTACTTCATACACTAACATCTCTTTCACACGTGGAGCGGCAAGGCTGGTCCTTGTGAGCGGGAGGAAGGTGCGGAAGAGTTAGAATGGAGGTTTCACATGGGGAGCACGGGCTTTAGGTAGCTCATGCATCTGGGGCCAGGTGCTTGGGAGGGGGTCGTGTCTCTTCCTTGAAATGCAAAGAAGAAGTGTGGGCGTTCACACGAGAAGGGCGACAATAGCTCTCGCTCCCCACCGTTAAGCCATGTTGGATTTTGATGTCAAGTTGTTAATTCAGTGTGTATCCAACCTGCCCTTTGGGACAAAAGTACAGAGTCAACAGGGACCGGAATGAGTTGGCTAAAAATTGGAGGGAAGTCCTCAACGGGGAGTTTGGAACATTGTCCGGGCATGAGCAAAAGAAGTATGGTAAGTTGAAAGGGGGAAAAAAAATGGTAAATTGAAATTGTATTTAATTCTGTAAATCACTTTGAATACATATATGTGTGGTAGATTTTGAAGAAATACTACCTATTATAGCTGTTACCATGGTGGGATTTATGGAAAATTTTTATATAGTTTTTCATGGTCCATAGACCTCAAAACCATAGTCCAACTCAAAAGTTATATGTAAATGTATCACAAAGCTGATAAAATTCATTTCCCAATCTAAGAAGTTTAATAGAATTATATTAAATCATAATTTAGAAACCTGGAAAAATCAACACTCATAAATTTGCGAAAATTCACTAAACACTATGAGTGGCAGTGGGAGGCAGAGATATTTATCTTAGTTATCAGACAACTAGTATTTGAAAAACAAAATATCTCACTTGTTCACTGTGGTTTATTTTATCTTTTAAAGAAATAATTATTTATAAAAACCTGTTAGATAAGCAAAAAGACATTCAAAGCGAATCAAAATAACTCCCGTTGCTGGTGAATGGCAGAAGCTGCCTTCAAGCAGGAAGAAAAGATTTCTAAGCCGCATGTGAAAGATACTGCTCTAGAGAATATGATGCTGTACAGCACCTACAACACCTGGAATGGCAGGTGGAAGTTTACTTCATGCTCTGGAAAGCAGTATCGTGCACTCTCCTACCTTCAGTGTGAGCAGCATTGCAAGGATCTTCCTCTTGTCACCAACCAGCATTGCCTTGCTAATACACGGCAGTTCCTTCTTCATGTTTTCTTCTATCGGGACTGGAGGAAAGTTCTCGCCGCGGCCATGATGATCAGCTCCTGCAGAATGATTAGCATCAGTTACAGCCAGCAAACCCATCTCTTTTCTCTGCTCGACAATTTTACAACTCCATATTTACTAGGGTTGCATAACATATATTATTTGGAAAGTGCAGTGGTGTAGATCAAAGTTAACGTTAACAGAAATAGTCACCACTTTGTGAACCAAGCAATTAAGTTTATTTATGAGACTTCACAAAAAAAAACTTAAAAATCCATGCAGTTTGAAGGGTATGGTAGTATATACCCTATGAGGAATGATCAAATTAATAATTTTTTTTACAGTCAGCGAATTTGGTTTATTTTGTGTGATAAAGACAAGACTGGATGAGTTAATTTTGAAATGAAAATACCTTGTGGTTTGGCATATGATTTTACCTGTTCCTCGCAGAATTTGCATCTGTGCTTTAGAAATCATACATGCTGCTCTTTTCTCCACTTAAGCACGAGAAAAAAAAGTGTATTGCTCCCTTCTTTTCTGGATCTGATTTTTTACCGCATAGGCACTAATGATAACATTTGATTTTGCATAAACATTTGGTATAAATTAGTACGCAGACTTTCGCGGCATTTGTCAACAGTTTCTTCGTCACCAATCTTTTGATGCATTGCAGTTTATCTTCAAAGTGCTTACTGCTTAACTGCTAGCAATGGTTGTTTATGGTTTGAGATAGAAGTTTTACCTAAGCTCCAGGCATTAAGAAAGTGTCTGATGCCAGAGACGTAGCAAGGGTTAAGGGAAGGAAGGGTCCAGTTTAAGCATGATATGATTTATGAGTAATTAGCTCTATAATTGAATCTTAAAATATTGTCACACTAAAAGGTCAGGGAATAGTATACTTCTAGAATCCCCATGTTTATGCATAGACATTTAAAAAAATTATTTTGCTTGAAAAATGATGTTACCAGTCAACTGTTTCATAATTTAATTAAAACAAGTCAAATATATTAATTTCATTAAATACAATAATTACACATGTCAAGTTTGTATGAAAGATATGCTTACAGTAACATGTGTGCAAGCCAGCTTTAAGTACAGACTACTTAGGCATACAATTACAGCTGCATGCCCACTATGGATTATCATAATCCGCACACATCGAAAATCTGAAATGAAGACACATCACGCAATTAAAAGTAGTGAAATCTCTAGCTACAATTATATGTTCTGTAAAATGCATTTAATTCCATATTCATCCAGCAACTATTTAATAATCAAAAAGCTGGACCTATTGTTTTAAGGGGCCCGCCTAGTCAGGGGTGTATTTGTGTAAGTGAGGCGGAATGGTAAGTGCGATGCTCACTGGTGCTTCTAGCGCGGTGTTGCCTCCAAGCGCAAGGCTGAGAACTATGTGCAGTCATTACATCCTGAATTGGGCAACTATGATAGTTGAGTGGTAGCCATAGCATTATATGGCAGAGAAATGAAGGTAAAGGTGTCCCACGAGTGCTTTTGAGAATCTGTATTGAGTGTTTAATGCTTAAAAAGTATTCTGGAAACACGTGTTTAAGACATTTTCACTCTTTTAAAATAAGTGAAAAGGAAATACGGAAACAGAACCACTCAACCACCCTCTTGTTCATACTAGTATTCCAGCACCATCACGGTTGCACCGTGGATCGTCTTTACATTGCACTGGTAGACCCTATGTTTGTGTGTTTTTATTAGCATACATACTATCAGGAACCATACTTTCACACACTTGGCAAAACATATCCACGCAGTTTTAATTAGCAGTAGCTAATTTTTTTTAAGATCAAAGTGCTGAATGCTTTGCTTTTTCCGCATGAAATGATGAGTGAGAAAATGTTAAATGTGCACTTGTCTTCGTGAGATTCAAGTTTTTTTCTTTAACTGTAAATGTCGCGTGATTTTCCAGCTTGAAAGAGGTAGGTCATTGTTCAACCTTGTAGAGTAGGTAGATTTCATCATATGTACTTGAGTTCTAGAATGGTAGCACCTGGTTACGATTGTCTCATGTCCACCTTTGATACCTTTGTGTTCTTTGTGTTGCCACAACACCAAAGCACATCACTAAACCTGGTTCGTAAGCCACTCTGTTTGAACGTTCATAGACCCTGAGAACCATGTTTGTTGGTTTGTGATTTGGTCGCAGTTGCTGGATGGACTCATTCATTTTGACGAGGCTCGACTTCCCAAACTTGAAGGTGCAAAACCGTTGCCTGCAACTGGTTAGGTAAAAATTCCAGTAATGTCTGTTGTTTCTCACATCTATAAGCAGCTAGTAATTGAACTTCAACGAATTATATTTAATGGAGTCAACAGACTGCAGTACTTGTGAAAGTGAGTACAAAATAAATGTTTCACTACAAAGTCACAGTAATGACTGACCATAAACCTCTAGTTGCCACATTGGGCAAGTCTGTACTTCAAACAAGGTCATTGCAGCATCGAGATTTACTATCCTGCTCTTAACGGCCAACAAACCCATCAATGAAAATACTTGCCTAGTTTGAGATGTCAGCTCTCAAATTGCATTTTAGTGGCTAGTCTATGCAAATTAAGCAAGTTACCAAGGTGGATTTGGCTAGTGGGAAATACATAAAACTTGAAAAACTAGTAATTTTCCCAGAACTGACAAGAGTGGCTGTACCTAAATATATTTTTGCTTCAATGAAAGTAAGTCAAGTGCTGTACCATGCTTAAAACATTATAATTATTATCATAAGAAAAGGATGTTTTCCTTTCCCCTACCCCCAAGATTCTATTTTTTTTTGTATCCTACTACTCATGAGAAAATGGGTGAGTTTGCATATTTAATAATCATATCTTTAATACTGAACAAACTTGGATTAAAATTGGAACACCTATATGCTGGATTAACACATCATATTATATATATATATATATATATATATATATATAAAATTGTGAAAATTAACTGTCTGGTTGTTATCAAATACTTATTTACAATTAAACTGATTTTAATGAATGTTGGGATAGAGTATACAAAAAAAATGTTAAAAAAATGCATTGGATTTGATTCCATACAAAATGTTTGCGTGTATTTATTTACGCATGTTATGTTATATTTGGCACAATAAAAAACTAACTTTAATTTTGCTCGCCAATAATTAATAGAAATAAAATTATAAAAGGAATGGAGGGATATTATAAATATGGTTGGTAATGTACACATCAATCAAATTAAAAAATTAAAATAAATGCTCAGTATTCAATATTAATATAAACATGTGTCTATAATTAATAATTTATTTCATAATCAATATCAATAAATATGGTGATTGTTTATTCTAATTCATTAAATTTAAATATTTATTTTAAAAATAATGTAATAATTTATAATGCAAATAAATTATACATATGGGATAACAAACCTCACTTTATAAATACACTTGAAAATGCAATTGAAAAAGTTTATAAACACAAATTCTACCACTAATATTCACAATATATAAATGTATTTTATGATATGTACCAGTATTCAATATCACTCACTAAAGAATAAGATTAAAGCAAATATATAATTTTTATTTGTATGAAACTTTTTTTTCCTGTGAAAATTTCGTTAGATGGTGTTTGTGCATCATAAAAATTATCTCATAATTTTTTTCATTAAGCACCTAAAGAAGTATAACTAAAAAAAGCACAGTCTCTCAAGAAAATGCTATTAAATTATATTTACAAAGATGATGAATTGTGACAGGTGGCACTAGCAATAAGGGTTAGCCAACTCACTGCCTGCATTTAAAGTTTCAATAAACATTTGTTTGCTTTACTATTTAGTTTAAGTGTTATAGTAAAATAAACAAATCTATAATATTTAATTTTTTTCTATCTACTATATTGTGAGAATTCTTCAAAAATCAAAATAATTCAATACAGTGCATCAGAGCGCTTTGGACCACAACAGAAATATAACTCGTTAACAATGGGTACCACAGCTGGTATTTTGTATTCTTTTTTGTGAAACAAGAAGGTAAAGTTAATTTTTTTGTAGGTACTTTCCTTCTACATAGTGTTGAAACATATAAGTTTTATCAGAGAAATGTGAAAGCAACTTAATTTTGCAATTTTGTGCACAGCAGGATAAGTAAAATAGGAGACGTGTTACTGTCTCGCCTTGCACTCCGCCAACACACTGGAACTGGCGGGGGTTGTGAAGCGTGCAGACGACGGGCCTCACCTGCGCAGCGATGTGGCTCAGCGGCAGGCAGCTCACCAAGACCACTCCCTTGTCCTCGCCCGCCTCCACATGCCCCATCGTGGGCCGCATGGTCCACGTCAGGTTGTCGTGGCACAGCATCACTGCCTTAAAGGCCCCACACACGCTCCGACACGACAGCCCAACCGCCGGGACAACCACTGTCGGCCCAGCCGGTCGAATCGTGTGTAGAAAACTGTTGGACCCAAAGGTCAGGCGAACCATCCAACCTCCAACCGCCCCACCCCAGATCTCTGACAGGTTGTAACGTGTGTAGTGTTGTTGTCCCGACTTGCAAGCCGACCCGACCCTTCAGTCTGCTTTTACGAGTCAGTGTCCCCCACGCGATGTCTACGGAATCTGAAAAAGTTGTGATTGTGGAACTTCTTGAGTTCTGGAAAGAGTGCCGGTGTCTATGGGACTTGGAAGACAAATTATTCAAACAGGGACCGGAGAAATTACTGTTATAATTCATTATTAGAAATATGTAAGAAATGTATGCCGGAAGCATCAATAAGTACTATCAAGAAGAAATTGGAAAACATGCGAACTGCTTACAAAAAAGAAGCACGGAAGGTAAGTACATAAATCAGCATTTTTATTATAACATTTTAAAACCATTCCTATTATTATTTATACCTTTATTTACACATGACTTCCTATAGATCACAAAAGTGGTCTACAGAATAAATGTGTGTAATTTACGAGCATATTAAAATTTCTTGGATTCACAGATGGTTTTATCAGCAGTAATTAATTTTGTGCAATTAACTATCGCTGGTTTTCAGCCTAGGAATTAAATGAGATCAAACAAATTAATTTTGGCATCTTTTTTTAATACTCTTATAAATTCCATATAAAAGAAATGTCTTCAGACATCTGAACTTAATAATCCCTTATTTACGATAACTAGTTAAATAAACCAATTTACAATTAAATGTCATGATGTACCAAATAATATATATATATATTGAAAAACTGTAAAACTGAATGTAGAGTATTTTCGTAACTACGTATTGATAAGTAACAAATTAAAAAGTACTTACATAGTTAATTGTAAGTGAAATTTTAAATACATGCATTGGAATTTCAAATTACACAAAACCAGGGGTCATTATTGTAAACATGAAGGATAAAACAGTTCACTTTTTTGTGCAGGTCGAAACTACCGAATCTGGGTCTGACCAAGTAGTATACACACCAAAGCTATGGTATTTCGATCTATTGACATTTCTTGATGAAACAGCAACTGTTACCGGGGGGAACAGACTTTGGAAGACAAATAATCGCAAGACACTGAGTAGAATGTAAGTAACTTGTTATTGTTTTTTATTGTAGAATTCTATAATCATGTTTTCTTGGAAGGGCACACTCCCCTCATGACTGAAGTAGTTAGTGAAGATTTGACGCACTTCCTTTCCTTCTTCATACCGATACCTGGAGTTAGACTGAGATAGTGACACCGTTGGTGCCACTTCTCGCCACTCGCTCAGATGACATGCACAGTTGTTAGTATCCTCTCGATCAAATGAAGACTCAGTTACATAAAAAGTGTTTTTCTTTATCAAGAAATTATGTAAAAACACAACAGGCTAATGATCATGTCAACTTTTTCCATGCTTAACAAGATTGTGGTATGGAACACCCTAAATCTAGTAGCTAAAATGCCGAAGGAATTCTCTACAACTCTTCTCGCATGAGAGTGTCTATAATTATAAATGCACTCTTTGTGTGATATGTTTTTCAAGGGATACGGTTTAAGAAAATGGTTGAGGCCAAAAGCACTGTCGCCCAGGAATACATAGGGAACGTTGTTATTAGTTCCAGACAGTGGGCTAGGAGGTGGTAAGCCTAATTCATTTTTTAACAGTTTCTTGTAGAAAAGAGTGTTTTGGATTACTGTAGCATCGGAGACACACCCATTCGTACCTGCATGTACATAAAGGAACTCGTATTTTGCGTTGACAAATGCAAAAAGTATTTTACTGAAAAATTTCTTGTAATTGTAGTACAAGCTTCCGCTTCTTGTTGGCTTTACGATCGCAACGTGCTTTCTATCTGCAGCGCCAATAGCGTGACTGAAGTTCCACCTGTTTGAAAATTCTCGTTCTATTTCTTTCCACCCATTTTCAGACGATGGTATCCGAAATTTAATAAAAGAATAAACATTATATGTGCTAACGCGCATTACAACATTCCATCTGTACTAGGCCTAAACGGGATCTATTACGCGGGTAGAGTAAATTGGATAGCATTACTTGCCCTAATTCCATGGGTGAAAATCTGTACGATTCCCAAAGGGGGCCCGTGGGATAATGGGTATAGTTCCCATTTCACAGTTAAGATTTTGCAAGCGCAAATGGGCCCCCTCAGAGAGATATATATTTTTTTAATTTCAGAAGCGCCTCCCTCCCCAACAGGTTGCTATGATTTAATTTAAAAGCAGAAGTTAACTGATGAAAGTAATATATCTGAGCAATTATTTACCATCATGATATAGTGGTATAAACATTTCCCAATTCCCTCCAAGATGCTTTCATTGGCTGTTGCACCATCGTCCGGAGCCGAAATAAAAATTTATTAATTTCCTTCATGTGTACCACCTCTCTCCCATAAACATGACCGTCCTGTGCGTGGTTACGTAACAGTAAACATAGCGCTTGAATCTTGTTCAGGCAAAAGAGACGGATCACGGAAACACAGCAAATTGTAACCAATGGGATTACATTTTAAGGTTACCAAATATTAATTTAATTATAAAATATATTATGCTTCGAGATCACAGCACGGACAGAATTTACGTACATAAAAATAAGCGAAAAATTTTAGTAGAACATATTATTGTACTTGAAACAATTTTTAACGTATTTAGAACATAAACAAACATGGCTAATGGCGTAGCCAACAACTCTGCTTCTATTATTCGCACGGAGCAACGCAAATCCGTAAGGGTTCGTCTCCTGCATGATATTATAGAAAAACTGTTTCGTGAGATCCGGCCCCGTTTAAATGTCACTGTTGAACGGGCCATATTTTAAATTTAGGTTATGTAGAAAACAGTAGCGCGTAGCAAAATGCCTACCCGTGCGTGCTGCGTACCACATACGGCAAGTCCTGTCCATGGGCACGTGGCACCGTTGACGCTGCCTAGAGGTCTGTCTGTATGCATCTGGTACTTACGAGATCCCCCAACACAAGTAATCGCGCTGGGAATGAAAAAACCCGCGGTGTTTCCTCCAGCGTGACGTCATCGCATGAAGCAGGACGTAAACTGCGCAACGATGAGTTCAGTCAAGGTAATGGAATGACTATGATTGGATCAAGGTTATTGGATTGCACGTAATGGAGATTCCAGAGAGCGCACTCGTCGGTTCTCAGACCAAGTTTTTCGGATCGACCAGTTACACCATTTCTAGACAGGCGTCCACTTGCGATCCCGAGGGTCCTTCGCGATAAACGTGGCGGACGTTTCGGGGTGTTTTATCGGGGTACTCTATTTCTGAAATTTTAACTAATTTACCTAATTAACATTTTTTGTTCTGTCACTAAAATTTTCAACAGATATTTACTAAGTGTAATAACTTTAGTGCACTTCGCAGCTTATCTGAACATTTTTAATCAACTTCTGATAGTCATATCAAGTTCGTCTTGCACAGATTCCAACTGTAAGTATAATAAAAGCAGGTATTTTCATATTTAAACACAACTTTCAAAAGTGCCAGGTTTAACTGGACCAGTTAGATATTGGCAGGGACAGCCCTGGTGCTTAAGGTGTTAATGGTACTACTTTTTTGTTGGTGCACAGTTCCAGGAGACTTTTTTAAAGGTCGTAAATAGCTTTTGAGAATTTTTACTTGGGTTTTACTGCTATCCTTGTTAAGAGTTAAACTTAATACATAAAAAAAATAATTATATACCCACATATAAGTATATGATATAGCCATACCTTCTTTTTTTTTATGAATTTTTTATTTTCTGGCATAAGATTTTACTACCAATTACCTAACGTTTACAATCGTGTTTTCAAATGCGTTAACATGTATCAAATTCACCACTCATAACTTGCACTTAATTTGAGTACACCATTCCTTTAATCTCAAGTAAAGTGTTTTGCTACAGTGTTCCCACAAAATTTTGATGAAGTATAAATTCCTGACCCTACCAGAAAACAATTCATACATGCTTAAATCATAACATTTTACTTGAATTTACTAATGGTGTGTCATTGGTAATGCAGATTTTTTTTTTTTTTTTTTTACCATGAATAGACATGTAAACAGAAAGAGTTCAAAGGAAGATCAGTACTAGTTTCAATAATCAACTCGTACCAGCATCTGGCAGATCTCCGTCTGCAATGTCTACGCTGGTACATCAACAGACGGAAGCTTCGTGCTTACGTTTCTTCCTTTTCCTATAAAGTCTGCTTCGTCCTACATCTGTATGTGACACCATTTTCTGAATCAACATGTTTGCTCTTTCGAGTCACTGTTTTCTGAAATTCTCGTTGCATAAATTTGTTATATTCTTCAACATTCACAAATTTTGCATTTTCATTATGTAACTAACAGAATCATAGTATTACTGCAAAAGGTCTTTAATCTAGCATGTGGGTGCATAATTTTTTTTTGGTCATGCAGGATTAGCGATTGTGCCCAACTGTACAAATTACTGGGAATACCAAGGAAAATTAATAAACAGTACAATGGTAATTGATACAAGTTTAAGCAATTCTACAGGAAGAAGAAATAGAGATGAGCTTTGGCCTTAATCATAAATTCATTCATTACATAACTGTACTAATGATATATGAAATGTAACATACTAGAAAATAGGAAACTGTACTGAAATGAAAACATACAGTAACGATAACCTCTGAGCGAACTAAAAATGCTGGTATTTCTGGAATGTGACCTGGAAGTTAAAGCTGGACTCACAATGATCCGTCACCTTTGTCTGTCACCCGTCCCTCGTCAACAAGCCGAGTGGTTCACAATGATCTGCATGTCCGTCATAATATTTTTCCATATGTATGCCGCCAACAACTATAAAGGCATATAGTTCCGAGGAAATTTCTCTTGTAAAGGTTTACCAGTTGGACTAGAATTTACACTAAGCATTTATAAATGTTTAAACAAAGTCTAAAAAATGTATTTAAATATATTTTTGTCTCAGACAATTATTTTTCATACCAAACTCAAAACGTGTTCACAGGAAAGTTAAGAAAATAATACAGAAGCAGCTTAGCAAATAAAATAAAATCTTTAAAAATAAAGATATGAATGCCTTTCAGACATTTTTGATGTTATAATTTCATCCGTCTGTCGAAAGTTAAAGCTTGACAAGGTTTTGACGGACAGATGGAATTTTATGGGCCATCTGATTGGCTGAATGTCAGGAAAATTTCTTATCAGCAGATGAGTAAACTCTTATCCTAAATATATGCATACACTACTAGCTTACTGCATGCAGTTTTTTTTACACAGTTTAAAAATACTCAATTTTTGTAACATTTGACTATGCGATCTAGAATCTCTATTTGATGTATTAATGTAAAAAATATATATATATATATATCTGTTCAAGTACACACATCATGTGTAATGCTGTAACATTGTCTCACACAGTTTCATTTAAACATAGACAATATCAGGAGTATTTTTTTCCTGATCACAAATACTTTCAAGTGAAATTCCTGAGTTTTAAGTAACACTCAATGAAATTACTTTCCTTTTACCATATTCCCGACTCTTATCGACTGTGGGAAGTCTGTGGCTGCAAGACGGGAAACAAGCAGAAGGTATGGTTGACCACACTTAGACAAGAGTGGTATCTAAGAATAATCGCTCCCCTCCTCTAAACACTTTCAAACAAATACTTATCAGTAATCACGCAAAATGGTGCCATTTGGCCACGTAGCTGACTGCAAGATGAGTACCCAGGTTCTCCAGTTATCTGTCGTGGTCTGGTCTGCCATCAGCAGCCAGAGCTCAAAAATATATGTATGTGATCAATTTTAACTATTTAATGTCAAAACACAAGAATCAAGAATCAAAAAGTTGAAAAAAAAAAAAAAAAAAAAAGACCCACCTCAAATAAATCAAAACATATCTCAAAATTAAGTACACAACATAAATAATACATGCACAAAATAAATACAGACTGCCACAATTATATTAATATTACTATGGGAATATGATTCCAAACTATTCTTTCATCAACATGTTAATTCTTTAGTATCCTTTTCCCGTAGAACCTTATATTTAATAAATTATATAACTTACTATGCATCTAATATTGAATCCATTCTTACTCTTTATTTGTCCTTAGTTAGAAGTAAACTCGAATATTGCTCAGTTATCTGGAACAGTATTAACACCACCGACAGTGACAAAATTGAATCCATACAAAATAAATTTTTCAAAATAATTAGTTCTAGACACCATCAATTACCCAAATTAGAATCTCTTTCAAATCGTCGCATCCATCTGGATGCCCTGTTTGTGTTTAAGTGCTATAGTTCAAAAATTAATTGCTTATACTTACTTGATAACTCTGGTATTCGAGTCCCGCAGTTCAAAAGCCGCCTTTGATCCCTATTATGTTCCTTACACAATAATAATGATTTAATTTACAGACTTATCTCAAATTTCAATAAATATGAAAATTTTATTAAAAACTTCAAATTTTAATTTTTATGATTACCCTAATATTCTGAGTAATTTTATAATCCAGTTTATTCTTCCAATTTTAGATCAATTAGTTAAAATTATCTCAGTTGCTGTTTTGTTTTGTTTTGTTTGTTATTGTGTCGTCCTTTATTTTCCTGTGTAGGTTGTATTTATTCGCTTGTATGTGTCGTCTTTTATTATCCTGTTTATGTTGTATTTATTCGTTTGTATGTGTCGTGTTTGTATTACTTGTTCTGTGCACACCTCTAAAGCTTCGGCTGTTGGTGTGAATGTCACAAATTTTTAATAAATAAATAATAATAATAATAAATAATAATTTTTGTCAATTCCTTGTTCAGTGCTTACTGTGTACGCATCTAAGAATGTGAATTTCAGATAATACCTATGTATGTTACGCAGATAATATGTTCATGATCGTGTTTAATTTTAATAAGTCTGATTTTGTTCATAATGTTTAACCATACAGCATATAGGTAATTTTACATTGATATAAATGGTACACAAGCTTATCAATTGAAAATAGTTTGGCAAGACTCAAGTGAAGTTTACTGTACATCAGTTTGACTCAGCTCTATTTCTGAGATGCACCCCTAGTTAAGTAACAACATGGTCTGCTGAACCAGTTGCAATACACCTGCAGAGATCACAGGTGTAGAAGTTTAAAATAGAAAATGGTGGCCTGAATGGAGCACACACACACATATTTACATTTTTTCAATTGATAACTTTGCTCAATGGATTTAGAATTTACAACTTCAATTACTTAGAAAATAAAATCAGCTGTGAAAGTTCATACCATGATTTATTTCATGATTACACAGAGAAAATACGGCAAGTAACAACAGTCGAGACTTTGTACATTGTGGCTAGAGATTCGTTCAGTCCCCACCACTGACAACATGACAAAGCACTCACCACACTTTGCTCTGTCTTTCATGAAAATAATATTCTCTTTACATGTGCACGTAACATCTACATATTAAAAACAATTTATCACATTCTTACACAAATTCACTTTTTTACGAACTCTGGGCGAATTCTTGGATGTGATTAAAAACTACAACCACAAATAATGCAACAGGTTCCACTTATAACACATTAAAATCTCAATATTTGTGCTGTTGTCTGCAGTGACAACCAATGTGTGCGAAGAAAATTGAAAGTTGTGCCAAAAAGGAAGACGTATTCTTTCGCTTTACACACTAAGTGTGTGTACCTTGCCCTCAAATAAACTAAAATTGATGAACTGATAGATGAAGAACTATCATGATGATCAATCTGCATGATGCTCAGGAATTTAGAGGGGAAAATGCAATAACACACATTGATTTGTTTCTTTGGTACCTTACAATGCCATGAACACCATCCCAGTACAGGTCAAAAAACATCAGTGCACCACATTACAACTGCAAGACGTCATTGCTTTAGTTTTTGCACCACGGTATTACAAAACTTTTGCCAAGTATGAAACTTAATGAAAACAAACTGCTTTTTTGTTATAAATTCTACAATTACAATTCCTATCACACTAACAACTTTCAAACAAAATGGCTAAAAGTGAATCCCTCAAGGACTCTTGCTTGTGTGTTCCACCAGACATAACAAGTAACACAGAATATGACTTACAAATTCCTGCACTACAGCTAATCTACTGATGGCTACATCCTAAACCAATCACACTGTGTGTCCCGTAAGTCTTTATTGGCACACAACACACACACACACACACACAAACACACAGTTATGCAAAACTCAATTTCACACCACTTACACTTTGACTTCAGAGAGCTTAGCTTGGAAAATGGCATAAATATATTATTTCAATGTAACAGTGACTTTTTAAAAACCGATATGTCCATGTCAGATCTAAGTCTCTCGGGATTGCGCGACAGAAGCCAGAGGCAGGGACATGCTCAGCACAGGGCTACAGCAAAGTGGCTGCTATCTGGCTTCATCACTTTCCCAAATCAAGACCTTCTGCTTTACCAATTACAATGTCAACGTAGTATTACATAGTTAGGTAAAAGTCACTAAGATAGTGCAAAATTTCATGTAAAGTGTACTACATATATATTTTTATACAATATACCATCATCATGTTTTCACAATTGCTCAATAAATGCGACTTAAAAGTGAAAATAATTCAAGTCTATAAGTTTCAAAATCATGCATTTTTGCAAAGAAAAGCACTACCAATTAGTAACTGTAAACGTATGCTCAGTCAAAAATTTAAACAAACTGCAATTTTTTCATGTATCAATGTAACGATGTAGTTTAAACATATCATTTACATCTTACATCAGAGCTAGCAAGAATTAAAAATAATTTTATTCTTTAAAATACAATGAGTAATCAGTAAAACATCACTGCAACCTTTAAGTTTTGGTGAAATTACAAAAAGTATTTCTGATTGAAAATATATATTATTTTAATAAAGACTGTTACATTAAGTGTAACTGCCAATAACATACTAGATATATTACTGGCTACAGAAAACATGGCTGCTAAATTAGGTATTAGCCATTATATCAAGTATAAAAAATCTCAAAGTACTTTCTGGAATTCAACTAATTAACTACACACTAACAAATGAATTGATAAAAACACAAACTATAATAAATATCATATAAATCACATTATATACTAAAGTTTCTTGACCAGTATTGAAGACATATTAAAAAGTGACCATTCCTATCATTCAAAACAGAAATACAACTTTCTCATCATGTAGAAACTCAAATTTGAAATACAACATACATTAAGCTTGAAATGTGTATGTTTATTGGTGTTTGTTCCTTTCAGAAACTTTCCTTAGATGATTAGATGAATGTTTTCAAGTTAATTCTAGCATTAAATATGGATTTTCAGCAGAACGAATAAACACATACTTTATCGGCATATAAAACTCTGCAATATAAAACTTGTGACACAAGTATGCATGGGTAACTCATTCATACCTGCATTATATGTTTAGTAATAAACCACAGTCACTATGCACATGGCAAGCTTTGTAAACGGCAATAACAGATATTCTCTTTACTAAGAATGCAATGCAGGTGCCAATTTTCCCCATGCCTTTTAAAGTATAATACCACCAAACCCTTACTTTAATCAGGGCTTTTAAAAAACATCAAAATACAATGCACTTCAGCAAAAACTAAAAACACATAAGAAAAAAAATAAATGTTTCATTTATAAGTCACGGTATCAGCGTGACATGTCCTCCAATGTAAATGGTACACCTGCACTAAGACGTTTCCCTAAAGAACTAAAAAGCTTTCCTACGTCTAGCTGCCAACCTACTGAATACGGTAGGTGTCCACTCACTGTCGGAACTTGCAAAAAAAGTGCTTATCAACCTTTGATTATTCATTTGACGTAGATGTCACATTATTTTGTGATCTGTGATGAATGAGGCAAGGTGAGAGTTTTCTGCTTGTGTTTTGGAGTTCTGTTGGTCGAGGGATTGTCTAGTAAGGTGCGAACCTATTGTATCCACTTCTGTACACAGCAGCCTAGAAAATAAAAAGAGTAAAGTTACTACAGCAAATATTAATGACACAGAACATAAAGTTCTTTAAAATATATAAATTCTGAGCTTAATTTAATCAGTAATATAATTCATTATAAAAAAAAAATCATCAAACTTAAACATGTATTGCATATATTCCCATTTAAATAAATAAATAAATAAAAAAAAAAACATTATCATTAAAAATTTCATGCGAATACAAGAGAGGAGCAATCAAGATTACCAACTTAATTAATGCTGAAAAATAAACAAACAGTCTGATCCACAAGAGTCAACAAGATAAATGTTCTTGCTCACCCCATATCCAGCAACAGGTCCTATGCTGTGGCCCAAGTAAGGATCTGCGTATTCCCTACCGTAACTGCAACAAATACATAATATTTACTATGAAAAACAATTTATGTTTCGAGGTTTTATTGAAAATGTTAAGTTCTGTTGACACATATAACATTCCTTTATCTGCTAAACAATGGTCCACAAACAAAATTTTTGGAATCCATTGTGGTAAACAAGCGCATAAATTTTTTTCTTATCGTGTTGTAAACTTTTAAGACTTAAGAAATAACATTTCTCAGTACATCTAATGAAATATATACTATGCCTATAACCTATAGCTACGCTAACTACTCCTCGTAGTCTCAACCACGTTTGGATCCCTCCTTTCCATTAGAGTTACATGATCCCTTGTTTTATACAGTTTGAAGGAAAGGAACTCCCAAGACTGCCCTTATTTACAGAATCAAAAAATTCTGCTTGCAGGTAATCTAAAACTAAAAAATCATTTTGCCCATCTCAGTTTTTTTTTGGAAGAAAAAAAAAAGGGGGGGGGGGGAGGGGGGCATAATATACACACACACTTTCACATGCACCCACACAAAATCTGTCCTTGTGAATTGCACCCAGAATATTTTTATTACTAAATTAATTTTGTGAACACTGAACCACATTAATTTAAAGAAGACTTCAAATTCTAAGCCCTAACAAATTGTGAGTACACCACTGACTGACATCATCCGATTGGTGCTCCCTCTGCTCGGACAGACAGTTATGACCTCTTGATGACTCACGGGCGTGTGTGTGTCACCTGAACGAGCCTTCGGCGCATCATGGTGTGACAAGGGCGGCCATGATTTGATATATTGATTGCCGCCCACGTGGCTATCGATAAGTGTACAGATGTATTCTGGTATTCCTCTGTCAATCAGTAATTGTTAAATTGTAAAACAACCTATTTTAAAAAACATTTTATTACCAACTGTCATTATAAATAAGCAATGTTTGTTCACTACGCGATTACGCCTTGAGACCTCGCCCGAGTCGTCTTTTGACACCGCATATGGTGTGCAAAACATGAGTGTCAGTCGTCACTCATCCAGCACCAAGGGTGAATGTGCTCGCACAATGCGGAATCTGCATTGTTAATCACCACAGTTAATTATCCATCCTAGGGGACGCGATCAAAGTTACGTAAACTATCTCGCAATAAATTACACTCCGAGTAGGTGAACTAGCCGAGAGGTCCTCTTCCAATCAGTCCTGGCAGAGCTGCGGGCCTAACAAACTAAGGAACACCTTAATTAATCTTGGAACAGTTGGGGCAGGCCATATATTGACCACATAGTCTTTAGAGTAACTGTGACCTAGTGAAACTGTGTGCTGCTACATTTATAATGCCCCACAAACTACGACAGATGATTTTGTCAGCATTGGTACGGCAGCAGCGTGTTAGTAATAGTGACATGAGTATGATTTGTCTTGTGTAACTCTCAAATGCTTCCAACCTTGATATGTGCATCAAGTCCCAAAACACCATTTGTAGATGAATTTCAGCCACTGTAACGAGCCCTCAGCTTACGTACGACACAGGCAACAGACCATGGCAGCACCATGTACAGGGAGAATTCCATGTATTAAACGCAGCATCACGTCAACATCTTTATTATTTCCACAAACCAACCTCCAGAGTGGCCAACAGCCCAGGGAACCCTTGCTGGTGCATACCCGCTGTCTCCAGCCACGTGGCCAACAGCCCAGGGAACCCTTGCTGGTGCATACCCGCTGTCTCCAGCCACGTGGCCAACAGCCCAGGGAACCCTTGCTGGTGTATACCCGCTGTCTCCAGCCACGTGGCCAACAGCCCAGGGAACCCTTGCTGGTGCATACCCGCTGTCTCCAGCCACGTGGCCAACAGCCCAGGGAACCCTTGCTGGTGCATACCCGCTGTCTCCAGCCACGTGGCCAACAGCCCAGGGAACCCTTGCTGGTGCATACCCGCTGTCTCCAGCCACGTGGCCAACAGCCCAGGGAACCCTTGCTGGTGTATACCCGCTGTCTCCAGCCACGTGGCCAACAGCCCAGGGAACCCTTGCTGGTGCATACCCGCTGTCTCCAGCCACGTGGCCAACAGCCCAGGGAACCCTTGCTGGTGCATACCCGCTGTCTCCAGCCACGTGGCCAACAGCCCAGGGAACCCTTGCTGGTGTATACCCGCTGTCTCCAGCCACGTGGCCAACAGCCCAGGGAACCCTTGCTGGTGCATACCCGCTGTCTCCAGCCACGTGGCCAACAGCCCAGGGAACCCTTGCTGGTGCATACCCGCTGTCTCCAGCCACGTGGCCAACAGCCCAGGGAACCCTTGCTGGTGCATACCCGCTGTCTCCAGCCACGTGGCCAACAGCCCAGGGAACCCTTGCTGGTGTATACCCGCTGTCTCCAGCCACGTGGCCAACAGCCCAGGGAACCCTTGCTGGTGCATACCCGCTGTCTCCAGCCACGTGGCCAACAGCCCAGGGAACCCTTGCTGGTGCATACCCGCTGTCTCCAGCCACGTGGCCAACAGCCCAGGGAACCCTTGCTGGTGTATACCCGCTGTCTCCAGCCACGTGGCCAACAGCCCAGGGAACCCTTGCTGGTGCATACCCGCTGTCTCCAGCCACGTGGCCAACAGCCCAGGGAACCCTTGCTGGTGCATACCCGCTGTCTCCAGCCACGTGGCCAACAGCCCAGGGAACCCTTGCTGGTGTATACCCGCTGTCTCCAGCCACGTGGCCAACACCCATCCCTGAGAGACTCTCGGGCACTAGCACACGTAAACGCTAGATAATGCTCTGGGTTCAACCTTCACCGAAATTCCTTCCCAGAGGCAGGCGGGCCCCTATCTCCATATCTGATTTATCATCACACACTTCGCCCTGGAAAACCTAATCCGTTAAATTTTATTTTTTGGAATATTAAAATTGAAAAACACGTATTGGTGGCACATCACAGCACTAATAGGTAAATTGTTTTTTAATATTAATGAAAAATGTTAATTATATAAAAATATATTTGATCAAACTACATGAAATAGCATATTTAACTCTCAGAAGCATGGGTATTTCAAGTAGTATATTTTATTGCCAACAGCATGGTGTTTGAAATGAAAAAACACTAGAACACAAATCACCGATTTTGGTGGAGGAATTGGCCAAGACTCGTAGTAAAGAATGATCTTAAAATTTTCCTGGGAATACATGAAAATACCATAATTACGATGGCCAATGGGGGTTTGAAACCAAAATCTCAAGAACACGAGTTCAGGGTCTGAATATTGTGTCACTGCCTGACCTGATCCACACTGCATCCTAGTCTCCAGCTTCTTTATTTGCAATAAATTAGCGACGTAACATTTTTCTTCTGACTTACAAGATGCTTCAATCACTGAATGACACAGCTGTTATAAGTGGCACATCTTCAATTCTGCTTTTTCCAGGATTTTGCAAACATTCCACTATTTTAATCTTGTCCTGGAACAGGGCTGCATCCTTCAAATATAATATAATGACTCTTCTTTGGATTGTGATCCTGGATTCAACTGTTGCAACTAACCGTTTCACAGAACAAGAATACCAAGTTTCTTGAATGGGTAGTACACCATTCTGACAGGATAACCAATTAAGATACAGTGAAACCTCGTTAATAAAATACAGGTTATTTCAAAGTTCGCGTTTATTCGAACACTTTTAATTCCCCTTCAGACTGGGATAGCATATTTAATGTCAATCAGTACGGTTAATACGAAATATTCGTTATTATGTATTACGAAGTAACCTCACGTCCGCTCACGTAGTGTACTATTGTTTTATTATCGGATAAACCGAATGAAATTTTAGAACAAGAATCGCACACTTTAATCACGTGCACGCAGCTTCACTATAATTCTGTTAACGGCAAATAATTTGTACGGTAAATGGTCTACAGTCAAACCTCTATCTATCGAACTCGCATGTATCGATTGTCCGTGTTTATCGTATACTTTCTACGGTCCCGGCAAAATTGCCATACAACTAAGGTTAAAAATTAATTAATTAATTAAGGTTAAAAAAGTCCGCTTGTACCGATGTTCGAATTATCGTTTTGTCCGCATTAATCGTACAAAATATGTGGTCCCGTCACTATAAAATATAATAGATGATCGTTTAACCATAAAGATTTTGCAGAAATAACCATTTCTTAGAAAGAAACCGTCATAAAAACAGAAACGATAGTATACAGTAGTAAAAATCAACTTAAATCTGCAGCCAAGTAATGGAGCACGTAAATATGAAGAAAAGACAAATGAACAACAACTTACGAAGAAATTGGATGATGTACCATAACTACAGTACAAACCCAATTGTTATCCTAAGATAATTACCATACAAAGAACTAAAGATTCTTTGTCGATACCATAATTACTACAGATGCACGATAGCTACCACATTTGCACTACAGTTACCGTAACAACCGAGATGTATATTTACCGTGACGGTAATGTATTGATTTATGACATATTAAAAATAAAGAACATTATTGAAAAATAGGATGTTAAATTTTTATATGTACGTTTGGCACATGTTGCGAAGAAATAATGCGATCTGAAAAAATGCAGTACTACTACGAAAAGCGAAAAGGGTAATCGTGGATTTTTAGGTTATGGCAGTCTCTCTCGTTTTTCAGTAATATCGGCCGAAAATTAACAAGCGTATCGGAAGTCGGCAGAAATGCCGATTCAACTAAATATTGGCAAAATCGGCTTCTTCAGTACAGCTCTACATTTGATGACATGAGTAAACATATTTCAGACTTCAGGATATTGAAAAAGACTTTAATTTCCATGTAGATTTATTGTTCGTATGTTTTTTTTTTTTTGCAAGTGTGTAAATTGAATTAAGTAAAATACTTCCATTTTTATTTATTTTTCAACTGATTTAACTTTAATCACAAGTAACTGATATATTTCTGACACTAATTTTGAGGTTGAAATTTTTTTTAAAAATTCTTAGAGTGAAGTCCACTTCAGCATTAATTGTCTTGGAAAATGTTCTGGCTGCTAGTGATGTAGACACTGATGTCTTGTCTTCCTTCGACAAACTTTGCAGTGCAGTAAAGGACATTTATGCAACTAAAAAAGTGCAGAAAAAAATCAATGAATTTTTCAAGCCTCTTTAATTCTCTATTTGACTAATTTTCGAGTAAAAAATCAATACTTGATTTTGTCGATTATTATTAATGTGAGCATATGCACCTGTTAATACAAACTGCAAAATTTTAGGTCCCTTCAGGTTTGTATTAAAGAGGTTTCACTGTAATCAGATTAAATTTTGGGCAATAAATCCATCTTCCCATGTATTGTGCCCTCTTAGTATCTCAGACTGTCCCCAACATGAGTAATTAGCTGCACCACTTAATTATAAATTTACCTTTAGAGGGATTATTTGTACTGCTTAGTGAAAAAATTACTGGTAATTCTAAATAGAATGCCTGTATTAGTACACCTAAGTTAGTTCAACTGTATTTAGCATTGGTTATTGTGACTACACAATAGTATGTATGAAAGATTACAGTAAAACCCTCGTAATCCCACTTAAAAAATATTCCTGCATTATGGATTTTAAAAAGTTAGCACTGGAACTATAAAATACATACCTTTTATAACAAATACATATCTTTTAATGAAATTTCCCTGTTAATAAGTCTAAATTTCAACGTACTTACTTTGAGATTTTTCTTAACAGCAGTATTACAATGTTTCAGATGCAAAACCTAGCATTTTTTATCCTCATTTATATATTTATATTTTTTTTAATTTAATTAATTATATATATAATTAATTTAATTTAAAAAAAAAAGCCTGCACCAAATGCAGTAAATTATTTTTTTTCGAACTTCCTGAAAACTTACGCATTGTGATATAATATACATCTGGAAATTGAAGTTAATAAACATAATTTCAAGGTCTTGTTAAGTTTTGAATGAGCATCTTTATAACAAACGAACCAATTTGCATGTAATTTAGGAATGAGGTAGTCCATATATTGAATTAACACAAAGGTATATCTTTCTGAAATGTCACCCCTGTGTTTGACTGTGCAGTGATATTGTTTTAATTCCTTCCGTGGAATTCCCTGTGCTATTACATTTAACATTTGACATCATCTGATTTTGACATTTTCTGTGTGTGAATTCATTTTTCTTTGTCCATTCTACAGGTTTTCTCTATGACATTCAGTATAAACCAGCTTGGTGCAATGTCCAAATTATTGTTTTAAAAATTACATAAAAAGTTACATAGTGTTTAATTGCTTCTCCACCTTAAGAAATTTGATCGCAATAATGGTGGAGAAAGGGTAAATAGTGGAAAAAAAAATTATGAATGCAAAATATGACCATGCATGTGTGTTCGTACTTAAAGTCTAACACTGCATGATTTTTAATTAACTAAATGTATACTTGCAAATACTACATGTTGATATAACTGGCAACACAGATCAGAATTTTTAACTCTTAGAAATGCATACGTTTGTATACAAATGTTAGACGTAGGTTGTGGACCCAGCTTAAAAGTCCATACCTGAGGCACATTAACTTGCCTAAAAAATACTCAAAATACACCATAACCTCAGGCTGATTTAGAATTGTAAGAATATTGCTACCCAATGACATTAACACAGAAGATCAAAGTATCAAAATTCAAATTTAAAGAGTTCTTCCAGTTTGAAGTGAACTTTACTGTGTGCACTGCAGAGCATTTAACAGTTATGAATCGACTAGACAGTCACACGTGCCACATACAAGGTAGTTGCCCTACTGCAGTGTGGCAGGCAGGGGCAAAGTTTCTTCTTTTAATACACCTTTCAACTCCTCATTATAAATTTATGTGTTAACATTTTTTTAACTTTTTAACTTTCCTGAAACATAATTTTACTAAAAGAAATCAGTAGTATTTACTTTAAGTTAAACAATTTAAGTGAAGAAAATTACAATTATATTATGCTATAGACAGTCAGCAACACTGACTTTTTGAATGAAATATTTGTTCTAATCATTTAGTTTTCCTGGGTAGAGGTTCTCAAAATGTTAAGTTCATGTACAAGTACAACAGAATTTAAATTAGTATTAAATATTCAGCTAAAAGGTACTAACCATCCTTAACACCTACTAAGTAGTAGGAACAAGTATAGCAAAAATTAAAAAAATATATATATTTTTTTAATCTTGGCTTAAACATACCTACTTCCCTAGCACAAAACAACTAGTAAATCATTATTTAAAGATCCAAAATCTTGTATGACAAAATTGATAACTTTAAAAAAAGTTGGAAAAAATATATACAAAACATACATACTTATTAAAATTCAGAAAATGTTGGAGAATTTTTATTTGGTTTTAGTAGGTAGCCGTACAACAAATAGTAGGTACTTATGTTGTCATACTTGTTTACTGAGTCTGGTGAAGAATTTTGGAGACTTTTGTACGTGGAGAATAAAATAATCATTAAAAAAAAAAATTAAAAAAATTGAACAGTTAAATTTTGCTGATGCAACAAAATCTGAGATTCAACTGAACAAGTAGCTGAGCCGCTCATGAGCAATATCAAGGAGCGGCTCAAGGCTGCGATTCTAGGTCATCAACCTCGGTCTCTGCTCCAAAGACCTGGTGCTCTCTTTCGGCCGTGCTCTTCGGAGATAAGCTGCCAATGTCCGCAGCGCTGCGAGGCGGCAAAGCCAACAGGGCGATAAGAGGGAAGACAGGAAGACTTTGCACTCTCTGCAGTTGTCACAACAAATGAATCCAACCCGCATATTGAGTCAATCAACTGTGATTTTCATGCCTTAACTATAATAAAATAAGTGGAAAAGAGAGAGGAGAGAGAGAGTTGGGAAGCAGGGGCAACAAACTATAATTTATAGTACATAATAAAAAATACATATAAAATGTAACTAAAAATAACAATGCTCACATTATAGTAAGCACATACATTTCCTTAATACATTGCCAAGAATAAAAAGCTTGTTTATGCTTATTATTTTTAACACCCGAGGTCTTTATATGCTCTTTTTGGGTGTGACTTTGTTACTAAAAGTCTATCTACTAAAACCAATTTATTTTCATAAAATACTCATCAACTTTATTGTAAGAAGCCTTGAAAAATAAATTTCGAGCATGAATCCCTACAACTTATGATTTTCTCAACAAAGCAAATGTAACTCTTTTACAATAATGAGATACAAAATATTGGAATATTTGGTAAAATTTTGTTTGGAAGATATGATGCTAACAAAATTATTTTAGTTTTGATTCTAAAACTTGTTATATTCTAATGATGGGTCACTGAACATGAATTTCACGCTTGCAACTTGCTAAAAGCTAGGCGTGATTGCTTGTTTATTATGCTTTTTCTTTTGGGCACAATTAATGGTCATAATAGCTCTTGTATGGTACTGTTTTATTTTTAAATGTATACATTTTAATTCTGTTTTCATGCTTAGTTTTTGGAGACAATACATTGAATATGCCCTTCTGTTGTATCTTTTTTAATAAAGATATGTGGCTAATAAAAATATCATCATTTTAACAATAAAAGGACTTATTTTCTTGTAACAGACTACGGTAAATAGACTTTGTGCTGGCAGATCTCTCAATGTCTGGCACAACTCAGTGTTTAGAATTTCTTTTGACAATGATAGCCGCTGTATATGTCTTCGAAAGTATTAATTTATTTGGAAAAAAGATAATTATATAACTTAATGTTTCAATAACACATATTTGAACGACTTATCATATTCACGTTAACTTGCATATTATTATTAATTAATTTTTCTTTTCTATTCATGTTAAAAACTGTACTGACATTCACTAATCTGACACAACCAAGGTCCAAATGTGCCAAATTAAATAACTTTTTAGTGTATGTATGCAGTTCTGTTATTTCCCACTGGAAACTAATACATAAATACAGTTAAACCTCGTATTTACGTTCTCATTATTTACGTTTTCCCGCAAATAACGTCATTTTATGTAGGTCCGTTTTATTGTACATTAACTTTCGTGTTGCATTTTCCCTGAAATTACACCGCTACGTAACCAAAAAACCCGGAATGTACGTTTCAAAACACGGTAAAAATGTAAATACTCGTCACGTTAGTCATAGATGTGAAAAGTTTGAAGTAGTTCGCCTATTGTCTGTAACCTTTCGTTTTGATGTATCGACAAGTTCTATGGTGCCTCTCCTCTACTAACGTTTTAATCTTTGCTGCCATAGAGAACTTTCGTAGCAGAACCACAAACGGTTTTATTTATGGTGTCATAGAGCACTCTCGTAGCAGAGCATAGTCCGAAGCGCTGAGCTATCGATACTACCGGAAAGCGCTCATACACAGTACGTATATTTAGTAGTGCTGCATTATGTACAGTACATATCTATGATGGCTTTCATTGTTTACATTAGTCAACGTCCGTTTTGGTTAGCACGTGTTTTTTTATCGTTCACAATATTATTTATGGCAAGATTTTGATTGAAGATGGATAGGTATAAAGTTCCACGAAATACTTTATCTATTGAAGATAAAATTAAAATTATTGAGAAGTTTGACAAGCATGTGGGTACCCGAGTGGTTTTGGCCAAGGAACTGAATATTCCTGTTAGTACTTTAAACACAATAATTAAAAATAGGTGTTCTATTGAAGCAAATGCTGCCCAATGCGTTGAATTTATACTATACCTATAAAACAGTACTAGAGAAAATTTAATGTAGGCTTTATGTTGCATTGTTTTTTATATTTAAGAAAATTATATTTTTGCAGTGCCCTAAATGTGTTGTAAACAACTATTGTTTGTCTTGTAGCACCAGTAAATGCTGATACATTTTTTTAAGCTAAAATTTAGCATTAACTGCCAATAAAAGTGCTTTCCCACAATTTACACTTTCCCGCAATTTACACTTTTTCCTTGGGGTTCCCTGAAAAGTGCAAATAAGGGGTTTTACTGTACTAATAAATTGCAGTAACAATACAAGAACTAAAGTAGTTTTATTTTAAATAGGGATGGGGCGACCGAATCCAATATCCGCCGAATCCGCCGAATCCTAGGGATTCGAAGGTTCGGCGGGTCTGATAAAGGATTCGTCAAAGGATTCGGTTTTTACTATTTACGGGAAAAAAACACAGTAAAACTCGCTTACGAGGTCCCGCATGGTAGGTTTTTCCGTATAAAGCGTTTAAATCGCCCGAGGTCTCGTCATTTACGCCATTAAATGTGTGATATAATGTCCGTTAAAATTTTTTCTGAATCTTCTTGTCTCAAATAATGGCACACGTAAATATGAAGAAAAGACAAATGAACAACAACATACGAAGAAATATGGATGATGTACCATAACTACAGTACAAACCCAATAGTTATTTTAAGATAATTACCATAAAAAGAACTAAAGATTCTTTGTAGAATACCATAATTACTACAGAAGCATGATAGCTACCATATTTGCACTATAGTTACCGTAACAACTGAGATGTATATTTACCGTGATAGTAATGTATTATTTATTTATGACATATTGAATTAAAGAACATTGTTAAAAAAAAAAAAAGGATGTTAAACTTTGATATGTACGGTTGGCACATGTTGCTAAGAAATAATGCAATCTGAATGAATGCAGTACTACTACGAAAAGTGAAAATGGTACTCGTGGATTTTTAGGTTATGGCAGTCTCTTTCGTTTTTCAGTAATATCGGCCGAAAATTAACGAGCGTACTGTATCGGAAGTCGGCAGAATTGCTGATTCAACTAAATATTGGCAAAATCGGCTTCTTCAATACAGCTCTACATTTAATGTCATGAGTAAACATATTTCAGACTGCAGGATATTGAAAAAGACTTTAATTTCCATGTAGGTTTATTGTGTGTATGTTTTTTTTTGCAAGTGTATATTGAATGAAGTAAAATGTTTTTATTTTTATTACTTTCAATGATTAAACTTTAATGACCAGTTACAGATACATATTTATGACACTAATTTTGAGGTTAAGCAATTTTACTAAAGCATTCCAGCCAAGCAGGTTGCCAGCGATAGACGCTTCTCTTTTGCTGGAAACACTATCTCCAATCGTAGAGCTAATTTAACTCCTGAACGTGCAGAACAAATTATTGTTCTGCATGATAGATTAAAGAACAGAATTTAATACTCTGTGACAATCTCTCTCAGAATTATTGTGCTGAAAAGTGGAAATGTTGAAACAATGTGAATGTACTTTTCAAACAACATGATTTTTGGTGCTAAGTTTGTTGAAGCTCAGTAAGGACTCCAGAAAAATTGACAACGGTGAAATTTTTCCAAAGATATGTTACATTTACACAAACATATACTTGGTTATGTTAGTTGGATGATATCAGTTATTAATGAACCAATGGAAACAGGTAAGATTCAATGAAAAAAAATGTTCTTTTTTTTCTAGCAGTGCAAAATGTAAACACACTCTGTAAATAGTTACCCAAAATTAATAAGCCCACTTCATTTTAATACTTTATTCAAACATGATATTAAGTTTAAGATAAAAATAATTTCCCAAAAGTGTAACTGTACCACAAAAGCTCGAGCTCGGCTCGAAGTAAAATTCTTAGGCTCGCAGACCTCTAGCTTATTTATAGAAAAAATCCTAACCGCTAATCTGTACTAAAACTGAAATTTCTCAAGAAAAAATTGTTGGCTTTATATACACTTATACCAGAAATGTACCAAAATACATGTAATAAAGTCAAGAGACTTTTAGTGCAAGCAGAATACATCTCACTTACATTATATATGTGGATATCATCTGTTAAAAGATTCGGGTTTGGGTTCGAGATTCGGCAATTCCAGTCGAGGATTCGAGTTAGGATTCGGATTCGAGGAAATCAGGATTCGCCCCATCCCTAATTTTAAAGTATTGGATTTTTTATGTGGAACAATAATTGCATCCATTATTATTATTATTATAATTATTATTATGATCATCATCCATGTATTCTTCCTAAACAAATAAACTAACAATAACAAAAGGTAGTAAAATATGGTGTTTTGAATCTTTTATTAGTCAACAAAAATACTGTTAAGAGGAGGGAAAAAAATACCTAGAAGACAAATACACTGAATTAATAAAAAATAAATAAAAAAAAAGTAAATTAATTCTAAGCTATTTCAGGTGTTTCACTACACACTGCCAAACACTAAATATATGTATTCCAATAAAGAAGTGTGAACATGGTAAAACGCAACCAAAAATAAACCAAAATAGTAATACCTAATACACACATTAGAAATTAACGTCACAAAAACTTACCTGAATATTCATGTAAAATTAACAGGAACTTCTGTTGTCTACTTACCCCAGATGATCACAATAAGCTAATGTTTTATTTCCAATTTACCTAATGTAGTAAAATAATTAAATCAAAGCTAAACTTCTGCAATTAAAAAGAGTATAGTATTTGCAGGCATCTAAAATTGTTTGACCAAATTTATTTTCAACAGAAGATTGTATTTCGAGAATATACTTTAATTTTAAGTATTTTACATTTGCACTTGTTAGTAAGTGAATGCCGCCATGCAAATTCTTAAGGGGCCGTGCATTAAAATCTTTTGACACTTGTCTGCGTACATGTTTACTTTCACGGCTTCACACAGCCGTCTACTTGGTAGCTTACCTTCCACAGTTTTGCTTAATCAAGCATACACTATTATTGAATTACCAACAGAATGCTGTAGACACAATACAATTTAAAAAAAAAAAAAAAGTTTCCAGTGTGTGTGATGATTTCTCATGCTAACATAATTGACTATACTTTACATGAATATTAATTTTTCACAGCTAACCACATGCCATCTTTATTCAGCATTATTTTTCAAGTCAATCCGCTGTGATATTTTTATTTATATGCCAAGCTTGTAAGGTAGTATAAATTCGCTAATATTTTATATTTGTTGGAAGGCACTATTACTGCTATCACACAATATTGAAGTACTGAAGATGTAAAATGGTGAAAAATAATGTCTCCATCTTTTAGCAACTTCAGACAGAAACACACAGTAAATCTGTAACCTGCTGATGTTTTTGGCCGAGCGTCGGGCCTACGAGCGACAGAGACGACGGGGAGGAGGAAGAGGGGGCGGGGCCGCCCGTCGCCCTCGCGTGCTCACCCTGCGACGGCGGCGTAGCCAGCGACGGGCTGGGCAGCTGCGGCCGCTGCTCCGTACGCCCTCGCCGCGACGGCCGTGTAGCTCGCTGCAGCAGCGTAACTCGCCTGTTGGGCAGTCGACAGAGGAGTTTTTAGTAGCGGAGAGGCGGCGGCGGCTGCAGCAGCGGCCTGAAACACCACGCCCTGCATGCAGAGGTAGCTCTCCGGCACGCAGACGAGCCTTCTACGGCTACGCTACGCTTGCCTCGCCTCGCCTACGCAGAGTCCACAGTTGCACTGGCTCCAAAATGAGACTTCCCAAACTATCAATGCAGATTCTCTCTTTAAATTACAGGGGCCTACATTTGGATGAAAAGAAGATGCTGAGAATTTTCTGATAAATAAATGTCTATACATGAAGCATTAATGAGAAGAAAATATTATGATAAAATTTTAAACTATTATTTACACAATAAGTTAACTAAATAGCAAAGTTTTTTTCATGTCAGTGTAATTCAACAGCATAAGGACACGAATAAAATTTTTTTCACAAACTCAGGCTGTAACAGATTTCAAACTCCAAAGCTACAAAATCACAATCTAGTATGATATAATCTAATAAAAACCAGCCTATAATAAAAAGTACTGCCAACAGGACGTTTGGCACACACAACACACTATGGGCTATGTAAATACTGTACAATAATGTTTTTTTTTCTTTTACCAGTTAATTATTTATAAGTCTAAATCTAACTGTCATGCCAACACACTAATCCCCTGTTTCTTCCACTACACATTTAATCACCAATGTCCACCATTAGTTGTGGTTGAGTAACGACCACCACAATAATGTTAGTAACTGTAAGCAGCATGGACACAAATGAAACACCAGAATGACTACAAGACACTACGTGGGGGAGAAAAAAAGCCAGCTGATATATCGAAACTGTGACCACTACCACCGTGTGCACAAGTGCCAACTTAAAGTGCTAAATTAGTAGTTATTCCAGTACCTTGATGACAAACTGTGGACTCTGTTTTGTTAAGTCGCAAGCCGAGAGAAGCAGCAGAACACAAACAAAAAAGCCAAGAATGCAATGCACAGTAAGGGACGTCACCGACACATGCAGGCAGGTAGCAGGTGGGAATAACCAGGATTAAGGGTGTTAGTATGCAAAATGTCAAACATCAAGTTACCTCTGTTGCAGCGTTGCTCGCCTGAAACAGACACAGACAACTCTCAGCTTACATGCGTGATTACAGGCCTCGAATGCTGACACATTTATCACTTTGGTTATCATTGTTATTTTAGAAAAAAAAAAACTATAACCAATAAAATTGTAAGGAAATTTCAAATCTTTCACTAGTAATATTCTCCTTTTGAGCATTTAGTTTTTAAACATCAGACTTAGTATTATATTACACCATTGTGCATTCAAAATGGCTGAAACTAAAATATATTAAAAGGTTCTTCAAAACTGAGATGCTTAATATCCAGAAATAAAATTTATAGCTTGTAGCTCAAGATAGTTAGCAAATGAACAGATCAAGTGTATACCATTACCACATGGCTTTGTCAAAATCAGTATTTGAAAATCACATCATGTAAGCAGGATTGAACACTGTAACTCTACACTGATGCATTCCCAAAGACAAGACGTGATGCATTACGTGCCATGCACATTTTACTGACCTGAACAAAAAAAATATAAAGTAGCATAATTAACTCATTTATTTTTCTAAATCCATGAAGCATAATCTTACAACTAAATAATTCCATTGCCAAAGTAAAAAAAAAATCACAATAAATTTAAAAATAGGAAAATTATAATTTTTAAAAATCTCTTGTAAATAACTATATTCAATCATGTCCCATGTGCACCTTACTAATGCCATGCGTATTTTAGGATTACTTCTTAAAGTTCATTTTTGCTGATATATACTAAGACTAAACGAGACACTGTTTCCAAACTAAAGCGTAAATAGTGCCTTGTTCATAAGAGACAGTCTAGGTTTTCTGAGACTTAAAAATGTATGCAATGATGGCTGTCATCATTTCTAACAGAGTTATTTCCCACATTGCAAATAAATAAAAATATATCCCACAAAAAAAATAAGACTAATTTTCATTGAATCAATGTTTATTTTCTGAAATATAAAATTAAAAAATTACTGGTTCACATTAAGTGTCAAATAAATAAATGACCTTTTTAATGTTAAGGCTATGCTTTTAAAATTTTAAGGTCTAGTATGTTGAATATTTATTTCTTTTCATTTGTAAAATGCCTATCAATAAGAACGGATTTAATATTGTACATGGTACAAATTTTATGAATTAGTTTTAATTCTACCCCCCCCCCCTCCCCCTTTGTTTTATAACCTTGCAGCAATGGTTTTCCTATCAAAAATTATTTCAGACAAAAGTTTTAGATAAAAAAATTATAAAATTTACAAACAATTTAAATGGATCCGATTGTGTCCCTACTAAGGGTGTTATGAATTTTTTTTGTCCTATAACCCTTGTTTTTTTCCACCCCTTGGAGTTATGTTCAGTTTTATCAAAAATATATTTAGACAAAGGTTTTTGGTACTAAGCGCGCCGCACACGGTACAATATTCCTTACAATATTGTAAGCTAGGAGTCGTACTGGCTCTACTACTAGTTATTTCACTCGAATTCAAACTGGATACTAGTAGCTGTACTAGCTGGGCTACTGGTTTTGCGTAATAGACTGCGTCCTATTTTCGTTGCTTGCTGTGTTCCAATATTTAAGGAGTGGCCAATCAGAACTCATGAAAACAGCATGAGGGGTTGTTTACACTTTTAAGCGCGCATATTGTGATAAACATGGACGTAAATGACCAACGCCTCGTTTTAATAAATGCATACAAAGAAGAGCTTTGTTTGTATGCAGTATACAATGTGAATTATCATAATAAAAATTTGTTGTGGAGAATATTCTCTTAACAAAACTAGTTAAGGCAGCTAGAATCGTGTGCAGCAGAAACTTGTAGCGCACCTAGTGTTTCAGCTTGTAGCCTACACAGTACAGAAACCAGTAAGCATTCTAGTAAGCAAACTAGTAGAAAATGTACCGTGTGTGGTGGGCTTTACTCCTACGAGTTGTAATATGTTCAAACGGAAGCAATATTAGCCATATTATGGGAGTTATAACAATTTTTCTGTTTTTCAGAAAAACTTTCCCCATTTAAACCCCTTAGGTCGGACTTTGCCCATAAAAAAAAACTTGACCAAAATTTTCCATTATCAGTTTGTAAATGATTTCAGCAAATTTATGGCAGTTTATCGTGTCCATAAAAATGTGATTTTATATATATATAAACTTTTGAGTTAACGATGGCTTGGAGTCTATGGAACCAAGAATCCAAAAACTAAATAAAATTTCCCGAAAGTCGCACCACGGTAACGGCTATAATAAATAGTCTTTCTTCGAAATCTACCTAAAATAAATATCAGCACCTATTATTTATAGTTAATGATTTATTGTCATTTTTCTGTGATTTAAGACAATATATTTTGAAATTCTTAGGTACAAAACATTGAGAAGCTGTTCCAAGCATGTAGTTTATCTGTGTATCTGCCAATCTATTTGGCTAGAAAGTAGCTTACAAAGGAGAGAAATATTCCAAACAAATATATATATTAAAAATGTCATTTCATTTGGATTGGTTATTTCCGCAATGGGAGGTCTGATAATTCAAGGGGATAATATACTGATAGGTGCTAGGCTTACATGGCTATTGGAACTGATACTTCTCCTTATCTCAGATTCTAAAAAAGTAGTTTTCTTCGTAATTCCCTACTGGACATCAAAAATAAACATTCATATTTGAAAAATTAATTTTTGGAAGTGCTAATTTCATTAATGCCTTTGAAAACATTTATGTGCAGATATAGCAGAAGCACTGAACTGATCAAATGAGTCTGTAATTTTTGCTAGACACGAATAGGTTAGCAGCTGAGCAGTTTATCAGGGGAGGTGATGGCTGTTCCTAACTTATAAGTGCTTGCGCCTACACTGAAACTACAAAGTAATTTATGAATCTTGTTTCCTTTAAAAATAAATAAATAAAAAAAAGCAGCTTGCCTATAAATGCCAGGTGAAGAACTACTGCTTGGCAAGACCCGTTGTAACATTTTCTCCTCAAGTGCACAGATCTTCCAGTTGCACCATGCTTAAAAAATGGCTGTTGTATTTTAAAAAAAATTCTCAGTCTTCTTATTTATTGATTCAATGATCTGGAATAACTTTCATTGCAACTTCGAACTGCAGAGATTCTAAACTGTGCCTCAGAAACTGAAACGTATGCTTTTTTACCCCCTTTCACGCAACTAAATTTCATTAGGGTTCATACGTAATACTGTCTCCTAACCCGTCGAATCTGATGACAACCATGTTTGATTGTTACAAAGCAAGACACTTTTTTTTTTAGGAAACTAGATTTTACTTAATAATCGTTCACAAAATAGTAAATATTAAATCTTTCCTACTAAAAATGGGACACATGGTCCACAAAAATATTGGAATATTTTATGATCTGTATTAATTATATCAGAAACTGCATAAAATTTCACTATACATTAAGTGATTAATTGTAACATACTAGAACATGCTCATGCACCATGCAAACAAACATTTTCATAATGCAGCAAACCATTCAAAACCTTTTTAAATTTACACTTACAGGATAGGTATTCCCACCTGCTTGCATGTCTATAACTTGTTTTCATTCAGTGACAAATTGTGGGAAATATTGAAGTAAATAGTAGTGCACATGCACAATAAAAAGTATCTAAACAGTTTGAATCTTAGCTTACGTATATTGTGCATAAGACAGCAAAGCGGTAAAGCACGAGTGAATTTGCAGTATTTTAAATAAATGCCAAATCTTTGGGGAAAAAAACAAAAAAACACTTGTTATATTTAGGGTCAAAATTAATAAAAAAATTTGTATGAAAATTAAATTAAACTTCTAACGGACAACATTGAATGCTTTTTAAATTACTCTATTTTTATCTATAGAAATAAAACCTCTAATGTTCCTGTTCACCAATTTCTAAGTCATTTGTAAACTTGCTGTTTAAAGTAATGTTTCTTCCTGCACTAAAAATAAAAACCTAAAAAATATTTTTTAAATAAATTTTAAAACTCAATCTTTAGTTTGCCGCTAAGGCAAACTAAAGATTGAATTCCTCAAGGCATATTTTTCTTATTCTAGTTTGTAAATATCTTGTTCTATATCTATGATTGTCAATTTTAATGTATCTTAATGCAAGTGATGATGGACATAGTTAATGTTTGCCTAACTGTATGCCTAATAGTTCAAAGAATATCTGCCAACTCACAATCAGTGCTAACTACATTAACTATTATTTCACAAAGAAAATACATAAAGATAAATATTAATAAAACCACAGTGTCTGCGTATATTCTAAAAAAATTAAAATGTACTTAAGCAGATATTAAAAGATAGTCAGGTAGGCTAAATTGGAGACAAAATCAAAAGTTTTTAACACAAATATGTATTATGTTCATGCATCTTAACACTTGTGTCAGCTGTTTTGCCAAAGTGTTCTCAATCTCATCATTGGTTTCACACTGGACTGTAGTGGTTGCCTGCATTGACTTAAATCATTCGAGTATCTAAGGGTAAGCTGACGTCTCATATGTCATGTATGAAACTATACAGACAGCCATATTCTGTGAGCTAGACGAAGGGCTAGGTGAGTCTTGCATAGTTGAGGGGAACTAATTTCTATCATTTTGATAAATTAATTGTTTTACTGTAACAGTGTGGCTACAGAAGTTCTACCCAAACATTTCCTGACATTTTCCAGATAAAAAATTATTGCTTACAGCACAATATATTGGAGCATTTTTACTTATCATGTTATTTAAAGCTCTGAAAGCAATAATACACATTGCAAAATGCAAGTCTGTAAAAAAAAATGGAGTAAAAAAGTGCTTGAATTTAAGTAAACAGCAGGTTCACATAACAATTACGAATGAACCAGACAAATCCTCGAATATCACATAATTTCTAGTATTTGAAAGATTTGAGATTCGAGAAAAAGGAATCAAAGAAATATTGGTACTAACAACGCTAAAATATTAGCAGAGGGTTGCATGACGACCAACCAATGTATGTGTTAGCAAATAATTTGCAGCAGTTAAAAAAATAACGAATATTCACATCAAGCATTTTTAATTTACAGGGTGAACTATTTGTAGTGCCCAGTCTCTTTAAACTTCAGGCATTCCACTAAATCACTTCCTATGCTTTAGTGAGGCTAAATTTTACAAATTAAATGACAGAAAATTATTATGGCCTAAACACAGTTGAAACCAAGATGGTGTATTTTGGTTCCTTCTATTTCAGATAAGCGCCAGGTTGCTTACATTTGTGACTGTCAATAAATGTCACGTTAGTAGCACCAAAATTGTTCCGTCGGATTTTAAATTTCTAGTTCCATGAATATGTGCATTCCAGAAAGCATAGTGTTTAAGTGTGATGTTTGAGAGATCTCTAAAAAATTTTTACCAATATTAAGAAGGTCAAAATGTCAAGTGAGTTTAGCAAAATAAGATATGTTTAAAATGAAAGTTTTACAAAGAAATCTACTTATTTTATTTACCATACAAGTGGGCCTATTCTAATACAGCAGAGTCCCGAAAACTCGCTCAATGTGGACCGAAGGGTGGCAGAGATTGTGAAAATGCCAGGTTATCAGGAATGGAGTTAAAAAAAGAATAAGTACGAGTGTTTCCTCAGAAAATACAGTACTGTACTTGTATGTATTGTTTTCTTGAGAATATAATAGAGAATAAACTGCCCGAATACCCTTAAACAAAGAAAAAGTACATACTTGATGTATCCATAGAGCTAATGTCCTGTTGTCTTCCGCACTCTACTCTATGTTTTGCTGCTTCGTCATGAAGACGATGACGGTAAGTCCATTACCGATGGACCTTATTGTTCAAAATACTGAAGGGCGGTTTTGACAGCCTTTAGTCCCTCACTGTGTGATATTTTAGGCGCTTGTACGGTAGAGTCCTCAATGTCATCTTCATCATTTTCCGGCATTGTTTCATAACTGTGACAGCAGCAATAATTTCTGTATCGGACATAATTTGTTCTTTTGTATCATTCTGGAACAACTGTTTGATGTAATTTTCATCGGCTTCTGTACATCCACGAACTCTTTTCTGGAGGCTGAGTAAGTTTATATTTTCTGCATCATGTTCAACAAACTCATTTACCTCGTGATCAAGGAGTTTTTGCCAAGAACGAACTAGTGTTAATGACTAACTTGTTTCAGGTGTCCGCCACCCATCCAACAAAATCCAATAGGTTAAATCTCTTTAAGTTCTGGATAAGAACTTGACCATCATCGTTTGCAAAAAGAAGGGAGGATAACAGCTTGCCCCTATATCTTCTCCTGAGACTAACCAAAACTCCTTGGTCCATTGGCTGGCATAAATCGCTTTGAAACTGGGTGGTAAAAACATTGCTTGTATATACACATTATTTAACTCTTCAATGTCTGGGTGCAAAGACGCTTTGTCCAAAATCAGAATTTAGATTTTAAAACTGCTCAACTGATGGAACAAATACTTCATGGAACCATTCTTTGAAAATTGCACAGCTCATTCAGGCATGTGACTGGTTTCAGTACTAAACTGAAAGTTTGGTAGCAAAGTCTGGCTTGCATTTACATAATTTGTGATTACACTTATCGCTGTTTGCGTGCCATCCATGGCTAGTAAGGTAACCTGAGCAAATTAAAGTATGCTCCACTCTATTAACTATCCATTCACCATATAAACTAATATCTTTTATCAGTACTAAAAGGATTATTTGAATGTTGCACAATCAATATTTTACCGTGAATTTCTAAAAGAAATTGATTTTCAGTATGTCATAAAAGTAATATATATATTTATAGGCATTTACCAGCTATCAAGCCAGCCAGTACTTGTAACAAATTTAGGATTGTTGTCTTTTATAAATTCTTAAATAAATTTCAAGGCCTTCTCTTGCAAGATTGGTTCACTAATTGGCATGTCCTCTCTTGCTTGGCGAAACCAAATGTAAAGTGCTTCATTTACCTCATTGAAGTCACTTTCCTTCATACTTTTCCTTTCTTTCAATGTTTATGTTCACATTCTCTTAACACATCACAGCTCGATTTCCGCCCGCTTCTTCTTCTTCCAGTTTCCAATCGTACTTTTGCCGACTCCCAAGTCCTTAGCCAATGCACTGACACTTTCTCTCTAATCCAGTCTCTTTTGCTCCATAGACATGATCACGTGTTCTTTAAACGGAAGATACCATCGCAGAGTACTGTCCAGCACCCACAAACTGTGAAACAGCTCTGAATAACACATTATGCACAGTCACTCACATTGAGTCACGCTACGCAGTTAAGAAATCGACTGATCCTGGCAAAGGTTGCAGGTAGACTGAACGGCTGAGCGCGCACCGGCGCCAAACACGTGGTGGAAGAGTGGGAGTGTGGCGCGAGACAAAGGAATACGGGACCTTGAACTGGTCTGCGTGCGGTTTTTTTTCCCCGCCCTGCCAGGGTGTGGCCGAGTTATCCAGACTGCCTGGTTATCGAGTGCTGAGTTTTCAGGACTATACTGTATTTGCAAATTGAAAGAATGAAAAATTAATTTTTACTAGTTCAGAATCAAAACACGAAAATTACATTTCTAAACAACTTAACGATTATAACTACATGTATGTACGAGATTCCCACATGCATACTTATCTAATGCAAAAGAAAGACACTGTATAAACAAGTGATCAATGTATACTGTTCTTACACAGGTTTCATCAAAAATAATTAACAATTTATGCCATTGTTAACTGTGTAGTTAATGGTATCACTAGCATTATTTTAAAACAATCAGATTTATTGAGCCAAAAGAAAAAAGTAATAAACCACACATTATTGTGTTCAACAGAAAATACAGAACACCGCCAAATGTAAGCTCTATTAACTATGCACATGCTATTTTGTGGAGAGTTACCTATCATGCTACAAAAACACTTTACATGACAATGCACACCATATGCATTAGAAAGACTATCAATGTTTAAACATTAAATTATTTGTCAACACTATTTCTAGGCTGACAAACTAAAATGTTCTCATGGAACTCTAATGTGCTAGGTCTGGCAGTCACATTTTACATAAAAAGAAATATGACCTATAAATTAAGTACAAAAAAAGTACCTACATTTTTCCAGTTTCAAAATTTACAGCTATTGCAGTACACAGATTGATATAATTCAAGTAATGGAATTGAACAATCATAACTTTTAAATAATAATTCTACATGCAAATAAGCACCCGTGTTCATGACACAAAAATAGCTATTATAAAAATGTTTTGAACTATATTCTAAAAACATGCAAAATACATATTAACAGACCTCAATAAAAAGGAAATAAAGTTGTACCTATGTTTAACGATTTAAAGCTTTGTAAATATAGTGAAACTGATAAGTAAACAAGGTTTTTTCAAATTGTTGCCAGATTACCTACTTCTTTATCTGAGTCTTAAGTTGTTTTATCTCATAACTGAACCATGTTATATAGAATGCTTACCTGTAACCTGTAGTTAGGATCAGCCGTAGCTGCATGGGCCGCTAAGAAGGGATCGTAGTATACACTACTGCAACAAATATCACGCACGAATCAAGACACTTAACTCTACATGACTTGCCGCTGCATTAAGCACAACAGAACAATATACTATTCGAACATATTAGAGCTTCTTGTACTCATTCATACGATCCAAGGTCATCAAGCACACACACAAAACCAACATATGTAGCAGTAAATGAAATTTGGAAGAAAAAAAGTCATTTTCGTGAGATTTTTGACAGGTTTGGTGGCTTGAATTAGTTCTGGTTACCAATTTTTACACTTTTGTTGCAGGTTTTTTATATCTATTTGTCTGAACATAATTGACATTTTCAAAGTTTACAGTCAATTTTCCCAATTTTTTTATTCACTAAAAAAGAATTATCCATCATTTTTTACCTTAGCTGCTAAATTAACTTAATTACATATTAAACAGCACTGAAAATAAATGAAATGGCTGTTAGTCTATTTTTTTTTTTTAAATTTGGGTTTTTGGTTTGACTTGTAAGCAGTTTGGTCACTTTATGGATAACTAAACACTGTCTAAAATAGTGATAAAGCATCAGTAAAATACACAACATTTTTCAACTTTACAGTTCAACAAATAATTACGTCACTTTATTGAACAAACAATCTAAATGAAATGGTAAATTACATTATCGAAACTAAAAAATTGTTAAAATATACAATTTAATATTATGACATATGAAATTATTTGGTTATTATTGTTCTCAAGACTTTTTTTGTAGAAATTGTTTATCAATAAAAGGTAATATTATTTATGATATAATTTTTAAGTAATAAGCATGAAACAATATTGTAAAATATTAGAAAAAAATTGCAAATAATAAAATTTATAAATAATAAAAAAACCTTATATTGTTTTTTTTTTGCTTTAAAGTTTTATGATTAACAGGCTTGAAAAACAATATTGTAAAAATATAGAAATATAATTTTATATACTTTCATAGTCATTTCAAATAAATATTAAAAATTTTGACTTTTTTATTAACAATTGAAGGGAAAAAAATCACTGAAATTAAAAGTTTATATTTTTCTGAGTATATAAAAAATTAATTTCATTAATTTGTCAGCCTACTATGATTTTTTTTTTTAAGTTTTACATTATCATCCCTCAACTTCTAACCACTCTCACTCCATTAATTTTAATAATAACAAAAAAAGTACAAATATATTTTTTATGGAAATTTTATGTTTTGTAATTTTTATTCCAATCTTTTTCTTATAATATTTTATCCTTATTGAATAATCTTAAAAAATAATAAATAAAATAAAAATTATAACTTTTTGAACCCCTTCCCAGGGGTTATTTTTTTTTTCCATTTATGGTTTTCTAATACTTCAAAGTCACTTATATCAAAAATTCCTGTATTTCCTACAAAATTTTTATTTAAAGGCCTATTTAATTGGACTATAATACACCACTTCTTAGAGGTTCTAAAAATCTATGCTTATAGGTATCTACTGGATTGTGAAGTTCAGTTATGAAATTACCCAAAACCAGTTAGATATTATTTGTAGAAACATACATTTGCGATTTTATTTTATGGCACAAATTGGTGTTATTTTCATCTGAAAGTGAATGTGCACATATATGTCAATTTTTACCCAAATATTTGAAATTTTCTTTTCAAAATACCTTTAGAATAAAGTAATCTATACAGTACTACAGCTTATTGCTAGAACCAACAGTACAAAATTATCCACTGCTCAGCAAAGGTTTGATATAGGCCTATACTATCAGTGGCGTCTCGTCAGGGCAAGCAAGGCAAGCAGTGCTTGCCCAGGCAGTTTCCAGACATTGTATTTTTTAAATAAATATTTTATTCAGAATAGTATTTTACTTTGGCTCGTGCAGTTAGGTGTATGTATTTTTTACACTATCTTCTTGGGACCCAATACTGTGCGCTGTGCGCTATAAAAAAAGAACTCGTTGACACAAAAACATGCTGTTTTAGAAGCGTTGCTAGGTTTAGAAGCGCTGGCAGGACCGCTTTCAGCAGGAAGGCTGCCGCAGTAGTTTCCTTTCGGGAGGGGGGGTGGCATGGTACAAAGGTTCAGGGAGGGGATTGGCTGGAAAAATACGCGGTAGAAGCTACGAAGGTAACGCTTTCTTGCCGAACTGGAGCGAACATGGCCGAAGCAGACTGTGGAATTTTTCCGCCGACTGCTTCGGCTATGTCCGCCACAGTTCGGCAGGGCAGGTGGCGATGTCGCGTTTCAGTCGGCGGTCGTCTCTCGGGGCGCGCGCATCTCTCCCGCGGGCTGTTGGCTGGCAGTGCGTGGGGGATTTGTGGGCGTACGATGATACTCCACTCCCACTTAGTATATAAGTAATGTAGAGTAGGTATTTTACTATCAGAATAATGTAAGTCAATCATTATTTTTCAAAAATAATGTATTTAAAAAAAATGTCAATTTTTCTACCTGTGGAATAGTCAATGTTCAGTTAAGAAAACTACTTAAATAGCACCATTTTGTACCTTGAAATCCATATTTTCCCGGCAGAGGGCCCCCGGACCCCCCCCCCCCCCCAACCTCATCATGTTTTGGTGTGAACGGAGTTATTGCTTCCCCTCATGTAAACCTCACGCCTCGCCACTGTATACTATAATACAATAAAAATGGCATATCTGTACCTTATGCTAAATAATTAAGAATGTTGATTATTTAGAGATTTTATTTAGTAGAAGAAGAGCCCAACTGTGAGAGAAGGAATCAAGTAATGAAGTTAATTTTTAAGTTTGTAAAATTTTATGATATTAAAAATTATTTACCTTGTTCTGGAGGCTTGGTGTACAAATACAACCTATTACCATCATGTTTCAGAGAATCAGCACAAAATAAAGATGTGTGCCGGCAAACAATATGTGCAGTCTTTGCTTTAGGGTCAAACTAACCTTAAAAAAGTGGTAAAGCTGAAATAAAAATACCAAACCTCTAAAGTTGGCATGATCGAAAAAAAAACAGCATTACTAATTTTTTTCCCCAGGATTTTTCCCCCATTTCTTCAATGATATCTTAACAACTCATCCTGAGTTCTCATTTTTTCTAAGGGCAGTCATGTCACAGGCTTAATGAACACCATCAGGTAGTACATTGCAATAATAGCAGAAAATGTTTTTTATATATGCTTGTTCCAATATGTACTTAAATTGCAATTATTTATAAATGAAACAAAAACTTACAACACATACATAAACAACATGTACAAAAAACGAGAATAAAAATTCCATACAACCAAAAATAAAGAAAAAGCAAACATCATCATCAAAACATCACAATAGAGAACTAGTAATATTGACTGTGTAGCAATCAGCACCTAGCTGCTGGCATTCACACATTTTAATATCAAAGAAAATTATGCTTGGCGACAGTTCCGTAGTATTTAATAACAATTGATATGGACGGGTAAAAACCCAAACAAAAATTACAAAAATCGCAAATCACACATTTTTTGTAGTTTTCTCACAAATTTTGGATACAAATGATTATGTAAATCAATGTACGTTCATTTTAAACTGTAAATTTTGCAGAACTCTTAGTTCTTGGAAAGGATTCTCAGTATTTTTTAAAAAAGTGAAAAATATTTGACCAAAAACTGCCATAACTATCATAAAAATTGTGTTGTCGCAAATATGATAAAGGCATGCCACTAGTAATTTGAAATCTCAATATTCGATGAATATTTTATAATATGGAGCAAAGCCAAATCCAACCAACAGCCATACAGCAACTTCACCACCAAAAAAAGTGCACACATATATATATATATATATATATATATATATATATATATATATATATATATATATATATATAAGATCTGTCTGATATTAGGATATTACAAAATGTAAAGACAGCAATATTTTGCATCTATAAAAGATTTCAACACACACATTAGACACAATCAACAACCTGTTCACAGAAAAGTCACACCCAGCAATCCAGATAGTTCTAATATTGGCAACTTCAGTGAAAAATAATTCGGTGACCTTTTTTTTCTTTTTAAAGAGATTGGAATTGCACATTCTGAGCGAGGGCTCTATGAGGTGAAATTACGTGGCTGGAAATGTAATAAGACTTCTACTTATAAAACAGTATATATTTTTGTTATTATTTTTAAAGTTTATACACCACTTGTGCACCAAAACACAAACAAATGAATAAAAATTACTTATCTTACATAGAAGGTTGCTACAATCTAAATTGTAAATATATGGAAAAAAAAAAAAAAAACCAGATCACAATGTAGAATTAGAAAAAAAGCGTAGCATATTAAAAAAATTGATTAAGGTTATGAAGCAGATGAATAAAAATTTAAATATTCACACACGACAAACGACCAACTAGACTTACAGTGCAGGTTGACAAGAGCAAACGCGGCCAAGCCGGGGCAGGGAGCAAGCACATGCAACTCACGGTGTGTATCCTTGCAAGGCGGTGGCTGCGGCGGCCGTGAGGGGGGTGGGGTGCCGTGCAAAGGCAGCCGCAGCAGCCGCCGCCGCGGGGTACGCGGCACGGGCCCGTCCTCGCTGTATAGCGACGCCGCGCAAGGCCGCGGCCGCTGGGGGCAACATACAAACCAAAACCATGCAAAACACGAACCTCGGACGCCGCGCCGGCCGCCCGTCTGCCCCGGCCGCCGCTGCTCCGTCCGAGAGGGGGTGGGGTGGGGGGGATTGGAGGGGTCGAGGCCCGGCTCGCACTCCGCATGCCTGGTGGGGGTCGAGTGTCAGCACCGGCACGCACGGACGTGGTCATGCATCGTCTCTGCGACTACTTGCGCTCCTACGTGTTAAGAGAACGGGGGGAGGATGCAGCAGGCTGGAGAGCACGATGCAACAGCAGAATTACCGTACGGTACCTCCGTCGTGCTGTTCGGGGCGTCAGCACCAGAGGGGCGGCGGTGGAGGTGGAGGGGGTGGCGAGCGGGGCGGCGGCGGCCCCCGGCAGCCAGGACCAAGGCACGGCAGGCAGCCTGTAGCCTAACTGACACAAGGTGACACTACAGAGCACGGCGCGCACATTAGTCCTTCGCATTCTCCAAAAGAGCAAGTGCAGTAGCCACGAGCGATCATCGTCACGTCGTTTCGTAAAAATCATTCGAAACACACTTGCAGGAATTAACTTTTACTAATATTGCATTTGCTCTTTTGAAAACATGATACCATTCATAGATAAACTACTCAACTGTCAAGAATTCTAAATAATTTTAAACTAATTCTTGCAATGTAAAAATTATTAATGATTAGTCAAATAGATTTCGGTTAGGCAAAAAGAGTTAAATAAAGTTTAAATTTAATGTCTTACATATCTTTAAGTTAAACAACATTAAAAATTTATGCTACCATAACTTTTATCTTACTAACCTATGAATATATCTTATAATTTCACAAATTGTCAATAAAAACAAGAAGTCTAATGTAATTTTAATGATAAAATATATAATATAAAACAAGCTACCAAGTACACAAATATTCACAAACAAAATTTTTAAGGAAGTTCTTAATTTCATGCACAGACTAAAGTGTAAAGTGAAATTAACTAAAAAGCTACTGCATCCCAAGTTTTCTAAAAAGCAAAATATGTTAAAAAAATTCTTTTACCATGACCACAACCATCATTACTATAAATTATTGAACACGAACTAAAAAAAAGTATTAATTTGAAAAGTCTAGAAGCAAGCCTGCTGTTTAAATTTATATTAACAAAATATTATAATAATGTTTATGATTCTTTTTAAGGATCATAATGCAATATATTAAGTGACAAAATGCATTATACAATTTTCTAATTTATATCAATTAACATTAGTAAATGCATAAATTTTATGCTAATGCAAAACATATGCAGATCATACCTCACTAAAAAATTAAAAATGTATTTATTAATTACTAATTTCCAAATCATTGACTTTGTTCCCATGGGCTGTACTTCAGCAACTTCTGCACTCAAAGGTGTAGTGGGTATAGAGTGAAAAACGTTTAGGCGTAGAAAGTACAAAGAAAATAATTCTTACCACCCCAAAGCATAAATACAAATAAAACGAATTATTATTTTTTAAATTAAATATAAACTATTTTCAATGTTTATTCTTAGAAAATTATAAACATAATTGTATGAATACGCAAAATTGCTTTCTCGCTTTGATTTTCCCCTAAACATGATTACTATTACATAATTTTTTTTTAATCACATAGTATTATGCTATACTTAACCTAAGTCAAAATTCTGCATTACAAAATTATGTATTCAAATATGTAATTCCCACCCATGTGCACCTTCTGTTCCTTCCACACCAACTTGTAAAAGCCTGTGTAGAAGATGTAGCCCCTAAGTTCAGAAGTAGTTACCAGCACCAGTAGAACTGGAGTACCTAACTACTATTTAAGGCAACAAAAACCCCAAGTTACTCTTTGGTTGCATTTGACTGCAGAAGTCATTAAAGGTAAATACATCCCATGCAAACAAAACCATTATTACTGCTTCTGCCTTTGACAGAATTAACTCTGTCTTCATGTTGAAACAAGATTTCTAACTAGTTAAATGAGAAATGAAGAGCTTACTTACATAGTGGTGTATGTTTAACTCGTAGGAACCTAAATCAAAATGTTATGCGAGCATTCAACTCAAAATTCACTCATACCAAATTACATTAATGATTAAAACTGCTGATAGTATAGCAGTACGAGTTAAGTTGTACACAGATACAGAATAAAATATGTTAAAACAACAGCAATACATAAAGTACTCAAAACCAAATTTTACTTTTTAAAGGAAATGCTTTTTAAAACTTGACATCCGACTATCTTTTCAGCAACTTAAAGGGTTGACGTGGGCCAAGATAACGTTCCAATAACAGACAGAATAATAACAACTCCACCCCCATCACCACACAAAGAATGAATTAGGGCTTAATGCCTCATTGACATCTGGATCATTCCAAACATCATCCGTAGCCGTTTGCCCAATCGTCAATAGTGTGCTCAAGAATTCCACAAGAAAACCAACCAGTTAAAGGCAAAGTCCACTATGATTCCCACAAAAAAAGTTTAACCTACCAGGAATTGAACCCAGATCACATTGGGCTGAGGAGAGTAAACGACCCTTAAACCCCTGTGGCTCTTCCAGAAAAATTAATTAAACATGACTAAAAAAAAAACTTCAAAAAATTATCTTTGTTAGTTCATACATAAACTTATACAAGTCTACATATTTTTTTCTTTCTACATGTTTTTACACATTGAAAACTCTTGGAAATAAGATTTTTCTTATGTATTCAGCACATTTAACATTTTAGTGTGTCCCTGTCTTGGCCAATTACTTTGTTAATCTGGAAATAGTAAGAAACAAGCTGAAATAGAAGCATGCTGCACCCATAAAGACAGTCTTCATTGCTGCGAGTTTAAAAACATGTCTCGAGAAATAAGGCAGCCATCATCAATTTTACTTCAACATTTTCTTGAGAAAGGAATATGAATTCCGCCCTTAGAGGTCCCACCATCATTTCAAGCCAAGAGATGATAACCCACCCCAACTAAGAAACTGCAGCTTTTTAACTTGTGCATGGGGTGTCTTTTTCACATTACATAGAACTCCTATGGTTTTAATTTTCTGGCTATACACAGATGTTCCAGGACACTCCCCTTCTTCCTGCTAATGCAGCTACAACTATCCAAGCAACCTGTAGACTTGGTGACAAAGATTCAATATTGGCTGGGATGTCAAGGGTGTTGATGTATTGCTTCAAGCTGCAAACCAAATCCTTTTTTTGAAACTAATCTCATGCCTTCCCTAACAATCTAATAATGGTTTGCCTGCTTAACACCATAGGTAACTTCTGTGCAACAAGTATACTGTACACTTCATTAGTCCTTCTGTAGCTTGTTTCCTTTTTCATTTCAAACTGGTCTCATTTGAACATTAATTACTTTTGTTATCTTGGGTAATTAATTTGACAACATTATAAGTCAAAACAAAATGTAATGATGTGTGGAATTACTATTTGATTAGAAAATTGAATCTGGTAATCACTTTCACTCTAATGAATTCATAATTGTGAGAATTATGTTCCCAGCTAATATGTATAAAATGACCAAATTTAAAAAAAATGTCAAGTCACCACAGATAAAACTTAAATGACCCATTCAGTCTAAAAATATTTAAAAGATGTTTCTAAAAATGCACCGGCAGCTTCCCCATCCCTGCTGCCAACATAACAGTTGAACTGCTAACATTGTTAAAAAGTATTGACCAACTTAAAAAAAAATAACTGCATGATAAAAATTTAGAAGACATAATCTTAAAATTTTGTTTGAGTAATAGTTCACATCATTTTAGTCAAAGATGAAAGACGATCACCACTTTTTATAGACACTATGACTAACAACACATTCACCTTAACACGGAACTATGAAACTAGGTACAAATAATAATAACAGGCTAAAAAGCTAGTGAGGCAAGTGCCAACTAGACGTGCAGTTGGTAAATTGTGGTCATGGCAAGCATGCAAGTACTGTGAAAGCAGTTATCAAGCAAGCTAGCGATGCTGCGGGCGTCGTGCCTGACACCTACCCTCCGGCCACTGCACGCATACTGTAACAACACAAACACAAGCACGCCCTTAGCCTGACAAACAACACACAAACAACAACAAACACGTGTGACATGTTCAAACACCATGCTGCCATCTGTGGATTTCCAGTCTCGTGCTTCAAAAAAAAAAAAAAACACCTACTATGATTCCAATATGTCCCAAACTTTCTAGGAACAGTTTCTCCCATTCCGATTATTTTTGAACGAGAATGAATGTCTCTTCGCTGTGGAACGAGGCTGGAAATTCACTTTAGGAGTGGCAACACTGCAGCTACAGCTAGTTTCTCTACCCAAACACACACCTCTCCCACTCTATATGAATCGTGCTATAACAAACAGTGCTAAACACAACAAAGCATACCACTCAGAAATAAAGGTAAACTATAAACAGATTCCAGAGAAAACCAAGAGTTTCCTTCCCAATTACCTATAAGCAAGTGAATTATTTTGAAAACAAGTAGATGGCAATAACCACTACAATGTGCCAAGTTTCTACCACCATTTCCAAGCTTTTTGTTAACTTAGGAGATAAATATTATACAAGCTGAAACACACATCAAGAGTATCTGAAAAATAACATACGGTGTAAGCGCTAAATATATTACTTTTCTTTTATTGTAAAAAATGTATTTAAAATTTATCACTTTTGAAGAAAAAACTAAAAAATTAATATTAGTAGCAATTACACACTTTAATAACCAGGAATTCAGTAAATATACATAAATATAAATCATTAAAAAATCTCACTAATAACAGATATGTGAAAAATTTTTAAAAGTTGATAAAATTATATAATAAGTAGGTTTTTTTTAGTAGAGTATTAATGAAATTTGCATGATTTTCAGAAATGTTACTATTACATTGGATGCAAACTAAAATGTTTTATTTCTATGTTGCAAGCACCCAAAGTGTTTTGTGTCCCTCAATGTGACCAACTAACTCCACCAACTACTTGCAGCCCCCACTTGGAACGAATACAGGGTTCAGAAGTAACCTGATGCAGGCCCGTTTGAAAAAGATGTGTACCAGGGAATAGTGAGGGCCAGAATGTGTTTGAGCTAAATCTCCCTTACCCCTTACCCAGCTTATCGAGGAAACCTGGGATGAAAAAACAAAAGTTAGATAAAAAAAAACTTATGTTTTTTACTTTTTATGGCCATAAGATCCTGCCTCATCCACCATGTATTCTATTTTCACGCATTTTGTGTTCTGCAGCAAATTTTGTTGCGGGATATGAGAAACTCGTTATCTGCTCTTTGTAAAAAGTTGAGAAACAAACTCTAAACCTTACTGACAAGACAATGACCATAAATGAAAGTCAGCTGTAGCAGCATTTTTCGTAATTCATAAAAAAAATGATGATCAAATACTTTCCCATCGGGCACATGGCTAGTTCATAGTAAAAAATTTTTTGCCTGACTAACTGTCCAATGGTCAATCTTTAAGAGTTTATATTCTGAAATTTCACAACTGGGTAACAAATACAAAATTCATTCAATAACCTCATTTTCAAAATTATTCTTTATAGAAATCTGCAATTAATGAATAACCAAAAAAATTGAACATGGCAACCACGAAGATTACAGTGGGCTCAGAAACACTCAAAATCAAGCCAGCAATACTTGCCAAGTGTGTGATGCATTTTAACTTACTGCCTCCAAAGACCCAATATGATAAAATAAACACAATACAACCACATAAATAAGACAAACAAACTGATCAGTCATCTGCAAAGTACATTTACAATGCAACATTCACCACCATATGGATCAAGGCACCAAAGAAAATTGATCACCTAAAGTTGTTACACTCACGTAATGAACTTCACCCACGGAAATATAATCCCTACAACTTATTGGTGGAGTTTGTTGGGACATTTTGTGGATCAGACAATAATAAAGTAAATTTTATTGTACAACATAATGCTAATTTCTTTAGATTAATATTTAGTTTGTTTACTGACAAAAAAAAGTCACTTTTACAATCTAGCACGCCTGTCGAGTAAGGTCTACCTTAATATATTTTATTAAAGTTACTTAATATGTCAAACATACTAAAAAAATTCAAATCAGTGTTGTTTACTGTCTGCACTTAACCACTGCAGGAAAATTTTTAGACTTAGTTAATATTTTAAACTGTCTGTATACATGGGCATTCGTTAATGTCCGCTGGATGATAGTGCCAACTGCAACTAGTGCAGCTATTCACCTAGATATTTGAGTCAGATAGTAGTTGATAACGATCAATCTGCTAAAACTTATGGCTTGGAAATTTTAACAAGATGTTCTCTAAATTAAAGCATGTTGTGAAATCTCGAATCAATAATCATTCAATTACAAATATGTTACCAAAATAGTAACTGTTACAGCAGAATACAATTACAAGCAGCCATTACTGTGGAATCATGTATAACAAAGATAAATTTTAAGCTTTGTATTTTTCCCATGTAATTTTCCAAAATTTCTCAGGTGCTACTTTTACAGTCTTGCCCTGAAAGATGTTTGTTTCTCTACTTGCTACACTAGCTCCCGCCCCCATCCTGAGAATGAGACACGTTAGCTATGCACACTTCATCAATGACAACCAATGTGTTTTCCAAGTAGCAGACGGAGCAATGGTAAAAATAAATTTATAAAAATGAACCAACAATGAACAATAAATTGACTCAAAATGATGAAATCTAGACTCATCTATGTGAGTACTGATACAGCAAGATATAAACAAATAGTGTAAATGAGATGTGTTCTGTAAATCTTTTTAAAATATAATTCCCTACAACTTTTAACTATATTAATGTCATTGTAACAAAGCAGTACATAAGAATACAAAAATTTTTACGATTTTGCTTTATCTTGAGAATCACTACAAATAATAAAAGAATCCTTAATTTTTCAGGATAGTAGTAATGATTAAAATAGGAATGATAAAGTTTATCAGAAATTATATTATGAGATTCTAGAGTAAAAGTGAGTAAGAAACCAATTAAGAAAATATGTAAATTTTTTAAAGACTTAAGTAGGAACAGATGTTTACGGTGTTCGGTGTGTGTAAAGGCATACACTGTTGTAGTACCTGTGCCAGTGGTTTTAGCAGAATAACAAAAATTTTGTTGCTAAATCCAAAAAAATGTTATAAACAATTATAAAAAAAATTACCTTTTTATTTTTAAACCATTGTAACTTTATGAACATTTTGAATGTATTTCAGCAATAATCAAACCAAATAATGTCTACTTTTAATCCTTTTATATGGGTAAACAATTATTTGCTGTCAATTATATCTCAATTTTTTTTTAGTGAGCTGCTTACTCACGCAATTTACTACTATTAACTTTCAACATTATGCATTTCAATGCCCAAAATGCATTTTAATTTTTTATTTCTTGAAAATATTACTTATAAAACAGCTAATGAGGTGAACTAAAATTGCAGTGTTAAAAAGAAAACACCCAAAACAAATTTTGTGGCAGTGCAAAAATAAAGCTTTATTCAGGAAGCTGGAAGACCTAGACCAAAATATAGCAGTATTGTATTAAAATAATTGTATGTACAGTATTATAGGTACCTAGTAAAATCATACCAAAAAACAAGTAAAAGACTGTTTTATACTGAAATTAACACCTTTGAGAGAGTATATTTAAATTATACATTTGTTAAAAATTCTACATATTAATGGTATTTTGGATAAAGGGGAGAGAGTCTTTGAACCACCAAAGAATATGATGTCAAATGAGGCAACAGTTATGTATATAATCCTAGTTCATAGAAAAATTCAATTTTGGATTATGAAACAGCCATTAGACACCCATATATTATTACAACTAATCATTATTCATTCATGTACTGGTTACTATTGATGTACTAGAGCAGCCTAGTTTGCCAAATATATAGTAATTAAATATATCCTGGTAAACTGAATCAATTTTGTTGGTTGTGGTACTCCAGAAAAATTTTTAATAATGGTTTGCTCATTTTTATGTTAATATTTTTTATATGAGCAAATATAAACATTTTAAAATTTAAATAACCCTAGTGTGAAATATTTTTTATTTTATATCTCATTTTTATTGTAAAAACTAACAAATTTTTGTATATTCTGTATTTAATAGGTAGGCCATCATGCATAGTAAAGTGTAAAGATGCAGATCAATTTTATGTTGAGTTTAACATTAATATTTATTTGAACCTGCACATCTAAAGTAATCATTTTAACCAGAACCTAATATTAACATTTCTTTAATAAAACCTTGTGTTCTTGTAATTAGTAAAAACATGGCCTCATTTGACACCAAATTAGACCAGATGTGATGAGGTTTTAGGTTAGTTTAAATTAACCTATCAGCATCATTGGCTATAATTTTATGCAAAACATCGTTAATATATTAATGTATTTATCATTAGAATGTCAAATATTTTACAAAGGTGACTTGCAACCAAAAATTCAGTGCAATCTAAATGTAAAACCAGCAATCTCTACTCAATTTTCATGTTTATGGGTACAAACTGGCGAGCGGACTGGTACGACAATGATCGAACTTCACTGACAGCCCGATAGGGCATAACAACTACAAGACCTTCAGCACCGCAATGTAAGAAAAATCAAGTCTACCAGCTACTTTTAGTATTTCTGGTGAAGGACTGAAGATTTGGTTAATCACCTGCATGATTCATCGTTTACTGACTAAATAAACTTTACCACAGTTTAAGTAATTTTGGTCACGAATAGTTTCGCTCACCCAGCCACCTCAAATTTTTGTCAAGGAAGGTGTAATTTTAAGTATAAAGGTCATACAATGCAAATTTATCAATTTTATTGCTAGTCAGCACTGGAAATACGGACTGTAACTGGTTTGCAATACTGCATGTTACAAGTCTGGTAGCAATTTTACCTAAATTTCACTGAACAGCAGATACCTTCTGCTATTCAATCAAGTTAAAATTCATTTTTGCAGTGCATTTTTAGTCACCCTGGAGTTGGAGTAGAAAACTGAGTGACGTCAATGAGTCGTGTCACCGAATTCGACTTCTGCAGTTTGTAACTGGCCTTTGGAAAATACGCCGTTCAGTAACGAGCATTACCTGTTCCTTCAAACTAAGCACTGTGGCTTCATCGTAAGATTATGAAGATAATCAATTATTATATTTATGAAGGATCCTTTTAGTAAATTTTTGGTGGTTTTAAGACTTTTAGAGAACTTTATTTTTAATAATTTTTAAATATGTACACATTTTGGGTTCCCAAATTTATTCAAAAACTATATACAAATTTTGCTGACCATATGAATATTGTCATTTCTACTAAAACTATGCCTTATAGTTTTAAGTTAAATTTTAATGTATTATTTTTAGTGCATATTTCTAGCATAAATTATTTTGAATTGGTCACTTAATATTTTTTGCTATGGCCTGCAGATAATATGGTTACCATCTCATGTCTGGTTAATGATTTTTTTTATGTAATTTGTATCTGCACGTTTAGTACTTAATATGATAGTAACTTTATAGCATTAGGGTATATTGTGGAATTCCAATTTAATTTTAATTTTTGGGAACTCTAGCGTGAGCGTGATGAAATAGTTTGCCTTTGCTGGGTATGTTGATAGACTAGCAACAATGTAACAGTGATAAATCTTTAGCCACATGTTTTTTTTTTTCAATATTAACCCCAAATTGCAGTTTGTATGTGTAATTTCACTTTGTGGCTGGTCAAACCAGGGGAACTAGCTCCGGATACTTTATGTGGCATCATCCGCAGTACACAAAATAATGTGTCAAATTCTTCTATACAGTTCATGCTGTAGCCCATTAGTTAATATAGGCTATAAACACGTAACAAGAGCTTGAAAACTTATTACTCTTGCATTGTCATACCAATAATTTGAATATATCAATTCGAAACAGAAACTGTAGTAAAACAAATGACTAAATCAAAGGTGGCAGGGGTCAAATCTCTATTAACAGTACTTTCACTGGCCAGTGAGATGTCAACTCTTCCTTCCCTGCCTAATACTAATTTTCACTACGTCCCACAAAGAAACAAAGAATAATATATCTTTCGATGCCAATTCCTTTAAGATAACAGTTGATCCCACATACTGCGATGCACCAGGTGAACAGTTTACAAGAAACGGAAGGCAAGCACTGGCCACACCTCCCTATTCGACGGGACCTTCTTTGTGAGTACAGACTGACAGGGGCCCGACATGCTCTTGCTTCAAGCGAGAAAGGCTACATATCCCTCTCGCAGGTTCGCTGTTTATGGTTCAACTTGGCAGATCATGTTTGACGCTGATAGGACCTGACAACTGTCTGGGAAATGTTACTGAAAAATTACATGGATCAAAACAAATGCAACAAGAGTTGGGATGACATTGAGAAATGTGATTTCTTTTGATTGTACAAGCAGTTATATCGCAAAGAAAATTATTTAGTTTGAACGTAAGCATCCCAAGTGGGATTACGTAGTTGGCACAAATATAAATTCCTTACGATCGAGTACCCACCAAGACATCAAAAATTTACTTGTGGTTAAATTTTAATAGTTAATGTGTGTCAACGGTCCTCTCTCTGCTGGGATATAAAACACTATATGACAAAAAATTTTATTATGCATTCTAAGAAACATTTTTTTCCTGAAAGGAGTTAAGATAAAATGTGAACCAAATATATGGGCAGATCCAGCTTCCTGAATGTCAAGCAATACAATAAACTTGCAAACCAAAAACAAAATTTATGTTAAAATGGATATGTAATTAGTGAAAATGGGAGGCATAAAGAAAACAAGAACAAATGCAGCCATACAAAAATCAGACAACAATTAAATCCAACACCAAGAAAGAGGATTAAGCTCTCACCAAGTGTGGGGACGGTCCCATTCCTAGTCAGAAAAACTAAACAAAAGTAACAAAGCCTATGAAAATACTGCGTCTAGTGTGCAACCTATCATCAGATGAGACTGGTGGACTTCCTCAGTGCATCTGAACCTTGGCATGCTTGAAAACAACAGTCTCAGCCAATGATGAAATAAGTTACTGCAGATTACGTCTACATCCGCAATTCATGAAAAACATATAAAGATCACTACTTTAAACACAAATACAGGAATAGTTTCATTATTACAATTTTATGTCTGTACTACTACTCAGATAAAACATAACTGCATGGCTACAATACAATTATTTAAATACTAACACACAAGAGAAACTACTTTGTGTAAGGCTTAAATTGATAAAAATTGCTTCTAATATCTAAAACAAGAACATGCAACTTTTAAGAAATCTCTTGTTTATTGGCATAACACACAAAAAATGTCAGCAGTGTTTTGCAAATGAAATTATGCTTAACACTAAACCCTAGATGACACTAATAAAAATGTATTACCGAAAATTTATTGACAACTTGACTTCAATCCCCTTAGTATGGTGGGGCACTCTACTTTAAAGAGAAGATATTGTTTGACACTGACAGCAAATAAAATGCATTTAACTTACCATTCGGGACTGTAGGAGGCTTCTTGGTTTGAACCCGAGCTGTAGCATTGTTAACCTAAAGAAAATTGTCACAAGTATATTTGGTTATAAATAGTTTTTTTGGTTTCACAATATACTCACCTTATTTTGATGTGTTTGTGAACAAACACAATGAAAACTATGCAATACATAAAAAAAGCAAAAATGTTTGAGGATCATTTAAAAAAGGAATATCATGTGTCTAGCAGAATAATAAAAAAAAAACATTTAAGGCCATTTCTTGAGTTCAAGATTTAATATCAAACATGTAATAGAATTCAAATCTCATTAACTTATCTAAATCAGTAAAATTTAAACTGTACAATAGTTCAAAGGACTCATCTCACATATAGAAATGACATCAAACAAAATATGCTTCAAAAGCCAAGAAACAAATGGCCCAATGAATTGCATAGTCTTCCTATACAGTTAAAATCAGACAAAAATAGCCACCACCTTAACACAACAAGTGAAGAAGTTTTTAAAATAACATCACTGTAAATGGTTACTTAATTTCATGCTGCTTGTGGCACAAATGAATTACAAAAATCTAACCTAAATTCATCTAAAATATTTATTGGTAAAAAAAATTAACTGTGGGTAATGAATGTGTTACCATGCAATTATGTGTAACTTACTACATTTTAACCATTTTAACTGGATCACACAATATTTTGAAAGAGTATTTTAATTAATTAAAATCAATTTTTAGTAGCCAAGTGCAGTACATAATGTTCTTTCTTTTCACCAACAACCATTTGTGATTTTGCTCTACAAGTGACATAACATCTTAATTTTAATATGACTATTCAGTATTCTGGGTGAATGAGTGCAATAGACAGAATAAAATACACCAATAAATAAATGTATTTTTTTAATTAAAAAATCCAGTTTAATGTATTGGTTATTTAATATTACTTTAAGCAATTCCTTTGAAATTTCAAGTTTCGCCATTTCATACATTATTTTATACCAATTACTTTACAAACTATTAAATTTTGCAAACTAAAAATATTAATATAATTTTGGTGAGTTTCAAAACAGATTAAAAAAAGTTGCATTAAATTATTTTAATCAAACTACTCAAGATATTAAAAATTAAATAACAGATATTCATGTTGCCTTTACTATTAGATGATTGTTTTTTTTTTTTTTTTTAATATGTACACATATCAAGCTAGCAAACTCAGTCTCTACAAAAAATATACCTATTAATTAATGCACAAGTACGATGCATAAGTTGGTCAGAATTATCAAGCAAATAGTTATCTGAGAAATTATATTTTGAGTAAGAGAAAAATTTTAATAATGTACTTGGTTTTAACTACACATTATGAAAATATTACATAAAAATTTATTTAGAAGCAATTACGACAGACAGCCTTGTACCTAGATTGTGAAGTCTGTTGCAGCATGCTCGAAAAACCAAACTAAAAATAAGGTTGGCTATTCACTAGGAAAATTAATTTAATACTTCAGAGGATTTATTAGTGTAAACAACTACCTGGAAGCATTTTGGAACAATCTGGACAAGGCAACTAGACAACTATACACATTACAAGTTAGACAAAAATGTTAAAGATTTCTGGGGAGGAAGATGAGATAGGGAAGAGGATAAGAACAATCATCACATATTTTAATACAATGAGAACTCAAATGTATTTATCCCTTTTTATAAATTACCACGCAATTAATACATATAAATTTTTTTATCATTTTATAGATAATTTTTTATAAGAGAGTTAAAAATAGTTTGGATTGAAATAGTTTATTATCGAATTCCTATATTATTATTGAATATTTGTCTGTTTGTTTAAGTGTCACGCAGAAACTACTAAAACAATTATTATGAAACTTTTTGTGTTCAAAAGCTTATAATTAGACTTAAAAAATTGGCATATATTTTATCTTGCTACGAAGATGAGAGCCGGAGATGCAACAATGAAACCACATTTTTTCACAACCAAGTGCAACCAATATAAGGTGAGCTCCCATTTCTACCAACACTACTATGGACCACATACATAATCTAATTTAATTGTTCTATCACAATCAATAATCTTTTCACAATTGATGATAACTTTTTTATTACATGATGTGGACTCTACAGGGAGGAATTTAACAAACTTGAAACTGAAGTCGATTGTTTTACCTCAGTGCCTCTTCCTTGAGGAGCAATTTAAAATCAAGCAATCAAAACTTACAAACAATTTCACAGACAAATGCTAGCCCCAACAGACTTATCTTAGTTTTGTAAGTGCTGTTCACCAAAATTTTATTTTAGTAGGTACGGTACAAAAGAACAGGCATAAAGTACCCTACCCAGGTCTGACATATCTGTAATTACTTAAGTTTTGTTTGCTTTGTTCAAACTATGCACAAACTATTTAATTCAATAAAGATGTATGTAAAGACACAATTTTCTTTTATAGAAACATATAAAAAGCAAAAATATACGCAGTTCTGATATATTCTCCTGATTTTTAAACACTAAAACTAGCACAGCAATCCTCAGCTAAAATATACGTGAAACTATTTTACCTCATTCGTCTATTATTTAAGTGCAATTGTTTCTCCATTAGGCATGCACACTTGTTTCCCATCTTTGCAACTGGAATGTACATCCTTTGCTTTATGTTTTTTTTTTTCAAGCACAGTAGTGTCTCCATTATCCGACCGCTTATCCAAAAATTTTTATTATTTATATCTCACCAAAAAAAATCAATCAGCAACAAGAACTGCAAGTTCGAGCATGAGCAATCTATTTTTTTTTTGGTTGCTCCCGACTCTACCGTAGCTAATTCGTTACTTTTTAACTGTTTGTTTAAATAATTTTTTTTGTTGTTGTTAGTTGTAAAATATGATTAGTATTAGGTTCACAATGTGAGGTTTTTTTCTTAATACCTACTTATTATCTGTCATTTTCACTTATCTGAGGTTCTGCCCCATTATGCCGGATAAGCTAGACACTACTGTAGATTTCTATATTGAAAAAAAACTACAAAACTATATAAAAAGTAAATATTTATGCAAATTTTAAGCATCCGAAGTGCATGATGAATCCAATACTTTTTATACAGCAACAAGTACTTTGCCCAGTGACCAAAAACTGCTTTACTGACAACTATTGCATCGTACTTTTTACTTGAAAAGCCATGTTTCCCAACACACACACACACACAAAATGCATATTCAGTAATCAGCTAAAACATTCATCATAAATACCTCTACAAAGCCAAGACATTTTGTATGTCTAAACAGGGACAATGTCTAAGTGCTAGAGACAGTGACACTTTGGAATCACCAGGATTAAGGAACAATAAATGGGATGAATTGAGAACAATTTGAACACATCATTAATGTAACAAGCTCTTTTTTTTTTTTTAATTTAGTTCAAAATTATTTATCATTCAGCAAAACACTACCTTTACCTTCAATAATAGGACAAATAAAAACTAATTTTCATACAAAAATTTAAGAGGGAAATAGTAATATTTTTCAAATTGCTGATATCAACTGCATCCTCATGAAAAAGGTGGAATAAACTGACAGTATTTACTACTTTCCTTTACTCTTGTCAAAATGGTTACAGATACGGTACTGTATTTTTTTTTAATCCAGCAAATAAAATTAACCTAATAAATTTTTTTTTAAACTGTATTAATGCACAAATGCACAATCATTTTATTAAAAAAAAATGGATAACTGCTGTGTATTAAATAAAAAAGATAACTACCAATATTATACTTTTTTATTTAAATAATGTAACAAAAAATAATATAACTTACAAAGTTATCAACAAATTATAAATGTTCTCACACACTTATGAGTACACATTTTGAGTATAGAAAATAGAGGAACTGGCAAATTTAAAAATTAAAATTCCTCAAAAATATTTTCATTTAATTTTCTACTGTGATTTACAATTTAAATGTAATATTGATTTGGGATTTTTGTTACATGGCAAAATCATTTAAAAATTTTAGTTTAAACAATATTTTGGGCATTTGTTTCCAGATAAAAATTAATCAACATACACATCACATCCTCATATTATTAAGATTTCAAAATAAATAACTTAAATTATAACCAGCTACGCAGGTACTGCCACTGAGCAAGGGGGGATGGAAAGCAGCGACTGGTTCTAAAATGACGCATCAAACATGCAGTGTTTTTACTCTTTACATGAAAAATTAAATGATTTTTACAAATGAACAGCAATACCTAAACAGTTGTGATTGTTACAATTAAAGCAATACTCCAAAACATCTGCAAAACACGCCACGCATGACAAGAAAAGGTACTGTTTACAAGAAAATATTATGTTTAAACAGTCTTATATGTTCTGGTCATTACAATGTACCAATAAAAACTGTCATTCTTTGTGCTTAAAAACCTATTTGATTTCTCTACTTAGAGACCATACCACTTAGGAAACATTACCAACAAATAACACTCAGGTTGAATGTGCTACTCATAAGTGTGGCTGGAACTCGGAACCAGAAAATACTCATAGCAATAACATGAGCTATAGTTTAAAGAAAAGTTTTTAAAACCAATATAAAATACAACACAAAACTTTTAGTTTTTAATTATGAATTAAGCTTGGGGTAAAATAACTTATCTGCAGGTTCGAGTGCAAATAATTGATTTAAAACTTTATTTCAAGAGAATGCTTTAGACAAAAATTTAACAATTTAAACTGACAAACATATACTGTTCCCTTAAGCCCATTAGTTTAAAAGTTGATGGAATTTGCCTACGTGAAAGGAATATGCATTATAAGCTTACATAGAGCTTGCAGGAAGTAAAGGACAAGGGTTAGGTTCAAAAGAGTAATAACGTGCAAAAGATGTGTGACAATATTACTGTGTTCTCTGGTGTGTGGTAGGACACAAAAGAACATTATTCTGTCTTCAATATGCTAGTACCTTGCAGCAAATGACCAGTTCATCTTACCTCCTGAGCTTCTCTGCGGATAACCGTACGTATTACAACTTTTTCATTGGCACTTACATATGGCCGTCTAGAGAGTAAGAGATATGCTGCGTTAAAAAAACAAATTCAATTACAAGCTAATGAGGCAAGACCGAGCACACGGACACTCGAGGCAAATCCTCTGTCAGCGTGGTCGGTCTTGCGGCAATCATCTTACCGACTAGAACTTACAAACTAAAAACAACGTAACAACACTTGAACTGGATCAGCAAAGAAATGTCAAAATACACAATGATGAGAGATGTGAATGTGACCAGTAAAACAAAAGTACAAATAAAAGCAATAATCACAAGCTCAAATAAAAAAAAAACAACGCGAGGTATTCTGCAATGCTCAATCATCACCCTGAGTGTGAACTTGCTGGAGAGATCATATAAGTGAGTGAACATCTACATAAAAAAAAAGGGACAGTAACTAGGTTAAAAAAATACTTCCAGGTAAGGTTATCATGACCTTGTAAACATTTATGCGCAACAATCATCTACTCAGCTACTAACACTTAGAAATAGCTTGAGCAAATCGGGCAGTGAAATGGAAGGACAGGTGAAGTAGAAATGTATGCCCAGCAAACAAAGTTTGGTTTTAAAAAAATTCATGACCATAGGTTGCAAACAATCAAACAGGCCCCAATCAAACCATGACAATCCAAGACGCATGTACAAACCCAGCCAGCCACCACATGGTTTGCTTGCTTTGCATAGCGCACACACTCGCTGCCTACCGCCTCACCACTACTGTACGCTAGCTTGGTTACAGCACCTCCTTTTGACATTGCTTTGCTGAGCTGCGCTATCAACGGGAATCTGGGAGTTAACATTAACTTGCAATACAGGAAATACTGGAAAACAGGGAAAGTTTTGTCACCATCATTCAAGAATATGCTAAATTCAAAAGTTACTGCAAATGCTATTAAAATTATGACTGTATTTTCATAGCTGTTTCCAAGTTTGATGGTGACAAAAAAAAGTGAATCATGATTATGCAATTCCTAAGGTGATGGAAATGCAGACAAGAAGGAAGATTATGAGAGCTGTCACACTTTCTACCATTCTTAAAAGATTCACTTTTTAAAATGTCGATAATTTCCGCTTTGTGCGACCAAATAAAGACGCTACGAGTAAATCTTTTAATTTTCTTTTTGAGCGTAAATAGTTACATGCTGCACACACTTGTGAACTTTATGCTCAAACTGCAGTGAAATAGGAAGTGTCCCCAGCATACTGCAAATAATTTTGAGCAAGCACAAAACCAAAACTACCCCTTCGGAGCGAGACACTCCGACCATGCACACGGGCTACGGCAGCAAGATACAAGAATGTTTTTCATGCACAGTGCAGGGCAGTCACCATCACTTTCACTTGCGGTAGTTGTGCATGGTCGGACGCCCAAAGGACAGTCCGTCTTGTTCATGCGCAAAGTTACGCTGCAGCACACGCACAGCTCGGAGCATGTATGTTACAGGTCCGCGGGTATGGGGGGAAGCGGGACTGAGGGATCCATGTTACACGGTTAAAAATGAGTGCTACCACAGGAAAACTCTGTTGTAAATCATAGAGATCATGCACACCTCTATCTTTCTTCCCTCAACCACGGTGCCGTGAAGTCTCTCTCGTGCGCGGTCCGCATCAGCACTATTTGCGAATGTTACAAAACCGAATCCCTGCATGCAGACAGACAAAACATGCATTAAAAAACTGGCGTCGCTCAAAACAACGTGCAACAAAAAATTAACATATATGCATATATAGATTAGCATATGTATAATATATTTTATAAATGGCATTTTCAGGTAACAACTGAAATAAGAGGGATCGAAGGAGACTGAAACACGAGATGGTTATTTTTCAGAGATAGGGATCAAAAGGTTAAATTTTAAACCATCGTGTATTGAGGATAATATCTATCATGAAATATGAGTTTGATAGTTTTTTTTAAATATTCTTGTTACATTTAACTCTTAGATGAAATCCACAAAAATAGTAGGGTCAGTAATAAGGAATTGATTAAAAGAAAACTGTTTTATATAGTTTTAATGAAAATTTATATGATTAATTTGTTATGGTATGAAATTATTAATGATCTATTATTACTACAAAATCATTTTTAAAAGAAACTGTCCTGATAGGGGAGAAAATTGGGCTTCATTGCAATGGCAGACATTGCCAATAGAGGCGAAAACTTCAATATGTGTTTAATAAATGCTGGCAGTAATTTACTATATTTAAAATCATAAATAATGACCAAAAATGTTTGTTTTATAAATATTTTATTTAAGTTTCTTTTACTCTAAACTGTTGAAGAAATTATTATTGTAAAAAATAATTTAAGTTAATATTCAAATGTGACATGAATCCATACATAACTTTACATTTTCAAAATATCTAAATCTCTGGGTGCAGTAGACATACCACATTTGTAATAGCAGGAAGTGCAACTAGAAACATGCCAACATTTCCAAACACAATATTTAGCTGACTCCATTCTCCAACTAAACCATTAGAATGATTTCTGAAAGGAAGTCGGAATTACACGTAATAGTTGTCCAAAGAAACGCCAAGCGAACATCATGCTGGATACGTCAGGCAAACCAGCATCTCCGCAAGATGAGAGTTCTCACATTTGCAAACGGAATGAGATACTGTACTTTATTGGCGACTACTACCAGAATAGCTGCACTCAGTATTAAACTTACTGCAAACTGCATTGAGACATGGAAATCTGATAATTAATAAGGCCACACCAATAAGAAGACACCTTAACACATAATGCAGGTTGACTACTATGCAAACATATTTAGAAATGCTTAATTTTCAACTAGGGATTTTAAATGTGTAGCTTTGTAAAGAGAAATGACTACACCTACAGTCAAACAGTTTCCTGCAAACAACACAACACAGCACAAATAATGTTCATGCTTATATCCTTGGAACCATAGCATTAGTGCAGGAGACTTCAGAAGTATAAATAAGCAGACAGAATTTCAACATTTTCAAATGTTTTAGTTTGCCAGACCCAAGCAAATTTAAGTGTGCTGGGAAAATGTCTGTTAATTGCCAAACCCAAACTCACATAAACTGCTGGAGCAAAATTAAGACATTTCTAATCTGAGCATATGAGAGTTGATGTTTTTTTTATTTAAAAAAATTATAAACTGCTAGCATAGCATGAGCTGCAATTACATGGAAGAAAAAAGCAGAAACAACAATATGTACTAGCTACTAAAATAATGGCATGGGGGGAAAAACATTTTATCAGCATGATTTTTTTTGTTTGACAAATTGCTTTTACATAGATGAATATTCACAGTGTTAGCTGTTAAATGTCAATTACTAAACAAAATGTGTAATGTGTAACAGTCATACTCGTACCCAACACACTTTTATTATGACCTCTATAATATTATGATAAAAAAATTTAAAATGTTCTAACTTTCAAGAGATATAGTTAATGACTGCAACTGAAAATATAATCTGCACATGAATACTAGCTTTTAAATAACAAAACAAGTAGTCCTGGAACTTTATAAAAATTTAATACATCTCGTTACAAATACCACATCAGTAAAACTAAAGGAAGTACAAAATACAGCACAGAATAGTCAAGAAACTTTAAATTCAACAGTAAAATTCCTCAAACCTTCATGCACGAGATCTTCACGAAAACTTGTTAAAAATTTTCATGGAGATGGCACAAAGAAATTTGCCCAAGCATAGAGTTAGACTGTGTAGTATGACCACATCACCCTAGCAACACAAATTCACGCAACAAAAAATTCCCAGTTACAAAAAATATAACCCAAAAAGAGAGAGAAATAAAATTAACCAAGAAATTGGACTGCAATAAAAGGGTACTCATTCTCTAATGTCACAAAGTTAATTTATACAACCCTATTGAGTTAAAACTGGACATGGCACAAATGAAAACTCAATACTGTTTACGTGGCTAAAATTTTTAAATGTTTCACTGAAATATGGATGATAAACTGTACCACATCTACTCTCTAGTTTTAAGTATACTGTTAATACAGTAACTATTAGCAAAATTAACATTCATGTGAAACCATATGCTTGCAGCAGGCTATATATGCCACAATTTATAAAAGTATACCTACTGTAATTGAGGACTCGTAAACTAAGAAGAATGTGTGGTACCTCTGATCCATTCTGAGGATTTATTTACTCAATAGAATCTTTAATAATTGGCTGCTGCAAAAAAAAAATTTTTAGTAGAAAGATTTGTTATAGTATCATTCCTCAAAATTTATTATGAATTTTAATTATATTTTAATTTCAAGACAGATAAAAAATTTATAAAAAATACAAAACAAATTCTATAGTATTTAAATCATTTTCACATTTGCCTATCCTATAGTTAAGATTTACATAATTCTCTTCATGAGAAATAACTAACAATCTGTTAGCAGTGGTAGCAAATAATCAGAACTGAAAAGCCAAACACATAGATCAGGCTGCAGAGATTAGCTTACTTGATACAATCTTAACCTAATAAACACAGGAATTCTGTTTTGTATCCCACAAAATTCTGTCTCCTCAGTATCACAGAAACGATTTAGGACCAAGAGAACAGGGTAGCTTGTCTGCGACCTAACCACAAATGCTATTAAAATAAGGTTTTCAGACTGATTTGGCATGCTTCCCTCTAACTCCCTAGTTCACACTGATACCAGACTAGTAATCTGTTAGGAAGAGGACATAAATACCATTTAGTATCTCCCTGCTATTTTGACAGTTCTGAACAAAACCATATCACCGATGTAGCCTTCCATTAGATCTTATCCATGCCATATCAAACATATTATGAAGGCATGAATTGCATGTCTTGCTATGTTACCAAAATTTTTAACTATAAGCTCACTTGAGAAGGCATAATCACTCTTAAACTACCCTAAAATTAACAAAGATTTCAATATTATAAACACCATATCATGATAAGATTTATAAATTTGCACTACTCAAATTATTCCAAAAATGTGGGCGAAATTCTCTTGTAAAAAAAGGTCTTCATCAGAGATATTGAATACATAAAATAGATTGCAAGCAATCTTGTGTGACCTGAGAAAAAGTTAAAATTCTCATTTTTAGAAATGAAACAGACTTATAAGAACATTAAGAAATTAGAAGTCCAAATAAAAGTGTGCAATTAGAAATGATTAAGTGTTTCTTGAATATGCAGGATCCAAAATGAAGAAATAAGTCAGGAAAGCTACGTTTTTGAAGAGAAAAAAAAATGCCAAACCAGAAAAATTACAGTGAAACCAATTTGTCATAGCCTACATTACCAGGGGCTTCTCAACAATGAGGAGTATAAAAGAACATCAAACATAGAAGGTAATCAAAGAAGTCACAAACACAAAGAGTTCATTAATGAAAAATGACTGTGAATCATACCATAAAGTCTGCAGAAAAGTACCTGTTAATTAATTACCTTCAAACAAGTCCTCAATTTTACGGCTTTTTTTAATCTGCTGAGGTAAGCTAGGCAAGTAGTTTAAACAGAGAGATTAGAGAAAAGAATAGCAAGCATTTTATTTACATTAACAAGCACAGCTGGTAAGTCCCTCACAAATGCAATTTCTGTTTACCTCAGTACAAAAAAGTAATACAATTTGTCTCAGCTCATTTGTTAAGGACCCTGGTGAAAAAATTTATGTGCTTGCTCAAAACTGCACTCTCATCACTATGTGGCCTTGTTCATAGCTTTATTGCACTTCCATATTTTTTGAATGCTTTACCTATCACCAGGGCCGGTGCAAGGTAAATTGGCGCCCTAGGCGAAAAACCTTAGTGCCTTCCCCCCCCCCCCCCCCCTTACTCGCCGGACACCCCAAAAAAAATATTCCTTGCCTCAAAATACATCACGTAAGCTTAAGATTTTGTCAACAATCAAATGCAAGCAGGCTTGTGTTTTTTTTTTTTTTACTTTTTTACTTATTAAAAATCATAAACAGGTCACCGTGGACTTTAAATAATTACTTATATCAATATAAACATTCCAAACTGTTACAAAAATCCATTTTCATCTAGTTTCAATAATCGTTAAACATATTATATCAGCTGTTATGTGTCGTGCTGCGCTGCCCCCAGCTACTTGGCGCCCTGGGCGGTTGCTTAGTTCGCCTATATGGACGTGCCGGCCCTGCCTATCACCTCACAGTAGATACAGTGGACCAAATTACAAGTGTTTTCACAGTGTAGTAACTGCTCTACGGCCACAACTTTATGTTTCAGTCATACAAAACTGGCAAAACCGAGGTATGGTTGACAAGCTTAAAATACACAGGGATAAATAACAAATAAAAATACTAAAAATTGTAACTAATAACACGTTAAATAAGTCAATGTATGATTATTTAAGCTCTTTAAGTCAAGAAATCAAAATATATATGTTATGCATTTGATATTTAACATTATGCATTCAATACGAATAAAACCAAAATGAACATAACAATAAAACTACGTTAAGATAATGATCTTAATTATTTCTTCTGACGTGTAGTAACTACGTTAGTGTGTAATGCAAAAAAATATTCCCAGAGAGATTATTAGAGCTTTTAAAGTTTTTCACTTTTGAATCACCTCAGCTACGGCTCACTAGTTAATACGAGAGGGTTCCTACGTTTGTATTTTCTCGCTGCAATTGTAATATTACCTTCTAATATATGATGCACACTGAACAAAATCACTTGGAAAATTTTTTATAAAGTAAAATTATAATTTATCCACTTTTCTAAAACTCTCAAATATTGTAAAATGTAAATATTGTGAAAGAACATATGCATTTTAAAAATATTTGATACTCATAATGTCACAAATACCTTGTAAACCAATTTCAGAACTTTTTCAAGACCTTTAAATAAAATATTCTTACAACTTTTTCATATTGCAAGGACATTTTTATACATAATAAACAATATTAAACATTTTACGAAAAAGATCTACAATTTGCAAGAACGTGCCAATTTTTATGTCAGAAAGCTAAAACGTTTTCACTCATATTTCCCCATTATTTAAGTGGACAGTCTTCAAATATTTATATTTAATGTGCAACTAATACACTAAAGTGAGGCATGAAAAAACTAAATAAAAGTTAGTAAAAGACAGCTGAAAATTAAAGTTTCATGACTTACAGATGTTATTGTTTATTTCCAGACTTTTTCACGAATTTCGAGATTTTAGTAACCTGTAGACACATTGGTACTGTTACCTATATAATGGTAAATTTTACATGTCCAATTTCCATTTCCTGGTACACAACACATTACCAGAACTGAAACACACTAGGAAAAAAAACATACGAGCCAATGGTTTCTCAATTTAATCAAAAATAATGGACACAAATAATGTCTTTGAATTCTGAACACGAAAAGGACAAGCTAATATGTGTTCTTAAATTCCTTGACTGGTAGCCGATTAGTGTTTACTGTCCAAACTTTGAGGGAGAGTTCCTGGAATAAAAGTGATATACTAACAAATAAAATATATTTTATTTTAAATTAGAGCATGAAGCTGAACAGTACTTCCCAAATTTACAGGTGAAAATTTCTCAAAGCTTTGTGTTAGGCCCCTGAATGCTTACAAACAGCTTAATGACTTGCAGAAGTCTTCAGAATGATTTTTCCACACTATCATCAAGAACTTGCCTTACTGTTTTGCCGTATGAATCACAGACAGTCAATTCACTACCATGAAAATAAGTTTCAACACCAACTTTTTAAGAGTGTTCAATAAGTCAAAAGATTAGATAATGCTTAAATATCTCAAACTACCATTTCAGAAAGTGTCGCTGCAGGTGTTACGTATACCTGTGATAAATAAGAAATTAAGATATAAAAACTTAATGTGCTGAATGTTGTAACATTTTGGTATGAATAAGTTATAGATTTGTCATATGAAATTGATCTTCCAAAAAATTACTTTATAAAAAACCAGTTTTATTGCTGCACATTAGAAAAATATAGCTACTAGGAGGTTTATTTACTTGTACAAAAGGGCAATACCAATAGCAAATTGTAAAAAAACATATATTTTAATTACATAATGATTATAAAGCTTACTCCACAGGTAAGTACTGAGCTTGAACACATAACTAACTTTTTTTATATTTGTACTGCAGTAATACATATACAAACACTAGAGGCACATAAAATTTATGGCAATCCAAGCCCCTAAAAAATCATCTCTCTCTCTAAAACTTTTAACCCAAATAAAATATTTTTAAAATAAACAATTAGTGCACTACATCCAAGCAACCAGTTAAAGAAAATTAATTTTTTTAAACATCTTATAAAGAATGATATCATGCTACTCATGGGATCTGTTATGTACACTATCAACTTAGCCACCAGTGTGTAAATACACTTAACATTGACTTTAACAAACAAAATGAAGTTCCAGAACTACTTGCATATGTTTATGTTAAGTACATAAAAATGGACTGAAAACAGTTGATGAAATTTTGAAGCAGTAAAATGATGCAGGTGTAAACTGGCTTTAACATGACATATTATCAAAAGATGGGAGCATGAGTAGAATAAGGTAACTCATATTCTCCTCTGAAGCACTAAGTGGTACAACATATAATTGACTACTGTATTTAAGTAACAACAGAAATATCAAAGAGCAATTGTCAAAACATATCACATGCACTTTTCAGGAAAACATTAAGTGTAGCAGGCATACAAATGCCCATCATGCTGCCGTGTGCAAAATGGCAAAAACTCACGAGCTGCAATGTCTTATGAACATCAACTCCCCTTGCCCACAAAATGAAAGTGACTTACATGATCCGTCTAAAGCTAAAGCTGTGATAAAAGCCACAAGACTCTGAGATGCTGAAAAATCCATATCTATATACAATTAACATAACTGTGCCAAAAAGAGACTCACATAATTTCAAAAAAGTACCAAGGAAAACCTCACACAATTATTACGAGCCACAATTAGAAAATGTACAACTGCACTTGCCGACTATATGACAAACAAGTGCACATCATGCTTAGATTGTTTCCTTTAATTCTACAGCTGGCACAAAGTCACACTCATTAGTGATTACCAAACAGAATTTTTCAATAAGGATGCTTGCTTATTCCACCCACTCTTCAAATGTTTGAAAACTACCAAATTTTTACAACTCCTGCAGTTTATGTATTATCAAACAATACTGTTTTTTATTTGCATAAATCTCAATTTTCAAATGCAAGAAATTACTTGTTGAAATTAAGGGTGTTAAAGGAATTTATTGATGCTTTTTTTTTGTAAATGACTTAATTTCAGAGTAAAATTGATCATTTTTCCCAAATACTAAACTCAACTGCAGAAAATATCATAAAAATGCAGCATCCTTAGTTTAAAAATTCTAGAGCATAAATTGTGTCATACATCACCAAACTCTTTAAAACATTGAAATACTGAACGAATCACTAAATAGCAGCTGCAGCTCAACAGAATTGGTATACACTACAAATCACTGCAGATTACAATCAAAAGTTACACAAGACTCTCCCGATAATGCCAACAGTCAAAAATATGTACGTCACAAGAAAAGCGCCAACACGAAGCAACAAACAAGAGTCAAGAAGGCTAGAAATGGAGTATAACAGGTGGAAAGGAGCACAGTTCTCCTGCTTTCATTTGAAAAATAATATTACAATAATGACATACAATACCAAAGAGAGTTCATCACTTTCTTGCATTTATAATTAATGATAGATAATTATCTCATTAAGAAATGGTTGCTCTCTCCAGTACAGCATCATCCTTACCATTACATGCCATGGTTACCAAATATTCCCCACTCAAAATTCTTTCAAAAACCTGTTCGGTATTGGGCTATTTTTAAAATATTTTATTAGTTTTGAAATAAGCACAGATCTCTCGTATAACTGCAAAATAATTATGTTGGCGTTCAAAGTTACATAAAACACTGTTAACAGACTTGACAAAAACCTGAACTTAAACGAGCTTGCTTATTTCAAAACAAAAACTAAAACCATTTTGGTAGAATTTAAAAATTATGTTTATGGTTAATGATGGTAACTATAGCATTCTTTATTGGGTTTATATAGCACAACACAGTTCATCTTCGGCAGAGCATAATGATGACAGACATTAAGTAATATCTGCACAACAAAAAAAGGCAATATTGTAGAATTTTCTATTGTAATGCACATTTGTATAGTGGTGGGTATTGATATTAAAGTATGCTTTAATCCACGTGGTTGTAAATAAGTTCAGAAACAGTTTCTTGGCTTGTGGGACTTAGCTGCACCGAGGGCAAAGTTTTTACTGATGTTTCAGTCGACGCTGCAGTCGCAATCCTACATCAGTAGGATTAAACTCTGATGATTGCGACTGAATTTCCGACCGAAACATCGGTGAAACCTTCACCCTCGAAGTAGCAGTTACCATGCCATTGAACTTCAGACAATAACTATGAAAGCCGGCAATTTTGTATTACTAAAAAACAAATTTCTGAAAACCTTCCTCTAGCATTTTCATCTCCTGCACTTCTCTAAATACTTTTCTGTTAAGATATTTATTTTAAAATAAGTCCCCAACTTATAACAAACAGTTTTAAGTAAATCTTAAGGCTGCGCTCCTCAGACAAATGCACTCCAAACTGAGAATACTTTTAGAGTGTTAAGTAACCTCATTGTAACAGTAACAAAAATATCTTGCAAAAGACAATAAGGAAAACCCAGGAATACGTTTTCATTAGCTAAAATTCACCCAAAAAATCTTGTATTAGGATTACTATGAGATGGGTAAGTGAGCAATTGTATTAGCACCTAGATCAGGTAATCAGATTCAAGTTGTACAAGTTTAAATACACACTATTTTTCTTTCTTCTGTAATAAAAATTGACATAAAGGAACTTTAAAATTTTAAATCAAACTGAAAACATACTGTAGCCACATACCTTAAGTGTTAAAATATACTTTATAATTTAACTAATTATAATATAATCAATTAAAGGAACTTGCAAATTCACATACTTTTAAATTCTCACAATTTGATAGATACTACTTTTTTTTTAATTTAACCTACAATACACTAGTGACAGTAACTTTTTTTTTTTTAGATAAAATTAGTCATTAATACTAAAAAAAAAACCAAGTAATTAAATTATGCATAACTAATACCACACCATATACATGTTGTGAAAATGAAGTTTGATTTGTTAAATTAGTTTTTTGAGTGTATGAAATTATGCCTTTTTGAGGAATTACTGTGCCAGAGCTATGATGTACTATTACCAAACAAATGACTGTAGAGGTAATTTAAATCAGAGGGAGGATACCAACTAAACAAGTGTACAAACATGTGTACACAACATGTCACGTGACTTTTCTGGAAAATGCTTGGACAACTAAATGAAACAATGAGTGATGAAAAGTCACTTAAGTTTACTTAAAATACTTCTAACATACATATAATTCCAAAAAATTAACTTATTATGTTGCACAAAGTACATGCGTAAACAAATCGTAAATATAAAATTAAGATGTTATTTTCGAAAAATAACAATGTATTGTCACACTCCCTCTATTTCATATTGCCTCTATGATAAGACTATATTATTTTTTTTTCAATAGTCAAAATCTATGAAACTATTACAATCAATATTGCAGAGAAAAAATTACTATTTATATTATTATAGCTTTCTATGCATTGTACGATTTAAAATATTAGCACTAATATAAATTACAAATATTATTTAAGAAAAAGATGTAAAAATTTATTTGGACTAACTTTGTAAAATGAAATAAAAACAGAATTTTTAATCCCTTACTTCCTTTCAAAATTAAGACAAAACACTAAATATAAAAAAACTAAATCAAGCTTACCTTTGAACCTCTCTCATTGAAAATTATTTCCACATCTAATATTGGACCAAATTGCTGAAAAAAGAAGAAACACAATATATATATATATATATATCTATATATAAATATAGATCCCATATAAAAACCAAATTTAAGAAAATTAAAATTAATAAAAGTTTTTTTTTTTTTGAGAAAAATATTAAAAGCAGTACAGATCTTACCCCAAACATAGCTCGAAGATCTGGATCTCTAAAACGAAATGGAATATTTGACACGTGAAGCCTCTTAGGTTGATTTTTCCCAATTTCTGAAGCTAGGACAACTGAATTTGAGGTGACCGGTGGATTTCCTTGAGTAGTGGAATTCTCAGCTTCTGGTTCGGTTTGCTGAAAACAATATTTTTAAGAAGTCAAATGAAAAGGAAGTATTCGTAGTAAAAAAAAACAAACATCAGTGTCACGCTTATACGACCTTCGCTTATCAGGTGTTAGGATTAACCAACATCCCACCTAAAAAAACTCATCAATTAACTGCAAGTCACAAGTATGAGCATAGTCTATTTTTTAATTTCTTCCTACTCTACCACTGCTAATTAAATACCTTGACTGTACTGTACAGTTGCTTTGTTGTAAAACATGATTATTAGGTTCATAATGTGTAAAATAATAACAAAGTTTAATATGCTTTTTCTTAACACCTTCCTCCAACATTTTCACTCATTCAACAATAATTCTATCTAATGTCAGATAAGCGAGACACTACTGTATTAGAAGCAACAGACTTAAATTATAAACAAAAGAGAAAATTAATAATTCTCATCAAAATCACTCAACATAAGTCACTCCGACCTGACGTTTGAGCTCTAAATGGACACGTGGACGGTGACAGCAGGGGTGAGGACTCTCTCCAAGATAGCCCATGTCTGCTGTGAACTAGGCTCTGGTCAACACATGCCAGTATTGTGCTGGTTGACGAGTGACAAGGGGGCAGTAAATACTCAGTGTCGTGACCAATCCCTGACCAATCCCCTTGGGGCACCGGACCACACCCCATTGTGTTTAGATCTTCTCCACTGGGAGTGAATGAGTAAATCCCTCATTTTCAAGGAACCAATGCAAAAATGGGACATGCAATTTTGAGAATTTTGAAAGGCTAGGAAAACCAAACAAGTCTTCTGAAAGAAACTCAAAATGAAATTATGAATTAGCCAGTAGCATTTATTTACACCTAAAAACTTTTCAGTTCTTTAATTCATTTAATTCTCCTTAATGTTACATGTCAAAAACATTAAAAATCCAACTATGGCAGTGATTTATACAAAAAGTATGCAATTTATATATTTTTTTATTTTGTGGAAGCGAAGGCACTCAAATAGTCTACAAATTTAACAGTTTCAAATAATGACCTGGAACACAACATACGCCCTTAACTACACAAAAGGAGAAGGGAACTTGGAGAGTCACAGACCTCTCTCATCAGCAACGCCAATGGGACATGCTGCAGATAATGCTAAGGCCTGTGATTGTAGGGGCATTGACAGAGAAGGTTGGCAAAGGAGCTGGCTTGCTCGAGTGGTCCTTAAGGAAGGAGGTTCTGCTTCAAGCTCTATGGTTGAGTACATTTTTGTATGTTATAAGTCAAGATAGATACTGACAAGATCGAACGGTAGCTGTTCAACTGGGTCTCTGACTACATAAACTACTACACATTCAAAATAAAATAATTTTACGAGCCATAAAAGTACCTGCATTATTTACAAAGTTAAATTTTTTAAATAATTTATTTAATGCTGAACCCAACTGCAAAAAAATTAATAAAAATGCAGCATTCTTAAGTTCTAGAGAATTGTGTAATACTATGAAAATGTAAAAGAGAATTACATTCAGATATCATGTACTCACAATGCTGACAGTCTGTTGTTCAATGCCATTTGGAGTTACCGTTGGGGGGGAAAAGGGAGGCACCGTAACTGGTGGACCTTCCTTGCCTGGCTCCCCTTTGGGTGGCCCTGCTTCCCCATTCTGGGAATACTGCGCCGCGTAGGGAGTCGCCATGCCTGTCTGAACCATGTGCTGCAACAAAAAAAAAAGTACATAAATACCTGAGTTCTCACAATGCAACAAGAAGACCTTCACACAACACATATGTATGCACACAAGATATACCCTAACTGTTTCCTCATGCAACTGTAATTTCAAAGCACGGACAGACGTGAAGACACCAAGTTGGAATGGACTGAACACTGCGTTTGGAGAAAGCATATTATGTGTTAGATGAAGACACATGACACACTAGCATTGCCTTGTCTGTGTAACGATGCTAATGCTACCACCACCAGTAATTAGGACACATTGTAATGCAAGATGCTATTTATGTTTGTAATACTTCGTTTCACATTTTCAAGTACATCCCTAACATAGTGAAAACCCTCAACTTTGACACTGCCCTTCTAAAGAAGTACTTTTCAGCAGATTACAATTTTCTGAAAACCCTTAAGTGTGCCACACCTTCCACACAAAAAATAGCCTCCCACACTTTACATACCTTCACAAACACACAACTCATGTGTGAAGTCTTGGAATTTTTAAAATAATATTTCAGCACATTCCAATTCTTAAGTGTACGTAACCACAGTAAACTTATATTGTACTCCTAGTAACCATATAATTCTAGGTAATAATTTAAGGTAACATTCAGTGTAGTTTTAAGACTGTAAAGTGAGATTTAGAAAGTGTTTACCATAAAACATTTTTAGAGTATAGAATATTTAAGAGAACATATTAGGGGTTGTTGCTTGTGTGAAAGTGAAGTATTCAGGCTGAGCTAAATGTGATTTAGTCCAGAGAACCATACATCTGCAGTAAAACAAATTCATTAAATTTATAACCTAAGTAACAAAAAAAGTTCCACAATTTTTTTCAATACCAATAATGCCAATAACCTCATGCACAATCTGCTGAAACTTCATTTCCTTTCATTTACAAAACTTCTGGGTGAAAATATTCATCAATTTAGTGAATGTGTTATTTTGCCTGTAGCTTGTGTTTGTGATATTTTTATGTCCCCGGGTATTAGTGTGCTACACCAGATGTTCCATATTGTTAAGGCAGCATGGAAAGAAACAGTGAATGGGTATTCCAAAATGGATCCACAAAACAATTAGTATTTAAGATAGGCCTAAAATAAGTCTCATTGTAATATGTTAATAGGCAGCTACACAACACAATTACAATAACAACCAGTCTGTAGAATTTTCTTTATTTTAACAAAACTATTTTTGTAGAGTTAAAATGGACCATGCCACTTGTTAAAGAGATTTTTGTAGTCTAGTGTAAATATAACAAATACAGCATGAATAAGTGTTTAACTCCTTTTGGCACTTGATACTGGGCTACATAAAAAAAATATACAATCAGAACTATTGTCATAATTTGGATTAATAATTCTGTACTCTGTTGCAAAATTTTAATTTTTTCAGGAGAGCAAGTTTTCAAGTCATGTCCATAGCATTTTTCAACTTCAAAACGAAACTTGGCATGCTTATTTTAGATATTTATATTAACTGAGCATCGTGATCTACGCCAATATAATTTATAGAGCAAACACGTACATCACGAAGATTTTTCCAACTCTATTTTTAAAAAAAATTGATATTGTGTCCTTTACCCAGGAGCGCACACAGAATTTAATTTATTTAATTTCGATTGAGGAGGGTAGAACCACTTTGTGTTTACTTTTACGTTATTTCCTTTTGTAAGTGGGAATGATAGTTTTTTTTTATATAAAAGAATGTTGGGGTGCACGCCCTGCTTTTACTTGCGAGGTACAGGATAGTGGAAATGTACGACTCCAATATGGCGGGGTGCGATCGGGCCTCCGACCTACCGCGGAAGGAATCGCGCTCGAGAATTGTTCGGCCGCGCTGCAGAGGAGCGTTTCGCGTGTCGGGCCGAGAACCGCTATCGATTGGAGGGCCGCCGGAGATCACAGAGCGGATGCAAGCTCCAATCAGGACTAGCGCCGGCAGGTCGAGGCGGGGTTATCGGCGTCGACGCCACGCCCCCCTCCTCCATCCGCAGATAACACAAGGCACCCGCTACCGAAGAGCTCCGAGCATCCCTTCCCACCCGACCCGAGACCAGGACTAGTTCGATACTTCCAAGCAGGAAACTGCCATCAAACTACGTTAAAATTAGCACACGCTCCGGCAACTACGTCCTACCAGTTATCACACGCGCGATGCTAATACGAAATGGGTCATGACGTTAACTTAGGTTACTTCTTCCCAGCAGAAACATCTCACCTATAAAATTAACAAGTTTGTCAGGTATCCTGTACTGTGTGAAGATTCGCATTTAGGATGTTGCCATAAGATAAGTAAAAATTGCATGGCAATTAGGCCTACAAAAAAAAATTACCAAGAAAGCAGAAATCGGCTCGAGAAGAATGTCCAAAGCATGAGGAGGATAATCCTCTGTAAAGACAATTTCAATTGTGAAGTTGCGAAGGACATACCATACCATGTCTAAGGTAACATCTTGTCAATGAACAAGCATCACAAAGCTTTTGATTGCTGGAAAACTGCAACATAAATTGACGAGAATTAAATCAGTCAAAAACAAAATGCAAAAGCTGAATAAAATGTTTATAATCACCCAAAAAAAAAAAAAACACACCGTAGTAGATTTTATTAGTAGGGGAGTTGTTTTAATAACTGAGAACTGTATATTCGGAAGAATATAAGTGAGTGGGAAGATATTTATTTATATGTGAAGCATAACGTGTGAGGCCTTGCCAGCTCGTCTGGCAGTCGCCTTGCCAGCCACCTTCTAGGCCAAGGTTCGTCGTGGAGGTTCGCGGGAAACTGATACACAAGTGGGCAGTCCACGAGCAATAGTGGTTCCTAATTAGCATCTTATTAAAAGTGCTATCGGCTGCCATTGCCGCCCACTTACGCCGACTTCCCTTTGCATTATCTGTATACATATTAAAACACGCACACGAGAAACGCATTGCTGTAATCTAAGGTTATTACGGTCGGAATAATTGTGGGTATTTCAGCTAAACAGTTAAAAACCACACAAGCCATAAAACAATCCTCACTCTCGGACAAGTTTCAGTGAAACGACGATACATTGCTGCATTTTTCGTTACACTGGAAACAGATCTCTCTTAAACCTGTTATTTCTTTCTTAGGCCAACACCCAACACGATAGAAAACCACGGTTGCTTACAAAGCACAAAATTAGCAAGACATCACCAATCATACAGATTAAAATTGGGGGGAGGGAGGGGGACAATTTCATTGGCAATAATTGAATTGAATTGTTAAGTTTCTTTCACTGTGCCACTACAAAACTACTAGTTTTCTTCCGCAATATTTGCGAAGAAATTGTTCATAAAACGTATTGTTTTGTAACGACATTTAGTGACTATAAAATCAATTTATACATCCATAAATGATTTTATGAATCAACGAATACTGCACAAAATTAATTTTCTTCTCTTAGTACAAAAAAACATGATACAAGTTTGAGCTAAATAACTAGAAACTATAGATTAAAAAGGGCGTATTTTAGGTGATAAAATGTTTTTGAATACTGAAACACACGAATGTGTAAAAATCTTCGTAGTACTATAATCTATACAAGAAATGAAGTTTACATTTGCATTGCAGATACTGTGGGTAAAGTATCGTTGCATAATTTTTTAGCGTGGAGACTAGAGCAGCAGTTTTGTTGGAAGCTTTTAGCGGCGCCTGTACGAAACCTTCCATCGTGGCATACGGGCCTTCACGCATAAATTCCACCTCTACCAAAAAGAGAACAGAGCTGGAGAAAGAGAAGAACACACAATTCAGAGGTAAATGTTCCTTTCCTGATTGTGACTGGCTTTCTACCAGTGACGTAACACTAAAAGCAACGATGCCACATCTCCAAAAAAAGACTTTTCGTTAACCCGAAAAAGTTGATTCCGATACTTTGTATGGCAGTTTCAAGAACAAGCATTCGAAACTCTAGGATCATTCCTCTGGAAAAGGGGGGGGGGGGAGCTCCTGTAGTTACGTAAAGCGCCGCCCCCCCCCCCCCCCCAAAAAAAAAAACTCGGCCGTGCTGTAACGCACCGATCTCGCGAAAGCAGACATCCTTGAACTGATTTCCCGCGGGCCGGTCACGCCGACTCTACTATCACGGCACGGCACATCCAACCACTTTCTCTTTCCCACATTCCGGCGCGCGTCGCCAGGCCCGTGAGGCCGCTTCGCAGGCGTCCACGTGCTCACGTCGAGTGGTCGACGTCACCGTCACGACTTTTGGAGGCCAGGGGTGCGGTACAACCACTCTATCACATTTACCACCAAGTCTTCTTTATAGTCTGATTGTCACACTAAAATATCAGGGAACAGTAGACTTTTTTTTTAAACTCCAATGTTCACTATTATCTTTGAAAGATTTGTGCAATGGGAGTGCATGACTTGATGTAAACTTCTGGACATACTCCATTGCATAGCAATGGCGTATGACCAAAAGTTTACATCAAATCCAACGTTCACGCATAGAAATCTAAGTAATAATCTTGCCTATAAACGTTTTATTTTTATTTTTAGGTTTTTATGAAATTGTCTTTCATACTTTGTTATGACAATTACTTAGGCCTAATGACTACGCTAAAACTAGTCACAAGCATTAAATATAAATTACTTGTAAACACTGCCGCTTCTATCGAGCTCTAACGGGAAGGAAACACACAATTGCAGCCCACTAAGGATTACAGAAATACTTCCGAAATGTTCTCTGTGTAAACTTATGCAGCTAAGTTGCTTTAATTCTCTCATTCTGCCTTTGTGTGTGTTTATCCAGGAATGGGGCCATACCCTCCCTCCCCTCTGGGCAAGTCCCTGCTGTGGTGATTGGTCCAGCGCGTCGACTCAGCAGTTGCTTCAAGGGGCAGTCCCCGGGAGCGCCACCGGTATGACATCATAGCCACCGCCGACCCCGAGGCCAGCTGCTCGGAGAGCGCAACTCAAGGGCGAAGCCAGGGGGCGGGGAGGGGTTAGGGGTTCTAACCGCCCCCCCCCCCCCTTAGCACCAAATCTTTAATTAATTTCTTATTCATCACTCAAACAAATTTCATATTAAAATAAACAACATTTTTACCATTACAATATTTAAATTTAAGTACCGAAAACTGCTAAAATAGCACTATTTTACACCTTAAAAGCCAAATTATCCCGGGGGAGGACCCCCGGACCCCCCGCTTTAATACGGGGGGGAGGGCCCATGCTTCTTAACACCCCCCATACACAAATCCTGGCTACGCCACTGGCGCAACTGAATAGGCGGGATAAGGCCACTAAAAAAGATGTGCGGTTGAGAAACGCCAACATAAAAATATTTAGTTTTAAATATAAAGAAAATACAGAATTTTCTTAAAACATAACTTAAATTAAAAAAGTAATTTTACAAACATTCTTAATTCATAATCTACGGAATGTTGTATTAACGGAGTGGCGTATTGAGTATGACAGCAAATTTTTTTTTTTGACAATATTGAATAATGATGGTAGAAATGAAACTAATGACAAAAAAAATATCAAGGTTGCTACTTTTAGGTTGTGAGGTTGCTTATAAATAAATCACAGTTAACTGATTTACAAATAAAATAAGACTGTTAATTACAGCACTGAGTTGCGGCTTTGTGCGACTACCAGACAGGGGCATCGAACCTCGGAGCCTACCGGGAGTACCATGACGCCCCTAACCCCAGTGTTGAATGTATTAGAGCTAGGTTTTGATAGTATTGTTACCAAGGATAATAGGACTGCTAAGTAGTTTATTTAAACTTATTTTTGAGGTCTCGGCCGTGGCACAATCATATAGTTTTGTAAAGCGAAAGGAAGGTGAAAAGGGAGAGGAAGGGCTTTTTTTTTTAATTCACTGCGTATTTATTCGTAGAGGGTGACATGGTGAAACATAAATCGTGATTTTCTTGAAACTATTATATTATTCTTAAATGCCCCAAGTTAATATATATATATATATATATATATATATATATATATATATATATCTACCGGATTTGGCACCTCGATATCGGAATCAATACGAGGAGGTACAAAATTTCGAAACCGACGTCGAAGACTGACTTCAAGTTCCGCAAAGTCGCACGGCCCACGGAAGGAACTTAAGGGCGATTGGGGGGGGGGAGGGAGGGGGGGAGGTGGAAACTAGTCAGAGTGCTCCGGGACTGGCCGCGGTGGAAACTTTTTAGCCGATGTGACGAGCAGCCCGGCAAACTCCGGAGATGACGCGGACTGCTCACAGCTGTGCGGAAGACAGGAACTGCGGGAACAACTTTAGGACGTATGGGGAAGGCGTGACTGATAAGCCAAGTCGGACGATCGCCCATCGTGTACCGACGACTTTGGTTGGATCCATCACCGCCAGACTACACGCGCTGTATGCAGTCATACAGCTGTGACTTCCAACTTCAATCTTTTAGAGGGTCGGATATATTCCGAAAATTGATCCGAGGGCCACACACACACGAATTAACCTTTCAGTTTCTACAATATTTTTTTTTGGTCTTACATAACTAAAAAAAAAATCAATACGTGGCATAGTCTTTTTAAAACATTAATTGTTAAAATGTAAAAAAAAATGTCGCGGGCCGTAATACCATCAACTAATGGTGATAGACGCCAGACCCATTCTGGTATTTTGCAAGATTATAAATTACAGTAAATGTACAAACTTTTCAACCAAGAATGTACCACGAATAAATAAGGGTTCTTCGTGGTTCCAAATAACTGGATCTTCATAGAAACTTCGCCAACTTCCGTGGTCCGTTGTAAAATGTGAAAACCGGCTCGTTGAAAGATGAAAAGTTTTTTTTTTTGACGCAAACCTAACAAGTCTTTTAAAGGTTTTGGTAGCAATACAGAATAATTATTGTCAGGTCATGCTCCAAATAAAGTAAACTCAGTGGCTGTAAATCTACTGAGACATTAGTGGTACATATGTAACATTTAGAGTCAATAACGTTGACAGTGTGCAGACCTGTCAAAATCAGCAGACTTAAACACAACACAAGCTGCCACTCGGACGTGCACAGTGCTGCGGGAATGTAGTGCTCCTGGCAGCTGCACTGGGGAAGCCGGTCAATGTCGGGCCCGTGCCGTCGCGGGGCAAAGGTCAGACGGCGGCCGGGCAGCAGAGCGGTCTCCTGGGCGTGATCAATCGGCGCGGCGCCCTGCAGCCGTGCTCCACCACCAGAGGGCAGAGGGGTGTGGGGACGAGAGTGAAGTCACAACCAGCCATCTTGGATATAATCGTTTCATAGTCATTTATTACTCTAGTTCTAAAATTTAATGGAATACCTGATTGGCACCAACAAATAGTCATCTATTAGATCATCAGGGGCTCAGCAATCAATCAGTTTAAAAGAATGACTACGTCTGTAAAAAACAATTTCACAGTCACGATTTTGCAGTCCAAGAAAATCTATTAATGTTTACTATCTGCCAAGATGGTCGAATTTCTAATAATTCAATGTACAAAAAAGATTGAATTCGAACCACGGTGGCGAGGACGGTACGCAGAATTTTATTTCCGGGCGTGGAGGTGGGTGGAAAGGAACTTTTTTTTTTTTTAGGATTTTCCATATATATTCCCCTTACAATACTAGCCTCATCGTGCACCTACACTCACTCGACAAAACGACAACTTGAAGTCACATTCGTGGCCTAGTGACTTCACAACTGTCTCCCGCGTGAAATAATCCTGCTGACGGTTACACGCTGGAGCCTAAATTAACACCAAACAATAAAGTAAAAAAAAAAGTATTAAGATGTTATTCATGCCTTGTCATGGCATTACTTGGATAAAAAAATATAAAAAAACAATTGTAAAAAATTGATGGTGTAATTAATCGCTGTTAACGTTTTGGCCTGGTAAAAGTAAATATAGAGTATTATGTCGTAAAGGTTATGCACAGAAGCTACCATATTATATAGCGAGTGTGAAACCAATTTAGTGCAGGCTGTTGCTCATAAATGCGCGGCGCCTTACAGATAACGGCCACCAAAGACCTTTGATACCGTCTGGCCGAAGGCGCTAATTGTGGTCGATGCCCAGGAGTATACGTGTGATTGCTGAACGACCAGAATTACTTTCAGCTCAATAAAATATTAACTACCACGCTTAAAATATATTTTCGGTTACCTTTTTTGGGAAAATTCAAAGCAAAATAGCGAACCATTCTGTAGAAATTATCAAACTTTCCTTTAAAGAGCGTTGGTTAATATGAATCTCATATGCGTTTCAAGGATACGCCGTCTCCTGTCTCGGATTTTGGTGCAATACGAAAAGCCGCGGGCCAGGAAGTTTATTCTAATTTATTCGGAAAGGCAATTCCGATTTTAAAATGATTATCGAAAGAAATCACGTGTTTGGTATTCAAAGTTACGTGCGGCGTCTCGATTCTCGCTGGCCGCCGATCGGGAGAGCCAGAGTGCTTCTGGGCTGCCGGAACCTGAAAATACGACCGGCAACTCGCTTTCAAACATGGCAGCTTGAAAGCATGGTGGTAACAATTACGTGTAAGCTGGATATTCACGCATTCACTGTTTACGCACTACTTACATTATTCTGAAAGTAAATTTAAATATATTTAGATACCTAATTTCTGTTTAACTACCTGTTATTTTAGCATATACGATAATTATAACACTATTTTCTCAACTCCACCATGAAAGTTGGAAGTGGCGTTATGGGTTAGGTCAGGGAGTTCTAGTTGAGAGGGAACAACGTTTTGAGTTCAAATCGCACATAATTTTGTATTGTTTTATAATTAAGTAGATGCCATTGTTGTCCAAACAAATATTTAATTTTTTAATGTGCTTAACTATTAAGTATTACACTTGTCTTGCCTAGCTTTATCAACATACTCAGATATTTAGTGATATTAGTTTTGTATTTAATATTACAATTAATATTTTAAAGACTTACATTTTTAATATGTTTTCTTGTTATACACCATCCTCTAAAGAACAAAACAGTTGAAATGCTTATTTTGTCATTCGAGATTATCGTATCGCACTGACAAAGTAAGGCGTGACAAACACCACTTCTGTAGTCTCGTGTAATAAAAAGCCGTCTGATATTTTACAGTATTTTTGTGAATGAAAATGAATATTAAATCCATTTGAATAAAAAAAATAATCAAATAGTTGGAGAAACGAACCCAAAACAATCTCGCGAAACAGTAAGCCAATTATACAGTCACCCTATCCACTAAGCTAAACCTATCGATAGAAATCTCTCTCTACTATATTTTATAACTACAATTGAAACATGCTAAGTGGGCTTGAGAATAAGACCTTTTTAATTTTTGGTTAATCAGTATTATATTATAAACTTTTAAAAGTTTATTCTTCAAGTGTTTCAATGTTTAATAATGCCTAGTAATTGTCAAAACACTGTGTTGAACTTTAATGCCATTCGAATGTTTAAAAATGATAACTAAGATATTGTGTTACATTTTATTTAGCAAGATGTTCCTTGTGTAAAATGTGTAGGATTTTTCGTAAGATAACCATTTTCCTTTACTCAAATGGACAGGTGTAGATACATGGAATAATTTATTGACATACAGCGGGAAACTTCACTCTAAATTTCCCTTGTTTCGTGCTAAACGAAGACAAGATGTTTCTTTCGTTTGCGACACTGTTTTATAAATAACATATACTGTTTTACATTTTTGCAGCATCTGACCGTTTTGCAAGCGTATAGTTTATATAAAAAGCAACTATTTGGTGACAAATTATGAAGATTTAATTAACTTGCAGCTGCTTAGTGTCGCCATGTTGATTGTCTGGAAACCCGGGAGGGGGAATACAGGATGGAAGGGGCAGGAAATCGTTAGACCCGAACATTGCCGAGAGAGCGGACCCTTGTACCAATATAGCGCTTAGAATAGCATTTAAAACACTTGTCGGTGAAAAGGAATTGTTCCGATCGGCGAGTGAGCTGTAAGTCGGAATGGATACAGAAAGTTTACGATAAAATAAACGAGAAACCCAGAAGAAAAACGTTAATTTTAAAAAACTGTAAATGAGAGAACTACAGCAAATGACAAGTGGCACTGAATTTCAAGATGATATCTTGCAGAGTCAAATATTTCGGGTAACTAGACTATTTGAAATAAACTTACAATGCAAAACATTACACAAAGTAAAGGAAGACAACTCATGCTACAGACCTCGCATATCACCTAGTCCTTCTAAAAATTATCACGAAGCGGGACATCGAAGACTACAATACATAGACGTAGGTTCAAACTGGTCGTCATTTATTCACACGATTAGATGGGGTTTCTTTGCTTGAGACAGTGAAATTACACGCCATGTCAACAGTAGTAGGTACTTACTGCCTACATTTGCAAGTCGAAGCAGATCGAAACTAAAAGTAAACGCGTCCGCCAAACAAGCAAGAATAATGAATGCCAAGTCGACTGCGTCGCAACTACGTTTCAATCGCAACGCTCTTGTACACTCAGGAATGTGTTTTGTCGCTGGAAAAAAAATAATAATGTCTGCAATCCTGGGCGGACTGAATTATACTTCGCATTCGAGACATACAATTTTAGCCTCGTTTTGAACGCTTAACACCGTAGTCATTAAGAGAAAATTTACATTATTTCATCACTCCGGATTACTGTTGTTTAAAAACATTAAAATATTTGACTTGGTAATTTGCTTGCTCATTTATGCGCGCCTGGAAAGTAATCCAAGTAGGACGCCGTCATATTAAGTAACAAAGTAAATTCAGAACAACCTTAATTAATGATACTGGACCCTCTTCTTACGAGTCAGACTTGCCACTTGCTGTTTTAATATTCATTAATAAGCAAAACCGTAATACACATCAACTTTACTTTATATATATGTATGTATGTATGTATGTATGTATATATATATATATATATATATATATATATATATATATAGGGCTTCTTTGACATCTGCTTTAAGAATGCAGATCGATTCTTTTAAATAACACCAACATTTAATTTCCACGGTCGACAGACCATGAAACAAGCAATGCCTACGATTTCCAAAGTTAAAAATAAGTTCCCACATGACTATCAAATGTTGTTGGCCTGCGATTAAATGAACACATTTACAGGTCAGCTTTGAATGATTCTTGCAAGGGGGAAGACTGAGTGAAATCATTATTTTGGACACACGCCATTGCTAGTTTTCACTGTTGTGTCCGAGAAAATCCAAAAACACATTTAGAAGCCTACAAAAAAAAATTAATTTCCAACCCCCATACGTCGAAATAAACACTTCCACTGGCTCGTATCTTCACTTTTGAAAGCAACTTCAGAATAAAGAAATCACAGTTGTTACTGTGAAAGAAACAAACTTTTGAATAGTGTGGTTACACGCGCAGCTAAGTTGGCACAACAAGCTGGGAAAAGTAGCGTACGACGTCTTGTCGAAAGTGTAAATGTTTTATCTGGCGGCAAACATAACTTGGTCCAGTTTTAAACAAATTAAAACAAGACCCGCCGTAATGGCAGGAGACTTTTGTTTTTCAACAGTTTCACTTCTGCACGTGGTCGACACGCGGCTTCATACACAATTGCATGAAAGCAGATTTAAAGCCGAGCCTCTTTTAACGATCCTTTAAAAGCTGACAGGTGGGAAGTGCCTAGAAGTGCAAATCCACGCCAAGTTACGAGATTCATAACATAAAATACATAGGTACCGCTCGCGCCAATGGGCTAATTATTGAGATGCACGTGAACACAAACATAAACCAGTCTAAAGACACACAAATATATATTGCATTTTCACACGTTACACACTGCAGTGTCGCTACGTTTCAGACACATGTATGTAACATTGACAAAACATTACGCCTACAATGTTTCAGTGAGGTATCACTGACGTGTATCTGAAACTTGCGTGCTGTATGGGCAACAAAGGTGCCATGGCATGGAATGAGGCTGAGCTTAACTATCTAGTCCAGCTAATCAGGCTAGGTAAGTGTCTGTTCTAAATCCTTCTCTGTAGCTGCAGCACGCACCTGGAATGCCTTGAAGAGCCAGCACGGCAACAGATGTCACTTTCATCTTTTAAAATATTGTATTTATTTGTATTTATATAATAAAAAAAACACTGTAACTAGTATAAGTTATCCTAATATGAATGTCACTTTGTATAAGTGTGTAAGTGTGTTTATTTACAATATCCGTGATAGGAAGTATTTAATTTTCAGTTTCCACTGTAGTTTACGTAAGTTTTATTTGGTATTTCATACATTTATTGTATTTTTTTGTCCAGAGTTAAAGTGTAATTAACATATATTTTTCCTCTCTTGAATCAAATGTCTAATAGTGTACATGTTCCGATTTTTTTTGACGTGACATCTAATAAATCGATGAACGCCGGCTGCAAGCACGAAAAAGTGTCCCGTTACGCACATTGTTCCGTTACGCTAATAAATTTACTAAAAAATTATGGTGATTCATATGATTGATGATAGATAATTGATTATAGTTTATTTATATGAAAACTTGTTCATAATTATATTTAAACTTTATTGCTAAACGCCAGTTTTTAAAATTTATTACAAGTCATCTACACGTGAACTGTTTCGTCGACTGTTTATAAAGTGAAGTGAAAAGTTAATGTGGTTTTCATTGCTTATTACAACAACAATTTCGGTAATAAAGATTAATTATTCTTGCATTTTAAAAATCTGATTACTAGTATAATTTCAAGTATTTATTCTTTTATTATTAAAATAAAAATGATTCAATTTTATTCATAAAAGTATGCACTCATTTCATCAGTGTTTTGTTACGACGTTGTCACGTTAAACTATCGTCCGTAAACCGACTTCACAGACAACCAATTATTTTTTATTACTGATCCCACATTTGTTAGCGATGAAGCCGCAGTGGCGGCTCCGCACACCCGCGCGGGGACGCGTCGCGACGGGGCCCAGGCGCGCTCCAGCCCCGGCGGGCTATTTCTGCCCGCGCGCCGCCGTATAAGGGCCGGCTCGCAGGGGCGGACAGACAAAGACACCGTCGCGCGCGCGCGGCCCGGGGGTTATCGTCCCGCGGGAGGAGGTTATCTGCGCCACCCTTGGACCGGCCATCGCTCGCGACACACCAGGCATGCCGGGAGGCAATCCAGCACGGCCTGCTGTTCTTCGTACCCTCCCGTGCAATCAAAAATTAAGGACGCCTTTACCACTAACAACCGGTAATACCACAAAAATCCCTCCTCAAGAAAATAACAATGTTAAATATCTAATGCGATAAAAAAAATTTCCTTTGTTAGTTCAATACTTACACATACACGCCTCTTTTCCATAAATATCTCTGGAACACACACACACACATATCCCAAGCACAAAAGTTAAAAATAAGACAGTAAAACACACACGTTTTCGGTTAAAAGGTAAGATACGAAACACAAAATAAAAAAAAAGAGCTCAAATCATTTTAATTTATAAAATCTAATCACGTGACCTAAAATTATCCAACTGTGCTGCGCATGCGCAAAGCATTGTTTTCTGCCAAGTCGGAAACGAAAGAACATTCGAATGCCCGCATATTTATTAATTACTTGCATGCTATCAGTCTTCATTAATGAGTTTCAAATGATTCTTAATGAAATTTAAGGACTTTTGCGGGCTCTTATTCAAATTAAAGATAAATTAAGGATTTTTTTAAGGATATTAAGGAGGCGAACGAACCCTGCCGTCTGCTTTAAGTGATTCCAGAAAACCATGTGAAACAGAAATATCGATGGTTGTGCAGATGTTCGAATACTGGTCCTCGAATACGAGTTCTCACTCCATGTCACCTACTATATTTATGTAGTTACGCGATTCGCGAAAACTTTTCAATCCGAATTAAATGCTTTCTCTCAACCATTGCACCTTATTATCCGACATGGTGATACATTAGGTTTTTTTTTTCTGTAACAATTACACCTGTAGTAGCATTAATAGCAGTAATTCTATAAACACGCTTGTGTTATATTTTCTAAGTGTGTCTCAGTAAAGAAAGAAATCTTAAATAAATTTATCGCAAAAAACGTGAAGTATTTTTTCTCTCTAGGAGTATTCACGAACGTTTTTAAAGTAAGAAAATGATGGTTTACAATCCATTGGCGTAGCTGTGTTCATAAAGTTGGGGGGGGGGGGGGGACAAATAATGATTTTGATGTCATGTAAACCCATACCCCTCTTACTAAGATAGGGGGTCCGGGGGTCCTCCACCGGAAAATTTTGATTTTAAAAGTGCAAAATAGCGCTTTTTAAGCAGTTTTTGTATCTAACCATTGGATACATCGATGTTAAAATTATTATTGTTTCCTTAAGATAAAATCTGATGAGTGAAGAAATTACAAATAAAGTTGGGCAGAATAATATTATAAAATAAAAATATCACGGTCTAGAAAGTTGGGGGGGGGGACAGTCCCCTCCACCCAAAACGTTCAGGGGGACACGTCCCCCTGTCCCCCCCCCCCCCCGCCCCCGATCTACGCCCCTGTTACAATCTTGGATAAATGAACTGTGAGACGAGTAGGGCAGCGGGTGTGCCACGTTGCCAGTTCAGCTCGCGGCCGAGGAGTCATCTGTTGCGCGCGCCAATGTCGCCCCGGGGTTAATTACACCGAGGGAGATTACTAGGGCTTCGACGGCGAGAGAGAGAGAGAGAAAAAAAAACGTGCCAGAATGAGCGTGTCGCCACAGGCTCGGCGAGCGTCGAACACGCGGAGAAGTGAAACGTGGCACGTAGTGGAGAGAGAGATTGCAACCGAAAACACGCCATCTTGTTTCAAAAGTGTATACGCCGTAACAGTTTTCTGTCGTTTGGTTTTTTTTTTTATCTTTCTAAATTTGGTATCGTTAAAGCAATGTATATAATTAATGGAATTCTGAAGTTAATGCTTCTACGAATAGTTTTTACTCTGTCAAGTCATTGATGTGTATATTTAATAATTTTTTTGGAGATTACAACTACTGTAATAATTCTGTAAAAAGCCACTATATAGTGGGTTTTGTAAATCACTTAATGTATGATCTCTGCCTTCACGAGCACAAGTTTTCAATATTAACAAAAAAAAACTTGATTTATCAAAACAAAATTTCTAACTAATGTAGCGTTTTTCAGTTAACATTTTTCCTTTTAAAGTTTTATGCAAGAATATAGTAATTATTTACATTTTATTAAAATTGTACCAAAATATTAAAATACTTTAATCACATTAACACACCGCGATTTTACCTGGCAGATAGGAAGTACTAATTATAACAGACTTATGCTGTCTCTTTCTCTCTGGAGTAAAATGACCGCCGGGTTAACATTATAACAGGGTTCTACTTTACTTCATACTAAAGTTACTTAATATAAACCAGCTTTTAAATTCTCAAAATGTATAGTTTAAAGTAAAAAATCCTTTAAAGTAAGGCCCCACTTGCTTAGTGGCAGTAGTAAAATAATTTCAAAACTTTACACGAAAATACTTGGGGAAATTTTTTGTCTGCAACATTTTATACCGCCATGCTGAAGGGGGGAAAAAAATGTGTACTGCAGCTCCAGATTTATAATAATATTGTAGACTGCAGTGCTTTTTGATTCACATAAAGCATAAGTTATTATAAAGTTATTTTGTTCTGAATGCTATATAATCCGGCATTATTCCGCGCTGCGCATACGGTAGTCCGGCACCGGTAGAGACGCTCACGCACGGATATTTTCGGGTGGATTCGGGCGAATGTTGGTTCTTGAATCGCCAACATGTTTGAACAGTAACGCTCCTCTTTTTTTTTTTTTTTTTTTTTTTACTGTCATATAGTAGCTAATTGCAGCTTGCTTTAAGTATAATATTATTTATTTTCTTTACTATATTGACGTTCGGTAATCCGGCCACGGGTGCTCTCGGGATGAGTCGCGGGACGGCGTCGCGGCGGCAGGACGGGGATGCTGCGCGGTCTCTCCCCCCGACGGCGGGCTATTTCCGTGCGAAGGGAACGCTATCTAATTTTAAGCGGCGGCGGCGGCAGCGGGAGGCGCACATCTGCCGGGGCGGAACTCGCACAATGCCGCAGCTGCGGCCGCTGTCTGGTCCCCGGGGGCCGCCCCCAGCCCAAAGCCCCCAGCCGACACCTCCCGGGGCGAGCGACCGCGGTCACCTCCAGCTGGCATTTACATACATTTATAACTAAACTTCAGCTTTCAAAAACAAACACCATCGCGACTAAAATAATACCGAGACTGTTCTTTTGACACTCGAACCATGTTAAACAGTTAATTTACTATTTTTTGACGTGACGTCTCATAAATCGATGAACGCCGTCTGCACGCACGAAAAAATGTCCCGTAACGCACATTGTCCCATTACGCTGTGTCCCGTTACGCTCATTGTACGCTTGCGCCGCATCTATCTCTCTTCCACTCGATTGGAACAACCATAGATTTGACTTTTTCGAGGCACATTAAACTTGAAACACTCCCATTCGTTTCCTACTTTACCAATCATCGTCCTATCCTCAACAGAATAACACAGATTGGAAGAAGTTAAATAGCAAACATGTATAAAAGTTATAGTTAAAATAATCTCTTCGTTAAAGTAATAAACATATTTGAATTAATGAGTGCAAATAAAAGTAAAGTTATAAATTAAATTGTAGATTTCATTTCACTCCTTCTTTGTATCCATACAAAATAGTGATAATTAAATTAAAATGATTCAATTTTATTCATAAAAGTATGCAATCATTTCATCAATGTTTTGTTATGACGTCACGTTAAACTATCGTCCGTAAACCGACTTTACAGACAACCATTTTTTTTTAATACCACGAGAAATAATGAACGTCATTCCTTGACAGTACTACAAAACATCTTAAGGCGATTCTGTTTATATTTAACGTAGGTTATTACAAAAAAACCTTGCAGAATTTTCCCCGCTATATTACATTAGTTAAAAAAATATTTAGTTATGAAGTAAATCGCAATGAATTCAACACAGAGGTAACATTTTAGGGTTGTACACTTTGGTCGGTTTATAAAAATATCTACGTTCAATGCACTAGATAATAAACACACAGGAAATAATCTATGTTCTTCCTTTTTTTGTTTTAAACACAAGCAGAACTGGTTTCGTGTTTCAACGATACTAGAATGCTAAAAAGAATGTATCAAGAACACTATGGTCATCGCTAATCCAAGTGCTTCGTCGCGGTAAACGTGCAATTCCACGTTCCACGAGAAAACATCACTGATATTTTTTCTTACGTCGTATCTACACGTAACCGTATTTTCTATAAATTAATAAAAATTGTGTTGTTTTAAATTTATACAATTTTTCTCTAACGATGGAAAAGCATAAACGCTCATATCCTGACCAGAATATGCCTGCAACCAAAAACGCGCTCTGCGATATTGCTTTCGTTATTTTACGATGGCGAGACTAAGACATTAACGGCACACAAATTATGCAGTGCACTAAACGGGAGAATATAATGACAGCGATATAGCCTGTATTTTAACTTAGCCTATATGGTGAAACTCAGAACCGGGCATGTGGTGGCTGCCGGAATAGCTTTTCAAAATGTCACATCACAGTTTCTCTCGCATGTTACTACCAATTTTCGCCACGAAAGCTCCTACATAAGGATTCCTTTTAAAAAACTGGAAGTCTGCGTTCGGACAACGGTGCAATGTAGTTAGCACACTTAAAACATGGCTGAATGCGGCGCTCTGTGCCGCCAGGAACAACACTAACTGCTCGCAGCACGCTGCTTTCCGGAAGTTCTTTATTCAAACTCAACGGCCGGTCGTGTACTTTTTTGTTTATCTTTTTATCCAGTTCAAGCGTCTGGGAAAACAGAAACGCGATTGTTCAATTAGTTTAGTTTTCATCACGGTCTTTTCATCGGCCACTGTTTTTAGGATATGAAGGCCCCAGTAGTTTACTTACGTTTGAAAAAAAAAAAAAACAAGTAAAATAAATTATGTATACACGTCTCATTTCATAGAAGGTTTAAACATGTATAAAAATTGTGTATCTACTTACTTAGTTACCAATAACACAACCTCTTTGAAGCGATACAGTTCAGTGGAGAAAAAAAAAATTCCTGAGTAAAGTCAATCACCCCTCTATCCTATTTCATCTCTGCTGAAACGGTCGTAAACCATTCCCTGATTGGGAGATGGAAATGCTCGCAGATGTGATTCCCCCTCATCCAAGGCACGACACACGTAATGACGGGGTGTAATCCCACGAGGTAGCAGGCCGCCGCGAAACGCCTCCTCGCCCACAGGGAGGCAGGTCGGAGCAGCACACACATGGACGTCGGCGAGTAACTAGGAGGCGCTTGTGTCAAGACGAACTGAGATCCTTCTAGTGTTCCTCTGTGGCTTTCGCATCCCGTGCCACCACGGACTTCTCAAGTGTTTTCCGGTTAGGAAACACACAGAGACGCCATGAAAAACTATCAACGTTATAACGTGTGAAGGTAATATTTGGTGCTGATAAGGAAATTACATTTTAAAAAAAATACGCATTTCAAACGATCGGCGACCAGCTGGCGGCCTGAAGCAACTAACTACATGGCAACACGGTCGCGCACCGTGAAGTTCCCTTATCTGCAACGGCATATTACGAAATACACGATATCGACAACGTGGATTAATCAAAAACGAATAACGTTTCATAACATTAATAGCACTTAAACACTTTTAACAAAGCACCATTCAGTCTGACGAAAAGTTTGCTGAAACTGTTTAGTTCAATCCGCACAACTTTTCAAAGGAACCTTGTTTCAGCGCTTCGAATGTCTGAAAAAAAGAGTTAATTTTTAGTTGACCTCGTAAGCATAAAGCAAAATATTTATTCAGGGAAAACAGCATGCCCGAGTTTTTAAATCCTTCAAATACTGCTATGGCAATGTTTTGGAGTGACATTTTCGTAATACCATATTACGGAGACGGTGTGGGTGTGTGTGTGTGATCCTACCGATCGATGCCATTTTCATCAATTTATTTTGCTTCACAAAAACCAAACCAAACTGTTCTAACGGAAACTTGTTAGTAGTCATTCGGACATTGTATATCAATTAATATAATTTAAAATGATTTTTAATTGCATACAAGGACCCCGCCTCACCTATCAATTGTAACGGAACATCTCCGCTTAGTTGAAGATCATACAGATTTATATGATACAATTTAGTACGAACTACACGTGAGAGAATACAAAGAGCGAGCTATGGAAAAGAGTTCAATATTGATACCACGAGCCGCTCTTTTTATCACATGCATACGCATAGATATGCATCCATCTATACATATAACTACACACTGGCGGCAGAATGTATTCGTAACTACGGGGTCAAAGGTCAAGATATAAAAAAACACGGCACGTCGCCACCACGCGCGTTATAAGTGAAACTTCGTACCTTAATAAACCACCTGAACTATAAAAGAAAATATGCAATAATTCAGTCGAACTATAAAAGAAAATATGCAATAATTCAGTCGAACTATAAAACTAAACAATAATGCACACAAAAAAGGTTCACAATAATTGTAACAAAAATGTTATTCCCCTTCCCGTCAAAGCGCGGTCAAGTCCTTCCTGGACGTTGTACTTGTCGTTACACGTAGATACGTCATCACTTTGAATTACCATAAAATCTGTAAACTAAGTTTCACTTTAAAAAAAATTCGCGTGAAGATTATCAGATGCTGCGAATGTACAAGTTTATTTATTACTTATGAGAATATTTCCCTTAGAGCATCTTATTGTGGAGTCATATGACAAACACAAACACACACCCTCTCCTCCCAAAAATAAAATAAAAATTCCATGCCATCTGGTTCCATTGCCTTTGCACACATACACGCAAACCAGAGTTGCGTCATCAACTTGAGTCATTTTAGGTCGGTGTCACACTATAAACCGAGTGATGTATGAGAAACGACGCCCGTGGACACCCCTGCCGGGGTGATGTCAGACGGCCGCGGCTCGTATGGCGCGGCGGCGCGAGGCCACCGACACCGGAAGCGCACGCGCGCCGGGCCAGCGCCCCGACGCGACGGGGCGTCGAGGGCAGGCGCGCCGGCTCGCCGCGTCCGCGCGGGACACGACCCCGCCGCACAGGGGGCCGGACCATCTACAGCTCCCGCGGTCCCTGGCATGAGTACCGAGTCGCTACTCAAGGCAGGGGCGTAGGAACGGGGGGGGGGGAGACAGGGGGGACGTGTCCCCCTGAACTTTTTGGGTGGAGGGGACTGTCCCCCCCCCCAACTTTCTAGACCGTGATATTTTTATTTTATAATATTATTCTGCCCAACTTTATTTGTAATTTCTTCACTCATCAAATTTTATCTTAAGTAAACAATAATAATTTTAATATAGATGTATCCAATGGTTAGATACAAAAACTGCTTAAAAAGCGCTATTTTGGACTTTTAAAATCAAAATTTTCCTGAGGAGGACCCCCAGTAAGAGGGGAATGGGTTTACATGACATCAAAATCATTATTTGTCCCCCCCAACATTATGAACACAGCTACGCCAATGACTCAAGGTGACTGTTGCCTGTCAGCAGTTTGGAGGTCCCGGCGCTCGGTCGTGTTTCATTTTATCCTTCATTAATATTAGTCAAGGGCTATTTCTGCCAATTTCAATTAGCATGAGATATCGTGCTAAAAATTCATAGAAACATTCTTACGCCGGTGTCACCCGGAGCGGTTGCCAGTTTCTACTCGGTAATTTCTTCTAAATCAATATTGTTCACATGTTCTGTTTTGCTAAATATAATTAGTACAATCTTGAGATACCTGCACTGTGCTCCCTAAAAAAGCTGTCAAAAAATATTCAGGCAAAAAATTCTGCGGAAGTTTTAGACACAGCGCAGCGGCAGAAACGCAAGAGCCACTAAATTTTTTTATTGGTTTATGATTTATCGCCTCCTCCTCATAGAGATTATTAGAGAAGAATTAAGGGCGAGACGGTGAAATGGAGCAATAAAATGGATTGGTGGGGGGAACGGAGTGTCCTGAGAAAACCTAAGGATCTCAAAAACGTTTTGTCAGTCACGTGTTCACTTGAACTCAAATATGCAGGAAAGAACTGTGCTGTTAGGGTGCCTGAAAAGCAAGGCCTCCCTCTTCCCATAAAGACTCAAGTAATCCAGATCACGACCCTTCGGTTATCAGATAAAGACAAGCGGGTGGCAACCTTTCCTTCTTCCTGTTCCAGCAAGTCTCAGGGCGATCGCAAGACCTGACCCGTCCGGCATGTGAGACAGATAACCTTCTCGAGCGCAGCTTGGCGGGTTCCATGTGTCGCGATCGTTGCGGGGTTGGCGACTTCTTCAGCGTTGTTTAGAGTGCCCAGAGGACTGCGACCCACGGATGTCGCAAGGCGAAGCGAAGAGTCAGTCGTGTATTATGTGCAGATGCGACGTCTTCGCTTTACCTCCCTAGCACAATAAGCGTCCGGAAATCGACACGTAAGGTCGTGATAACGCCCGTTCTACAAAGAAACACTTTTTTAAATACCTACGTTCAAAATGGTCTAGGAATACAAGAATATCCATAGGTTATTTGTATCATACATGCAATTAATTCCCGACCGTCATACGTTCTGTATATTAAAATTTTTCAATTAAAATATTTTTTTTGTGAACAGTAAATTAAATCTGTTTGGATGGCATTCGACGGAAGCGGTAGACAGGTAATGAAACGGGCCTAAGTGGGGCTTGGTCACACGATTTTGCACGGGAGCTTCAGCGGTGTCCGTGTACGAACGTTTATGGAGGGGTGAGTATTTGTTTTCGTGTTTAGTTTTTAAACTGCATTTTTTATAAGTGATAACGTGGCTGATACTTTTAGGAATGAAACACCCGGTACAGCTGGCGGCGGGGAGGGAACGAGATGACGACCACGCTCCGGCTCGGACACGCTCCGCGGAGAGTGTCGGCGTCCGGCGGACCGCGCCCGCACTGCGCCACGAGCTCCCTGCCCCCTGGGCAGCGCATTGCCACACTGCCACATTACCACATTACCACATTACCACATTACCGTGGCTCGTGTTTCCATTCCGCAGCGGTGAGCTCGTCTCGTCCTCAAGCTGCGCTCACAACGAACCCTTCCGTCCGTCCGTCAGCCACGTGGCATGCAGCCAATCAGACTTCCATCCGTCCGTCAAAACCCTTGCCAAGCTGTCACTTTCGAAGGACGGATGGGTGACGGGCGGATGAGACGGATGATTGTGAGTCCAGCTTATTTTAGAGATTTTTTTTAAATTATTTATAAGTGCCTTTAGTGCATGCCGCATTAAGACTGGTGGTGTTGGACTTACTGGCATGAACGGTAGTGGTACGAACGGTAATTGCTTGAATAATTTTTGGCTGACCCAGTCATTGCTTCGTTTTTTAAATTATTTATAAGTGCCTTTAGTGCATGCCGCATTAAGACTGGTGGTGTTGGACTTACTGGCATGAACGGTAGTGGTACGAACGGTAATTGCTTGAATAATTTTTGGCTGACCCAGTCATTGCTTCGTAACGCAGTTTGGGCTGGGTTGTCCTTAACGACACATTTTGATAAAGGAATTGCATTACGAAATTAAACGCTGAAAAGTTGGTATGGAAACTGTCTCTGGTATCAATACAGCAGCGTTTGGCATGTTTAAGCGGCTACCAAGTAGTAGAGGTGACGAACTCGATCTAACACTTGTAGCTCAACCTCATCACGACTGATAAGTTATATTTTTGGTGAAATAACTGCGATATAATGCACGAACGTCATGCCGATAGATGAACCAAAATCTACTGTACGTATCGTGCATTTCTGGGAAGTTATTTGCTAGTCCAGACGTTTACATGCAGTACGAAATAGAGTGGGCGCGACCCTTATGTTTGGGTAAGGCTACAAGTAGTTTGCGAAGCGAGCAAGTGCGAACAGGCTGCGTGCTCGAGGTTTCCGCGAAGCCTGTTGTGAACGCCAGGCTGGTGCGGATGAGATTTACCGTCACGAGCCATAAGACAGTTTGACATCGCGCGTAGTGATGTCCGACTTTTCTCCAACCTTTTTGTCAAACTTTGTGAAATTAAATTTGTATTTCTTGTATTTAGAATGTGAATTACGTTACGATGGAAACATGGGTTAGCGCATATTGATGCGCGGTAATGAACTGTAAATCAAATCACGACAGCATTTTAATTCTTGTCATCAGTATTATTGTATTTTCATTCTTAATGTTTAATCTAAATTGGCTAATTCGCAAGTGCACCCCGGTAGCGAGTATAGATTACAATTGTGTATTAATCCAGGCCATAATTATAATTTTGGATATTGAAACATTGTTTCAATTTTCGTCAAGTAAAGACAACAATGAACAACATTTTAAGCATTTTATTGTGTTTGTACTCAAGTCAGAGTAAGAGGATTATATGCTTAATTCAGGGTAACTCGAGCTTGCCTCTGACTTTAAATTTGGGGTCCACCACCCGCATAGAAGCCTCAATAGAAATGTATAGGAATCGACCAATATCGTTAAGCATTAACTCAAAATTTGAACCAGATATTCTTGTCAATTTCTTAAAACTACCTGATGATATTTCATGCACACATAATCCACAGTCATCTCAATTTAGATCTCGCTATAAATATTGTCTAGAATACTTTCGGCGACTCTGGACAGAAGGACGAACCCAAAATCGACTTTGACGTCTACGCGTTCGCCCAGTAAAAATTACCACTGCCGCGACTGCATGAAGCACATATTTCTCAGACAGCAACCTGAACTCACCTATGTTCGAACAACATTGTCAACACTTGTTGCTAACGTTCGTTAAATTGTACGAATGTTGGCAACAAAGGTGCCAACTATTGCCAACAATGTTGCGCCGGTGTAAACGCGGCTTGAGCAACATTGAGAGATGGCAGCATGACACAGAGGTCGATAAAACGTTAAATTAACGGGAAAATTATATTATGAAGGACCAACCTCTGAATTAAACATTAGGTATAACTCATCTCTAAGTACTTTAATTGTACTGGTGCGAACTATATTCCAAGTACGACTCCGTTGCAATTTCTGTGGTGTTATGGAAGATAGGGTTAAGTCAAAAACATCAAATTTTAAGAGGTGGAAGAAAGTCTAATATTATTTTCACGATCAAATATTAGTCGTTATATTATTAATTATTGATATTTTATACAGGCAACACAAAACTACAAACCATATAAAGTGTCAAAAGGCATATCCTTCAAATAATCCTTGACTTTCTTCCACCTCTCTTAAAATGATGACGATTTTGACTTAACCCTCTCTTCCATAACACCACAGATTTTACTATATAAGCTTTTACAAAGTACATTTTTAAGCTATTTGGCCCTCCGTTGCCTCGAGACTGGTCAGTTCAACACGGGGCCAGAGAACACAGACGCGCCTCATCGCAAGTACGAACAGCCTTCGACTGCTGACTCTGCTTTCCCATGGTTGTAAGCCTAGGCACGTCTTCCGCGTGGTCCTCGCCACATACGAAGTGGCAGTCAGCCTTCCACATCACCCACAGTGCAGAATGCCGAGTGCTGGCTCACATACACCCCAGTGGCAAAGCTTGTTTCGCGCATGAACAAAATAAGAGTTTCCACCCGATTGTTTTTACGTCTCTCAACAAAGATACGAATTGAATCAGGGATATTGGAGAAGAAACCATAAATTAACTATAAGTGAGGAATCGTGTAGTGATATCGTGAAACCATGAAAAATGATGTCCATACCCAATGCACAATGACACATATTCACAAAGTACACAAATATGCATGCAAAGGCGAAAAGTGTTAGAGGGGTTAAAGGAGATCAATCCCAACATCTTGGATTTTTCAAATCTAAGCTCCAACTCGCATTAAATGTTCGTACTTACATGTTATTGCTCGACAAGGCATATATATTACTTAGCTTGTGATTGTTATTCCTGTTGTTATAGTTGTCTACACAAAAATTATTAGTTATTTTTTTCTACGGCTGTTACATACCGAAGCCTCCTCACCCGCTTAGTCAGGGATGATAAATGAGACGTTAGCTGGTGCTTCTAGCACGGTATCGCCTCTATAAGCATATCTGTGGTTCAAGAATCTGTGCCGGGTGTTTAAGTCTAACAAATATTCTTAAAACACGCGTTTCAACCCTTTTCACTCTTCTATAAATATTTTAATAAACTAAATACGGAATCAGAACTACTCAGCGTTCTTGCGTTTTCGCAAACAGACGCCACTCTGATATCTCGATAAGTATTTACATCGCGTGCTTTATTCTGAAGCTCTGCATATCGTATGAGAGTCCGGAAAGGCGGGGCCCTTTGACAAAAATTGGGTAACAGTATATATGCCCTGTCATTCCAATTTTTTTTTTTTTAAAAACAACTCAAAACTGAAATTATTACAAAAACTCAAGGGGGGGGGGGGGGGCAAGCTGTAGGCTCGTGAAGGCTACAAGAGGCGGTCTGTAACCCGACAGGGCGCGAGCACGGACGACGGTCACTGGAAGCAGAAAAGGGGGAGGGGGGATGTGACGCGGCAGGAAGCGCGACGCAGGGCACAATTGGCGTGATGACGGCGGTGGGGGGGCCACCACTTCAATGAGCGCCATCCGCCAGTCGCGTCACGTCCTGCCGGGCCGCCGCGGCCCGTGCGTGGCTGGTCCTGGCGTCCGGCGAAGTCCGGGGAGACCACCGACCAACAAACACAATGCGGTATCAGCGAGCTTTGTCAACGTTCTCCATGTTTTCCTTGCGTGATACAAACGATGTGGCGACAACGTAACGTTGGACTCGCATTTGTTGGGGGGAAGGGGGTGGTAATCGCTGCAGGAAAATGCTGAGATGGTTCCCTACAATGTTTGGATCCCGTCTCTAATAGGTAAAACCAAAATAAATAACAAACTCACGTCGTACGACAGATCTCCATCAGCTTGGTTAAATAATTTCAAACAAACTCAACCACGGTAGGTTCAGAGGCCGACTGCAGCACACGCCACTCCTCGAGGTGCGCAGTGTGATTCTCGTAGTCGAAGGGAAACTAAAGAGTGAGCGCAGAGGCTGTCCTAAACTTTGGGGGGCCCTGAGAGCCTACTAGGATGGGCCTTACCGGGGCCTGAGAACAGCCCCCAGAAAGAAAAAGTACGTTAAGGGGGTCCACCCTGAAAATTTTTTTTTAAGCCAAGCTGGAACTTAAAATTTCGATTACCGTTTTGCTAATTTGTGTTTAACATATTTAAATATTCTTTCCTGATACATTGTATTCGGGTTAGTTTTTAAAAATGCTACCGAACAAGCTGTTGAAAAAGCGTCTTTAAATAAGGCAACAAAATCTTCGAAAGTTTTTTTCTTCTTTCGATACGCAATCATGAAAACCCAATTGAAATCTAAATGTACTGACCAGTTCAAACAAGGAAAATGAAAATAAGAGATGTCGACGCAGGTCCCTGGGCAGTAGTTGCCTGGCTTGCCCGGTCCTGAAGCCATGGCCTATGGTGGGTAATCATCCCAGATTTGGACCAAAGTGAATTCGGGAAACCACTGAAGACCCGTGCCGACACTGTAACTTCTACCCTCTCGAATGTGCATCCTGTGTTTTACCACCGCACCATCTCTCTCGACTGAGGGCAACGATCCTGTGGCGAAAACTGATCCGGAAATCACCCCAAGGACCGTGGCCGGCTAGGCGGCCACCAATCCCGATAAGTGCTGGCTGTAAAGGCTTGGCCAAGCACCGCGATGTGAACTGTTCGGCCGCTCCTGAGGAATCGATGACGAACCCAAGCGCCTGCTGTCCTTTGGGCGCTGGTTGAGGTACCCCACACCCAACCTACTCCAGATCACAAAGCGAAAAATGACGAACAGTTACGAATTGTAGAAGTTTAACTTATCGAAAACGCTACCTACCATATACTGATTTTTTTTTTTGATCAACCATCCAAATTCAAAACTAGTTTCTTTAGATATAATGACAAAACCACCGACGAGCCCATTTTTGAAGGTAATTTGTAAGTCCTTTTAATTTTTTTTACAATTATACTGGTATTTAATTAATTTAATGTAATTTAGCAAAACTTGGTATATGGATAAACTGATGGTGAAAAAAATTTGTCACGTACTAATTAATTGCAAAACAGACAAGGGCTGAATTCGGCGTAGAATAAATAAAATTTAAGTATTTTTCTCATTACACATACATTTATCCACTAAGAGATGGTGGTATATTTGTGTCGTAATAGTGTGTGTCAATGTAACTATAGTCTCAAATTTTGTACAGTTCTGAAAAGTATTAAATCAGTGTTAGAAGGCACTCTTGCAAAACAAACGCGATTGTTCACATGAAGTTGTCCACACACGCAAACTGCTAGAACAGTGAACAGTGGCAACGGAGGAACACGAGACAGATCACGCGACGCAGACTAAGACGGGAAGGGGGGAGGGAAGAGAGAGGAAGAGAGAGGGAGAGGGAGAGAGAGAGAGAGAGAGAGAGAGAGAGAGAGAGAGAGAGAGAGATGCTCCTCCGCGTGCCTGCGACAAGCGACAAGCCTACAAGCCGCGCGCGGAGCTGGTGTCTGCGACGAGCAGCTGCTCTGCAGGCGGCGGCAGCTGCGCAGTGAGTCCTCGCCGGCTCACGTCTTCTGCACGCACCGCCAGCTCTCTCACTCTCTCTCTCTCTCTCTCTCTCCCCTCCCACTCTCTTATAGGCATAAATCGTAACACCGCGCTTTTAGCTGGACGCGGTCCGACCCCGCACCGGCCACACGACTGTCAACTGGCACCAAAAATATATATATATATTTTTCAAGGCCACGACCATCTACCCTTCGATTCCACTTTTATCTGAGTAGCGGAGTTCAAAGAACACTCAGCCCAGGTACAATATACAGGCATTGGGAATTTTTGAACCTCCGTCGCAACTGATACAAATTTGGCTTGCAATATAATAGATTTGGGCAGAAAACGACACAAAAATGTCCAAACGACATTCGAGGATTACAAAATTGTTTCTACAATATATTATGTAACGACCACAAAATGGTTCATCACTTTCAGAACGATAATCGCAGAAAACTAAATTACGCATGGTTATTTCGTTATTTGCAGGAAACGAGTGAGTTACGCCTTACTCTCTCTCTAGGTTTTCGGCGATTACCTCCGCTAACGCAATACGTTGTCGTCACTGACCGTTGTCACACAATGCGGTTGAACCGGAACGGTTGGCGGTTTCTACTAGGTGAATTGTTCTATTCTCTGTTCACTCTTAGCTGAGTTTTGAAATAAACAAACACCGTCGTATCACTGTGCCGCGTCAGCAAGTGATAGGCTGAATTCATCTTGCGCGCCAAGCACTATTTGCAACACACACACTTCAGTACAGTCGGTGCTAATAAAATAACGGAGAAGTAATATAACAGGAAGCACCGTAGCACTTTGTTCAGCGTAGGTGGTTCATTTGCAAAGAAAAACTATGCACTTTACGACTAATAGCCGTCTTCACAAAATCACCACAAGTTTTGATAACAGGATACTCACGTTTCCTTTTCTTCCCGGGAGATGTTAATGTCCCAGTGTCCTGTAATTCTTTCCTTGCACGAAACACCCGTAAATTCCGCAGATAAATCGCTATATCGTTCACACGACAATCCAGATATTAGTTTGAAAATGTTTTAAAAACATTCAACACGGTGGTTTTCTGTGCACTTTTCAAAGGCTTTCCCGTTCTGTGCTTTACAAAACTCGGTCTGGCGTCAGCCATAACAAACCGTGCGCACGCGAATCCGAAATACAACTGTTGCGCCGGGCATCAACTGTACACACGGCGTCTGCTAACATAATTGTAAGTAAATACTTGCTGACACATTAAACTGTATTGGATATTAATGGTGAAACGCTACAATGCTATATAACAATTGTTATAAAAAAAGGCAATGTAAAAATACTTACAAATGGTACGTAACCAAGGGACTATTTCTTGCGCACGAATAATGTGCGCGGCGGCCGGCAGCCAATGAAAATGTTTGTTTACAAGAGGCTTTGTTTATTCCAAAACTCAGGTAAGAGTGAACGGAGATCAATAGTTTGCACGTTCCATTTTGATGAATATGCGTAGTGCATTCTTGAGTGATCTGCACTGTGCACTCAAATAAAGGCGGTTTAAAGAAAATCCTGACAAAAAAAAGTTGCAGAAGTTTCAGCCGCAGAGACAGACGCCAGCCAGAGGCGTCTCAGGACTTCAGTAGTGGGGGTGCCAGTTTACGTCCGTCCTTTCCCCCCACGCTGCCCACGCCACGCGCAATTTTCGACGTGAAAGCGTCTATTGGCTCGTTACAATGATAGTCAGTCGAACTTTCTCTCGTGACAAAATACCGTCAGATATGAATTTCTAATAACTACGAGACTAATAATGCGTCAACAATGGTTGAGCCCACATCGGATCGTGTTTGTCGCGCAGTATTTGTTTTGCCTGTGACGTCAACGTACTCGCCGTCGTGTTCTGTGATTTATCTATTATGAAACCACTACTACTGTGCTTAACCATTGTCTTTAAGAGATTGAAAATTAAAATTAATACGAAACGCTTATGATTTTATCCCGACGTTTTTACAAAAAATTAAAAATTCTACGGCCCGGACCCGAACAGCGCCTCTCTCTTGTTTTTCTTAAAACAAACAACCTGATTGTAATTTTATTTTCAGTTTTTACCTTGTCAAATTTAACCATCGTTATCACAATAACTGTGGTGCATATAAAACTACTTGTTGCGGCCTGGCGGTGGCCTAGCGGTCTCGCTGCACGCCGGAGGGCGGCCACGCGCGCCGTCCATTCGCGACGACTCCGGACTCCGTCAGAGACCAGGCTCTCCCCCGGCGGGGCCGCAGCGGCTGACGAACAGCGAGGGCTTCCCCCGGATCAGCAATCCAGGATCAAGCAGCAGGCGCCAATCGCGCACACGCTAACATGGCTCCGGTTACCTTGCTTCGCTAAGACGACGGTAACTGCCAATGAAAACCGGCTGCAATACTGCCATGTCTATAACACTATTTATCTTTGGCGTTAGCATTTCTTTTATATATCTTCTGTATTTGTTACACAATCAAGGTCAAATATTGCATGATATAGTTAAAGGGCTGAGGATATGAAAATTAATTATTTGTTTTATTTATTATAGATACTTTAAAAACTCTGCAACTCTATTACTAGGACTGTGTTTTTGTTTAGCCTTTTTTTTTTAAGTACGTAATTTGTGTTATCCTGTCGTTCGTTAATTTAGATTAATGTTACGCGATGGAAAACGTCATTTTAAATTTATATTATAGTAATGTGTCCTTAGTGCCATCAAATTAAAAATATCAAAACTCTATTCCCTAAATTTCACGGAAAATGTGCCGTTTTCTTTTTTTGGTAACCGGACTTGTAGACATCATACGATCAGTATGTGTCATTGGGATTATTTATCCTTAGTGATAGTCCAAGAGCAGAGTGTATTTGATATGGCGTGCGAAGGTCGACTTTTATCTGTCACTAACACAAACTCTATAAACAGGATGTCTTATCGCGCACGCTCCAAATCATCCAATAGGCCACCCCCGGTGAACTATTGCTGGCAACCAGTACCGATCAGGTCATGGACCCATAGCTGGTTCAAACTAACGGTAAAATATCTCGTAAATAGAAAATAATATATTTTTATTTAAAAATAATATAAGATTACGTAGTAATTTAAATTCGTTATAAGGTGTGATCCAATCGGAAGCGATTAATAAGTCAAAATCATTGACAGTTTTCTCGCGAAAGCGTAACGCTACACAGTCATTAAAATTGTACCCTGGCACTCAATTTAAAAAAAAAGCCACGGTGTCAACCATCCCTTCCGGGAAAAGGCAAGAGCAGGGAGTGAAAAGGGACCATCACAACCAAGATAGATCCCGGTGAATGGTTTCGGATTTTCATAAGCGTTTAAGAAAATTGTACCTCACGAAATTGCTGATTAAATGATGACGCGAGGAGATAGCAGAGACTTGTGCCAGGAGCAGGAGTAGATAAAAAGAGCATCGAGTGCCTTATCACATCCATATACACAAGAGTACAACCATTGAATATATATAATGTATAGAAGTCGCGAGCCCAGGTTAAATTTTCTGTCCGGTTTCTTAGAAGAATTGTTGTAGTTCCAAGCTCCGCCGCTGCGATCGCTTTCATCGCTGGGTATCGGCTGTATACGCCCCTGGCGGTATTTGGCAGAACTAGGTTAACCAGCCCAGTCGTGACATCATCCTTCACCCCCCCCCCCCCTCGAAAATCCCAGACCAACGATTCAAATTACCCGGCAGGTCTTATCAACATCGTTAGGCGACCTTGAAGAGGAGCTTCCCTTACCGTCGTTTGAGAATGATGAAATCCCAAAAGAAGCTAGCCACGGAAATCACTGAATGATGGGATTCTGTACCCGAGTGAAGTGAAAATTAGCTATTAAAACTTTGTATTGGGCCAATAGTCAGTGTTACGTTCAAAATATGGTTTTATTTTAAAAGTAAAATACTTATTTAAACTATATTTCGCGTTTGTGCAAATTTACTTTTAGATATTGGCAAGGAAAATCAACATACCTTAAACAACCTTCTCTTATTCAACGTTATCTATTAAGTAGTAAAAGGGGTAGATATTATTTTTAAAAATAAAAAAAATTATATAACCCACTAAATCAGTATTGGCAAGATATATATAAATTCAATATTAAAATACGCACATTAAAAATTTTTGTAATTAACTTTTTTCTGTAATAAAAATTCAGGATGATTTTGGTTTAATTGGTTTACGTATATTGCTATATTTTCTAAATCACATAGAAAAGGGAAAACAGTGCATCAGTGAAAATTCAAAAATTTAGTTTAAGTAATACTAGCCATACCAAAAGATCAATATGCGAGATAAGAAATTTGGTAACTGCTCTACATTTCAAATAAAAATGCACTGGTTTCATGAATACTGAAATGTATGCGTAATAAGGCATATTATGTTATTATACTAAGCATGACTATAACTAAAAAAATTACAGTAATTTAAAACGATGGCATTCTTAACATACAATAAGTGCGCGAGTCTTAGTTTATTTTTTAATTGGCTTCTTCGTCAGATGGAAAAGAGTTAAGATTTCATCAAGGAAAAATATATTCTCAAAGTCACTAAACCGGGAGATAGAAAATAAGGTAGGTACTTAATTTTAAATAAAAGTTAAAATAGACTTACGCTAAACCAATTAAAAATAAGTCGTAAAAATATTTTTATTTATTAAATATGTTCTATACTTGACAGTTCTTTGTGTATAATTCTTCAAAAATATTTGAAATTTAATACATATTTTCTTAAAATGGTAGAATATCAGCAATACCCGGAAATTACGTGAGCAAAGCCACGGGTTATTAGATACACTTTTATTATAAAATAAAAACAATTATGCATTTGTAGTTCACGAATGTGATATTTTGTTTATTGCTTCACAACATTCATTTGCCAGTCTCAAATTTCATTGTACCACTTGTCAGAAATGTCACCAAAAATGAGAGATAGTTTTTTTTGACGAATTTCAATTACGAGGAAACCTTTCGCAAGACTTTTTTCTTCGCAGTTGTCACTGGGACACCATTAATTTAAATCCACTAAGATAATAAAATTGTATGTATAATGATTTGTTTTTGTATATTTATATAACTTTCCAACCAATTTTTAATGATTTTCATGTGAATAAAAACTTGTAAAGCAATTTAATTAACTGTGTCATAATACTTCTGATTAGATGGAAATACAAACTTTTCATCAGTAATATACGATGATAAAAATATTTATTATTGTAAAATAATATTCACTGTTCAAATGCAAATTTAAATAGATTATTCATACATGTTTCCTGCTAATTAATGGTTTAAAATAATAATTTTTTAATATAAAATCATTTTTCTCTGTTAAAATGGGTTGCTAAAATGAGGAATTATAAATATGTCACTTACTAAGTCCGTGCACAGATTTACACAAAACAGCAATGTAAATAATCTTTTTTGGTAGTTTCTAATTTTGTGCCCTGGATAACATGAATTTGGTTTAATTCATACCAAAGTGAATTTTTTGAACAACTTAAATTGATGTCATAAACAAATATTTATTTTATATTAAAAATCCACAAACAGTTTTTAAAATATAATATTTATCACGCCAGATGGAATAATAAACAAAAAATAGCTCTTATATGTTGTCTGTGTTTAAAGAATTGTATTATATTTCATGGAAATAATATTTACCTTTCGGTTATTAAAAGAAAATATATTTGTATTCAAAATACTTGCGCATCGTTTTTACGAGCATAAAGGCCGGGATACATTCGCAATAGCACGCAAACAGCACACAGATAGCACACACGCACAGAGATAGCACAGAGCTTGATGCTACATTCACGCACAACACAACACAAAATAATACCGGAAGCATTCAAAAAAGTTTTTTAAATGTAAAACTCCCGTTCACAATTTTGGTCACTGAAGTTGGCATACGTGACGTTTGTTTAGATTCGTGTGTTGTTATTGTGGTACGGTTTTCGTTAAACCCAGAAATATTTTAAATATTTCAAAGTTTACGTACAAAACACAATGAGCATTCAAAAATATATATCACTGTTTATTTCAAATCCGGCTTCTTTAACACATTCAGACACAGACTTCCAAGCATTTAATTTAGCTTCTTCATTTTTGTATCCTGCGGATCCCCTGTCATACAAAATATTTTTACTTTCTATTACAGCTATCAAAAAGCTATCAAATGTGCCTTCCATTTTTATGTTATCGCGTGTTTGAAAACAATAACAAACTACTCAAGTCAAGAGCACCAATACTTTCGTGACAATTGTTCTTTTATAAGCCCACTCGAGTAGTACTTAAACTGTTTGCTGATTGGCTACCATCATGGTCGCGCACAGAAAATAACCTAAAAGTTAAAAGTTAATGAACTTTCTGTGCGCCGATCCTGTGCTATTTTTCTGTGCGCGTGCTATTTGCCAATGTGGCAGCTCATATCTAATAGTGTATGTTGAACTTCTGTGCGTCTGTGCTGTTTGCTTGCTATTGCGAATGTAGCCCGGGCTTAACTTGTGTATCTAACCTCAAAGCAAGGAATATAAAGAGTGGGAACTCAATGCTATAACAAACACTCTTATTTTCTTTGGAGATCCGGGAAATGTGCTTTATTTATAAGCAACTTAACATAGTAAATCGTTAACTTTTCAGATCTATGTTGGCAAAATTGATTTTTTTTGTGGTCATTCGCTACTGGGAATATTCACCATATAACGTTTAAGATTATTTATTTTGAATAACGAAACAACCAAAACATTATGTAAAAATGCTTCATCTTATGTTAAAAAAATTATAAACTGCATAGCCACAAAGTATGACATCATACCATTAGTTTCTGTTACTAATAACAACACGTGCACGCGTTTGAACAGTCATCGCAGCCATAGTTGTTTCATAGCTACCAAAATCATTCAACGTTGTCAAGAATTATTCCAAATTATGTTTTGCCATTTTACTCAATGCGCCACTCCGTTAACACAACATTTTATAAATTCTGAACCACGAATGTCAGTGGGAATGTACACTATACTGTACATTCCAATCTGATACGCTTTAAGAAATTTCTGTAGTTTTCTTATTATTAAAACTTAATTTTTGATGTTGGCATCTTTTAACCGCACTTTTTTTTTTTTTTTTTTTTTTCGGTGGCCGTACTCCTCCAATTCAGTTGCGCCCGCCGATATCTAAGCGCTCGGATTTCAACAAAAGGCACCGCCTCTCGATAGAGTGAAACAGAGAATTACGCGCACGACCTTGAAAAAAGCGACGCTACAGCGCTCTGGCGTGGAAGCTGGTAACTACGAGTACCCTCTTGTGGAAAGAAGAGCTGTCTAGCGGCGGAGCTAACAACTACCTCAGTTTTGGATCCGAAAATTGGAATAATAAATCCTATCCCCTCGCGACTTCTATAAGTTATATATATTCAATGGTACAACTCTGCTTGATACCAGAGAAAGCTGTTGAGAGAGAGAGAGATTAACTATCACCAGGTTTACACGATTAAAATAATAGTTGTTGCGGTATCAACTCTCGGGCGTTACTGCTGCAGTTCCAACGAACCATTATTTCTACATACATTTTTTAAAGTCCATTAGTCATATTTTTAGTTGATAACACTTTCCAAAGCCGTGTAGACGTATAATTATCAGTTATCAGTCAAAAGTCAAGACTATTAGTTTTTTTTCTAAAATATATCGCTGACTGTTACATAATGAAAAGTTTTTAATTTATATCTATAATACACATATACTTACTCAATGGCGTGGGACATAGTAAATATATGCATTATTTTAGTATGATTATTATAAGATAAGGTGATATTTATCAGTATTAAATGATAGATACCGTAACGTGTTGGCGAACTCTTGGCTTTCGACGCGGTTGGAACCCACACGTAACGCAAACTTGGCCGCGTAAGCCTACGATTCTTTTTAACTTGTGAAAGAATCAACTTAACATCTCGTTTATTTGTTTTAAACTTTAAGGGCAGATTGTTCCGACCTACGGCCGGCATTCTCACGTTCCCCTCCCACACATGCGCCCTATCAGGGTAGGGTGGGAGAAATTTCCAGTTAGTTTTTCTTTACATTCCGGAGCATAATTTAAACAGAACTGTTAGTGATCACTCCCTCATGTTTGATCGGGAAGGTATTAGTGCTTCGGCAATGACCAGCGGCTAGGGCTTTAAGGAAGTTATCTTTGAAAGATTTGTGCAATGGGAGTGCATGACTTGATGTAAGCTTTTGAACATACGCCATTGCTAAGCACATGTATGTCTGTAGAAGAAAACTACAAAAAAAACCAAAAGACAAAAACACAAATTAAGCAAAAAATTGCTGTTGTCAACAGGATATAAACACCACATAATATTCCATAACAGGAATATGGTCAACAAACAAAGAAAAACAAAGGAAAAATGGACTAAGAGAACGAAAAAAAAAACCACAAATGATGACAGCACAATAATATTGAACCCAAACAGACATGCATGTGCTTAGCAATGGCTTATGTCCAAAAGCTTACATCAAGTCGCTTTAAGGAAGGACAGAGGTCGCAAGGGGACGGGAACTGTGCAGAGTTAGCGACGGGCGCCCGGGGCAGGGGCGCAGGGCGGGGCTCGCAGGCCCCCGACACGCCGCTCGGGCACGCACAATGGGGGCGACACCGCCCCCATCACCCCCTCCACCCCTCACGAACACACCAGGCGACACGGCGTGTCCCGCGCGTCTTCCGGCGCACGGCGAGGCCCAGGGACACGGCATCGATACCTTCAACTGTCCACACACTCTATCCCTTACCACACTTTAACGTACCTAACATCTCAGCTCTGTCTCGGTATACGGCATTCCCGCAGGAGTGATTTCGTGAAAATGAAACGCAAGTCGGTGAACGGAAATGTGGCACAAAGATGGCGGACCCACGTGTGGCAAAACAAACCAGTATATAGTCACTTTCGTAAACATTAGGACACATACAAAACGTATTGGTGTGCCAAATGAAACTGTACGATAGTGAAACTACTTAGGAATACATCTGTAAACTAAAATAGTCAAAGTAAAAAAGTTATCTCAAATTTTTAAATACCTAAGATGATTATCATACTTATTCTCATTGCAATTATGTCAACGCGCTCGGTAGCACAGCGATAGAGTGCGCGCTTGTTAACCTCAATAATATAATATAATCTCGTAATATTGGGGGAATTTTTTTTTTAAATTTAATATAATAATATTGAAACAGCTCAATAAGATTAAGGTTTATTTGTAGTAATTATTTACACTCTTATTTCAGTATTTAAAGCAACAATAAATACACAAATATATACTTAGTGTTTATAATGTGTTTTAAAATTTTTCAGGTTAATATTTTAGTAATTCCATAGATGTATAACTTCCAACGGGTGCGGAAACTTTATATTATTAACGGTTTAGTGTGTTTTAACTAAGATGGACAGTATTTTAATAAATTTCATTGTCGAAAATCAGGTCCAAAACAGGAATTTAGGCTTTTTAAAGTCTTTTTCACTTTTATCGGAGCCGATTCTAATCGTTTAAAATTACCGTTTGTTTCGTGCTACCATCTGCGGGTGATGGTGGCAAGTAACGTTTACGAATCAGGCAACGAATTATAGCGACGGGCGCAGGAAGTGTGTCGTTCGCGTCTAAAAATGATGATGACGGACCCACGTGTTGCAAGATAAACCCGTATTAATGTACTTGAAAAGAATATTTAACTAAGCCATATGTTTATCACGCTCGGCAAAATTTTAAAGAATTCTGTTTTAAAGTTCGAGTCCGAGTTTCGTATTATAAGTTTATTTGAAACAAGAACAACATGAGAAAGCATGAATTTTCTCGTTTGAGAGATTATATATTTACACATCCCTGGAAGGTACTAAAAGACTAGCTCACTTTTTTTTTTAATTTTACTAGTATTAATATTATTTAAGAGCTATTTCAATATTCTCTGCATTTTTTTGTTTTGTCACAGATATTTTCAACATATATTCAATTAGTGTTAAAAAAAAATATGTAAAAAGTCTCGCAAGTGTTAAAAATAAATCTTGAAAATATTTGTAACAAAACAAATGCAAGAGAGATATAATGTTCAATTTATATAAATAGCCCTTAACTAATAGTAATGACACTAAAACGAAAATAAAATCAACACGGGGAATGTTACTCCACATTAAGCGTTACTTTTTACACATCAAATAACAAACAACAAAATTTGTATATAAATATGGAATCAAACAAGAAGTTTTAAATCACATTGATTTAACCAAACAAGGGCTGAACAAGGCAAGCGAATGAAACTAACTCGCGCGAACGAGGCATCGTAAATGTTATTGCTCTTTCACCCACAGACAATGGAACTTGGTTAGATTGATCACTTCAACCTGAATTTTATCAAGTTCTCTTTTACTGTGCGTGTGTGTATATATATATATATATATATATATATATATATATATATATATATATATATATATATACACACACACACACACAATTATATATACAGACAATAATTACATCAAGGATTATTCGGTACAATACGTGTAAAAAAACTCATATGAGTAAAGTATCGATCGAAAAGAATCTTGTAAAAAAAATCCACATCGAAATTAACTATTCAATTCCAAAAAGTATCGATACTTCACCCGTGTCCCTAGGCAAGGCGGTAGGAGAAGCCATCTTTTCGTGGTTCGATTCCAGGGATCCATCACTGGAAATGTTCCATCGCTGTTTCTAGCGCTGGATAGTTATTGGAAAATCCAAGAGTGATGATGGAATCAACCGCAGGTCGGGCGCAACGCAAATAAAATTTTATTATATTTCCATCGCGTCGCCCGTCGCGGGCGCGACGTTAATGAAATGAGCATCAAAATTTGGTTTGCGAAATATGGCTATACTGGGGCATTGTTAATAATAGTATTATTTGTGTATTGCCAAGGTTTTTTTTAAATTTATCTGCGACAGATTTATTTAAAATTTATCTATCGTGTTTTAACGAGCGTCAGTCACAATGGAGGAGCTTTATTCCTCGGCACAAGGCCACGCAAAACTAACTCTTAAGGTCAATAGTCATAAACAAAATATATATTTAAAAACCTTGGTAGAGGGGAGTATTAAAATTTACCGTGCAGTACGAAGTGGAGTACAAACTGGAGTCTGAAGTGCAGTCGAAACTGGATTCTCGATTCTGATATTCGCAGTAAAGCATGTTGAAGCGCCAAGGGGTCAAAGAGCTGGGGGTTAGATTCCCCGCAAGTCAACGTATCTAATTTGAACAAAACAGAAAAAAAAAAACTGCAGATTTTCGCGACCAGTGTCTAATGATTTAACTTGGCTGTAGAGTTTGTCGATTGTAGCGACGTTTCTCTCTGAATTGTAGCGGGCATCATCAGGGTCCCACGTAAGACGCGGCTCAACCACAAAAGACAAGATAGTTATAAAAAAAAACTTGTTTGCAGGGGCGTAACTCGAAGGAGGAGAGGGCACGGGACTGTGCGTAGAGCACACCGCATTGGGAAGAAAAAATGGGCGGGGGGGGGGGGTGTTTGCTAAATAGGACGATTAATTTTTACTACTGATATTTACTTGGATATTGCAGTGTTAGAAATAACACCAAAAAAATTTGAGGGCAGATGAACTGAATTATTTATACTGAAAGATACATACACTTATATCGTCAAATATTTGAAGACTGGTATTTGTCACGTATTATCCAACTCGCGAAATATTAAAAATGAAATGACTGCAAATAAATATATTTATTTACCGTTTAAGGAATAAAGAATGTTTGGTATAGTGGAATTAATACGTTGTGGCGATATGAGGTGTTGTCGGGAAAGATTTAGGTTGGTTTGGAAAACCATAAAAAAAAGGGGGGGGGGCCGCCAAGATTGGCTCTTGCTCCGGATGGAAACTAGTATAGTTACGTCCCTGGTTGTTCTAGGCCACTCCCTGTAGGTCTACTTGCAAAGAATAGGGGGCGTTTAAAGCCTATTAATGAAATACTACGTCGGGTACCCAATTTATACATAATACAAACTACGCAATTGCATAGATTTCCTCGGTTACACTTAAAACATTCGTAGTCTAATATACCTACATAGATAAAAAACAAACCCGTCTTGCAGCATGGCGCGTCCATTTGAGATCCATGTAGAACAATCTGCCGTTTATGTAAATACGTTAACCGGATTTTGATAAGTAGGATGATATAAGACGGAATAAAGTTTTGATCAATTAAATTTGTCAAATACTTCTTTTAAAGCAAAATAAAACATTGTCAAAAATGTTGTTCTTTATTGAGGATTCGAGAGCAATGTGCTTGCATGATTCGTATCATACGTTGAGCTAGGAGAGATAGGGGGAGATCATTTCACAAGATGTTAATAAGGATTCAGTAAAACTAAGTTACTTCACATTTCGGAACGAAAAAAAAACCTACATGGTTTGAGCTGAAGTATTACACCATTCCCGACTACTTGCGGAATTTTCCTCACTTCTTGCTTTGGGGTCACAGTGATATCGGTAGAGGCAAAATGCTGCTATCCAATCTCAGATAAGATTCATTTTGGCATTGAATATATATAATGTATAGAAGTCGCGAGGCCAGGTTAAATTTTCTGTCCGGTTTCTTAGAAGAATTGTTGTAGTTCCAAGCTCCGCCGCTGCGATCGCTTTCATCGCTGTGTATCGGCCGTATACGCCCCTGGCGGTATTTGGCAGAACTAGGTTAACCAGCCCAGTCGTGACATCATCCTTCACCCCCCCCCCCCCCCCTCGAAAATCCCAGACCAACGATTCAAATTACCCGGCAGGTCTTATCAGCATCGTTAGGCGACCTTGAAGAGGAGCTTCCCTTACCGTCGTTTGAGAATGATGAAATCCCAAAAGAAGCTAGCCACGGAAATCACTGAATGATGGGATTCTGTACCCGAGTGAAGTGAAAATTAGCTATTAAAACTTTGTATTGGGCCAATAGTCAGTGTTACGTTCAAAATATGGTTTTATTTTAAAAGTAAAATACTTATTTAAACTATATTTCGCGTTTGTAAAAATTTACTTTTAGATATTGGCAAGGAAAATCAACATACCTTAAACAATCTTTTCTTATTCAACGTTATCTATTAAGTAGTAAAAGGGGTAGATATTATTTTTAAAAATAAAAAAAAATGTAACCCACTAAATCAGTATTGGCAAGATATATATATATATATATATATAAATTCAATATTAAAATACGCACATTAAAATTTTTTATTAACTTTTTTCGGTAATAAAAATTCAGGATGATTTTAGTTTAATTGGTTTACGTATATTGCTATATTTTCTAAATCACATAGAAAAGGGAAAACAGTGCATCAGTGAAAATTCAAAAATTTAGTTTAAGTAATACTAGCCATACCAAAAGATCAATATGCGAGATAAGAAATTTGGTAACTGCTCTACATTTCAAATAAAAATGCATTGGTTTCATGAATACTGAAATGTATGCGTAATAAGGCATATTATGTTATTATACTAAGCATGACTATAACTAAAAAAATTAAAGTAATTTAAAACGATGGCAGTCTTAACATACAATAAGTGCGTGGGGGTCTTAGTTTATTTTTTAATTGGCTTCTTCGTCGGATGGAAAAGAGTTAAGATTTCATTAAGGAAAAATATATTCTCAAAGTCACTAAACCGGGAGATAGAAAATAAGGTAGGTACTTAATTTTAAATAAAAGTTAAAATAGACTTACGCTAAACCAATTAAAAATAAGTCGTAAAAAATATTTTTATTTATTAAATATGTTCTATACTTGACAGTTCTTTGTGTATAATTCTTCAAAAATCTTTGAAATTTAATACATATTTTCTTAAAATGGTAGAATATCAGCAATACCCGGAAATTACGTGAGCAAAGCCACGGGTTATTAGATACACTTTTATTATAAAATAAAAACAATTATGCATTTTTAGTTAACGAATGTGATATTTTGTTTATTGCTTCACAACATTCATTTACCAGTTTCAAATTTCATCGTACCACTTGTCAGAAATGTCACCAAAAATGAGAGATAGTTTTTTTTGACGAATTTCAATTACGAGGAAACCTTTCGCAAGACTTTTTTCTTCGCAGTTGTCACTGGGACACCATTAATTTAAATCCACTAAGATAATAAAATTGTATGTATAATGATTTGTTTTGGTATATTTATATAACTTCCCAACCAATTTTTAATGATTTTCATGTGAATAAAAACTTGTAAAGCAATTTAATTAACTGTGTCATAATACTTCTGATTAGATGGAAATACAAACTTTTCATCAGTAATATACGATGATAAAAATATTTATTATTGCAAAATAATATTCACTGTTCAAATGCAAATTGAAATAGATTATTCATACATGTTTCCTGCTAATTAATGGTTTAAAATAATAATTTTTTAGTATAAAAGCATTTTTCTCTTGTGTTAAAATGGGTTGCTAAAATGAGGAATTATAAATATGTCACTTACTAAGTCCGTGCACAGATTTACACAAAACAGCAATGTAAATAATCTTTTTTGGTAGTTTCTAATTTTGTGCCCTGGATAACATGAATTTGGTTTAATTCATACCAAAGTGAATTTTTTGAACAATTTAAATTGATGTCATAAATAAATATTTATTTTATATTAAAAATCCACAAACAGTTTTTAAAATATAATATTTATCACGCCAGATGGAATAATAAACAAAAAATAGCTCTTATATGTTGTCTGTGTTTAAAGAATTGTATTATATTTCATGGAAATAATATTTACCTTTCGGTTATTAAAAGAAAATATATTTGTATTCAGAATACTTGCGCATCGTTTTTACGAGCATAAAGGCCGGGATACATTCGCAATAGCACGCAAACAGCACACAGATAGCACACACGCACAGAGATAGCAGAGAGCTTGATGCTACATTCACGCACAACACAACACAAAATAATACCGAAAGCATTCAAAAAAGTTTTTTAAATATAAAACTCCCGTTCACAATTTTGGTCACTGAAGTTGGCATACGTGACGTTTGTTTAGATTCGTGTGTTGTTATTGTGGTACGGTTTTCGTTAAAGCCAGAAATATTTTAAATATTTCAAAGTTTACGTACAAAACACAATGAGCATTCAAAAATATATATCACTGTTTATTTCAAATCCGGCTTCCTTAACACATTCAGACACAGACTTCCAAGCATTTAATTTAGCTTCTTCATTTTTGTATCCTGCGGATCCCCTGTCATACAAAATATTTTTACTTTCTATTACAGCTATCAAAAAGCTATCAAATGTGCCTTCCATTTTTATGTTATCGCGTGTTTGAAAACAATAACAAACTACTCAAGTCAAGAGCACCAATACTTTCGTGACAATTGTTCTTTTATAAGCCCACTCGAGTAGTACTTAAAACTGTTTGCTGATTGGCTACCACCATGGTCGCGCACAGAAAATAACCTAAAAGTTAAAAGTTAGTGAACTTTCTGTGCGCCGATCCTGTGCTATTTTTCTGTGCGCGTGCTATTTGCCAATGTGGCAGCTCATATCTAATAGTGTATGTTGAACTTCTGTGCGTCTGTGCTGTTTGCTTGCTATTGCGAATGTAGCCCGGGCTTAACTTGTGCATCTAACCTCAAAGCAAGGAATGTAAAGAGTGGGAACTCAATGCTATAACAAACACTTATTTTCTTTGGATATCCGGGAAATGTGCGTTATTTATAAGCAACTTAACATAGTAAATCGTTAACTTTTCAGATCTATGTTGGCAAAATTGATTTTTTTTTGTGGTCATTCGCTACTGGGAATATTCACCATATAACGTTTAAGATTATTTATTTTGAATTACGAAACAACCAAAACATTATGTAAAAATGCTTCATTTTATGTTAAAAAAATTATAAACTGCATAGCCACAAAGTATGACATCATACCATTAGTTTCAGTTACTAATAACAACACGTGCACGCGTTTGAACAGTCATCGCAGCCATAGTTGTTTCATAGCTACCAAAATCATTCAACGTTGTCAAGAATTATTCCAAATTATGTTTTGCCATTTTACTCAATGCGCCACTCCGTTAACACAACATTTTATAAATTCTGAACTACGAATGTCAGTGGGAATGTACACTATACTGTACATTCCAATCTAATACGCTTTAAGAAATTTCTGTAGTTTTCTTATTATTAAAACTTAATTTTTGATGTTGGCATCTTTTAACCGCACTTTTTTTTTTTCGGTGGCCGTACTCCTCCAATACAGTTGCGCCCGCCCGTATCTAAGCGCTCGGATTTCAACAAAAGGCACCGCCTCTCGATAGAGTGAAACAGAGAATTACGCGCACGACCTTGAAAAAAGCGACGCTACAGCGCTCTGGCGTGGAAGCTGGTAACTACGAGTACCCTCTTGTGGAAAGAAGAGCTGTCTAGCGGCGGAGCTAACAACTACCTCAGTTTTGGATCCGTAAATTGGAATAATAAATCCTATCCCCTCGCGACTTCTATAAGTTATATATATTCAATGATTTTGGTAAGCATTTCTAACAACAGATACGAAATTCCAAAATAATGTATAAATTACAATTATGCATTTGATTATCGCAACTAAAAACAAGCACTAGGTACCTATATGCTACAATTAACCTAAACTTAAAAAAAATTACCTTGTTTATTTTTATTGTTTTAGCTACCGAGAAATTAATGCTGCTACTGCAGTTGGTAGTGTGAAATAATAAATAAATTTGATAGAAATTTCCTAATTAAAAGCTAAAGTTAAATTCTTTCTCTCCTCCAACCCCCTTCCTATCTTAAGAAAAAAAGTGCAGGTATATTTATCGCATGGCTGCATTTTGTAAAAATGTGCGGACGTATAATAAACAAAATATAATATTCGATACAATCTAGCCAACACACGCACTTTCTTAATTATAAAATAAAGTTTTGCGCGACAACGTGGTACTAATTTCTAAAACGAACGCGGTATTAGGAAAAGCACTGTAACAAAACAAGCGTTAAATCAAGATGCACTAACACTTGATTATGTAAACGCTTACAAAAAAATGCGTTATTGTAGCTTCCTAGACTGAACAGCACATACTATTTTAACTCTCGTGTATAATACAGAGTTGTGTTTGTGAAATGCTTAACTTGCTTATGTCCTGGCCATTAATAGGCTTAAGAGAGCCATCTGGTAGAACACAATAAGAGAACTTGAATAAATAAACATGATCACGCTGCTCCCAGGATCTTTGAAGTCCGCTTAACGACAGAATGTAAGCAAAAGCCAAACAGTTAAAAGTCCACGCGACTGCGAGTCAATTAGCAATTGCCGCGAACGAAATTGCACATCATGCCGTAACCATTCCTGTTTTACGCACAATTCTCCTCGACTGCAAACCCGTAACAAGGGTTTGTGAGAGGGGAGCTAACGAACCAGAGTTCATTATTACGTTCTAATTCGCACGCTGCGTCAGCCGTGTTCTGCCAATTGATAATGACGATCACAAACACTTGCGCGCCTTTCTACACCCATGGTTTTACACTATGAGTAGCTGTTGAAAATATCTGTGGCAAAACAAATGCAAGGGAGGTATAGGGTTGAAATTTTGAAAAACACCCTTAAAGAGTGACTTGATGTAAGCTTTTGGACATACGCCATTGCTAAGCACATGTATGTCTGTAGAAGAAAACTACAAAAAACCAAAAGACAAAAAAAACACAAATTAAGCAAAAATTGCTGTTGTCAACAGGATATATACACCACATAATATTACATTACAGGAATATGGTCAACAAACAAAGAAAAACAAAGGAAAATGGACTAAGAGATTCAATTCATCATTTGTGGGGGGGGGGGGGGTGCGTTCTTAGTCCATTTTTCTTTGTTTTTCTTTGTTTGTTGACCATATTCCTGTTATGGAATATTATGTGGTGTATATATATCCTGTTGACAACAGCAATTTTTTGCTTAACTTGTGTTTTTTTTTTTTTGTCTTTTGGTTTTTTGTAGTTTTCTTCTAGACATACATGTGCTTAGCAATGGCGTATGTACAAAAGCTTACATCAAGTCATGCACTCCCATTGCACAAATCTTTCAAAGATAATAGCCTTAAAGAGTAATGAAGTAAAAATAAACATGCTGTGTGAGAACCCAGCCTTCACAATCCAGCATTTGGTCAATTTCCACGTGTGTTCCAGGTTTTGAAGACATTGCAGCTTTTTCAAATCCCCCGAGTTTTGCCTGTCGACGTTTGGTGGGTGTTCGCCTCGTTCCGCACGCAGTGACTGTAGGCTGGCCACGGCCTGATTACGAACACAAGGCTGGCGACCGTGACGACGGCGTTAGTCACCGACAATCAACAGCGCCACAAAAAAGTGAGGTCCGAGAACCGAGGTTACGAGACCCTGACACTTACAGGGGTCCTCCACACGCAATTGGAAGTACGCGGTAGGAAATAAAAAGGAGAAAACTTGGACTGATGTCAATTAGTAACTGCCGTTTTAAAATACGAAAAATGTCATATCCAAAATCTAAGACAGTTATGTTTAAAAAATTTATACTTTGTTATGCGGCGCCATCATTTAGATTCTATTCGGACAGCCCCCAAACTGAACTCGTTCAGATAACAATACAGTCAAAATCATAACTTAACAAAACTACGAGGGAAAATAAGTAATGTCCCTAAATAATATAAGAATATATTATTATTTTATAAATTACAACTTGACATCAAAACTATCAACAATAAAAAACAGTACAAATAAATTATTTACATAATATCATCCATCAATATGTTTATATTTATTGGAAGTCAGTTTTATATGCACCCGTACGCCAGTGGGGTATTTCTCAGGGTACCCCCACCTACGCAGTGGCGGGCGCGAGGGGAGATCACACTACGGAGAAATATCCCCCCCCCCCCCTCAACCGAAGCTATGAAAAAAATTTATATTTGCAAAATATCAGCGAAGACAGTATTTTACTGTGTGAGAAACCACGTCGCCTACTGCTACTACTACTGTAGGCCCTAATGTCAGTGTATAAGTGTTCAAACTTTATTTATTTTAATTTTTTTTTCGAACCCCCCAATTCACTTTCATGAAGAAGAAAAAAAAGGGCAGTACCCGCCATTGCGCCAGAGTAGACGACTGGCACAGTTCTGGCAGCTCACCTTGACCGCGGGCAAGGCGAACAGGTCAGCACGGCAGTCCGGGCAGTCCGCCCGCGCCAAAGAGCATTGTCATCCCACACCACGCGGCTCGCAACTGGGTCTGTCGGCGGCGCTCCCAGCACGCCGCCAACTACGGCGTTTCAAAGGAGCCGTACTTGATGATTGATTTGTAACTGACCTTCACAAACTATTGTCCACGATGTTTCAATAAAGTATGTTCTTCCTTGTGTCTCGTATTATTGCATGGCACCATGGACCTCCGCCACCATGCAAGATGTTGAATTTCAAAAAATCTTCCCCGCCCCTTTTTCCCCCCTGCAATTCCAAAACAAAAATGCTATCCCTTTTCCGTTGATTCCCAAATATGATCCTCCTTTTTGAATCCAAAAAATTCCCCTGCCTTCTGTAGAATTTTAAAATATCACACATTCCTCCTCTGTAGATTAAAAAAAAAAAGTCCCTCCCTTCTGACAAATTCCGAAAACTGTGTTTACGTAAAAAAAAAAAAAATAAAAAAAAAAAAAGATTAATTCCAAGAATGAGCTTCCGCTTGGAACTGGATACATAACTGCGTCAGGCCCACCACCTAGTCTGAAAACGACAATACGAACTACCAAGGAGGCATATTTTCTTCTTCTTTAAATGTAGCTTTGCGTCTCGTCGGCGAGTCAGTGACTCAACGCAGGAATACTGAGGAAAATATCGGCAAAGACTTGTAGTAGGGATCCATCCATCAGACCTATGCTTCGAGCGATTCGGAAGAAACCGTGGTGCCTAAACCGAGAACGTGAAATAATTATGAAAATTGCGTAACACATTAGGAATTATTACATGCCGGGCCAAATGTTGTAAGTTTTAAAAACTTATTAGTGGATTTTCTGTGAATTTGTGATGACATGCTGTGTTTGTGTCCACCAGACTAGGATGTGCACTGCATTCAAGGAGAATACACCTCTGATGGGTATTCTTGTTCTCTAGACAATCATCCTGGGGAAACGAATTCTAATGTGGAAAATTTGTCAAGTGTTAAAACAATTTATAAAATGTTTTTCACATTATTGAACTAAAATAGATAACTCCATGAAAATTAATAACTCCGTAGTATAACAGCCACTACTACATGGATCGATCAAAAGAAAGTCGTATTATTGGCTCAGAAGTAAATTGGGGATGATTATTCTTATAATGGGTACTTAACAACATTTTAAATCAGTAAAAAATTACCGCAAAACAAAGTATTTTAGATGCACGATCGTGATTCAGCAAACATTAGCTAATATTGTCAAAAGTATGACACCAAATAGATTCCAGAAATAAAGTATTATTACCAAACTGAGCCAAGCTGCTGTACAAAAATTATGCGTATAATTTGAGATAAAATGTGATTCAAAGGATAATGTTGGTTCACAAATCTGCTACACTATTTAAGTAAATTTCTGGACAGCATATCAATACATTTATGTAACAAATCACTTATCAATACGTAAATTATATTTTTCGCATTCAACTAAGTTCCCTAATTAAATAGTAAAAACCCACGAGTGCAAAAAAACGCATAGTATTCACTTATGTACATTAGTTATTTAATTATAATGCATCATATATGTAAAAAAAATCAAAATCAATTATTTGAAAAGGTAAAAAATTGTATAGAAAATATAATGAAGCCGGTTTCAAGTTTAGAATTATTTATTGATATAATTAAGTATAATTCAAAAAAGTCATAATAAAAATTGACTGATTTTTTTTATAAATTTTGATTACGCATGTGTAGCTACAAAAAATAAATCTGTTGAACTTTTTAGCAGATTTTAATTGTATATGGTAGTCTTGTAGTCCACTATAGAACTGGAGAACCTAGTTAATAATATTGCCAAAACTCAAAACTAGTGAAAACGACGCCGAACCACTCAATGCTTAGGTAAAATATTATCTTTCTCCTCTTAAATATAGCCTAAGCTACAACCTATTTAGTAGCCTATACAAGTTGTCATTTCTAAAGAAACTTGAACCCTTGAAAAAACCTCACTACGAGTACCCCAGTTATCAAAATATTAATTCGCATAAGTAAAAATAAACTACTTATACTAACAGTACAGAAAACTATAATGAGTAATACACCAGGCGTAACTAATATGACTTACCTCCAACCATATTTGTTATGGTGTAATACAACATAAAGCATGTTAGTGAAAAAAATTGCAAGAAAACTATAAAAATAAATTGAAATGTTCACAGCTGCCTATATACCGTATTAGTGCAAGTGTTTGTGGTGCAGTCTGTTTTGATACAACTTTTCCTATGACAATTTCATAAATTATAAAATAAGCCTTATGTGGATTGTGGACTGCTAGTACTGTTATCAGAGTAACCTAAGTATTTTATATTTATATGCTATGTAGAAATATTACATGATCAATTTACAATATAGGCTAAATTAATTTTTAAAAAAAAACTTACTAAAGGTTAGTGAATACATACTTATTTCCTGTCATTATCAATTAAACAGGAAGAGAGACAATTCGACAGACCAACTTCGGCTGAAGGGTTATCACAAAAAGTGCTTCTCAGGGCCTTAGAAGATGAAGGCGTTGCAAATTATATATAAAATATTAATGATAAAAGACCGAGCGTCTGAACAATGTTTATTGTACAAATTTTTACAGCCACCGCAAAACTTTTCGCTATCTTTGAAATAACTGGGGTAGCACATCAGAAAAATACTGAAAATACGGGTGTTATCCCGTAACACTTCAGTGAAATAATTTTGCAACAGCATTAGTTGTGTGCAGGGCCACAAATAGGGGGGGGGGGGGCAAGCGGGGCATACGCCCCGGGCGCAAAGCTGTGGGGGCGCCGAAATCGCTTGCATTGTAATTCCTACTTGTGGGTTCATGCATGGAAGTTACAGTAGCACAGAAACTGTTACATGTAGGTACCGAAAATGCTTAAATAGCACCATTTTTCCGTGGGAGGGCCCTCAGACCCCCCGCTTTATTGGTGTGGTATGTGCAAAATAGAGGGGAGGGGGGCGCATGAATCAATTCATGCCCCGGGTGCCAGAGACTCTAGTTGCTGCCCTGGTTGTGTGGTGTGTGTAGAACTTCGTTTAACTAAACTTTACACATACGATCAGTGTTCCATTTTAAATACTTTATTATTTGGAATAAAAAAAATCTTTAAACTCCAACTTCTAAAGGCATAGACTATACCAGCCGCGGGAAGAACTTTCCTCGATGAACCTGCAGTCAAAGTTTGTCGGCCGAATTCGTACTCAGCCTGTAGTCAGTACATTGTATAATATTTATGACAAGTACACAATTTAAATTTTATATACATACACACACACGAAAACCTCATCCTGTTGAGATTTTGTCTACAGAAGAAATGTCAATCTTTTGACTGTGCCTCTTTTAAACGCTAAAATAATGTAGTCTGGCAAAATAAATGTAGTAAAGATAGATAACGGGAAAGCACTCAGCACACAACTGCTGATATACAAATGTTCAACACGCGACTTAGATTAAATGAAGCGCGCGTCCGACGACCCTGAATTTTTTTTCTTTTCGTTCCCACTACAAATAGGCAAGATTGGCTATGTTAATACATCGGTGCGTACAGTAACTTTAACAAGTAATTTTTATGTTGCGACATGGAATACATAATGCCTTAATACTTAAATTCACATAAACTATTGTGTTAATGAAACGTATTAATCGATTCAGGCAGGTGGGAGCGAACTCAGTTTATCGTCCACCTCGAAGCTTATAAATTGAGTCATGCTGAGACTTTCTGTTCCCTCCGGTCCTTGCAGACACTAAGTATATAGGCCACGACCTTGTCATGGATTTATTTCGGCCGCTAATTGAAACGCTTGTAGTCTTTCATTACGATACCTGCTCTGTTCACTTCATCTCTTCTGTATACCACTAAAGCGTTCATATTTTTTTCTGGTTTTTACTCGAGTTTTTTTCTGTGTGTACAGTTTTTAGGCCATCCTAATTCCTACACAGAATCTCGACGAATAATTTTGTATGTGTGTTCGTTTGATTGTCGGAATCATCTTGTGTTATGAAGCTTTCTAACCCCCCTTGCCGAAAAGTAAGCTATACAGGTATAAATATGGCTTTAAAAACTATAATAAAAGTTACTTAATGACATTAAATACCCGCACAGACGAACGATACATTTGCCCAGATAGTGAATTTAACAGTTTACAATTTTAACGAAAATTGTTTTATATGCTCCAAATGAATAGCAAGCTCAGGCGAATCCTGTACGTGTTATGATGATGTAGGCATATAATTGGGATCAAGACGTAAGGAAAACTCATGTACAAACATCTGCTCTCAGAGAGTGCTTTATAACTGACACCGCCGCATTGCGCAAACGCGCGGCAAATCACGACACACCTCCCAGGAGCTAGTAAACATTGAGGCGAACTCGAACTGTCAGGCGTCAGGGCCAGCTAGGCGGGCAACGCGGGGAACGGGAACGCAACAACAATGACGCGGCGGGAGATGTGGCAACGCCGGCGCGGAGCGGATATTCCAGCTGCAGGCAGGCGTCACGTGGGTCTCGGGTCTCGGCGGCAACAGCCAGCCAGGCCGCTGTTCGCGGGAACGTAGCGCGGCAAGAACCCCCCTAGGGGGGGGAGGGGGGCACGCGGCCACTGCGGGCGCCCCCAGTTCCGCACGCATATCGATCAAACAAGCCGCCGGACCCGCTGGCGGCCTTGTTTCCTCTGCCCTTCCTCGGACAATATTGATCCCCGGCAAGCATGCAACACAACACACATACGGCGGCGACGTGCTGGCCACTTACCGGATAGTACATTCCCTGCGGAGGAAGGAAGAATGCCCCTGAGCCCCACAGTTTGGATGCTGGAGATGAACCGCTAGCACATAAATCTATCCTGCCTGCACCGACGGCACTCGCACCAACACACCCTAACAGCCTCGACGAGATCACTCGAGCAACACTGCTCGCACTTAACGGCGGAAAAAAAAAAAAATCTCTCCTACCGCAATTTGGTAACTCTTAGACGTGACACGGCTGTCTTCTTATTCTTATCACACGACAACACCGCCTTTCCCTTTTGCTGAAGTCCGTCCCGCAGCAGGCTTCGCCCAGCTGAGCTACCAACTGCTCTCTCGCAAGTCTCACTGGCTCCCTCTGTCCTCTAGCCTTGCAGGAAGCAGATCAATGAATTTCCCTCGCCGCTCTCTGCCCGCGCGGTCGGCCGCTAGCGCTGCGTTCCTGCCATCTAGCGGTCGTTACACCAACTGCGTGCTCTCCATCTGCGTCACCGCTGTCGCACACATCCACCATGCCGCATGGCTGCAGATAGCGCCACGACCGTGGGAATTTCACCACACACCCTAACCCTGCCTCTCTCACCCTTATGAGTTTCATACATATATATTAAAAAAAAAATACATATTTAAGTTGAACTCAAAAAAAGAACATGAAGAACGAACACGTACAAATTTTATTTTAATAGAACGATTTTGTACTTGAAAAATTTGAGTGATGGTGGCATGAAATATATATTTAAAATAAAATTTCATTAAAATGTTCTCTCAAACAAATTACGAAAAAATTAACGAATAAGTTTAAATAAAAACAAGTTTTTCGCTGTTAAAAAATTTTCTGGCACCAGAATGCTTGTTGCAAATATTTTTTTAAAGGCCACAGGGACCTTCACTTAGCTACGTAAGTTGTTTCCTCCCCATTATAACCCCGACACACAGAAGCGGCAGGAAATCTGTTTCCGTGTAGTCTATATGACTGTTTGCACGGGCATTACCGTTATCATGTCTTTCATACAAAACTGACATGTGTGTTTCATGTACTTAATAATATTAATATGTATATATTTATGATTTGCTTTAATAAACCATGAATTGACTTAAGAAAAATTATTAACAATAATTAAATGAAAACCAAAACATAAAATGTTTCGTTTTCTTTTCTCAAGCAAAATCATTACTTAAATTTATATGTGTAAACGTTATATTTATATGTCTAATATTCCCTAATGTTTTAGTTTGACAATCAATTTTATTTTAAAATTCAATTACAATGAAATATTCACTCCTTAAATATATAAAATGGTTATACCGACAAAACTCAGGCTACAGGCCAGGTACATAGCAGATATTACAGATGCTGAGACGGTCGTCACCTACAAAAAGAAAATTTAATACTTCGTTCAAAAGACTTTTGCCAGTCATGTTAAATTACAGTTATCACATTGATCTTTTAAATTTTATTTATATTCAAAAGGTAAAAATACTTTTAATAGACAAAACTGATAGTAGTTGTACACAATACCTGAATATTGAACATTTTCTAGGTAGACTTATTGCTCAAGTTTCCACGTGATCCAATATTTATTCAATTTTAACCACTGGATTTAATTTATAGAATTTTACTCATGAGAATGAACTTCAAAGGCTGTATTATATGAAAATTGAAAATTTATAGACATTTATTTTTACATACACATTTTTATTCAAGTATTTGAACTATTTTTTTTAACATATTTTTAAATCATTTTCTTTCATAAGTTGATTTTTATTTGTTTTATTTAACTTCCAGGGTGAAAACTACTTCTTGTTCATTGAAATTAATTATGTATATTTTATATCTAATTATTTTTAGGTCACTACTTTCTTATATTTTGTCAAATATAACTTAAACTTTCAGAAAATCACTTTTATAATTTTCGATACAGACTGCCATACAGTATGTACTAAAGCAGAAAGCAGTCGTAAATAATTAATTTAAAAATGCGATTCAATAAAACGCTGAACAAGTCCGCAACGAAAATCTTGATGGAATAGGATAATACGGCCTCGGTTATGGGTATTAGTCACGTCATATGCCATTTAGGTATTGAATTCCATAAATATTGAATATGATTTAAAACCAACTTTAAGTATCACATTTATGTTGGATGAGTTTATTGCGAATGCGGGAATGAAGTAGTCAATTACGATTTGCTCTAATTGTCACTTTTTTTTTTTTTTTTTTTTTTTTTTTGCGCTGAACGTCGAAACAAGACGCGTGAAGACTGAAAAGGTAGGCGGACCACGCTCATTACCCACAACAATGTACATGAAATTTCTTTTTTGCCCATAACATCTCATCTAGTATTTAATTTAGTATTGGTTTTGCAGATTTTTTTTCCTTGGTGGCAAATTAAAGCTGTATTTTATAATAAGATAAGTCACGCTTACGTAACCTCGACGACCAGTACTGTTAATTTCATCAATAAAAACTGGATTTCGTTCATCACAATTTTAACGAACTTTCCGTCATCTACCACTTAATAGCTATCGAGCGTAGGTTCAACTACAGTAAGCAAGTGGCGCGCACAGACCGCTTCTTGGGGGTTTGTTTGTTTGTTTGTTTGTTTATCGTCTTTATTGGTGGCGAAGTTAAGGCGGTACGCCTTCTCTTACACTTAACCACTTTTCTGCAATTACATCAAAGATTGGACGTAGAAAGTGTTGCAAATAAGTTTATTACCCCCACAAAAAAAATATACCCGTGTACAAATGTTTAACTGTCATGTTAAGTTATTTAGTTAAACAATAAATACAATTTCAGTAAGTTACAAAACTAGTGGACAAATGTGGCTATATTTTCCTCTAAGTTCGTGCTCCGGGGAGAGTCAAGACACGCATTTTATTCTTCTGAATAAAATATTCCCTTCGCCGTTCACCTTGCGCTCTGCACAAGAGCATGCTGGCATGCTTTTACACCCCTAGTCAAAAAAAATTATTGTATCTGATAATAAACCTGTTATCAAGCACCTGAGGTAAGTTAAGCTAAGGGTAAAACTGTGAGTGGGGCAAAGCAGGAACCCGGAGGTCTAAAAACAGCGGCGTGCGCGTAAACAAAAAAAAGGGGGGGGGGAGTGAACGATGTAAACAGGAGGAGCTGCGGCGCGTTATAAACTAAAGGGGCGGGGAGCGAGTAGAAACAAACAGCCCGGCTCCCGCACATCTGCTCGCGGCTCCGGCAAAACCCGGCGCAGCCCTCGTTTCCCCGGAGAAGAGACGGTCTCCGGCTCGGCTTCCTGCCACCGTGCGCCGGGACCTCGCCCACAGTAACCAGGCATCCACCTTTCTGACCAGCGACGGCATCATCCGTGTTGGACTGGCTTTTTCACTAATCACACAATTTTTATGAAGAAATATATCGAAAATGAAATTATAGAAGCAACAGCAAACCTCGACGTAAACGTATCAATGGTCTGGGCCAAGGGCGGCGCCAGGGGAGGGGAGGGGGGCCGTTGCCCCCCCCCCCCAGGCCCTAGAGATTCAAAAAAAAAATGTAGCCAAATGCAAAAAAAAATACATACTTTTCCCACAACTTGCCCCCCCCCCCCTCTCCCTAGGCCATCGGCTGACCACGCCCTTGGTCTGGGCCCATAGAATCGTAGGTCTTTCTACAACTGGCATGGAACATCCTTCCAAGTAATTACACTGCGTAGACAACTGAGAATATGCAAGGCTATAAATAAGTTTAAGTTTATGCTACCCGTGTATCTTACGGTATTATTTTAATTTTCGATTACAACGCAAAATGAAGGCGTTGGCCCACCCGCTATTTGCCCGAGCCCCGAGGAACTACAGAGAAGGCCTAAGACATTTTACACTAGTGTTAGAAAATGTATTAGGTACTTGTGTACGCCACATCAAGCTTCGATTTTACTATCTCAAAATGCAGAATTGTAATTCAAAACTGCAATGGCGCCACACAGAAACTAAATGAATAATATTCAACATTAAAAAAAAAACAGAAAGCCTTTGCTGATTATGGGGATAAAAATCTGCAGCATCCGAAATAAAATGGTGTAATGCGTTGGAGAAATACAAACTAGTAACCCCCCCCCCCCCCGCGCGTTTTCTTCTCGCATTCTTTCGTACTCACACGTAAAGTGAGGCGAACGTTAACGTAGAAAATATATCACATAATAAATTTCATCGTAATCTAATGTTAATCACGAAGTTTCAGTTAACATCTAACAAAAATAAATAGTAAATATTGATTATTTTCGGTGAATTTTGTGGCGTTACTAAAATAACTCGTAGGTTTTTCAGGGCTTATTTTCGCGAGTCTGTCGTCATTCAACTTCGCGGGAGCGCGGAAACATCACTCAAATTACGAACTTGCACTATCTCTGGAAGAGACCTGCCTTCTCCGGTAACATGGGCAGACGAGCCGAGAGCGTGTGGCATGTCTCTATAGCTGCAAGTTACAGTATTCGTATCACTTTAAAGCGATGTTGACAAACTTCGTAAAATATTATCAGAATTTTTTTCAAAGTCTATGCAATGTAAAGAATAACAATGTACCAAAGTATACGGTATTTTAAGAGAGAAGTAGATTATATATTAAGAGAGAAGAAACTAACAGCTTTTGCTTGCGCTTCTCCAACACGCAATAAGACTGCTAGTTCTTATCAGCAGATTTCCTTTGTTGCAGTGCACAGTTAAATCAAATTTGCACAATATACACCAAATAGTAGCTATGGTTGATTCACTGTTATATTTACAGTAAATTTTAACAATGCAAAAAAAAATTCTCGTACCTTAATGCATACAAAGTTGAAATTCAAATATTGTAAATAAACGAAAATAGCTTCGACTGAATTTTCTTCTTCACAACCGCTAGAATTATCTACACGAGGCCTAAATTTCTTATTAATTTAAGTAAAATTATACATTTACATCTCTGTATGTTCTGTCTGTCTGCTATTGAAGCATTCAAATTATCTATTTTTGGTGTACAATTGAGCAAAGACGTTTGACATGTTCCATAGATGTATAATAAAATTTACCGTAAACAATATACACATTTGGTAAAACGTTTCTTCTCTAATTATTTATGTTTATATCTTATGTTCTAGTGTTTGAAATAAGATCTAAACCTACATAATTAGAGAAGAAACTTATTTATTGCTTAAAACTGAACTTGGTACGAGAAGATAAATTTGCTTACTGCCATACATAAACGTCTTCGCATAAACGGTGCCAAGTTACGTAACCCACCAACACGAAAACCAGTTCAGCGACAGCGATGGAAAATACCGGCATCAATTAAACTACCCAAACCAACCTGTTAGGCAAAGAGCTATAACTGACAAACCCATCAAAAATAGGTTCCTTCCAGAATCACATGTCACGTTATACCACAACAAATTCCTTTCTTTGAAATTGTACGGCAAGAATTTGGCTACATTGAATTCGCAACAAAAAAAAAGACATAAAAACATATTACTGAAGCAGGGCCGGTGCAAGGTAAATTGGCGCCATAGGCGAAAAACCTTAATCACCCCCCCCCCCCCCGGGACACCACAAAACAAATTTTCATTGCCTCAAAATACATCACGTAAGCCTAAGATTTTGTCAACACTCAAATGTAAGCAGGCTTGTTTTTTTTTCTTACTTTTTTACTTATTACAAATCATAAACAGGTTACCGTGGACTTTAAATAATTACTTATATCAATATAAACATTCCAAACTGTTACAAAAATCAATTTTCATCTAGTTTCAATAATCGTTAAACATATTATATCAGCTGTTATGTGTCGTGCTGCGCCGCCCCCAGCTACTTGGCGCCCTAGGCGGTTGCCTAGTTCGCCTATATGGACGCGCCGGCCCTGTACTGAAGACATACTGAGTATTTTAATATCCGAATATTTTAAACAATAATAGAACATAAAATGTTTGTGAAAGAACATGCGTCAGAGATACCCTCTCCAAATGCAACTAACACCCTTATGTCGTCAATGCTTGCCTCAGGGCCATCGTGATATGATAAGCAAACACATAATTCAGAACTTCCAAAGTGAATATTTAGAAATACTAAATCAACAAGCAGTGATTTTGCAAATATATTAGTTAAGTATCTTTCACTTCTTTTTTTGTGGAATGGAAACATGATTTAAGTTAATCTCTTAATTTTTTATACACTCAATAAAATAAATGTGAAGTATATTTTTAGTAAATAGTGAGTATAGTAGGCATACACGTAGTAAGAAACACTCAGATGTTAAAATGTATCATTTTTTGTATAAGTGTATAAGGAGTTTTTCTGGTTAAAGAATGGTATTCAATCAGCAATTTCAAATTTCTTTTAGCAAAGCCACGGTGAAACATAATGACGAGTAGAGAAAATATTTAATTTTAACCATCGTCTCTAAATTCTATAATAAGTTAATCCAAATTGACGCTAATGAAATCGATGTGAATGCTAATCTATACTATTAATTTCATTACAGTAATACAAAGGCCTTAAAACTAACATAACATGAGTAAATAAATTTAACACATATATATATATACAGTTATGTATATCTCGTGTTAAAGTATATTTTACAGGTAAACTATGGGTATATTTTAAACCAGTAGTGGGCTATCGAATATAAGAATATGTACACCTTTTAAATATATATTATTTAAAAAAATAACTTTAAAAAATCTTTATTGAAATTAAACTGTCTCGCTATACCAATGAACTAGACATGGACACTTAATTTCAAGCAAAATACAAAGCATAAAGAAATTTTCTAATCAGACACTTTTCTTGTACGGAAATTATAAATCTTCATCGCAAATATATATATATTTTTTTTTGCAGAAAAAGTGGATTGGTTAAGGGAGTTCCTACAGCATCGCTTAGAAAAATATTTATATCTTGGAAGAGCAATGTAAAAAAAAAAAAAAAATCACTATTTTCGAAGACGAGAGTGTGTTAAATCGCGCTTGTCATTATAAAGTGCGAAAGTAAGCGAAGACAAATTGCTGTAGGTGTAACTGACCCCATGAATATCATACCGGCGGTAAAAAAAAAATTAAACCAGCTGGATTGGAGTTACTCCGGGAGCAAAAGAAAAACTTACCCCCACCCCTTTTCCAACCAAGCCATGTGCTCAAAAAACAGATCAGAGTCGTGTCTGGCGGCGAGGGGGTCCGCTAGACAGTCTCTCCAGCACTTTGCCTTCACTTGTTTAAAAACTGTACACTAGTTTCAACAAGGGTAACCAAACACGTAGCTCCGGGAGTGTCCACGAGTCTATTCACGTAAGCCAATCGATGATACAGCCTGTGAAGAAATGTCCAGGCTAGCAGTATGAAGAAACATTAGAGCATCGTCTGTGTCTAGAGATTGGTCGAGTTTATTCAACATGTCCACTGCAGGCACACGAATCACAGCAACTCTGTGAGGAAGCAAACGCGTTCTAAATGGCCTGGTTGAATAAGCCAATGGCTTCTCTTGCAGACGGCCGCCAATTACAAGACGGATATTGCTCCCGCGGACACACAGTATTGCAGTCTAGTGAGCGACCACACTGTTCCGCGAAAAATCACTACTACCAATCGAACAACTGCACCTACAATAGCAAACTGTGAAACATAAGGTGTTAGTTCTCAACACAAAAAAAAACTATCAAAAAGATAACTACAAAATGTTAGTAAACGGCCATATAAAAAATAATTATAGCTTGAATAAAATAAAAACAGAGTATTATGAAAAAAAAAATCCATTTTATGAAATGATAGAATGACTGCGTCATCATTCACTAACTGCTAGGAGTTATTGGTACTATACAGCTATTACTCGTCAATTTATTAGGGTGCATTACTTTACTTATTGTAAATCCTGAGATAATTTACATAAACCATCAGTTTCGCAAGTAAATAAAAACTTATATAAAACTAACCAACCAACCGCTATTACTATGTTAAAATATCTAAATCCAGCAGCAGCAAGGAAAGATTATTGTTAGTGTTCCCGGAGAAGCGTTTGACACTGTAAAAAAACTGTTATTTTACACTATTGTATGTGGTAGTAGTGTTTCCGCCGAAGTTAAGTGTAATTTTAAACCTAAATGTGTTGGTGCATTTTTACTCTTGTGCTCAAGTAAAATTTCTATAAAAAGTTTGAAATAAATTGCTAGTTTAGTAAATATGCCGTAGCTATTGGTGTATTTTTACTCTGGGGTATGTGTAAATTTTCGACTACGTTCTGCACCATGGAGTAAACAACCAAACGAAGATATGTAAATTTTGAATTCTTACCAAAAAAATTCTAATTTTTGAAGCTTGAAGCTGTTAATGAACGTGTACTTTAGATTTGTTTTATTATACCACCAATCAATAATCAAATAAACACTTCTTATAATAGGAGTAAGCTTACGGGGTATCCAACACACGTCCTCTCGAACTACTTGCACACTAATAAATTATTAAGTATTGGGAATACCACTTCCGGTACCTAATGTAACTTAAATGGATTTTTATTTTTGCAGTTCACTGGTCGTTATAAATTTACTCTGACAAATACTATACACTTTTACAATTACGTAAGAGTACACGTATCGTAAGATTACACATATAGTGTCCATATAGTTGAACTAGAACACAGTAATCGTTTGATGTGCAGTCAGATAAGAAAGTCAAGAGCCTATAACAGAAGTATTAACCACAAACGGTTCCCACTCTCTAATCCAGCCAATTTCCATGAGTGTTCCCCCTTTTTCCTGTCCAAGATAAAAAAAAAATATTTCCCTGTCTCATCTTTATCTGGAAAAAATTACAATGTACATTACGTATTATTAAGATACATTTCAATAAACAAACATAAAATTCAGAATTGACCATAAAATATTTTCTGTTATTTCCAACACTACGTAACCAACCAACTCTGCCAGTCTGAAAAACAAAATAAATGCATTGGTTCAATAAAACTTTGAAACGTTACATTATTGATTGTTATCGTATGAAATACATATAATTTCAATTCAAATAAATACACAGTTGTTTGTAACACGTTTAATTAATGTTAGCAAAAACTAGGTGGTGATTGCGTGTGAACGACACACGAATTTATGATTAAAACACACAACGGTTTTCAGACATTACGATACTACACAGTATAAAAAAATCGTGCCGAAGCAGTTTTGTGACCAAGCTGTCAATTTCCCTGTGTTTTTCCATGTTTATAAGATACGTTTTCAATATCCTTAGTCTTCCCTGTTTACCAAAATGTTCCACTCTGCAGGAAAATAAGACGGTGCCGCAATACGCTCGGAACTAGGAAGATACAAGCACTTGCGGAAAACAACCTCCGTGACAGCAACCAATAGAACTGGAATCGTAACAACCAGGAAGCTTCAGACATGCTGGTAGTGCGAACAAACACGCTAGCTACCACACAGGAAAAAAAAATGTATCGTTGCAAGATGTTCCTTCGAAAAATTCCTACCTACGTTATCTTCAGCCAAATCCTTTCTGGGAAACGGATTTCCTTCGTTTTTGAACAACCTTGTAGTGACAAAATCCACCGATATTACTGTATCCCAACTGCACAATTCCTTTCGCTCTTATGTGATAACTTAATGGCCTACCTTAACTTCAGTACGATTGTCATCATTGCCCAAAATAATTCAACCGAAGTTTATAAACAATTTCAGCGACAGTGCCTCGTAAAAAAGAATTTGTTTGACTTGAAAGTGCAAATCTTAGAGCTGCTAAGACTTTCACTGAACTGTCTCGAGCTTCATCTGAGTTCCAACATCTCACAAAAATATTAAATGTGATTATTTGGTACGTTATTTAAGTAATTCATGCAACGGGGAATTTTTATTTAAAACAAATTTTTGGGCATACGCCATTGCAGCTTTGCACTGTTTGTCACGTAAAAAAAAAAAAATGCAAATTAAGAAAGAAAAATTAAAACATCCCATACTGTGTTCTACGGTGCAGTTGTCGATCGTTGTTGTCCATAATACTGTTTACTTTCATCGTTGTGTTCGTACGTTTACTGCATGGTCTGGATTTATTGTCTGTCTGCATTTACTGTTTGTTCTCGCTGAAAATGTCTCGTCGTTGTTAGCCCACTGTGTTCGTATGTGCTGCTGATTTTTCATGACTAAATTTCTTCCACGGAATTCTTGTGTTATTTGACATTTAAAGTTTAAACGTGTATTTCTGTGCTGCCGTCATTGCGTTGTCCATAATACCGGTTTAATTTCATCGTTCGGTCCATTTGTTCGACATTAGCTGATTTAAGCTTGTTCTCTGTGAATATTTTCCCGTGACAAACAGTGCAAACCTGAAATGGCGTATGTCCAAAAAAAATTATTGAATCAGTGATGATTTGCATTAACTGATTTACTGGGCATTTCAATAAGAACAAACACCTCAACGACCTCTCGCAAAGGACACCTTGAGTTCGATATTCGACGAACTCGATAAAAAAATTTCACGATTTTTTTTGTTAGCCTATCCTCTTTTCATTACAATACTTCATCCTTGGGTCTCTCACTCTTTTAATGTCTTGTCACGAAAGAAATCTCCAAGTGTTCGTGTCTAGAAGTGTTTGAAACGAAAATCCTATAATGTGGCATTATACCTACTGCTCTAAGCATCCTGTTTTTATGCATGCGTTTTCATTCGAAAAGGTGATATTTAGGGTTTGTAAAAATCCAACTGCGCAAAAGCATGGCAAGTACCTAAACAGGGATGCGAGGGGTTGAAGTTTCGGCGTGTAAGGACGCGCCCCAAGCCCCACTAAGCCCCGCAGCTGTGCGCGCCGCACCCGCCCTACGGGAGGGGGAGGCTGTGCGGCAATCAATGGGGTAGCCATGGCGACGGCGGCGAGATGAGACCTGGCCTCGACTACACACCAGCGGAGCGGCTCCGCAATGAACCAACTTGCAACTGCAAGCGGGCGACCGCGGCCTATCCCCCTCGCCGACACCCATCTCTGAACGTACATTTTAGACACATTTACAAATACCTACTGGTGATTCTGCGACACAAGTTCAACGAGGTATTTATTTTAGTACGGTTTAAATTTATTTAACTGTCCAACGCCACGTTGGCTCGGCCAGGTACGTAACTAGCCCAGTTTCCACCCAGGGCAAGAACTCATCTTGCCTCCTCCCTACTTTTTTCCCCTTCAAACCAACCAAACCATCGCCTTTCCAGACACCTCATATTGCAACCACGTATTAATTCCACTATTCCAAATATTTTTTTATTCAACCTAGATGGTAAATGCATCTCAAATTAGATAGTACGAGAAACATACAAGTTTTAAAATATATTATGCTATACAGTATGTATCTTTCACAAACCCCAATTTCCCCCCCCCCCCTTTTCCTTCTTTTTTTTCTATTTACGTCTCTGTGGCTAGCTACACTAATTACTGCAACATAAAGAATCTTTCTAACCACTGACGTTATAAAATTTGACGAAGAGCACCTATTTTTGTTCGAGTGGTTTCTTAATAACCTAAGCAATTTTTTTTTGGACGCTGTCGTAAACCTACAGCTAAATTACGAGCTCGATGACGTGATACTTTTCCAACGCAAGTTCGGAGCCGCCGTGTATATTTTCCATACCATCTGGGACGAACCTCTCAGCCGAGAAGCCGGAAGGATGAACGCGCGTAACGAACCCGCTTTTAGAACCGTGGAAACAGCGCCAAGGTACACGAGCGGCGAGGGCTGACGCGTTGACGGGCCAGCGGCGGGCTCGCTACCCGCGGAGCGGGGCGAACTAGCGCAGCGGCGGGCGAAGAGATGGAGAAACAATTACGCGAGTCTGGCGCCGGTCACCTTGAAGCGAAGCCAATTACCTACGTCCGAGCACGCACGCAGATCTGGCCGGAAGCAGGGCCGCGGCAAGTCCGAAGGCCCCTGGCACGTCTGGCAACGGCACTCGATCTCGCAGTGCTACCACCCTTCAGTGAAGGTAGATAGATATACAGTATGTTTCTGCTGCTAGGCACCATGCCAACATATCAGTGGGTCCGGGACATATCCGTGTACGTCAAAACTTCTGCAGCTTAGGGCTAGCTACATATTTCACCTCCAACACCTTCAATTGATTATTTAGTATGTAAAATTTAAAACTCCAATAATGTGTACTCACACCACTAACTTTATGAAAAAATTTGCACAATTTCAGTGAAGACAGAAGGTGAGCTGTTACAACATCTGCAATTTTAACTGTGTTATAAGCCACGTCGCCAACTACTACTACTGTAGGCCCATGTCAGTGTGTTAGTGTCAATAGTAATATAAGTTTTTTTAATATCTACACGAGCCTTTTTTTTTAATTTCCCCCGAAAAAATAGTCCTATATCTGCTCCTGCTCATATATAAAAGCGTAGGAAAAAAATTCCCCCTTCTCTGGTAATGGTAAATTTAGAGCCTAAATTTTAAGAAATTTGGGTATTTCCCATGTTTGTGGCACTTGTTAAGTTTAAATGTTAGCACATTTGCAGGTGCTTAAGTGCCAATAAAAGATTAAATAATTGGTTTTTATAAACGTTTTGACGCACAGGTTGATTTGAGTTGCTATATATAGTTGCGTGCACATGGAAACAAAAGCCGTTTCCAGCCATTGTTATAGTTAAGGTATGCATCCTCTATTCAGACTGGTCAGGCGGGGTTGACCACCGAAGATTCGCTACAGAGCAGCCCTGTCAGCGCTCTGCCTACGTGTTCGCTCTACGCTTCCCAAGCTCCATGAGCGACAGAGGCAAATTCAGCTGTTTTGAACAATAATGGCACGTGCGTTTGTTTGCGAAAGATATCCAAATACACACACAGGAGCAGCATAATTTCATTTATTTGCCTGCTGTTTGCTTTTAAATTATTTCCGCTTGTTGATAAGAATGATATATTTTTTAGGAATTCCCAACCCCGGCGTACATAAGTTATTAAATGGAAAGTCGTATTTTGTCGCAGTATACATTTTTAATGCACTAGCCACGAGATATCACACAATTACTGCCACTGAAACGAGACCATACCTACTGGCTAGGTAGGTATCAAGAGTTATTTGAATAAAACATGGGTGCAAAAAATATCACGTATTTTCTCCTACTCAGAATTGTTATCAAGACAGTTAATTTACACATACAGGCCTCCCCTCCCCCCTTTTCCAAATCTCACACAGGATTCTGATAAAAATGTGACAAAAACTAGGGGGGAGGGGGAAGTAAAAAACTTGAGAAAATGTGAAAGTATAGAAAAACATTAGAACATAATACTTTGTTATACAACTCTGCTGTTCACGTTAAGTTTAAAAAACTGCTACATTTATATACTTCAATTGTTTAATGTATTAGTAACCAAAGGTAATGCCAGATACGGCCAACAATAAAGACGATAAATACAGTAATTGAATACCACCAATATTTTTTTATAAAATGGCACAAGGGTGGGCGCCTTGAACTGGTGAAAACCCAAGTGTCCGAGGTAAAAGACGGGCAGTTTTACAGCCACGTTCAAGGCAGCTGGCTTTGTGCCTGGGCGCTCGGACTGGCTCTGGCTGTGTGGCGCGCCGCACAATGCACTCGTCCGCACAAAGGATGTGCGACACTAATAGAGAGAATTACGCGCCATCCATTGGGGCAATGAGCGACCTCGAGCTGTTTTGTCTCTGTGTCCTCGATGTTATCCTGGCAGACTGCCTGTCCTTCCTGCTGCAGCGTCCTCCCCCCTGAACACCCTCTCCGCCCCTCCTCCTGGGCCCAAAAGAGTTACTGGGATGCCGCATACTGCAATGACTAGGTCCTCGAACTTCCGCATAGCGTTGTCTTCGAAGCTAAGGACTACGAAATATTAACTATAGTTATCTTGCAAACACGAAGACACTGTCGCTCTGATTCCCAGAGCGGGATTAAAAGTCAATTTTGATTGTAACTATGTGCGCATGCGTATATGTGTACTACGGAACGAGAACGACAGCTTGACCATCTATAAAGATAACAGATTAGGCCGTAATAATAAACTATGACGATAAAAATGAACGTTTTAAAAAAATTGTGTGTTCTTATTTTATAATTTACTTTATAATCACAAATGCCATTTGAGACGAGTAACGATCTAAGCATTCCGGTTGAAAGCTTACAAAATACAAAACTCCAATTACAAACTGACAAATCTCAGTCCCATACAGGCGGCATGAAGGCGAAAATGAGTCTGTTGCGCGAGATAGTCTAGACCTCGTACATCAATCCAAAAGGCCGCCTTAATTCAGAAGCCCCACTTGAAGCACGTTCGGTTGTTAGGTATAACCATCCGGTTCGCTTCCAAGAGCGCAGTACCACCATCAGTGGATTAAAAGAGAGGGGGGAGGGTTCAGTAACCGCGAAACCGTCGCGGCGGCTCTTCCCCCCATCTCCGGCGCCCCTGGCGGGGGCCAACCCTGCCAACCCGCTTGTTACGCCACTGACCACCATCTCAACTAGGGGGTGCTTATTTACCAAAAGTTACATTTAATCATCACTGTAGGCCAGAGGTCGGCAGCCGCGGCTCGCGAGCCGCACGCGACTCGTTTCATATGATTTCGCGGCTCTACAGCTAAATGCTCTTCCACGGCAAAAAAAAAAAAATTCCGAACAAAATCAAGCGGCCCAATCACAACGCATGTTCTCGAACTGCGTGCTCGCACCCTGCCACCGCCGCACGCGTCCAAGGGCTTTTTTATTTTATTAATTAATAAAAATAATTTAGGTTTTCTTGTTTTATCAGGGGAGTTCTACAAATGTCTATTTTTTTTTTTACATTTGCGTGTTTTGTTTTTCCAAGAAACTTTTATTTTTAAGACTATGTTGAATTTGTAAATAAGATATTTTGATTTATATGTCTCTTTTTATATAATCTTATAATTCCAAGTATAGATACAGAGAAAATACATATTGCGGCACCCTGAAAAATGAGCGAATCTGGTTATTTTATTATTTGGCTAATCTCACTCGAAAGTTTGCCTATCCCTGTTCTAGGCAAACGACGGTGTAGTTCCTAAAGCTGTATATTTCTCTTTTCGTATCCGCTACAATCGTCGCTAGTTACTCGCTCAAAGCTTTCCTAGCGAGCACTCCAAACTTCAAGAATTGTCGTGGGCATTATCACTTTTATCCACATATCAATCACGTGAAAGTGTGGCATTCGAAGAAAAATGTTACCACTACGCTATTTCTTACACGTATGAACTTACACATACTTTCCTAAATTGACGGTCGCTTCACAGTATGCCCCGCGAAGTTTGAATTGTATTATCAGAATAGTTAAGGGCCGGGTTTTTTTTTTACATAGTAATTGCTGATTTCCAAAATGCTCGATTCGGAGCAAACGCACCACAGGCATCCTCGCGATAAGAGTTTCTTGGGATCAATGACGAACTCTGATAGCGCTCTTCGCTCCACTTCCAAGCACGACCACTGTAGACATAGCTTCCACGAGTGTGGGCGTGGTCACTGCGGCGGGCCGACGAACAGGCCGACACTCAGCGGCCGCCCTCTACGTCCACGATACCCGGCAGGCGAGGGTCCGAGCCCGCACACACACAGTAAGCAGAGCTTCCGAAGAAATCACACTTTAAAACTGCTCCAGACATCACAGTTGGGTCTGTTTACGAACGGCACTTAAAAATACGCTGAGTAGTTCTGTTTCCACCGTATTTTTATAAGAGTGGAAATGGCTGAAACTCATTCTCAGAGTAATTTACACACATGAAACACCCAGTACATATTCTTGAAAGCACTCAAGGGGACTTGCATTACACCTTTATTTTCAATTCCCCGCCATGCAATGTTTTTGGTTTCCTCTGTAATCTCATAGTTTCCCCGTGCACGACGAGATTATACGCGCCAGTCCACACTGGAAGCGCCCACCTCACTAACAGGCATGAGATTTTGAATTACAGCTTAAATAAATAACTTAAAATTTTCATACTTCTTAATTTAAATTGGGTTGGCTGGCAGCCCGGCGAAAAACGACAAAAAGTCACCCCATAAACAACCAGTGCCACCCAAATCAATGCGGACAGCAATGTCCAAGCCCCCAACCCCCCGCAGGGTAGACTCTTTTCTACTCTATCCAACTCTTCTTCCAGAACTATCCTTCTGTTTCCCGTAAACATCCTGCTTGATATTAATGTATGAAATTTTTGCATCCCGCATGTAAGAGCCCAGGGTTTTCCGTGTGTCTGTGCAGGTTTTACCTGGGCTCAACTTATCTAATTTTAATCTAGTATAGTCAGTGAGGGGAGTTAGTCATGGAACCAATCGCTGCCATTGCTGGCCAATCCCCCTCCTAGCACATGATGGCTAACACCCTGCATGCTTAGAGCGTATAGGCTTCAGCCTGAGACGCAGTCTCCCTCCCAAACACACTAGCACAGATCCACCCCTGCTCCAGGGCTCGGCAGGCCACCCCGACTGCGAGGCAATGGTGATGACAAGGCGGTTTGCAGCACACCCCGGCACAGGTGTTCTGTCTATGAGCTACCGGCCTGAGCTCCCGCCGCACACCTGGTCGGTTAGACGTTCCACGCGACGTTCCAAGGCCACCAAAACAGAATTCGGAGTCTATTCAGAGAGAATAGTTATCTGGTGGTAATGCTCATTCCGGAAACTGCAGGCGTAAAAACGATTTTTCTACTCTACTTTCCATGCTCAGGAACACGAAAACCTACAGAAAGAATTCAAGTGTGGCGACATGATGGAAAGATACATTGCCATAACAAATTGTACAAACACTTTCAAAGATTATTTAAGTAATAAATGCCGCTATGAGTGTGTTTTGAAGTCATCTTAAATTTCATGGGAATTATGAGGAATTCGTGTTGGCTACCGCAATCACCCGCCAAGCCTTATATTAAAAAGGTAAAATAGTTACAGTGCGTTGTAAAATAATTACTGAGGGCTATTTTGTCTTACACGACGAGCACTTCTGTGCACACAGACTGTATGACAACAAATATACGGAAATGTATTCGCAAATGCTTCCATTGCGCAGCTGAAGAGCTTTTGTGTGCGTTGGGGAAATGGCAGGAGGTGCAATAGGCTGGGGAGAGGACGCTTCTTGCTGCGGCCGGCCGCAATGTGGCTGCCAGATGGGCGACAACGCGACAACCCGCCGCCGGATACACACGCACGCAGCCTGGTTCACACACACACACCCGGGCATGTCGGGGCCGCTGGTCGTGGAGGCAAGCTGTAGGCTACGGCCAGGCGGCTAAAACTGACCCTTCTTGTGATGCAAAACAAACATTATGTTTAGCAGTGGCACACGTTCAACGACTTCGTACAAGTGTAATAACAGAGCAAATTACTTTAATACCTACAGTCCTAATAACTACGGAACAGCAAACCGCCACTGCTGCATGTATTTCACGTCAAACACATTTAACTAATGTCTACTTTTTTTTATATAATTAGTATGTACTACTGCTAAACAATCATGACAATCATTATGTAAATGAATCTAAATAAAAAAAATGTGATGAACTATCATATATTTCATTATTTTAAATAATGTAGAAAGAATGAAGGACTACAAAACAATAATGCAAATATGCTTCATTTTTCAACTATTTTGGGAAATTAAATTTTACTAGACTAAGGCTTATAGAATGCTTACTGAATATTTGTTAGTACTAGTTCTATACAACTTGAAAAATGACTTAAAGAATGCATACAGGCTTTGAATATATATATATATATATATATATATATATATATATATATATATATATATATATATATACTGTATAGAAGTCGCCAGCCCAGGTTAAAATTTCTAATACGGTTTTGAGGTAGTTGGTTAATTCACCGCCGCAATCGCCACCATCTCTAGGGCATCGACTTGTGGTGGTCCCTAGCGGACAAGTGTCCCACTCTTTAAACACCCCTTCCCCCTCCTGTTGAACGACATTGAGTTGCAGTGAATGATAGATGGAGGGTGCGGGGTATGACAGCGGGCGACAGTGCTGCGCTCTAACGTGTAAATAACAACTAAGACGATACAGGGCGTTACGGCAGCGCACTGCAGCGGTGAAGTTCCCAAGCTCCTCATCATACGCTTCTGAAAAACGTAGAGTAAATCCTATCCACTCGCGACTTCTATACAGTATATATATTCAAAGATACAGGTGAGCAAATACTACAATTCTTCTATCGTAGATAAAATTAATTCCAATTTAAGATCACCATTAGGGTAACCAAAAACCAATAATTATTTAGAATATTTATACTTACCCTCTAGGAAACAAAAAAAAACATCCATACAACATTTAAATGGTACCTAGGAAAGTCTGCATCTACTGTACCAAATAAAAAGACACACATTTTCTTTAATATGGTTTAGTTCTCAAAAAGTATTCAATAGATTTAACTAGTTTGGACATTTATATAATATCACAAAAAATCTTTAAATGTTTAATAGCTAGTTTTATATATTTTTACAGTTATATAATACATAATCACACTTACAGTACAAAATAAGTTCTTTGCCCTTTCCAGAAGACAGATAAAACATTTTTTTAATTGAAACACCTAAGTTACTACAGGTTTGGTATTAAGGCAAAAATAACTAAGGAGAGGTTCTTTACCAGAATATACAAAAGCAAAAGGATAGCCTAATAATCTAAAGTGTGCTATCTAAACTGATCTATTATTATAAAGATTGTGTAAAGGGAAATTACTACTATATTTAACAATCTAATATGTGAGAAAAAATGTGACAAGAAAAGAACTTTCGTAATAGTAGTACTAAACTTAAAACCAATACTGGCTGAATATCTTTCATATGGTATCAATCACACAAATATTTACCATTTGCAAACATAGAGATTACTACTTTTATTAGATAGGTACTGTTCTCTATAACAGTTGATAATGATTCTGTAAACAGGCCAGCATACATCAGAGACATTTATAAAATGTTTTGGTGAACTTTATAGCCTTAAAAGACACAAAGGGATTAAATTTCTTTACCAAACATTTATACATACACTAGACTAGATTTTTTTACAAAACTGTGTTCATTACAGGCATAATAACAGTCTCATACACAGTCATAACTACTTAACACAAAAACTCTACATCATATACAAATTCTTTTATTGTATCATTTGCACATACTATTTGTGTCAGTAGCGTCACATGACATACTACATTGGTATCTTCATCAAGGATGGCAAAACCATAAACCACACTATCTGATGTATTACTGGCTTCTCATTTTCACAGATGTATGTAGATGCCTGTGATTCACACTGTCTGCTGTGATCTTTTGCTTTTAGCTGAAATCTACTGCAGTCACCTATATACCACAGCAGGCCCCTAGAGCATCATATTTCATTATATCCTAGCTAGTTGTCAATATTCCACCACCCTAGGCTTCAAATATAAACTCAATTGCATTTTTGAAGGCCATCCTATTCTTGAACTACTTAATAATATTTTCTGGGCTTGGTTCTACATCTAGAAAAATGTGTACAACACACAGCTATATGGTTGTTGAAAACTATTTCTGTGTTTATCTGAATTTTTTTTTGTTTTATACCTAAAATTTCTGCTGTCATTCTTTTGCAGGTTGCACTATAATTAGTAAAGTAAGCTTCTCGTGAATCAGTATTTTCTTAAAACAGTAATCTAAAATTACTGCCACCCCAAACCTTTTGTCAAGTTTATTTGTGTCAATAGCATGCACATGTTTGTGAGTGGTATTCTTTTTAATATATTAATACATATGACATGGAACAGTATTAGCAAAACTGACAGTGATAAAACTAAATAAAGTCCAAAACCAACTAACCAAAATTATAAGTCAAAATAATAAATTTTATAATGATGATTTACACTCCCTTCTTTACCCTGTCGGGTAATGCTGCCTACAATATGGGGGAATATTGCATATGATGTTTGAGCTTAGAAACTCATGGGTATATCTTCATTTGCATGAAGTGTTTATTTTTTTTTTTAATTACTTAAAAAATACATTTTACCTTGTAGTAAAACATTTTCTTCCAGAACATGATGGGAAACATTACAGAATGTCTGGGCTGGACCAAAAATCAGTGCACTAAATTTGTGCGGGTTTGGAGGACAAATTACAGAAACACTACAACCTGATTTTCTTTCTCTAGAAATGCCACTTGAACGCAAACTCTGCAGACTGTGCCTGATGACGAGAACAGATGTCAGTTCCTGAAACGTCACAACTGTTTTGACTTAGGAAGCCTACTTTGTCCGCCTATGCTATCATCATTTGTTGTCCAGAATATCTGTTGAGTTTCATCACTGGGTTCATCTTAGTGTCGCTGTGTTGTTGTGTTGTTGTGTTGTCCAGATTATCTGTTAAGTATCATCGTTGGGTTCACCAATTGTCACTCTGTTGTCCACGAACATTGTTAGTTTTTATTTATTTACTGTTCCAGTTACAACTGTCTAATCGGTTTTGAGCTCACTGTGTTAGCCTGTGCTGAAATATTTTATCTGACTTATACCTTCAGTGTAATTCTTTGTGGTGTCTAGGCATGTAACATTTGACATTAGCTGATTTTGCCTTGTTCTCCGTGTGTTTATGTATTCATCTATGTTGTACGTTCTTGAAGGATTACTGTAACATACATTTTAAACAAACAATGGTGTATGTCTCTATAAATGTTTAGATCTTTCCCATTGCATGTATAGTTCATACAGCGTACTAGAAGATAGGCCACTAACATCTGATCGAGACTATTTGTTTTGCAAGCAATTATATTTTCCATTATCGAAATAATCAATTTTAGCTATGTAATAAATTTAAAAACAAGTACAACAGGTTCCTTTCCTTATTAAATAATAAAATAACTGTATAAAGAGTGGTACTATATCTAGTAAATGTGTATTTAGCTATAAATGTTGTAGAGTATTGTTTTAGTGTTGTTTAGTGTTGTCTAGCATTCATGTTCTTGTACTTGTTTTGTATTTGTTCTCCTTTAGGTTCGTGTGAATGATTATGCTGTTTGTATTATTAGTGCTTTAAGGCATCTGGCCTTAGGTAGACATGTCACAATTATAATCAAAATAATATATTATACTTAATCTAAATTAGTGTAATTTGTTGCTCTTAGTGCCAGTTTCCCCGTCTAAGTTCCAGGTTTTTTTTCTACATCTCACTGTCGAGGCTATTAGTGCACAAAATTCGAAGTGCAACCACAAAAGCAAGGAGTATCAAGTCTTTCAGGAGAGATATACTCTGAGGTCTCTCCACAGGGTCACTTCTGAAACTACTTGTTATTCACAGTGTTAAAATATTAAAAAGCAGAAATTTCCGCAGTAGAAACGATGACAACTTACGACTCTACACGCTAATCTTCCCAGTCACAATTCACAATTATTCAACAAATCTCTTACAATACTCTTTTGATTTTGCCTAGCTTCGTAAAATAAATTTTAACCAAATGGACTAATTATTTCTTGCTTCAGACTTGATGCCACATCCTTGTAATTGATGATGGTCCCGACGTTTCAGAATGTCTTGTGGCAGCCATTATCAAGGGTGATTAAAAACTGAGGCCTGATATTATGGCGCAGTATTTATATATGGGCCGATCACAGCTGATCTGTGATTAACCTCACCAAGAAGCCGCAAACATTTAAATATTTTTTTTTAAATATATATACATATTAAAATTATAATATAATAAATACTTCCATTAAAAAACCAAATGTATCATCTTGAATACACATTATGTGCCATTTTAAATTTAATAATAATAAGTATATTAATAGTTACAAATGATTACTATAGGAAGTACACAGTTTACATTGTTTTATTGTTTTCATACATTTTTAATACGCTACATACTAAAAGCTGAAAGACAATTATCATAGAAACACAGGAAACAATAAATATTTTGGCATTTAGCACAACAAATGACTAAAGCTAGTATGAGTAATGGTTTTTTTTTTTAGTTTTCAGAATATCTGTTGGAAAACAAACTTAATTCATATTAATGAATATTTATCTGTCTTAAGTAAGTTTAGCAGCATACCAAACATCTCTCATCATTTTATCAAAAATTTGCAATAAAAACTATTGATTGTATTTTAATACAATCTTCTCAAGAATTTATTTCTCGATTCTGTTCTATTAAATAAGCAGCTTTGAAATGATTTTAATAAGTTTTTTTACTTGTCTATAAAAATAGATGTCACAAGGTTGAACAAAAGGAGTACACATTGGAGGAATTACTTTAATTGTACAAGTAGGTAATTCACTGTGATCCTGAAAGATTTCATCATATAATTCAGGTTTTGTTTGTCCTCCCCAAGAGCCGATAAGTAGAAGAAACTGTTCATTTCCCACGTAAGAGTTTAAACAGTTCAGAAGAAAGTCAATAAATAATTTTATTGTAAGCTTTCCAGACTTTGATGATGTTATTATAACATTTTTATATTTTTGTGCAAATTCTTCCACTGTTTTCTGCACTCTTGGACCAGATTTACCAGTTGGTTCTTGAAGACATACAAATACCTGAGGCAATAGTTTTCCAGATAAGGTGAGTGCATATTGTGCCATATATTAATGTGTCACTTTATTCATGTTGTGTCGTTTAACAAATAGTTTTACTACTTTTTTCTGTAAGAGTCCTATTAAATGTAGATTGGTACTGGCACCCTAAAACAGATAATAGCATGAGTTGTATGAAATGGATAAGTGTACAATTACAATTAACATAAGCATATTTTAAATTTTTGTTTTATCACCTTAACTGTCTGGTCCGTATTAATGACGAAGTTGTTGATAAATTTAGCTTGCTTCCAAAAGGTGGCTGCAGAATCCATAACTTGTTTGCAAGTTGCCGTTTCCTTTTGCGAAACAAAGTTTGTTATTTTTTGTTGACGCATGTTCTTAGTGCTTTTGAATTTCTTCACCCATCATTCAGAAGCTTTAAACTCAAAATCTCCAAACTGTCCAACAGCAAGAATATACTGCTGCAAGTTTCTTGTAACTTGTTGATAAATCTGTCTGGCTTCAACAAAATAATCATATGTCCAAGACTCAATACTTGCATATTTATAAAATTTATTTCATCCTTTTTTTTATGTCTTCTTACCATAAGAATAAATACTTTTTTCTTTTCTTTTTTTAAATTGGGTACATCCATTTTCTTGCAATGTTTTCAAATTCCATGTACAATTTTTTTTTTTAAATGTTGACTTTGATTTTATGATCTAAAGAAATATGTTCTTACTTCTCTTTTATTCTTTCCAATGGGCTCATACTCATCAGATGAAATATCAGCTTCCACTTGCTCAAAAAAATACTTCACACACTTATTAGCATAGCTCTTCATTGTTTTAAACATTTTGTCAGCCAACATACGCACAGTATGTTTGTATATTTCCTCACCCATCAACATAGCTTCATGAGAAATTGAAGCAGAAAATTTTAAATAGAATTAAATTATTTTCAGCAAGCAAACATTGACAATATTCAAATGCATCTGTTTAACTTCACTTTTGAACTATCACTATTTATTGATTCTTCAGCAGTTTCATTGTCAACTGATGTTGACTGTTGTTAGTATTTTCACTCATTTTACTGTAAACTATTCAAATTATCTGTATTATGTAGTCATTTATAACGGAACAGTACAATCTCTGCTAAATCCAAACGTGAACTTACACGTTATAACCTTCAAAACATTTGATACAATAGAATAATAAACGAAAACCTTTGTCCCTAAGGCCACTTAGAGTAAGGAACGTTCTTCATATTCAATTAAATAACAGCTGCAATCTAGTAGTACCCATATACCGTTGACAGTTCAAAACCAGTTTTGGAGAGTTCAATAGACAAGTTTGTGTCTAGTTTTAATGCAAGTTGTAAATGCTTTCATTATATTTCAGTGATAAATCTAATTATAATAACTAATTATGTTATAACTATTATTATTAATATACTAATTATTTTGTATTATAATTAAAATGGCATGTAATATGTAGTCAACATTTTAAGTTTGTTTTTTTTATAATGAAAGTATTTATTATATTATAATTTTAATTTATATATATATATAAATAAAACACTTTATTTTAAAAACTTTTAGGACAAAACCATAACAATAAAATAAACACAAAAAGTGAGAGCACCCTAGATCTTAACCCTGAACAACTTGGCGGTAGTAGCCAAGAACACTACCAACTAACCTGATCAGCGGCTGCTGACAAAATGATACTTATTAGTACATAAGCTGAGCTCGAATGTTTAAAGACATTAATTACCATTTCACTAACAGAACATATTATTACATATAACAGTTGAACTCCATGTAATTGAACTTCATGTAGTTGAACTTTCGAATAGCAACGCAAACATACACTGCAATAAGCATTTACAAAAGTCCAGTATTAGTACTAAGTATAGTTCACTCTAGGTTCAATATGTTTTCAGCCAATATGAAGCTCTGAACACCCTACTACACTGTCATAATGAGAATTTCATTTAATTAATAAGGTATAAAATTAGTGTGTTGACTAGATTGTGAAGAATATTATAGGCTAGTCTTTTGTTTGGTACTTATCTGACATCGCAGTTTTTTTAGAACAGAAAGAAAAAAATTGGGCAACGTGGTTTTCGCACAATACACACGTCCCGAAATTTACCCTAAAAGGATGGTTTCTTAATTACTAAGTAATAGTTTGTAAAAAATAATAGTTATAGTTTACATTACTGTACCAGCATCAGACATCGTGGCTTTGGGAAACGAAAAGTATAAAAAATTAAACTTATGTTTTTCAAGTAATAGAAAACAACTCTAAATTTATCCCGAAAACATGGTTTCTTAATTGCTACTAGTTAGTGAAAAATAACAGTTTGAAGCTTACATTACAATACCTGTTTTTTTACACTGCTGCCATGAGTCATTGTTAACCTGCAATCGTGTATCTGTTTAGCACAGCTGTAGCCAATTATGGAGAATTAAAAATATGCAAATTCTTCCATTTTATATATTTAAGTTTATTCCTGGACCCTGAAGGCTTGATCATGTTGGCTTGATTTTATGGTACATGATACTTGCTATTTAATTCAGTACATCTTGAGACCCTGATGGCATGATTCTGATGGCTTGAGGCTGTGGTACATGATGCGTGCTGTTTTAATTCAGTATGTCAAAAGATCCTGTATATTAAAAAAAATAGTGTCATTACTTAATAATGAATTATGATCATAAATCGAATAAACAGGATTTTTTTTTTCAACCTACTATCATAATTCTTTCATTTTTCGCATTTCTTTTATGTGCAGGATCTTCAGACGTACCACATCGTGTACCACGGGATCAAGCCAACATGATCATGCCAGCAGAATATTTTGGAATGTCTCTCGTATATGGAAAATATATATTGCTATTTATCACAGATAAATAATGAATTGCGGAGGCAGCGTTAAAGCATAGGTATAGTAATGTAGGATATATTAAATTAAATTTTTTTCACAAACTAGTAGGAATTATGAAACAATCCCTAGGGGCGTGTAGTATGTGAAAACGATGTTTTACTATTCTTTTCTTTCCATTCTAAAAGCTGTGACATCCGATATATAGGTACCTTTAGTTTATCAATTACACCTGGAGTTAATTACACCTGATGAAGTTACACTTTAATTATCATGTGTACGTTTAGCAGAGAAGAAAGATTTTTGCATTTTATTTCAATATCTGCGTGCTATCATAAAACTTTACTCTGGGTAAATATGTAGTTGAGCGGTATTTGCGAAAAAAAATGTTAAAAATCTGAAAATACTTTTATTGTATGCTCTTCAACTTTTGTGTTGTGTAAAATTACATCGCTATAATTATATGTTAAGTGATTAAGTTAATTGCGTCTGAGCCTTAACCTAACAGGAAACTCCAAGAAAAATATTTAACATTTCGCAGTGATTTTACAAAATAATTAGAAAAAATGTCAGGAACTTTAAAAAAAAAATATTTTCGGATTTTAGTATAGTAAACAAGAGCAGGTTATCTCGTTCAATATTACCGATGCGCCCCTTTACTTGATAATCACCAAGTAATATTGCGTGCAGTCAAGGGCCAAACCAATACAATGCAGGGCCAAACCAATACAATGCAGGAAAGCCTCAAAATCACAAACTTTTATCTACTAATAATAGTAATAATAATAACTTACCCGCATATTGAGGTCGACCCAATGAGGATACAGCATTTCCAAAGTTACACTGCCTCTTTCCATTGTAATATTTGAAGTAAAATAGGTATTTAAAATATAGACTACTGGTCTCAGCACAAAGAGTTGATGATGGAGGTTATACTTAGTATTAAAATATTTCGCCGGTTTATGGTCAGTTCAGAAACCCTTGCAGTTCCAGAAAAAATTACCTCAACAGTGAATACGTATGTTTACTGTATCTTACACTATATAGTATAAACTATTACTTCACATCGTAAAATAAAATCATTTTGAATGGTAACCTACGAACACGGAACAAAACAAATATGTCTCCCTCGCAAACCATCCCATCCAAACACTTTTCAACCCGACATCAACACTTAAAAGAAAACGACTTTGCTCTAAAATTAAATATATACAAACAATTAAATATTAATTTGTAGTAAAATCAAAGCACAAGCCTTATATTATTAATAAAAACTAAACAATCATGTAATATTAGTTAGCGTGAAAAAACCAATCGTGACACTCCGCGCTATCTATGAGTGTCTCGTATAACCTCACTTTGCCATCTAGCACCAAGACTGAAAACTATTTGTGATATTCAGATCTGGGTATTTTGAAATTAAAAAAAAAAAAGAAAAAAACTCCCGGCACAGCTACAGATTAGTCCTAATTTTGAATATATTAGTTTAAAAGAGTAAGAAAACAGCGGACTAAAATATCACGCTAGTCAAAGTACCAAGAAGTTTACCAAATATTTATGCTTTTCTTAAATATTCAAACAAAATAACAGATTTCCGACTTTTTAAGTGAACTTATTTATTTTGGTACCTTTTTAATTTATAATCCCAAACTAACGTTGTTTATTTTAATTCAGTACTTATAATTAAAATTGTATAAGCCTAAAGGCAATCAAATTCTAGATTCCCATTAAAAGTTACAGGTTCATAAAAATCTGTAATTTAATATTGTATTAAATACATCCATTCATCAATTATATGTTGGCTTGAACACTAGTCAACCTATTTGAGCAATTATGTGAAGTGAAAAACATGAGCTCACAATTGCACAACTATTTAAGAATGTTTAAATTAACTTGCATACCCATATTTTAGCGTTCAATTCGATCCACTCCCATTCCAAAGCAACTTTCATTGCAATTTTACGTCCTATCACACCAAACTCTGTCATGTTTTTTTTAAGTTTTGAATTTAGCACTCTCAGCGCAAGGATATTATTTATCTAATCAAATGACTAACGAAATTACTAGAAAAATTAGCATTGGCTTACATTTGAGACGGTAAAATTTAGAGAAAGCAATCGGGCTTAAATAGCAGATTCAATTGAACCTTAATTACAAACTGGGGTTTGATATTCCCGTCTATAAGCTATATAGAATAAAATATTTAAAAAAAAAAAAAACAGATTAATAATGAAATAGTTAGCGCTCCCAAGCTACAGAAAACAAGCCTTAGTATTTGACAAATAGTTGACCACTAGCACATTTTTGAGGTCATGAAATCTCGTATCACGTTATCTGTGTGTCATTTCAATGCTGTAAATTCGTTACTACATTAAACTATGCACTGCGTTAGATACAACTCATTTAATTCTTTCCACAAAACAAAGCGTATTATGGAGTGCGATTTGTCAACAATATCACTCGTCGTTTTTATTCGCTTATTTTAACGGTATATTCACAAACGTTAGCCAATGTTGGTCCCATGTGCATCTATTATTATACTAAGTATGGCAAAAAAACACGTCATATTACCGTACCCCAATATACGTGAACGCTTAAACATTATAGTAACATTAAAAACAATAATATACTGAAATCCAAATATATTTTCAGAAATTTAAGGATGCTCTAGTATACAAACTTGAGCTTTGGAAGTATAATATAGTTTTTTAAGAGGCCTTTTTACAGCTTCAGATGTACTTCAAAACCATATAGAAAGACCCTAATTTGAGTCAAACTGCAGTTAAGTTCATAAAACATTTGACAGTGTGTGACGGGGGCATGGAAGTCAATGGCTCAATTGAACATACTAGTTCCTACGCGCAAAGTGCAGTCTTTATGCCTCTTATTGTTCTCTATGAGTCTAAGGAGAAACTAATCATCTTGTGGCGTGAGTTACAACAATGTGTTGTGCGCAGTGGCGTAACCAGGATTTGTGTATGGTGGGTGTTAAGAAGCATGGCCTCACACACACACACACACACACACACACACACACACACCCCCCGTATTAAAGCGGGGGGTCCGGGGGTCCTCCCCCGGGAAAATTTGGAATTTAAGGTGTAAAATAGTGCTATTTTAGCAGTTTTCGGTACTTAAATTTAAATATTGTAACGGTAAATTTGTTTTTATTAATTTAATATGAAATTTGTTTGAGTGATGAATAAGAAATTAATTAAAGATTTGGTGCTAAGGGGGGGGGGTTTGAACCCCTAAACCCCCCCCCCCCTGGCTACGCCCCTGGTTGTGCGTGTCATTTGTAGTCATTATTGCGGAAACGCGAGTTAGGTTACTGTTTTGTCCCAACACGGCAGTGCTTATTCGCTATCTCACCCGAACGTCTTTGGAATACCGCCCTTAAAAATCCCTGGACTGTTTAAATTACTGTTGTTGCCCCGATTATACCTAATGGCGCACTTACTGGGATCCAGTTCTGTGATCACAGCGGGCAAAGATAGCCTAATAACATGTATAAGGCTATGTCTCACCCGCCATATTGAGTTTTTTATCATTAATTTTTTAAGGGCTATTTCTAAAAGTGATGATAATTGCGGAGACTCGCGTGTCTTCCTACAACAATGATATTACACTAAGTGAATAAATATCTGTTGAAAATATTTGTGGCAGAACAAAAAAAAAATGCTAGGGAGGTATGGAGTTAAAAATTTTAGCAATGGCCATTTGAAAGGAAAGGCAAAAAAAAAATTAAAAAATCAATATGGCGTGTGAGGTCGAGCCTTAAGAACGTTTTCGTGACCAAAAAAAAATATTTTGTTCTACATATAACTACGCTAGGATGGAAAAACAAAAATTTGCCAAACTAAACACGTTGAGCAACGTGGAAGGGCGTGGAAGAGCGTGTTGTTTACCAACAGCGTGACTGTGGAGAGACAAGAGAGAGGCGTGTGCGAGACCTTGATCGATCGCGGACCCTGGCTCGCAGCCCAGCGCAGGCGCAGCCGGCTCAGTGGCGGACACAGGGGGGAGGGCACTTCACGCACTAACCCCTTTCATGCGTCTACAATGCTACTACAATTGGTAGTTCGTGTTTCCCTAACTTGCTTTTTGCTGAATTTGGAAATTTTCTGTATGATAAAAAAATTCTTCAAACATACACACATTAAGGGGCCCGCCTAGTCAGGAGTGTATGTGTGTTAGTGAGGCGGGATGATAAGTGCGACGCTTGCTGGTGCTTCTAGCGCGGTATCAGCTATTAACTGGCGCGCATTCTCCTCGTCGTGCATAGGATAAATATGAGATTTGAGCGGTAACGATAACATTGTATAACGGAGAAGTGAAGATAAAGGTGTAAAGCAAAGCCCTCGAGTGCTTTAGAGAATCTGTATGGGGTGTTTTAATACCTAAAGATTATTCTGAAAACACGTGTTTTAGCCCTTTACACTCTCAAAAAAAAAACATGTTAAAAACGGCATACAGAAACATAATTACTCGTCCGCCCTCTGCGTAATATTAAATGCTTTTTCGTAAACAGACACCACTCGGATATTTTGAGCAATTTTCAAAACGCGTGATTTCTCCTGAAGCTCTGCACATTATATGTGTGTCCAGGTAGGGTAGGCGGGCACGAAACGCAATAACACCAGAAAACGACGGTCCAAAGTCGCAAGATGTCACCAACGCTACTACTGCAGCCACTATACTGCAAAGGAATACCTTCCTTTATTTAGATTATTCATGTTTATTATAAGACCATGCGAAATTATTAACAATTTTACCCTTGAAGTAGGCTTATCTGTCTCTATTGTGCGAAATTGTAACATGTAACAACGTGTTCAAAACACGAAACAGAAACTCGTAGCCTTCTTCGCGCATCATTTTCGCTTTCTTCGAAGTTTTCGGAATCATCCACTTATATAGGCCTAAAGATAGCGGAAACATTAGTCGAAACGTAAGAAGTTGAAAGTTGGCTAACTCTTGCGTAATTCACGAACGGATGCTCTGAGAATAATGTGGGTTAAAAAATTTTTTTTAGTGTTTTGTGTGTTTACTTCAATTGCATAGTTTATAAATTAATTTTAAGGGGTAATTTCTTAAATTATTTTGCTTCTATAATATAAATATCGTTGCTTGCTCATGAAAACGTTTATCAATTTAATAAATGTCTAAAAATGGCTTTTATAAACTTAAAAACCAAATTGATTTTCAACCCAGCATGAAAAAAAAAAGTATTCATAATCGTGTTGTTTGCGGTTTTTTATTAACCGTTCGCATATATAGCCTATATATTATCATTCGCAAAGCAATAAAAAATTTGAGTTTCCAAAAGTTTGGCCACCTGAGTTTTTCAGTGTTTTCGGAAAACCGGTGATAGTTATGGAAGAAGCAAGCTTAATTAAAGTTGTTCCTCAATAAAAAGTCAGTTCCCCAATGAAAGGTCGGTTCCCAAATGAAAGGCTGTCTTGAGCATGGTGAACACACGACATCACTGCCCATGGGAGAAACTTCGAGAGCAAGCACAGGGGGCGGAGTTTCCACTGGCCATAAAACAAAACCGGTTAGATCACGCTCTGAGACCATTCTCACTTATCTCTCTGCTGCCCAAGGTTGTCTCAGACAAAGGCAAAGGTAAGTTCTCGCGTCCCACAGCTTTGCACAGGAGCTGCACAACTACAATGGGCTCCCAACCACTACTCGGTGCATGTGAACTGAGTCATGTCGGAAACTTGTATCGAACTCCTGACCCTCGCTGTGTGAACGTGTCGTTTAAATGGTAGGTAATAACTAAACTCGTGGAGAAAACACCACATTCAGTCATTCTGACTGTAAGATAAATACACTTAAGAGGAAAATCTATAAAAATAATTCTGCTACAGTTTCGTAAATAGTTTAAGTGCGTGCACTACCTCAAATGCCACGATTTTATATTCACACGAAACATCGTTGCTATTAAAAAAATCATAGTTTTTACTTTTTACTTTATTACTTCTCAAAGACCCATTATTAACATTATTAGGACGTACAAATAATTACTGAAAAACAAAAAAAAAGTAACATAGCATAATATTCGCAGGTTAAAAAGAAATGCTACTTTAGGATTTAGTTGGAATTAATTTGAGAAATAAAGTGTACTTTACTCAAATGTGAAATTACTCGAAAATTTTGAGAGTTTCAACAGCTTATCACAGTTACACAAATTCGTCTGATAAAAAATAGTTACATAAACAAATGGGTCCTTTACTTAAAGGTTTGGCTCGAATTTTACTTGGCAAATACACTTATAATACGAAACTCGGACACTAAATTTGACGTAGAATTCTTAAAATATGAATGTAAACTGTGTTTTCAACTACATTTCACACGTAGTTCCTGCACCCGCCGGAGGAGCTACGTTACTATCGAACCATTCGATTTGCAGAGCAAAATTTTAAACTATATAATGAAACGGCTCAGATAAAAGCAAAAAAAGACTTGAAAAAACACTGAACCCCCGGTTTTGGATCTGATTTTCGACCGAGAATTTTATTAAAACACTGTCCATCTTGTTAAGATTCAAAACCGTTAATACTTTAACGTTTCCCCTTGTCTTTGTGAACTGCGATTCGCGCCATCCGCCTCAGATGACAGTACCGCGGTTGTTACACATTCCCGTTCCTTGACTTCCGTCGCATTCGCGAAATCACACCCACAAAATGCGGCATACCCAGAGCTAACGTGTTACACATCCGAAATACGCTAGATCTCGGCGAAAGTGGTGTGTTTATTTCGGGCCATGCAACAACGGCTGTAAACAAACTAAACGGGAAGCAATGCATGTTTAGATTAGTTCTTGATGGAAAAATTATAATTTTATTTGTTCGTTGCAATCCCCTCCCGAAATGAAGAAGTTGCCGTGTCCGTGACTTGAGTGCTAGCATCTGCGACGTCTCGTCCGGACGGACTCTGCGCTGCCCCGCTCTCCCGACGACCGAGACCCGTCTGGACCTCGTATCGAGCGAGGCCCGCCTTCCCGGGGGCAAGTCCTGGCCGAGGAGCGCTCCAATCAGGAGACCGCCTGCAGAGCCCCGCGCGGTGACCGGCTGGTGTATAGTCATAAGGTCATAACCCACATTCGGCATGGCTTCTAGGTCCGGGGGGCTTGCCTCCCTGGAATTAACAAGCACCTCGCTGAGGGAGGCCTGCCTGCACTTGCAAAAGTGTGACTGTGAAACGGGTTTGATGTCAAAACTATGTCTCGTGCAAAGTTTGCTGGTTGAATTCAGACTTAGCCTGTATATTCACTCTACCAAAACACCACACTCTGCGTGGACGTTGTGACAAATATCTTATTCCACGCGTTCTACACGTTGTTTACAGATACCAAATACCTTTCACGTGTGCCAAGCAGGTTTTTTTTTATATAACCATAAAATTGTCCCATCGGTTGCCAAAATTTTTGGGAAAACAACGCGGGCTTCACTTCAAAACGACACAAGGTTCTAAATTTTCTGCGTGAGCAAAAAAAAATTTATAGGTTTTTACCAATTAACATTTTGCTACCAATTTACAACTTATATGCAGGCAATGCTGGTTATCATTTACATTTAGCGAACCTTTAATTTAATAGAATGTTTATGCGTGATCATTTTCTTCGTGTTTGGTTTGTGCAGCTACTTTCTGGACAGCTGCCGAGGTGAGCACGAGGCAGGCACTCGAAGGGCGTATGCTCGAAGGGTTCCTAGAAACTGGCCGGATGCGATGCCGACGTGGACGCCATGTTAATACGGCGCGTTGTGCACTTGCCCCCCCCCCCCTTCCCTTTCCCCCACCCATTATTACTATGGATACAGCCTTTTTCTTTTTTGTGCCACAGTACTAAGAACGTGCTGGTGATAAACTGCCTGTTCCTCGTACAGAGCCAAGTTTCCAGCAGTTAAGTTTCGGGCAAAGAAAAACTTCCACAATGCCAACCAAAATAATTAATTATATCACTCCCATTTCCTTTCTTTTCAAAACAATGACACCGCGCACAAAATAACGGTATATAATCTTAGATACCTTGATTCCTCCTTCAATTTACTGTCACAAAAAGCCCAATTTCATTACAGAAACACTTTATATTACATAAATTATATGTATATGTATGTATGTGTATATATATACACACACACACACACATTCCAGCGTTGCCCGAGCTGAACACAGGGTGAAGGGGATTTTTCTTTTCGAAATCGTATGTAGACAGTAAATGTCTTTTTAATTTGAACATCAAGTGTGTAAAATTTCATCAAGAGTTGCCCAAAATTCTTTTTTTTTGTATGGGTAAACCTACTTCAAACAAATTACAAAAAAAAATTAATTGAAAGAGGCATTGCAGCGCATGCCAGGCATCAGATAGTGGCTAGATAAATTATTTTTATTGCTGATAGTTGAAAGTACGTTCTATACAAGTTACCAATGTGTGTGTTCGTGTGATTATAAGAGGCGCTCATCTATATTTTTTTTCCTCAAGATTGAAACAAGAAAATAAAGCCTGTATCCTGCTGACTTAAGAATTCGCCTCTTTTAACTTCTTATACGTATTAAGTCAAGGACAAATGCATCTCACAGAGCTGGCCAGGAGCCAGGCTAAGACAGTTATGCAATATTCTTCTTTAAAAAAAAAACTTTTATTCATCATTAGTGTCCCGGAAACTGGCCACTCATTCAATTTCACCCTCTCCGTTTCTGCATCGGGTTTGCCAGTGGCGTTTTGTTTCCTCTGGAAGGGGGTGTCGTAAATAAACGCGGCGGAGGCAATGTTGACTCAGTGCTAAGCGTCAACTCTTAACGCTGGGTTTATGAACTTCGCAAGGACGTAACACGCAACAAACACAAGAAAACTACCATAGACTTCTCTTCTTTTTTTTTAATTCGCTAAAACGCATGAAATTCTTAATTGTTCGGTTTGAAAGAGTCATTTCAGGGTTCCTGCATTGTTACATTAGGAAATTTCCACGAGTATTCCCTGACCACTTAACATTCCCCCCCCCCCCTCTATCTCATCAATCAATCTTGCTAGATGACATAAATAAAAAAAACTACAGATCCGTATAGAAAAAAAAATTGGACCACATGTAATACGTCAGATTAACCACACAATATTTTCCTGCACAATACACAGTTGCACTGTTATCATTTCCATCAATGCTATGCAACCAATGCTAGCGTCTGTAATATTAAACCAAAATTTTCGATCAAATTTTGAAACAAAATATTGATTAATATCACGTAAATGACTATCGACATTTAATTATGCTTAGATAAATTAGTCTAAATCATTACCGATCTCACTAAATGTTTCTCTTACGTTAAATTAATGATGGATACAGCTTTATAAATACACACGAATTTATATTTAACATAGAGACTGGTTTTAAGACATTAGAACACAATACTATTGAAAATTACTAAAGCATTTTTTCAACTGCTATTTTGCAATTTCCCTGTGTTTTCAGGTTTTGAAGTCACCTCTTCAATTCACCCCCCCCCCCCCCTTTTTTTTTTTTACCAGATTTTCCCTGTCTGCTGGAACAATACATTTCATTTTAATTTGAGGTAGCTTAAAAAAAACTTAAATACGCGATACGTGTAAGTAAAATGAAAATCGTATCCTTCTATGCATGACGTCTGAAACTTTTTTTATGTTTTCGGAACAATTCACTCTAATTGCGGAAACGCGAACCGAAACGCAAGAAGTTGAAAGATGGCCGATACTCTGCGTTGCGTTTTTGCGTCATGCGTAATTTATAAATGGGTATTTGAAACCATCGTTATTTAACTTGTTGTGCCTGCGTATCTTGCGTAGTCTTAGGTTACACCTCACCTGCCAGTTTTGATTTTTTTTTTTTGCTTATTATACATTTTAATTTAAAATATTCAGAACTTGACTATGCAAGATTAGTGTCTGAATTCGATCGACAAAAATTATTTACTTAAGAATACTTCTCTGGCGTTTTACAAAACGTTAATAGCCTGTGGTACATTTCTGGTGACAGAATTTGCAACAAAACATAATGTGCAATGCTTATATAGGAATTATCCTAAAACAAGGCCAATGACGGGACAAATCAATAACCCGACAAGGCTGAGAAGGCAAGGCCTTAACTCCTGGAGGTGGGTTGGAGAGGGGGAAAGGGGTGGAGGGAAATTCGAGCTTAGGTAGCATCGGGATTGGAGAGAATTAAGAGAGATGATTATATCGGGGCATTATGAAGGTCAGGGGTTGAATCGAACTGCCACGTGGATCCGTGGTTTCCATTCCGCCGCTTTCATGCTCGCATTTTCCTCATCCTTGTGCGCTTTTTAAACTGACAAGGTACCTGACTGAAAAGGAAGTGCTTGTCGGGTAACACGGTAATCAACTGCTTGCTTACTTCGCGAATCGATCGAACTTTATTTCTGTGTTTATTACGCCGGGTCTGTAATTGCACGCTCAAAGCTTGCGCGCGACTCGCCTTCGGGACTTTTTTTTTTTTGCATTGGTTAGTTGGCGTTAAACCAACAAATCACAAGTAAGTATAGAATATATGTCGCTCCGACGTCCTTGCAAAAATCTGTTTATAGTTGCTGAGCTGAACATTTTCAGTGGAGTAGTTTAAAGTGCTGTTTAACAGTTGGCCTGTTCTTCCCGTCTGTAACGAGTCAGTCGGAAACGAAAATAGATTCTTATTATTATTTCAATTTTTCACTGACAATGGCGAAGTTTGATAACGAAAACGTACAGAGGAATGACGCAGGGAATTTGGAGGGAGGACTCGGTCAAGAACGGTAATAAAGAAACGTCCTACCGTTTGGTAGGAGTTGTTTCGAAAAGCTAAGGGGATTCCGAAAACATAACGGCCGGAGTGACATTCTAACCGGGTATTAGAAACTCAACCTCGTCCACCTAGTCAGGTGATTGCACTTTATAGGTCATTATCTTTGAAAGATTTGTGCAATGGGAGTACATGACTTGATAAAAGTTTTTGGACATACGCCATTGCTAAGCAATGGCGTATGTCCAAAAACTTACTCAAGTTTATAGGTCAATGTTACTGTACCTTCATATTGTGTGCTTCCTCGGCTAGGTGATACGCGCAACTTAAACTGTGCTATCCCATCTTCGAAAGCTCTCACGCACAAAGATAAGCAATAACCAACAAGCCTAAAGTACAGCATGGCGAGTTGTTTAAAACAGTCCGTCCGCCCCGTCTTCCATCAGTCAATCACGTGGCCTGCAACCAATCAGTGGTAAAGGAGATTCCGGTGTTATTGTTTTATTTTAATTCGTTGTCTTTATTCATAAAAATAGTCTATTATTCAAGAAACATGAAACTAAAATATTTCTTAATAGCTATTAAATCAAAACAGTCTAAATTTGCCTGACCCATGATGCACTTATAAAATAATTTGTTATTAATTCAACAGAACTACTCATAAAAATAAAAATAAATAGGTAAATTTTTGCGTGGTTGAATGAGCCAACGTCATTAATGTAAAACGTGTTACAAAATAATAAGAGATGCCAGATAAAACAAAGTTATATTAATTTACCATAGCAAAAGAAATTTTTTTTTTTAAATTATAGGTCTAAATGATGCATTAACTTGCATTTTGGTGTTGGACAATAAATTAAAATTATGTTACTATATATTTAAAAGCAATAACAAATTGCGGGATTTTATAAAGTTGAAACTAAATAGGATAAAGTAATCGCTGTCTTAACTATGACTGAAGTACAATAGGTTGAAGAGTTCTGTTTGTTTGTCCAAGGTTCGAGTCAGCGTCGAGGTGTCGCAAGAACCGTCTCGCCACGCCGCGCCGCCCGGCTGCTGTCCACAAGGAAAATATGTTTCGTACCAACTTAGGCGAGAAAAAAGTACTAGATTTGAAAAAAAAAAAAAAAGTACTAAATTATAATTTGTTATGGTGTTTAACAATTTACGAAGTTATTATGACATTGCTCGAACTTAAATATAACACCACACACACACACACATTCCATAGTTTTTAAAAAATAATTACGCTTAATAATAAAACATATTGGAGTTACTATAATATGATTATATTAAAGAAAAATTTACTAGATCTGAGCGTAAATGTACCTGACCACTAAAAAAGTACTAGATCTAGTAGGAAAGTACTAACTGTGGACACCCTGCGCGCCGCTCGGCTGCTGTCCACGGGGAAGCGGTGAGGGGCGGTGTCTGGGTGTGCTCCGCGGTTGCTGGGAGGGGGAGGGGGGGGGGGGCAGTACACCCGGCGACCTTGCCGCCACATTCCTCGGCGCGACACACATCCCGGCCTCTGTCGGCTGGCCGCGCTCACCTTCACACAGCTCGCGTCCCGTTTCCCAGTGTTCACGTCAGGGGCGTAGCCGGGGGGGAGGGGGGAGGTTAGGGGTTCAACCCCCCCTCCCCCCATTAGCTCCAAATATTTAATTAAATTCTTATTCATCACTCAAACAAATTTCATATTAAAATTAATAAAAAATTTACCATTACAATATTTAAATTTAAGTACCGAAAACTATTTTACACCTTAAAAAACAAATTTTCCCGAGGGAGGACCCCCGGACCCCCGCTTTAATACGGGGGGGGGGGGGCATGCTTCTTAACACCCCCCATACACAAATCCTGGCTACGCCACTGGTCCACGTTAGATACTCCCGGCCGTTTCAAGTCTCCCGGCACGATGTTTCCTTCCTGAGACGCTACTTACAATTAATTATCTCTGTCATTAGAAGACTGTAACAGGAGTGTGTCAGTCCGTTTGACTTGTTTGTTTTGTCGGAGCATCACGTCAAAAACTACTGGACCTGTTTCCGTGAATTTCGTGTGTTTAAAAGCTCATGATCAGACTTAAAAACTGGAGTAAATTATATCTCACAACGATAAAGCGAGCCGGATATATAACGATAAAACCACATGTTTTCAAAACCACGTGCAGCCAATATAAGGTGAGCTGGGGTCAGTTTAAGTGACCCTGCACTAGATGCCACGCAGGCGGAGCTGTTAATGTACCATAAAGATTAAAAAATATTAAAAATAAAAAAAGTTCATTGAGTTTCCATTTGTTTTGTTTATTTTACAAATCTACAGTTTTGCTCCGATCTTGATGAAATTTTGCACACTTGACCTTGCAAACACGAGGAGGGTAACTAACTGTATAGGTGATATTTCGAGAAAACCACCCCTAAAACAGTATTTAATAATTCTTGTTGAAATTGCACGAGCGAAGCCGAAAAATGTCTTATCATTATGGATTTACAGAAATGCAAGTAGCACTTGCAATGGCCTTTAAACTGTGCCGAGTAAAACTGAAATGTACGAGGAAAGGTTTAATAGAGCCTGGAAACGTCCATAAAATTCACGTTCAGAAAATTAATAACCTAAAGTATGTTTTTTTTTTTAATTTTAATAAAGTCCAATCTTGTTTTCTCAGCTTAAGGCCCCCGCCTACCCGGAGCTTCCGAAAAAACAACGCGATTTCAAAACTACTCAAGATATCCGAGTGGGGTCTGCTTACGAAAAGCGTTTAAATATTTGCTGAGGGCTGAAAAGTACTTTTGATTTCGGGTTAAATTTTTAAACTTTATTTTTAGAAGAGTTAAAATGGCTAAAACGCGTGTTTCCAGAGTAATTTTTAGGCTTAAAAAATACCTATACAGATTCTTGAAAGCACTTAAAAGCCTTGCATTACACCTTTATCTTAATTTCTCCGCCATAGGCTACAATGTTACTGTCATCACTCAAATTTCACAGTTATCTTGTGACGTCGAGTAGATTGCGCGCCAGTTCAGAGCCTTGCGCTTAGAGGCGATACCGCGCTAGAAGCACCAGCGAGCGTCGCGCTTATCATCCTGCCTCACTAACACACATACACCCCGACCAGACGGCGCCCTTAAGAGGCCACTCCAGTGTTTCAGGGGCACTACGCAACTCGCATTAACCTCGTAAGATTCAATGCTATTTTAATTTTGCTTATAACTAATTAACTAATATAGATTTCGAAATGATGCTTGCTTGATATGTAAGACAACGATGCTCTCATCAAAGCCCCTTTCTTCAAAAACGTGCATAAATTATGGTTCAAACCTAGACAATACACTTATGGATATTAGTAAAGATTAGTATAAAACCATAATTTATGCACGTTTTTGAAGAAAGGGGCTTTGATAAGAGCATCGTTGTCTTACATATCAAGCAAGCATCATTTAAAAATATGTATTAGTTTATTAGTTATAAGCAAAATGAAAATAGCATTGAATCTTATGAGGTTAACGCGGGTTGCGTAGTGCCCCTGAAACACTGGAGTGGCCTCTTAAGTGTTGCGGGCTGCACTGTCTCTTGCAAATAGCACCATTAACAATACAACTACTTTTTTCATGTGGATATATTTGTCATTATTTTGCTAGTTGACAAATGTTATTTAATTAATTTACTTACATTTAATTTGGAAAATATTTTACTATTAACATTTATTTTTAATATACCAACAAGTATTTTTCAAAGTTTATATCAAAACATCATATCATCAAAGTGTTCAATCTTAACACTGACATAACAATTCATGTATAGTAACGAAACCCACTTTACAAGAAAATTGTTTTAAATTTTTTTCTTTCATTTGAATTACTTTTGTTTTTATGATGAATCAAACTTAGACACGATTTCTCGTATAAGTTATAAAATGCACCCAATAGACAACGAGCTGTCACATAAGAAGTTCTTCCAAATGTATTTCTTAGACATAGTCCGACCCGTACTTGCGAAGGTTGAAAGAATAATAAATCTCTCTGGAAAAAAATTTGTCCGGGGGCCGCAAAAAACAACCTGGCGAGCCACAAGTGGTTAAAAGACCAGTCACCTAAAAGAAGCCTTTGGTTGTTCTAAAACAAAACAACCACGTCTGCAAGCGAGCCGGGAATACGATTTACATGCAATTTTCTTAAGCACCGAGTACACACAACACAAACGCTTTTAAACGTGTACAGAATGAGATAGAAAAAAATTGAATCCGTGTTAAAGTTGATTCTAACAAAATTATTACGTCAGCGATTCAAGTCCAATGGTTGCAAACTCTCGAAAAGAACACTCCAAGTCAGTTAGTTGCATCACGTGAAGACGAAGATGTATCGCTTCTTATGCAAGAGCCTTCAATGACTCGTTTCCTTGCTGCAACAGTGCAGAGTGGTTTCCGTGGGAGAAAGCCTGTTTGGCACGTGAACACAATGGCGTATTCGCGGCAACGCCTACCAACGCGGAACTATGCACGCCATTCAAACACAGTCGTTCGCCGTGTTGCCTAACTCCGCGTGGGCCCACTTAATTTGGATCCCGGTGCGCTAGTGTGGCCTGGAAAATAACCTGTGTGCTGGTAAAAGGTGTATCAGTTACAATACAGGAACACCAAAATTACGATTGTATGCATCCATTTAACTTATATTTGTAATTTATCCTGGCGCCGACAGACTGGAGTCGTAGCTGTAACAAAATTGAATTTTCTTAAAATAAATTTTTTATGTTAGGTGTTCAAAAGTGATAACAAATGTGTATTACGACCAAGATTAGCAGGTTTAGTTACGATGTGAACCATCCTTAGCCATATCTTACCGTCTCAACAAAGGGTTGCGACAAGAAAACAATTAAATGTTCATACCACACTTTATATTTTATTTACTTTTTTATTTTGATATCGAATATTTTATTATGATTTTTCTAAGGTAAAGAGTACACAAGTAGACCTTGTTTTCTAGCGAAATTGCAATATATATGTGTGTGTGTGTACATACATATACATAAACATACATACACACATATATACACATAATAGATCTGAATTCAACCAACAAAACTTCGGCTGTAGGTTCATTACTGACAAATTTGTTGTAGCATATGTGTATGACCTATGGTCTAAACGTGCTTGCCAAGGCTGATGTACACCTTTGAAATTAAACCTGAACAACAGGTTTATTCAAATAACAGAGAAAATAGTTAAAATCAAAGACAACGCCTTTTTTGTATTACCCTAAAGGCCTAAACTTTACTGTGTTTGACAAATGCTAGTATCAAATGCGTAACGAAAAGTTACAACGCATAACAGGTGTGCAACACTTAAAAAACACACACACACAGAGCTGCTATTAAACCAGGGCCATTGATAAGTAAAAAAAGATATCAGCCTCAGAATGTACCCGGAAAAAAAAATAAAGTTAGTTTTGTCGTGCGGATTAATAATCCACCTCTTTAAAATCACACTATATTTCCACATTACGGACATTTATTTCAATTAAAAACATTTTACGACCGCGACAAAAGTTTTGCCGTGATTTTATAAAAAAAAAAACGCAGGCTCGCATGGCCGTTTTCTGGAGTTCTTGGCTTCTGGGTTGTGATCGTGTCGATGGCGAAGATTTGACAGACGTTTCGGTCGACCTTAAATCGCCATCATCAGGGTACCTAGGTAACCTTCGACGCGGCAACAACCCAGAAGCCAAGCAACTTCATTTTCAGAACTTAGATTATTTTTTCCAAATAAACCGGTTGTGAAGTTCCAGTACAAAGGCGTCACCAGGCTTAGGAAAGCACTTTATAACATAAGTCGTACGGATGTTTTTTTCAGCTTATTTAAAAAAAAATTTTCCCCGTGAAGAACCTGCAGTAGAAGTTCGTCTGTCGATATTCAGACTTCATCCCGTGCTAAACATTTCGCGCGAAGGCGCAGCAGTCGACTAGACGCCCCGGCGGTAAGACGGCCCACCGTCTCTGGAGACCGCGCGCTGCCGACAGACAGTGTAGTCTACTCACGTCGCCGGTGGAAGAGCCTCTCAAGTGCATGCGCCGTCAGCTACCGTCAGCTACCGTCAGCTACCGTCAGCTACCGGCAACACCTCGCCTCCCTGCAACAGGCAAACAGCACACGCCGCGCGCTCCAGTTCTCTACCCGTAGCTTTCATCTCACAAGCTTCCTCTTCCATGACGACACGGAACAGCAATGATTACCGGTCATGCAAAAAAAAAATCAAATATACTGTAAAACATACGTTACTGTAATATTATAAGCTGGCTTAGAAAATAAGCTAGCATATAGGCCTAACGGTTATAAAAAGAACGTTTGGACAGACAGGACAGTAGAACGTGGGACCAGGATTTTCATCTCGGCGTGTCTGTTGTAGTTCTGACAAATTTTTCAACAAAACTTTAGAAGTCATGTTTTTAACAGCTGCTAACACTTGATACCTCATGGAGTGAAGGATTTGACTAATTTTTTGTTGTTTTTGTTGTTGCTATTACAGTTGTTATTCGTAGAATTTTTACGTAACACGGCGTAAAATTGGTAATTTCATTTTTTTTTTTTGCCTTTATTTAAAGGTTACTCCTGTATACAAAAGTAATTATATGTGTTGACATTTTTCTCCAATTTAACCTCCAATTCAGGAACAACTGATGATTAGCGACCTGCATTTTCGCGCTTTCGATGGCCTTCAGGATAGACTGGACATACCCCTGTACACTCGGGCAAATAACGCAAGTTCATTGGCTGCCAACTTGTAAGTCGTCTCAGCTGGTTTGTCTGTGATTCGATCCTTCTTTGGTTGAGGGTTTATAACTGGTTGAGATTCGTCCAGATGAACAGTAAGCCAATAGCAAAATTATCTAAGAGGTATATGTGTTTGGATTCTAACCTATCACCGAATGAATCCGCGAATTTTGCAGGTATCTACTGATGATACATTTGCAAACAAACGGCCGCCATAATGGTACGTGTAGTACACTGGTATCCCTCCCCTTTTGGTTCACACCCCTCGTCTAGAACTGGACCTTATGCTCCATCTGTATATTTCCCTAATCTGTGTTTATGACAGTATTCTCTTTGATTTGGTTGCTATGCGCTGTTGATGTCGAAGTCATTTCCGCCAGAGTTGCTTAGCAAATGGAGACAAACAAAAATTATTACAGCATTTATGTAAGTAGTATAGTTCAGAGCATGGATGTAAGAAGTAGATTAATGCCTTCAGTGTTCATATTTCCTAATTATAACATGTATAAAGAATATGTTCAGAACTTTTATAACCATGGTCATTTAATGTAATATGTTAGGAATATACTCAGCACATTAAATTAGATTTCTAAAAATTCTTAAAACATCATATTGCGCATATTAATAAAACAACTTAATTTTATTCAGTCTGTTTCAGATCACAAAATCCCATTACATAAAAATAAGTCTATGCACGAATGCATTGATATCTGCTTCAGCTATTAACTTTTCAGCTGTATCCATACTGTTCACACATTATGTGCATTTACACTAGCAACCGAGAAAAAAAAAGTCTGCGAACGGTGCTTTAATTTGTGGAAAGACTTGCGCCGCCAGCGAAGTAATAACAGCTGCTTCAGTGAGGAGTTTTACGATCCACTGTGTACCCAGTAAGAAAAATTGTATCATTTAGCTGATATCCCCGACTTGAATGCAGTCCCGGCTGAGATAAGGAACTCGTTCGCGGAGGAGATAAGGCGCGTTGTGTACCGCCGTGGCGTATCCGCGGTGGCGGAGACACACACACACACTCACACGTGGGTTCCCGGAGACACGACCAAACACGGGGAAGCTGGAGGACCCCCCCCCCCCCCCTTTTCCTCCTTTCCATGCGTCACGGGGCGCTGTCAATCCTAGGCTACTTTCGCGATAGCACGCAAACAGCATGGAAATAGCACGGGCACGCACGCTCAGCCCTCAGCATATAATTCGAAGCTAAACTCACACAAAACAGAACGAGCGGTTCGAAAAATTCCAACTTTTTTTTTATCCTCTTTAATTTTTGCACAACTTTTCACCATCAAATGTTTTGCATTTTGTCATGCATTATTACATGAAGCAGTTGATTTACCTAAATTCAAGCATTTGATTTCACCATTTATTTTCAAACGACTATGATGCTTTGCCTCGCAAATAAATATCACGTTTAAAATTAGTTCCACTTGTTTTTATTTGAAATGTACACATCAAAACGATCGTTAGCTACTCCATGCCGCTGACGCAGTGTTTATCTACGAAGTACCCTACGCTGATAGGTCGCGGACAGAAATTCGGCGCACAGCACGGAGAAAAGTTAGGGGTTCGATAACTTCCCATGCCCCGTTTGCGTGCTGTTTTTCCTGTGTGTGTGCTATTTTCCAATGCATCAGCTGCTATCTGTTTGTGTACATTCAACATCCGTGCGTCAGTGCTGTGCACGTGCTGTTGCGAATGTAGTCCGGCCTTAATGTCCCCGCCTACCCGGGCACACACACGGCGCGCAGAGCTTCAGGAAAAACAACCCGATTTGAAAACTACTCAACATATCCCAGTGGGGTCTGCTTACGAAAATCATTTGAAAATAATTCGCTGAGGGCCGATAAGTAGTTTTGTTTCCGGATTAAATTTTTAAACTGTATTTTTATAAGGGCTAAAATGCGTGTTTTCAGAGTAATTTTTAGGCATAAAACCTGTACAGATTCTTGAAACTACTTAAGGACCTTGCATTACACCTTTATCTTAATTTCTCCGCCATAAACTGTTACGGTCACCACTCAAATGTCATAGTTATATGCACGAAAATAAGACTGCGCACTAGTTCAGAGCCTTGAGCTTAGAGACGATACCGCGCTAGAAGCACCAGCCGAGCGTCGCGCTTATCATCCTGCCTCACTAACACAGATACAGCCCTCGTCTGTGAGTCACCTCGGCTTCTGAGCAGCAGGCAGCGGAGGATGGACCAATCAAGGTTCAAATAAACACACTGGAGACTACCACCGGACATCTCCATTTTAACAACACAGGCGACAGTGTGAGAAATAACCTACTGGCAAGAAGTGTCACTACAAAAATATTAATATGTAACTCATATAAATTATATTATCCGGTGTCAAACATGATTAACTTATTTTTTAAGAAATGAGACACATTTGAGGTTTATTTTCTCGTATAAATCTGTATAATGATCGATAAAAAAATTCTAAGCGAAAATAAAGTTATTTTTATTGCCATAATGTTGGTACAATGTGCATTAAACAAATAAATTATTCGTACTGTGCATACCGTTCTGCCATTTATCGCCAGGTTTTCACACAACATTTTTGGAGCTGTCCAATATTAGTCGCTACTGTATTTTGTTCAACGTCCATCGAATCAAACCACAGCCGTCAAAATAATGAGAGTGAAAAAAAAAGGGGGGGGGGCGGAATAAATTCCCCTGGGTTCGGTCACTCGGTTGGTGGAAGAGGAGAGGTTGGGCAGGGGAGGGAGAGAGGTTGAGATTCGAGATTAATTTTTAATGCTTTGGTTTACCTTATCTGTATGTAATAATTAAAGTATATTGCTGATAGAATTCATAGGAAACCTTACAAGTTATGCGATACGCGCAGATCACGTTAAGAGTTATGGCTTGGTATAGGGCCGAAGCCAGGATTTTGTGAAGAAAGGGGTCCAGTATGACCAATATATTATTTTTATGAGTAAGATTCCTTTATAAATGAAACTAAAAAAATAGGTTTTCACATTAAAATCTCAGGGAATAGTATATTTTTTTATAACTCCGTCTACAGAAAACTGAACATTTTATATTTTGGTTTGTATATAATTGTTTTCAATACTGTTTTATGATTTAGATAAAATAAATCATAAATGCATATATATTAATTAATGTTTATAAATACATGAAACACACAAGTCAAGTTTGTGTGAAAGTCATTCTTACAGTAACACTAGTAGAAACCGGCATTTAATAGAGACTACTTGGAAAAACAATTAATTCCTGCCATTTATGGGTATGAAGCATGTCGGGCTAAAATACGTTACAGTCACACACTAAGGATTAAAACAACCCTTCCAAAATAATCTCTCTCTAACCTCTTATAGCTAGGTTACTTGTAATATTGTTATTGTCTTCGGTTTTTTTCAATCCTGGAAGGGAGGGGTCCTGCCCACCGGTTACGTCACTGCGTGGTAACGTTTACAGTTTGAAGGTTATACGTTAAATAATAGGGACGAACTCATTTTCCCCGGGTGCTGAGTTCCTCAAAGACTCCGGGTTGTACGAGGGCGGCGACATATCGACCACCACGGCCTCCAGTGCGGAGTGAGACACGAGCAGGCGGCTCGGCCGGCCACAACCAGTCTGTAGCTCGGTCCGACGAACCAGACCGCATCAGGTTAGCTTGAAGTCCGGACAGCGGTTCTCCGCGCACCACCGAGCCCCGAGCCGACACGTGAGATGTTCGAGCGACAAGAGCCAGGTGCATCACGTCCCCTGCTCACTGTCGACCCAGTGTCGCGCCGACCTTTCTAGCGACACGTACAGTTCATCATTATGTCTGTTTTCATTCGTGTGTGATAAACTGTTTTAAAAATAGCTATTGGTTTGTGAAGTGAACTGAAATAATGAGCTGTATGAAACCCCAGGTCCGGCTCAATACCGGTTTGGTGCGCCCGCACACTGTCCGACTTGGTGCGCAGAACTTTTGCTGTCCCGCGGTTGGGGGTGCTGTCACAACTTAGAAACACACAACTTAGAAACACATAACTTAGAAACACACAAGATAAGATCTAAGTTATGCCTGTTCTAAATTGTTTGTTTCTAAATTATGACGTTTCTAAGTTATATGGTTCTGCGTTGCGTGTTTCTAAGTTATGGCAGTTCTAAGTTGTGTGTTTCTAAGTTGTGATAGTTCTAAGTTATGACTTTCTAAGTTATGATGTTTCTAAGTTGTGTGGTTCTGCGTTGCGTGTTTCTAAGTTACGTATTTCTAAGTTATGACAGTTCTAAGTTGTGTGTTTCTAAGTTGTGACGTTTCTAAGTTGTGTGTTTCTAAGTTATGTGTGGTTCCCCCGCGGTTGGCGCGTGTTTACAGCCGAGATGGTGAACCAGAGGTTGCGGTGCTGTTCGCCCATCACCACACACCATCAAACCTCAGCCCAACACGGTCTGCCATCCGACCAAGTTGGATGAAACGACGAACCAAGTTGGATAGTGTATGGGAGGCTTTTAGAAGAGGGGTGTCCAGCTATTCCACACAAACGTAGCAAGGAGTCAGAATGGGAGGGACTGACGCGGTATGGGAGTGACTTAGTGTTTGCCATTCAGAGTGTATCATTGAAGCAAGCTGTTTCAGAATGCAGTAGGTAGTTTCATGACATTTCCAAAGTGTTTACCTTCAGGATGTGTTTACATAATTGCCTGTCATTATTATTAAAGTATCGACCAAAAATTTAAATAAATTGGAAAGTTTGTGTTCCACCAGTAAAAAATACTTTGTCACACGAGCAAATTAATAATCATTCATAAAAGTATATTACATCTGTTAGAAACAAACCATCAGCAGTCCTGCTTTCTCTTCACACGAACCAAGTGTTGATACCGGAGCAGCATTCATGGGATGGAACGACGTGGTAAAGTATTAACACACTACAATGGCATTCCAGAGCAAGAATTCCGGTCCGGCCATCCTGATTACGGTTTTTGTTGTCTCCCCCCTCCCCCTAAAAAAAATTAAACAAAACACTCCAGGCAAAAGCCGGAACTGTTCCTTACATTAGTACATGGTCGATTCCTGTCCCCGATGTTCTTGTTTTGTGTTGTGTGTTGTCTATGATAACCTCACCTATAGGAGATTAAATATGAAATAAAAAAACTCGTAGATATCAAATGGCTGGGAATAGGGGCTAAAATCCTGTAAAGTCCTGGGGCCCGTTGAGTTCGGCCAGGTGTGAGGCTGGCCCCCGAAAAACGCACTCGAACCGAGACATTTAGAAAGTATTGACAGGATGAAAAAGTGTACATACAATTAAATATTACATATGTGCTTTTAAATCTTATACTTTAGTGATTGATATTGAATACTGGTCCATATAGTTAAAACATTTTATTACGAATAACATTGATATAAATTGTGTTTATAAACTTTTTCGAGTGTATTTATATGAGGTTACAGTCTCGTATGTTTTCATTATAAAGGATCACATTATCATTTAATAAATAATTTAAATTAATAAACTAGAATAAACATTCAGCATATTTATTAATTTACATTATTAATTAAATCTTATTTGAATTATTTTACTATATTAAATAATTAACTTTAACCGCGTGTTTAAATTAATATTGAATACTGAGTATTTATTAATTTTCTAATTTGAGTTTATACTTTACTAACCGTATTTATAATATCACTCCATTCCTTTTATTATTTTATTTATATTAATTATTACGTCAAGTAAGTATAACTTATAAAGCGCGTGCATAAGTACAAGCACCCATTTACTTTAAATAACCTGCTACCAACTTGTTCGAGTGTGCCCCTGGCACTGCTGTAAAAAAAAATGCAATAATAGGCTCGACTCTTTCTAAAAGATGACATAACATGTTTACCGTGAAATAATATCACAAAATAGTTAGGCCATAACACAGCCCCTAGATGTGAATACCATCTGGGCAGAAAAACAATAGTTGGAGGTTGGAGCCAACTTGTTTGTCAACAAAAATTCCAGAAGCTCGTGGAAAAAAATTACGTGGCATAATTAAGCATTGTTAGGTTAAGTACACTTTAGAATCTTTGATAAACAGTTTTCAAAAAATGCGATTTTGGCGGGTCTGCCTATATACCCACAACGCGAGAGTCTACGACCGGTTGAACAGATTTCAATCGGTAAATTTGTTTCACTACAGATTCAGTTAACATGCTTCTGTCGACTGACAAATCGGCGGAAATCACTGGGACTCACCGGCCGAGGTTTACGACATTCACTGCTAAAATTCAATTTAATCTGTGGAAAGAACTAATATTTAAGTGCAGTTCTTTCATTGATTACTAAGATTTAACTAACATTCTTGCGGCAGTATTTCAACTAATTTACGGTCACATTCAGCTGATTTTGAACAGTTTAAACAACTTCACCTTTATAATGGTTGAAGGAAGCGTAATTAATTAAGGCTTAATGTCTCATTTAAATTGGGGTCACTAGAGACGAAGAGATCTGAGAGAAAGGAGTAAGTACCCCGAGAAAATCCGACGCTTCACGACAACTTCCCTCAGGTTTCCCAGTTGGGAAAACACGGAGGAGGAATCGAAACGGGGCCGCCTAGCCGGGAGGCGAGTGACGAGGAATGCCAGATGTGGTCTTCAGCGGGCCTCGGACGGCGCCTGGTGGTCATGTGTCACCGCGCCGGACTGACGGCCTCGCCCGCCGCGACAAAGGCGGCCTCTGTGCCTCTGAGCGTGGCCTCGCGCGCTGCTCCGCACAACGCGTGTCTGCTCTCCCGCCGGCCAAGGAGGTGGCAACCACAACCGTCGAGAAGGGGGGACATTATTTCTTAATTAGGAGGTTGTAAGGCGCCTAAGGCGTCCGTTGGAAAAGTATGAATAGAACAAACACTTTGATTTAATATATGCGAATTTTATTTAATAAATATGTTTCTTTTAATATTGTGCCTATGAAAATATTTATATATTAAATGATAAAACATCTGACAAAAAATTATATAAATATATATACATAAAATACAATACCAGCGGATTTTTAATGAAATCATAAACTTCAAAAATATAAGTATATTTAATAAATAAAATCAAAGATTTTCGAAAGGGCATAAGTACAAAATTCAAAATATCACCAAAAGATTCTCAGTGTGACCATTATAAATTTCCAAAAAGGAAAAAAATTTCACAGTTTTTCGTTTAGAGCTAAATTTTCTGAGATATAAACATTTTTAGTAATTATAAGCATAGTTATTAGTAAGGGCATAAAGATAAATATAAAACCACTTGAATTTTATAGTTAAGGCGTGTTCAATTTATGTAGCTGTATTTCAAATGTTCCTCTATTGTTACACTTCCATTTTCTATTTTATACATACTGTATCTCTATGGAGTAGGCTAATATTTGTGTTGCATGATAGGTTGTCTCCAAAGTACATATCTCTTTGGTGTTACAGCGTCAGTGAGTGGTGAGCGAACTATGATGCTTGATTTACCTTGATAGGACGAATATTACTATTGTTTGAGATACGGAAAATTCGCGCATTCATTTAGTCTTAGAGTGCAAACCATCACTTTCTTGTGTTCATGAGTACCGTAATAATTTGGATACGCCCCTCTGCGTAGGTGAACCAACGATGTCATGCTAGGAGAGAAGTAAGTGAATCAGGTAGTGCCAATTAACAAGAATAAAAATGTTATCCCTAAGAAATCCACAAATGAGAAAGCAAACATGGGTTTGAATTCTACCCTGAGGCCAGACGAATCCGCGAATTTTCCGAATTTTCTCTATCTATTATCATTATGTAACTAGATACGCACAGATCAAGTTTAAAGTTATGGCCACAATAACGTTTACAGTCTAAATTCTATTTCAATTGTATAATTTGAAAATTTGTGAATCAAGTAATATAACAGGGGACGACCGATAAAATTATCTATCCACGGATCATTGGTTTCTCTGGATGGTCATGGTGGGAACCTGTATATGCCAAGATTAAAAGCAAAATTTCCACTAGCAGTTCGACAAAGTCCTCTACATATAACAATAAATTCTCAGGTTTTTTTTTTAAGTAATTGAAATGTCAAATTTCAAACTTGAGGGTAATATATACACAACGGAAGAACATTAAAGCTACCAGTGATTTACTGGAATTTTTCACATAATATTTTGTTTAGTTTAATCTTCCTCCATGGGTCACTAATAGATCAATTATTGTATTAACATTGACAAGGATTTTATAAAAAAAACTATTGATATGAAATTTCTGAAGCTAAATAAATATAATATTTTCAACAATCATTATCTGCTTAGCGTGCTTCATCGTAAATATTTATCCACAATCATAAACAATGGGAGTGAAGTAATATAGAACTTCGTGTCGTGACATGGTTTATCGTATGGCGAAATCATAAAGCCTTTTCACACAATCAAGTATTTATTGAATTCAATCCATTTACTGTTTATGTTACTTCATGTATTAAATTAAGTACTGGCCAGTAGTATTTTGAATTAGCTGTGGTCATCACTCAAAGTAGGTAAATAAATAAATAAATAATGGACAATATACTGACAGTATTCCTGAATGCATCTCAAACAGAGTTTGATGCAGCTACGAGCATAACGGTATGTCTACCTTCAAACTACATGTAGACCTACTGAAAATAAACGTGTTTCTTCGTAAATTATGACCAAGGGGAGAGTTTCGGCAAGCGTAGTCGTGTTTAAATAGGCAAGCTGATTAATAATTCGCCGTTTCGAATATCACCGCTCCTAAATACTATACAGCACTTACGTCGGTACGTTATTAAACTGAAAACGAGATGTCCACAAACGCCGTAAGGCTTAACTTAATGTATATTGACCCTGTGGTTGTGTTGACTTCGTCGACGTGCAAACGTATATTGGTGAACGGACAGCAAGCAGTTTATTAGCTTGCAATCATGTCTTCGCTCGGCAGCCGAGCGAGTTGAGGCAGCTTGACATATGCGATAGTCTGCTCCGTGATCGGGAGGACGTGGGTTCGATTACCCGCGACAGCAGAGAATTTACATTTCGAACTTCCACACTTGACGTGTTGAACTTAGCGAACTATTAAGTAAGCTGTCTTCCGTTAAGCCTACCAGTAATTTAATTCGGAGACATGGGTTACATTAAGTCATCTTATTAAATAAAAAAGTTTATCTATAGCGTTTGACCTACAATGAAACGTTTAAATAATTCGTGATCAACTTAGAAAAACGAAAATTAACTCTTAATTACCCTCATACGTCCAAGTAGTAGAGTAAAAACTTCAGCATACAAGCATATATAATTATAAAAGTTTTCAACAATTGAAGTACCCTACGAAATACGCTTTGAGTAAAATTTAGATACGGTCCACGAGAAATGTTTTTTTTTCTTATAGCATTGTTTCCAAACATTACAAAATAATTAGGAAACATGAATGTCAAAAATTATTTTAGTTTTAATTAAAAAGTTATTTCCATGTGTTTTTTGGGGGGTGGGGTGGGGGTAAGGTGAGGTAATTGTTGATGCTCAACAATTAGAGTACTCCAATTCGCAATATGCACGCTTCTTAAAAAAGACCTCAAGTGGTAGAAAGAAGTAAAGTATTCAAAGGGAAATTGGCAAAGGTACAGTGCAAAGAAATGGAGCACAGATATTCCACTTGATTAATGTACAAGGAATTGTAAGAAGGACCAAAGTGCTGAGTGTTGGTTATTTCTAACACAGGTTATATCGACAGGCAGACAGAAAATTTAGCTAAAACTCTGACACACAATTTAATACCAAACAAATTCTGTTAAGTGGGCTGGTTACCGTAATATATATTTTTTTCCAGTTAAATGCAATATTTGTTTAAAAATTAAAAAAATCCAAGGTATAATATATATTATTTTTATTTTCTGGAAAATATAAGTATTTCCTTTATCTTATTACGTGTTGTAGTTACAATTTAATGTAAACAATCTGTATTTACTTTCTTCTACAAGATCCAAGATAATAAAACTAATTATGGGTTTCAATGTTTTACATCGCTTTGTAAAGCATTATAAAATTCAATAAAATTGAATTGTAAAATACAAGCATGAGTAATTAAAGTGTAAAATTCAACAATACCAATAAAATAAATCCCGGCGAACTTGTTCTCAATCAAAACAAAAACAAAACTCAAGTCTCAGAAATAGCTATATTTCGAACTGTGAATGGGTTGTGTAATAGCAATATCAACAAATTACAGGCGCCAACATTTTTTCATCTCCAAACAATACCTGTTGACGTACTCACTATGAAGTAAATGTTAGTCGAGTACATAGATTTTCCTAAATGTAAACATAATAAAAAAAATATAAGTTTCACACCTACCTCTTCAAATAATCCAATTAAAGCTTTCCACGATTCAATGACAAATCGAAAAACCGGAAATTTCACTGACAGTACTTCATAAACAAAGCAAGGCGAGATATCCACAGATCTCACACTACACCCCACGTTAGCATCTGCAAATGCAAAAATTACAAGCTCACTAGGTAGACAGATATCTCATAGATAGCACTACAAGGCAATTTAGCCTCGCACAGGGTACAAACTACACCACGATCAATAGCTTCTAAATAGACTTTCAGAACACACTCCATTACATATTATTCGCAAACGACGGAATATTTATTTCTAGCATAATAATTTAACATTTATATTTATCATTATCTATTTTCTTTGTTTTGTTCACGAAACTTGCATAGAGTAATATTAATATGAAGAGGAAGAGACGGATAAAATAATATTGCACTATATTGAAATTAACATTTATTTATTTTTTTAATTACAAGAAAGCATTAACTATGGTATCATCAAATATTGTAGAACTCTTGTATGGTAGAACCTACAGCAATAATTGATAGCATATAGCTTGATTATTCATATGTTCAGAACCTAAAGAGAATAGCTGGCTACAATTGATGTGCTACACTGACAAATACATTTTATTCTTTATAAACAAACACATATAATCATCATGGATTATATAATCGCCATTTTGGAAAGAGGAAATGGATGGTTGATAACAATGATCCAGTTTGTTTGGCTTTATTTTTGCATGTACACGTTTCACCTGGCTCTTCTGTTGGTTATATAACAATAGAGGATTTAACACCCATACCTCACACAATATTTAAATGCATCTTAATTTAACATAAATGTGTTCCATTAGGACTTGTAATTGTGGCTGTATTAACATTAGTCCTAATATTCTATCAATTATTTTTTGTAGTTATCTTTATACATTAGTATTTTTTAAAGAGTATCAATTGAGTTCTATAATCAAAATGCACAAAATATTTTCTTTTTTAACATATTAACTACTTACCACTCAAATCCAATGATGAGTATTTTTTTACATCTCATCCCTTACAAGTAAACGGCTAGCTTTGGTTAAATAATATATGTGTATATTATAATGTACTAAATTAATGTGCAAACATTATTACGTGATTTTTTTTTATAATTAATTAATTGCGGGGTTATGTAATTGTAGCAAACCATTCCTAGCAAATGATTTCAGCTTTACCGGTTGTACAAAGTCAGTTACAATAAACTAAGATAATCTATAATGTTAATATAAATAATATTCGTTGAAAGTGGTCCATCAGAATAAGCAAAATAAAGGGAAACAAACACACAAGTAAGTATGCATTGCTCCGTTTAATATAATATGAATAATTTAACTTTCATGCTGTAGTAAAAAGAGACAGTAAATAAAATAAACCATGAGTAATATATTGTTTAACTTAAACTTTTAAAATATGACTTCTGTTGAAATATTTAATTCATTAAATCGATTATTAAATGTTAGGTTAGTGAGTAAAATGGCAGCTATCGTAGTTAAATTTGCTTGTGTAGTGCTGGTAGCAGCTGTAACAGGCGCAAATACGGAAGTAACGGAATCAACTACTTTTGCGTTTCCTGACTTTCAATATAAAGAAACCAGTAAAAATGTGAGTGCCAATTGCATCTATTAATGGAAAAGTTAAAGTGATCAGTGTAAAGATTTACGGACACTTGTAATCTGTAGCTGTGAACCATTGACTAATGGTGAATTCAGACAGATTATTGTTTTATGTGCAAAGAAAAGAGGGCAAAAATTGGCTTACCATTTCTCAGAAATAGTCAAAATCAGCTTATGTAAACAAAGCCATGTTGGTTTGTTTACTATCTGAACACTAAACACACTTTTTTGTGAAAAATAAAAAAAAGTTAAGTTGTAATTTGAAACAAAACCTACCGATTAAAATGCACTTAAAAATAATCAAACACGAACTCGGACATAACTACGTTACATAAATATCCATAACCTTAAAAGATGCATCCACTGTCATCTACCATTTGAAATCATTTAACTGTTTTTCTGAAAGAAAAAAAGTTGCTGTGACGTCAAAGTATGTTTAATTATGATTTATACTTGTCATATATGTATCTATATTGGCTTTTCATCTAATCACTTGCACTCTGAAGTTATAGTTATAAAAATGCTACATGTCTTCTTTCAGCAGCATCACAGCCAGTGTTGTCAATATAAGCATAATATCTCTAATTGGAACCTAGATTAGGGTGACCAAATCATAAACTTGAAAAAACGGGACACATCCAAGGAGGGTTTGGGGGTGATACCCTCCAGCTAAAGGGGGGTCTGAGGGGCCTCCATCGAGATGTAATCATTGAAACGTGCTCTTTTTTTCTAATTTGAGACCTATAAATCTTTTTTCAATTTACCTATGAATATGTAATTTAATTTAAATTGTAAGGCGTATAATAAATAAAAACAATTATTTTGCAGTAAATACTTATTTATTATAGGTAAGTATTAATACTTCAAAACATAATTAAACAAGATAACTAAACTTGTTAGACAAAGTTATGTTTAAAATCTTTAGGATTTCAATTGGGGATATTTTTCTTTCGTTCCAGCCAATTTTAAAACCTCTTTCTTTTCCAATATAAAGTTGTAAAAACTAGAACAGTACCTGCAAGATTTCAGAAAGGGTATCCACTCCCATCTTGTTCCTTTCATCCGTCCATTGAATGTTCATAAGCGAAAAGATTATTTAGTATTACCATTATGGGCAGGGATCTCAAACACATACTGGCATATCTTCAAAAATTTAGAGTGCTGTTTTGGCCTGGTATGCATTTTAAAAAAACAAACCCATTTTTCGTGACACAGGTGGTTTTTTTTATCTTCATCAGTCCATTCTTTTATTTTTTCACTTACAAAATCCACTAATGGTGCCAGTTGATCAAATAGCAAAGTATCATTTATGTCAATGCTTTTTTCATTGAAGTAACAAATAGTTTCTTCAATTTGTTCCCAACTGGGGATCTCTTTCAAAAGCATCCATTTAAACTTTGAGAAAGTAGAGAACTGTCGAGGAGAGGGGAAGACGGCCCAAGGAGAGGCACGACAAAAGTGTATCTTCAACCCAACATAAATACGGGACATTTAGGCGTCCCGGAAGACTTTTTCAGAACCCTGTGTACGATCGTTAAAAAACGGGACAATCCTGTTTTTACGGGACGTTTGGTCACCCTAACCTAGATTGAACACCACTACTATTTATATTGATCAAGTTAGGGGAGGGAAGTTATTAAATAATTTACAGCAGTTTCTTGGAAGAAAAATGTTGCTAATAATTTCAAACTGATGTTTTTAATTTTAATCTTCAGAAATGATATTACTCCACAGCCAAAGCAGTAAATCTGATTATGAATTAAAATAATCTCTATAGAAATTTATGAACTCTTTTGAATTTTGTGTTTATACTCAGTCATGACGGTGTAACTAAAAAAATCCTGTCCTTTATAAGATGGAGTAGATGCCATGCAGCCATTGTAAGAGACAGTATTTGATAAAAAAGAAAAAAAAATCAGAATAAATGTAATGCACTGTACATGTCTTGAAATAGTGAAATAAACAAGAAGATGGAATAAAAACAGTGATGGTCAATGGTGGCCCCTTAGATTTAATAATAAAAAAAACTGGAGGGACAACAGTAACCTTCTTAAGTCTGCTTCTAAATTTTCATGTTCATTCTAGCTGTATAAATGTATTATTTTACATTTTTAGAGTTACTATACTGTAATTATTAAAAACTTTAGTATGTATTATAAAAAATGAGATAAAACTATAGTTTTAACAATGAATTTTCCAAGCCATCAGAAATGTGTTAAAATAGCCTTTTAAATGACCATTAATTTTTCAAAATTTCATTCTGTCCACCTAACTGGACGGTATTCCATAAGACACATAACTCAATAGTCAACTGCGCTCCCCAAAATTCTAAGTACATTGGTAGTACCTATATATTCCTGTTCAACCATATCTGTTTTCTTAAATCACTCCAGAAAGATGTTAAACTGGTTCTTTACAATATGCCATTTCTGATTCTTTCATTAGCACCCCCAGATTGCATTGTGTGAAACTTATTCTAAAATGACCTCACTGCCAAGTAGCTTAAGACAAATAATAAAATACATCACTACACTTGTGTTTGAATTATTGCAGGAGATAGCATTTCGTGAGTTCGAGTCGGCATGCGAGCAGAGCCCATCCTGCTCTCACATGACGAGTTTGTCCAGAGTTCGGTGTGTGAGGGAATGTATCTCCCCGTCTTGCTACCAAGATATCTACCAGTCTGACCAAGTGAGTGCAGTTTCACCTGGGGTTCTGTTCGATAGTTTTGATGTGGGAAGTTTTAAAAATGTAAAAAGTCTGGTACAATATGGTTATTGACAATAAGAAAAACAATAGTGATGTCAGGGCTCAAGCTGATTGTCTTGAATATATGTATGCATTTACACTGTGTATCTTTGTAAAATGAACTTTAACTAGTGGCAAGTATTTCTTTGCACCAGACTGTGTTTGCCAAAAAGTAGTAGACAAGCATCGGGACACATCTAGTGAGAAAAGACAGTAAATGTGTTTGCTTTCATGAAATAAGTAATATGCTATGTAATAAGTTGACACAAATTAACAATTCTTTTACTATGTTGGTACCTGAAGACAGACTACCCTAAGTGGCCACAAATGTCTTGAGTATAAAAAATAATACTGTATATATAAATAGAATAAAATTAAAATTTCAAGATTAAGATGATGCTGAAATATGAAACCACTAGTTGTCCTTTAATGCTGTCAGTTGGAATATGTGAAAGGCAGGTTAAGTTTAAGCTGAATTGTGTGCAATAGGAACTAGAAAATTGATTACAAAATGTTCAGAGTGGCTAGCATGCACTGATTTAACCACCTTTTGATTTTGAAGTTTCTAGTTTAAGTACAAATTTTCTGAGGTCACATTTAGTTTTTATAACTTTAAATTAATGTGTATATGAAACATTTTTATTGTAAAATTAATGTTATCACTGCATTGTGAATTTACAGCCAATTGGGAGTGAAATTTCCGTTTTCTGGTTCTTTAGCGGAAGAAATCTCGAGAACATGGTGGATCACGTACAACCTTAGATAGTGTTTGTATGTTTATGTATATATTTATTCTTCCAATCGCTCAATAAATAAATATCTATGTATTGTAGTGACTTCGGTGGTGGATGCTCTTCACGAAGTTATAAAAAATTTTGCAAAATATCAGTGAAAAGTTTGTTACCACTTGAGAAGCCATGTCCCCTATGGCTACTACTATACAGGGGCGTAACCAGGGGGGGGGGGGGGGGTTTTAGGGGTTAACCCCCCCCCCCCCCCATTAGCACCAAATCTTTAATTAATTTCTTATTCATCACTCAAACAAATTTCATATTAAATTTAATAAAATTTTTACCATTACAATATTTAAATTTAAGTACCGAAAACTGCCAAAATAGCACTATTTTACACCTTAAAATCCAAATTTTCCCGGGGGAGGACCCCCCGGACCCCCCGCTTTAATACGGGGGAGCCATGCTTCTTAACACCCCCCATACACAAATCCTGGCTACGCCACTGCTACTATAGACCCATATATTAGTGCCAGTAGTAGTGTAAGGTTTTTAAATACATGTTTCAAAATACCTCCTCTACCTTCCAAAAATAAATTCTGTATCCAACACTGTCTCTCTTAAAGCAAGTAGCTTTTTTTTATTAGTAAATCTTCATCTATACATATTTACTTTTGCTAATACTAGAGCACATAATCTAGTACAATACACTCACGGTTATTTGGGGTAATGACTGGTAAGAGGTCCACAGATAACAAAAAAAAAAAAAGTTAAAGAAATGTAAAAAAAAAAAAATATTCCAACATCTAGACAAACACTGTATAAAGTTGTACGTAATAGCAGGTACTAAAGACATTATTTACAGAAAAAGTTGCAGTACACAGGGTGTCTACCGACCCTGGAAAACCTGCAAAAATCAGGGAATATTGTAATCAGGGAATTTTTTCAAAAATCAGGGAAATTTTTGTTTGGTAGGTTGTAGTTGGCAATACGTTTTTTTGTTTATTGATCAGCTTGCATTGATGTAACATCAAGTGTATCCCCTCCCATTTTTATTTTTGAATCGCAAATAATGAACAGTTCCCATGTCCATTTTCTTTTATTTACCATCGGATTCGGAAGTGGTGTTAAATCACGTGATACAAACTGGTTCAAGCTGGTCTGTTATCCTGCTGACGTGACGTGCTGCAGCATGTGCTTCCCACGTTTGGATTATACCGACAGGTGCATATAATTTTAAGTAATCATGGATGCCCCGAACGTAAACTGGGCATTTTTGTTAACTTTGAAAATACATATCACAGACACTTTTGGTGAAGATTCGCCATCGTTGCTAGAAATTTGTAGCTGTGGGCTTCATACGGTCCATGGTGTTTTCAAAACTGGAATTTCTGCTACACAATGGGATGTTGTTAGTTTTTTGAGGCACAGTTACTTTTTGTTTAAGTATGTACCTGCAAGGAGGGCAGATTACATTAGAATAACTAGATCAGAGCTTTTTCCCAATAAATTTTGTGCAATCAGATGGTTAGAAAATACTGCAGTTGCTGAGCGTGCCATGAAAACGTTACCCCACCTAAAGAAATTTGTTAGTGAAGTTTCTATTTCATCTGTTTTTCAATGTAGTGGAAAGTGCTCTTGAAGATGATCTTCTAGAAGTAAAATTTACATTCTTCCACTCTTTGGCATCAGAGCTGGAATTGTTTCTTACAATGTTCCAAAGTGAAGCACCCATGGCACCTTTTCTGTATGATTCACTGGTAGACATTTCATTAGTTTTGGCAGGAAAGTTTGCGAAACGAGAGGTACTGAAGAGCTTTAGGGAGAAACGCAATGTATCTCGATTGGATGTAGATAACCAGGAAAATCTATTGACTGCTAACGATATCAAGTTGGGTTATGTAGTACGCCATGCCATCAAGAAAGAGAAAGTACCAGAAAAGTCTGTCCTGTTACTGAAAAATGATGTTAGGACTTGTCCAAAGGTTATGGTAAAAAAACTTCACGACAAAAGTCTCCTGAAGTACAAACTTACCAAAGGAATTTCCTGCTTATGTCCGTCTATGGCTTTAAATTCGGGTGTGAGGAAACAGCATGTGAAGTACAGTTTAGAATGTTGTCTTCGAAACAGGTGGCTATCAGGACAAGAAGCTGATAACATTGAGTGATCATATCAGTTGGTATGTTCTGACATCGTCCGGGCCTGCGGCCCCTGTTTAAGTCCGATATGCCACCGCCCAAACACCACCCACCCTCCATTCAAACCTCCCGCCTACCCGTGCGTGCGTGTGCGTGCGTGTGTGTTCGCCCGGCAAGAGGGCGCTGTCGAGTCAGTGCACCGCACCCCTAATACATAAGTAAATATAATTGTGTTATTTGTTTTTATGTTCCCTAAGTGCAACGTGACGGCAGATCGGCCGGGAGGGTTTTATGTACTTTTAATTAAAATAAGGTAACAAAATAGAATAGCGTTTCCGGACATTCCCGAGGAAACCCGAAGCCAGACAATAATTAAATGTTCTTCTTAATAATTATAATTTGTACAATCTTTTCTCTTTATTCAAAAAAATGTCACATAATTTTTAAATCATAATTATCATGTTACTTTAGTTTCCCGTGGCACGAATTCATAAATATATTAACGGCAATTGTTTCGGCGGGAGGACGCCATGTTAGTCGAGCCGAGCCATGATCTCAGCCCAGTCCGCCGCCATTAACGACCGAGAGTAGACGCGCCAGCACTCCGGGGACCTCACCGTTCGTTTTCACCGCCAAGTAATTCTGTTTCAATTTAATTCCGTCTAAATCGTTTTCTTTTCGTCCTCTGAGCTGCTCTCGGTCGAGGGACTGCATAACTAATTGTCTTACGACCAGTAACGGTCTTTTCTCTTTTGTAATACGTAATGTGAGATGTGACCACGTGGGGGTCTTCACACCTAAACCGATTTGTGCCGCGGGTGTTCAAACAGTTTCAATCGTGTACGTGTGTAAATCAAATTTATTATTTTCTTATTTAAATCTGTTCGACCACGTGGAGTGTGACGGCGTGTGGGATGCCTGAGAGCCCACTGCGTAGATAATAGCGTGCCCGACGCTGAGAGAGGGCATGGATTCGTGCTAGGTGTATTCAGGGGGAAATTAAAATCACGCCTCACATGGGCGACGTCACGACCCTGGGAAAGAGTCTCACATCGGTCCGTGCACGTGGCACGGTGGCGCCTATAAAATCTGAGCACGCATTAAAATTCAGTCATAAAATATCAGAGACTACGGCCCCCGTATCAGTTCCTCGCAAGATTCTGAAGCACTGTTCTCGTCTTTTTCTCAAGAAGACGGGCGCCTTGATCGCTTGTGGATGCTCATTCTTAAGGCACATACAGTAGCTGCCAAAACAGGCCTTCTAAAGTTTGTGAGGATGATGTTGGTACTTTCCCATGGAAATGCATCATTGGAAAGAGGATTTTCAGTGAATTCTAATCTGCTGACTGAAAACTTGCAGGAAGAAATACTGATCGCACAAAGACAGATGTACGACTTTGTTCAACGTTCTGGAGGTGTAGAGCATGTTGATATCACCAAGTCCATGTTACAGTATTTAAGAAATGCTAGTTGTAGGCGTAAGGAAGCCCTGCAAACAAAACAAAAAGAAAAGGAAGCTACAGACAAGAAGAAGGCAGAAAAAAGAAGAGTTGAAGAGGAGATCAAGGCATTGCAGTTTAAGAAGGCTCGAGTGTTGGATTTGGCTTGTTCTGAAGCAAGTGCTATAGATGCAAAAGTTGAGACACTGCGAAATTGACGGGAGCTTCCTTTTACTAATGTTTTTTGCAAATGTAAGTGTGTGAAATATTTATAGCAGCATGTTTTATTTGCCATCAATTGAGTCACTTTGGCCACATCTAGAAAAAGGTAATATTTTTACTAATTTAAGTAAGTTGAAATACTTTGAAACCCGTCAATGTATTGTTAAGCAGTTTTTTCAGTTTCGTGGAATGTCGTAATTGTGTTAAATAAAACCTGGAAAAATCAGGGAATTTCATTTACTAGATCTGATAGACACCCTGAGTACAATTCATTAAAAAAACCAGCCGTATTGTACGTCTAGCTGGTTGATAATTTTTATTTTTTGTTGAATTTCAAGTACCACAATTTATGTTTTCTATTTATCATTATTGCCTAAAATTGCTGCTCTCACTTTCCATTTTCAAATGTATGTTTTGTTTTCAGTTGGAGGAAGGAGAAATCGATGTTCGCCTCAATTCTTTCAAAGGATGTTTTGTTCAACGTTCAAATCGTCCTCGCCCGTAAAATTGCATTTGTCTGAATAGTAATATGTTTCATTCAATGACTGTTTAAACCTAACAAAAATGAGCATTAAAAATGAAATTTGATCATAATTATTCATTTTAAAACAAGTGCAATTAAATGTTAATGCATATTGTTTAAGTTGCCATTATTTCTTTGTATGACTATAAATCATAACTTAACATTCCCAGATGTTCCTGAATGTTATATAAATGGATGAATCATGCAGATCCACCATCTTTACAATATTTCTGAGACTTCCACGGATGGCAGCACCGTGTTTTGGGGACACATTTCCGTTCCAATCGACCAACATTCCATTCACGAAATTACATCTCCCAAATGCAGCATGCCAAGTGCCAAGATGTTTGCACTCAAAAATTAAGATCGTAGTTTGAACTGCCAATCTGGTGTCTCACCTTTGAAGGCGTTAAGTCACCTATGAGCACAACGAAGTGATTAAACAATGTTTGTATCTCCAGCTATTGACAGCATGTATCCTACTCTTGTTGCTACACATGAATGGGTGAAGCTACGCATGAAAGGGTGAAAATTAACGATGCGAGAGACTGGAGCAAAAATTTAGGTACTACAACAAAATGCAATGTCATAGGAAAGGAAAGAAAATGTTATGAGTTCATACATCATTAAAATACTTCAGGATATGCCAAACACTTGCCTGCCTGTGGTGGTAGCACACACAGGGTCACCATACCCATTGCAAATTACATCTATCTGGAAGTAAAGTTTTATTAACTTTACCAGTCATACTTTTCCATATTGTGGCATGTATACTTAAGGTAGCAACACTACTGCTAATATATTGTGTTTGATTATATTTGTATTAATTTTCTTTCCAGTTGCTATTGTAAAACCTTTTTTTTTCCTGACTGTTGAAGAAAATATGCTCTTAAATTTTCTTTGTAGATTGAAGTGATGAGATTTAAATAAGTTTGAACACAGCAGCTCCACTTAAGATCAAGTAGAAAACTCGAAGAAGTGTTTGATTTAAATATTTAAATCAAATGAAAAAACATTCCTCATGATTATGAATAATGAAGGGATGATGTATGCACAGGAATTGTATTTAAAACTCACTCATAACAATTTTTAGGAATCAAAAACTGCAATACAATTTTATGAAAACACTTTATTAATACATTTATTGGTTTCAAATTTGTAAATGAACTAACTATTAAAAAATAAATAAATAAAAATGTTGGTTTAGTTTTGTTTAAAGAACTACAACATGTTTATATACAAATCACATTAACAGTCACAATACAAATACTATATATAGATGTACACAAATACTGGTTTTAAAATTTTTTTTGATTATTGTTTTAAGGCCAAAGCATAAATTATGGAAAAATACACATTATGAATTACAGAGAGAAAAAAATTAAAATGCACAAGAACATTCTAACATGATAGAAAAACAAACCTTTATAAACTACGTATATTTTATGTTTGATATGATGGTACATATCTTAAAACATTCAGTATGAACAGTACAAATTATTTGGCATTATGCTGCACTATTAAACATGAAAATGAACATTTTTCAAGCTGAAGGCTCCGTCTCACATTCCATGTTGGTTAACTAATTTTCTTGTCATGGCTATTATTTGAAGGCTTTTCCTTAAAAATCTTTTTCACAGTATCTCCTTTCACAAAATTTTTTCAAAAGATTTTTTTACGAAATATTATCTAATGGCAGTAAGTCACAAAAGTGTTCGTGGTTATGATCACTTGTGTGACCATTTAAAACTCATAAATAGTGCTTAGAATTTAGTTTAAAATTTTTTTTGACCCAACAAGAATTGCAAGAGAGCCATCAGAATAAACTCACATGAAAATTCCTTGATAAATAACATGATTTGGTTCACCTATTCAGTAAAAGATATTACAAAAATATTTATCCTACTTTTCAAGAGTTAGTAAGAGCACAAAAGTTCAAAGGAAAAAAAAAGTACCTGAAATTATTTTAAAACAGCAACACTTCCAGTAAGTCTGCGTCTAACTCAAAAGTATGTCACAGACGCCCCTGACTGCTACCTAATGGGTATGGGCCATTGTCTGCTTCTTTACTGTAACACAGACAAGGATCAAGATTGCGGTGAGAGGAATGTTTCGAACAGAAGCTGGACGAGCACACAGAGATACAGACATACACGTGGGGTAGAAGCAGACGGAGGCACACAACGTGCACTTGGACAAATACACCCTTCAACACCTACCTCGCGACACAAACTGCCGGGCAGGAGCGGACGTGCACTAGGACTCGGAGAGGATCTCCTCGATGGTGCGGTCGCCCTGCAGCGGGGAGTTGCTGAGCGCCGGCTCGCTCTCCAGGAACTCGCGCAGCTCCGACTCCAGGTCGGGCACCTCCGGCCCTGCCTCGCGCTCCTCCTCCGCCTGCGAGGACGTGCCCTCCACGTCCACCTCCTCCACGGGAGCCTCCGAGGCCACCGACGCGGGGTTCTCCTCCCCGCTGCTGGCCTCCGCCGGCGCGGGCGACGCCGCCGCCGCCGGCTGCACGCCCATCGCCTTCCGCACCGCCGACACCGGCGCTATCGCCCCCGGGGGCACCTTCTTGGCCATGTCCTTCAGGCTCTCCGTGATCTTCTCAGCTGCAACACGCACCGGTACATGCACCTCGCAACCATGCCCTAGACCAGTGGTCCTGGAATATTTCCATGTCCATACCCTTTCATTAACACATCAGTTCATATTATTTTAACAACTCTAAAGGTGTTCCTCAAACAGTGATTTAGTTCAGTACAGCACTGCGGTCACTCCTTACTGTCTGTAAACAAGCCTGAATAATCTTTTTTTTTAATGCATTAATTTTTTTCTGTAATTTTTTTACTAAATTATTAAAACATATTTCTACGAAATTTTTTTATATGGTGCACCTTACAATTATCTGAGAACCACTGCACTAGAGGCTGCTTGGACTGAAGGTGGCATCATTCTGCACGAGACAAAATTTGAGTTGTGGGATGATGGGTATCCATCAGTTTGTTACGAAAGTCAGACTTTTCCAGGCCTAGTAACACACAATGAATAATGGAGAGAGAGAGAAGAAGAAAGAAATAAAAAACAATAGATAAATTCTGTGAAAATAAAAAGAAAGCTAATAAAATTCTTGTTTGAGGTTGAACCCACAAAAAAATTGTTTCAAGTTGTACGAGTTCTGTTTTCTATTGATATGTAAAAAAATAATATGTATGGTGTTAAATCTTAAATACCGTATTTACCCGAAGAAGATTCGCCCTTGCGTATGAGTTGCACCTTTAATTTTGGGCAAAAAAATCTAACATTTTCACCATAAGGATCGCAAATACCAAGAATTGAGTTACAGTTTCATAACATATTTCCTATTACTAGCAAAGAAACCTGAAAAAGTTGGACTAAATCAAAAACTTGCTCTTGCAATTACAAATTTTGTGGCATTGTGCCATTTACCACCGAGGTACAGAAATGAGGATGAGCAAAGAAAGGAAAATGCTTGGGGGACGCACCCAGCTGCACTTCGTTCTCGGAGGGCTGCGGCACGTGTGCCAGGTGGGCGGGCGGAGGCAGGCTCAGCCGGTCGTTCTGGACCTGTTGCAGCTTCTGGAGCAGGGACGACGTGTGGTCGAGCCCGGCCTGCATCGCGTCTTCCGCGGCTTTCTGCTCGTCCGACCTCCGCATGTCCTTCTCTGGAACACACGTTACACAGGGGTGCTTTATGGCAAGGTGAAGGAAAAATATATTTCATAAATATTTCAAGACATGTTTTTAACTACCTTTGTGAATTAACATTATAAATACTCAAATTTTCACAATTTTGAAGCATTTCTGTATAAAAAGTTCATCAAAAACGGTTATATTTAGTTCATTTCCTCATTTTACCTTAGTAAATAAACACCACTGCATGAAAATGATTAAACTATTGATTATTGAAATTGTGAACTACAAAATTTTGGTTGGAGTACAGTTCTAACCACCTTGAAATTTATCATAACATAATTATTGTATTACATGATTTAGCCCTGTGGAAATGTCTGAAGTGCCAGCAACTACAAAACAGTGTCACAATTTTTCGAGCATTGACTCTACTCAACCACAATTTGTTTGCAGCGACTGTAACAATTCCATTTCATTGGAAAGAAAAAACTCATATCAAAAACACAAGGGGGGAAAAAAACACAAAAAAAAAGTGTTTCTTCATCTCAAGGAAGTAGCTCTTTTTCTGATTGTCAGTAATCAATATCTTCATCATTTCAAACTTTTAGACATAAAGATGCACTAGAATTTACTAAGGACACAACTGAAAAAACTAGATGACCCAAATATTTGGACCTGGCTGAACAAATATGGAGAAGGCAAGTTTTTATGGTAATTTGCTTTAGTTGGTGTTCATTAGAAAAAATAAAACTATTGAAATTGGTATTTTTAAATTTTAGTTTCGAAAAACCCTGTTAGGAATTTTTAATATTGTTAACCTAAAAGAACCAACCATTCACACCAATGAAAAGTATTTAATGTATTAACTTAACCTAACCAAACTAACTTTTCCAATTGTGTTATAGAATATTTCAAACGTACTAAACTTACCAACTTAAACAACATAACTAATCTAATCTAACCAACTGTTCGAAACAGCAAACTACCAATAAACTAGTTGAATTATTGCAATGCCATTGAAAAAAAAAAAAATTATAAAATAGAATGAGGGGGAAAAAAAATTCAAAATTATATTTTGTATTTTTTTCAGATACAACTCCATTATAGAAAAATACTGTAATCGGTCCGAAAGGCTCACGGGCCTAGGACAACTGCTGGCGGTCACCGCCATAACCTCATATGCTCAGCTGGGAGCATGTAACTGCGATACCAGCGACTGCTTGGTCACAGGTGCAGGGCAAGCAGCTGCGGAGGAGGGATGAAGGACTTCGGCAGAGGACAGCACACCTTGGCTTGGCCCACCCCTCTTTCCAAGGTTCTGGAGGGGTGGTTGTGCAGCAGGTTGCCGGTCTACAGGCACCGGCAAGGTACCCGTGTGCACGTACGGCGTGGCGCAGGGGGAACTGACGTCAGTGCCCTTTGATGGAGGCGCGTGTACGCGACATTTTACACAAATATAGAAACTACTGCTCGAGTAAGATTAAACAGATGTGTCCCACAGCCATACAGCTAGCGGTAGAGTCGCAGAATCGTGGGTTTAGAAGGATGACCGGTTGCTGACCTAAGGACTCGAGGAAGGAGGTGTCGATGCCGATGTCGGACAGCGACTTGAGGGCCCCGATGTCGACTGGCGCGGGGGGCACGGCAGGGGAGCCCTTGTCCTCCAGCAGCTGGCGTATCCGCTCCTCCTCCTCGCGCAGCTTCCTCTTCTCCTCCAGGATGTGCTTGGTCTTGCGGTGTTCCCCGGCCGTCAGCAGGTCCAGCAGGTTGTCCACCATTGTCAGCGTGTAGTCGCAGTCTTTGGAGAAGTCCAGGATGCTGCCGCGACAAGCACCACCCCGTCTTACCCAAAACATTTCCAGTCTCTCCAAAAGTTCCTCAGCAATGCTGTTTCGCTCTCAAGATTTCAAGGCTCGCCAGCCATGAATGTTTAGACAAACTAACCCAGCATCCTTCAAAAACGTCTTCCATTAAATACAATGAATCTTTTACAACATCTTGAACATCATCCAACTGATCATATAGATTTAATAATGTGTGACAGTCTCTTATGGCCTTCAGTTTCTCACTGTTAGACCAAGAGCTGCTCAACACCTTGTTGATCACTTGACTCTGTGATTGCAATTTTTGTATGATAATATGTTAATGATATTCGTGCTTCGCACTGCTAAACTTACTGACCATCACTAATTACCAGAATTGGGCTCATAACCTTACGTGGTTTAAAGCTGAATAAATGGACGAGAGACATTTTGGTATTAACACTTTATATTCATAAATAGGGCCAATATTATATAGCAATTTGAAATGAAACTGAAATAACACTGCAAAGCAGGTCAATACTACATATTACATAGAAATTCAAGTTAATACACCATTTAGAGCTGAAATGTAACTAAAAACATGAAATCAATCAGCCATTTGAAAAAAAAACTTTACTCATGTTAGACAAATTTTTATCTTCTGTTACGTTAAATTCATTGAATGTAATTTATTTATTATGAATTTTGTACTAAACTGTATGAACTAATAGATGGATTGGAAAATATTAATATTACGTTGTTTGATCTTGTATCTTAACACGTATGTATTTACAAAAATAACATAGGCAATTTTTCACACACATCAAACTTTGTAAATTTATTTTTATTTTTCATAGTAGTCATGTTGGATAACATACACACTTTCATGGTTAGTGTGTACTACGAAGATAGTTCTGTCCAACATTCGAGTCACAGTTTTCATTTTTCTATTTAAAGTTGAACTAAAGTTTTTGTTGCATGAGTGAATGACTAATTAATTTAAATTGTTTTGCATGCTTTTGTATACTCTACTTTTTAATTAAAACTACTTTCCATTAAATAGGTTTATTTTTATGAATAAATTTACTTCAACAAAAATTATTTTGTCTTATAAATGTTGCAATCCTAATTATCAAACTTTATATTAGCATAAAATGTGTGCAGATTATGCGATAAAACATGACAACACCGAAATCTCCCATTTCAAAAATGAAATTAACCTAAAAATAACACCATATAATCTTAATCTTATCCCTATTTATAAGACCAGCATATTTATTGACCATCCAACATTCTGACAAATACTAACTAAAACATTATAAGGAAAGATACAAGATAAGAACGAAGAGTTGGGGGGGAGTAGGTTAAGAAAGAGAGACGTACATTACATCCACACACACTTAACAATTTCCAATAACATAAATATTTCTACGCTCTACAACTAAGGAACTAATAAATTTACATACAGCATTAATCCCCCACTAGCAATTATATTCATGATATTAAATTTAATCAAATTAATCTGTAAAAATTAGATTTTCTAATTAAAGATTTATAGATATAGTATAGCTCTTAAAAAATGTTCTATACATATAAACATATTTTTGAAGCATGTAAAAATCTGACACCAAAATTGACATACATTTAATTTAGTAATTAAAATGTTGAACTAGCCAATATTACACTGACAAAGGCGGTGGGCTAACTTACCTTTCTGCATACTTGACTGCTGTCTCGTCACCATAGGTCTGATAAATGAGGTCAGTTTCTTCCTTCGTCAGGTTAGCAAATGTTGAGTCGTACGATGGAGCGTATGAACCAAATGCTCCATAATAAAGCGGTTTCACTGCAAAATTTATTATTTTCATGAAATAAAAAAAAATAAAATACATTCTCTTGTCGAAATATCAAAATATATAATGACCAAAAAATTTAAGAGCCATAAGTGACTTGATCTTTTGAACTCTGGCAACTAAAGCACACAATGTTACTCCTCTCTTTCACCCTTGCTTGCTCATTATATTATGATGGACTAATGGTATTACTAACGTAAAACTTGTTCAAATAAACACTGTAAATGTTGGATAAGATATTATGGTCCCTTTAGGCTTGCATTAATAAAATTTCATTGTAAAAATTACCAATATTAAACAATAATAACTATCTGATATAGAAACAATTACTATCTAAGCTCAAGCACATTATTGTTTTTATAGGTAATTAAAAAAAGTTTCACTAAAATGTAATGCATAAAAAAATTAGTATAAGTATTGATTTCAATTAATAACAAAGCACAAATACAGAATTTGCTGTATCTTTAATGATTAAGAGATCAACTGCTTACAGGGAGAATATTGGCATGATCAAGCATGAAGAAGTTATTCGTGAAGAACAGAAAAGCCTTTCGAAAATTAATTAATTAAACTTTCCCTCTGGAAAAAAAAAGTAATTTACCTAACAGTCCCATGGCACAAATTACCAGGACACCAGAAGGAGAATAATATAGCTGTACAGTTTGGAACTACATTTAATCAATTTTATTTATTGAAATTTAAAAATCTTCTTAACAAGAAATAAGGGTCCCAGCTGATAGCTGACACAAAGGCTGTGCGAGAAAATGAGAAACATTAGACTATGTAAACGACACCTGTTTTGGCAAGGTTGCGCCTATCTTCTCGGAAACCTTGCAGCTGGCCTGTGCCATGCGTCAGCTTCCCACACAGCATGCCCAAAGAGATGGGTCTCTCATTTGTGCCGGGCGTTACTCCATCGTTGGGCACCACTATCGCTAGCGAAGTAGTGCCGTCCTTCCGCTGACGTAGGAAACCCATCTGGAAAAGTAAACAATTACCTGGGTAGATCCATACAAAATAATCATTTTTGGCTAAAGCCCACCTAGTTGTTAGTTGTGGGAATCATAATATTTTTTCCCCCACATCTTATTTGGGAAAACTGAACTTACTAAATATTTCACTAGGTGCAGACTACCATGATCATCAACATTTTATCTTCAGCAATTGGTCATTGCTATTTCCTGTGCGAGTGTAGGTTACAAATTCATGATAAAAATCTCATGAACTGAACAGTAGCATAATTGAATAACTGCACTCAAATAAGGCAAAATCAATATATATAACAACAGCAAGTCATGATGAGTACCACATGGAAACAAAGGGTTATAAAACGCACGCTACCTTTGCACCAGCTCGCTTCAAGGACAGTCGCTGTGCCGCCGACTGTGCTGCTCTTTGAGCCTGCTCCAGTATCTCCTCCGGGGTCAAGTCATCTGGGATTGGTTCAAACTTGCTCCTGTCGAAATGCAGCCATGTTCATAAACCATGTACGTAGTAATAGCAACAATATGTGACCACCACTACTACTTAGAGGTGTAACACACTATAAGAATGTGTGCAAGAATGCCAGTGCACAAATATGCAATTGTGATATAATCCAAACATTGAGTACCCCACTCATGAGTCCCATCTTCCTCTCAATTGAGCATGTCACACTCGATTGTTCCACTTTTTTTTTGCCTTCAGAGCATATCAAATTTTAGTTGTGCTCTGATAATGTCATCACCTCCACTTACCATACCGGCTGTAAATACTTCAAAATGTTGAGTTCTTTAAAGTAGTCACAATACTATGAATGTTACACATCAAAATAATTGTTATAATATATAGTTTGTCAAAACCAATATCTTTTTTTTTACTTTACTACTTTCGAGAGAGACAAAACTAGTTTTTTTTATGTAGGCCTCCAACTTCAGCATTCCAAGTGCACCATCCCTCGTCTCGTGACGTTGCTCACAGGCATGGCCCACTGGCGACCACTGTGCTTATCAACCAGTACGTTGTGGATGTGAGACCACACACTTAAGTCACGACACAGTGCTGGTGAATGGCATATGAGAGAGAAAAAATTCAGAGGAAAATTATCAGATCTGAAAATTTTCGGAAAAAAAATTATAACTTCTAATTTTGCTGGAAAATGTTTTATTTTTCCCCAATACTAACACAGATTTACATAATTAAAATAGGTTTATATACTAAGATAGAAGTACAATCTTTCTATGCTGTAGCCTATTTGCATGTACACAAAGTGTTTATTAACTATATACTCCCTTACAAAATTTTTACACCACTTAAAATTGAACATTATCATTACAATAAAGGTAAAAGCACTAACTTTGAGTTACAAAATACGTAAGGAATCGTGGAGTATGCCTGTATGTATAGTAAACTTTGTTTTTCTTTACTACCCAACAGCTTTATTTTTTTTGTTCTCTGGTTATGTTTATTGGTAAATTTTCCAGGAAATTAGAGGAATTATTTTTTCCAAAACTACTTTACCAGAAAACTGACATTCCTAGTGAGGAGCGCCAGGAAGCGACACTCACAGTGGCTTGTTGGCTTCTCGAAGCCTCCTCTTGTTCTCCTGTTGCAGCTCCGCCGTGTCCTCGAGAGCGTCGCCCTCCACGGGCCCGTCCTCGCCGGGCTCCGTCTTGATGGTCCCCAAGGGCGCTGCCGTCTCCTCGCAGCCCAGTTCGAAGCCCAGCTCGTCCTGCGGTATCTCCGCCATGTAGCTGACGACGGAGCGCAAGGGCTTCAGCTTGTCCGCGGTCATCATCTTCAAGCCCACGTGCAGCAGCTTCTTGGCCGCCTTGTAGTAGATCGTCTCCGGGTGGTTGTAGACCATGGCGTTGTTGCACATCAGTTTGAAGTCCTCCTGCAATGCGTGGAGTCTGTGCTTACTTCTGCTACACTCCTATGGAGTCTTCACAACCATTACAAGCACGTACTTATAGCCATATGCAGAGATCTTCCTGCTCTTTAACATTTAGGCTTCCTCCACGTAGGAAGGCCCTGTCCTTAATGTTAAATACCGTGCAGAGTCGCTAAAAGGCTGACCTGCTCCTTTACTTCAATAAGTAAAGCCTGCCTCGACCTAAATAGTGACAAGAGCCGAACATCACATGATCGTACAAGAACCTTAGTGATGTCACGGAAACTTCATGGTTATAAGCCAATAAGAAAAAGGTCTGTTATTTGAAAGATAACGTTTACCTTTTGAATGATGGCCTCAGTTAGAAACTTATTTGTAGTGAATATGTAGCCAATTGATATTTGTTAGTTTCAAAATACAAATATACATTATACTCATACTTTTTAGACATTGTTTTATTCCTATTCAATATGCTAAATAAAGTCCAAAAAAGAAATTGTTGTGTTACCCTCAGCATTTCAGATTTCATCTTCAATTTATTAAGTACATGTACGTACAAACTTCGAAACATATTTTAGCGATTTCAGTAAAAGATACATAGGAGGGGTAAATAAGTTAACTTGGAAAAGTGTCATGAGTTGGATTGTCTCAAGAGGGTTTAATATGACAACACAGTTTTTTTCTGCTTGATTCATTATCCATAAAAAATTTTGCTAGTAACCATAGAGAAAGAAAAAAGACAAGTCAAAGCTGGTGAAGTTGTGTTGGAAAAAACGTTTAAAACACATTTAACTTATGGCGCGGGTAATTTTGAAGTCAAGGAGCTTTCACCTATTAAAATTGCTAATTACTGGTGCCACTGCCGGATATAACCTACTTCGTCCACATTAAGCAGAGAACTGGCACGATGACGCAACTGCCTCTATCCACACAGGGGAAGCACCTCACCGACCAATCAGCACAGCTTCCTCATACAAGGACAGAAGATTACATAAAATACATTGTACTTACATCTAGGCATTTCTGTAAAAAAGAAAAAAAAAATACAAAAACTAAGTCCTTTCTGATTGGTTGGCTTAATGACCTGATAACTTAAACATCTACCGTGGGAGCTAACATCTCCCATCTTTTCCATCCTAAGAATACATACAGAAATTACCAGAAAGTCTCGGTACTGAAAAAAGTCTAAACAAATTGGCACTGTAGAGTCCCCAGCTGTCTCTGTTCCTTCTTTTTTCGTTTTTCCCCAACACAAAAAACAATGTTCTAGAAACATAATTATAGCTTCCAAACAAACCCAAATGTAAAACATAGGCATAAAAACAATATTTAAGTTAAAATGAATAAATACTAAGAAAGACATTTACATAAATAGTACCCCTAGCAAACAAAGTGAAAACCTGTAAAACATAGTTAAAAGGCTTTTCTGAATAATGTAACTGAATTTCAAAACTAACTACAAGAATTTTAATAACATCGAGGTCACTATGATCTTGAAGATATACAAACAACTGATCCATCTGTATGATAAAACATAATATTTATTCCTCTCAAAAAATACACATAAAAGATGGGGAGGACAGGGTCTTGCAATGCCACAACTCTTAAGTCAAAATACCTCAAATTAGGTACAAAAAATTTTACTCAGAAAAGTTTTAGTAATAACTATGTCATGAATTAGCCAAATAATTGACTTCAACCTAAAGAATATATTCACTTCAGTATTTAAATTCATAAAAATTATATCATTTAATATTTCTACAATTTAAACATAATGTTTCACAAAAAAAAAATTGTAAATAATGAGCTGATAAATGTGCAGGACACAATGTCAGAACAACTAAAAATGACATAGAACACAAAAGTAATGATTTTTTTAGCAAATTTGAATACAAGGAAAATAAAATGTAAAAATGATGTTAATTGCTGAAATCATAAGGTGAAAAATAAACGTTAATGTTTAATCATAACCAGCATCTCATATTTTAAGCTATAAATGTTACACCCAAATGGAGTTCATCTGAACAGTGACTATTGAGTGATCTTCCTCTGCAGACTCATCACGAAAAAATAAGTTACAACATATGTAAAACTTGTGGTCTTGAGTGCTGGTGGATGGTATATGCCTTTGAAGTTGCAACTTTTTTATTGCACTACGAGTCAGGATGATGTTTAACTGCACAAAGTTCTCCAACAGCGAAAACCTCATTGTCCTAAAATGTATTCTTTCAAATGAAACAATTACTTTCAAAACAATTTTATGACTGCAACAAGTTTGTGGCGACTGTAGAAATTTGTTCAACTAAACATTTATCCAGAAGCTCGTGTTCCATCTAAAATACCTATTCCATTATTTGCCTTACAGAAGTTGTTCATCTGCAACTCCAAAGGCGTGTACCAGCCTCGGGCAGTACTTGATACCATAAGTTTTAGTTATATATTTAAAACTATTTTTTTTCGTAATGAACTTGCAGCCAGATATTTTTTTAATGAATTCATGAGTGACAATTTTTTTTCTTTTAAATAGCACCTGTCGCCCAGCATTCATCTGGCGATGAAATTTGTAGAAATATCTCAATGCTTACGTAGTCGAACATCCGTCGAAAGTATGGTAAATAAAAAAAAAATAATGCATGGAAATGCAAAACAGCGTCGCTGAAACGACGTGCAGAATTTCAGGTGTAGACGCGCCATTTCTTGATTTCTCGGAAGTGTCGCATTACGAATTGCATTTAAGAACCAGTACATGCGTCTACAAGTTTCATTTTATGGTGTCATTTTTAACAGGTAATTTATGAAACAAATTCTAGGTGAAATAACGCTCACACAAATGTACCCACAATGTAATCGGCGAGGGTGGCGTACTGGTTGTCATCAATCTTCTGCTTCATGGTACTGAAGTCCATGGGCTGGCTGATGATCTGGGAGTAGCCGGGCGCAATGTGGTCCGTGACGGGCCAAGCGAAGAACTGCTGGGGGTCCCTCTTCTCCAGGCCCTTGAGCAGGTAGTCCAGCAGCTTCTGGAGCGCCGTGCGCTCCTGCCGCTGCCTCAGCACGCACGTGCGCGGCTCCCGCGGGACCCCGCCCGGGCCGGCGGCCAGGCCTGCAACGGCACCTTGCCTTTCCCACAGCTGCGTGCTCGGGCTCGAGATGACGAGACCCCCAAGACTGCAGGCTCCAAACCACTCCGGTACATACTCAGTGCTCATTAGAGAAGTTAGTTTTCCGGAAAAGTATTTCAGCAAATTTTTCCCTCAACATATCAGGAAATATTTTTTCTAGCATCCCAAAATTTCGCAACAAATTTTTTTACTTCCACAAAAAAAAATATATCAATTGTTTCATACAAAAAAAATTGACGGTCCCCATCCTTTTACATTTCATTACAGTGTTGCCTGTTTTCCAGCAGGTTAAAATTCACATTTCACATTTAGTATTCCCGGTAGGCTATAACTATACTGATGTTCAATAATCTAACAATATTGTTAATCATGGCCAAGGTCCTGAACACGCCCAACTACGGACCTTTTACTTAACTTTCCTTAAACACTACCAATCACTCCCCAGGATAGCCGATGCAGGATAAGTATCGTAACCTGACACTTAGTGTCAAAGTTCAATCTTATTTTTTAACATACGTGATGTTTCAGCAACAATTAAATATTTTTTCTCCTCTCACCTAGGTAATAAATAAATATAATAGTTCATCTACCCTAACTAAAAAGTTTGAAATAGCAGATGAGCAAGATTCGACTGACATTTCTCCCACTTACCTTAATCCTTGCAAATTATAATCCAAAAAATGAGCTGAAAAAGTTCTGTATGTCAACAAGGTCATAGAATTTTATGAATTTAACTTAGGCAGTCTGGTTTAGCAGGTTAATAACATCACTCTTGTGGTCACATGTCTGATGAAAAGATAAGATTCACTGAATAGGGAACTGGATGTGAAAAGTTTATTAGAGGAATCTGACAGTTTCGGGAATCATGAAAGCTCACAAGGTAAGTTTCAAAATCAGTCACAAGATTCCCCTCTAACTGCAACAAAAACACCACCAGAAAAATGTTTCATTTAAAAACCTTGTCTATGATACTCTATGTCGGATCAGCATGTCCCTTTTCAATAGGTATAATAAAAATTTAAAGTTTTGACCTTATTGAGTTCAGCAAAGAGAAAAATTTTCCAGTTAAGTTTTAAGGTGCAGCCAACTGCCAAAGTGAGGTGGATGAAGATTATCATGTCAAGATGTCACTTAGAAGTGTCAAACACAGCAAGCGTGTTTTTAAAATTTGATGAAGATGCCCTTGCTGAAACTGACTCAAATTATAACTCCTACCTACACTCAGTGGCGTAGCGTGGGTGGGGCGGAGGGGGCGGCCCGCCCCGGGCGGCAGCCCGCGGGGGCGGGTCGCCGGTGAAGCTGGTTGAGATCTGATCTATGATTCATTCATTACATGTGTCAGACACACTATAATGTTCCATTTTTATCTCAAATTTTGCGCACCAACTATTTTTTAATCACTGACAGAGCTCTTTATAACGTTTGTTTGTTTACATACGAACGGCAACATCGCATCACGCCGCGCCGCCCGGCGCGCGCGAGCCGAGTTGAACGGCACTCCTTATTATGTTAATTACTCATACAAAATCTTTTGTTTCACGCTTCGGCCCGTGTCGATGCCTCTCTTTCGCACTCATTGAATTTAGTTCTACGCATTGTAATGTAAAGTTTGACCTTAACCCAGGGCAAACCAAACAACTTCCGCAAACCGGGACACAGTAAATTGCCCCGTACCGCGAGCGCAGGTAAACCCAAAAAAAATATTAAAACCCAAACTAATAGAAGCTTAAAAAATACTAATAAGGTTGCGAACAGTGAGAGGAGGCAGCAAGTTAAAAAGACGCAAAATTTATATGACAACATTTAATAAATAAATAAATAAATAAATAAATAAATATATATATATATCATAAAATCGTTTCATCACAAATCGGCGCATCCGTCATAAAATACATACCCTATTACTACTTATAAAAAAATAGCTATATAATAATACTAAAAAAATACTTTAACAATTCCCCCCAAAAAATTATAATTTGATCATATACTTCGGAGCTCCGAAAATTAAATATAATTACCAAAAAGGCATTAAAAATACCTATATTAGAACATATTAATACAAATACAAATACAAATATAGATACGCACCGGGCGTATCACCGCTGTAAATACCAATTAACATAGGCGAAATCTAGCAAAAAATTGACACACCTTAACATGCAAATAAATATACCAAAAATTTAGCAAATTACAAATTATGGGTTTACAAGCCCTTCTCAGTTAAGTTATTTTCTAACGGTCGACGCCTTTTTTCTTCTAGGTCTGGCAGGGAATGGGTGAAACACGCTGAACGTAAAATCCCAGTTTCAGTTTTATTAGTCCGTTAATTTAAATCCCAAAAATCCACAAATTATAGTTTCGCACCAGGGGTCAAACACTTTTGGACAGCAAGTTCGGGGATCTTTCCCATGTATTAGAAGACATCGACAAGAACGAGTTTCAGATGGAGCGGAAGCGTCTTCAGCAATTTGTTGTTGTTGCCTGTTATGAATTAGAGGAAGATATAAGTGGTAAAGGACCACTGGAGCTCCTCCAGTTCATTCAAAAACTGAATCTCGGAATTTCGGTTCCAAATATAGTCATCTTGATTCGTATATATTTGACTTTGGCAATTAGTGTTGCAAGTTGTGAGAGACGTTTTTCGAAGTTGAAGCTAATAAAAAATTACCTCAGATCTACTATGAGCTCCGCTAGACTATCAAACTTGGCTATATTGTCGATTGAACAAGAATTGGCTGCTAATATTGATTTTGACAAAGTTATTTCTGACTTCGCTGCTCATAAGGCCCGTAGAATCCGCTTGTAAAACCGCTCATCCTATTTTAACTTCAATAAAAGATACCTCATTGCATGTGAAATTTAATTTTAATTAAGCACCTATAGAATGGGGGCGGCAAAATGGGTCTCCCGCCCCAGGCGCTGAGATGGCACGCTACGCCACTGCCTACACTGTCCAGAAATTTAAATGCAAAGGAACAGAATACACTAAAAAATTTCAGAAATACATATATGACATTAAAGGAATGTAGTGTTATTGAAAGGACTATCTAGATCTTGCAGAAAATTAAATTTGATATTACACAAACATAAAGAAATATCAGATGATTTATTCAGCATAGACTAAGTTCCACCCATTAATTTTTGTTATGTTAGATTTTTTCTTTAACTTTTTAAATCCAAAAGTGATAAATAGGCCAAATATACCTATTGTGAGCTACCAACATGTTAATGCTAACATTTTTATCATATGAACATAATTGTGTAACTTTAATGGCAGTATTTGACAACTGTATACATATCTGGATCATAGGTATTTTAATTCTAAGCCAAGTATATTAGCAGAAAATAAACATTTGGAGACTCATCTTAAAATGTAAAGTTCCTTTTAAGTAAAGTGAGTTAATCAAAAAATTAACTTATTTTAACAGTTTCTTAAAGATGTAAGAATACAGGGTCATGTAAGAAATAAATAATAATAACAATAAAAAAAGAACTTTTCTTTTATATTTACATGAATTTGCTTAGTTGCTACCTATTATGTTATAGAATGAACTTTATAAAACAATTTTCTTCAAATAAATTGGGATGTGTAACAAGTTTTACCATGGACTTGCCCCTCTAGGCTGTTAAAAATGAATCACTGTTGGCTTTAGTTAAATCTGTGCATGCCACGTGCTCACCTTGTGCCGGACTATTCGACTGCAGTCCATCCATCGAGTTGCTTCCATGCTCTACTTTCACACCAATCACAACACCATTGTCGTCCATTATGCGTTTTGAAAGCGGAGGATCCGACAGACTTTCCTCGCCTATGCTGATGTCGTCCTGGCTGGATTCATCGCGAATCCTTTTTCTTTTCTCCTAAGACAGAGAAGAAGAAAAAGTCTTACACTATGTCGGCGGACTACAGCAAATAGACCGGCCTGCATTGTGTGTGCAACTGTTTCCACACTGCCTCCAGTCAGTGTAGGTTCTCAGTGTAATATGTCTGGTGATTATCAAGTTCCAATAAAAAAAAAATTAATACATCCCTCGTGTTTGTAAAACCACCTTACTTACATTAGTTCACATGATTGTAAGAGCAATAAAATATGCACCGCAAAAGAAATGAGAGCTGAAAAAAAAATTCAAAACAGCATTCATGTAAATTATATAGTTATTCATTAGGCAAGCCATTGAAAAATATATGTTAAGACAGTTTGTTTCCCAACCCTTTATTACTGCTTAAAATTAGATTTTTTTACATATAAAAACTAAACATTTAAACAGTCACGTCTAAAGTTATTGCACTTGATTCACTTTAATAATTAGATTTAATATTAATATATAAAATATAATTAATAATATATTTTATAAATTTACTTTTTTTATGTTGTTAAACTAAGGTAATAGACCATTTTTTTTACGAATTAACTCATTTCTCACACATGGAAAAGCAAAAAATGGTAGTGGCCACTTCAATGCACAGGTACTGTAATAAAACCTACTAACGGTGATTTCTCAGAAACCAGTAGGAATATAGAAAACTGCTGTTTTCAGGGTTAATACCAGAACATCTCTAGTGTTAAAAAAAAATTTCTGATTTTAATTTTTTATTTGCATAAAAGCCTCTTTGTAAAAATATTACCAAATGTTCAAGACCTGACACAATCTGTTTACATGGTAAAAGTTCAGTATCACATTTCCAAATTTATGCCTTGATCCTGATGGTATGATCCTGTACATTTTGATCCTATAATACATGATGCTTGCTGTTTTAATTTAGTACATAAAAAAATCCTGCTCATAACCAAAACTTGTGATATAACAATAAATTTTGATCCTAAGTTAAATAAAAAGGAAAATATATTTTGTATTCAACTTATGATGATTCCATGATTTACAAGTTTTTTTTATCAGACTGTTTCTGCCTAGTTATTCTGCATGCTTGGCTACCCAATTTAATTACTACTTAAACGACTGAAAACTTTAAGAAAGTTAACATATGTATCTCAAACAAACTTAAAAAAAAAAAAAAAAAAAAAAACCTAATATGAAAAGGTTAGGTGAAAGTCTAACTCTTACTAACCTTGTGATGATGCTTATGCTTCTTCTCGTGCTTTTCTCTGTCCTTGTCCTTTTCTTTCTTTTTCTTTTTTTTCTTGGCCTTCTTATGTTGTCGTTCCAAATGGGCTTCATCCCTGCCATGAAAGGAAGCTGCAGAATGCCTCGACTCGTCATCTGCAGCTGTTGGAGTGACACTGTAGTTGATGTTCGTGTGCACCAGTGGGACTGACGGACCTGGAGAATCGCTACTGTGTTCAGGAGTCGACGAACTACCAACCTTCAGGATAAGCTTAAGACCAGGCGGTTTCTCTATCCCGAACTGTTTATCTAAAAGCATATTTATTTGTATAACGTAAGGAGTTGGATACAACCCAACTTAAACTCTGCGGTCAAAAAAATGGCAAAACAAAAACAAAATAAACAAAAACGACTTGACATGAAACCGGTCAGTCTACGGAACGTTTCTTTTTTGACACTTACCTTCATATCTATCCTTTCTATCAGATTTATGCTTTTTGTGTTTCTTGGAACCCATTTCACACGCACCGGCAGTTAATAAGTTTGAGGGAAATATTTTTAACGGTTTATTTTACAACTTCTCTATTTTACACAAGACGCCATAAACAGATAATTGCCCATAGATAAATGTACACAATATTTCAATAAGAGGTTAATAAAAGGAAAGGGGCGACATAAAAGTCAGTTATATTTAATAAAAGTTTGTTAAAAAATCTAAAATATGTATTTTAAAACTAATTTTAAAAGAGATTTAAAACTTAAAAGATAAATAGCTTAGTGTAAAAAATTTGTAAAATGTTACAAAAAATAAAACCGTTAAAAAAATTGTTAAAACCTCCTCATACTGTTAAACTTTCACTTCCGAAAAATTACCAAAATATTTGGTAAAAATATGTTGGGAAAAGGACATCTTTGAAAGCGCCACTAGCATAGTCATATAGATAGGTCTGGCAACTTCCTATCGTATTCTGTGGTCTGTTTCACACTGCCTAAGGGCGCGGTTACACGGGACCCTGAACTACTTCAGGTGAACATGTTTAAGTAAACACGTTTACAAACGCGAAAGTGTACGGTTACACTGTAGTTGCTGAAAAGTGTGTTTAGCTCTAATACCGATTGTCTACTATCAACGAATGACTGTGTTGTTGATCTCTATTTTGTAATTGTATCCAGAAAACGCGGGATTTTCTCACTTGTTTATACAGCATTATCAGCAGAAATGGAATGTGTTTACATATTGCTGAATATTTTTTTACATATCGGGAATTCAAACAACATGCACAGTAAAATATTTTAACTTATTTTTTATTATTTTTTGAGCGAGAGTACCTATCTCAGTTTTAAGAAAATTAAGTTCAGGATCAATTAAAAAATATATATATAATTATCTGTTGATTTTTTTTGTTGCATTCGGTAAAATATTACTCGAACTTGTGCCAGAAACACTTTCCATCTTGAATTTCTGCAAAAGACTATTTATATTCTAAACAGCCAATCAGAGGCTAATGTAGAAGATATGTCGATCTGAACTACTTTGCCAACCTGTTTAAGGGGATTGGTGCACCAGCATCGTATTAAAAAAAACAATATATTTGGTAATTATTCAGCTGCTAGAGAAGATTTGAACCATTCTGGTGTAAAATTTATTTTTTTATTTTTTTATTTTAATTAAGTTATTGCTGATTTTCGGGAATTTTTTAAATTCAAGCTTTATTAAAAAACTATAAAGAATTCAGTGGTAAAACTTTCGCAGATAAATTTTCAGACACGGGAGATATGACTGTGACCATTATTTTATCTGTAATCATTATTAATTTAACGTATTTACAATTTGAATTTTAATAAATGAGCTGCTACGAAATTGCATGATATTCATTTGCGAATTTAATAAATTCGCGTTTTCATTTGTAATTCAAACGCCTACATATATGTCGGCTGAATGATTGACTTTATTTTAGTCTTAAGCTTATTGCAGTCGGACCTAAAGTAAAAACGTAGCTGTAGAAATTTGAGCAGCGTGCAAGCTCGGATACGAAGAATTATGGAGCGCGCTGGACAGTAGTGACACCTTGCGACAGTTTCTCTAACTTTTTGCAGCCTGCCACAGCTGTCTGCTGTTTACGAAGGGGAGATGGGATTTCGCGGGAAACTGATATGAAGATCAACGTACTCATTTTCAGTAGATAAGAGAACGTGTTTGGTCTAGCTCGGCGTATAATTGAATGGTTATTCTCTGTTATTATTTAGCACAGTGATTTAGTTAGATGTTTTTTGTTGTAAGCGTGAGATTTATTCAGGAATAAAATGCCGAAGAAACCTCCACCAAGCAGAGTACACAAAAGAACAAAACTATCGAAAGCCATTATAGCACTTAGAAAAAAGAATAAAGAAAGATAAGAGATTATTTTATTATAGCTTTTTTTTATCATACATTTATTTTTCAGAGTTGCGTATGTACAACGCGATGGACGCGATGCGACAACAGAAAGATGAGTACAATTGTAAACATGTTTTTTTTTTTTCCCAGCAATGCGTGAACCATTCATAAACTATACTCAACATGTATCCGTATAATTACGTTTGAATTTTTTTTATGACAGGCATCAATGTTAACAAGTTTATTAAGCCACAGACTTTTTTCAGAAAAATAAGTGTAGCAGAAAACACTCAACATAGTATCACACAAAATCAGTTTACATGAATGCAGTTTTAAGAAGTAAGCTACGTAAATAATAGTTAAACATTATTTAATATCTGCTGGTAACGTTTCCAAAGTATCAGCTTCGCCTTCATTCACGAACAATATTCGTGAGCTTAATTATTTATTTTGCTGGCGTTTCGTTGGTGACTGTTGGGACTGCAAAATTAGTAAACATTTTTCACCCTATCCTGAGTTAAATCTAAGTGTGCACGGTTAGATGAGGACCTAGATGTGTCTCATGCTTACGTCTTTACACTCTACTCATGCGGGTATTAACCATGCGCGTAAGGGCGCGTTGCCAATGACCTGTAGGATAGTCTCAACAATCCTCTACGGACTCGAAAAATGTCACCTGCTCATTGGCTACTTGACTTGTGACAACTGTTTGTTGTAATGCCTGTGATTCATCGTTGATTTTGTTGAGGAGTTTTCAGTGATTCAGAGCCTCCCATTTAACTGTGGCCGTATTGAAGAAGCAGTACACATGTTACATGCTTGAATTCATAGCGAATGGAAACCACAAATATTTACTGATGTAGTGGTTGGTAAAAAAAAATATTATTCGTATCGCGTCCATCGCTTCGCGCCATGTTGGCTCCTATATTATATGGATTTACAAAATATAACGATTCATTTACGACACTTAAGATAAGGTGTGTAGGATTTTAAGAATTCACTTGAATTAATATTTAAGAACATATTTCAGGATAACTTGTGAAGACGCTCGTACAGACGGCACCGGTTGTGATGACTCATTGTTACCAGAGCAGGGGCCATCTCGTGTACACGAAGTGGCATGCGAAACCTCAACACAACTCGAAAATCAGTGAGTGTTACATTGAAATGTGTCCGCTACAAATGTTCAGGAATTATAATTTTGAAATCGAGTAGAAATATTCCTGCAATTAGCATTAGGTATATTTTAATAGACATTGAAAGCGAATCATTAAGTAGCTTCAAAATCCAAATACCGGAATACAGATAGTCTGTAACAATACAGACCTCACCGACTAGATATGGTCCAGATTGTTAATACTAACACATTTGAAAAAAAACTGACTAGTTAATGAATATGTTGAAATTTTGTAAACCTGTTACTTAAGATGATTGGTGATGTAATAATGTCTCTTGGAAACTACATAAGATTTTAACTGCTTTTATTTCTCCATAAATTCGCAAATCACCATGGCGGCCATTTTACGATCACGATTTAGTTCTTAAATTTTAAATTAGTTTATTTGTTGAGAGCCTGGTACAATGTATCTGACCACTAAAGCGATCCGAGCCGCGTAGTGTATACTACTGCGAGGTTGCCGAAGTAGGCTCGGGTCGGGACGAATTTCGCTGTGAAGAAACAAAGGTTTTTAATACATAGAAAATTATCCCAAAGCCGAAATTTGTACAGTAGTAGAATGAACATTTCTTAGTAACACGTCAAAAGTTTAAGTACTGCCGCAAACCTTGTGTGTCACACCGAAAACGAGCAGTTAATTTTTTTTGTTACGATCCACAATAATGGATATTGCAAATGCAGTTTATGGAGTAGACCGTCAGTATGGAACCCAAAATAATCTAGAAACATTGCCCTATCTGAGGATAGTGATAAAAAGCACAAAGTTTAAACATGTTTCTATAAAATAGACCTTTTAAATCATTAAAGTTAACGAATTCACTTTCATTCAATTTTAAGGAAATATAAATACATCTTACATAAACTTAAAGAGCCCAACGTGGAAATCGCTTATAGTAATCGTTGTTGCATATTTATTCATCTTTAAATTAGTATATTTTTTAAGTGTCTCATACAATTAGTCTGACCACTAAAGCGATCCGAGCCGCGTAGTGTATACTACTGCGAGGTTGTCGAAGTAGGTTCGGGTCGAGACGAATTTCGCTGTTAAGAAACAAAAATTTTTAATACATGGAAAATTATCCCACAGGAAAAAATTTGTACAGTAGTAGAATGAACATTTCTTAGTAACACGTCAAAAGTTTACCGATGAAACCTTGTGATCACATCAATAAATGAGCAGCTGAGTCCTTAATGATAATTTCTACAATGATCCACAAAAATGTTTCGTAAATTTAATAACTTTAATACTTTTTTAAGTCGGTTCTCATTATGGCGCCAAAGTAATATAAAAGAATGTCCTACATGGTAACTGTGATAAACACCTCAAAGTTTAAACGTCCTATTATTAAATTGGTAATTTTAATCATAAAAGGTAAGAAAAAATATATTTTTTATAGAAATTTGACTACATGTTACATAAATATGTTGAGCGTAACGTCAAAATCACTTCATAAATATTGTCTGTGTTTTTTTTTTTTTTTTTAAGGTTTAAATGTGTATATTTTGAGTGTCTGGTACAATAGTCTGACCACTGATGTATTTCAAGCTGCGTAGTGTGTGGTGCAGCAGTGTTAAAGTCGCTCGTGCTGGGACTTTTTTGCTCCAGAAAACTAAGGTTTTTAATGTATGGTAATTCCAGACTGAATTTTATTCTGAAAGAATAAAAGTTTCCTAACTGCAAGTGATTTTTGCTGCAAACGTAGATAAAAATCTTCCAGGATGCAATTTGCTTAGGTAAAAATGTTAGTATGATCGACTCTTTAATTTCTAAATTATAAATAAATAACAACAATAGAACTTCCCGGAAAGTTGTGATAAACTGACGATATTGTGCGAGTAGCAGACCCGTACGTGACTACAGAGAAAGGCTATTTTCCTTGACCGTTAGGATTTCTGGGACGAACACCCTCTCACAGCTGGGGTCATAAAATACGGTCAAACTCTTGCAAAAACATCCACCACCGCTCTTTGCCACTAGCAATTCAACGAAGTAAGCTAGGCGCAGCACTCCAATGAATTAACTTAGAAAAAAAAATACTAAATATGTAATTCTATCAATACATTTTACAACACAACTTATGTATTATTTATTTTCTGGAAAAAAATAATATTATCATACGAATTATGTTTAAGAGTGACAAAACTCAATAAGCACATTAACGGTGTATCGTTTTCTTCAATTGTTATATAGTAAACTAATTTCATACAATTAAATATATATATTTTATAATATAGGCTACATTAAAATTTTGCACAGTTCTGATCTAAAATAATATAATGTATTAGAAATAAAAAGTAATTATATTTTTGGTATTAAAATCATTTTTAATAATAAATTTTTTGTAACAAAATACGAACACACATATATAAAACCAGAGGTCCTCTAGAATTTTGATTTACAAGTTCCAAGCAGAAATTGTTTGTTGTTAATTTTATTGTATCAAAAATCATTCATATATAAAAAAAATTATATGTATATCTCAATAGATGTAACCTGAATACACCCTATCATATGCATTAAATATATTTTAAGTAATCCATAAATAAGACCAAGTTTATTGAGTGTCGCAGTACGCAGCGTGTTTCAAAGCCCGCCGGCCGTGAAAGATCAGTACGGCCGCAGTACACTGCAACGCTCGGGCAGCTTTAATGAGGCAACTAATTATGCTAGACTCTTTATAAATATACTATCTTAAAGCTAAAAGTATAATTAAAAACATTTATTTAGACATTTTTTCGCATTGGGCTCTTCAAATCGGTGTAAATCGTATTTTTATCTGGGTGGCAAAGATAAAAAAAAAAATATGTCGTGAATTAATCGCTTTATATCATATATATTAAAAATTTAAATTTTTTCTAACATTAATGGGTGTATTACAGTTTCTAGATTATTTTGGTAAGTTTATGGACAGTCTAAATTAAAAACTGTATAAATGGGTAGCATTTTAATGGACTGACGTAAGTTGCTGTCACCTAGGACTTAAATGCAAATTTTCGGTGATAACGCACAAGGTCTACAGCGGTAAACTTTCGGTATGTTATTAAGCATAGTCTCTACCACAGTACAAAAATTCAGCTTTGGACAAATTGTTCACAGGTTGTCTTGGTTTCCTGGAGTAACACGAAAGTCTACGCGGGGAAGCCAAGGGCGGCTACCTGATCCGAGAATGAAGGATAGGGCGAGATGGGAAGCGATAAGAGCTGGTTGGGTGTCCGTGTTGGAGAGAGAGAGATAGCGAGAGAGCGAGAGAGGCGATATTGTGGAAGACCTTCGAAAGATTCCCGCTAGATGGCAGGCCTCAGAGCTGCAACATTCGACAACCTCCCCTCACAGAAGCTCTCTCGCCACTAACTTGCCAAATCTCACCCGCTAGCTTATATACGTGCTGGCTGGCCATACAGTAGTAATAAACAAGCATTTATGAAACACTTAAGCTCATTTCCAACAAATTCTGACGAATGACTGTTTTTTGTCCTGCACCAATCCCCTTAAGTTAAATGGGAAATGGCCTCGAACGAAACATGTTCAGACTGTGTGTAACCGCACTCAACAGCTGAACAAGTTCACCTGAAGTAGTTCAGACTCCCGTGTAACCGCGCCCTAATATTCGCTTTCGGTTGTGTAAAATATAGTTGGAGAATGTCGTCACCGAAAATATCACTAGCTCAGCCATTTTCGTTTGACAAGATGATTGATTTGGGTTCACATAAAATATTTTTTCATTCAGGATAGATTCTAAAACATGTTGGATGTAGAATGCTATCGTGCCTCGCAAAAAAAAATGAAATTATATTGGTTTCCAAACCAACGATTCCTTTAAATGGATTTAAAAATAAAAATAAAAATATTAAAAAGGTTTCGAAAGTGAAATAACTAAAATAATGATAATAGTAAATTCGTAAACCAAATAACTTTTTTATGTGAAAAAGTAATTATGTTTCTATAAGTTTAAAAAACACTTAACATATTTTTTTCTAATGTAATGATTATTAATGGTTTTTTTTTTAAATTTATACAATTATAAAATTTTAAAAATTCACAAATAGCATAACAAGTTCTAAAATTCCATCCTGCACTGTGATATATTATTTAACTTTCAAATTTAAAATTAAAATTTAAAAGTTAGAGAGAGCTTAGAACAAATATAAAACGGGATAGTGTGACATGTTTTAAAATATAATTAATGTTATCTTAATTAATGGAGAAAATTTAAAAGTTTTCCATCCAAAACTGCTCCTCCAACTATATAGTCAAATATATTGCAGGCAAAATTTTGACAGAGATTTTCGCGTCGGCCTTCAAACAAATGATAATAAGGGCGGTATTCCAAGACATTCGTTTAAGGTAGAGAATTAACACTGCCTTATTGGAATTCAACTTGACGCCACTCCCGCTGCCTGTTTTAGTTTTTTAATTAAATATTAGTGTTTGAAAGAATCTCAGGGGTTTTAATGGGGGTTCGGCCTCGTGGCTGCAGGCAGGAGCGCGTCGTGGTTCGGAAATTACCTGGGCTGTTCAGGCCACCCAGGACGCCTTGTAAATGATTGGTAAACGAGTTACAGGACACTGCACTTTATTCAGTATTGATACACTTATTCGTCCCGATACTGGCCGCGTCCGTTGTCGGACCGCTGTGACACGCGTATCTCTGAACGTAACGGCGCGCGCGACCAAGATAGATTGCAAAGTAATATCGACAAGCTGAAACGGTGGATTCTCGTCCCTATGAAAGGTTTGGCAGATAGTCACGGAACTGATGGTGCCACAACTTAGGCGGGCATGTAAATACGTAGAGAAGTTCCTATGTTCAGGATTGTTTGCAGTCTAGCCTGCGACGAAATATTAATGTCTCTAAAATTACGTGGATACGCCAGCTGCAGACGTACACGCGAAAGTCTCTTGGAAATGAAAGTTATTTAGTTAAAACACACGTTACAAATTACACGTTTAGAATGATGATAATTAAAAGGAGACAGTTAGTCAGTAGCATTCAACACTTGTTACAAAAAGCCTACGGTAATAACGATTAACTGACTATGAAGCCGAAAACTGCGTAACACTATACGCTGTCCTTAAACTGGACATGATATTACGTACAGGGGCGTAGCTAGGGGGGGGTTTTAGGGGTTCAAACCCCCCCCTTAGCACCAAATCATTAATTAATTTCTTATCCATCACTCAAACAAATTTCATATTAAAATTAATAAAATTTTTCCCATTACAATATTTAAATTTAAGTACCGAAAACTGCTAAAATAGCAATATTTTACACCTTAAAATCCAAATTTTCCCGGGGGAGGACCCCCGGACCCCCCGCTGTAATACGGGGGGGGGGGGGGGGCAGCATGCTTCTTAACACCCCCCATACACAAATCCTGGCTACGCCACTGATTACGTAGAACATGAGAAAATTCCCTGTCGGGATAAAATTTAATAAGTTACGAGTCGCACGAAATATCGTGCGACTGAGGTGGGGTCGGCGCCGAGCAAGTTAAAGGATTTTAAAAGACTTACACTATTGCTGATATGGAGATGAAGCGCGAAAGTTGATGGCCCGACGTTCGCGGAGCGCCCGACCCCTTCGAGCTCCTGACGGTAACTGAGCGCGAGACCGCCCTGTGGCCTTGCGCCTAACCACGTGAAACGCGGGAAAACCGACCCGGCCAGTTTTGGACTTAAAGACAAGTTACACAATATATGCTTATAAGACAATTAGACATAATTTCCCTTACATGAATCCTCTTTTAAATTGTTATTAATTTAGTTATTTTAATTTGACAGAATAATTATATAATTAATTAGGCGCATTGCCACACCCGGCCGGGCTCTGACGTCGCTTTGGTGTTCGTTGCGGCGCACTTTCACACACTCGGCAGACATCACGCTCGGGCGTGTTCGGCGCACTTAAGAGTAAGTGTTGTTGTGACATAACGGCCTGTGCGAACCAGAGGGAGCACCGGCGGTCGGCGTCAAACTGTAACTTACCTCGTGGACCATATTACAGAAAATGTACAAAACCATATTTCTGTTAGATAACCAAAATGCATCCATTTTAATAAACTGTGCCTTGCACGAGGCCAGAATTTGATTTCAATGAAATCTGTAGACATCATAATACATTTGCCACACCAAATATCTTACAGAAAGCACCGCTATCATGCAAATTAAATTGTGTGATTTTAATTTTCATGGGTACTTTTAAAGTTGCGATGATTTGTTTTTATGACCATTAAAGTGTACAAAATATATTCCAAGATAGATTCACTTTCATTAATTTTCATTTGGCACACCAACACACCTGGTATGTCCCCCGATGATCATAAAAATGACCATATACAAGTTAATGATATCAAATGCAGTTCAATGAAAAAGCGAGCTCTGCAAATGCGCGTATTTTGGGCAACATAACAGCAACGGATAGAACATCAAAATTGGTTGCCTTAGAATAAGGGACTGGCCGTGTTTTATCGTGCACTACGAATATGGTTAAGGTAGTGATATGGCATACTCATCGCTTAAACAGAAATTTTAGTGTCTTGGAATACTGGCCTAATAGTTCAGTCCATTATTAACATTTCGTTAAAAGGCAATTCGTATATAATATAATGTTATTGATGCCTTATTCTTAAACATAGTAAACCTATACTGGCTGTTGTGGGATTAAATGTAAAAATATATGGTAGGTTACACACTGGACTTAAATGATGAAGAGCCAGTTGACATTAGCAGACTAAAACAATTCATACAGGAGAATGGGATGCCACTGAAAGCTGGAAAGAATAAATAGGATATATTCACGAGAAAAAGGAATTTAATGAAGGAAAAGTATAGCTGGAAGTGGCAGGTGATAAAGGAGGCCAACAATTATAAAAACCTAAGGTTGACCTTATAAAATAACTTTGGATGGATGGGTGGTGGGTAAGGGAGGGGGAGGACACTGCAAGAAAGAGGAAGGAGGGTAAGGGAAAAGGCATACTCTACAATGGTCAGACCAGTGGTAGAGTATGTGGCTGTGATCCGGGACCCTTCCTAGTAATTGAGGTAAGGGAACTGGAGAAGGTCCAGTGTAGAGCAGCGAGGTGCCATATGTATGTTGCGGAGAAGGGAAGGGCAAGAGGGTGACGTCGTACCGACCGAAGGCCATTAGCCCGGCCTCAGCCCGCAGTACTGGCTCCTGCTGGCGAAATTTACCCCTCGCTAAGTCTTCACCCAAATGAGACGAGCGGCGTAACCTTGGTGCATGGAGGGAGTGTCCCCCCCCCTCCGCAAGCCAACTCCTGAGGCAGTTCTGAACAGCTCGCGGCCCGGAGCGGACGTGCGCGTACCGTGGGAAGCCTTCAAGTTTTGTCTCTGATTCCTCACGACTGGTAACTATAGTCATCACCGAATACCTTTTTCAACGCAACTCCCCGTCGGTTTTTTTTCTACGGTGCAGGGATTAACCCCGCTGTCGCTACTTTCCAAGTCAAGCCACCGAGTCTAAGGGACACGCTGGGGCCGATCGACCCACTCACGGTTAGACGACAGAGCTAGCCTGGCACCCACCCGGAAAACACCCCAATTTTCACGTACAGCTCCTTAGACTCGCCGCGGGAATCGCACCCGAAACCCCAGCTGATGGCAAGGGGAATTGATTGATTTGGGGTGAAAATGTTAGTCAGACTGTATAAGGTTGACGTCGTCCGGCCGAAGGCCACCCTAAAGCCCGACCTGCAACCGCCAGTATCCGACCCCGCTAACGGAACGCGCCCCTAGCCATGGCTCACCCGAGTCAGACGAGCGCCGCGGAACTTAGTTATTATCAACGCCCTTAACTTAATCGGCAAGACAAACCGAGTCATGTACACGGTAAATTCACTACACTTTAATGAATACGCCACTTTGAATTAACAACACCGTGCAACACAAGTGCGACGTAGGAGTGCCCGGGCTACTCATGTGTAGTTTTTTTTACTAAAACATCTGTGAGTGCTCCCCTTGTGGCCTTCAGCCTGATTTCAATAGTGTAATATGTGACATAACTAACACCGCCCCAAATTAGCATTTATCATTCGCCACTGGAGCAGTTATCAAGCAACGAACAGTCTCCTGTGTGACTCTGATAATTCAAACTTATTTTATACAAACTTATTACATGTCATTTCTAAAACATATATATATATATAAAGTTAATCATTAAGTTTTATTGTGTGAATTTAGAGCCACTTACATTTTGTTATTAATAAATTTTTTTACGAATAACGGAACTTTAGAAACTCTGGGGTGACAGGGAGCTCACCCCTTCCCTCGCGCCAGGGCCAGACGCCAGTACAGCGCGACTTGCGGACCGGGGACCATCATCTGTTTGTCTTCATTGAACTTCCACCTGGTAACTATAGTCAAACCCCGAAACATTTTTTAACTACTCCCCGTGCGCGCCCGGTCCTATCCGATGTAGGGCCTAACCCAGCCGCGTCAACTTAACACGCCCGGCACAACTCATTACGTGGGGCCGTGCAATATACAGTACGGGCCGACTCCCGCCACAGCAGACTTTTAATTAATCGCCAAGTGCACAGACACTGGCTACATCTAATCGTAGACTTTACTTAATTTAATAGCGAGCCGCGGTCCACACAGGTGGGCCCGCGCATCGCCGTTCACCAATTACGGGATTAGCGGACTCTAATCAAACTCTCTCCCTCAACCGCGACTGGCGTGAGGACGTAACGTTAGTGACGGCGCGCCTAGTGTATAATTGCCAGTGTACTTTATGTAGGGAAATCGTGTGAATGTAATTGCAAGTGTAATTTGCCAACGTAATTAAAAGTCCACTCCGCACACTCCGTGCGTGACGTGTGAACGACAGTGCAAAGCCGTGTACGTTATTTCTGAACCTCACCAATCCAGTTAGGGATCAGCGTCCTATGCTGTGTAGGGCCAGTGGTACAGCAGGCATTAGGGACCCCTAACATCATCACCACCACCGCCATTCCTAGTGGGCCATGCAGGGGCTTTCGGACCTCACGACCCACCTCGTGGCTAGCCTGGCACTCTCCCGGACACGTTTCCCCCTAAGAAAACAGCCTTCCCGCTAGGAACACCGCCGAGTCTCGAACACGAGAACCCGAGCGACGGCAAGGTGGTATATATGTAAAAGGTGGCTGATGGCAGGTGTGAAATAGGTTCGCAGAGGTGGTTATGAGGATGGAGAGATAAGAGGGAATGGAGATGAACAGAAATAGGGAGGCACACTTTCCTTGGGAAGACAGGGATGTATTGGAATGGGCAGAACGGAGGAATAGTGGGGCTAAGAAATGCAAAAGACTGAGGAGACTAAATATTTTTTTGTGTATGTGTTTGGGAGGGGGCAAGTGAGGGAAATGGAAGGACTCCTTGCCACTACATGACAGCCCTATTGTGAGTGTAACATATCAATCATTCAGTTGGCACATTCAAAAGCAGGACATACTAGTTATGTGGTCAAGACCAGCTTGGCTTGTCAGGTGGTAACACAGCAATATACAGGTTGAGTTTGTTTCACTGTGTTATATTTACATGGATATAATTATCAGTTTAATTTTTCAGGTTATATCCTTGATGCTAACCGATTAGAGAATGTGTTACCTTTTTGTAGGTAATTCGATGTTGGCATGCGCCCTGTTTCTTACTCCAAAGAAACAATAATTACTCTATGTTTCAATTACATATTGATTATTATGATTTTATTGTTTTAAAAACAAATAGATTCTATGTTAATGAAACCCATTGTAAAAAACTCTAGTTTTATTTTTGAATAGTGTTGAAGAAATTGTAACTAATTGTGTTCTAATATATATTAAGTTTGACTAGCTATGTCGGAAACATTTAGTGACATATACTGTGCTGAGCAAATTAATATACCGCCAATGCTACCAAAAATATTGAAGAACTATTGCAAAGCAGCCATACGCACACAACCTTATGATCTTCTTAGATGGTCAGTAGCATATTTCAAAGCTCTCTATAAAGATGAAGAACTACCTGTGAAAGAGCGCCTAGAATACCCGCCATACTTTAACGTAGTAGGTATCACGCCAGGTTACCTGAAAGTATTTATGAATGCATTCAAACCGGAAATATTTGTGCAAAAAGAAGAAATTGTGAAGTTGTGGCAAGGTATGTCATTGAATGGGGAATTTCTTGAAAGCCTTTTTAGTCTTGGTAGTTTTTCTGAGATCCTGGACATACAAATATTCATCGCTATTGCTGCTGGACATCTGACCCACAACTTGCGAGACACAATGATACTGTTGTGTGAACTCCTTACAGATGATCCAGAAGGAGGTCTTGCTAAGATTCCATTCGATACATTTTGCAAGCTTTATACATTTTTAGCCAACCTAGATGGAAAAAGTGATGGTTTGCTTGAAGCGAGTTGTAGAGGAACAGCTTGGTTTCCTAGAACATACATTATTTGGGGTATTGGACCTATTGTTCCTCAAGAGCAAATAAATGCAGTCATAGAACACATGAAATTCTGGTCAGACAGACAAGAAGAAATGGTGATGGCTTTCAATGTACGCCATTATCTTTGTCCACCACTTAGTGTTACAACAACTGAAGATAATTGAGGTCAGGTCACATATCTTTATCCATCACCCAGTGTTACAATAAGTGCAGATAATTGAGGAGAGGTCAAATTTCTTGTAATAAAACATTTTCTGTAAATAGAAATGTAGGTTAAAATAAATCCAAAATCTTATAAAGTACTTATGGCCTAAAAATTCTTTTGAAATATTATATTATTATGAGTCTGCGCAAATTCACAACTGTGTGTATAAAAACTCTAGTAATAAAATTAATTCTTACATGCTAATTTACCAATGTCTTAGACTACAATGAATGGCCAGGGCTTGGATTACACAGTACACACATTCTGTCCTGTCGACTGTTATATTGTTTTGATAGTGTGTGATACATTTTTTGGCCTGGGTTGTTAGAGGGTATAAAACATAATGTTCACAAAGAACACCTGCTAGTGTGCAGTACGGAGCTGAATCACCCTTCGGACCAGTGACCTACTGAGCACATAAGAGCATCGGGAGAGACAATGACAACTGTAAGTCAGTAGATGTGGCTAATTGTTCCATGCTTTTTGGCCAGTGGAAATTCCCAAACATGTTGCTAGGGTAAGCCAAAGTGAATGGGAATCGATTAGTAGGGAAGAGTATTCACAATCCTGTTGCTACAGGATTGTAGCCAAGGGCAGTTAGAAGTGCTACTACAAACACACGTCGAACAATACGCTGGTTAATTTAGCACTTTAAGTAGAACTTCCTTGCAATCCAAAACAGAGGTTGTCGGCATACATCTGTGAACTAGTATTACAGTAAAATATACTTCAGAGTAGGTTGATGACATGAAACATTGCCTGCCCACATGCCAGATGGAGGTAGGAAAAAAAGAATGAAGTGTGGTGGATTAAGTCACAACACAAGAAAACTGCCTAGTTGAGTGGGGATCACTGAATATAAAAATAAAATATTATGTTAAGAATCAACTATGACATTAAAAATTAGATAGAGAACGAATGTGGAGGAGTTCCTCGTGAAAGCATCATCCACCGACTGGTGGCAATGACTGCGGGATTTCACGTCTGCGGGCTAACTTCCATCTCCCTCCCCTGATTGGGACTGCATCCATCAGTGGTTTTATTTAACATTTAACTTTATATTTTTCTTTAAAAAAAACTCCACCTAACAATTCACTGCAGCTCTGGCCTCAACAGTGTATGGTCCCAAAACAGACATACAAGCAGATGACTGGTAAATAGTCAAAGGAAACAAAACTTGTAGGATATGTGATAGTAGTAAACAAAATTTAAACTTACTAAAAAGTTTGCTAAACATTTGGTTGAAATAATAAGATATAAATAAGTAATTAAAAATCACATCCAATAGGGGAACAAGTTAAAATTACTTTACAATGGATTTATAAAAAAAAATTACTGACAACAATTTGTGCTCATCCAACTCGCATAAGCCGTTATGTCCTATTTCTTTTCCTTCATCCCCCCTCCCCCTGCAATGTAACATGTGCCGTTCAAAGACAATCCTGCGTGGCTATCGACTCATACTTGTGTATTCATTTGCCGATTTTTAAATTAAAAAAAGTATCATAAACTTTTATGTACCTACCTATTTTGAAAGCACTGGTATATATTTTACTTGTCGTCTTGCTTCCTTCTGCCGCAGAGATGTTTGAGGTGTAATTTATTACTGTGGGTGCTAATTAACAATTATGCAATTATGCTTGTGGGCTAGTGCACAGAGCATTAGAGAATCTTTAGTCAGGGTGTGACTTTGCCTCGTGTCCAGCAGGCAGCAGGTGATGGCTTAACAGAATTACCACCGACTGTTGTATCCACCAGGAACGCTATGCTAAATGATGATCGGGTGTGTTACAAATCAGGCATTTGCATTCTGGTAAGAGTATTTTTATTGAGTAGAGGCACTCGTTCATGTGCTGCTCAGTGCATGGCCTGGCCACTTCGGAGCTAGAGCTCAACATGGCATGCTCTACTGGTCACACTGACGTGATGTCACAGTGTCTCTAGCCTTCGTGCACAAACTATTTGGACAGATGTGCTTGGCGCCCTGTGTTAAATAGAAACGTGAGTGTCCATACATATGATGCAGCAACCTTAATCTTAATCGATGAAATAATTACAAAGCACATTTCAAGTTACATGCAGCGGCCACTCTCTGTGGTCATGCTAACAACAAATACAAAAGTCCTAATACAAGCACTATGAAAACATTACAAGCTATCTGGTACAGGAGAAAAGATTACATATTATACTTAGCTACTTGGCATGCAGCCTTAAACTCAACTAATGCCATGTGGGTGGGATTAATTACGAACACCATAATAATAATAATTATTATTATTATAAAGAGTTCTTTGTTGCTTTTCGCCTAACCGGGTGCCCTGCGCGGGCGAAGTTGTGAATGTCTCGGAGATGAATACTAATTACTAAAGACTGGGTTGGAACACGCTCCCAGGCAAAACATAAAACTATGTAGAATGCATAAAGTTCCTCATGTGGGCAGTCATAATTAAGTTAAGTGGCCGGTGCATTCAGGATGGCCGTACAGACTTTCCGCGGGGCCGAATGAAGAAGGATTTAGAATGTATGTTATTGCTGTGATGATTGCAGTGAAACAAAGTTTAATGGTCTCCACGGGGCGATATACAACTGGTCTGCCTCAAGGGTAATGACGAACTTCATGGTTGTTGACTCGGCGCGCTACCCCAGCTCGGTTATCGCGATTACGAGCATGATCAAACTGCGATTAAAGGTCGCTTGCAGAGTCGTGCCAAGAAATCTCGGAGAATTCTCGAAGTCAAAGGAGGAATTTTTTCATTGCACAGTTGTGAACTACAGTTTCGTACTATCGATTTAGTCGATAGGTTTTATTGGTTGTGCCTATGACTAGTTATTGCTTTGTTCTTTGGGATTATGTATTTGTTTATTTTATTACAAATATTGTTTGTCAGTCATTTTACTAGACTGTGCTGTAATTTCCGCTGGTTGCTCGAATTAATTTTTGGTTATGTTATGGTGGTTGGAGCTACACATTCCATTTTTGGAAGTACTTAGTTTGAGAAGAAAATGGAAAAATTAAATGCTCTGAGTAGTGGCAATATTTTATCGTTGCTTCAGGAAACTAATGAAGAGGTAGGAATATTTGGTGAACCACGGGTGCCGCAGCCGTGGGATAGTACGTCTTGATGATTGGCGGGGGGAAACACTGCCCCCCCTTTTAATAATATATTTCTATTTGACCCCTCCCCTTGTTAATTTATCCAAAAAATGGAATTTGAAAGGAGTCTCTTCCAAAAACGAAAAAAAAAGTTTTATTTATTTTATTTAAAAAACCAGGGGCCAAGACTTGTTTTCTTCCCTAATTTGTTTTCCATTTCAACTGAATGTATTGAAATATGGGAATGGTCCCCACAGATTTTGACATTATGCTTGCAATTGGGCTTTTACCTGGTAGCAAGGAGTGCTCCCTTTTCACTCACTCCCCCCCCCCCCCCCCCTCTTTTTTAAATTCTCCTCAGATCCCTTGCATCTCCTCATCCAACCCATTCCATTCCATTCCCTTCCTGTCCTGCCAAGAAAAGCATTTCTACCGAAAAGTCTAGGCTGCCACTGATTGTTATGGGTTTTTGCAGGCCTTGAAGACCAACAAGGGCTCCTATGAGCAGTGGCTGAGGGTCAGAGATGAACACACCACTTTACTGGGGTTCTTGGAGACCCTCCCGGGGGTGTTGTCGTACGACGTGCTGGTGCCGTTCGGCTGCAGGGCTCTCATGAGGGGGAAACTGGTGCACACCAATGAGATATTGGTACGTCTTGGGGACGGCTGGTTTGTGAAGTGCAGTGCAAAACATGCCGCTGACATCTGCAGTCGGAGAATCACTTGTAAGTCGGATCATGTTATTTTGTAACGATAACCATAATATATGTATTTGATGTGATTGTAGAGTATGTATACTCATATATCGTTAATATTCATGGTTGTATAAGAGTTGGTTGATTATTTTCCTTAAGAGCAATTTTTATTCCCAAGTGTATTTAAAAAAAAATTCATATTGATGATAGTATAATGTTAAAGTCATTCTGATTATCATATAGTGTTAAACTAACATTTGTTTTAATAAAGGCTGATAAGTATTTTTAATTTTTAACACTTTACATCATTTTATAGATGCATATTAAAATAAGTAGTTGAAAACTGTCCACTTAATCATGTGGAAATTATCTATAGAGAAGTTTTAGCTAACATGAAAATAAACCTGTCCCTGCCAATATATACCTATTTTGTATTATATTTACTTGTCCATAAAAATTACCATGTGACCTACAAAAGTTGTAATAAAATTTTATTTAAAGTTCCTGAAAAAGTCTTGAAATTGGTTCACCCTGTATTTTTATACATCCTATAGTAGTGTTCATAATATATTTTCCCCTCCATTATGATGTGATTGAAGTGAAGGTAAATGGCAATATGTCCTTCCAAACGCTGTCGTGTCGCGAGGGCAGCTGTGTCGTTCGCAGCACAGAGTAAGTAAGGAGAGTTAGACACGTCACTCCCAGGTTGGCAAGATATTCAGTCTCTTTTGGGGGTGGTGGGCAGGTAGTCGGTACCAACCTCAGTGGTTCAAGACAAGAAACAAAACCATTAAATAGTAGTATGTTAGAAAAGAAGCATTTATAATATGTAGTAGTGCTTAGATCCTGCATACTACATAATGCCAATAACAAATATTTTTATGTTATTTCTTCCTTCTGTCAAAATCCCATTTTTTATTTTTAAAACAAATTCAAATAGAATTTCCAAGATATCTAGCAACATAAAAATTAAAGTATATACGTGTGTGAGAATATAAACACCTGCCACAAAAACAAAATCAAGTATATAACAGCATGACATATAGAATAGTTTTGTACATGTTCACATTAAAGGTGATAATTTTGATAGAGAATTAAATAGCTTAATTAACATTAATTATTTAAATATACAAAAGAAATATATTTAGATTATAGAAAAAAATTATTGCTCGAATACAATTCACACATTTAAATTATACTTTATTACGAGGTTGGTAATAGGATAGGGACTAACTTAGAATAAGAGCTTGGTAGCCCTACCTAGAGTCCGCCCCCTGGTTCGCAGTGTGCAAGGAGATGCTGGAGAAACTGGAGAAGGAGCGAGAGTTCCTGCTGTCTCGCAAGGAGCTGCCCATGCAGCAGGAAGCGTTTGGCTCCCGGGAGCAGGCCGAGATCATAGAGACCTACTCCGAGGAAGAGGAGGCGGAGTGGAGGGGTGGGTCTGACTGGTTAGCTCAATAGTCTTGTAGAACTTTGTTGTTTCCCCAGGGTGTCCAGCATAGGGGGAAAGCCTGGAATCGTCACAGGATTTTATGTCAATGGAAAAAGTCAGGTAAATACAGGTCACCGAGAGTGATTGCCAGGATTCTAAAATGTCATTGTAAAATAAGTACTTAATGAAGATGATATGTGTGAAATCTTAACATATTAAAAAAAGTTTAAAGTTTTAGACCTAGCTTTGCACACTTCATACAGGCGCTATTTTAGCTCTGATGATGTTTAGACAGTATTATTTTTCCTTCCATGTTTTCTGATACCCGTCCACAGTGAAACAGCAACATTTTTTTTTTTTGCTACTGTTTCATAGCTTTGTAATTTGGAAGATTTTATTGTGGTTGCATACGTCAACACTTACATTGCACTGCGACAACCAATTTCAGTCCGGCATACCACAACACAAGCTGAACCTTCTATTGACTCATACCCTGAGAAGGTAACGAACATCCAGCACCTTGAAGTTACCATCGCTGCAGCAGTGGTCATTTTAACTGTGGACCCAAATCAGAAAACATAGTTGGAAATTGAATACTGTCTAAACATTGTCAGAATTTAAAGTGTACTAATCTAGGTTTAAGGCTCTTAATTTTTCTGAACATTTTAAGATGTGACTTATTTTACTATAACAGTTTAGAAGCCCGGCAATCATTCTCGATGACCCAGTATATGTTAGTTAGTTCATGGAATTTAAATAATATGGTTAGACTAAGACAGAGTCATTAACCATGTAATACATTTGCATTTGAGTTCAGTTTTTGTGGCGTGCCTAGTATTTTTGACCAGAGTGGTATTTTGTCGCAAATGAGTCGTAAATAAATTCTTGTGACTACAACAAAGTTAGGAAGTAAAGCATAGATTTATATTGTTTATTTTATATAGAAATATCACATATTTTAGCCAGTGGAAAAATATGTTAAGTCAGGGAATTCTGTTTTTGGGTTTTGCTGGACATCCTGTTCTTTTTGTGAGTGAGTGTCGTAGATGTAAGGAAATGAGTTATGTGTATATGCTAATTATGTAGACATCCAATATTGAATAATTATGTTAATGAATGTGTAGTTATTATGAAATAGGTGATTTTGAAAGTGTTTTGTGTCACAATGGAGTCCCGCCATAGTGACTGCTTATCCAGACACCTGTTTAATCTGGGTGGGATTTAATCGTACAAATGTTTCATTTTAATAATCCTACATCAGCTTGTAGGTTCAAAACTTGTACGTATTCAGTAGTATTAAAAATAAAGTTAAGCCTTAGGAAAAATTATATGTATGAAGAAAAAAAATCTATTTACAGTTTTACGCATCTAAAACTTATATTGCATGCATTTTAAGGCAGACACTGGTTAATCCGGACTTTCGGTGATCCAGACAGGGCTATGTCCCATCTAGTCCAGATTAGCTGGACTCCATTGTAGTTATTTTTGGTGTTTATGTAAGCATTTCCAGAAAGCTAAAAGTTAAGTTAGTGGACATACTGTTTAGCTTACAACCACTGCCATCAAGGGCGCCCATACCCGGGGCAGGGGGGGGCCGTGCCCCCCCCCCCCCCTAGCTTTCAGGGAAGGAAAAAATATATAGTGTAGTCAGGTGTTTTACTTTAAAGAAAATTATTTAAATTTGGTATTATGTATAAGTGGTTCAACACAAAGATATTATTGTATATAGTGTTTTACATGCCTACTTCATTTTTTATGTTATTTCAAGCATTAGTTTCTGCTGCTGCGATATAAGGTGTTGTGTACAGGGAGAAAACGCTGTTCAAGCGCAACGCCCGTGGCGAGTCATTTCCCTTCGTAATCCTACCCAAGCTCACGCGATAACACAACACAACAGATTTAGACCAGTCAGAGTTAGACGACGCGACAGTTGACATGTGCTTGCAGACGGCGAAATGTTTTGCTACTTTTTCGTCATAATAATGTGTATGTTCACAAATAACATCTCAAAACAGAGATTTTTCAATAGTCTTTAGGTCTACAGTTTTATGCATCTGGTCTAGATTTAGTTTAGTGTATTCAGTCAGTATAAATAACCTAAGTGTAAATAAATCAGTGAAAAGTGTAAAGATAAAAACCATTGTTATTATGTAGTGTTTCTTAGTTTTCCTCATTCGTCACATCCGCTCAGAATATTCACAATTTTTAAGGTACGCTTACACCTTAAAGTTACTTAAATAAGAATTATTGTTCTTAAAAGTCTACAACGTAAAATTTATGTTGGAATTTTGAATTTAGAGGAAAACCACTTTTTCCCTTCAAAAGTATTTAAAGGGATAAGGATTCCGCTACCTTCAGTAGACTCGAAAGCAATTTACTCTGGAATCCCGATTTTACGTACGCTCACGGTCGCTTGGATTGCATTCGTAAAATCGTTATCTTCATAAAATTTAAACACCCCACCCCGTGAAGATACATGTTATAATTTATTGAACGGAATATATATATATATAATATTAAATAGTAAAAACAACGACTGCCGTCTGCCCTCTGCCCTCCCCTGCGTTCCCCTTATTTTTTTAAACATTCCACAACTTGCCTCATTGCACGAGTGATATAAAAGTGACATCACAGCGACTAAACACAGTTGCACCACGCATTGCATCATGTTAACTTTTGTGTGGTGACAGTAGGTTGTCCGACATACCATTCTTGGATATCTTTCCTTTTCGTAAGACGCGTGCTACTAAAATAAATTTATATTTGAGTTTGCAAACTTGTCCACTCCTTGCCAGAGACGACTAAACACAAACACAAACACAATAAAACTGAAATACACGTCGACATAGTGTCCAGTTGTTTTGTGTGAATTAATTGCGCCAAACTAAACTCTTCTGTGGAAAGCTGATATATGAGTTGTGTCAGCATTTAGAAATTTTCAATTTTTTTAATCGGTTTTGGTGTCACTTAATTCCTTAACCTCTAAATACTGTTTGGTTAAATTGTCTAGTCTAATAATAAACCAATTTTTTCTGTGCTTTACTATCACTAAATAAACTTATAGTCCTCGCCTACTGAATCCATCTGTGCTAATTCTAAATGATAAGCAATTATGATTCATATCGAAACATAGTAATATTCATTTAATTGTGAAACAATTTTTGACTATAATTATAAGCGTAGTTCAGGTGTTACATTTAAAAACAACTGTTTTCTGACTGTGATAACATATTTAAATCGTTTCTCTCCCCAAGTTGAATCTTTTGACCAACACGTTTTAAACTTTATAATTATTTTAATTTTATTTGTACGCGACATTTATTTAGGGGTAAAGAGAGCAATTAGTTGAAGGACTGTATTCTTGATATTCGTGTACCCGAGATGCTGCAAAAATATAAGGACTGTATTCCTGCATTTGTGTTGCTAAAAATTCATTTGTCTCAATAAAATAGTTAATATTTAATTAATAAAGTAGCCAATAAAGATTTTTTATGGCGAATGAGTACTGTGGTCTAGTATTTTAGTAACAGGACAAAACAATTTTAACAGGGTCAGAACTGGAACTATTTTATGGCTAGTAACAAGCCGCAGTTAAGTCTTCCAAAATATTAAAAATACTTCATTCCTGGAACACATAGCTAAGAATATGTGCAAGAAAATAGTTTATTTTACAGGATGTCTATAAAAGAAAGTCCCAGTTTCAATGGTATATTATAACAGTTTCATTTAGACTATTTACAACAAATCATACATCAAATTGAAGGTAAACTAACTTAGTTTTTCTTACAAATGTCCAATATGTGCACCTTTAGTTATATGGAACATAGACACAGTCTCTTATAAAGCCCCGAAGGAAATAATCCCATTGCGGTATGTTAGGTGTATGTGTAGGCCAGCGAAAAAGAGCTCTTGTCTCAACCATTACGACCAATCCAACGGTCAGGGACGAAATGCTCATTGAAATGAAATTACAGATTTACTCATTGCAAATTGCAGAACACAAAATGCTTTATGCTCAGGATACAATTTTGCATAGGTGGTAGGTACTGCAAGAGAGAAAACAACTGTTTAGTTATTCTTTAATAGTAACCTTGAACCAAACAACTCTTTTTTTTCGAAATCTCACATAGACAGTGACCTTACTCTGGTTTTGAATGCCAAATGTGCAGAATTTTTATCAAGCTCAGAGTAATTCTGTAGATTGGCATAAAAAAACCACAGTTTTGTTTGCTGATGTAATATTATTTACACCTTATGTATTTAACAGTCAATGTGTGCATTGTATTTTGTGTACAGTTCGTCATAGAGAAAAAGAACGACAGTACAGACAGAAACTAGCGGAAGTGCGTAAAAGAGAGAAGCAGCCCCTGATAGAAGAGGAAGATATTTGGCAACGACTGGATGAGTTGGAACTTGAGGAAGAACTGCAAGAGGAGTTGGACAGGTAACGTGATACACTTCACCTCAGCATTTTTCAAGTTCATTTGAAACATACGTACAGTAGACTTCCTCTTAAATGGCCACTTTTTTAACAGTCCTCTGCTTTAACCAGCTTACATGAGTTTGAAATGATGATGATGAATCACTAAACTGTTATACTTACAAGACACAATAATTATGCACTTTGCAAGATAGGATAGCAAGCTGACAACTATTTTAGCCACTGGAGTAAAAATTCACGTGTTTGTGTTTGCTTGAAAGCCACATTTCACCTAGTGTCCTTTCATTCATGCTTTTGCATTACTGATGTGTATGTTCCACTTTTTTCTTGGTTTTTGTTCCTGTTTTTAAAAATGTGGTTTAGGTTAAACACCACACAATTTCCAGATACATTAAAGATACATAATGTCCTGATAGATGGCCTGTTTATTTGTTCAAAATTACTTCAGAGTGCCCCACTTTACCATAATTCCACCACAAACACCTAGTAGCATAGGTGCTTTGATGTTCAATTGGTGACTAGAGCAGCACAGGACCTACATCCTGGGGTGGAACAAAATCTAGAAATAAAAATATTAACAACAGTTTTTTAGCTGATTCAATATTTAATTTAGGCACATAAAAAAATTCTTGAGAAAATTTAAAATATGTTGACAAGAGATTAAGTAAATTATAAAAAAAAATAAAAAAAAACTATTGTACATAGTAGCAGTACATGAAAGAAATTTCAAGTTATTTATTATACTGTATAATGGGTGTAACCCTCAAGTTAAAATTGATGTAGGGCTGAAAAAGTGACAGCAAACACACAGAGTTCATAAGTAGTAGACAGCTATAAATCACAGTAGATTGTTTTTAATTTAAGATTTTCAAAAGTACGTATATTGAGTCTGTGTATGCATACTTTTAAGTTTAAATGATCATCCCTGCCTCCTAGTGAAAAAGAGGACAAAAAAAGTCGGGATCTCTGCATACGTTCTGATGGACGTGTATGTTTCCATCTAGGCGGGCTAACACAAGGGGGTTGAAGGAAAGGGAGGGTGACTGCATGCTGTCGACCTGCAGCAAGTTTACGTCCCAAGGGGCTTAATGGGAAGTTAGAAAGACCTCTGAGTGGGCCGCCCTACAACAGCGTGTTACAGTTTTTCTAACGGAAATCTGTTGTATTTTCACAGTGGAAAGGTTTGGCTGTTAAGCTTTCCGTGGTACCGGATTGTATTTACGGTTCTCAGTGCCGGTTAATTTGCTGAGAACTGGGACTGACCCATCATTAGTTTGCATGCGTTAATTCTATTGGCAACTGGGGTTGCAATGCGGTAATACCAACTGCTGTTTATTGTTCCCTGTTTTTGTATTCTTCAGAGATTGCATTGAAAATACACATTCTCATTTTTATCTCATCAATAACATGTCACCCATTTGAAATACTAACTTAAATTTCAATACAAGTCCATGCCAAACAGCAAGTAAATGAAACTGACAGTGACCTTGGAGGGAGTGATAGGGTTGGCAACCCTGCGTGTGTGGTGAATCACAGCACTGTAAATAAAAAGTACTATTAGGAAATGCTCAAAACACTGCACATTGTAGTTACAAGTGTTCCAATTTACGAAACGCAGCAGTGTTTGGAAATACACTGCACTGTGAATAAAAAGGTTTCATTTGACCCAATGTGGATTGACAATACTGTGTTTGAGCAAACTTAAACGCTTGAATAGCTTCTTAATGTTGAGTGTTTCATGAGTGGGTGTATATTGTACGTTCAGATTTTCATTCAAACACAGCGTGTTGGACTATCAGCATTACTTAATACTGGATCTGTAGCATCCTATGTGTTGTACATTATTATAGAAGTAATAAAAGTCAATTATAGAAATAATAAATATAGATACCCAGTGAAATATATAATTATATATTTACCATATTTTTTAGTGGCATTTCATTTTCTTGTTTTATCATTTTAAGATCTCGTCTCATTGTGACTTTTTCACGGGTGATAGCTGATTATGAGCCCATCCAATTATGCTCTCGCTTCTATATTCTTTCTCGAGGGTGCATACCTCTTTATACATAGTTTGATATCTAATCAAATTTAATATTCAGAGCAACATGTTTTGTAATCTAGTTGCTCAATAGGACTAGTATAATGTTTATAAAATGTGGAGGAAGTGCTACTGTTCAATAAACTATCTTTGCTATGGAGGTTGAGCCACGTTGAAGTGGTAGACTGTACAGATGTTTCGCTCGGCATTGCAGTAGGCATGTTCAGCTAAGAGCTAGAAGTTTGTTCCACTACCACTACATCGGCACAGTCTATGAGCTAGTCTATAAGCTGGTAATCTACCGCTACTGTTCAAATTTACAAAACTTAGAAAATTGTCTGGTGATTTAATCTTTAAAATATTTCAATAACAAAAAGCCTAAACTGGTATTATTGGGTTAAAACAGTGTTTTTCTCTTTATCGACACAGGTTACATGCTGAAGATGGTGACTATGATGAAGATGATGATGTAGATTATGGAGAAGAAGTTGAAACAGTGGAAAATGTTAATAATTCAGACTGCATAAGTGGAATACACGGTGGTTCAGGTTTAGAAACAGTTAATCATAGTGACAATGCTTCGGAGACAGAGGTGAAGGAAAGTGGGTGCAGAAGGGTCTCTTTCCCAGACTCGGCAGACGTAGCAGGGGACAATGGGGAGGTGAAGAGGAGGAAAGTGTCCTTCTCTGACAAACCTAAAGATATTGACAGTGATGATAGTGAAGAAGACTCGAGGATTGAATTTTTTCACACGCTGAGTTCAGGAACTGAACCGTCAGAGCATTGTGATTCCAACATCATCTCGTGCCCGGCAGATATTTTTAAGAGTTATAGGCGTGTGCATGGTAAGACTGCAGGTCTCAAATCCATTTTGAAGAAATCGACAAGTTCTCTTGATGAAGCGACCACTTCAAATGACCTGGTTTCGCCCAGTGAAGTACCTGTTACTAATGGTACTGAGGATGTGTTGGAAGACTCTCTCATTGAAGCAGAGGTTTTGCCACCTGTGGTGAGTGTACATTGTCTTATTACTTGACATTGATTTGTTGTGTCTGGCATGCTGATATTTTGTTTATTTGGGTTTAAATCAAAAGTATTGTATATTTAAATATTTTGCATGTTCAAGATTTTAATTATTGCGGTGTAGTTTCATGTTCTGGATGTTATTTAATTGTCGGAGTAAGCTTGTCATTATGTTCTAATTTAAAGCAAGAAGTGAATATTTTTCCATTCTTAAACTTGATACTATCACCTTGCTTAATGTACTGTACTTTCCAGCCAGCCTGAATAAGGAATATAGTAGATGGGGTTTATTTTATATGACTGCAGGAGGCTTAAGGCAAAGGGACGTTCAATATTGTACTGAGCCCCATACTACTTGGGTACCGACTTGGTGCTCATAAATAAACACATGACCCTTGCCACATCAGCTCATCGTATTAGCGATCATGTCTACCAAGAGGCTAATGTTGAAGAGAGAGAGTGGAAGTATTCAAAGAAAACTTTACATAACATTTTTACAGTCCATGCTGCACATAGGTCTAGACTGTGTAAACAGATGAACTAAAAGTCTATGTCTTATAAAAATCGGGGCTGTTAGACAATGACGGGCGACGGGATACTAATGGAGCACTGACAGAATGAATGACAGGAGTAGGCTACCCACCCGCTTACTGCAAAGACTGCAGCACTTTTCACTAGCAGAAAATTCGGAAGTGATATTGGTGGGAATCAAACCTGGAAAGTCTTGGCAGGAGGCAAGTGATCTGACCACTCAGCCACAGCTGCCCCTTAAATAGAAAGATAAGAACGTTAATTTCACCCAGAAATGAATGGCATCAGGGACGTAGCCAAGGGAGAGGTCCCGGGGGGTTCGGACCCCTTCCTTCCAGTATTAAAAAAAATAAACATCCGGAAATAGAATTAGAAAATAACAATTTAGCTACATAAGGTCCCAAAGATATCATTTTGGAAATATTATTGTATTTCCTCCGTATTACAGCCCTTATGCACAGAAACGGCAGGAATTGTCTTTCCAAGTGCAGTCTATCCTGCAAGTTTGAACATGTGTAAATATATCTTTCAAACAAACTTGACATGTTTCATTTATTTATTGACTTTAATATGTTTGTTTATAACAAACAATTTACTTAAAAACAAATAAATCATAAAAAAAATATAAAATGTCCAGTTTTCTTTTGTCAAGCAAAATCATTATTTAAAAATTCTGTGTGTGAACATTAAAAGTAAAAAAAATTCTGATATTTTAGTGTAACTAATTTTTTTTTTATTATTCAAAAAATTCCAATTTAAAGAATACTTACATGTAAAAAATTATGTAATGGTTGTACTGTACCCCCTTGTTTTCACTAAATCCTGGCTATGGCCGTGATTGCATGTGTGAAGGGTACATGGTAGTTGTGTTGGTTGCAGGTTGGCGAAGTGGTGGAGCGGAAGGTACAAGAGCCCCAGCCACCGGCACAGCTGGAGAAGCGCCCGGTCAGTAAATTCAAAGCTGCACGCCAGTCGTCCAGACGATGAGGCCCAGCTGAGCTTCCTTGGCCACCGTGCAACGGATGGCACCTGCGTCATGTGACTAGTGTTTATGTGTGCAAATGTTTGCAATATAGCACATTGGGGATCGTGGCCGTGCCGTATTATCAAACATTGCTATAGTTCAGGTGGGAATACCAAAGAAAAATCAATATACAGTATAGCGGTATTAAAAAAAAAAGGGTGAAAAAAAATTACAGTTCAACATTACTGTTATAAAATTGTCTCTGATATCACATTAAGTTTGTGATACAGATCTCTCTTCTTCAAAAATGTAAACTGCTAGTAAATAGGAAACAATGCACTGAATTGAAAACCAACCACATGTTGAAATCTTGAGTGAACAAAAACAAAATGCCGGCAGCACAGCAATGCAACCTGGCAGCCAAGGTCAACAGTTGGAATCAAACCAAAAAAATCTGAACGCGAATGGTTTGATTGGTGTTGATTACAGAATGTGCCAAACCATAGAATGCCAGATTAAAGAACCTTCACTGGAGTTTGTTGTTCACCCACTGTGTACCTGGCACCAGTCTTTGACTCTGCCAATGTTAATCTATGCAGATATCCTACATTCTTATACTCTAGGAGAGTACACATTAAAGTTAAGTAAAGTTAAAATTTTTTTGATATGTATAATTTAACGAACGAGTAGAGGCAAGATTTTATGGTTTTATTGTTTTTATTTTTATAAATACTATTTTGTAATACTTACTCCACTAAAATAGTGTATTTGCAAGCTGTATTTTTATGACATGATAATTTATAATAAATTGGTCTACAACATATACATTCAGAACAATAAAAATAAATTGTCAAACATTTGTGATTTAAAGGTGTTTCAATAAGAGATTCACAATAAAATAGATTAAATTAATTTTTCTGATTTTTAGCCAGAAATAATAACGACATTCCTTAAATATCATACATTAAGTTTTTTTTTCTTGTGATTTGAATTAAGTTTTGGTTAAATGCTGCTTAATTACATTATATAACTTGCATTTCAGTGTTATGCGGTGTTATCACAATTCACCATGGAGTCTTGTCCCTATTAATGAGATTTGGGTACATAGTATTGCTCTTTGGTCTGAAAATATGAACACACATTTTTGAAGTCTTAACCACTGATGTGTAAATGATTCTCATTGTTCATAAAATATGCAATGATGATAGAGACTAGAACACAGCCTATCTGGTCCAAATTGCGATAAAACTGACGGTAGGCATTACAAATGAAAAAACACTTGGAAGATCCTTGGATAGAAACTTTTGCAGAAAAATGCTGTAACTAGCCATAGCCATCAGGAAGTAAAATGATGAAAAACCACAATCAATTGAATTGAAACACTTAAAACTGGGAGAGTTAATAAACCAAATAAATTATTAAATAATTGCAAAACATGATTAAAAACTGTAATAAAAATAAAACAAATTGTGCAAGTAGAACCAATACGTACAAAGCTCTTAATTGCTATTTTTTATTTTTAAAAAAATCTTAAGCTGTCTTTAAAATTTTTTTAACTTTAGTTCTACATCTTGTTAGCTAGAGCTTTAAAGAATTATCCTGCAGATTCTAAGAATCCAACTAATTATTATTTTGTATAAACTTATTGAAGGTTTTGTTATATATTCATTATATTACAGTTTATAATTTTCTTAACCATTAAAAATTTGCTGTTGTTTTTTTTTTTTACAGCATTGTCATTCTACTTACTGATTTTGCACATAGATGACTGTTTGATGTATATGGCAATTTTTTTTTAAATTCTGTTAAAACAGTGTTTTATGAAAATAAAGGTTATTTTTTCGATACCAGAAACTGCTGTATTCATCAATTTTTTTACTCTTGCAAATTCCTTTTTTTTTTTTTCTTCAATCAAGCAACTCTAGACCTATATGCTATATCTTATGTACTTATGTGAGCTCTGGAAATCAGGTTTGACTTACAATGTAATTGTCCAGCATTGGCAAGCTAAGTTTAAATTGAGCATGTTATCTAGTGATGTAAACCATGGTTTTGCCACCGAGTCTGATTTAGCTCAATGCATCTCATTCCCCCTTTAGCCCTCGAATGTGTGCTCAGGTGCCATATACACAGCACGTCAGCAACCCCAGAGGATTGGCAGCAGTCAATGTGTGCTGCCTCTCTTAAAATTTAAGTGTAAAATTGTTTTGATTACAAATACTACTTAATAACCAATTTGAACTTGTCTCCCAGGGATTTCAAGGCATAATAAATTCCTTAAAATATAAAGTTTTCTTTTTTAAGTATTCATTTGTATTATTCATTTGAACTTTGATTAAATTTAGCGAGCCTTGAAATGTAATATTTTTAAATCACCTGCATCACAAATTCAAAGAAGAGTACCTACCAGTCACACAGTGGATGGGGCACAGCTGACGCAGTGCCAGTCTGATGCTGCCATCGCTCCAGTTTTCTCTGAACACCGACCGATGTGGATCCTCTCTGCACCCCGGAGACTTCAACTTTGATTCCTCGCTAAATATTTAGCGCTGTTTTTTTTTAAATGATTCATAAACCTTTTTCTTTTTATGGGCCTACCTCCAGAATGTAGACCTTTTTAAAACTAATACTTTTTTTCCTGAATGCCGGAGTTTTTCACCAGCCGTAAGTTGAACATCCGACCAATTGGGTTGACTCTGAACAGATTAATATGTGCTTTAAGGCTTTTCGCAGTATTTCAAATAATAAATGTGTGCATCATAATCTCCATTTTGATGACTGGCCATGTGAGAGAGTGGGATGACATAGAAACCACATTAATAGTGTTTTAAAATGAGTCTAGCACCCACACATGCGACATCATAACCTGAGCGAGCATTTTAGCCAGTGTCGAGATTGTTCTCATATATCCAATTCTTCCGCTGTTTCACTCCCTTGCTAAACCCCTCCACCCCGTACTCCCTGTACCTAGATAACCGTATCACATTTATACAAGCGGTGTTCCCATTTATTTCGAAAATAAATCTTGGCACATGTCAGCTAACTACCTCCTATCATTTACAGTTTTAAGCATGTGCATGAAACCTGCTATGCCTATGCAGCACTGTGGGGTAACTAATTCAAAGAACTAAAACATCAATCTTTTAACTTTAAACCTTTACAAAGAAATCTTTTACTTCAGTTTATGTACACCTAGGACTCGTAGATCATCTTTTAGAGAAATTATTATATAAAATATGGGTGTACTTTATAATATTTTCAATGCTGTGTTGCAATAATTTGTACGATGGAAGCAACACTCAAATGAAAATAATCAGGAAATACATTAAAAATCAGTGACAATAAAAATCATTTTTTAATTTGCAAAACCATGTGCCATTAGGCAAAACCACAATAAACCATCAGTAAACACCCCCACACTAAAAAAAAAAATATCCTGTAGTGTTCTTTGTTCCCATGTAAAAACAATTTTTAACTACCCAAGTTTGCACACAAAACTGCAAGTTACAGTGTGACACAAATAAGTTACTCTTAATATAGTCTGATGGTCATTACTGCTGAAAATATCAATGTCAACAAATTAAGGCTCCACTTCACACATCAATACTGAATTCTGTTTTTGTTGCTAGTTTAAGATTTTATGAGAAAATAATTAATAATCAAACTATAAAAGCTATTTTGTATTTATCAACTGTAAAAATTGAGGAAATCAAATTCTGGAAATTATGAATATTTGCCGGAACGTTTTTGGTGCAGTAAAGGTTCTTTAATCAGGAACCACAGTGTCCGAACAGCGATTCTGTCTGATCATTGAACGTCAAATTAGGTAGTTTTAACTGGAATTCCATAGAAAAATTACTATACAGTGAAGATATAAAGTGCTGTGCTTTGGAAAGAAAAAAATATGAATAAACACTGATTACCTAAATTCGTGGCCAGCGACCTGGCAGTCGAGGTCAACAAACGCCCAATCCACCTGATAAAATTTGAGTGCGAACGGCTCAACCGCTGACGGATCACAGAAATGTGCCAAAACAAAGAATGTGTGTGTGTCATACTTAGATTGCAGTGTATTTTTAAGTGAGTGAGTATGTTCTCTTTACATTGCACAATATCTGCACAGTAAATGATGTCCTTGTTTCGGTGTGCTCTGTTGCCAGATTTACACCAAAGAGCACAAGAGTTTAACACACAACTTTATAATGAAATGAAATTTTTAAAATGCATCTGAAAATTGTATTTTGTAAAGGTAAATTTGGAATGAAAATTTTGGAAATATATTTTCTTGTATTTCATCAAGAGCATCATCTGATAATATTCAGTTTTTACTTCTAGTAAACGTAACCACAAGACGCCATCTTTGTTTAAACAGTTTTTGTCGTAATTTTTTTTGTATAGTTATAATAAATTTTTTTCATTTTATAAAAACATTACATAATTTGATGGAATACTTTGTTGTTTACTGTGACATTACTGCTATAATTAATTTCTCCTTTCAAATAATAATTAGTGTTAAATAGTTTTATTTTCTTCTCAGAATAACTAGTCTTAAAAAAAAATCAAGAAATTGTATATTTATAACAAAATTAAACTTATTTAACAATGGTAAAAAAAATAAGATTTTTTTATGTTAACAAGCTGGGCAGTATCAATCTGGCATTGGACGTCATTTTCTCTGTACTGCAATCTAAGCGTGAGAGACACTATTGCAGATAACACACTGCATTACATTAAAAAGCACAAAATGCAATGCTTACATAATGGAACATCCATAAAGATTAGTCCGGATACAAAACCGGCAAGAAAATGCAATAACCACATGGCAGGTGAAGCGGAGCCTTAACACAACACTACAGCACATCAATTTTGTTGCAGCTCAAATCTCAGAATCGGGCACACGGTGTGACATAGAAAAGTATTAAAATAACTCTGTGCACGGACTCGCAAACACGCAGTTCACGTAAGGCAACACAGACAGACGCACGTCCGAGAGAGGCGCCGGCGACCTCAGCTGGCGACGCCTGCGAGGAAGAGCTCGGCGTCTGCTATCTGCTGCTGCATGCGCTCCTTCTGGGCGGAGCTCACGCCCGGCTGCCGGAGCCTCTCTTGCAGCGACACGACGGCCGTGCGGTAGCCCGTCACGTTGTGGAACACCCGCACGTGCTTCTCCCCGGCCGCCAGCACGTACTTGCCCAGGGGATCAAACTGCACGCACGTGATGGCACCTGTGGGAGCGAACATGCCGTCAACGCTCTGCATTTATAGTTCTTTGTGGTCTTCAGCCTTTGGGTGACATAGTACAGGCACAGACTAGTCTAGATCGATCAATTACAGTATCTGTAAAAATAAAAAAAAACTCTTTAAATTTTTATGGTTTATCTCAATATTATTTTGGTGTTAATAACACACGATTATTGTAAGAAATTAAAGATTTACGAAAATTACCGTATTTTAAATAAGTATATGGTAACTACATGCTTTTATGATGAATTCACTTTAACAGTGTATATCTATGTAAAAATATATTTAAATAAATATAGGAAATAATACGGATAAAACAATTTCAGCAGACGTAGTACATTACGCCATCGTGTACAGAGGTTGCAAGTAAGCAAACCACAGTCAAGACATTTTCACATATAGCCTGACTATGCCTAGAACCTTTTTTTTTATTAGTCTTTGCCAAAATGTCGGGTACACAGTTTACTTAATTTTTACTGAGTATCTACTTGTCCAAACAAGTTATTAATAAATTAACAAACAACTAGCTTTAAGTTGTCATGAAATAATTTTTTCAAAGATTAATTTCTTAAAAAATGGTTGACACAGGTTTCACACAGATTAGAGCATCACTTATAAATTCATGCTTTTCAGTAAAAATAAATAAATGATTATTAATTGGATCCAAAAAAGTTCTATGTATTCTTCCTGCCAGTATTAAGTTATCAGTAAAACACGTAACTTTTATTTCCGCATATAATAAAAAATTACAAGCCATTTGATTGCTTCATATTAAAATCAATTTTAATGTTTACAAATATATATAAGATCTATTAAAAATTTATTCCTCTACAATTATAAAAACAATAACTGTTCAGATTGGTAGGTTCATGTCTAAAATTATTCCCAAACAAAAAAATGCAACACATTCTCTCTGTGCAATGCATCTATTATGCTAATGATTATTTTCGATGATGGGGAAACCTACGATGCAGCAGCCTTCTCAACACGCCCCAATAATTGCTTTCATGTAACATGGGATATTTTGATCTTCACGTATGTAGTCAACCATTTAACATTTGTCTGGGCAAAAACGTGGGCATCATCATGTGTGAGAGCCTACTGTGCTTGCAAACAGCAAACACGGACCTTAAAATCAGAACCTGTTGCGAAGCGACAGGTATCAAGTGAAGGAACAAAGATCTGCAGCAATTTTCAAATATTTGTCTCATTTTTAATGGCTTAAGTATGTTGTGCCACTTTATACATTTATATTATCTTTGAAAGATTTGTGCAATGGGAGTGCATGACTTGATGTAAGTTTTTGGACATACGCCATTGCTAAGAACTTTTTCTGTTGAAGAAAAACTAAAAAATAAAACCGTTGTGCTGAATTTTTGGGGTTCAATATTTCTGTGTCATCATCATTTGTGGGTTTTTTTTTCGTTCTCTTAGTACATTTTTCTTTGTTTTTCTGTGTTTGGTTGACCATATTCCTGTTACGGAATATTTTTTGGTGTTTATATCCTTGTTGACAACAGCAATTTTTTGCTTAATTTTGTGTTTTTTTGTCTTTTTGGGTTTTATTTATTTATTTATTTTTTAGTTTTTCTTCAACAGAAAAAGTTCTTAGCAATGGCGTATGTCCAAAAACTTACATCAAGTTTATACATTTATGTATTGCTTTTAACCAGTGTGTTTACTCAACTTAAAAATAAACCGAAGTTACACTAAGGCAAGTATTCAGGTGAGCTGAAAAGACTTTTTGGGTAGTAGGCTTTCCTGTGAAGACATTTCTTGCCTTTTCACTGCCTAGCTTTCCGAAGGTAGACGTGCTCACCTGAGGTGTAGATGTCATCGATACAGCTGTCGCGCTCGCCCGTGAGCACGGAGAAGAACGACAGCGAGTTGCCGTGCGCCACGACCACCACCTCGCCGTTGGGCGAGAGCGCGAGGTGCGCTGGGGTGCCTCGGTGCTCGTACTTGCCACTAACCAGCAAGTGCGGGTCTTCTCCCTTCTGATACTCAACTGCACCCAACCAAAATCATGTTTTCTTACCGACAGAGCCTGAGGATCATGAGTCTGAACTCAACTCCTGTCGTGACCCGGTACCCGAGGTCCCATTGTTTCAAGGCTACGTGCAAACAGCTTGACGTGCCACACCCAATACCTGCAAGAATAACTACACCAGATGTGCTCTTAGCAGAGCATTCAGAAATTGATGCAAACTTCGCTGACAGTCTCAGCCCATCCTCTTGACAGCACCTGGAGTGACACGAGGGCAACTGAGAAGTCTGCATACAATGAGCAGCAGAGCGCCTGGTGGAAATGATCTGTTCAGATTAATATCAGTTTCAGTTGGCCAACTAATCTTAATACAAATGTGTGTATGTATTTCAGTTTTAATAGACAAGTTTTGGTGCTCAATTCTGAGAGTGATGACCACAGATAATGCTGCGGTGTGCAAAGCACGATGCACCCCGAGGTTCTCAGGGTGTAGTGATTCTGCAGTAGTTTGCCTTAGCGTTCCGCAGTATGGAGTTAAAGTAAAATGCTTGTATTATTGAAGGTAATCAATTAGTTCCGAGTCTCCCAATTAATTTTTCTTTTTTTAATCTTTCAATGGAAAAGATTTTACGGCAAGTTTGTTGTTATCTGCAAAAACATAAACCTATTTTTAAGTAAGTAGAAGAGGGGGATGGGTGTGTATGTGTAAAAAAGCAGAGAAGCTTTCACACTTTTAATTATGTATTTCAAAATGCTAAATAGACATACTTACTTTTGGTGTTGAAAACTTTCCACGTAGAATCTTTAGATACAGTAGCCATTCGGGAGGAGTCTGTGTTGAATGCCACATCGTACACGCCCGACGAGTGACCAGTCAGTTCAAAGGCACGAGACACCTGATTGAACTCTCCGGATTTCGTGAAGCACACCTCCCATACTTTCACATCCGGAGTGAAACCTGTTTGAAGAAAATAAACTCGCTGGAACATTTTCTGAATGAAGTGTACGACACAATCATCCGCAAACCTTCACAGCCTACATTTCATCCATTCATCCACATGTCCATCATCATCTATTATGAACTGCATGGGTCACAGAAAAGTACTCTGTGTAGTACCTCCACAAATTTTAACTTGTCTAGTTTATTTTCCTTTTCTCGTACCAACGTATCCACCCTCATATGTTTCCCAAAAAGCCTTCCTTTTGAAAGTCCACGAAATACATGCTCCCTCACAATCAACTGCTTCCACTAGATCTGTTTAGCAAACCAACCATCTGCATCTTTCACAAATACTCTCTCTGTCATTCATGCATCCTAACCAGTCAATTTCCACCCCACGTACGTACTTGCAAACCAGCACTGTGTGGTACCTTGTCCCTTCCTCCCTTGAATACAGGCACCAGCACAGCCTTCTTGCACTGTTCCAGAACCCGTCCTGTGATAGGGCATGCAGCCCTACCCTCCCCTCACTGAGGGTGCCGTAAGGACCACTGCCTTCCTCTCCTTCAGTCACCCCCTTCTCATTCTGCTGCTTGCTGCCTCTCTTCACTGCCTCTCTCCCTCTCCACACCGCATCCCCCTTTACTCTCCTTCAAAACTTGCACGAATCAGCTTAGTTCTCACTCGCACAAGCACAGAGGAGCATGTGGGAGTTGGAGAAAGGCAAGAAATGTATAAAATTTGGAGGCAGAGGAAAGCATAGCAATTAATCTTCTCTTTTGCTCTGCAATAAGAATGATAATAAAAGCTGTAACATAAATTTAACATCTTTAACTAACTAAAAAAAAAGCTCATTTTCATCTCCTCAGACCAATATTTTTTATTTATAACATAAGGAAAAAAAAATGGACCAACATTTGTTTGTTGTCCATTTAATGCTCATTCCATTTGTATATATGTTTTCCTTGTGCATCTCATATTTCTAACAGACTACATGCATCATCTTACTCCCTACAATGCATTGTAAATCATCTTGGGTTACATTTAATAGGCCTATTAAGATCAGTTATCAAATTTTTGTTACTAATATATCATGTGGAATTACAAAAAAAAATATTTTATCTGGTAAATATAAAAAAAGTAAAAATAATTAAATAAAAAGTATACTCTGTTATGAAATGAAACACACTTAAATATTCATATAATAAAGTTTATATGACGGACATGAAATGATGCTCCGTCACAAAGGATTGAGGGCTGAAGAGTCAGACACCATTATAAAACCTGTATGATATAACCTCAAACAACTTATTGATCTTGTGATCCAAGTTTCATTTTTTGCACAATTAAATCAGTTAACTTTACCGACAATCTCATGTTTTGGACACAGGTATAGGTACAAGCCAAAATTCTGTCAGTTCATAGGACAGAAAACAAATCGTTCCCTTCTTAACAATACGTACTTACTATTGTGGTAATTATGCCGCAAGAAACTATGCCCTCTCAACACAATTAAGCAGAGTGCAAAGAACAAATGCTACAGTTGTGCACTCTTGTCGCTCACAGTGTGATGATCACTCTGTCGCTCAAAACAGTCTGGCTGAGGCCTCAGTTTGGGTTTATAAATTATGCAAGGAATGCAATGACGTAACATGCAACCAATGCAAGATAATCACAGTCGTATATAATGCAAACGCAGTAGAAAAAAAAATTTATACCCCAGGGTTCTTTTGATAATTCATATTTATCATGAACACAAAATAAATTCTAAATAATTTGATTTAAAAGTGTTTTTTTCTTTCACAGTGTGAAAGTTTAACAACGTAAAAATTATGTAAATAATAAAAAGAAAATCTAGCTCGTCTATACACATAATGTCTGCAGTTCTGAATGTTTTCAGAACACGTCTCTTCAAAATGGCCATCAAAAACACAAGCCAAAACGTAAGGAAATTGAAGTTGAACAACACTTGCATTGCATTATTGCACCTTGAGTAGTTTATAAATGAGTACCATAAGACTGCTGAACATTTAGCTTCTTGCATTCTTGGATAGTTTATCAGGACTAAAAAGACAATCTGGCCTTTCACACCACACATCATCTAATTGGTCAGAAATTTTGGTAGTCCACTGTAGGTAGTACTAGGTTCTACAATTTAAACAAAAACATGTGCCCATAATTTATACCTTTGGAACTGTTAACTGATGATAAACATACAATCACAAGATGCAAGCAAGGCAACAGCCAAATACAGCACAAAAGTGTGCAGTGTTAAGTACTTCCCTCATGTAAGTTCGGCATGGATGGTTATGAACGAGGCTCACCTGAAGCAGATACGAAGCGGCCGCAGGGGCTGATACGGGCGCAGTAGGTGTTCATCAGGTACGTGTCCACCTTCGCGAGTCTTTCTCCTTTCAGATCCCACAGAAAGAGATCTGTTTTCTCCGAGCACGACATGATGAACTTGCCGTTACAAGCGATGCCTAACCCCACCACAGTCTCCTCGTGGAGCTACACAAGAAAACATACCATTTCCTCAGCCACCATGCACTTACTTCATTAATTTCATTCATCTACATTAAATGAAGACTGCCATGCCAAAACGTTGTAAGTGCCAAACCGGGCGAAATGTGTATTCCTGTAAAAATAGGTTGTAAGTGCCATGCTTTTTCATGTGTTAAAAATTGGTGACGATTGTGGCGCTGCAAGTGGCAAAATATGTTATGTGAATCTCAAAACGTTGTAAGTGCCATAGTGCGAGTGATGTTCTCATAGCAACAAGTCACAGTGATATTGCTGTGTGGTCGGATCCTGTCAATGTCCTGAAGCCTGGTGTTACAACAACAGATTTTCTAAACTTCCCATTGGTTGCATCCAGGACTAGATTTGGGCTGCCTGACAAGAAAAAAGACATCAGGAACATGCTGGACTATGTTGCTGGCAATGCAAAGCAGTTCTTATTAGATGTCCTTAATGAATGCCCTGAAGTTGTGTCCGAAAACCAGTGATAGTGTGCAAGAAAACTGTGAACTGAAAAAGTTTAGGACCATTTTCATTATTTTTTTTCCTAAGTTGTCTCATTACTAAAACATACTATAAAAGTATGTTGCTTAATCATCTTAATATTTGGTAGACTAGTGCTTCCCATCTATTTATGTATTTTGCATTGTGTATTAATCTCTTTTTTCTTTTCCCAGATCATAGAATATTTTGCATATGTGGCACTTACAACATCTTGCTTGGCACAAGAAACAATACATCAGTATTATACTTGACTATGGTAATGGCCATGAAATACAGAATACTCTTTATAAATGCCCTGAATTTATGCCAGAAACCCAGTGACAGTGTGCGGTTGAACAGTGGACATACAACGTTTTGGAACATTTTTCATATTTCCATTTTATTATTACACATAAGTTTGTCAGATAGTGTAAGTTACTACCAGGTATTATTGATGCATCATATAAACATGTATATGAGTGTATCCCATTGTGTTATTTATATTTAAATATATATTAATCACATTTTTCCTTCTCCTGAACATTTTAGTCAATGGCACTTACAATGTTTTGGCATGGCAGTCTTCAAATAAGCAATTGACTGGTCAATTAAAAAAAAAATAATCCATGAAACTTTATGGTGACAAACTACAGTAGATTTTACAGTATTAGAACTTACTAGACTTAGAAAAGTAAGTCCTTCTGAGCATTAATATGTGTCATATTATGTCTTATGCATTGAACTAAAAAAAGTTAATTTACTTAAATAAATAAGGAACTTAACTGTTTGCAGAAGCATGTAATGACCACATCATGATTTCATAATTGGTTTTTAACTTCTTCCATTAAATTCTCGATTTGCTTACATTTTGCCAGAATTATAACACTAAACCAATGAGGGAACATTCTGTTGACATAAGATAACATAAAAAAAATATTTATGGTTGAAAGTAATTATATCAACATCAATTTCCAAGCAAAATTATGTAATATCAATTCAAACTGCCACAGCAGGTACATCAAATGTATCTGACCAGCTAGATAAAAATTGCTGCTACAATCTGGTGGTTGGTCATAGCATTACTAAGTATGTTTCCCAGGTCAATGTGTCTATAGAGATTATCTGCTGCTGCTCATTAATGGTGTAGCCAGTATAGCATATGGTAATAATGCCCATGATAAATCAATAACTTTGCCATCCCAAGAGAAAATTAGATGAGAGGGGTGGGGGGAGTTGATTGTTTTCACACAGCAGGTAAATATAGTCATATTTAAAAAGTTCATCTGGGCTAAGATTCATTAGAATAGCCTCCTAGCCCAACTTAACTGTCCTCATCCCTTCAATTTGAATTTAATTTTAAAATTTTATGATAGCCTCATATTTGAATGAAAGTGAACATAAGATAACCTCAAATATGTGATAACTCAATGCAGTCGCCCGGGTTCTCGTGTTCGAGACTCGGCGGTGTTCCTAGCGGGAAGGCTGTTCTGTTGCGGGGAAACGTGTCCGGGAGGGCGCCAGGCTAACGTGGTGGTTAGCCACGAGGTGGGTCGTGAGGTCCGAAAGCCCCTGCATGGCCCACTAGGAATGGCGGCGGTGGTGATGATGCTAGGGATCCCTAATGCCTGTTGCCCCACTGGCCCTACACAGCATAGGACGCTGATCCCTAACTGGATTGGTGAGGTTTAGAAATAATGTACACGGCTTTGCACTGTTGTTCACATGTTGCGCACAGAGTGTGCGGAGTGGACGTTTAATTACGATGGCAAATTACACGGCACTTACAATCACACGAATTCCCTAACATAAAGTACATTGTCAATTACACACGAGACGCTCTGACGCACCGTCACTAACGTTATGCCCTCACGCCAGTTGCGGTTGAGGGAGTGTTTGAATAGAGTCGGCTAATCCCGTAATTGGTAAACGGCGACGTGCGGGCCCACCTGTGTGGACCGCGGCTCGCTATTAAATTAAGAACACGTCTATGATTGGATGTAGCCAGTGCCTATGCACTTGGCGATTAATTAAAAGTCTGTGGTGGCGGGAGTCGGCCCGTACCGTATATTGCACGGCCCCACGTAATGCGTTGTGTGGGGCGTGTTAAGTTGACGCGGCTGGGTTAGGCCCTACACCGGAAAAGGACCGGGAGCACACGGGGAGTATTTAAAAAAGGTTCCGGGGTCTGACTATAATTACCAGATTGAAGTTTGATGGTGACAAAGAGATGATGGCTCCCCGTGGGACGTGCGTCCGTCCCGGTCCGCGAATCGCGCTGTACTGGCGTGCAGCCCTGGCGCGAGGGGAGGGGTGAGCTCCCTGTCGCGCCAGAGTTTCTAAAGTTCCGTTATTCGTAAAAATTTATATTAATAACTAAATTTAAGTGGCTCTAAATTCACACAATAAAACTTAATGATTAACTTAATATATATATATATATATGTTTTAGAAATGACATTTAATAAATTTGTCTAAAATAAGTTTGAATTATTAGAGTCATACTGGAGACTGTCTGTTTCTTGATAACTACTCCAGTGGCGAATGATAATGCTAATTTGGGGCGGTTTGAGTTACGTCACATATTCCACTATTGAATTTAGGCTGAAGGCCGCAAGGGTTGCACTCACAGCTGTTTTAGTAGAAAACTACACGTGAGTGACCCGGGCACTCCTACTCGCACTTGTGTTGCACGGTGTTATTAATTCAAAGTGGCGGGTTCATTAAAGTTTAGTGAATTTACTGTGTACATGCCTTGGTTTGTCTTGCCAATTAATGAAGGGCGTTGAAATACCTAAGTTCCACGGCGCTCGCCTGACTCGGGTGGGCCATGGCTAGGGGCGCGTTCCGTTAGCGGGGTTGGATACTGGCGGTTGCAGGTCGGGCTTTAGGGTGGCCTTCGGTCGGACGTCATCATGATACAATATTATCTCAAATATAAAATAAATATCATAAAAAACCTTTACTAATTAGCAAGATAAATTAATTTCCCAAAAACAAACATTTAAATTACACCTTCTGTGCTTCCAGAAAGCAGTTTATTGTGATTATTATTGAGTAAATAATTGCTTTAATTTATACCAGTTTTGGGAAAGATAGCTATTACACATATTTTACAATGATATGGTTTGCAAATTACCCATTATCTCATCTGCAATTTTTGCAGTTACATTACTATTACCAATCACTGTCCAATTACAACAAAAATTCTGGGAAACCAGAAAGAATACTGGTCCCAAGGATTCTTAGGTGTTAAAATATTGTGAACCTGCCTTTTAAATACACAGTTCATACATGTGAAATACATAATGTAATAAATTGATATCAACACATATTGTCGGAGAATAAATTTTATTTGAAACACATACTCAATTAAACTGCTCCAACAAAGCTCTTCTTTATCACAGCAAAAACTGATGATAGTTGAACAAAAAAATATTTTTATAAAAAATTTAAAAAAAATAACTAGCCCCGTAAAGATTTATAACCCCCATATTGGCATTAATTCGATCTAAATTAGAATACTGTTCAACTATCTGGAATGACATTGGGTCGACTGATATTGAGAAACTAGAAAATTTACAAAACAAATTGTCTCAACTAATAATTCATAGAGGTTTTCCGCATCCCAAACTTATTCCTCTAGCAGACCGTAGAGCCCATTTGGACTATCTTTTTGTACATAACATTTATAACTATAAAATTAAATGTAGCTATATTCTTGAGAACACCGGATTGAGAATCCCCCAATTCAATTCTCGCCTCTTTTCTAGTTTATGTACTATTTATAACAAGAATGATCTTATTTATAGACTCGTTAAAAACTATAATAGACACAACACCAAGTCAAATTAATTGTGTACAGAGCTATGTTAAAGTATTTAATGTAATTTATATCCTCATACTAATTATAGTCAGTATTTTTTCTCTTTCACGTTTACATTATTGTACTCTATTAAATTTTATGTCTTGCTGCTTACTATCTTACCACTTTGTACTAATTATTATTTTAAGTATTATATTTGTATTTGTCCTTGTGTTGTCTGTGTGTATGGATGTCTTGTCCTTTGTTTCTTGTTTCTTTATGTATTTGTGTATATTTTGTATACGTCGTGCCCACCACTAAAGTCCCTGGACTGTTGGTGCGCATGTAACAAAAAATTTAAATAAATAAATAAATAAATAAATAAATAAATATCTGTATGAGTTTACAAATCCTTATGGGGCTAGGAGAAATTATTTTATACTTTTTCGTCCATTATGAATTTTTTAAAAAAATTTTTTATTTAATTATTTTCTGTTTTTTTTTTTTTTTTTTTTTTAAGTCTTGTGTGTACCAAAATTTTGTAATTAATTAAATTTTTAGTACAGATTAAGTATCTGACTTTATTCCTAACCCCATACAGATTGTAATGAAAATTTGTGATTGTGAATTTTAATTACCTATAAAAATACTAGTCAGGTTTAAAACTACAATTGCGGAGACAAGCCGCGAAGGAAGCACCAAACGAAAGTGCGTGTCAAATTCAATACAATGCAATCTATTGACAAAGTCAAAACCAAAACTGCTATCTGCACCGTTAGTTTGCCAGTCGCAGTGAGCTTTGCTTAAGTGGTTGGGTTCGAGAAAGGAGGATAGGAAGTTGCCAGACCATACTATATAACCACGTGGCAGACATTTCTCCTAGCCCTGTATGCATGATATAGGCACCGCCTGTGAGTACTGCAGTATGCATCCCGCAATACTGTACTGTTCTGCTCGTAGCCTAATGCGACGAATCTGGGGGTTTTGCTAAACAAAATAAATTTTTAATTAACAAACGAACTGAAAAGAAAATTAGTTAATGTTGCATTGTCACCCAGTTCTGAGCTATGTTAAAAGAGTCAAGTCTCTAGTTTCTCTGAAAGTTAGTTTAAAATCGATTGAAAAATTATTACTGAATAGACAGACAGATATTCAAGAAAGCGAATTAGTAAAAACGTTTAAAAATCTACTGAATTCACATTAACTGTGGTAGAATTTTAATAAGAAAGAAGTATTACTGTAAAAAAAAAAAGTTACCTTTGGGAAGGTGATTAAAAAATGTTACCTTTGGGAAGGTGATTGCCTTGGTGACCTCCCCTATCCAGCCGTCTGGCCGCTTTGTCAGCTTGTACACCTCCACCATGTTCTCCATCACCTTCTGGATGATGAACGCTTTGGAGTCCGGGCTCCATCTCACAAAGGATGCGTGGTCAAACTCCACATTGATTCGCAAAGATTTGTGTTGCTTCTGGTTCCATTCTTTAGTGCTCCAAATTAGGACCGCTCTGTCTGCAAACAAAATTACGGAAATTTTAAGTAGTGGGTATTATTATCTTTGCGGTTAAACTTCTGGTAGCTTTACATTAATAATTTTGAACCGAGGCTGTAACAATACATTTAATTGTTAGCAACAGAGTAGGCATAATTTTTTTTTTTGGTGGGAGGGAGGACATAACCAATTATGTCCACTGTTTTCTTTCTTTCTGTTGTTAGTAATAATATAAACTTTTTAAATTTTTTGTGTATGCCCCTGTTGTTAAAGTATCACTATATCCAGCCCTTAGTCGTATTTTAAAAATACAACATAACTAATTTCTAATCCAGTGTATCTAATGAGGTGACGCAACAATAAAACATTATAATCACATACAGAAAGACCAGGGTTCAACACCTGGTAATCCATTAATATTTTCCATAGTTCCTCGAGGGGAAAAAAAAAACCCAGTTTAGGAAAATACCAAGACGGTTCCTTAAAAAAGGCCGACTGCCAGTGACAGCAGTAGCGGATCTAGAGGGGGGGCTAAGGGGCTCAAGCCCCCTCCAAAAGCATCTGGGTCCACTACCTATTGTTTTAGTGTTTGCCTTGATAAAGCCTAACCTCAGCTGGGTCAAGCCCCTCCCAAACCAAAATCCTGGATCCGCCACTGAGTGACAGAATTAGGTGAGGGGAGCAAGGAGGAGTGGATGTTAAGAAATTCAATTCAGTGGTGTATGTGTGTATTGAAGCAGGATGACGAGTGGAGTGCACCACTCGCTAGTGCTTCTAGTGCAGTGTCACCTCTAGGCGCAAGGCTGTGGACTGGCACGAGTCTTCTCATCATGCTTAGGGCAACTATGATATATCCCCTTTTGATTGTAACTTACACTGGATAACATAATGTTTTCCGAACTAAAGTGAGGGGAAAAATATTACAAGCTTCTGGCCTGGGCCAATTCATTCCCCGATACACCTTGCTTGTGTTGTATGTGTGTTTTTTCAAATGATCTTGTTGCCGACATCAGACAAAAATAAAAAGGCACTGTTATAATTACATAATAAGTGTATTTTATGCGAATACAATTTTTTCAAGTACTGTCATTCCATTACTTATTTCCTCAATAAAGAAAGTTTTTTTTTTTTTAATTTTGTAACTTGTAACTCTGATTTAAAAGTGTTTGTAAATAGAGCTACTATTACTGTTCACAAGTAAATTTTCAGTATTAAAAGACAACTTTCACCTAAATCAATAATTCTAAGCAATGGTTTTTTTCTAATTCTCCATAAAAAATGTTATTCTGATGTAGATTTGAAATTTTGAATTTTTTAGTATAATTTTTAAAATAGTTTATAATTATAATTTAACTAAGTGTAATTTTTTATTAACTGCCTTTTTAAAATGCTAATGTTTGGAACCCAAGTTTTGCCAAATCTAGAAGCTAAAAAATGCTTACATTTTAATTTTCATCTCAGTTGGTTCACTAGCAGAGTTAAATTACCATATTTCATTAGGAACAGACAAATTGTTCTATTTCTCTAAAAAGATTTACTTCTGATAACGTATCAAAATAAGTAACATTTTTGTAGTGAAAACTTTTCTAATGCAAAACCTATAGTTTGCAATTTATTGCTAAATATTTAATTTAGACCCAAAGTAAGTGTTTAAAAACCAACTTTGATGAAATGTATTGAAAGTAAAATCTAGAAGCACAATAACTCCTAGACATACAGATTTTCATCAAAATCAGCTGAACAGGAGAAAAGTTAATAAAGTGTCACACACAAAGCCAAGGAAGGTGATTAAATAGGCCATTCTTCCTATGGAAGCTAAATCCAATAAAAGCTGTTTATTCTACAATTATTTTTACCTAAAAGAAACTCACAAAATTTTTGGAAATATTTTGAAAGCAAAACCAACACTGATTTTGTTAAGCGAGAGCATTATTTCCTCCAGTAACACAGTTGAACATCCATTTCTTCAAATCTGCCAGTAGTTGTTCATGGACTGTACCTATTCCATGTATAATGTTTTTTCACTTATTATATTGTCACTTCATTTTGTGTTGTTAGTGGCATTTGTTTTGAAGTGATTTGATTCTTAAATATGGTAGTTGAAAGTTTTTCCCCAATTTTTTTTCATTATATATATATTTTTTTTAATTTTATATTTGGTTTTAAAGTTTTACTTTTCTATAGTTTTAGTTTCCTTTATGCTACCTTCTATGCTGGGCACAACTATGTTCGAAAAATGGAAGGCTTGCTTGGATAAAAGAAATCTGGCAATTTGTACACATTTTTTTTTATACAGTTTGTATGTTCTACAAACCACCCCCAAGATCAATCTCTCTTGTGGACAAATGTCTGCAGACCCATCAGGTCAGTCTCGTCACACAGACTTGAGAGCTGACACTCCTGCTGTTCCATCAAGCTGGTCAAATACCCTCCAGTGCACAACCGGGACTGCACATCCACACTCAGTGTGCATCGTCGTCGAGCAGGCCACTCGGATTGGTTGGCACTCGATCACAACTGTTTCAGTGATACATAACTTTCCTTTTGGCAGTGTAAATAGAGAATGAAAAACACCTAATTACCTCTTCATTGCAGCCCTGATGATGCCCGGTAGTGCTAGCCGTGTGCCCGGTAGGAAAAGTCAGTAGTATCAGCGTTTGACACCATTTCCACATTTCTAACCTCAAAAATGACAAACTTCCAAACTTTCATCCCCTATTTAACCCCTATAGGGGAAGAATTCTCAAAAAATATTTTCTTAGTGCTCTTCTACATTATATAAGGAACCCATATGTAAAATTTCATGCTTCTAGACCCACCGGTTTAAGCTGTGCTTCAATCAGTGCTAGTTTTATTAAATGCATGTGTTTGTGTATGTATATATTGTTGTCATTTTCATGAGTTAGACAACCTGACAATACTAGCAGAAGGAGAGATAGTCAAAGCAGAGCTTTATCAACAAGCAACAATCCTTGGTGTGGTGTAACCATTACTAAACCCAATTGTTGAACAATTTTGGAAGTTTTGACTGTCTCCTTTTCCAGTCACAGCCAACTGTCCCTACAGTTTCTACTGTCACATATTTAGAATTGTGGCCAACATCTTTCAAACAATCTTTGATCATACGCAAGGCAGGTACCTTAGTGGTATAGATACCAAACCGCATAGTGGTATTGTGCATAGTGCATTAGTGGTATTGAAGTGACTCAAGACTCAAATCTTAGTGCAGTAAAACTCAAAATATTTCAATGTGTGTGAAGTGGTGATCATGTACAAAGGGTTTCCTGTAGTGCTCCTGTTTACACACCAATGCATTCCATCACTGGTATGATGTTGCAGGGGAGGGGGAAACAGTGTTTGGAGTGGTTACATCACTCGCTTCCCACTAAAACGATCTGGGTTTGATTCCCTGTGGGGACAAACCAGAATCATATTAGAGTGGCAAATGTGGCTGATGTTACAGCGAGCTATACGGTGTTCTCAGAGTGTTCCAGTTTCCAGCATCAAATCATTCTGTCGCTGCTCCACCCGTTTCACTTCTCATCTGTATATAATCTTATATGTCAAATCGTGATTTGTGTATTTAATTACTTAAAATGTAAACTTGCGGTAGGTATGTCTAAAACCCATGGCAAGGATCATTCCAGACTTCAAGATTGTTGAAACACGGAAACATTCCTGATAATCCACAAACCACCTCCTAAAGCTGTATGTATCTAGCCATTCTGTTGAATAACCTTGAGGTGTCAAATGCCCTCATACAAAAAATTACCATCAAATTGAGACAAAACAATCTAAATAGCCGCTACAACCATTTATCACAGACCACAAGATTCACCGACATATTGCTTGAGGATGTGTGTCTGATATATTACGTGACCATTTCAGGAATTATAAATTTATCCTTATAATAGTAAACTTTGTTCATGTTAGGTAAATGTCAACATAACTTAATGAAGAAAAATAATATTTAAGGTTAAGAAATACAAACACATAACAGGATCCTAACCAGCAACCTATGTATGTAACAATTAATATCAGCAGGGCATATTAAATAAATGTTTTTAACCGTACATAAAAGTGAACATTTACTTAATCAAATATGAACATTTATTTTTAGAAAAACATTAAATGTTATTACATGAAGGAATTCACACTGCAAGGCTTGGTGAGGCTAATGTTATACAATGATTCCACTCATTTATGATTGTTGAAGCATTATTTTTCCACAAAATTTAAATGTTGCATCACGTAAATGTATAATAGGTTTTACTGTTCAACTGTGCATTTGATAATCATCTTGTCTGAGAATATGCATTGCAGCTTCATTATCTTTTTTAGTGTCTTCTACTTGCAAATATTATGCTGTATAATCTTCACGAGACTGATTTTCCAAGAAAGAATACTAGTACATACTAACCATGACAACTTTCAATTAAATTCTTTACATTACTTGTAATGACAGATTATGTGCTATTAACAATAAAATATTATAGTAAAGAGATGTTCACGATTGGCTGTCTTGTTAAGAGAATGGAAACGTGGAAGAGATGTTGCCAGTCTGTCAAGTTAAATCTGCCTTCTACAGACTTCCCACTCGTCTCACTGTTGTTGGGTTGGTACGGAGACTGCAGGCTTCTCCGAACTGGGGCCATTCTTCCATTACAACCTGATGGATGCATTTCAGCAAACTTGCGTTGGTCCATTTTGTCAATGAAGTGGTTTGTTTTATTTGGTTGGCAACAAGCATTAAGCAGCAAGTAAATAAGTTGTGGTACACTACTTTAAAGGTACCTACGTATGTTTTAGCCATAAAATGTTATTGAATAATTATGCTTAAGTACTAGTATATATGAATTGAAAAAAACCCATATATATATATATATATGGTTTTTAGTCATCATTAAGGCTAGTAGTGTAGTACATGCCGTTGGTGATCCTCACACCAGTGAAGGACAACGAATGACAATGACACCAAAACCAACAATCCGGACCTCTGTGATGACCGAACCAAATAACGTTTTAACTCCATTGTCCTAAATCTGTAGACACTTCAGGCTACCAAGTGCCAGACTGTTAGAATTGGCTCTTTCAGGCAAGTTTACTTCTTAGATGTGCTCATGTTTTGCACTATAGTGTAGAAGAACTCACTATAGCATGATCTTTAGACTTAAATGTTTGATAGCCAACTATGATAAGAAGTGAGTGAACTCCATGGCTACGAGAAACCACAACCACCAGGAAGAGAGAAGAAAATATGGGAAAAATGAAGTGTCTCACAACACACTTTACTGTTTTAAAACAGAGTGTCAACACTAAACATAACGTAGTGGTGAACTAGCAGGCCAAGCAAGGTTTGCACGAAGAATGTAGATACACAATACATTGCGTACCAAAAGGTCAAGGTGTCATTGCGGGGTTGAAACTCAAAACATGAGACACTGCACGAGTCAACACACTTATCTGATGCCAAGGTCATGCTACATTGCACGATCTCAGATTCATGAATACACGACATAGTAAGGGGTTGTAACGGTACATTGAGTATCGACACTTGGATATATGAGTGGTCTATTATAAATCCGCGAACATTCTACAGCTTAAGCAGTAACATGTTCAAGTGCCACAAAGACTTTAGAGGATGTAATCATGTTCTTTGTGACCAGCTATGTTACTAGATGTCTTTCTACTGTCTGGTTGGCAGAATCACTGTAGTGTTGAATGTTAAAACCCTGCAGTAACATTGTATTATGCGTTCAAATTACATTTTGTGTGTTGCTGAAGCTCAAAAACTTTAATTTTGTTGAATCACACAACCAAGCCCCAATTAATATATAGAGCAGCTTAAATTCAACTTGCATACTCAGAGCATTACACATGTCAAACAACCAGCAAGTAAACAATGAATATGAGCACAGATGCACCACTGCAGTTGTCAACACCACACTTTCCTGATAAAAATGTTAATGTAATACTATATATCATTAAGACATTAACTGTATTGATGTCATTTCTCCAACTCGCAGCCAGGAAGAAGTATTTAATGTCTTTTTTGAGTAATTTGTCCTTTCACACAGGAGTCAAAACTACTTAATTATCTGTGCATAGTCAGCCAAAATCAGTGTAGTAAACTAGTTGCTAATTAGGAGCTTAAAACTGAAAAGCAGGACCTTGCAAAGTTCTTGACTAGCATCTTACTTCACTAGCCACACTAACCAAAGATGTCGCAAACAATTCTGAACTATAGAAAAAAGATGACATGCATGATGAAATAGTTTACCAGCTCAGAAGAACCACAAGCTAACAAGGACTGGCAAATTGACACAATTTCTTACACACAGAATAAAATAAATATTTAACTATGGGTGGAAAACCAATAATAAAAGTAACTGAAGCGATTAGAAACTGTGCTCGAACCGTAAAAGATTGCTGAGCGCGGAGACATGTGTTTTGAATGAGCTGTTTAGAAGTCAACACCCTTGAAGAGGCCAACCTTGCTCAAGGCCATAGCCAGGATTTTTTGGAGGTGGTCCGACATAATCACTATATATTATTTTGTAAGTTTTATTCATAACTGAATTATAAAATAAAATTGATTGTCACACTAAAATCTCATGGAACAGTAGACTTTTATAACTCCAACATTCACACATAGAAATTTAAATGAATTTGCTTAAGAAAATAAAATTTATATACGCACACATATATATATACACACACACATACAAAAAACTCTATTGTTTTAAATATTTATTTCTTAGGTTGTTTGATGATTTCTTTAAAAAAAAAAGTCATAAATACATAAATGTATTAATGTTGTTCAATACATGAAGCACACAATTCAGGTTTGTATGAAAGACATGCTTAGAGTAAGATACATTCAAGCTGTTATTAAATATAAACTACTTGTCTTGGAAATTTAATTCCCATCACTTTTCTGTATGAGGAATGTCGGGCTATATTGGGGAGAAAAAAGATGACAATAATCCTTCAAAAATAATTTCTCTGCAACCTTACATAGCTAAGTTGCTGTAATTGACCTATTCTGTCTTCACTTTTTCTCTTTAATTCTGCATTCGTATAGCAACTTAATTACTGTGCATGTCACCAAGATAGGATTAACTGATTGTATACTTTTAGGCAGAAACTGTAATTTGTACTTACTGTAGTATGTATGTACAATGATAAGTATAAATGGGTACATCCGTGGTCTGTGACATATTCTGTCATTTGCAATATTTATTTGAGCCTCTTCCAGTCATTTAGGGCCCGGCCAACCTTGGCACACATGGTGTGGAGAGCTTCAGAAGAAACCAAGTGATTTGAATGATGCTTTTAAGATATCAGAGTGATGCCTGTTTATGAAAACCATTTAAGAATATTCTGAGGGGCAATGAGCAATTCTGTTTCCCGATTTCATTTATAAACTGTATTTTTAGAAGAGTGAAAAAATACTGAAAACATGTTTTCAAAGTTGTTTCTAGCCGTGAAACAACTGGTACATATTCTTTAAAGCACTCGACGGACTGCATTATACCATCTTCATTTCACCACCATATAATGTTATGGTTACTGCTCAAATCTCATGTTTGTCCTTTACATGACGAGAAGACTGCACGCCATTTCAGAGCCTTGCACTTATGGGAGACACTGTGTTAGAAGTATCATCCTGCCTCACAGTTACACCCCTTACTAGGTGGGCCCCTTAAATGAAAACCATCATTTTATAGTTTTAATGTAGTACTGTTGTAAATTGCAGTGGAAGGAATGTTGTACAACAATGTAATACCAAGAACCCTGCATACATCAACTACCTAAAAAATAAAGTTGTTGAAGATAAAATTGTTTTTTTTTTAAAAGAAAAATTAGCAAAAACAATTAGTTTTTATTTTTGGACCCAATTCTCACAAAAATTATCTCAAAACATGATAAACGCTTAAGTGTTTTGTTTGCAAAGTATGTTTTGAGTTCCCTTAATACATACCACTAAACATTATATATATAGAAACAATAAGAGCAATCTAAATTTAACTTCAAGCATTAAAGCAACACTGTGGTTTACAATCCCATAAGAGCAACAAGCAGCCAAAATCACTGCAGATCCCATTGTTAGCTGTAATGAATACCCGTAACATTTAACAACCATGTTAGTGAAACGTTCTGGCAAAGTTAACTACCACTAGCAATCCACCACTTAATGGTGCCATGGACAAGGAATGTGAAATAAAAACAAGATTACAACTACTGCTTTAGAAACAACTTTTTACTGGCACTAACAAACATGTCTGTAAAAATTTCACAGCTGTTCATCTACCGCAGCATAAATCACCAGTACAACCATCATTAGATTCAAATTTGTTGACATTTCACATATTCTGAAAAACTTTAAACTTTTTAAAACTACTTGCATTTTTTTGTTTCCACCCTTTTTTTTTAGCTTACACTTAACGAAATACCATCAAGAAGACTTACTACTAGTGAACCTCTCAAATACATTTTACAAAGTATATAAGAAAAAAATGTGAGCACTTTGGCAATAAATTAAGAAATCTTACTTGCAAATGAGTATTTTAATGACCAAAATGTTAACAAAACAGGTTTTCTCACTGTTTTTACAACCTTCAAAACCACTGGCAATATGAAACTTTTGCAGCAGTTCTTAAAATACACTTTATTTTCAGAGAAACATTGGTTTCCAGCAGTCTTCAAGTTCCTTCCAGCCTGAACCCATTGCCAAACATTGTTCAAATTTTATAAATTAAAAAAAGTCTTCCCTCAAATATAAAAAAAGGTTGTTACCTACACATCTCAACTAAAAACTCACTTTCACCACATTTCAGTAAAAAATATCTTCTTACATGAACATAAAGTCTGTTGTTAAATCTGTCTCAAATTTGATAGTTCTCTATTGTGGGTAGTACCAGTAGAAGCAATTTCCTAAATGTCACTGCAGAAGCAACATGTGGTGTTTATTTATGCACACTGAGTCACATAAAGTTGTTGTCAAAAAATATTGGCAGAACAGTGGCAGGATACATAGACCGTTGGTACTACTATTGAGAACTATCAAATTTGAGACAAGTAATGACACAGACTATACTAAAAAAAACTGAATGGCTGGCAGTGCTAGAAGCTACTGCTGTAGACAAATTACTTCAACCAACTATGTATGAAGAACAATACCACATCTATCTACTACATCACCTCCAGAGACCAAACACAGAAATAAAAATGAAAAGTTTTAATATAAGGGCAAATTACCATTTCAACTCATAAAAATATGGCAGTTACATTGTTGCATACAAAAAATAAAGCCCTACATTTTAACTACAGCTAGCTATCATTGGACAGAACAATTTAAAAAAAGACCAAAACACTAATGACAAGTGACACAACAAAAAATACAAGACAAAATAAATAACACATGTGTTTGTATCCAAGTATATACAAGCCCACACACACAGCACACTTATAGCACTGTGCAAAAAAGGCAGCGAATGTGAGCGGCAGTGTGTGTTTCTCCACCCGACGTTACACACCACTACACAGTTCATATGACACACAAACCAACCATCGCTAACCACGTCTCCAGCAGTCAGGCTGACACGAGCAACAGTGCTCCTACTGAAAAAGTATTCTCCTTAAGTACCTACCTTACTGCTGTTAAGTATTGAACAAGAAAAATAAAGTGGCCTTGCCAACGTCCAAAGCCGCTTATGACATCACAAAATACTGTTATTTATACACGAGTGATGTAAAGTAAAAAAAAATTAAGTCCTAAATAAAAGGAAGATGCACTGTTTTGAGATCACCGTTACCAAAGGCTGTGCCGTTGCTAAACAAATACTGAACCACACAACTACTTTACTTCTGACAGGAGATAGGTGGCAGGGTACCTTCACATTACTCTACACAAACAAGTATCTAGCCAAGTCTTGGCTGCTGTTAAGAAACTTCATTTAAAAAACCATTAGAAAATTAAGTTTTCAAATGACAAATTACTAGCAGGGCACAAATTACAAAATTGGATGATTTTTACAATACTACACACATGGACTCAAATCACAAAATGTAATAAAATTCCGATGGTCCCGTGCATGGATGACATTGCAATCCATCACCCATTCTAAATGCTAAATGTAATAAAATGCATATAATTAGGCAATAATTTAACTACAGCACTCAAGAGGGCATTCGGGACACCAGCCATAAAATTACATACTGTATCTACATACTCCAGATGTCAAAACTACAATAGGTTTTTCCATCTTCAAACCAGTTCATATTTTTCGAAACCTGAAATTGTACAATAAGACAACACCTAGGTCACTATAGCAAAGGCTTTTAACCTCTACACCACTGTCTGTAAAGATTCAAACAAACGGAACGACCATTTGCAAGCTTAATCCGGGCACACATACGTGGGCAATTTTTTTTTTAGAAACATTCCATGCAATTTTAAAACTGCTCATAATATCCGCATGGTGTCTGTTTATGAAAAGTATTTAAGAATGCACTAAGGGTGGATAAGTAGTTATGTTTCTGGATTTTGTTTTTTAACTGTGTTTTTATAAGAGTGAAAAAGGCTGAAACACATGTTTTCAGAATAAATTTTGGGGATGAGACAATTGGTACAGATTCTTAAAATCTGTCAAGGGACTTGCATTAATTAAATTTTCATCTCTATTTTCCCACCATAAATGTTACCACCATCGCTCAAATTTCATAGTTGCCCTACGCACGGCTAGAAGACTGCGCCCTAGAGGCAGGCACCGTGCTCGAAGCATAAGGAAGCATCACACTTATCATCCCACCTCACTAACATCTGACTAAGCGGGCCCCTTAAATGCTTCAACACACATTCGCAAAAACTGATATAGTTGAATCAAAAAAAAAAAAAAACTTGATGCAATTTATAATACATTTATTATTTAATTTAACAGCTCTTAATAGTCTTGGCCAAATGGAACTATTAAGTGTACTGCAGCAGCTCACGATGAAGAAACTGATTTCCTCCCAGCTGTGACATGCTGAGCCTGTTCGATAACACCAGAGGATAGTGTAAAAACAGCTTGCAAATATACTATTTCTGCCTTATGCCAAGAATTAAGATAGATACTTCAAAACAGAATATTTAGAAGTAAAAAAGAAATAATAAATAAAAATTGGAGGGTATGACTACTAAATTAATTAAATCCTACTTTAACATAAAAAAAAATTTCTTAGAGTTGCTTAACTCATCACGGTCAATCATAACAGATAAATACTTAAATTCAGAGCAAATTATTTATGTTGGATGAGATCAATATTAGGGATTCAAAAGTACAAGAAAAATAAATTTGTTCAAAAGCACTTGCTTACATACTATTAAACACAAATGACAATCGGGTAAAAAACTAACATAGCTTAAACTGCATAAACCAGGGATGCTAATAATATAACAGTATTAGTGGCCAGATAAATGCTTTGGTGCCCTGTAACTATTGATTTGATAATACCAATTTTTTAATTTGCTTCAAAACCTTACTGTCATACATTATGTATTTAAATTATGAATCATTTTAAAATGTGTACTGTATTATGTTGTAGTGAAAGAGAATTCAAACTGCGAACTAATTTGAGGAAATAACCTCTATTGTTTGCCCGGTCACTTGGAAATGTTTGTTGCCCTGAGAAAGTATGTAACATGCTATTTTCATCCCAGGCACAAGCCAATAAATTTACATTGTAATTCTTGTAAAAAAAACTAGATGTCAAGCAAACACATTTGTAAACTATTCCCTACCACCCTGTCTGCATTTTTGAATCTCTTCAAACATGTAATTCCACAATGCCACATTTACACACTAATCTCTGAGCACTTCATTGCTTACAACAGTCACAAATAAAAAACTGCCCGTTACTTCAAAGAATAGGCAGCATTTGCAGCATCAAACCAACATTGAATGCAAAACAAACACAGCTGGCACACACTAAGAGGAACAAAAATGACTAGTTTGCTTTATCCATCATACTCGAGTGTGTATGCGACACATACTCCAAGGCTTAACTTACTGCACACAAATGGTTGTGTGAATAAAGCCTGCACCATTCTCAAGAATTGCGCGATAATCCTTCCTCAACTTCCATAGCATTAGTTCCACACACGCCCTAGCATCCTCCAAGCTGTCGTGTCCCCCCGTGTCTTGCTGGATGTCCTTCTTCAACAGTGCTCCAACCAGAGATTTAAGCGAGCGCCGGAATGGCAAGCCGTAGTAATGTGGGAACACTACAGAAGTGTCTATTACAGTACTGTGAATGATTCGCAAAGCACGAAGATCATTCTCTAGTCCATGACCTACAAGAATAGTGTCTGCATTGATGAAACCCATCAGGTCATTCTGCACTTCCCTGAGTGACTTAGTACCACGCTTGCACAAGTCACGTGCCGTGATTCCCGAGAAACGTGTGTTGTAGTCTATGATGTAGTTCTCCGGCCTGACCAAGGCATCGTACACCAACCTGCCATCCATGCCCACGACGGTCACTTTGGTGAGCTCCAGCCCGCGGGTCGTGAAACACATCTCGCAGTCCAGAGCGTAAACACCAAAGTTACCGTCCGGCGGAGCCGTCTTGCGCGGCCGAGTTCGCACGTAGCCTTCGAACGGGCCGTTCATGCCCTGGCCTATGCCGTACCACACGTGCAGCTTGCTGGTGGTGCAGCCCTTGGAAGTGGACCGTCCGCTGCAGCATCCGTACTGGGTGCGCACCACGGCCGCCCCGCGACTCGGGACCACCACCCTGTGGGGCTTGCCCCAGTGGTAGAGACAGTGCTCTTGCGTCAGGTACTCCCCATCGGTCGTGATGAAGAAGCCACGGCCACACCGCACGCACTTCTTTTCGTCGCTGCCACCCAGCTGCCGCTCGCTCCTGCGCGAGCCATCCACGTCCACGCCCGAGTCGTCTCCCAGAGTCGAATCGGGCGGAGTGTCCCCGCAGTCTGACTCCGCCGACGTCTCCTGGGATGCGCTACTGCTCTCCGGCGTGTCGCCGCTCCTCCTGTCGCTACAGTCGTCGCTCACCGCCAGGCTGAGTTTCCTCTCGTGATCTGCATGCCACTCCTTCCTGATCTCGCTGTAATCCATCCCGGGCTCGCTCAACACATCCCTGGCACCGGCCGTTTTCTCTCCGTAATAATAGGAAGCATTTGGTTTCTTTGCTCCCTTGGGCACAAACTCTCTGGCATTCACGTCGAACAAATACGACGGCGGGCAAGGTGCATGGAGTTGAACTCCGCTCTGATGGGTGCCGGCAGCATCTCTGTAGATGATGGCCCTCCCGGGGTACAAGGCACTTTCTACAGGGAATCCCAGCTCAAACAACTGCTGCGACGTGAGCACGTAATGGCGCAGGATCACAGACAGATCACTGTCTGACAGGTTCAGCTTGGTGCGCTGGCGCAGAACCGGCTGGCTTGTCGTGCCGGCGGCACCGGGCACTTTCCTGGACTTGGCTCGGGATTTCTTTGTGGTGGTTGCCGGATGCAAGACCGGCGAGCCATCGTCGCGCCTCACGCGGTTCTTCTTTTGGCGACGAGACAGCGAGCGTGCTGCCTTGTTCTCCTTGTTGGCTTCGCTGCTGCTACTGTTACCGCTCATCTGCTCGCTGCCTCCCGGGTCCAGCTCTTCTGGGTCTTCATCAAAAAAGGTAAGCAATAATCACCACACACATTTCATTAAAGCTTCCAGTAAAAAGCTAGCTTTGCAAAATACACACTTACGTTGAAAAAGTCAGTTTAATCTTACCATATACATTTTTTGTATGAAAGCAGTAGTCAGAATGCAATAAATCTCTACCATCACTATACTATAGTCCACAGTAACTTTAAGGTTATTACAATTTATGATAAACCTGCTTTCCCCCTCCAAGAAAAGTAATTTCCAAGCTTCTTAAAAACTCAATTTTAATCAAATTTGGTCCAAAATATACTGCCTGAAAATATTTACCAAATTTAAATAAATACAAAACTGTGAACTGACACCATGCAATAATACATATATGTAGGTACTATTAAGTTATTGTAGCTGATAATGCATTATCCATGTATAGTAAAAATTGGTCACAATGGCAACACTAAGCCTATGACTGAAAGCTGTTCCTAAATGGCACACACAAATTACCAAATAGACTATTCTAAAGCTTACAGGCCAGTAAATCAGACACTTAAAAATAGTAACTTTGGAAACTGTAATATAGTAAGTACATATGTACTAAACTTAAAAAGCATCGGCAACCAATTACTTTAAGGTTCCCGAAAAGGCATTAATCAGCATTGAACATTTACAAAGGTCTGCATCAGCTCAATTAAACTTTAAATTAACAGAATAAAATAAAATTCAATTTCTTAAGCATTTTAGGTAGGTGTTACAGCATACTGAACAACCTCCATACCTACTGCATACATCTGCAGCACAAAAGCATCTCACAACCACCTTAGACGTAAGGTTAACATTCCCACTCTCGTACACCTCGGTACCAGAATATTACAAATGCAGGTGGGTACAATGACGCAGCTTCATTCTCAGGCAAACACATTCTTTACACCTAAAGTTAAAAAATAACAATACCAAGACCCCAATAATAATCGTGTGTGACAAAACATATAGAAGGCAGTACCTACAACAGTAGTTACTTCTGAAAGACCATCTACTCTTTAATATTTACACACATATAAACTCAAATTATACATACATACTCTAGTTAAGTTTCTTTTAGTATGGCTTTGTTTTTGTGGGAGCTTTGTTTGTGTGGGGTGTACCTTTTCCAACTTTTGCAACAGAATGTACAGTGGGTAAGCGAAGAAAGTTACAGTTAAGTAAACAATATATAAATGTTCCCACACTGTCCTTCAATGTGCTAATAAGAATTAGGTAAACATCTTGCGTTGTTGCTTTTCCGCAAATTAAAAATAAGATTACGAAAATACTATCTTCCAACACTACAGATATTTCTGTATTTGCCCTGAATATCGAATGTTTGAGAAAACAGACTTTCAACTTACATTACAATACCTGTGCAAGGACGGTGCTGGTGCCATTTATTGTTTAACCATACATGTTTACTTTGGAGATCTTTAGTCAATGGAGGTATTGTTTTATAATACAGTAAGTAATATGGTGGCACATATCAGTTGTAGGGAAATATTAATGTTTATATTTTTTGTTGGTTGTCAAACTGTCCACAATGTTAGTATTTTTAAAGTAAACAAACAAACAGGGTTTTACAAATTAATAGCGGCGGCAGCGGCAATGCACAGGTATTTAAATGTGAGCTATTACTGTGATTTCTCAAAAACTGGTAGAAATTTATTAACGCTGTTTTCAGGGTACGTACAGGAACGTCTACAGTGTTGCAAAATGGTATTTTCTTCATTTTATTTTTACTATGCGGAAAAGCTGAGACGTAAGATTTTTACCAAGAATTGCATGATGGAAATCTATTGAGGACGCATGCCAACCTGTACTTCTATGGCATTTTTAAGGAAAATTTTATGTGATTTACAGTATAAGTCATAATACCCTAAGCTTCATTCGCAAAATCCAAAGGGGTTCTTTCAAATGTAGGTTTTATAGCTAATCACAGAAGACCCATGCTGCAAAGTGAATTTGTTCTATAGTATGGTCAAACAGAGGATATAAAATCCATTAGTTGCAACATACAGTTACCATAGTAATGAACATGTGCATTATTACAATTACTGTAAGTACACAAATAAAGTAAATTCTCACTTTGAGCAATGAACTTTCTGAAACTGCATTATTTATTAAGCCTACTTTTACTGTAGTTTTAACACAACCCATAAACTTACATACTCATGACTTCCTATACAATGTTCAACATATACCTACCCAGAGTTAGGCTACATTATAAGTTTAAAAGTTAAAAAATTCAAATCATTAGGTACCTAATTAAATTTCTAATGAGAAAATACTATAATTATACTAAAAAGTTGCAGACACATCACGAATCTCAGTTGCCCTACACATGACAAAAAAACTGCATGCCTGCTTAGATGCGATACCATGCAAGATTCACCAATGAACATTGTGCATCTCCTGCATCATTAAACCAAATTCACCCCTACCTAGGCAGACTCTAATTATCTTTAACTACACTTCACTATGTAGGTACTAATAATCATAATCTGACAATAGCATGCTTTAATAACCAGAATAAATTCCTGGTTGTTTTAAATAAAACCTTCAAAAGGATTATTTTTAATTTTCTAAAAAATTTAGATTACAATGAAGCAGTCCTCTCACTATGCATGTATATTTAAACACACAAATCTTATGTGAGGAAATTAATAATTTTAAATGTACAAATGTTGTGTCTGTTATTTTCTTTCCATGTGTTGAATTTATAAATGGATGGGTTTATGGGGGCACAAACACTTCCTAGATATAAATTAAAGAAAATCTTCTCAGAAAATTAAGTCAATTGTATAAAATGCCCTCTGTCAGAGGCACAAAACTTACCTTCAGCACATGTAGCCAAAAACTTTCCATTGCTACTGAAGTCCATGTCCAGGACTTGGCCACTATGACCTTTCAGTGAAGTCAACAGCCATGGGTGAGAAAAAGTTTGCTTCGATTCACGATTCCATTTTTCATGTTTCTTCTTGTTAACTTTGGGATGGGATGATTGTGGCGCCGACTTGTCTTTTTCTTCTTCAGGTCGCAAAGCTGTTAAAATAAATCACGTACAAATTTAAATACTATCGGAGATTTTCACACAATACATAACTGAAACATTTAAAAAAATATATAAACTCTATATAAAGAATTAGGAATAAGCTAACGAAACCACGTGCTAGGATAATTAAATGGCCGCGTGGGTTTAGAGAGACTAAATAAAGCTTTTCCAAAACCTTAAAATTACGACCATTAATAATATGAGACTAGCTTATAATAAATAGCCTTAATTATCCAAGAACAGCATTTAATCAATGAAAATGGTGCAGTGACCGCATTTTTAACTGATCCTTACTTTTCACTTCTTCTTCGCTTTTGGATGATCTCAATAAACTTGATATGTACACCAAGACAAAAGCTGCAGCACCGACGATGAAAGTAACCACCAGAGCCGGGTAGTCATTAATTCCATAACTCAAATCTGCCATTATTCACGGTAAAACGCTGCACAACAATATCACAGCCGACCACCACGATGCACATGCGACTAATGACTTGCTGCAGCACAACAGCCACAAAAAAGCATGGCGGGAAGAACTGAGACTGCGCATGACGTGTTTCCTCTGAACTCCGCTACGTTTCGCTGAGTGTACGAGCCACGTACTTCGAACTTCGTTGGATTCTCTAACAAGCTGATACAAGGAACTGGCTGGTTTTACCGCTGCGAGCCTAAACCTCACTGGAATGTGACGTCACTACCGCTCTAGTGGAGGGGGAACGGGAGGAGAAAAGAAGGGATAACGGAAATAGACGCGTCACACGCAACAATGACACGTCGCGTCGTCCACGGAGCGACTGCGGATGCCATCATGATTATTGCATCATTTTATATTATGATGGCGTCACAACGCTAAACTCTTATGTGAAAATAATACAAAATGGCCTTTGACAACTTAAAAATAACGTAATCAAAAGCGCAAAATTCCACATCAGACTTTACCTAGTAAACATTTTGATGAAAATAAAATTACAAAAAGCGAATAAATAATTATTTAGGCCTACGAAATTAAAAATTGATTTATTTATAACGTGTCTTTTTAATAATAATTTCTGCAAACTAGGACAATTTAAGAAAATACAGGACTATTGAGGTTAGACACCCAGTTCATAAGATTCCTTATTTTTACAAGATTGGTTCGGTTCCAGGGGCGCAAATCTGTAGGATCAATGTGTGATTCAATTTTTGTTTGAGAAGGAAGGGGGGGCGGGCGCGGAAGGAGGTAGGGGTCTACAGCCCAAGGGTTTTACATTTTTTTACTTGAGGGGGGTAACCAACACATGTCATCTCTGAAGAAATTGTTTTGATGTTGTTTACGTCCCTTATATTGAAAAATAACTCAATTTTTACATATGTTTACCAGGTAAAGAGAACAGAGCAGCATACGTTTTCTTAATTATTAATCATTGATTGAAAAAAGAGAGGAGTGTAAAAAATTCCACGAGCAATGAATTAATGTGATTTGCAATGAGCTGAAACTTTATAATATTTAACAATTTTGCTTAAAACATACGTAATTTTGGTGTTCTTATTACTTTACTAACTCCGTTTCACAGTTTTACCATATTACTAGTTCAGGCGGACTCCCACAGTGAGTAGCTTTTTAACTCAATGGGGAGAAAGTGACACCCTGCCCCTCCCCTTTTTTTCCAAGGGATATACGCCCATGATTAGGGTGATAACACTAAATAACTCCATTTTATTTTTCACAGTATTAAAGTTCTTGTATATGATCATTTGTATCTCCAAGTACATTTCGTACTTAAATACATTTTAATACTCTCTCTCTCCAAACCTCTTTCAATGAAGGGCTTATAGACCTTTCTGTTTACTATTATTGAAGCCACTCACGACCTATTTCAATTTCTAAGAATGCTTTTAACCAATAAATAATAGGTTTCAGATATTGTATTTAGCACAATATCAAAAGCTATATATAATTTAACTGCCTTTCCAGGGGTAGGGATTTATGCTAAGGAGTTAATCACCCACACATTCAATAATATCTCCTCTCCATCAAAATAATAGCTAGAGCACACTAACTTTGTTTCCACCGATATTATGGGTATTTGATACCAATCATTAAGAATTAAAATCCCAATGGATAAAAACATCCCTGCAGGCAAACGTTTCAGACGAAATTATACGACGCCTGTAAGTAGGCAATACTTCCTGAACGCAGAGGTAAACACAGTATTTACAGCGGGTAATCGCACACAGACAAATTGCAGGTACAAAAAAAAAAAAGAACAAAACAGAACAGAGAAATATGTTGTCCTCGTCGCTCGTTTCTTTTACGTACCTCCTCTGTAACTCGCTGCCTGTCGGACTCCACCCGAGTGAACATCGAGATACTCGTTCCACTGCTTATAACTTCAGAACACACAACACACGCTTCAGGCCAGCTATCACCAACTGCCGAGCGCGCTCCAGTTGTCGGTGTTAGTCAGCCGTATACTGGTTACTCATGTGGTCGCTGATTACCCCTGCGGGCAGGAAGTTTTGCCTACGTCGTAGGTGTTGCATCATCTCCGCTCAAACTTTCGCATGTGCTGTACCCTGATACGGTGCATCCTAGGCAGTTGCGACAAAGACGGTTTCTGTCACTAGGTCATGCTAGAACAGTCAAAAATGGGGGAAAATAGAAAGAAAAAAAAAGGCTGCTCAAAGTAATCATAAACAGTATTATAAAGTTTTTCACTCATTGGAATTCACGGAAATTCATTGCACGTGGAAATACTTCACGCTCCATTATTTTTATTCACTGCTGAATTTTATATATAACTTATTCTGCTCTGCCATCTTTACCTAGTAAACATAACGTATCTAAAAACTCAGTTATTTTTAGAAATTAGAGAAGCAATCATAAAAACTCTCTATTCAGTATGTATTATATTTTTGATTTAGAATTGTTATATTTTGTTATTTTGTAGATATGTTATTCACCAATATTTTTTAGAGTAAATTTATCTGAATAAAATTGTACTTAAATATTTCTTGAGTGAATTTTCTCTTCACCCCGATGTTTCTACTCATCCTGTTTTACTTTACGCAGTCATTTGTGTGTGTGCGAGGGGGGGGGGGTATAATCACTATTCCTTCTGTTAGCATTAAAATTCTTTCCATTTTTTGCGGGACTAATATATATTATACAATTTTGGGAGGATGGTTTATATCTCTCCCCTCCCCCTCCGGGGTGTACATCCACGTACTTGATTTTTTTTTTTTACAAAAAATCTATTGTCAAGAAAAAATAATTTTCAAGTAAAACGAGAAAATTTTCCACCATATTTAGAACGTTGGATATAATTTTGGAAGAGTTTTCTATATTTCTATATACTATGTTTGATGTGTGAACGGCTCTAAAATAACGCTATAACTCACTATATTTGGAGCAAAAATAAAATATCTCTGGAACGTAAAATAAGTGGCTTTGTACAAAATTAAATAACAAATACTCTACATACATTTAATAAACACATTTTTTTTAGTATCGCTTTTATAAGGCATACTTGAGTTTTACGTTAACGTTTTTTAATATAGTGTAATTATAACCATTAAATCCAAATTATTGTAATTATAATAGTTATACCAATCCAGTTTGAAAGGTATATTATTTTTTCTTTAAATGTTTGTTTATTAATCAAAATTTGTTTATTGAACTCAATGCCTCAAGAATATCAACAGGTTAATGAAAACGTGTTTGTATAAATCAAATATTTCTCTACACGCCATATAGAAAGTTAAAGTTAAACGAATTATAAGCAATCTGTATCATTACGGTTAAAATTTTATTATGTTTGCCTTTTACTAACTATAGTCTTAACCATTGATGTTATCGACCTGTCTACGTAAGGATCCTCATCATCATCATCATCATCATCATCATCATCATCACCATCCACAGTTTCTACTTTTGCCGGTGAAGAGAGTGTCAAAAAACTTAGGACTTTCTGGCTTTCTAAGTTCGCACAACTTTTGTAATTCTTGAAGATGTAATCTATTTTCTTCAATGCGGATTTCGAAGAAATACTACTTGTTGTAGCCGTTACCATGGTCCGGAAAATGTTTATATAGTTTTTCGTTTAATGGTCGTTAGATCCCAAAATCATATATATAACATAAGTATATAAATAAATATATAAATACAAATATATAAATACATATAATTTCTCTATCTTTTTTTCTGTCGGTCCGCAAGATCTTCCTTATTCCTTTATAAAATTCCATTATTTACTCCTCATTTTAAAGATTATCGTACCGGCTATTGATGAAAAATAGACCCACGGTCGAAAAATGTATCACTTCTCTTAAATCTGAGATTTAAAATCATCTAAGAATAGGTCCTTTAATGGATGCGTCGATTTTTCAATAGATATCAAATCGGATTCGATAAATATCGAATAGGATATCCACTTGAAAGATCAGCGTTTACATATTTCTTTTATAAATTGAACTTCTGTCATAATAAACAGAACTTATGATAAATAAATCTTAGAGGATCCTTCAACTTAACCAAAAAATTCCACCAAAAAACCACTTAACCAAAACTTCTGGCACGTCAGACTTTTCTTATAAGCTGGCTGGGGCCAGTCGCGTCATTCCGCGTCGACACGACGGCAGAAATCTCTCGAAACACGTGTCGGTGACTCACGTAACTCCGCAGCTGTCAGGTTTCGGATGTCAAACTAACAGCGCCGCGCGGGGAGATGAGGGCTGGAGGGAGGGGAAGCGGCGACCCAGGTGCGCGCTGCACATCTCATGTTACGGCGGCATGTGATGCAGCCCAGCTAGCTCTGCACCTGCGCGTGACGTGGTCTTGCTCACGTTCGTAACAATATTTTGTATCACAAACATAACCTACAAACATAACCTCTTACATTTACTTCTCTTAGCATCAGTTAGTATTGAAGATACTTACAACCAAAAAGTAAACGAAGATCACAGCATCACTTCCAACATTGTTTTTAAAGAGTTTTTGTAAACGCGTATTTTATTGGTATGTTTGAATATAATACTTCTGTTAAAAAAATGTGTAACAGCTATTTGTACTGATGTGTTCAATTACATGTCTTCTTTTGTACCAATACACGTTTACTTTTTTCTATTCTACTTCAAAATGTCATTTCTCCCAAATTTTTAAAGAATTGAATGCCGCACAAAACGATTTGGTGCTTACTGCGGAATTCCGCACGGGTAGACTAGTATGTATATATGGACACGATAACTACCAAAATTTTTCACAAACTGATACATAAAATATAGTACCTAATATAAATTTTTGGTCGAGTTTGTTGATGGGCAAAATTTAACCTAAGGGGTAGAAATGGGGAAAGTAAAAAAAAATCACTATAAATCCCTAAATATGACCAAAAACGCACCCGTTTGAACTTATTATATCACGCAATTGTCTAAATACCTTTCTGGTACGAGAAACGATAACTGCAAGGGGTTTAAAAAAAAAAGGTTGAAGGACAAAAAAAATTCATAACTCCCTTCATAGGCACATAATCGAATCAGTTCAAATTGCTTATAAATCTTATAATTTTTACATTCGCCTGAAACAATTTTTGATAAGACGCACCGTTGATTCAAGGAGTTGAAAAACCCAGGGATGGAATTAATATATATATGTGTATATATATATATATATATATATATATAATTTACGTTCCATATAAACTACTGAATCCGTTCTAATTTATTGTTAAACCATAAATTATTGCCTACAACTTTTGCCTGAAATAATGTTTTATACAACCAACCATTACTGCAAGGGGTGGAAGAAACAAGGGTTGGAGGACAAAAAAATTTCATAGCTCTTTTAATGTGCACATTATTAAATCCGTTCAGTTTGTTTGAAAATCATATAAATAAAATCTAAAACTTTTGTGTGAAACAATTTTTTACGACCTACCATAACAGCAAGGGATGGAAAAAGCAAGTGTTTAAGGACAAAAAAAATTCATAACTCCCTTAGTAGGCACACAATCGAATCCCATCAAATTGTTTGTAAATATTATAATTTTTATCTACTACTTTTGTCTGAAACTATTTTTTGATAATACGAACCATTATTGCAAGGGGTTGAAAAACCTGGGATTGGAAAAAGAAAATAAATAATACTTCCCTACCGTGTACACTATCGAATCCATACAAATTTTGGTTTAACTTTCTAAATATTGTGTAAAACTTTCTTTAAAAAAATTTTCATTGAATTTTTGTTAAAATAATAATAATAATAATTTTCATTTAGCCTAGCCAAACATTACTGCAAGGGGTGGAATAACAAGGGTTGTTTGTAAAAGAAATCATATTTTTTTTTTAAACAGATATACTATCAAATCCGTTATAATTTATTGTATAAATCCTAAACTTTATCTAACACTTTGGCTGAAACAACTTTTGATTAAACGAAATATTACCGTAAAACCAGGGATTGAAACTTAAAAAAAAATTCAAAACTTTAAGCATCAGATTTGTTCGAATTTATATTAAACCATCTTAATATTATCAAAAACCTTGATAGAAAAAATTTTTTTATACAACCACGTTATTGGTGCAAGGGATGAAAAACAGTTTTCTAAGGTAAAAAAAAAAATTAAAAAAACTACCTTAAATGGCATACTATGTATTTAATTCTAAACTTTTCAATGATGGATGCATCGAGTTAAAAAACATTCATATTATTACCACTGCATGGACATGTGGAAATATTTATTAGGTAAAATTGTAATATTGGAGAACATAAAAAACGTAATATACTTTAACTTCTTGAAATTTTCCAGAAAAGTATTCCAGTTTTCAGAACATTTCCAGAAGAAATAGGTACGCTGAAATCTACTTAAGCCTGTAGGCTATGCCGAAAGGAATTTTTTTTTTACTTTAACATTTTCTCTCTCATGAAGCATGTTCTTTAATTCTTTTTTCTTTAACATCTTTTAAGTATCCACACAAATGCACTATTTGGCCTCAAACTATAAGACATATGTTACATAGCAACAAACCAATGAAAGTCACTTCTGACGCGACTACTCATACAACATAGCCAGCTCATACACATGGAAAACCTGGGCACAGACATGCGGGGTGCAAGGACATGCAACAATAGCGAAGGGGTATACAGGATACAGAGGATGGCATGGAGGAAGAGTTCGACAGAGGAGAAGCGTCTACCACGCGGGAAGTTGGGAGCTTGGACGCGTGGTCCGCTTTCATATTTTTATCCAGTGCTGGAATTATGACCAGAAGCACTTACACCCCTGGCCACACTGGCCACTCCGCTGACAGTCAGCACCTAGAGAAGAAAGAAAATCCGGCAAACTTACATACAAAACACTTGATTAATTAGTTTCTATGATATGCACAGCCATAGGCGTACCCAGGGGGGGGGGGGTTTGTGGGTTGAAACCCCCCCCCCCCCGAAAAGTCTTGGCGACCATTCCCGTCTCAACTGCAACTCTGGAGAGGACATTTTCTTGCTTAAGAAGATTAAAATCCTATCTGCGGAACACCATATCTCAGGACAGACTGAATGGATTGGCCTTACTGAATGTCCACTACAACATCCACATCGACCCGGAGAATGTGGTTACGGAATTTGCCAAAAAAAAAAAATAATAATAATAATAATAATAGAAGAATTCTTCTGTAAAACGTTTGGAGGCTTAAAAAAGTTTATTATAAACAATTATTTTTTGGTGTTTATGGAGTTTTTCTTAAAAAAACAGAAGCCCCCTTCCCCAACCACCCCCCCCCCTCCCGCCCGAGAAATATCTGGAAGAACCCCCCCCCCACCCCGAAAAAAATTCCTGGGTACGCCTATGTGCACAGCATACAGCCGAGGCGTAGGTATACACTACTTCAAAACAGACGTAATACAATATTCTAAGACTAAATTTATTATTTTCGTGATTTTTAAAACTTTTTAAATTATTTAATAACTTTTTTTTTCCTTAAAGCTACTACTTAGTAACTAGGGTTTGGATACTAGTATACACTACTCCGATTGCAACTGTAATGATAATAGTTACAGAGGAACTGTCGGCGAATGGAAGTCGCAGGCAAGTGGAGGAACAGGCATTCTTATCCTGTGCCGGCGATTTGTTTTCCCTAACCTATCTAAGAACTAAGCGTGTACGCAGGAGGGGGGCCGAACGTGGAAACAGTGCGCCTCCGAGGTACAGGATTTAACAATTGTTCATCTGTGAAGCATGGGCGTCGTAAGGATATATTTTTTTTTGGGGGGGGGGGGGGGAGACTTCAATTGATTTAGTTGTTGAGGAATATCCATCCCCTGGAAAAAAAGCGGGGGGTCGGGGGGTCCTCCCCCGGGAAACTTTGGGGTTTTAAGGTGCAAAAAGGTGGTTTTTAGGCATTTTTCTTTCCTATATATTCTAATTATAGTTGGTTGCAATATATAATTTATATTTTCTAAAAAAAATAGTTTCAGAGAAAAAATTTGTAAAAACAAAGTTAACATATCTGTATTCTATATCGGACCTGATTTTGATTTTACACGAAGATCGAATTAAAAAAGTGCTCACATTACCACGATTGGACTAAATGCACCATGCAAAACATATGGGTTGTATCACAGAAATCATATTTTTAATATAACTACGAAACTAAATATTTTATTGGAGGGGACGAAATTGAAGACTTCTATTATTGGAGGGGGGGGGCGTGTCTCCCCCCCCCCTCCCGGTTTCGACGCCCATGGGTGCAGGATATAACAATAGTTCGTCTGTGAAGTATGTTTGCGTGGGTTGTTGTTGTTGTGCTCGCAAGCACCGGCCGAGTGGAGGGGCTCCGGGCGCATCTCGGGGACCAGACGGGGACCCTGGTGCGGCCCGACTGCGGCGCTGGCCTTGGGGGGTCTCGGGGTCGGGCGGGTCTCTCCTCGCGGGAGGCCGCGCGCGGCGAAGCCTTACATGGGCGCCGGCCGCGGACGGGCAAGCATCCTGCAGAACGCGCGGAGTCGGATATCTGGAGGTCCATTGCTTGCAGGGGCGTAGCCAGGGGGGGGGGGGTGGTTAGGGGTTCAACCCCCCCCCCCCTAGCTCCAAATATTTAATTAATTTCTTATTCATCACTCAAACAAATTTCAAATTAATATTAATAAAATTTTTACCATTACAATATTTAAATTTAAGTACCGAAAACTGCTAAAATAGCACTATTTTACACCTTAAAATCCAAATTATCCCGGGGGAGGACCCCCGGACCCCCCGCTTTAATACGGGGGGGGGGGGGGGCATGCTTCTTAACACCCCCCATACACAAATCCTGGCTGCGCTACTGATTGCTTGATTCGATAAAGTTCTGCGTCGCATGGTTATGCCTCTGCTGTTTTTAAAAATGTTATCCTTCAATTCACGAAGAATGCTAATTACAAATTATCCAGGGATATTCGTAAATTTTCGAACATATTCAGTTCAATTATTTAGAACATGAATCAAAAAGAATTTTCTTAATATACTAACAAAACATTAAAAAAAAATATGTACAGTATATCAATCTACATAAAGTACACTCTTTTGTCCACATGTGTTTTTAACTTTGTTTAGTACGAAAAACACATCTCGGAAGACGAAGTACGGCGTAGTTAATACGAAGATTCAGTTATTTTAAATTACGAAGAAATCTTCGTTTATTTGAGGTAACTTCTTCGTTAAATTTACTGTTATTTCTAACAGCGTGCACATAGGGTTGACTCGGTGCCCATAAGTTGGAGTCATGTCGTGATGTTGGGATCAAACCCACGAGCCTCGCTAAATAAGCGTGGTGCGTTAGCAATTGTTACCACACGAGACCCCTCACAAAATAACATAAAACCCAAATAAATACATACATACTCGCTCACATGCAAGCGTAAAGTGCATTATTTCGAATATTTACTTATTCATGCATTAGTGCCACACACAGAGAATATATTCAGGCCATGTTTAGAGACTCTGCAAAAATTCCAGAACAGACTCATCTGTCCTCTACATGTTCGGGAAAACGTCGCATTTTCGTTGGTTGCCGAATTGTGCGACGTTTAAACCGGGTAGCATGTGATTAAACACTTAGGTTAAGCGTTTCTCATTAGCTCACAGAGTCCTCCATAAAAGCCAATAGCAGAAGCAACACAAAGGTATTTGAATTTTAGCCTACCACGGAATGAATTCGCGAATTTTTCTGGTCCTTAGCCATGTATTTTTCGCGAAAAGATTTACAGACCAACTGTGTGCTAAAATTTTGTAGCATTGGCTGTGTTTCGTGCTTGGCTGGGTTAACTCAGATGCATGTCCTCTGTCTAACATCCAGTGCAGAAGCAAGCGTGTCCTGAATGACCCTGTCAGTTAGGGCAATTGCCTTTCTTGCAGACGGCCGCCATTTACAAGAAAACAATCGCTGGCGCAGGATACCTAATTGCAGTCTAAAGAGGGAACATCATTTTTTTTTCCCGCGAAAAATACCCGCCCCTACTTATATGTGAACGCGTTCATGGATACAGACATAAATTTACATATGTACGTACGCATCAATATGCAAATACACGCATACACCCATAAACGGATACATTATTTATTACTCCCAATCAAAGATCCTTCAAGTTAAAAAAAATTCAGATGTTCTTATAATAAAGCGCATGTATGCTAATCGAGATGTAACAACGAGACGGGATCAAAGTACTCGACACGTCGCAAGTGATAAGAACACCGTACGTCACTTTTTTTTTTTTAAAAGATAGCACAACTGCGTAGGAGATCTTTAACTTTTAAAGCTAAGCAACAACTACCATTCCTGTATATTACGCGACTGTTGGCGAGATAACAGAGCATGAGTAGCCTTCGCACAACAGCATTGCCAACATATTCGAGCTGCACAAGGTCGTTCACAGGTTCACACACGGTTCAAGCATGCTCTTCGCTCGTAAACGAGAATCGCGCTGTAAGCTATCTTGTTGTATAACGTGTGACGCTAATAAAACTTCAATGTTATCAAAATCAAACTTCTTATATCTTTTAATAGGATAAAACTCGAACAGTTTTTCTTTTTTTGCGTGAGTAAAATTTCACGACTTGGTCCAAAGTATGGATGAGTATTGTTTTTATTAGGACTCTTGCAGCTGTAAGTACCTACACAACAAAAATTGTTTTATATATAGGATTTACACAACAGAAACGGGAAGTAAGGTCTAGTCGAGGACGTCAAAGATTATAAATTTTAAATTATAGTTTTTATGTTTTCTGTGAAAGTCCAATTAAATGATTGCTCCTATTTATCCTCTACAAAAATGTTTAGTAAGGGACATTTTTTATGTAAAAACGTTTCTTTCAATTAAAGGATTTTGTACATGTTAATGAGCAAATTTTATTTCTGATCCTAAACACTTTAAAAGTGAACTTATTTAATAAATTGTCTGAATGTTTAAAACTAAAACCTACACTAATTAATAATTTAGTTCAAAGTTGTGACAGTCAAATTGTAATAGTACTCTAGTACACCAGAGATTAGTTTTTGAATATTTTATAGAATTAAAATTTTTTCTAAAGTTTATGAAACCTTTTTATTTATAATTTAAGATTTTTTGTAAACGCATCAATTTGTGACAACATTCAATATGATAGTAGAATCCTACGTTTTTAGAACATGAAAGGATGAGAAAAAAATATTATTTAAAATATAATTAAATAACTAAAAACTGTTTAGCATCTTTCTAGGCAAAATGCACTCTAGATGTGAATGGAAAGGTGAAAAGTCATATGCATAGGTTATAAGTCATGCTCACGATAGAATAGAAGGCAAAGTGTTCGAATCCGACTTCACCTCTGTTTTCCAGTATCAGACGCTCGGACTCGGCTTTTAGGCCAATATTCTCCTGAAGTTAAGACACTTCGTTTTGCATAAAAACAATCAATTTCACTTAGGTGCAGAGCAACGGGTCTAGTCCTAATTACGTCCAGGGCAGGAGTCAGTTAAGCAGCTAAGTAGAACTGCCATCAACCAAATTTAATTACATAATGATATGTACCAAATACTTTTTAGGAAGACAAAATAACCATGGAGATATTAGTATGTGGAGTGGGGGTCTGTTCTAAACTTGAAGTCACTCTGGTTAGCGGGCAGTTAGCAAAACTAGCCTTAAGTATATGAATATAACGGCTGATATTGTTAAATAAAGATTTTAACAACAAATCAGCAAGTAATTAGGTTTAAACTTAATTATAACAAAAATAATGTTTTGCTATCCAGATAGGAAATGGGTGACTTCAGGTATAAAGATGAAAAAGTTTGCACACTCTCTTCTTACTTCCAAGATAAAAACATATTTATATTCCACTATCAAGAAATATTTAAAAATATAAAAATACATGCAAACACAAATTACAGTAGCACTCTCCTGTCTTTCTAGGCTTCAAAAATGTTTTAGTTACATTTCCAATACGCATTTTAGTGTTCGTTGCCGCCGGGAAAGAGGAGGGGGGGGGGGGGGGGGGTCGTTGGCGCCAACGTTTACGTTGCTGTCAGAGAGGGCTTTACTATGATTAAGTTATTATTAGCCTCGAGAGAATAGTTTGGCCGTAGTGGGCGTTTCAGATTATCCTATTTTTGTGTCGTCAAGATTCTGTAATAATCCCCCCGTGCGAAGAAAAAAAAAAGACGTTCAGCAAATTCACGTCAAAAACTTTCGCTCTTACCCTTACACAGACCAGTCAACTCTGCAGCAAGCATCTTGAAACTTTCTCTGTAGAAAGAGAAGAAAACTGGCTTCCACTTGCGTAAAAACTGGACTTTTGCATCAATACTTTCCATGACCTGAAATATTGTTATTTTTTCTGAATGTAATTGATTGATTACTTATAGAAGAGTGGTTATAAATTAGCCTTCTTCAGATAACAACACACCCTCAAATTTACACGCCTTACACTTTTAAATACAACATTTAAAAAACGTTTGAGCCAAATCCTGGAATCCATTTTTTGCATCGGCTGTAAAACTTGAACTTAAAGAACTATGAGGTCATAGCCATGTTTTACCGAGGCATCAATAGGTACTTATGATTTACTTGTGAAGCAACGTATATACCTTTTCAATATACCCAAAAAATGCACCAAAATTATATCATGGACATAAATGTAAACTTCAATAAATTTAAAGAAAGAAAGCAAGCCTCTGGTTTTCTTTCCTCGTGTGCTGAAGCAGCTGTTTTGAAATCATTTAAAGCATTTTTTGCTAGCTTAAAGTGAGCTGTCTTTTTACATCTTCCAATTTTGCTGATAATCTGTATATTAATTACTGTCTTCAGGGGCGGCTCCAGGGCCGGGCGACCGCCCAGGTCTCCGCATCTAGCAGAGCCCCGCGCCTAATAAGGCTCCGCAACTGACTTTTTTTTATTATTTATCTTTTTTATATAGTTTTAATTTAAAAAAATATGATCAGTAAGGGGAAAAAAATTGAATCTTTTAGCACGTAATATAGGCTATATAGTATGAAATCACGGAAACTCAATTGAAATCGAAAGAGTATTGCCAGATGTTTAAATTACATGCTAAACGCAATTTAATTCTTCCTTTACCCCTTATTTTCCATATATATATGCATATATATATATTAAAAAAAATTATAGCCTAGTAAAATGACACGATTCCACCGGATTTTGATTGATAGAACTTGAAACCTAACCCGAAGATAATTTATTAGGAATAAGTATATAAATTTCTTAAGATAACGTAGAAATACCATAATCGGAATTTAAGTTCCATGTTGACTTAAAATATATGCTTAGTTTTCTAACTTTCCCCCCAAAAAATCAGGACCCCGCAGAAGTTAAAATGGCCCAAAGTCCCGAATAATCTAGAACAGCTTTGACTGTCTTGATGATCGTTACGAATCACTGCAAGATTTCCACATCTCAGTTGTCACAAGCTGATAGTGTGGTTTAAATAATAACTCTCACGTGTGAAACGTGAGGATTAATTAATATTTTTTATGATATGGCAATATAAAAATAATAACGTGTTTTTGTAATTCGTGTGCATGGCCTTCCAAGTATCACCATTGAATATATTCAATGGTATCACCCTCCGATCTCTGGCACACGACAAGACTTCCCAATTCACCCCCCCCCCCTTACCTACTCCCTAACCACAGCCCGAAAAGACCCGGCGTTCACAGACATCGCCCTTATGAGGGCTACTTCATCGTGTTAGACTTAAGTAAGATAAAATTACGAAGTTCAGAGAAATTGGAAATACGTTTTTTTTTTTTGCATGCGGTTTTAGTTAGGCTAGTGTGATTAAGTGCCTAGCTAACCAGTAGTTCCGTTTGTACACGCTGTACAAACATTTTGTTTTTGTTGTAAATGGAACAGAAATATTAATGCAAATTTGATACTTGTACCTATACTTGTACATTTTCATGAAAACAATTGCGTCTCTACAAAATAGTGTTCGCAGTATTACTGAGTTCTTAGTAGTTACTTAGTGCCGTTCCAGTACCTCCAACAGTTAAAGTTATTTTCAAACAGTTACCTGAATAGCTTTCCAGTACTGACTGCCCACATTAATAAGCATAATAAAACAAAATAAGTCCAATTATTGAATATTCTATTATCTTTTTTCAAGGTTTAAAAATTGTGCTTGAATGAAACATCAATTAAAAATATAAAATTATGCGCCAATTTTCGTAAGGAGTAGGTACCTACTGATTATTATCTTTAAAAAAGTATTATATATATGCAAAAGTAATCATTATCATGTGTTGTACAAAGTCACAATACCTTTCTGGTAGTATTACAAACTATTTCTTGGCTACTTGTTTCCAAAGGGATATTTTGTACAAGTACGGAATTTTTTCCTAGCACATTTCGTATAGTAGTGCAAGTTGCACCTCGTGAGGCGAGATGTTGATCCGAGTGATTACACGAAAGCGCGGTGCGCATCTGAAATAACACGCGCAGAGTGAGTTCCAGAAACCAGGTCTCTGGCCTCTCGCACAACAAAGGCCCCGGGTGGCAACGTGATGGATCGTCGGCGGCGGGAGGCGCTAGTGTGTGGTCTCAGGTCTCTGAGTCACGTAAGTAGCGCAGAACCGAGGCGTTGTGTGTAAACTAGTTCCTTATCTATGTCGCTGTAAATTTCGTTGTGTCGACATGTATGGAAGATAACGTCATGGTTTCTCTGCGCTTGAAGCTGGATCTTCTGAGGTCTTGGACGTATTCTGGAGAGGGTGGCAGGAGGGGGGGGGGAGGAGCATCTTACCAACCCTAACACCCGAAATCCTAAAAAAAAAAAAAAATCAATAATTCTCACCACCTCCCCCTTCCCCGTCGAGATGAAATTCTGCGTACGCTTCTGCCAGTGACCATTTTAAAACTTTAAGATACCTTTGATCGACTGGAGAAGAACCCTAGAAGCGATGGAAGATAAAAAAAAGAAAGTAAACTTACTTCAGAGTGTCCAACCGGTTCTTTGGGGCGAACTCGTATTCAAACGTAAAATGACGCGTATTCATGAAGCGGTATACGAACCCGCTTCGCCGCGCCAAGTCGAGTGGAAGAGCGCGCGCTAGTTCGGCGTGCCAGAGGCACCCATCGAGATTTCGACACACCGACCACGCTGGGTTTGGCTGCCCTGCAGCCCCGACAGCACCGTGACACGACAGTTGCCGCCGGTATAAAAGGCTCCGCGTGATGTAATCGATTGTCAGGCGTCATTTTGTCTCAGCGATGCCTTGATGTTTACCATGACACACTTTTCGGATCTCCAGCGACATAAAATGACTAGCGTCGAAGAACAAACGCGCTCCTTTCGTCAGGATATTTATAGAAAACTCGTCACATTATTGCAGATCATTGTACAAAGAAAATTGACACAATTACAAGCGTCCAAGAAAATAATGATTTCATAAATACCGCCATGCTTGGACGTAGTCCCACGAGTATTATCGATTTATAAATAGGCCTACAGTCTAGTATCAATGAGATAGGAGACGGTGACATTATTTGTTTATTTATGTAGTTTGTAGTTAGGAATAATGGATGTCTCACAACAGGTCGTACGTGTATTCTGTGAGTATGATTTGTGATACATTGATATGAAAATGCTGTTTCTGACCTTGCTGGGTGACTTAAAAATAATGTTCATTCCCAAGCCGTAAATTGTCTTCCGGAATCGTACTTTTCGTTAAGGAAGTATATCATAGTTCTCGTATAAGAACCACGTGCGGAAGCCCCTTAAAAGGTATTATTCCGTAGCGGACACATCGGATAACAGGCTAAGTAATCGTTGGAGCCGCTATCATGTCGTGATTTATTTGAACCACCTGACTAGACTCCCAAAGTCTTACTCACACTTGAGGGATGGTAAACTATCCATTACCTGCCGTTTGTGATACGACATCTGTCCTTCGCCAAGCCACGTGGGCGGTATTCCAAGACGTTCGGGTAAGGTAGCGAATAAGCATTGCCTCATTGCGATACAACCGTAACATAACTCGCAGGCCGTATTCCAGAACGTGTCCAAACATAATCCCAGGAAATGAAACAAATCGGCAACAGTTTCAATAAACGGTGCCCTGCGTTAGGCTAGAAACAGGTTTCAACGCATTCTAGCGGACGTTTCGCAGCCATCGATACAATTGTTACTGCAGCAATACTAGAGATAGCAACACCATCGCACAAAAAAATAGAAACTTTTTGTAATTTTCTCAAGTACTTTTTAAGAATACGGTTAGTGTACAGGTGTAGTATAGTCAATACCTAAACCATTATTTTTGTGTCTTGGAATACCGGCCTAAATGATTATATTGACACGAGAGATTTTCCAATTGCGCTGATTCTTGCAGGGATAGCTCGGTGCTGGAATGTACCGCGAGGTGATGTATAATCACGTAGGTACGAAGTCTGCTTGAATCACTAAAGCGCGACGGACGGATCGATAATTTTCTAACCAATCACGTTTGACACATACCTATATGACGTCAGCACTACCAAAATTCGCGCATACTACATACTTTCATATTAGAAGGTTCTATTTCCGTCACGTCGCGGGTGCCACGTCATTGAAACGACGGAGAGAATTGTATTTACGAATGTTGGTTGAACTGGTGCGTCGATAAAACAAGTATTATTAGTGTAATTTTGAAGTTTTATTTACTGATATTTGCTGTCATGCAATTTTGATTCCAACATATAGGGAGGTATTGAAACAGAAAAATACAATCTTATTTTCAACCATTTTCAAGCCATATCTTTTTGTTATCGTTTGATATGCAATATTTGGCTTCGTTAAAGCCTAGAATTTAGTTTCGTAGAATGCCTGAAATTAATAGTGATTGGGTTCTACAAATTGACGTTTAGTATTCATTAAATATTTTGGGAATGACGACAGCTGCAATAATGCCATTGTACAATATGTTATTATTTATTATTATATTAATTATTATCATTTGTTAATATTATTAAAATTTTAAACTCGTATGCCCGTTCTACTATGATACAGATACGTAGACGGATCACTTATACGGAGACGGATATCACGGAGCAGAGTTTCCACAATATTACGGAGATGGACCCGTACGGAGTAGCTCGGCAATACTGAGCTCTTCCGTTCACGTTGCTCCGTGCGACCAGTAGAAGCCGAATACTTGGCTACGGTGGTAGCCATTTTTTTTTAATGTTCTAAATACGTTATAAATTGTTTAAAGTATACTAGTATTATTACTTTGTCGTGTAATTTTATTATTTATGTAAATTATGCCCGTGCTATGGTTTTGAACCATTATAATTAAAAAAAAATTATAATTATATTTCGTAACTTTGAAATGCATTCTGATTGGTCGCCACTTGTTACGTTCCCGTGCATTGTGGAAGAAGCATACGCGATAGTGAGTGAAATGTTCGGGGAGATCCGTCTCCGTTTCCGTGCCACAGTGGGGTTTACGCCGTAACGAATGCTAATGTTCAAATTTTAAACGGTATAAGAACGTTATGACACAGAGACGGTTGAACACCGGCACGGCACGCCAAGGAGCAGGACAAAGGAAACGGCGCAGCGACGTCCGGCCGGGGTGGCACCCGCGCCGGGTCGCAGCTGCCCGCGCCTCCGCGAGGTCGCAGCACGCGGCACGCGGGCACGCGGGCACGCGGCACGCGGCACGAAGCAGGAACAGGAAGCGGCGCCGCCTGCTCGAGCGCGGCCGCGTGGGCGCGCGCGTGCGCGGATGTCCGTGGGCGGCTTTATTTGCGTATTGATGATCACAGGCGGGTCGCGCGCGGCCCAGAGACGCAGAACCCCCCAGGGCCCCCACATGGCCGGTGCTACCGTTGCTATGGCAACGGTAGGCCCATGGGTCTAGGGGCCCTGCGAAGGACAGAAAAAAAAAACTAAAAGAAAAAAGAAAAAGTAGACAATTTTAAATAAATCATAGAAAACAATTAAACAGTAAGGCCTAATTTTAGTTACCGACGAAATATCACACCAGAGTAATATGATTCGGAATATGTTGTGCGTACAGAACGTGTCTGAATCTACAACCGTGAGTAACAAAACCACACACCAATTGACGTGACACCATGTTGACAGTGCCGAACACTTACACTAATTTATTTGCCGTTATTCAAAATAAATTTACGTTGACAATTGAAACACTGACTTAAAACTCGTTTTAATGTGTTTTAAAAATAATTGTGAAAAGGTTAAAAAAATATATAACTAAAACAATGTAGTACATAAAGGAAAAACATTTTTTATCACTGTTAGAAAAAAAAGGGGTGGGGGCATCATGACTTCTAGCAACGGGGCCCACAGAATGATGTGGGGGGGGGGGGGTCTGGAACCCCCCTTGACTTGGATCAGGCTTCACACGTCAAGCCTCATGCGAGCCTGCCTGGCACTGGTGCGGTGAAGAAAGCACGCGTTTTGGAAACTGCTCCCGCTACCAGAGCGGCGTCTGTTTACCTAAAAACATTTAAGAAATCTCTGAGGGAGGATGGTAAGTTGTGTTTCCGTACTTCGTTTTTCAACTGCACGCGAAAACGCGTGTTTTCAGACTATTTTTTTATGGCACGAAACACTTGGAAGAGATTCTTCAAAGCACTCGAGGGCCTTCCGTTTTTATCTTCATTTATCCGCCATATCATCATGTGATTACCGCGACGAGAAGACTGCGGGCCAGTCCACAGCCTTGCGCTTAAAGGCGACGTCGCACTAGCAGCACCAGCGAGCTCCGCACTTATCATCCTACCTCACCCACACCAATACACCCATGACTAGGCAGGGCCTGCTTTCTGCCAGCTTGCCGATTGCTTATTTCGAATTGTTCTCTGCATCTGGACGTTGTGGCAAGCTTGGTGCAAGATTGGCACGTGGAGATTAGTTGGCTTGAATCAAGCTATCGTGCTTGCCAAAAGCGTATTCAAGGGGTGGCTACAAGAGACTACTGCATCCCTTCTGAAGTGGGAAATAAAATTATATACAAACAACACATTTCTGAAATGTTTATCAACGAGTAGGTTCTGTTCAGGGCCCACCGGTGACATACACAACTCAAACACTTTCTTTAATTTTCTTTATTTCGTTAATATTTCTATTTTATTTTTACGTCTCGACTAAAACGAGACTATTAGCGACGGAAACACAGATACATCGGGAAAAATAATCGACGATGGTCTACTGTAAGGAACCATCCCCCTGTTTGTCTGTATAGAAAAACAAATTTATTACTTTAGTTTCATTAATACCTTAATTAATTAACCTAACCTAACCTTACCTAATTTAACCTTTCCTAACCTAACCTAACGTGTTAAAAAATGACGCAACACCTTACATTACCTAGTAAGCGCTGGGAAGACCTAGGTGTACACGAGTAAACTCCGAGATCAAATTTATTTGAGTGATTATTCGGACTTTACCCAACAAACTTGGATAATGCTAAGTTAACCCGGGTACACATAGGTTTACTTCTTCTTCTAGCACTACCCGTAGCATATACATGACGATACGCGGGTAGTTATAGCCACTAAAAGGATATATTCCTTACGTCATATGGAGCAAAGCGCCCTAACCCAATATTAACAGAGTGATTAGAAGTACAAAAAAAATTATTACGAATACAATATAAACTCATTCATAGTTGAACACAGTGTTAATTTGTCAGACTGTATTGATTACAGTTGAGCATCACAATGGCGCATAAAAAAAGAACAAAAGGTATTCAAAAAATGTTTCCGTCCACTTCCACACATTTGTACCGCTCGAAGCTGCACACGGCTGTGTTTGCCTGCTGTAGCAACATGCGTGACACGCACCACACGCCTAATCCTGTTCCAGCTCCACCATTCCTAGACTACCTTCATCTGCTGTCACCTGCTCACAAATATTGTGACGTTGACAGCAGTCTACTAAAAAATAGTTGCGCAATTAAATAAAATTCAATTTACATCATTGCCAATTACACATTCAAAATTCAAATCATCGACACACAAAACTAAATTTAGCTTACTATTTACATTTTTTTTTTTTTTTTGCCTTTTTAAAATTAACTTAAAAATAAATCTACTTGTTAAAATTTCTAAAAATTCCAATAATATCGTAGGGAATCGTTACGTTTCTGAAGAAAAAGAGTCCACTGTATTCGAACATCTACCCACGAAGATTCGCGCAGATACCTGTACAAACCACAGGAAGTTAGTTGCCAATGTTTACAAAAACAAACCGTAAGCGGATTTCAACTCGTGATAAGTAATGTCAGACATTCTGGTAAATAAGGTCGGAAGAGAGTTCTGTGGTGTTATGGAAGAGAGGGTTAAGTCAAAAACATTAAATTTTAAGAGAGGTGGAAGAAAGTCTAATATTATTTTCACGATCAAATATTAGTCGTTATATTATAAATTATTGATATCTTATACAGGCAACACAAAACTACAAACCATATAAAGTGTCAAAAGGCATATCCTTCAAATAATCCTCGACTTTCTTCCAGCTCTCTTAAAATTTGATGTTTTTGACTTAACCCTCTCTTCCATAACACCACAGAGTTCTCAGTGTCGGTGAGACCTAGCGCCCCTTCCATACCCCGTCACGGTGACGCGGCCCGTGACGTCACACGCAGGCGGCAGATGTGTGGGCCGCCTGCCGAGCTGTCCAGCCAGTTACGGATAAACTATCTTTGTGGGACGGACAGCTGGGCCGTGCGCTATCGTCGGCGCGCAGAATTGCGAGCGAGGCCGCTCACTTAACTCCGCCAAGTGCGAACAACGTGAAATGCGCAGCGATCGCAGCAAATTGATCTCACGTACGGCGTCACACCGCGTGCCTTAACTTAATCAAGGTCGTTAATACGAGGATCACCTCGAAGAAACGGCCTGACTCACCGCGGGGGGTGATAAATACAATCAGAATACCACAGTCATTTTGTTACAGTTGAACTAATAAATTCCAGAATTTTAGCTCGTGACATAAAATTCATACCCGAATAAGAATCACAGACGTTTAGCTTTAACACGTAAATGCTATTACAGGTGGGTTCAAATGCCAATATAGATCATTTCCGACCAAATGGTGTAACAAAACAGTTGCACAATTTCAAACGACTCATGAAATATGAATAACTAGCTATCTCTAGGTATATACATCTACCTCTACATATATTTCGCCCTCTCTCTCTCTCTCTCTCTCTATATATATATATATATATATATATATATATATATTCTTTATATTCCTATATCTATATATCTCAATATATGCCACTCTATAGCTATGAAAATATTAAAAATTTACGTTTTTACATATCATATTTCTTATCTATCTTTTTACCTGTAACAGGTTTCACATAGCGAGGGCATCATACCAGCGTATCAACACTTTTTGCAATATCAAGATAATTGGCGTAAGGGTATCTAATAATGTGATAAATGTTGTGGCAGAAGGGCGCATGGTCAATGTGATTAGATTAGGTGGTGGTGAACTATTACATTATGGCATATAATAAGAAAAGGAAATCAGGTCATGCTAGATGGGCGTATGTGCATAATCCCCTGTAAACTTGCATTTTCGTTGATACGCCCTTCTGGTATGATGCCCTCGATAGGTACGGATAAACACGCGCTCATGCGAATTCAAAGTTGTGTCAAAATTTCAAAGCAATCGGTGAAAAACTTTCTGAGATTTAAGATTTTGAACGAAATAGATATACCATATATTATATAGATATACTAGACACGATTACGATAAAGTGCCTTTCATGTCTCGTACACTGTATGAAAAATGAAAAGCAGTTTTTCTTGACACTATCCCCGCAGCTTTTAGGTGCGTACGGATATTGATCTACATCCCAGGCTCCACAGCAACTTTAAACGGCCCCAGCTTCCTCTAATAAATTAAGAGTGGATATTATTTTATATCAAAAATAAACGCAATGAAGGAGCAGTCCTTATCGTGGAATACTGAGAGCAACTTTGTTGAAATTCACGTAAAAACTAAAACATTTTGATTACATTTTATCGGGAGATTTTCTCAGAGAGCCGACCTCGGGGGCAAGGTCGGATACTGGCGACTTTCCGTGGGAGGAGTTACAGGTTCGAGTCACGGGTGTAACTTCTTGTTGATTAAAAATGACACCAAAAAAACTCCATACAAGGACTCAAACATACTGCAAACCACTAGAAACAAAGAGTCCGAGCCAGGCACCAACCTGGAGTGCAGTCTTCGAGTCGGTAAGGATATTATCTTATAAGTTATTTACTTTTTTTACTGTTTGCTCCAACACAAAAAAAAATGGGTTGTCTGTAAAGTCGGTTTACGGACGATAGTTTAACGTCACAACGTCATAACAAAACATTGATGAAATTATTGCATACTTTTATGAATAAAATTAAAATGTATAGTTTAATAATAAAATAATAAATACTTGAAATTATACTAGTAATCTGATTTTTAAAATGCGAGAATAATTAACCTTTATTGCCGAAATTGTTATTGTAATAAGCAATGAAAACCACATTAACTTTTCACTTCACTTTATAAACAGTCGACGAAACAGTTCACGTGTAGATGTAAGTTGTGTGCTGCCGCTGTCTTTCTTCTCCTCGGACGCATAGGCCAATCGAGTAGAAGAGAGATAGATGCGGCGCAAGCGTACAATGAGCGTAACGGGACACAATGTAACGGAACAATGAGCGTAACGGGACACTGTAACGGAACAATGTGCGCAACGGGACACTTTTTCGTGCGTGCAGCCGGCGTTCATCGATTTATTAGACGTTATCACGTCAAAAAATAGTTTGTGATGGCAGGGCTATCAACCTTATAACTTACCAAAACATGGAGATATAAGCCATATCCGTATGGAGACGCATTTATGTTAATTTATTTCTATAAGAGCCCAACAACTGCAGTGAGGCCCTTCTTGAAACATGCACAATTTTTAACGCCCCATTTTTCACCCATTGAGGGCCCTTTTCACCACCAATATGAATCTCTAAACATTCGTTATGCTGTAATGAAAAAGCGAGTTTCCAAAAACTTGTCGGTATGGCTCTTCTTGAAATCGCCTCTTCGATTTATGAAGTAGGGGTAAAGAACACTATGTACAATTAAAAAAAAAAGACCAAAGAAATCTGACAAAAGATCCTCCTTCAAACTAAAATTATGAAACTCAAACTTGAACCAATTTTTAATCAGAACTCACAGTTTGGCTGGGAAACAAAACAATGAACCGCTCTCCTGGACAATTTAGATTTTCTGGCAGTGTCGAGAGAAGCCAAAACCCCATGGGAAAAAAAAGGGGGCGGGGGGTGAAAGCAATAATTGTTTCAGGTCCCTTCCCCATTACTTAATGTACAATTTTTTTTTCCAAACACACAATTCAAATAAAATCTAAATATCATAAGCGTAAACTTGCAAGGTTTCCAATGAATAATAATTATATTAGCAATATGTTTGTAATTTTTGTCCAACTATCAAGGTAGACTCTTGAATTTAAAAAAAAAATAGCATCTTGAAACTAAACCGATCCCCACTGGCTCCCTGTGGATTTGACCCATCGCCCCACCCTCCAATACCTTCCCCCTTGTACCATCACCCAGGGGCGTAGCCAGGGGGGGGGGGGGTTTAGTGGTTCAACCCCCCCCCCCCTTAGCACCAAATCTTTAATTAATTTCTTATTCATCACTCAAACATATTTCATATTAAAATTAATAAAATTTTTACCATTACAATATTTAAATTTAAGTACCGAAAACTGCTAAAATAGCACTATTTTACACCTTAAAATCCACATCCCGCTTTAAAACGGGGGAAGGGGGGGGTGCGCATGCTTATCAACACCCCCCATACACAAATCCTGGCTACGCCACTGCGCATCACCGAACTACAGCCCTGCCCCGTGCCTTACGAAGTTGAAACGGATAATGCGCCCCATAACCGTCGCCGCACAGCTCGCGAAGCGAAGACAGAGGACCGCGAGACAATGGGCGGCGTTGGGCGGCGTCGGGCGGCGTCGGGCGGCGAGCTCTCTTCCCGTCGGTGACGCCACAACCCGGCGAGGTCGCGTCGCCCAGCCCGGGGCCGGCTGCAGAGCCACGGGTGGCCGAGCGAGACGCCGTCAAACACGTGTGCTGCAGTCCCTCACTGTCACGCCAAGCCTTCTCCATAGAGGTTGCAAGTGTAACATTGGTGGAACCTGCCTTAATTATTAAATTGAGTGTTCGTTATGCTCATCACTAGGTGCCTTACGAATAACTGTGTTCATAATTACTAAAAAAAGGCTTATATCTCAAAAAGTTTTAGCTCCAAAAAAATGGTGAAAAATTTCTTCCACTATTTGAAAATCTAAGTTAGCGTCACTGGGAATCGACTGTTGATATTTTGGTATACCTATTGTACTCACGCCCTTTCAAAAATCTTAGTTTTATGTTTAAATATGCTTATATCTTTTAAGTTTTAATTAAAACTGTTGTTATTGTTGTGTTTTGTGTGTATAATATGTATTTGAAAGCCCGAAAGATTTTTTTTTTTTGGCAGATTTGTTTTTTTGAATTTTTATATTAGGTATATTCTTCTTTTGTAGTCACTTTATTTCTTGCTGCTAAAATTATCGGTAAATAGTACAGATGCTATATTATATATATAATTCTCATTTGCACAATATCAAAATGTGTGCGTGTTGGATAAGAGGTTAAGACGCTAAATTACCAACTTTAAGGTCGTGGGTTTGAAACTCCGCCAAGTCACTAGATTGTTTAGCTGTGCTTACTTGAACAGTAAATGTAATAAAGTGATAAGATTAAAAATCGCTCTGAAGTACACATTGTTCATTAACACCTATAAGACACAATAAAAATAAAAATAAAACATAATTTTGAAAGTATAGTACAAATCAACACGTTCTTTTTTATAGAAAATTCTCTCAACGATGCATTCAAATAACTGGCAGTTGGGGTAGATATTTGCATGCGAACATCACAATGTTAAAATACACCAAGATCTATGACATATTTACAAAACAATAGTAAATGGTACTTTTACACCTTTGATGGTATATTTACTTGAGCACAAGAGTAAAAATACAATAATACACTTAGGTGTAAAATCACATTAATTTCGGTGGAGCCACATTCATTTAATGTAAAAGTTACACCTTTTTTTTTACAGTGTGCGTTACAGCGTGGACCCCGCGTGAAGCCGCTTCTGGCTGGGCTGACCTCCCGACGTGTTTGACATAGGCCCTACACCCAAAACATTGGCTGAAGTCTTGGGCAAACCGTTAAAAATTACAGCAAATTTACGGACTTTCCAACAAAGAAAGCACTTGAAATAAACGAAGAGTTGTTCGTTTTTCCAAATAACTGGACGTTCGTTAAAACTGCGCCCGACTTTCTAGTTCTGTGCTCGGTTTCAAAAAAGGAAAAACAGACGAGTGCTCATGCCAGTCTTTGAAAGTTTCGTCAATACCCCAGGATCATGGTTGGGAGTTATTCTTCAATTTAAATGAACTCCTCATCCTTAAGTTTACGAAAGATATCTGTTAATTTGCGAAGATCCCTAGATAATTTATAACCCTTGTTCTTGGAAAAATTTAAGACGAACATGTTTAAAAGTGTGTTTGCAGCGTGGAAATAGTTTTAAATCATTGCATGGAAGTGACTGCGTTCAGCGACGGAAATGATAATTAATACACAGGAGTTGTAAAGCACCATTTCCTCTATGTTTTGGGTGTTGCAAATATGGCGATGGTGAGGTAGAAAATGACTTCATCTACGTAACAGAATGCTATTTATTGACAATTTTAACTCCATGTTCAGAAAAACCTTCACGGTTTGAAAATGGCTCAATATATTTAAGTGGTTTTTGTTAATTAGTTGAAGTCGGAATGGTAGTTCTCTTTCGGATCTCATTTTCAAGCTATATTTTTTTTGAGAGTGAAAATGGTTGAAAAGAGGCATTTAAAGAATAATTTTTGGGTACGAAATTCTCAGGAAATACTTTAGAAACCACAATAAGTACTTTAATTACAAATCCATTAGCTTTTTTATAACTTTCAATGTCAGTCAAGGGCAGAAGCAATCACTGTAATCGATTGAATCAATCATTATCAATCATTATTTTAACGAGTGATTTTTTTATGAATTTTAAATTTCTTCCCGGGTTTTCCAGCTAAATAATTACAGTTTTTCAAGATGGCGGACAAAATGGCTGACAAAATGGTGGGCACCCTGCAATAAATAATTACTGTACTATAGTGGGTAAAAATTAAGCTAATACAGCGGCAGCGCACTCTAGCAGACGAAAACAATATGTCGGTTCCAAGATGGCTGCCACCAGCAGACGAAAATAACATGGCCGCCATGACACAATACTGGCTTGACATTAGTGGTGGGAGGTCAGTCTGCCGGTGGCTTCCGTGGAGGAAGGATCCGTCGCCATTTTTAATCGAATGACCTGGCTGTGTTCTAACCCAGTACCTTTTTATAAATTTTATCATCAAAATTCAACTAAATGATTTTTTAAATTTTAAATCTTTCCCCGATTTTCTAGCTTAAAATTTCTGGTTTTCAATATGCCGGACGAATGTCAAAATTGTGAAAGTTATTTTAATTAAAGTTTTATTATTAAACTGTATTATAAATATTAAATTTTTTCCCAATTTTCTAGCTTATTATTTACGGAATTTCAAGATAGTGTCCGTAACGAAACGTGCAATGGTGAAGTCATACTAATCCAAGATGGTGGTCGTAACTAAAATTCCAATGTTTGGGGATTGGTGCGCTCAATTCCAAGATGGCGAAATTTAAGCTGGCCATCTAAGATGGCCGCTGTGACGTCAGAATTCAAAATGTCGTGCGTAAAGAAAAGTGCATCGTTCAATATGGCCGCCGTGACGTCAGAGATTGGTTGGCACCACGTACCACGAACCAGAACTGCCGTAGGACATACATTTATATACCAATTCGAAGAGTTCTTGGCTGGTTAAATTGGAGATCCGAAATTTAAAAAATATATATGTGTGTGTTTAAAAACTTATTTGTAAAGTCTTTAATTTCGTATTTAAATTAAGAGAAATGCAATAAAGTACTCTAACAAATTAAAAATAATACAACGGAACAAAGAAAACTGAACAGGATTATAGGTAAGGTGTGGACTGGAGTGGATTTTTTTTTTTTTTTTTTTTGAGTTTTATAGAAGGCTTATGCGATCACCTCCATCGTCACTCCCAAAGGACCACCCACTGAGTAGATCTACGTTGAAAAGGTTTCCAGGGCGCTTTGACACGAGAGCAGCCGAAGTTTTGAGGACTACAATCGAGCAGTGACTGCCGATGGCTGTGACGCCAACTTCGTCCAGACCGTTCAATGAAGCTTTGTTTCGCAAACGTCACACTGCAACTTATTATTTTTTCTTCTTCTTCTTTTTTACATTGCGTCGCAGAGAGCACCTTATCGTTCTACTCGTGACCGTCGGTGCAACCCGATGGGATTGGTGTTTTTGTTTCCAGGCACGTAGACTTCTCGACCGTTAATGACGAGCGCCCCACGATACGTTACTTCATCGGGCCAACAAAGGATAGATAAAACTTTCTATACTTCCTGCTGTTTCAATTACCGCCGACAAAGATGGCCGTCGCGAGTCGTGACATTTCTAGGAGTTTTTTCCGACCATGAGATTGAACTGTCATAAAAATATGCACCACTTTTTGTATCAGTGATGTAATTTATTCTGGACTATAATTCCATCCTATCCACTGTTGCGAATGGGTACCATGTCGACACTACACGGCGACAACCGAGTATTCAAACGTTTTATTGAATTCATATCATATTTACGTAAGAAATAAAAAATTGTGAACCAAGGAAGAAGATTGAAACCCTCAGTAAAATTAAAGATTACATAAAAAAAACTTTTCAAATAGGTACTATTTTTATTGGAAACGATTTATTAGTACATAGTATTATAATATATAGAATTAGGCATTTTTGTCTAATAAACTATTTAGGTTTTCGAGGCAGAACAGCGTCAAAAGCCAAGACAGTTTATGTATTTCAACATTAAAAATATTAAACTAAATTTTGGTTTATTAAATAACTTATACATCCCTTAGTGTAAAATTAAATAAATCAAGGTGCGTACTGGAAGCACAGAGAAAAATATACATTTTCTTTATTTATTGTTTTCCTTTATTTACATCATTTATGCAATCACATTAAGTTTTTCAGGAAATTTAACAATCACAAAACAAGCTTGTGCGTAAGTGCTACTAGTCTCTATGCTACGTGCGGTATTATATTATATTATCCATTTAATGAAGAAAAAAATTACCAAGAGTTCAAAAAAATTACAAAATACACATATCTATAAAACTAAGGATATTAAATATTCTAAATAATAGTTTTTTTTAATTGCATGCATTATTTTGAAAATTGTATGTGGCGGCAATCCCTCCGTAGTTACTGAAGTCACCACATGTTTGGTACAAAGCTCATTCCTTAACTGGTGACTCCAGGCAAACAACGGGACGAACATCATGCATCTTAAGAAAGCCACTTACATTACTCAGCTGACATATTAATATGCATGACTACAACATTAAGGCGTATCATGATATCATCGCGAGTGCGTAGGAAACGTGTTTTTGTGATTCATGCGTTCGTTTTTATGGCACAGGAAAGATAATTTCGTCGTGATTAAACCTTCTGCTATACGTTCTTTAAATGATTCTTGCAATGGGGGATATATTTTTGGAACTTTTTTCTGGACATGCACCATTGCTGGTTTATACTTTACTAGCTGCGAATTTCACGTGATTCTTAGTTCCTTCCATGTTTCAGGGGTTTTAAAGATAAAAAAATTAGGCATCTGAAACCTTCAAAGTACGATCATTTTAGCGATGTTTCGGAATCACTTGAATATGCATTTTAAATTTGGCGTAAGAATCGCAAATTCCCAAAACAATATGCTGACGTAAATAATGTTGCACATCGTACGTCATAGATACTAAATTTGGTAGAAAATGACTACGCAAAGAGGTTACAGGTAATTTTTTTTTTTTCGTCTTTACGAGCGGAGTAAAATTGTAACTTTGAAGCTCGTTATTTATACAATAATGAGATTATATAACAGGAAGATGCACAGTGTTTACGCTATGGTCCGTGCCGTGCGCGCTGTTAATAGTAATTACAGAACGTGTTCTGCAACCCAAGGTACATAAACAACACCGCGGAGGAATTGTTTCGGCCAGAACGGAATGTATAGACAACTTGTGAAACCTTACACAAGTAACATATATTTTTTTTTGTAAACAAATGTAGTTTGCAAACACGGTATTTCAGTATACAAAATAAAATACCCACGTTTCTTACGCGCGGTCGTAACGGCTGAAATGAGAGGTGGCTGTTGCTACGCTGAGTTCCGTTTCCTCATGGATGCTCACATAGAGCCAACCAAGTATACCGTAGTTCCATAACCTCAGCCAGTTGTGCTACCACCATTCTGCTTCGAGGATCGGTCCCACCATCCGTATCGGTCACTTGGTTTCCGTGTCATACTATTATTTAAGGGGGTATGTCCCGTTACAGCTCATTATTTTATGTTTACTTTTACCATGGTTAAACTTGTAGACTTCTCGAGTGGCCGAACTTCAACAAATAAAAAAAAAATTGGTTGTCTGCAAAGTCGGTTTACGGACAATAGTTTAACGTGACAACTTCATAACAAAACATTGATGAAATGATTGCATACTTTTATGAATAAAATTTAATCATTTTTATTGAATTATCACTATTTTGTATGGATACAAAGAAAGAGTGAAATGAAATCTACAATTTAATTGATAAATTTACTTTTATTTGCACCCATTAATTCAAATATGTTTATTCCTTTAACGAACAGATTATTTTAACTATAACTTTTATACATGTTTGCAATCTAACTTCATCCAATCTGTGTTATTCTGTTAAGGATAGGACGATTATAGGAAAAGTAGGAAACGAATGGGAGTGTTTCAAGTTTAATGTGCCTCGAAGAAGTCAAATCGATGGTTGTTCCAATCGAGTGGAAGAGAGATAGATGCCATGCAAGCGTATAATGAGCGTAACGGGACAAATCGTAACGGGACAAAGTGCGTAACGGGACAATGAGTCATCCTTTTTCGTGCGTGCAGCCGGCGTTCATCGATTTACTAGACGTTGTCACTTGTCACGTCTAAAAAAATATATATATATAGCGCAAACGTTTTGCATAATTATCTGCCAAATTTTAATTTTTAACATTATCGTGCAATGTCGATAAGGAGAATAAAAGGGAATAAATAACTGGACATGTTTGGGTTTAAAGGCAAGGCTGATGGCTCCTGCGTGTTGTGGCATACATTTCTTTCAGAAAAAATTATTTAATTTTATTTAATCCTTTTTAAATCATTCAAATTATGACGAATTTAAAATGCGTGGTATTTTTTTTTCTGAAAGAATTGAAAGCATAGCCAGTAGAATTGACATTAAACCAAACATGTTCCCGTTTTATATTCAATTTCATTCTTCATATCCAAACCGCACAATAATGTTAAAAATACAACTTTTCCAATTAATTATGCAAAAAGGTCTGCCACTTAAAAAGTCGGCCAGTTTAACCGTGTATAACATGAATATAAAATAGTGACCTGGAACGGGACATATCCCGTTAAGTTCTATTCATGTAAATTCATCACAATTTCCCGCCTTTGATTTTATGTTTGGTTAAAAATATTGTCATCAGATACTTATTAAAAGTTATTTTCAAGTTTTAAAAAACAAACTAGTGGTCATATTACGGAACACTTGAGTCAACTTTTGCAGCAATTAGATTACACATACTAATTAATTTCTGGTAACAAAATTTGGAAAAGAATTAAAAATACAAGATAGCTATTGATATAAATTTACATAAGTAGCCTTTAAGGGGGTTTTGTTCTAAATTATTTTGCTTTAAATATTCCATGTAGTTGCACATGATTTTAAATAAATTCATAATATAACCATACTTAATTGTTTATATAATTTTTCTACTTACAATTCCTTATTTAATGGATTTAATGAACTTCAAGGCATTTTTTTTTACAGTCCTAGCAAGTACAGAAAGCATGAAATCACGTGGTGTACAGTTTTGGATTAAACGTTCGTATGTAACCTTCGTATTAAAACTATTTTTAGTAAATGATTCACAAATCAATAAATATAAGGTTTCTCCAAAACCCGGAAAAACTCAAGTTTCTATGATTTTGCTGATTTTTATTGATTTATGAATGATATACTAAAATTAAGAGTTTTGAAACGAAGGCTACATAAAATGATGAATCCAAAACTATATATCCCCTTAAGTCATGCTTTCAATGCCGCTTCTAATGACATAAAAGTTGAAAAATTAGGACGAGTTTAGAAGAATTTTTTTTTATTAACCATTAAATGTAGTTATATTATGAATATATTAAAAATCGTGTGTAAAAACCGGAAATATTGGAAGCAAAATACTTTATAAAAATCACCCCCTTCAATAACAGTAATAAGAACACGAAATAACAAAGATGTCGTGCGAGAATTAGCCTTTAAAGGCTTGGAAAACAAATCAAAGGCCGCCGGTCCAATTCGATGGACATTTCAGCTGCGCTCCAGAAAAAAAACAACATATTGAAGCATTTGATCCGGCTGTAAGGTTGTTCCCGGACCGAAAACAGAGGTGTTTTAGAATGGTTTCCATGCCCTTGCGAGGCGAAGTGAAAACGTGTCGTGTTCCACGGCCTCGGAGCGTCACACTCGAGGGGACAGCCCGTGGGACCCGCGCTTTCCCCAGGGGCCCCGTCACGTGACCTGCAGCGAGCATTGTGGCAGGGGCAATATGGGCAGCTCGCAAGCCGCGTTCTGCAGCTGCACGGGAACCTTACAATTGGCAGCCAGTGAGACTGCTTTTCAAGGTCAGCAAATATTATTTATATTTCCATGCCAATGCACGGGCAGAATTTACGTATATCACAAAAATAAACGACTAAGTAATAATAGAACACTCAGGGGCGTAACAACTAAATTTCCAAAAGGGGGGCAATATACCTTTTTATAAAGAATCAATGATGCCTCCTATTGAAGCCGGGAAAATTTGTATTTCAAGGTGGAAAATGGTGCTATTTAAGCAGTTTTATTATCTAAAAATTGATTACACAGCACTTTCTTTGCCCCCGTTTGCCCCCACTTCAAGGTTTCAGAGGGGGGGGGGGCAAAATACCCTTGCCCCCCCCCCTGTTGTTGCGCCCCTGAGAATACTAGATCTTTTTGTAGTTGAAACCAAATTTAACGTATTTAGAACATGAACAAAAAATTGTTACCACCGCAGCCAAGTACTCGATTTATATTGGTCGCACGGAGCAACGTAAACGGAAGATTTTGTTTTCTCCAGTCTAAGTTAATCTAAGTGTCTGCTGGAGGTCCAGGTTAGGGGAGGATCTAAGTGTGTCTCAGGCTGAAAGCATAAACACTCTACCATGCGGAGTATTAACCATGCAGAACAATGGCGTGTGCATCGTGTGTTTATTGGGGTTTATTGGCCAGTCATGGCTGCGATTGTCGCCATGGCTGGCATCCGTTCGGTTGCCTAGCCTAAAAGCTAACTAAAGTGACCCAGGTAAAACCTGCATAGACACAGGGAAAACCCTGGGCCGGGTCATGCGGGGATCAATTAATCATGCGTTAGAACAAGCAAGAGAGCTACTGGACAAGAGGGGGAAAAGGTCCAGGTAAGAAGAGTTGGACGGGGCAGAAAGAGTCAACTATGCAGGGGTTGGGAGCTTATGGGGTTTATTTACCAGGGACGCATGGGTTGTATTTACCAGGGGCGCATGCACCCCAGGGGCGGGCGACTTCACTCGTCAGCCCAGCCAAGCTGCTCAGGCAGCTACATGTGAAACAATGAATGGGCACCTACATATTAATATTTCCTTCGTAAACGGAAGAGCTCAGCATTGCCGAGCTAGTCCGTACGCGTCCATCTCCGTCTGCGTGCTATTGTTGAAACTGTTTCCGTGAGATCCGTCTCCGTTCCCGCATCATTGTAGAACGGGTCTAAGAGAATTACGCGAGACAAGTGATGTCAGCGAACCTGGCGGCGTGGAGTGTAGGCTACCTATGTTTTTTGAACAATGCGTGAGAAAACTTACTAAAGTGGCATCTGGCGACGTTCAGTGGAAAATTATTAGAAATCACTGCTAATTGGCCAGAGTTTCCCATATTGACGTATTACGATATTTGCCTGCAGCCCGAAAAATTCCATCCGTCCGTCCGTTAAAAAGCTTGGTAACTTCATATCTTTCTCGGTCGGATGGATTAAATCGTAACCTCTAAACGTTTGCAACGGTTTTGCGTGCCAAATTTTATTATATTAGAAGTTATAGAGATTGTGTAATTCTTTAGATGCTGAAATTTAATTTTGACGTGATAACGTCTTTTAAATCGATGAACGCCGGCTGCACGCATGAAAAATTGTCACGTTCCGCCTGAGCCGTTCGTGCAAGAACCGGCCAACCACCGTGCGATAAAATCTTCTATAATATCAAACAGGTTAAGGCGGGCTTTTTAACTAATTGTTCGTGATTATATTTAAACAAATTAATGAAATTAAATTTGCAAAAAACTGTAAATAATATTTGAAAATTAAAAAGTAAGCAATTTTTCATCAATGTTTTCTTATGACGTTATCACGTAAAATTATCGTCCGTAAACCGACTTTACAGACAAACACACCCCTTTTTTTTTAACTATGTTCGAACACATATTAAAGTTTGTGTTTTGAAAGAAAAATCGTCCGATTCACATAAGTGCAATTAATTACGTATGATAACTCTGAAAATGTTTAAATAAATTCCAGAGTGAAAAATATCGAGTTTAATGAGTTATTAGTGCGTAGCTTTCATGATTGTCAATCTAATCTAATCATACAAAATAAATTTTCTCCAAAATTTAATTTAACTCAACAGTTGGCAACATGTATGAGGGAAATGTTATGACGGACGAACGGAGTGTTGTAGATCGCTCGGCGGTTGACGGACATCGGATGACGGAAGGACGGGTGACTGACGGACGCAACGGGCTATTGTAATTCCGGCTGCAGTGCTTTCGCCATACCCCACGGGTACTGGGCAGCCACGCGTAGCTCAGAACACATCTTACAACAGCCAGAACTTAGAATTATCGGCAAACAATGCACGTAACTTAGATATGTCGTAAGTTAGAACGATCATGACTTAGAGATACACAACGATGTGTATATATACATATACATATATTTTCATATTTCTAACGAATGTTGGCACCACGTGCCGGATCTACATGTTACAGACTGTTATATTTGTAACGGTTTAATCATCGTACGTCAAGAAAGCAGCCAATTTCCTTAGTTAATAATATTGATATATATTAAAGAAAAATTATTTAAAAATATATAAAATAACCAAGTTAATTGGAACACGACGGTGAGTATGGTGACGTCACAGGAAAATCAAATATTGCACGACAAACATGATCTATCTGTTATGGGCTCAACCATTGTTGACGCATTAGGTACTATTCTCGTAGTTATTAGCGATCCAAATGACGGTATTTTGTCGCACAAGAAAGTAACGAACGAATAGACGCTTTCACGTCAACAGGTAAATAATTACAGCTACAGCATTACATTATGTTGGGCTCCAGGCAACTGCCTGTAGTTTGCCAAGGCAGAGATTGGCCGTCTACCGACCGACGGATCGATGTTGCGCTTGGGCGGAGCTGACGGGCAGTGATTGGCTTACTTCTCCAGCCGAGGGTGACGCCCGTGAACTCACAGCCCTCCGCCGAGAGGCTGCTGGAACTGGCCGAGAGGCTACTGGAACTGGCCGAGAGGCTACTGGAACTGGCCGAGAGGCTACCGGAACTGGCCGAGAGGATATTGGAACTGGCCGAGAGGATATTGGAACTGGCCGAGAGGCTACTGGAGCTGGCCGAGAGGCTACTGGAACTGGCCGAGAGGATTTTGGAACTGGCCGAGAGGCTACTGGAACTGGCCGAGAGGCTACCGGAACTGGCCGAGAGGATATTGGAACTGGCCGAGAAGCTACTGGAACTGGCCGAGAGGCTACCGGAACTGGCCAAGAGGATATTGGAACTGGCCGAGAGGCTACTGGACCTGGCCGAGAGGATATTGGAAATGGCCGAGAGGATATTGGAACTGGCCGAGAGGCTACTGGAACTGGCCGAGAGGATATTGGAACTGGCCGAGAGGCTACTGGAACTGGCCGAGAGGATATTGGAACTGGCCGAGAGGCTACTGGAACTGGTCGAGAGGCTACTGGAACTGGCCGAGAGGCTACTGGAACTGGCCGAGAGGATATTGGAACTGGCCGAGAGGCTACTGGAACTGGCCGAGAGGATATTGGAACTGGCCGAGAGGCTACTGGAACTGGCCGAGAGGCTACTGGAACTGGCCGAGAGGCTACTGGACCTGGAAAGTGACCAAATATAATAGACAAAGATGTCAGCCACGACACTAATTGGTTGGACTGGCGAGATGCTGCTCCCAAACACGGCAGTTCCGACTGATAGTGTGTGAGGGCTTTTCGGGGGATTAGGCTTCTCCATCTTGCAAGTTCAAATATTTTGATTCCGCTTGCAATAAACCTTTTGTGCTGAATTTTATTTGTTTGAAATGACATAGGCTATGGCTACTTGTTGTAGTCAACACTTGTGAGTTGTTGTAGTCGCCCGCATGAAATAATAATATATATTTCCTCGCGGAGCTTACGGACTAGAGCCTGTTAGTATGTAGGCCTACGTGGTTGCAACAATGTATATAAGGTCCGGGTGATACGACTTATGTACTTATGCCTAGAAATGCTACACATTGGTTATAATTAGGGGCATGCAGATTTCGCGAAAATATTTCGGGACTAGATAAAAGTTAAAACACTGTAGCACCGTCTGTGTTCCGTGATTGGGTGAATTTCTCTCAGGTGCATATCGATCGTAACAACACCAATCACAGTGATTCAGCGCGGAAGTAAACACATCCTGAGTGGCTCGGTCAAATAAGGCGACGACTTCTCTCGCAGACGGCCACCAATCACAAGGAAGAAACCACAGGTGCGGGTATACCTTGTTGCAGTCTAATAAGTGTTCAGATCTTTTCGCGAAAAATGCCTGCCCCTAGTTATAATTAGGGACAGGAAAAATTCGCGGATTCAATGACCTCTAGGATTGCCTCCATTATCCTCTGCACTTCTCAAGTAAACACGCATGTTCATTGGGTACTAAATTGTGAGTCGTTTCCACTGGGTAGCTTGTGATTCGACGCTTCTTTGGTCGATAGTCTCTCATTGGCCCAGAGAGCTCCAGTTAAACCGCGATCCAATAGCAGAACCAGCAGTATTGTACACATGTTTGAATTTCAGCCTATCACGAAATGAATCCGCGAATTTTTCCAGTCTCTAGTTATAATTAGGGACACCTGTATTTCGCGAATACATTTCGTGTCAAGGTATTTCACAAAATACTGTAGCTTTTCTCCTGTCGTTATTGGCTGAGGTCGGGGAGATGTGTCGTCCCGCTCTTGACGGGGCCAATGAGAATGTGGTCACCGTACTGCTGCACCCTCACAATTGGCCATGACTCTTAGAAAAAGCTACAGTGTTTTGTGAAATACCTTGACATGAAATGAAATCGCGAAATACAGGTGTCCCTAGTTATAATATAGCAAAAAGATGTAAAAGTGCAAGATGGCGGGGCCTAATCCGGACTGTGGTGCGCGCGCACACCGTCCTTCCGCCGCCTCGTTCTCGCGACGCGGTTCGTTGGCCCGCACCTCCGGCTTCCGCGTCTCGGCGACACGCGCCGCTGGGGTCGGGACACGCCCTCCAGGGGAACACCCGGCCAATGGCGAGCACCCGACGGCGACGAGGGGGACCCTGCCATCGACCCCGAGCGAGCACGGGACCCGTGCAGTCTAGCGCGGAGGTCGTTGCATCGCCTGGCCTTCGAGGCACCTGGCAGTATTCGCCTCAAGCAGTCAAACATGAAGGGTTGGTTTCAATTGTTCACCTTGCTCGAAACTATTCTGGACGCTTTTTTAGTTACGTTATGAAAACAAAAATGCGCGCGCACCTTGCAAAGAAATTTTTTACAGGATGAAAAAAAAATTCTACATACACATAACAATTGTATATGTGCTTTTAAATAGATTCCGCACCCTCTGCTAGAATTCGCTGCTGGAGCATCTATGTCACTACCAAAGCATTCTATTTGCAAAACGAAATTTTAAAAATATATAATGAAACGGCTCCGATAAAAGCGAAAACGCCTTTTAAAAAAGATTGACAAAAACCCGGATTTGGACCTCATTGTTGACCAGAAATTAAAATACTGCCCACATGTCAAACTTAACTAAACAGCTAATACTAAAAAGTTTCCCTTTGGATTTGTGAACTTGGCAACTTCGTGGTTGTTACAAATTTCCGTTCCTCGACTTCCGTCGCATTCACGAAATCACTCCCACAAAATGCCTTATACCGAAAGCTAACGTTACACATAAAAAAAACCTTCAATGAAAACTGATGAAATCCAAGATGGCGGGCGGGTTCCCTCGAGTGAAACCTTCGGGCGCCTCTACGCTGTGGTTCCTGTCGACCAGACCAAGCAGGCGCTAACGAGCTTGGCGGCGGTCTAATGAGAGCAGGCTTAGCAGACTGGCGTAGAAGTTAGGGAGCGCGTGATTGGCCCGAGAGAAGGCGGCTGTGTGCGGTTGGCCACGTGACTTACCCAGCTCGTGCATTGGCTTCGCGCAGCGAGGAACAACGACAATTCAAACGCATGGTAATTTTTATTTTATTTGTAAATTCCCAATACACAGGAACCGGAAAAATTCGCGGGTTCAATGACCTGCAGGATGAACTCCATAGTTCTACGTACACTCGGTCAAATGTCACCCACTCATTGGCTGCTGTCTTGTGAGACGTCCCAGCGTAGCAGCCTGTGATTCGATAAAGCTTTGGTCGGGTGTTTCTCATTGGCTCACAGTCATCCAGGTGAGTTGTGAGCCAATAGCAGAGGCAGCACTGAGGTATAACTATTTGTATTTTAGCCTATCGCGAAATGAATTCGCGAATTTTTCCGGTCTCTACCAATACACCATACACCAATCACGTAGCGTTTGGTACGAAACTTTAAGTTAAAAGAAAAATTAAAATAAATACAGTCATATTTGTACTTATAGTGGGTGTAGAAACAGTGTCTCACTAAAACAATATATCATGTGCCCACTTAAAATCTTGCAAGTTAATTTCAAACCAATCCCGCTTGAAATAGAGAGAGAGCTGAAATTTTACATACTTGTTCAGTTCCGATGGCGAAAAATGCATTTGATACAAATAGACAAGGATGGATCCAGGTATTTTTTTTCTGGGGGAGGAGGGAAGCTCAAGGGATTTTCTGAGGGAGGGAGACCACAAGGGTCGTAACGAACGTAATTTTTGCGGGACCGTATTAAACTCCTTGTCAATTTTTAAGCCACCCACCCAAATACGTCTATGCACACTGACGACGTCATTTGGAATTTTGGCCACCACCTTGAAAAAAAAATTATTATTCGAAAAATTTAAATTTTATAAAAAAAACTTAATTTAATTTAAATAAAAATTATTATAATAGATTTCACCATTTTGATTTATTTCCGCCATATTTAAATTGAGTAATTAGTATGGGAAAAATTGTAAAATCTATTGATACATTTAATGAATTAGGTATACCTTAATAAAATTGTCATAAAATACAACCTGAAGCCCTGGGTGTCATAGTGCGTGCCCTGCCCGGGCAGGCACTTGGCAGCGGGTAGTCCCTGTGCACGTCTCCGTGCAAGTGTAAGCCGTGACGGGAGTTCCCGTCCTTGAGCGCACGCAGCGGCACAAACACGAGGCGTCTCGTGTGGCCAGACCCCCGCGCCCCCCGCTGCCCACGTCCTGTGCCCGGGAGGTCCCTTTCAGCACTCGCCAGGGCAACGCAAACACACCTAGCATACAAAACTCGTACGCGAGATTCTTTAAGATGATGTCCGGCGGTATAAACATATACGCAATTTTTGACGTGACAACGTCTAATAAATCGATGAACGCCGGCTGCACGCATGAAAAAGGATGACTCATTGTCCCGTTACGCACATTGTCCCGTTACGCTTTGTCCCGTCACGCTCATTGTACGCTTGCGCCGCATCTATCTCTCTTCCACTCGATTGGAACAACCATCGATTTGACTGTTTCGAGGCACATTAAACTTGAAACACTCCCATTCGTTTCCTACTTTTCCTATCATCGTCCTATCCTTAACTGAATAACACAGATTGGAAGAAGTTAAATAGCAAACATTATAAAAGTTATAGTTAAAATTATCTCTTCGTTAAAGTAATAAACATATTTGAATTAATGAGAGCAAATAAAAGTAAATTTATCAATTAAATTGTAGATTTCATTTCACTCCTTCTTTGTATCCATACGAAATAGTGATAATTCAATAAAAATGATTCAATTTTATTCATACAAGTAAGCAATTATTTCATCAATGTTTTGTTATGACGTCACGTTAAACTATCGTCCGTAAACAGACTTTACAGACAACCAATTTTTTTTTCCAACTACATTTCTGGACGCGAATCACACGTAGTTTACGCATCCGCCGCTAGAATTCTCTGCCGGAGCAACTACGTCGAATAATAAATCATTTGATTTGCAGAACACAAAATTTAAATATATAATGAAACGGCTCCTAGAAAAGCTAAGAAGACCTGGAAAAAAAAAAAAAAACTAAACTCCAGCTGAGGACCGATCTTGTTAAAAATTCGTCAAACAGATAATACTATAAATTTTATCTTTGGCTTTGTGAAGTTTTGGTTTGAGCCATCCGTCAAAGATGGAAGCAACGTGGTTACACATTTCCGTTCCATTTACGAAATTACTCCTACCAAATGCCGTGTACAGAGAGCGAAGATGTTAAACCTCAAAAATATAACTTTTACTTAATTTTATAACACTTGAAAAAGGAAGAACCGAATTTCGGTTGCCGTTTTATATCTTGCGGGGACTTACGGACGGGTTAAAGTTTCAGTAGTGTGAGTTGTATTCTTCAGAAGTTCAATTGTATCATTGTACAAATACAATTCAATTTAAGCCTCCAAGTTAAATTTGGATTCCAGGTGACAACTTTTTAATGATAACATTACAACATAATTTTCATCATGTAAATTTTTACAAAACGTCAAATTTTACTTACACGAACGTAACTTTAACCCTTCCATATAATCACAACTGTCGTATAGGATCTTTATAAAATGTGAAAAGGTAACAAAGAATTACTCTACTTTAACATATGTTGTAATATGGTAACACATGAGCAGGATTACAAAATGTAACTCTTAAATAAAACATTCCCACCATTAATTAAAAATAGCCTGCGTTATAAATGGAAATTAAAATGTACATTTAGTCTGGTTTAAATGCTAATAGTAGTGTATAAACGAGGCTGCGGGGACAATGTATCTCTTATGGGACTACGATTTGGTGGCTTACTCAGTTGTGGCTTACCAATTACCAATCGTGAGGAATCGGCGATGTTCGGGCGTGCTCGCCTCTCGATGCCTATAATTCAAGCATAATTTTTTAAACCATGGGGAAATGAGCTAATATTAAAAAATTGGACTTTATTTTGTTTTAATATGCTTAATATGCGCGCAGTTAATACTCGAAAGCTAATCAAGGACCGTTTTACGAACAACTTTAACTATTTTAGATACTGCGGCAAAACAAGGCATAAATTCCCAAATAAAAATCCGTAAGAGTACTATTCCAAACACTTTTTCATAGTATTACAGTTGTTTTAATGTAAATCTACTAATTTACAAATATTTTATTCTAGTAAATAAAATAAATTGTATTTAAATATTAGCTGTTTTATTTAGACACGTTGGGGGTGAAATTTGATTAGGCTATGTAACGAAATGCGCGTGTATTTCATGCAACGGAAATTTAGCAGGTTGAAGTCCAATGCACATGCTCGTTTTCGTTATAACCACAAGTCAAAGTCGTCAATTATATTTACTTTCGTGAATATTGAGGCAAAAACTAAGCGTATTGATGTACCAAATTAAACTTTACTATAGGAAACTATATTGTAACACAGTTTTTGAACTATAATAGTCATAACCAGAAATAATCACAACTTCAAAAATACTTATAATTTACTAACCAAGTATTTTTTTTTGAACAAACATGACGTCGAATGAAAAAAAAAAAGTGTCCCGCCTACCGAGTACACACACGGTGAGCAGAGATTCTGAAGGTAAAAATAAAATAATAAAACCACGTGATTTGAAAACGGCTCAACAGGTCCGAGTGGTGTCCGTTTACGAACAGTAAAACAAACCTTATATAAATAAATAATTGTACTGTAAGTTTGTTTGATAGCTTACAAATAACTCGCTAGGAAAAATTGTAAACATTCCTTGATGAAGTGATTTTTGTTCAACTAACACGTTAACATCACATCAGCAAGGAATTGGCGTTAAAATTAATCATATAATAAAAGGTTTGTACTACATATAGATTAGAAAGGAAAAAAAAAGGGGGGGGGGGGGGGGTCCGTCCTCATTTCGACTTAAATTATTAACATGGCAAAGATTACACAAATTCACTCTAACTCCTCAGCTCCAAGGTGAACGTGACAACTCTACAATTATGTTCATGTGCCGTACGAGTCGTTCGTTTAGATGTGATGGCCAACTTAACTCTTTTCGAGGGCGAGATATAATTGAAACCACTCTAGAATATAACACATATGAATTAATACGACATTTCTCGCAACAATATTTTTAATGTGGTATTATTTTGTAGAATAACCAATAGATACGTAAAATATGTGAAATATTCTGGAAAACAAACCATCTTTAAAATTGTTTATAGTATTTAAAATACTAAAAATAAATTTAAATATAAGAAGAATTGCCGTGAAAGAATTTCTGTATGTAACAGGTAATGCTAGAAGAATAAGTAAACCTAGGTTTACCCGGGTTAACTTAGCATTATCCAAGCTTCCGAATTATGTCTGCTGACAACTTATGTAACATGCATGCAAACGCAGACGCCTGACACATGACAGTCGATAATACAGCAATGTCCCGTGGGCCGCCAGTAGCCTTCCACTGGCACATAAGTGTCTCGTGAAAAACGACGTCTCTCGTAAACCACAACCAGCCGGTCAGCAAATGCTAGGATCACTCCTCTGCGACAAAGATCACGCAGGTCGAGATACAAATAATTGGTGCGCGTTTATATTAATTAAATATATATATATTATTTCATACATCATATCAGTAGAAGTAATTTCGTGAATGCGACGGAAATGTGGAACAACCACGGTGCTGCCATCTGTGGCGTGAAACAAAGTTCACAAATAAAAAGGGAAAATGTTCAGTGCATTTGATCAAAATTTTAAATTGAAAACACATTTTTTCGTATATTTATCACTCTCTGCATTATATTACAGTTTTCTTCGTTAAATATCGTGTTCAAGTTTCGCATCTGTAACATGAGTACAAATTAATTTGCTCGTTACTTAGGTTAGATGTTACTTGCTTCCCAAATCAACTGCCAGAAGTAAGCACGTTTTAGTCGGCTATAAACAAAACTACGGGACGCCAATTGTTGAAATTTTTTTTTTAAATTTCGCGCATGCGCAGAATATCTACTGCAGCCACCAGACAGTCTTGCTCGCGACGTAGTTGGAACAGTTATGCGATTCTTGCTCGCGACGTAGTTGGAACAGTTACGCGATGCTGTCGCCTCGTGTCTGATCGCGACAGTTTTGTGGCGTCGCGCCGCGTCTGATCACGTGCGCGTTGCTTGCGTATAAATGCATTTAGGTTGGCTACTATGAGACAAAATGGTGTCGGCGTCGTGTCGTGCCTCGTTCCGTGTGTGCCCAGACTTAACGAACAGCACACCTACCGAGGAAGGACCTAGCATGCTTGCTGCTTGTGTAGGTGCAAAACTGACACGGGAAACCGCGGCTGTTTTAGTTCTTAATTCGCACGGCTAATTAATTTCACCGGCGGCGGCGCGGCGGTTCGGCTCACGGCCGCGCGCAAGGTCTCGCCGCGTCCTTCGTCGCGCCTCCGCGCCCGCTTCCCCCCCCCCCCAACCTACCCACACCTCCTCCTCTTCCCACAACAAGGCGCGGCGGAGACGCACTAGCGGGATCACGTGACTGCTGGGCGACACACAGTTGCTTGTCGTACATCTTACACTTGAACCCGGCATTCTATGGTTCGGCACATCCCGTGAACAATATAAAATTATTTTGCACTTAACAGAAAAAATATATATATTAGTAGGGTTCATGTTTTAATATATTTTTTTTGGCAGTTAGAAAACGGTTTAAACTTTTTTTTTATGTTCATTTAAACAATAACTAAATCATTCGTTACAACGAGCAAGAAAAATCGAAAACGCGAATGAAATTTACTAACGACTAATGAAGCAGAGTGTGTCCACGTATGCATGATTGTTACATTGTAACCGGGTGAAAAAAAATTTTTTTTCAGCTCATGGTCTGTGTGTCTTGTTGGTTGGACGCAAAAAACAATGGCCCGTTGTTTCAATTTATTTATAAAGCACGACTTTTCTGTCTAATCTCTTACTGCGAATATTTGATCTGCTATCAAAGAAGAGCCCAATTACAGTGAACTCGGACAGTTTGTTTACAGTTTCGCGAACTATATTGCGTTGTAAATAACAGCGTGTTTTGATGGATTTGTACGATAAGACTCCGTGTAACCTTTCTGGCGATAGTATTAATCAGCGGCAGGTTTCTAGAACTGTGCGCAGCAGGCTATAGGAAGACTCTCCAAAACTGGTAGATGCAATCTACTGCTACAGAAAGGTAAAACAAGTAGACCTCTCTGTAAAACTGCCTTCAACCACTCACGGACACCATGCAGATGTACCCTGACATCATGAATTCGTTTCTTCGTACAGTGGCGACTATTTCCGAGTACATTCCGGCTTTCTCGGACATAAGCTAAGTTGAAAGTGTTTCGATGTAAAGGTCATCTAAAATTTTACCTGGATCATTTACTTACAGCGATTTCCTTCATCCCGTAAAACGTCTGTAATACAAAATGACGTCACTCTAGTGAAAATTCTAAATCATTTCACTTCATCAGAGGTGCCCACCCCCCCAAAACACTGTGACTCACCCCGCCCCCCCCCCTAACCTAATAATTCCCCCCCCCCCCGAAATTTTTTATGCCATTTTCTCAATGATTTACTCAATTATTTTATAATATTATACTTTTTAGTATTATATTTTATCACATTTTGCATTAATTAAAACTGATTTTCTAATAATAATAATTTTGGTCATATCAGGTAATATTTCCATCCTGAACCGACAGATGCCAAACTTTTTTGTTGATGAAAGTGCGGGGTTGCCAATTTGATTTACAAGATCCCTTTCAATTATCAAAGCACCAGAAACGTATTTTCACATTAGAAGCTATAATTATGTAAATAATATATACATTTTTCTCGTCTTTTAACCACCCCCCCCCCCCCCTAAAATTTTAATGACGCAGTCTGCGTCGTTACCCCCCCCTTGTGGGCACCCCTGACTTCATAATTGTCTATTGGACTAGAAGTCTGTTATTTCGTACCAGTAATTTAATCATTCCTTTTAAAATGGTTTATAGTATACGTATAAGAAATTCCATAACTGTTACAAACCTACATAAAACCTAAATAGCTTTAAAAGTAACTGTTGATTTTCACAGATAAAAATTAGCGGCAGTGTCAATTTATTACCTATATACGAGCACAAACATACTTTTCCCATTGCCTAATATGAGTCAACAAAAATCACAAACGACAGGATAGCTCAATAAAAGCTAACAGGGTGAAACAGCAGAGACCGTTGACAGTCAATTAACTATCGAACAAATGGAAGATACAAACACACAGCCATAAAAACATGCTACATTCGCAATAACTATTGATTTGGGCAAAAAATAAAACATTGTCAAATAAACAGCATCGAAAGAAGACAAACGACACACAATGGTCATGATGGGTGAAATGTTTGGCAAACCCAATTAAAACAGAAAATATTTACAGCTAAAATAAGAAGAAAAATGTTAGCTAGTCTTTTAGTGTTTGCCAGAGTTAAATACATACGCACATTGTGTTTTCAACAATATTTCATGACGCAAATCATACGTAGTGTCCGCACCTGACGCTAGAATTCGCTGCCGGAACAACTACGTCGAATATTGAATCATTTAATTAGCAGCCTGAAATTTTAAACTATATAATCTAACGGCTCCGATAAACTGAATAAAAAAAGACTTGAAAAAAATACTAAACAATGTTATTACTGTAGCTGACCTAGCCTAACGAAGCAACTGTTCACACGTTGTTTACAATATTTTTAACATCGCTAACACAGCCTAACTCGCGCCAGAAAAGTTTCATAACAATGGTTCACGGAAACGTTTCATTAAAATTCGGTCTTGAAATTTTACTCTCATCGCGCCCAAAGAAATTAACTTAAAAAAAAAACCACAAGAAAAAGTATGTATGAAAATAAATATTTAACATACTTCCAAATGCGTCAATTTAATAATTCAAAGGAATGAATGATTCGATGGTGTGAAGTGGCCTTAAGTTGGGGTTACGCAATCGCCCGCACGACGCAGATAACTTTACGTAACTGATGGTTTGGGTTGGGTCAGTCGCTGCGCTATCGCGCGCTGATCTCGGAGAATGAGGGCAGATAAGTCCATAAATGTCTCGTTCTGCCACGGTCAGTTAACGAACAGGAAGTAAACACCCTTCCTGCAGCTGCAGTCGGGTTATCTACCGCGCCGAGTTTTGTTTTCAACGCAATTTGGCGATCTATGTCAACATGGAAGAGCAAGTGTACTTCTGGCGCACGTATAGAACGGCCGTGCTGGCAGTTGTATCCAAAACAAGACTTGTCACACATGCATGTTTCAGCCGAGATATCGATTAAGTGATTTATCACGTAGTTAACGCTGTATATCACAGATTGTTTTATTTTTATATGTAAAAGGGTTGTGCATAGATGTTATAAAATTGTAGTTGTTTGTGGTTAAAGAATCATAGTTTTCAAATAATTACACAAGAAATCTGATAACTTTTGGTTTTTGTGTAACAGGTTTTTAATTAACTATTAATTCCCCCCCCCCCCTTAATAACTCGGATTTTGACGTGATCTGTACCGTATGCACAACAAAATTACTTACTATAAAAGCGGTAAATAAAATTGCAGAATGTATGTTCAGACATGAGTGTTGCTTAAATTAGATATTTAAATTTTGGCAAAATCACAATTAATCTCTCGATGGAAAACTGTCAGATATTGTTAGTTGATAGTTTGAAACTGAATCTAAAAAATAAAACTTGATTAGATTGTTTCAGTAATTTGAAACACCCAAAACATATCCAGTTTTATAACACTAATTTTTTTTATATTTCACTTGCTTACATTTCTTCTCTGGGACTGTACAGTAGTTGAGCCTGTGTTGCACGTACCCACTGCCGTTAGGTCGCGCGGAATTGTGCATCTCTCTCGGGCAGCAGGCTGGTGTCTGACTTGAATAGTAGTCGTAAAAAAACACTTGTCAAGGTTCAAGGGACAGAGTGAGCATCATTAGGAAGAAGTAAAGTGAATTAAGTCTTCTTGGAATAAATAAATTTTATTTTATTGGAATATTAAATTATTAATCTTCCGGGTAAAATTCGGACGTCTCATCCAGAGAAACGAAACAAACAAGCGAAAGCTGCGAACGAGACATGGAGAAAATGAAAAACAAGTGACATTGACAATTATAAAGAGGATTTAAGGGGTACATGAAATTATAATAATAAGATGAGTTTAATTGACATAGCATAACATTAAATTTTTACGTGAAGCAATACAGTTCAATATTTGAAGTAATGCATTTCTATTTTCTTTTCTTGAGTAGAGCCGAAGTAAGAATTTGAAATATGTTTAGCTTAATGTCTTTCTCAATGCAAATGGGATTTGAAAATGTAAAACTTAAAACGAATATAATGTTCGCAGGCTTTCACGGCCATTGTCTGAAGTAGCTTTACTTCTGGGTTGTAGCCGTGTCCTTGGCAAATAATTCACCGATGTTTCGGTCGACATTGCAGTCGCCATCATCAGGGAGCAGTTACAGTAGGCCTTAATCTTACGGGAAAAAAGTCTTTTTCATACAACTTTCATCTTTCATCTGAAGTACGTTTTGAATGTTATAAAGTCTGATTATTTTGCGCGGAAATGTTTTTATCGTGAAGGTTCGCTGCTCTTTTATCCCTTATCTTTTCGCCAAAAAATAAATCATTGCATCGCTGTAGATTTGGCACGTTTGAATGTGCGTCAGAGAGTTCTGGTTGTATTTTTTTTAATAAGTGTTTTGAAGAGATCGCGTTGATTAACAGGTCACGAACACATCTAGCGCATTCTGTTCGAGAATGCTTATCGGCTGCTTCACTGACGGGAGAGTCGTCTCTCGCTGGTAACGGTGTTCTTGTATTATATAGCTGTCACAAACTATACCTTTGGTGTGAAGACAGAATTACAATAGCCCGTCGCCTCCATCCGTCCGTGAATCACATGACTTTCAGCCAGTCAGATGGCCCGAAAAATCCCATCCGTCCGTTTGTCAAAAGTTTAGTAAACTTATACTTTTGACGAACGGACGAAAATAATATATAAATGGTTGGTTTTGCCAGTCAAGTCTTATCAAAAAACAAGCCTGTTTTTCTTTTGTTCCTTCAACTGTTCGGTATTTACATCTTGTGCAGGAACACTGTGGCTGTTAACTCACGTCCAAACAATTCGATCAAGCCTCTGAAGTTTTTCTGACCGTTTGCTTATTTATACCTACATTAGGTACCTACATGAACACGACATAAATAGCAAACAACATCGAAATAAATCTCTGAGAGAGAAAACATGGGTTGTTGACTGCGCTGATTTGGAAAAAATATTTTGACGCGCCGATGAAGTCGTGTCGTGAATCGCTTGGCTGCGTGGCGTTGACGGACGAAAGTGTTAACGGACGGACGAATGTCGGAAGGAGGCGGCGGGCTATAATAATTCCGGCTTGAGAGTTATTTTACGAGTCTTCAAAACACCACATTATCCGTTTGAGGGATGTCATTTTTTTAGTAGGTAGTGACGTATGTAAAGCTTACTCGATAACGCGCATGGAATGCTCCAACGGTTACGCTGAAGGAAGTTTTCTCATATAGTTCAACAGTATCAGATACGTAAGACGGAAATTAAAGCTGTAAGTATTCCTGAATGTATACAGTTGTCACAAACTATATAAGGCTTCACTGGGCTTTGGTGTGAAGACGTAATTACAATAGCCCGTTGCTTCCGTCTGTCCGTGAATCACGTGACCTGCAGCCAACCAGATGGCCTGAGAAATTCCATCCGTCCGTCAAAAGTTTGGAAACCTCATGCTTTTGAACTTGACGCTGAAGGCGAGTGAAACGTGCTGCGTGATAAAGCAGCGCAGTGGCGGGTTTCTATGATGTTCCACGAGTGGGGGAAGGTGGAGGGGACGACAACAAAAAAAAAATTACGTTAAATTCGATGTTTACCATCGATGGTTGGTTGCGTCATGTAGTTCGGCAGCCCGTTGCTCAGGGAGTGCCATCCTGGAGACAGTCGACGCGTCGCTCCGGTGATAGATGATATAACCAGCACCGGCGGAATGAACTTAGGGGGGAAACGGAAGCACTCAGAGAAAATCCACCTGTTAACGGCAACGTCCGCTACGTTTCCCAATTGTGAACAAATAAAGGTCCCCCCCTTCCTCCCCCCCGCGACAGGATCCCAACTCGGCTCGCTGTGGTGGAAGGCGAGTGATCTGACCACCTCACAGGGCGCGCCATACGCAGTTGAATGACAGCTTCTTGCCTTATCATTTATGACATAATAAAGATAAAAATGCACGTAATTCGTGTTCCAGTACTAATGTTTCTGTTCTCATAAACCATCCAGATAACGCTAGTTTTTTATTTGTAATTTTTCAAACAAACAAAAAAAGTGCAAAACTGGGTGATTTATGTACATAATTGCGATTAGGAGAAACACAAACTTTCTTATATCTTTTATGTATCTTCATCCGAACCAATCTTTGTACCTGTTTCTTCTCAACAGCATGAACGGATGATTCATAACTATCATCACGCTGAAAAAAAAAAAAAATTGGCTGTGGCAACACCGTTGTGGTTCAAACGATGATAATCTAACCGTGGTTCAGTCGATTACACAACGTAATCCATTCTGTCAAAACTAAACATGAGCGTGTTTTCCAACATAGAAGTTATAGGAATAAGTTTAAGTATTGTTCTTTATCTTGCCAAAGTCGTTCTCTACAGAATCTCGTTAACGAAAAACACCAGTTCAATCATTTTAGTAGACCACGCGTGGGTGCTGTGCGTAAGTAGGTACTTTTGAAGATAACGTATTGGAAATAGGCCAATATCGGTAAGTGCTGTCCTCTCCTCGAGGGGATTTTTGGAGACAGTAGTAACTTAGCACGACCATATACATATACCCACTCACTCACTGATCTATACATATTCTGAACCATTTTCAGACGAGCTGAAAACTGGATATTTTCTCGGCTCAAATTGTTGGTCGGTAACAGACAAATATATTCCAAATTTTTAATTTTCAATAAAAAAAAAAATAAAAATTGCAATGCAGCTTCAAAGTCGGTACATACTTTTCTTCGGAGGTGCACTTTGACCAAACGGTAGAACCTCTTAAAATACTGATAACACTATAAAGGAGTAAATTTTCGGTTCTCCATTGGTTATATCTTAGATAGAGTCAACATTTTAGAGCAATTGTAAATGGTATGTTTTTCACGTACTTTTTCAATCATTTTGTAAACCAAACGAACAGCAGCATTAGCAAAGATCTACAATTTGACTGTATGAAATTTGTTTCAAGTCCATCGGTTATACCTTCGATTAAAGCACATTTTCACGCACGTAATACGAAATACTAGTAAAGAACATCAAGGCTACAAAAAGAACCTACAAAACCTTTTTTTCTAAATGGCGACTTTTTTTAAGAACGCAAAACGTACACAGATTCGTTTACTTGCATACCTTCCAACGGAAACATATGATACCTAATGTGTTGATGGATTGTGTATATTTATTATTAGCGGACAATGTCAAAGTGTTTGCTAAATTAGCTTTGCGGATACGAAGTATTCAGATTTTCAAAACTTCTTGCTTAAATACGCAGGTCTTTTTGTCAAAACATATATTTTTAAAAATTCAGTTCTGGAGAAAAACAACTAAATGGCGTGTATTTTCATATGTTTTTATGAACATTTGAATAACAAATTTTTAATTGAGATTTTTTCAGCTTAATTTCTAACATGGTGGATTAAAAATGCTGCATTTAAAACTTTTTTTAAGTTATACTTCCTTAGGCGCGTTATGGAAAAATAATGAGGATGAATTTTTACGATGCGCGCGCACCATGCAACGAAATTTTCACAGGAATAAGGCGGACCCACATGTATGAAGATAAACACATATATAGTCACTTTCATAAAAGTTGGGAGACATACCAAACGTATTGGTGAGCTAAATAAAACTTTATGATAGTGAAACTACCCTGGAATATATTTGATAAACTAAAATAGTCATAGCAAACAGTAAATTCAAGTTTTAAAAAGCCGAAGGATGCTGGTATTACATCAATTAAATTACATACTCTCCTTACAATTTATCACCACCGTACAATCTTCGTAGCGCAGTAGTTATATTGCACGGTTAAGAAACTTCCAGAACGAGGTTCAATACACGGCAGTGAACAGTTTTTTTTAAATTAAAAAATAATTGCATTATACAAATAATGGTTTAAACAAATATATGTGAATACAATTTATTTGTTTATCGTATTAATATAAGATAATTTAATACATAGCTCAATCGATTAGATTGATTATTTCTAATCTAACGTGTGCGGCAATTATATAGTAGTAATTTTTTAATGAATTTTAACAATGTGGGCAGTATTTTATGAAATTCCTTGTCAAAAATCAGGTCCAAGTCGAGGGTTTAGTATTTTTCAAGTCTTTTTCGTTTTTTTTTGGAGACGTCTCATTGTGTATTTTAACTTTCGCTTTCGCTCTGCAAATAGAATGATTCGATAGTCGACGTAGCTGCTCCGGTAGCAAATTCTAGCGGCGGGTGTGGAATTACGTGTGAGTCTCGTTCAGAAATTTAGTGATTGATATTGAATACTGATCCATATAATGAAACACTTTTATTTATTGTGAACTTAGTGATATAAAATGTGTTTATAAACTTTTTAAAGTGTATTTATAGAAGTGATGTTATCTTTCCGTATGTATAAATTTATTTGGATTATAAATTATGACATTTTTAAACAAGTAAATTTTAAAAATTATATATAGTAAACATTCGGCATATTTATTGATTTTCATTATTAATTAATTTTTTGACGTGACAACGTCTAATAAATCGATGAACGCCGGATGACTCATTGTCCCGTTACGTTCATTGTACTCTTGCGCCGCATCTATCTCTCTTCCACTCGATTGGAACAACCATCGATTTGACTTTTTCGAGGCACATTAAACTTGAAACACTCCCATTCGTTTCCTACTTTTCCTATCATCGTCGTATCCTTAACAGAATAAATAGAAAAAGTTAAATAGCAAACATGTATAAAATTTATAGTTAAAATAATCTGTTCGATAAAGTAATAAACATATTTGAATTAATGAGTGCAAATAAAAGTAAATTTATCAATTAAATTGAAGATTTCATTTCACTCCTTCGTTGTATCCATACAAAATAGTGATAATTCAATAAAAATGATTCAATTTTATTCATAAAAGTATGCAATCATTTCATCAATGTTTTGTTATGACGTTGTCACGTTAAACTATCGTCCGTAAACCGACTTTACAGACAACCAATTTTTTTTTCTTCAACATCTTTACTTGATCAATTCCGATTACAGTTTGAATATAATTTCTTAAATATTAAAGACTAGTTGAGATAAACTACTACTTTGCGGAGCACCTAATATCATGAAATTGAAATTGCAATTGCGTTTGTAAAATAATTAAAACTACGTGGTTTTTCAGAAATATAATTTTTAGAAATAAAATTCATGTGCCTATAAATATTTTTTTCGTCAAAAACGTCTAAAATAATACATTACATCGATATTGGTCAATAGTTTGTGACTAAAATTTAACTGTCAATATATACCGATAAATGATTGAATACACAACATCGGTATACACTTAATTCAAATATTTTATATACAAAAGCAAACATTTTTTTATGTTTTAAATGCTTGTTTGAGTTACTAAAAACTAAAAGGTAAATATGTAGTTGAGCGGTATTTGCGAAAAAAAATGTTAAAAATCCGAAAATAACTTTATTATATGCTCTTCAACTTCCTCTTTTCATTAAAAGCGGCGGAGATAAGAAATTCTAAATACTTTAGGAGATATAGAATTTTTAAATTTCATCACAATACCAGTGCATTCATGTGGCGTTGACCATTGTTTCTTGTTTACGAGTATCTATTTTTTTATTGGATAATGATGTCACGTGATTATTCGTGATAGGCCAGAATTCAAATGAACCAATACGTGATTATTTAGTTCATTTATTTTTTAAAACGGTGTTTAATTACCGCCTCCAACTTAGGTGAGTTTTTAACGTTTCTACTTTTAAAGTCTTATTTGTTATTTGAATATTGTTGCGCAAGGAATAAGTAAAAAAAAAAATTACGTGAGTTCCTACTGTACATCCTTTGTCCCGGTTGGTTAGGTCAGGTCAGTTACTAAAGAATAATTAAAATTAATTCACATTATTTTTAATATCACCTTAGTTTGAAAGTATTTATAATGTAACTGACCTGACCTAATCGACCATTTTATTAATTACGCATTCACGAACACACGGCAAAATAACAAAAATTTCACCGGTCGAATGGTTGCACAGGTCTTGTATTGCAAAATTAAAAAATTCTGTATCTCCTAAAGTATTTCGAATTTCTTATCTCCGCAGTTGTTTTGAAAAGAGGAAGTGAAAGAGCATAGAATAAACGTATTTTCGGATTTTTAGCATTTTTTTTTCGCAAATACCGCCCAACTACATATTTACCAACTAAAACTCTACCAAACTAAAAAAAAATATTTCTGCAAAACTCCGTTCCCCCGGAGAAACCCCCGGAATGGCCACCGCATGGGGAGCCCAAGAAAAGAAACGGGCTCCCCATTTGGAAGCCACCTGGAAGGTTTTTTTCTGTTCCACCCACCGTTTCTTTGGTAGCCTGACTTGTTACAAGGGATTGTATTCCTACCAGAGAAAATGCCGCCATTTTGTCTGGGCAATCCGCCTTGGAGGAGCCGGGGCGCGAACCCGGGTCCTACAAGTCACAAGGCAGGCGCTCTACCCCAGAACCAGAGTGGTAGAGCGGATACTTGCAGTCTTCTTAACACTGACATGATGTTATTCCACGAGTTAACTGTAGTTTCGTGTGTCAATAACATGTGCAGTACGTGCAGTAACCTCTAACCTCGGTAACGAACAAATTTATGTGTTCTTATGTTGTTCGTTCAGTATGAATTATGTAATTTCATAACAGTGAAATATAATTTGTATAACTAGTCTGGCAATTTTTTAGTTGATTTTCTGCAAACAAACTTACAGTCCCGCAGTACAATAATTATATAGAACTAGTAAAAAAAAAAATATGTAAAATATAAATATAAAAAAATTGTAAAGAGCTGTTGATGGTAAAGTTATCTTGAAATAAATGTCAGGTATTAAAAGAGTGTTTTTCGTTAAAATATGTGTGTGCTTACAAGCATGAAGTTACTGTATAACATTTTATTTATTTGGTTTTAAACCCACAGAAAAGTTAACTTTGTTATATAACTTTTGGCCTTTTTTTATATTATTTTACTAAATTAAATCATTAATTTTATACACATGTTTATATTAATATTGGATGCAGAGTATTTATTTAATTAATTTTGTTACAAAAATTTCAAAATAGGCCAGTGTCTTAAAACAAAAATAAGTATAATTTCTAACGCTTGTTAGAAGCCCAAGCCGCTTTTTTGGAGCCTGACTTATTGCAAGGGATCTCCATTCCTTTCAGACAATCGCCACCACTTGTCTGAGACAATCCGCCTTAGAGAAGCCGAGCCGCGAACCTAAGGCTGGGTTCACAACTAAAAAAACATAAGCTAGTGCACAGCAGGCCACGCGCACGACCTGTGCGAAATGGGTTCACAATTGAAACCTTACTGTTAATTTCAGCCAATGAAATTCCGCGATGTATCCGACATCTGTTGGTAGTGTTAGTAAATAACTATACTAACTACCAAACGTGATTACCGTGCCATCTGACCAGCAATTTGTTAGCACAGTTTTTCAACATATAAATAAATAAGGGTTATATAAAAATTTTAGTTAACCATTCTAACCACGACACATTTTTTTTTTTTTTTTTGCAATTTTTGCTAGTGACTTATAAGTAACAGCATTAATTAATTTTTAAAGTAGGAATTACACCTGAGCATTAAAATATCTCGAAGATTTGTGCCACAATATGATTGATAAATAAATATAAACAGTTATTAGTCCCGCCAAAATGGCTTCCTTCCATATACTCTCATTGGTTGTTGCGACATGCGTCCGTACCAGAAATAAAATATAAACATTTCTCTCCTATGCACACAACCGTACTATGCGCTATTGTGAATCAGTAGGTTGGAAAACGGCGGTCAAATCTTGTGCGCGCGACCTACTATTACTGCAACTGTTATTTGTTCAATTGTGAATCCAGCCTTGGCCCTACAAGTCACAAGTCAGCCGCTCTACCTCAGAGCCAGAAGGCAGAGCGACATGGCGCATTCTTCTTTACACTAACTCGGTTATTAGCACGCATATACATTTTGGAATTTGATTTGGGAAGCAGTCATGGCCGTATGTAGGGTATTAGTAAACTAAGAATGACAAATAAAATAATCAATGTAAATATTTACAGAACACGGCAACCAACGAAACAAGGACAACATAAACGTTTTGGAAGATTTTTTTTTGTATAATCGTATTGACATTAAATTACGTGTTTGTATATTATGCACCTCTCTTATTACTATGTTGTAACACGTTCAGTGTTAAATTAAGTTTTTTTTTTTGTGCTCTGTTCGAAAAAAATTGAATTGACTGTGAATTACGTGCTTGTATTTTCTCTCTTTAAGAGTAATATGCTGTAACATAAATAATGTTATAAGTTATTTATTATATTTGTGCTCTGTTAAAACAAGACTAAAAATATGTTTTTTCAGTTCTTGAACAGAGTGTGAATAAATACAGTTTAGGTAATTTGATGATATAAGTTATATGAATAAATGAGTAGTTCTGTTGAAATGGCGTTGCTATCACTTCAGATTGTTGGAAAGACGATATGATTGCTTAGCCGTACCGATGTCGCAAGAATGTAATAATTCCCAACACTTGATTGAATATGTCTATTGTTTATCACTCGGCAAACGGTGCGAAGGTAGGGTAAGTTAAGATAGCGCTGTACCGATAAAAAAAATGTATTTGATGAGATAACTGATAAATGTTACAACTTCCACAGTCTTCAGGTAAAAATAACATTTCAGTAATACTCGGTCTCACACGACGTGTTTCAATTTTTTTTGTTGCTATTTCTGAAATTTTTGAATGTAATGTTCTTTCACAAATATTTCCAACAGATATTCACTAATTGTAATATAACGGGTGTAAAATGTTTCGCAATGCGCAATTGTTCCTAGTTATTAGCACTACTTGCGCTAAGTGCTCAGAGAGAATTTAAAAAATAGAATGCAACCTGCCAGAATTTACTTTAGTATTGTGAATATTAAATAACACAAAACTGTAATTAAATTAGTTAAATAAACGTACACTAGATTATTATTATTATTAATAATAATAATAACCACGGATGTATAAAATCCTATCAATGCATACCAAGCTATTTTACAACAGCGTGATAAGAGTAAGTACAGTCTGCTCAAAATACGAAGGCCACTGTGAGCTCGAAAGCGGGACAAATGCTACCAGCGATAATAAATTGTCTTCACGAGTTGTAAAGTTTAAGATGTCTACGTGACCCGTGAGACTGAAGAAAACATCTCTGTGGTGCTTGGAAAACTGTGACTGACCTGAAAGGAAAGAAAAGGCACGATAGTTTTTTTTATTTTTTATTATCTACTACGCACATATTGTGTGATAATTTTTGGGGAAGTCCTGATTCCGTTACTATGTGCGTTCTGGTTTACCACTGCTCTTAACAGTTAAAGGCGTTATCAGCACGTGATGAATTTATAATAATGAGATCAGCTGTAAGTAAATGCAAGTCCACTGTATTCGAGCCAGCAGGCGTGTAAGGTGTTAATTAGCTCTGGGTAGAGACGTTATTACGAACTACGATTTGTGAAAGAAAAATATCGTTTACTATAAAAGTGAAGAGAAAGTATCCAACAAGTAGTTATGAACAGCGTTGGTGTATTATTTCAAGGTGTGAATTTTGGTAGAACACTAATACTTTTTTTTTGTGTGGTAAAGTGTTGTTAGAAAGTAAGTTACTAACATATGTTGTGTGTGATGTGTAGAGACAATATTTAATGAAGGTGCGATAAAACCGAAATACACCGAAAAAATGCCAGTACCATATATAACACCGATATAAAGTCATGAAGTTAGTTATTTTTATAAACAAAAATTAATTCAAATCACAATTTTTTTTATATAAAGTCAATGAATGTTATTTATTTTTAATTAACTTAGTTTCAAAATATGTGAACCAAATCGATAGAAAAAAATTAATTTCACTTTGTTTGATCTTTCATTTATCACTTTTTTTTTTACATAACCAGCATTTTTTACATACGCAAATGCTTACAAAATTATTTTAATGTTCTTAATAGTTCCTTCCTTGGCATACTTATTACTAAATATTTGATTGTAAAAATAATAAACATTTACCGCAGTAAAAATTACGTTTTCGTGAAATAAGTAATAAGAAATATTTCAGTGTCATATTTGGTGAATAACATATACAGCTTATAAAAATAATACCTAAAGCTACAGTTTAAAAAAAAATCGGCCTTTAAAAACCTACTTAGCAAAACTCTAACATTGACTGAATGACAGACGACGCACAGCTTAAACCGGTGGGTCTAGAAGAAAGACATTTTGCATTGGAGTTCCTTACGTAACGCAGGTAGGCACTTAGAAAATATTTATTTTTAATTTATCCTCTAACGGGGTTCAATAGGGGATTAAATTTTGTGTAGTACTTTTTAATTTCTAAAGTAAGAAATATGGAAGTTTGTGTCAAAAACGCTGATAAAACTGACTTTCCCAATCGGGAAAACGGCTAGGAAAACCATAAAATCTTAGTGATGTGAGTTAACTACGCGGCGAATATATGCTTCGAAACTGACATCGTTGCGGTGACAGTTTAGGAGAACGCCCGCAGTCTGACTTGACATAAGTCTCAAGTCCTGAGCGATCTGCGCAAGCCCCGCCCGGAGTGACACGTGAGGTTGCAGTTCAAGTCCCAGAGGGTCCGATATAATCTCTGCTCTACATCTCGACTTGATCTGCGCCTTGCAGTGATGTGTTTGGAATGGGAAACGTTTGCTTAGCCGCACACTGAGCTCTGTCGTGGGAACGGAATATCGATGGAGGCGGATGTACAAGCGTAGTCATATGGTCATTTGCTTACAAAGCAACACATTCCTCTATGTGCCTTAAAGTTGTTTGATATATTTATTGGGCTAAAAAGATTAATATAAAAGTGTCTTGAAACATCATAATTTATTGTGATTTTAGGAGAAATATATATTTACATTATCACGCGTTCCTTTTTCAAGTGACCTAAGTTATCGTCAATTTAACTTTCTCTGAGTACGAGGATTTTCATAAACTTAAAAAAAATAATTCTTCTCTAAGTATCGTCTTTCTGTGTGGTTTTGTGCTGTTCTGACCAATCTCATTTGGTATGCTCAGATTGGTATAAAATGTAATTGAATTAATTTGTGGAATCTGACTATAATTTGGAGGAGAGAGCGAGAGAATATTGACTTTACAATAATTAATGCATGTAGTACTTTCAGAACATCACTTCGTAACATAGCATTTTTTTTTTGTCATTTATGTATTCATATTGGTTCGCAACTTGCATTGTAACTTAGAAAATTAATTTTTTTTTTTAAAGAAACGTAAAAGTTATAAATGTAAAGGCTGGTAAATTAATTTCTAACATCGAGCCCTCAAGAGGTATATTATGGTTTTTATTGAGGGTTACCCTTTAGCACTTTTATTGTGTAATTTGTATTTTATAATTGTTTAGGTGGGCGGAAACATTATTTGACGTTGATGAAGCAAATAATAGCTCATTAACATTTAATTACAAGTATTTTCTTAAACTCATCTACTTAAAACATATTTAATGTCCTAAATAGAGATTACTAATAAGTCTATCATTTAAGTGTGTAAAGAACAGTTTTGTGGTTTCTTTGTCCATTTTTTTCTGCCCACTCTTTACGACTTAAATGCAGAAAAATGTTGAAATGGTTCATTTGGAGTTCAGGGGATGTTACAATACTTGAGAGCGTCTTGGCATATGTTACGACTAAAAACTCTAAAAGATTAACAAAACACAGAATATTAACCCACTGAACACACTCCTTAACAATGCACAATAAGACCATTGGGTGCTTGTGTAGAATTTAGCTGCTTCTATCGCCGTCAATTGACGCGCATCTCTAAATTCTCAATTACCTGCGCAGAATTTTTTTTATCTTGATAGACCGTGTGACCTAGTTTCAAGCAGTACTTTTATTTTGTTTTCAACGAAGTTGATAGATGTAATTTTTTACAAAGACTTTTTTTAATCACTCTCAGATGGTTTTTAATCTTCAATATATAGCCTATATATATGTACACACCTACAACTAGTCAAATTTAACAATACAACCATTATCTACGGGATATTGGTACACCATCTTTATCTAAGGGATACGATGCGCAGGTGTGATTTTTGATTTAAAAATGAATTAATGCTATTTGCTTATAAGTCATTGTAAATAATGTGTCGTGGTTAGAATAGTTACTAAAGATTTGGTATAACCCTTATTTATATGTTGAAAAACTGTGCAAACAAGTTGCTTGTCAGATGTCACGGTATAGTCGTTTGGTAGTTGATATAGTTACTAGCACTAACAACCAGTAGCGTAGCCAGGATTTGTGTATGGGGGGGGGGGGGGGGTTAAGAAGCATGGTTCCCCCCCCCCCCCCTGTTAAGGCGGGTGGTTAGGGGGGACCTCCCCCGGAAAAATTTGGATTTTAAGGTGTAAAATAGTGCTGTTTGAGCAGTTTTCGGTACTTAACTTTAAATATTGTAATGGTAAAAATATTATTAATTTTTTAATAAAAAAATTGTTTGAGTGATGAAGTATGAAATTAATTATATTTTAATCAATCCAAGTGCCTTGTCCACGTCCACTCAAAATCATAAATCATGCTCGAAGCTCGACAATACAAAAAAAAAAAAAAAAGGAATAAAAATTGTTGGGTTTCGGCAGAACTGGCCTATTCCTTGAAACAATTACCTTTAGCTTGAAGAGTTACCCAGTCACCACCTGCTTATAATTACCGCGCTGGTTAAATACAGTAGGTGTAAGATATTTGAAAACTTGGGACCCGTCACGGCGTCACAACCTTATAATTTCTGCTCGTGACAGGGGTAGGGGAAGGGAAGGAGAATCGGTAGGGCTCGCTTACTCTTACTCTTCCCCTCCAGTGCAGTGGCCGGTGATAGCAGTAAGACACCCAGGCTTTTAGCTAACCTGCTTTTAGACAAGAAAAAAATGGGGGCTAATGGGGGGGGGGTTAGAACCCCTAACCCCCCCCCCCCTTGGTTACGCCCCTGCTGACAACAGATGTCGGATACATCGCGAATGTTCACTGGCTGAAATCAACAGTAGGCCTAAGGTCTCGATTGCGACCCGACTTGGCACAGGTCGCGCGCGCGGCCTGCTGCGGGGAACCGGGGCGCGCGGGAGCGTTCCGTATCCCCTCGACAGCACCGCGGAGCGCGCGCCGTGACGGCCGTTAGGCGCCGCCACCGCGACGAGGTCGCCGGCACGGTGCTGCGCCCTGGCGGGGAACTAACTGCAACTACCCTCGCCCCCGCCTGCCGGGCGTGCAGGGCTCCAGCCGGCGATGCCAACTCCGTGGTATTTTGACAAAAAAAAATTAATAAATAAATATGAGGTTAATTAATTGGGATATCCTTTTCGAACCTGTTTTCCCTCGTAAAGGTACGCGCGCACTAGGGCGTCACGGCAAGGACAGACGGCCGTCACAGAAAAATACAAAAAATTAGAAGACAGTGCGGTGCGTGCCGTACCGTCCGTCCCGACGAGTCATCGGCAATTCTTAGCAGTCGCACATGCAGGACAGGACAGGACGGCCGGTACCGCCATTTGAGTTGTTATACACGTCGTGCGAAATGGATCTCTCAAAGTTAATAATGTTGGTTGAAAATTATGAAGAGCTATATAACATGCGGCATGCTTTTTTTTTTAACATTACTAGGCGAGATAACTGTTGGGAAGAAATAGGTACCATCATGAATGTTTATGTTTTGGATCCAGAATTTACGCTTTCTTCGCCGTTTGCGTTTCTCTTCCACTTCCATTAATATTGTACTAACAACTACAAGTTCTTCGTCACTTTCCATTGCAGTGGCTCGGGCGACACTGTACCGTCCGAAACAATTTCCGTCCGTACCGACCGTCCGTCCGTCCGTGCTTGCCGTGACGCTCTAGTGCGCGCGTACCTTAACAGTATGTTTGTATGAAAGATCACCTTCTACGTTGTTTCGAAATGACGAATCCTCGTCCTGATGCAGACGGCGATGTGAACTAGTGCGGACGCGAACATGACAATGGCGACGTGACGGGAGGAAGGTGAGCTAATCGGAAGCAGATCTCCGTGAAGTGTTCGTTGCGGACGTGAGCCCGACCTCGGTGCTCGCTGTTAACCTCAGCGGGCCCGCCACACACTTGCAGTCACGTCCCCCCGTCTGTCTGCCGGAGCTGATGCGGCTCTTGATTGGTCCGCGTGACCTATCCACGCGATGTGCCGATGGCGCAGTCTCGCGGGAGCGGAGCGTATCCGACTGACCGGAGCTGACGAGGTCAGGCAGCGCCATCTGCAAAACTTCCCAACGAGAAGCATAACGAGTAAAAAAAAAAAAATCTCTTTTGGCACAGCCTACAGTCCTAGATAGATTTCGAAGTACCTATTTATTCTGGAAATGTTTTGGAAACTTCTATAAACTCCTGGAACATTTTAAGAACTTAATGTACATAACGTCCTATATGTTCGCTAATATTCAAAAATGATCGATTAAACATTTTCTCTTATTCCACGCAGCGAAAATATTTTTAATGCTTTTAACTCAAGCATCCAGTATTGAATGTCTTAACGAATTTCATATTATATCTACTAAGGTAGTTATGCAATTATTTATACTTTTAAACAATATTTTTCACCCCTTACACTAATAAGTGGTCGTATAATTTTTTTGCAAATATTTAAGGTAATATTAAAATGGTTAAAAATAAATCCCACAAGGTTTTTTTTTTTAAATTTTAACCTCTGTTTTTACGATAATAGTTGTGTTTTATTTTTATAATATTTTTCAATTCTACCCATGTTACGATCTAGAAGCATAAAATATATATATTTTTTTAACTAAATTAATATTTCAGACTTTGAAATACAACCTTTTTGGCTACATTTTTTTACGTTTCCGTGCCATTGTAGATCAGGCCTTAAGACTCGGTCTTACACTGCATGTTATTTATTTATGTAATTTAATCGCCATAGAAATTGTTTAAAGGCTGTTACTGAAATTTTAACACGATACCTCCTTTGCATTTTTTGTTTTGTCACTATCATCTTCAAAATATATTCAATAATTTTAATATAAAGTGTAGGTGTAAAAATTCGCGTAAATTATAATAATTACAAACACTTGCACTATGTACTTATACACCCATTACTTAGTGAATATCGGTTTAAAATATTGGTGGCATAAACAACACATGCAAGGGAGTATCGTGTTGGAATGTCAAGAAGAACCCTTAAACAATAGTAAAGACGATTAAATGAGAAGAAAAAAAAAACATGGCGTACGAGACGAAGCCTTAACGTCCCGCCTACCCGGGCACACATACAGCGTGCAAAGCTTCAGAAGGAAAAAAAAACCGCGATTTAATAACTGCTCGAGATATCAATGTGGGGTCTGTTTACGCAATACAATTAAAAAATACTCTGGGAACGGATGAATAGTTCCTTTTCCGTATCTTGTTTTCAGACTGTTTTATATATATACAGGGGCGCAACAACAGGGGGGGGGGGCAAGGGAATTTTCCCCCTCCCCCTCTGAAACCTTGAAGTGGAGGCAAACGGGGGCAAAGAAAGTGCTGTGTAATCAATTTTTAGGTAATAAAACTGCTTAAATAGCACCATTTTCCACCTTGAAATACAAATTTTCCCGGGGGAGGACCCCCGGACCCTCCGCTTCAATAGGAGGGATCGATGATTCTTTATAAAAAGGTATATTGCCCCCCCCCCCCTTTGGAAATTTAGTTGTTGCGCCCCTGTATGTATGTATATATGTATATATATATATATATATATATAAGAGTGAAAATGACTTAAACGCGTGATTTCAGAATAATTTGATATGCGTGGAAGATCCGGGGCAGATGGAGGTTGTGCCACGCGGTGTGTCTGCTAGCGCGGGCGCAGGGCGGACAGCTGCCACGGACAGGGGCGCCCGACTATCGCACGCGGAAGCGCCGCGCGGCGGGAGGGTGGGGGAGGGGCGACTGTCTGTCCGATCACGTGCCCTCCCGCGCGAGGCAGCGATAGCGGGCTCGGCCGGGCGCGAGTTGCGCAACGGCCGCCCGCGGCGCTACAGTCACGGGTAAAGACCGCGCGCGGGCGCTCTCGCCAGTTATTAAAGAGAGAGTTCGTCGCAGCTAATGCTGACCACGTGTCCAAGCACCCCAAAAAAACGTATGTTAGAAATAATGTTTCTGCCCAGTCCAAAAACACTTCTCCTGGACCATACTCTCTTGTCACGTGCTTAATCTGCAAGATTCATTGCACCCCGCAGGGTTTTTTCCCTGTGTCTATGCAGGTTTTTTTTCCTTAACTAGTTATATGCTAGATTTAAGATAGGGCATCAACCGCTGCCATGGCTGGCCAATCGCCGATTAAAGCATTCTACCCTTCCTGCATGGTTGAAAGGCTTCGGCCTGAGACGCACTTAGAGCCTTTCCTAACCCGGATCCCTCCCAACCCAGTACACATATGTAGAATAAGTTAGGATAGGGCAACAGAATCGCCAATATAACTGTCATGGCGGCCGCAGTCAGCGCTTAGTTGATGTTATACAGTCTCGTAGCCAAGAGTTTATCCAGCTCAAAACGGAGAGAGCTATGTGAAGGGGAGCATTTTTCATTTTTTTTTTGGAAATTCGTCCTCTCTTTCATGAGGTAGGAGGATCCATGACGTCATACGATTGATAATAAGTTTCTTACAAAGTGTTGAAATATCAACAAACAACCTGTTAATAATGGGGTGAAATGAACAGAGGTTGAATGACATAAATGTCATAATTCCCTTAGTTGTTCACACTATCGTATCCATTCACATTGTTTGTAAATGTTATAATTCTTATCTAAAACTTTTGTCTGGAACAAGTTTTGATAATAACTGAAAGGGGATAAAAAAATCATGCAGTAAATAAAAAAATGTTAAAAAAAAAAAACTTCCCTACCATGTGCACTTTCGAATACATTCTTATTTTTGTTTAACTTTATAATATTGTCTAAAGTAAATTTTAATTTCACAAACCATTACTGCCAGGGGTGAAAATAACAAAGGTTGAAAGACAAAAAGTCACATCTGTTATAATTTATTGTAAACAATTTTAAACTTTATTTAAAACCTTTGGCTGAAACCATTTTTGATTAAAACAAACCATAACTATAAAAACAGAGTTTTAAATTTAAAAAAAAACTTCCTTAGTATCAATATTCTTCGAATTTATTTAAAACCATCTTAATATTGTCTTACACCTTCGTAAAAAGAAAATTTTATACAACCACGTATTAGTGCAAGGGATCAAAAATAATAATGTTTGAAGGCATAATATGAAATTCGTTCTAAGCTATACAATGCTGGATGCATTGAATTTATACATTCAAAATATTTTCGCTGCATGGAATCTGATAATTTTGGAATATTGGAGAACATAAAGGATATCATAAGTTTTTTTAAAATGTTTCAGGAGTTTATAGAAGAAATGTTCCAGAAGAAGGAAATAGGTTCTTAAGAATCTACTTACACCTGTAGGGTTTGCCAAAAGGGTTTTTTTTTATTACGGAACGTTCACAATGGGACTAGCTATCATAGCTATCATGTTTGCCTGTTTTTTGTGTTATTGTAAACATGCGCTGCTCTATTACGGTAGCGTAAAATCTAAAACATAAGGAGTTATGGCCTAATTAGGTTTTAAGTTGACATAACAAGCTTCATGAACTAAGATAAATTTTAATTTATACAAAAATAAACGAAAGGAAGCAGGAAAAGAACGAAAAAAAAAAAAAATTCATATTTTTCCGTTGCTATATTTTTTTTAAATTTCAGACTGAAAGAATTGCAAGTAGTAATATTTCCAACTAGTTAAAGTACTACCACACGCATAAACTGCGAGAGAAAGTTAAATGTTCTTAAATATATCCTAATAATATTCCTATAAATGTAAATGTTTGGATGTGTGTAACTCAATCACCTATTTACTAATGAACCAATAATGATAAATTTTGAAACAGAGGTAACCTGTAAACTGGAAAAAAAACACATACCAGGTTATAAATTATTTCAAAATTCACCCTCTAAAAGGTTCAAATGCGATGGTATTATAATAAACGAATCAAAGAAAGTAATATATTGTGTATGAATCAAGGTCACAAATTATAAACATAACACATGGGGTAACATTTATCTATGTTCCCCAAGAAAACCATAGGCCTAAATGATGCCTTGGTGTTCTGATGTTCTGTTGGACGTAATGGTTTGAATACGAAGTATAATCAACCTTGTCTCTGAAGTTAATCGAGTGATAAGCATATTTGAATATACTAAATTTACTACTCTTACTATCATGTGAAAGTTTAGCCAAATACCTTCAGCTGTATATAGAAATCTATTTGGATGTAATAAAATCTGTGTGAGTCTTTCATTACCCGCCAGCGATGTATAACATATAACCTTGGTAACAAGCGAATTCATGTGTACTTATGTTGCAAAACTATACTAATATTATAAAGCTGAAGAGTTTGGTTGTTTGTTTGTTTGTTTGAACGCGCTAATCTCAGGAAACACTGTTCAGATTTGAAAAATGTTTTCAGTGTTAGATAGTACATTTATCGAGGAAGGCTATAGGCTATATTATATTATCAATAACATTAGGGATCCTTACTAAAAGTCCAATTTAGAATCAAATGCGTTGGAGGGGGTTAGATACAACATGCAGTACACGTACGAAGTGTGTGTTGACAATGCCGCAGGCGCTAGAAGTTTATTTCCTATTGCCTATTAACATTGTTGCCTCGCACTAGATGCCTTATCATTCTTAATTTTCCCATACAAGTAAAAACACCCGTATGCTATTAACAACGAAGCAATCAGTACCCTCATAAGAGTTCAATTAGTATTTAAATACTTTTTATCAGTTTAAATCGCAAACCTAAACTATTGTTTTTTTCCCTCTCTCTGTGTTTAATTTGTTTTTTATTGCCCTTTTTTTTCAAGTATATATATTTTACAGACTTGAAACTTCACAGTAATGTTCCTTATGTTACGCAGGATGACATTTTCCGAAAATTAGATCCCATGGGTGGTTAAAACCAGGCAACAGTGGGTACTTTGTCTGCATGAGAACAGGATTTTGCATTGTTCATGCCTTCTTCGTCTCCATGGCAACGGGCATCGCGCGGCAGTGGCGTACCCACAAGGAGGGGCATGTATAATGAGCGGCGCAAGAGTGATCTGCCTGTAGACTGCCGTAGCGAAGTACGGGTACATCAGTTGTACGTTGCGTGCACGAGTCGGGAAACCATCGGTGCTATTCATTTTCTCTCCGGTACATTATACAGCATTGTAATAAATTTTCACTGAGTTTTTTTTAATTTACCATTACTGTAAATGGGAGATGTGGCTTGATTTTTTTCCATTAGTATAGCCGTGCGAAGCCGGGTCGGACAGCTAGTACACTTATAATTCGAAACTTGGACACAAAATTTAACGTAGAATTATTTTAAATAATGCCGAGCGTGATAAATGTACGGTAAGTTTGTTTTTAACTACATTTCTAGACGTGAATCACACGTAGTCTCCGCACCCGCTGCTAGAAGTCGTTGCCGGAGCAGCTACGTCGACTATTGAATCATTTGATTAGGATACCAAAATTTGAAACCATTAATTGCAACGGCTCCGATAAAAATGAAAAATACTTTAAAAATAATAAACCTCGGTTTTTTGACAAGGAATTTTATTAAAACTGTGCCCATCTTGTTACAATTCATCAAACAATTCATTTTATAAAGTTTCCCGTTGTATTTGTGAACTTAGGTTCGCGCCATCCGCCATAGATAGCAGCAAAGTGGTTGTTAAACTTTTCCGTTCTTTGACTTCCGTCGCATTCACGAAAAAAAAAAAAACTCCCACTAAATGCCGTTTACGAGAAATAAGTTTTACACATTAAAAGATAAGTTTTCGAACTCAATTTTAATATTCAAACCAAGTTTTCAGAAGAGGTAGGTGTTGATTTACAACAAAAATACGTTATTTACTACTTTAAGTTTAATTACCATAGGTTTAGGTGTTTCTAATATATTTTTTTAATATTCTAGTAACGCTTATTTAACAAAAATTTTAAATTTTTACTTCGTATTTTTTCGTGGTACGTATTTCCCCATAGGGAATCACCTTCCACGCAACGTAGGTGTTGAAACAACCTGTATATGTAGTTTTGCGAAACAAGGGAGTGGTCAGGAATTTCCACACGTATATATTTTTTTGTAGGTTTGCGTGTGTGTTCTTCTTTTATTTAAACGAGCGAGAGCGGCGAGCGCGGCGCGGAAAACACGCACTAAGCGAATCAGGTTGGCCTGACTAGTTTTCCGCGAAGTGACGTGGGAAAGCCACTCGATCTCGTAAATCCCCGCACATTTGTTTACGCCACCTGAAGACGCAACATCTCGCGCGGTTGGAAACGTGCAACAAGCGTAGGGCTTCGATGAGAAACTAACGAACACTACGCCATATCAATTTTTTTTGTTTAATTTTTTTCTTTAAATTTTAATTCGACACCTTCTATGTATTTGTTGTTCTGTCATTAATATTTTAAATATAGATTCTCTAAGTAATGGAGGTAAAATGTTGCTTTTGTGATGATATTAATAATTATGAACATTTAAGCGAAATTTTAAAGCCATTATATTACACTTTTTGTTAAGAATGTTTTTGACTGAACAACTAAAGCAAGAGCGGTGCCGTGTTAAAATTTAAATAAATATTCCCACAATAAAAGTAACGACGAGGGGGGGAATAAAATTAATATTACGTGTGGGGCCGAAACTTTAGAAAAATTCTAGTCAATTTGTACCTTTAACAGAAGTAGGTCTGACACGACTGCGTAACCACCCACGCCAACCTCGAACAGCGGCATGAATAACCAACACAAGGACGTTTATGGCGAAGAGCGCATTTGTGCTCGACTGATTCATCTGCGAAGCAGGTATCACCCCCCCCCCCCAAGTCACGATGCGCCATTGTACGCAGTTGCGTGCAGTTCCGTATCTTGATGAGCGTCGGGTCGCCAGCATGTCCGGCGACCACAGTCGTCTGTGCAGTGCTACCAGCTGCCGCGACCTAAAAAATGAGACGACATGCATTTTAGATTTGCTACAACTTGCTTAAAAGGCTGGTAGGAAAAGGTTTTAAAAATATTTAAAAATATTTTAATGCAATTTTTTTAATGACATGAAGAATTTTTGTTAACATTCTTTCTTCATTTTAACCTTATTTCATCCTAATTTCGCCATATTATGAGACCAAGCTTAACACTTAAAGGGCCCGTCTAGTCAGGGGTGTATTTATGTTAGTGAGGTTGCGTGATAAGTGCGACCCTCCCTGGTGCTTCTAGCGCGGTATCACCTCTACGCGCAAGGCACTGAACTGACGCACAGTCTTTTCGTTGTGGACTGGGCAACTACGAAATTGGAGTAGCAACAACACTATATGGCGGAGAAATGAAGTTAAAGGTGTAATGCAAGTCCCTTGAGTGCTTTCAAGAATCTGTACCTGGTGTTTTCGTGCCTAAAAATTACATATTCTGAGAAATGAAAACACCCCTTTTAGACATTTTCACTCTGATAAAAATACAGTTTTGAAAAACGAATTACGGAAACAGATATACTCATCCATTCTCATAGTATTCTTAAATTGTTATTCGCAAACATCCACCATATCTTCAATTGTTTTTAAATCTCGAGTTTTTTTCTTCTGTAGCTCTGTATACCGCATGTGTGCCCAGGTAGGCAGGACCCTTAAGGCCAAGTTCATTACCTAAGATTACTATTAATATAAGGATATGTGAACTTTGGTTCCTGCCATCCGTCACAGCACCGTGTTTACACATTTCCGTTTCATGCGACCTCCGTCCCACTCACGAAATTACTCTTACCAAACGCCAAATACCTAGAGCTAAGATGTTAACGCATCAAAAACAGACAGCCAAATGCAACAACGTAAAACACAGTAAATGTTAACCAACTGATAATGAACTGCTGCACACGAAACATGCAATATTGCAACCGATAAAGTAATTCTCATAGCTTGGTCAGGACACCAGTTAGAGCGAATGAGGAAGAGAAAAAGGGGAAGGGCCGCAGTGAAGACAAGAGGGATGGAGAACAAATACTATTGCGCCATTTTGGAAACATCCGTTTTCGTGTGATCCATAAACAAACACTGGGTGGATATATTAAGACCGCCATGATTGGAGTATAATTTGTCCCGTTGTCTGGCCTCGCTTTCGCTAGCGTCAGGGGGGCGCAACTGTAAATGCGGAATATGGCAAGAGCGTTTGAGAAATACCAACACCAAAAATTAAGCTTTCATAATGAATAAAACATACATTTCTTAAACATAATATCAAAAATAAAAAGTATATTAACGAACATTCTTATTTCATAATTTATGGAATGGTGTATTAACGGAGTGGCATATTGATTTTAATGGCAAAATATACTTTGGAATAAAGTTTGCAAATGTTAAATTATTTTGATATCAATGAAATAAGCATGGCTGCAAAGCAATTCTTAAGTGTGCTTTGCTCGTGTGTATTTGTTTGCAGTAGAAAATGAGGTTATGATTTTTAGCGCTCAAACTTTGCGGCTATGTAGTTTTCAATTTTTGAAACAAAAGATAAAAATTTTAACATAGTGTTTTGGTTGTTCCGCATTGAAAAAATAAATCACCTTAAAACGTAATACGGTTATTATTCCCAGCAAATGACCGACCACAAAAAAAAAATCAAGGTTGCTAACACATAATTTCAGGTTTTTAGGTTGCCTCTAAAATCCTGCACAGCCCTCGGATTTCCAAAAAAAAAAGAAAAAAAGAAAAAAAAAGAGCGATAGTTATATCAGAGTTGCAAATCTTTATCTTCTTTAGCTTTGTGGCTAGCTCGTGGCTCCGGCGGCCACGCGTGGGGGTTCGAGCGCGGTGTGGCCGCCAGGTTGGCAACGCCGCGAGCGTGACGTAAGCGGGCCGCCGGCCGGCGCGCGGCTCAACTCCAGCTGACAGTCAACCCCCCCCCCCCCCTCCTTCTTCGCGGACCAACAAGGGTGTACTCGCGTGTGTTGTGCAACAGCCGCGCCGCGCGCGTGGGCGCGAGGCTGAATGGACGTCCGCGCCAGAGGAGGCTACGCACGTTGGCTCAGGCCCAATCACGCGGATCACAGGAAAAGGTATTTTTGTTTTGTCTAACAGCGAAGCTCTCGGTAATCAGCATTCGGTAGGAGAGGATGGAACGGAAATGTGTTAACACGGCGCTGCCACCTGTGACTGATGGCGCGAAACAAAGTTCACAAAGCCAAAGGAAAACTTTATCGTATCAACTGATAATTAATTTTTAACAAGATAGGCAATATTAAAAAAAAAAATTCTTGTCGAAAATAAAGTCCGAAGCCAGGGTTTAGTATTTTTTTCTCAGTATTTTTCGCGTTTATCGGAGCCGTTTCATTATGTAGTTTAAAATTTCAATCTGCAAATGGAATGATTCGATAGTCGACGTAGCTGCTCCGGCAGCGAATTCTAGCGGCGGGTGCGGGAACTACCTGTGATTCGCGTCCATAAATTTAGTTGAAATCATAATTTGCGTATATTTATCTCACTCGGTATTATTTGAAAAAAATTTCTACTTTAAAATTTGTGTCCGAGTTAGGCTGCTGGAGCAACTACGTCGACTATCGAATCATTCCATTTGCAGAGTGAAATGTTAAACTTATATAAAATATACAATGAATACGACTCCGATTAAAGCAAAAAAAACTAAACCCCGGTTTCGGACCTGGTTTTCAAAAAGGAATTTTATTAAAATACTACCAGCATGTTAAAATTCATGAAAAAGTTAATACTATAGAGTTTCCCTTTACCTTTGTGAACTTTGGTTCGCGCGATCCGCCACCGTGGTTACACATTTCCGTTCCATGGTACTTCCGTTCCATCCACGAAATTACTCCCACCAAATGCCGTATACCGAGAGCTAAGATGTTACACATAACAAAAAAAAAAAAAATTTTGCGAGGAGAAGAGGAAGTAACGGAGGGGGGAAAAAGCGCAACGCGATAAACGCGGCACGTGAATCACTGAACTGGTGGGTCGCACAGCACATGGGCGGGAGAACAAGGAAAAACGCCGTAGAGAATGACCGCAGCACATCCCTCTCGCCGAGCGGCGTCACGACAGATTCGAGCTTCGTGTCCACTTCGCGCCTTTCATTTTCCTCACAGACGTGACGTCAGCTCTGAAGTAGAAGCAACACAGGCCATGTTGGTTATAACATTCTCTGGTCATAATTATCACTGAAGTTCTCTTCTTGCATATAAATCACGGCAATACTCCTGAATTTGTTGTTTGGTCGCAAATTTTGTCACCGCATATTTACTGAACGTGATTTGCGAGCTGTGAACTGTTACGCAAGTGATCGTAAACGCGAAAACTTGCGTGACTTTTTACCGCTATTAGATTACACTTGTTAGAAAATATCTGGTGGAAACGTTTGTGTCAGGACATAAAATGGAAGACAGATGTCGTGATGAATTGGAGTAAACTCTTGAAAATAGCAAGAACAAGAAAGTGAAATAACCAACAGTAGCGTGTGAGACCATGTCTTAAGGTAAAAAAAAAAAACAGCCCTTTGCACTGTAGATCATATCAAAATACTGTTACGAACGCAAGATTCAAGACAGCGATACGCGCCAGGTTCCTGGCCTGGCGGACCGCACGGTTGCTGACGTCACGCGCGCATTAGCGTGGCTCGACCTCACCACACTCCCCCCTAACCCCGTCACTTCCTTCTTACGGCGCAGGCTTCTTGAGGCCGCCGCGTGGAGTGGCGGGAATGAACACTGCATTTCTGGGTGTTTCGGGCGTCGGGTCGGCCCGGGATGGCGCGACACGTCACGGCCACTCCCGTCCATTCGAGAAGGACTGCCGGCGGGTATATAAGCGACGACGCCGGCCTCCGCGGCAGTTCCAAGCGAGTTCCGAAAGTCCGGAGAGTTCCACGAGTGAAGGGAAGTACATCGGCGAAGAGGGCGAGACACCCCCTGGAGACCGTGAGAGTGCGATTGAGTGGCACGAGTGTGTGTGTGTGTGAGGACAGGCGTGAGGTAAGGGGCGAATCACTGATGAGCCTAGCTCCAGTGAGGAGTGCGAACTGCGGACATCGACTGACTTGCGAATAAACATTTTTAAGTGCGGCAGATTGGTGATAAAGACATTTTTAAGTACAATCGTTTATTAGTAATTAATAAAACGGTAATAAAACTTAAATGGGCATCCCTTACGAACCCAGTTCTCTTCACATTAGTTCGTAACAATATATATTCATACAATAAGAACTCAAATGTATTGATCCTTTTTTAGCAAAAATCACGCAGTTAATCCATTTAAATTTGGTATCATTACATATATTTTTTTATTATTGAGTTGGAAATAGTTTGAATTAAAACAGTTTATTATTGAATTATTTTTATCTTGAATTTCTATATTATTATTATTGAATATTTGTCTTCGAGTATCACGCAAAAACTACTGGACCTATTTTGATGAACGTTAGTGTGTTTAAAAGCCTATGATAATAATGAAAACTTGGTATATTTTTTTCAATCTCAATACTACTAATGCACCACATATATAATCTAATTTGTTTATTCTGTCACAATTAAAAACTATTTTACAATCGATGATAACATGTTTACATGATGTGATAATTAAATAAAGGGAAAAAAATCACCATTTTTTTCATAAAAATTAATTCTAAAAATGATACATATTTTTCAGTGCTTCAAGTGTCTTTTTTTTTAAAGTAATTGACTGACACTAGATAATATAATATATAATTTAACGATTTATCTATAAAATACTGTGTGGTTGCACCTCTTGCCGCCAGGTTATTTTTCACCCCGTCGCCTGTGTTAGTACAGACAGTGGCGTAGCAGGCGGGTGGCAGGGATGGCCCCCACCAGGGGCGCTGCCGCGACGGTTTCGCGGATACTGAACGCTCCCCCCCCCCCCTCTGTTTTAATCCAAGAGGGGGCGCCATTTTCAAGTCTGGCCAGGGGCGCCAGTCACCTTAGCTACGCCACTGAGTACAGAGCTGTCCGGTAGTGTATTTGTTAGATGTTACACATCTCTGGCGAGTACTGGAAGCCTCTCTCACGTTGTTTCATTTTCTTTTTTTCTGTGTACATTGTCTCGCTGTGCAGTTGCAATGCTCGGAGAGCCGCCGGTTCATCCCGGGGAGGTCAGGAACACCGCGGTTCGGTCACGTGCTCCGCGGGCAATATCCGCACGTAGCGCGGGGCGCGCGCTGTGGCAAGAGGCGGTCGGCCCCGCGTGAGGCAAGCGGTTCCCATTCAGCCCGCGCCGCGCCGCTATCGTCGTCCCCGCGCCGTGGCGCAAGCGTGTGTGTGTGATGCGGTGCGGTGGTCGGATCGCCAGCCGCCCGCCAAGGCCAGGCCGGGCCGAACCATAACGCCTCTTCAGCACCGAGTTGCGACACGGTGCAATACGTTGCGGCACACTAGCGACCAAAAAAACAAATTCTTTCCATCATTTTTTTTTACTTGAGAATAAGCGGATGGTGTTATGCACAAAATGAGTTAACCAACAAAAGGAAAAACAAAAAAAGTTATTGAAATAATTGTGTAGGTAAAATGACACTTATAATAAAGCTAATTTTTTTTTAACCGACATTCCTTGCTACTATGCCGTCTTGCGACCAAACATTCAACGCACTGACACAAATACCGGTTATTGCGTGTTCAGCTTTGAGCTCAATTTACTCAGTTAAAAATGTTTGTGGGTTGAACCATTTTTACATAACACCGTCCAAGTGGGAAGTTGCTGGGAAAAGTCCTATTATTTTTTTCTTCTTGTGTGAATTACAATGACGTGAAATCGTGTACGATTGCAATTATGTTACATTATTTTCATTAATACAATTCCAATGTTAGAAATCTGTAATTAAATAACAAATACGAGTAATATTTACAAACAAAATTGTTGGAAAACGTAAGGTGTCTAGTGCGCCAGTCAAACATTACTCAGTTTTTATGTATTCTTAGTACATACACTTATATGTTGCATACAAATTTCACTTAAGAGTAACTAATACAATATGCAAGATAAACAATTCTTATTATTATTTACATAAATGTACACTTAATATTAAACAAAATCCAAAAATTTAGCTTTCAAAACTCAGCCACGTCAAAGTGTATTTAGTTTCAACTATATTAAAATTATGAATCCGTTCTTAAAGATTATATATATATATATATAAATGTATAGCAGTATATAAAAGGGACTCCTGGCGTTAGGTTCCTGGGTGAGGATTGAAATTTTCGGTCACCACCTGACGTCACGGTGGACATCTTGGATGACCTTTAACTGTGGCCTTGATCTTTGACCTTAGTCACCATATTGAATTTAGCCATCTTGAAATCGAACGTCACACTCCCCGGACGTTGCAATTAGTTGAATCTCACGTTGAAATATTATCGGAACGCTAAGAGTGTTCGGTTAAAAAAAAAAAAAAAAAAAAATTGGGGTGGTTAGATGTCGGGGTGAATATTGATATATTTTTTTTTTCGTGAATGCGTCTCATGTTCCAAAGTGGGATGTTTAGGTTGCTTTGAAGGAATGGATAAAATAAACACAAATGTTGATCGGGTGCGATGTTGTGATTTCCCTATTCCTCTGGGTTGTCAGGTCCATTCATTGTATATGCGATGCGTTATCGCTGGCTGGGCCGATGCAGACGGCTGCAACTCGAGGGTCGTGTTGCGTCGTGCCTGCTCGTCTGGGCAGAGTCCGTGGCATTTCCCTGCGGACCACGAGTCCAAGTGCCCAACCCCCGCATGGTAGACTCTTTTCTACTCTATCCAACTCTTAATCCAGACCATCCTCTGTCTCCTGTAAATTCCTACACGTAATGCATGCCAATTTGCATCCCGCATGAATGTGCCCAGGGTTTTCCCTGTGTCTATGCAGGTTTTACCTGGGCCCAACCTATCTCTAGTTATAGTCTAGATTTAAGAGTGAGGGGAGTTAGTCATGGCGCCAATCGTTGCCATGGCTGGCCAATCTCCTCCTAGCACATGATGCATGCGACACCTCTTCCTGCATGGCTAATCCCAGCATGACTAGGCGTATAGGCTTCGGCCTGAGACGCACCTAGGTCCCTCCCTAACCCGGACCCCTCCAAAATACACTTAGTTTTAGTTAGGTTAGAAAAAAAATCACATTTCCCTGGGCTTCCTTCTTTCTTAGTAGATAGAGCCGACGTCTCTCTGCATCGGGAAGTGTAGGTGGCTGGTTAGGAAAGGGGGTCACTCATTGCTTCTTCGACTTCTTCACTTTTGGTTTGGGCAATGTTCCTTGATGCTTGCGTAAAAAATATATTGTGCATGAGGTACTAAAGAATTTGTTTACAAAACGTAGTTTACACTCTAACGTAAGGAATAAAAGTTGCTTGGAGGAAATCGACCACGTACTTCCGTTGCCAGCTCGCGCTCAACTGAACGCTAGCCATTTTTTTTCCTAGCCTAAGTTAATCTAAGTATGTAAAGGGGGGGGGGTCCATGTTAGGGGAGGACCTAAGTGTGTCTCAGGCCGAAGCTTATGCACTCTACTATGCGGGGTATTAACCATTCAGAAAAGGGCGCGTACATCTTGTGCTCATTGGGGTTTATTGGCCAGCCATGGCACCATTTTAAGCCATGACTGACGCCCCTTAGGTTGCCTTAGCCTAAAAGCTAACTAAAGTGACCCAGGTGAAACCTGCATAGACACAGGGAAAACCCTGGGTCGCGGGTCTTGCGGGGATCAAAATAACATGCATAGCAAGCAAGAAAACTACTGGACAAGAGGGAAAAAGAACGCCTGCCGCGCGTACTGCGCATGTTAGCGCTCGCTGCCGCGAGGTGACGTCACTGCGATGGTCATGCCGTAGGGGGGGGGGGGGGGGGTAATTTTGCGCCGGCGTTTCCCGTCGCTGTCAGAGCGGGCTTTACGGTGGTGTAGTTATTTTTATCCCCGAGAGTATAGTTTGGCCGCAGTGGGCGTTTCAGTGTCCTATTTTCGTGTCGCCAAGGCGTTCATCGAATTCACGTGAAAGGTGAAGTGTGGCTCGAACCAGGGTGTCGTCTGCTCGGGCGGCCTTGGCGGCTCGGTATCGGTGGCCAAGGCCGCGGCGGAGACACGCTGGCAGCGCTGACCGACCACGTGGGGCAACTGGCGAGCGGCCGATACCGCGCGCGCGGCCTCGAGGCCAAACTCTCTGTTTCCAACGCGCATCTGCTACAAGCGCTGTCTTTTGTCTCGGTGTACTCTGTCGCCTGGCATTACTCCCATAGAACACAAGTTGTAGACACTACTTTGTAATGTAACGGAAAAAAAAAATCTTTAGAAGGAAAATTTGGGTTATGAATTTTGAAAATACATTTTCTTTTTGTATTTTATCAAGTGCATCATCTGACTGATAATATTCAATTAATACTTTTAAGGAAATGTAACTGAATGACGCCATCTTGGTTTCAAAAGTTTAAACCATTAAAAGTTTTTTTTGTATAATTGAATATTGACTCTGTTGGTCCATAAAACATATTTAATGGAATGTCTTGTTGTTAAATTGTGACAGACTGCTACAAATAGTTTTTCCTGATTGGTGTAAAGAATTGATATTCTTTTCTTCCAGAATGTATGCAAATATAACAAAACTGTCAAAATACACGATTTTACGTTCATGAAAAATCGAAAGAAAAAAAATATTTTTGATGGTATACATAATAATCTTCACTTTAACAAGCCGATAGGTATAAATGTGGCAACATTGGGCGCCATTTGCTCTGCCCTGTGATTCTAGCGTGAGGCAGATTATAGACCGCTTGCACAGTTAAAGCGAAGGAAACCATTCCTCCATTTGATTAACCTGCGGGGGTTTTTGCTTAGATTTTGCTTGCCTGACGCTGCTCGTGGGCCTAACCAGACTAACACTCTGGCACGCTGATGATGATGATGATGATGATGATGATGATGATGATGAGTGGTTTTACCCATTAATGGGTGTCGTGAGAACAATAAACGCCACGGTGATGACAGCCGTAGCGTTTCCTGTGCTTGCCGAGGCAGCGCGATTCCGCGGTGGTTTGCCATTGCCTTCCGCGGAACGAAGGTGAAAGGTGACGTCACACAAACACCCAGTCTAGAACCCAGGGAGAATGTCTGGAAAATCCCCTCCAGGGCCGGGAATCGGACCCGGGCCCTCGGACCACCAGCCAGACACGCTGCACTGGTCGGAATAGTCAGGGGATCAGAGGCAGTGTGAGCTACGAGCAGCGTCTGTTGACAGCCCGTCGTAACATGGGGCGGAAAGCTACTCGACTGCAACGTGCCTCGCTAACAAGCAACAGGACGCAGGGTGTCATCTCAAACTGTCCGGGCATCCAAAAACATTCACAGTGTACTTTGCTACGAAAATAATCCGCGAAATAAATCGTGGCTCCATCTACATATGACAACCAGCCTAAACCAGCGACGGCGTGCGTCCAAGGTGTAAGGTTAAACCAGTCTTCCTCACAGCAGAAATGATTCAAAAATGACCCAATTGTTTTAAGTAGCATAGAGCTGTCTGACTGCACTGCCGTGGCTGGGGACTCGTGCACGAAGCAAGGAAGATAATGCTATACGTAACGGTCTTATTTTTATTTTTAGAATACTGAGAACCAATCGGGATTTAGAGAAAAAGAGAAAACCTAACAGCCTGAAAGTCGTTAACTTTTCAAAAGTATTTTTTGGCAGCCTTTTCTTTTTTATTAACCCTCTTACGTTTACGAATATTTATTTTTCAACACGGGTAAGCCAAAACAATATGTTAAAATGCTTTATATCTTGTTTCTAAACATTAAAAACTGCATGGTCACAAAGTTTCGAGTGCTGAAAATCATAACCTCCGTTTCTATTGAAAAAAATAATAATAATAATAATAATAATTACACAAGAGCGAAAGCAAAGCACGCCCAAGATTTCGATTTGCAGTTATGTTTATTTAATTGCTGCCGAAATAATTTAACATTGGCAAAAAATATTCCAAAGTATATTTCGTCATTATATTCGAAACGCCACTCCATCAATACACCATTCCATAAATTATGAACTGAGAATGTCAGTAAATACTAATTTTTTTATGTTGTTATGTTAAAGACATTGCTATGTTTATAGTTGTTGATGTTGGCACTTCTCGTAAGTAGTGGCCATGTCCCGGCTGTGGTGGCGCCCCTGCTCCGAGGCGCTCGGACGGCCACGTGTTCGCCGGCGAGGAGACACGAGCCTTGGGGCGCACTTACTACCTGCGTAGTAACTGGCTGTTTGCACTCTTGCGAGGCGTCCGCGGCGCTTGTTCCGCGGCGCACACACTACTCATCCCAGTTCACTTGGTCTGGAAATGTTTTGGCGAGAAAAATACATGGGTAGTATGACACGTGGGATCCAACCCTACGGAATCTGGACCAAATGTAAAATGTCGTAGCGGTCAATGAACAAAATAAATGATTTACATTTTGCGAATATAGTGGCTGACGGACGGATGACTGACGGACGGACGGACGGGCTATTGCAAATCCCGTCCTATATTGAGTGGTCAGATTTGTTCGCGAAAAAACCACCGACCCGTTTGTGCACGCGAGTGTGTAGACGAGCCCGACGCTAGCAAATAACTCTTAATTTTGCAGGTGAGTAAGCACGGTCATGCCCAGAGGCTTGTGACGGGACGTCCAAGATTATAACCACTTGAGCACCGAGTCTGTGCTCACACGATCACGACCCTCGGCGAGCACGCCCGCAGAGGACTCCGAGTGCCGGATCAGGGCATGGAACCGCGGGGCCGCGGAGTGCCGCCCGCTGCCTCTGGTCGTGACAATAGTTATTAGGTTTGGATGGTTGATGTAGGTAACGCACGTGTGTGGGTCGGGGCATCGGGCGATGTGCTGGCATGGCTCGTGGGTTCGACCCCCCGGTAGCGCGAGACAGAGGGCGGGCGGCGGAGCGAGCGAGGACGGCGCTAACCAGCCGGAGGTCGGGGCGCCTGGTGCGGGCGCCGTGGCGGCGGTGATGCCAGCTCTCTACCTCTCTCGGCCCTGAAGGTCGCCCCTGCCGTGGTCTCTCCAGGCCCTCTTCAGCAGTACACGGGCCTGCGCGGACATCAGGAGCTGGACGGCTACGGCTGCGGGAACACATCTGAATCGTTCGAATGAAACACGATCTAGCTCCCAAACATTTATTTCCAGCTTTATTTTTTAAAATTAATTCTATCTTTTGGAGTAAAACAACACACATATATATATATATATATATATATATATATATATATATATATATATATATATATATATATATTAGTCTACTCCACATATTTATAACACGAATCTTACACGATTTAAAGTAATAAAGATGCTTTTAATAACGGTATTTTGTTCTTGTTTCACCAAAACTTCCGAAAATAGATATAGATGCATTTTGTTGCAAACCCTTCGATTTCACAAAAACCATGAGAAAAATCTCTTAAATATTTCAACTTGCTTTAATGTACACAGTAAGGCATGAAGATACATATTGTTATGTCGCTAACTTTAACCGAATGTCTTATTATATTCTTTCTTACTTGGGGACTTGAATATATTTCTATTGTAAATAAGTTATAACGCCAAGCAGTACGCGAAAATCCTTTTTTTGACTGTTTAAATAAAAAAACATATATTTAAAATTTTCTTTGAACTTTCACGAACGGTTTTAAATTTTCGTAGTGTGATTTCCCTCCTGTTATTTACATCACAAAAAAAAAAACATCGTTTAATCTCGCATTTCTCGCCGAGTTACACTTGTAATGTTTTTTTTTCAGCAAGTGATTGGCAGTTGACCTGTGTTTTGTCCGAGCACGGTGACCTCTGACCTCAGGAGACGCCGCGGGGTGTGCTTGCGGTGGGTTTCCGTCGCCTTCCGCAGCACGCAGATGAAGGGTCGACACAGTCCTGTCCTGCACAGAAAACAATTGCCTGTACTTTAATAAACGATTCCTTTGGAAAGCAGTTGCCAGGAAATAGTTGTTGTAACTTTGTACATAATTTATCTATGGCTATTTTTGCATATTATATGAAATACGTTTTTCGAGATAATACTAAGTAGTTCTTACGAAAATTGGTAGCCTATATAATTTTATATTTTAATTTGTTGTTTCACTCAATCATAATTTTTTTAAACATGGAAAAGATAATCGATTATTCAATAATTGGATTTTATTTATTATTGTGATTATTAATGTGCGCAAATAATACTGGAAAGTTATTCAGGGAACGGTTCACAAATAACAGTATCACTACTAACACATTCATGTAAATGTATAAATTTACAAATATCTGTAATTATATATAAATATTTCTGTTCCATTTACAAAAAAAAATACAGTGTGTGTGTACGTATTATTTACTTTTAAAAGATTATAATTTCTTTTTCATCCCAAGCCCGCAGAGAAATTATGCAACTGTACATATTTATAAAGAGATTACTGTTATCCTTCTAATCGGTTATCCGCCTCAATCCTGGTCCGGACGGCAACGATTGGTGGGAGTTTTACTGTAATATGGTTTCGTTTTTAACACTTTTTTTTTTTGCCAGCGAGAAAGGCTCAAACAAGTTTATTTTTTATTCATGTACTACTTAGGCGTTCAAAATTTGGTACTTGGTATTTTAAGTATATGGTAGTTATGTAGGCTACATGGAAGCCTTTATTTTTGACGTGACAACGTCTAATAAATCGATGAACGACGGCTGCACGCACGAAAAAGTGTCCCACTACGGATGTCCCACTAAGGATGTGTTCTGTTTGCTCATTGTACGCATGCGTGGCATCTCTCTTCCACTCGATTGGAACAACCATCGATTTGACTTTTCAATCATATTTTAGTCGTTTGAATTATTAATATTATGTAATTTAACGATCGTCCACCGATTTTCAGCACAATCGGTACGGTTATTTAAAAGTAATGTTGAAAATTCAAATACGTTTTGAACCAACAATGGTGTTTTACAGTTACACATAATAATTCAAATTACACCCAGGATCTTTTGCACAATGTTTTAAAAAATATTGTAACACATTATAAATAAGTTTGGTGTATTTGGGATGCGTATTTGTTATAAAATCGTGTTAATATTATACCCCTACCGTGAACAAAGTTTATATATATATATATATATATATATAACATTTGAAACTACATTACCTTAGTATGGCCTCGTGGGCGTGTGGTTAGCGTACCTAATTTTTTTTGTACTTGTAAAAATAAATACGGCGCACGCAACATTTCAAAAGTAATAAATATATTTGAATTAATGAATGCAAATAAAAGTAAATTTATTAATTCAATTGCACATTTCATTTCACTCCTTTGTATCCATACAAAATAGTGATAATTCAATAAAAATGATTCAATTTTATTCATAAAAGTATGCAGAGGTAGATTTTATCATGCAAAAGATTGAAAAATTAAAAAAAAAATACTTCCTCAAAGAATATAATATTTTTAATGCCTAAATGGTTTGGTTGCAAAAACCTATTACGGCTCAGTCTCATGCCGAATATGATATTTCCTTTTCTTCTGGATCAATCATTTCATCAATGTTTTGTTATGACGTTGTCACGTTAAACTATCGTCCGTAAACCGACTTTACAGACAACCAATTTTTAACATTCTACCTTGAATATGTAGATTTACTGCTTAAAGTCCCCATAGTGGTACTTTACCGTTGCGAGGATTGCACCCCAGTTCTGTGCTTGGTGCGTAGAGGCGAACATAATGCGTTACGCGTGAGCCGGCGTCACCCTTAGCGCCCCGGGGCTCTTAAAACCTGGGGAGCCTAGCCAGTTGACTCAGCAAGGCGGGATGATAAGTGCGATGCCCTCTGGTGCTTCTAGCGCGGTATCGCCTCTAAGCGAAAGGCTCTGTACTGGCGCGCAATCCTTACGTTGTGCGCAGGGCAACAATGAGAATTGAGCGGTAACCATAACGTTAGGTGTTTCAAGCCTAAAAGTTATTCCGAAAACACGCTTTTTAGCTATTTCCTCTCTCCTAAAAATGCAGTTTAATAACGAAATCCGGAAACAGAATTACTCATTCGGCCTCGGCGTACCATTAGCTTATTCTTAAATGCTTTTCTAAACAGTCACCACTCGGATATCTGTATGGGTTTTTTTTTTTCCTTCTGAAGCTCTGCAAACCGCATGTGTCATTCAGAAGGCGGGCCCCTTAGGAAGTAAGGAATGCCTACGTACACGTGAGTCAATACTGAAAAATTATTTTAACTACTTAGAAAAATTGCTAGTGATAATACGTATATTATGAGAATGGTAGTATCGGTAATAAATGGAAATAAGTTTCCTCAGTCATTTGATAAATTTAGACTTTAGTTGACCTGATACGAAGTAAGATACTGCTGATAACATAACTGACGCTAGTGTAGCACCTATCAACGCCACGGAGCTGGGCAGCATTGTTGCAGCATAAATACGCGGCAGAAATGCAACACCTTGCTGATAGCAGGTAAGAGTTCGTCGTTTCAGGTGCAGAAACCTCACTGTCGCGACAATGGCCCGAAGAGCGACGGTCGGTGTAACCATTGAATATATATTCAATGGTGTAACTGTCTTTCACCTTATCACCGAGATTACAATGGCATTGTAATCAGGACAATGAGAAAAAGCGAAATATAAAAGCAGGTACTGGGATGTTTCTCACGGCACGACATCTAAACTTACAAAACATTAAGAGCGAGATGGCGGGGATTGTCAGCAGCTGTGTGGTTGCAAACATAACGTGACCACGAACGAACCTAGCTTTTTTTTTTCTGCAGAAAAGCCACTTTACACTGGCCTGTGATAATATTTCTTTGGAGTTTGGTTTGAACTGGCTAAACGTTGAGTATATTACACAATTACACAAACGATTTGTTAATTTAAAAATTTTGCTTGTTTTAGAAATTGATTTTTCAGTATCCGCTACATCAGGTTTTGTGGTACGATTAATTTTCGCCTACCATACGTTATGTAATCATTAAATGGAAATAATCTTATCTTTAAATCTTTTTTACGGGTGATAGTAACGGATAAGTGAGCAAACCGTTATTTCCTTATATAAACATTTAAATTTAGCACAGTTTGCTTGGTCGACAACGTATGTAGTAGTTTTCAAAGTAAACTATAGAGTGTTCTAACAGCTGAGTCGAAACTACTCTGTATTTTTTTTATTGGAACAGAAATATTCATGTGAAACTACAGATATTTGTAAATTTGTATATTTACATGGAAAAAAAACTGCATCACTATAAAACTGTGTTCACAATAATACTGTGTTGGATTTTTGCCCGGACATTTATGGTTTGCGTTGCCCCAATACTTCCAATATTTAAAGATATTTGTAAACCATTCCCTGAATAGCTTTCCAGTATTAACTGCGCACATAATACGATAATAAGGCTGACTTGTTGGATATTGTATTATCTTTTCAATGGTTTAAAAAATTTTGCTTGAATGAAACATAAAATTATGTGCCAATTATTTTAAGAAATGCTCAGTATTATCTCGAAAAACGTATTTCATATATGCAATAATATCCATATCCATGTGTTATACAAAGTTACAATATCTTTATTGTAGTATCACAAACTGTTTCTTGGTAACTGTTTTCCAAAGGAATATTATGCAAATTTAAATTTTTTTCTATTTACATTATTTCGCGCATTTATATAACTTTCATGTTGGTTATATCAGTAACCTGCATGAAAAGTGGTCTAAACGCGTCAAGTATTTCAAAAAATTATCTTTGCAACTGAAGCATCATCGCCTAATCTGTAGTTGCGTGATTTTTGATATCCATCTATGTCACTATCGGTGAGAACACTGATAACATTCTCCATAACCTGCCGTGTCCCTTAAACGAACTATGTATAGTTTGATATCTTAGTAATTCATGAAAATACAAAAAAAAAAAAACAGACATATTTTTAACGCCAACTTTGAATACCACACAAATGATCGAGTAGTGGCATACATAACGAATACTTTCAAGTGGACCCGAATTTAACGTTGTTTGTATAGTTAAATTCTCAAATTAAAGATTTTTAGTTTCACAATGATTTTTTATTTTGACTAACCACAAAACAGTTATTTTAGTATAAACTTAAAATCATGGAGCGGATACTGTTCCAAAGTTGAATTCAACTGGTTAGCAATTGGATAGCGAAATAAATCGTAGCTGTATAAGGCTAATGTGCTATAAATTTGTTAATATCTTGAAAAAAAAACTCGCTAGGAAGAATAAAAAAATGCCATCATGTAGTGAATATTGCTAAACAAACATAATAACAACATATCTGCAAGAAATTAGCTTTTAACTTTATTATAACAAAAAATATTTTTGCAATGTAGATTGAAAAAAGTGGGGGGGGGGGGTTTTCCTCAACTTCACTTCAGGTATTAACATGGCAAATATTGTACACCATCTTTCTTACTTCTCAACACCATTTTTAAAATAGGTAGGTATTGTTTGACCACGTATCCCGGAAATGGACACATGATTAGTGCAGTGGAGCGGTTGATGAATGATGCAAATGTTGGTCACTCTGGTTAGCATTTAGTTAGGCAAAACAAGCCTTAGCTGCATAAAGGCTAGAAGTTTGCTGATATCTTGAAAGGGACTCGCTAGGAAGAATCGTAAAAATGCTATCATGAAGTGTGTGTATATATTCAAACAAACATGGTGACAAAAATCAGCCAGATATTATCATTCAACTCCATTTTAACCACAAAACGTTTGCTATCCAGAGGAGGTGTGGCATTTCTCATTTTTACTTGAATTGTTAACATGGAAATCATTGAACACAGCTCCAAAACTTCTTACCTCCTTGGTTACATGTACGTTACTCATTATGTATATGCCTTCCACAGACGCATTACCCTATGACCACTAAACACGAATATGGCTCACTATAAAAAGCAAACCGATCTCAACAGAACTTGTTAGGAGCAAAGACTATTCTAATGCCAAGTAATTATCTTGTGAGTGGTAAAACGCTAGCATAGACATTCCCCTTACTCTATTTAAGATTTCAAAGAGAAAAAAAATAAACATGAATGCACTATTATAGTGACTATACCATTACCCAGTTTTCTTCCAACATTTCTGCGTTTGTATAATATGAACGTTCAACGATGCGTGTACCAACATAAATAATTGTCTTAAATAAACTACATATTATGTTACATCAACTTCTAATTAAACTCTTGTGTGTGGCCAACTGTACAAGCCCCACGATAATGGGTGCCACTCTAATTACTCTGTGTATTATATATGGTCAACTGTAAATAATTATTGTTCTTGCGGGGTTTTGGCGCCTATTCTCTCCGCAGTAGATCTCAGGAACGCTGCTGCTGTATCGATTAACCAGACTGCTAATCCAGCTAGCACGTCACTGCATTGGACTACTGTCAAGAGAATAATTATTAAAAGGAAATTTGGTAGTGTTGTGTTACTAGTGTAAATTTGCATTACCTATGACCAAGTCTGTCTTATACGTAACTGACATTTACTGTAAATGAAATAGTAATAGTTGGAAAACATACGATTTTAATGGGTTCTTTGATATTGAAGTGAAGTTACTGTTAACATGTAATTCAGCGAGAGGAACAACCAAAATAATTTACTGTGTATGTCATCATTTTGTTCAGACCTAGGTGTCAGTAAGTAGATGTAAATGACGTCACAGGAACACATCGACTACCATGCCGGGTCTAGCTATAATCTGTCGGAGGCTTGAGGCTCTCTTCCTAGGACCTCCAGCTAGTCTGCTGCGATGCTGGAACACTGGACGCTGGAAGCTGTAATTGGCGAACTACAGAAGATCTGATGTAGCCGGGGTTCGGCTGAAGAATCGACTTCCCTCTCGTCCTAAACAGTCTGTTTTAATTTAGGATCGGTCTCACCAAACGTCGTGGCCGATCGTAGCTGGCGCTGATATCAGTCGTCCGGAACCACTACGGGGACGAACGGGACCGACGTGGAAGTGGGCACTAGATGTCACCGATACTCCCTATCTGAGACTTATTCAGTCCAGAACTATTCTCACAAATAATAGTGTGGAGGATTCTAGATAGCACACGACCGCGGATGACGCGAATCTTCAATTCCTCGGGCGGCAACCAAGGCTTTGGTTCGCCCCAGCCCGAGAAACGTCTTCCCGCTGCAAGATGGCGATGGCGTCTCCCCTTTCTTCTTCCTGCTAACTATTTATTTTCCGTCCCTAGCAACCAAGGAGCTATGGAAAAATCAGCAAACCAAATTAACTGCATAGTGAAATAAAACTTGGATATTAGCGTGCAAGAGTGCTGAACTAAGGCAAATGAATAAATTTCCAAAGAATAATGCTTAGAAGACCCTGAAGTAAAAAGTGTGTTGTCTCTGGCAATTAGATGTGTTATATAGGTTAACTTTGGTTGTCCTCTTTACAATAAAATAATTAAATACATAAGATCAGTTTATGAAATATACAATTAATGTTACAATAATAATCATATGACTGTAAACAGTCGTACTGGTTACAAACTATAAACTGTATATACAATTTTTTTTTAATTTAGCTTATTATTGATTTTTTTTTGTCTGTGAGTAAGGTTTGTCTGGGTTTAGGCATGTTCTTATGTTAACCTCACTCGATATTTTCTTTAACTATACCAAAAATGTCATCCACCTTTCAAAGCAAACAAATAAACACACACATTTAATTTGTGGTCCTGCAATGATCTTGTTAGATTGTATAGTTTAATATTTTAATTTTTGTCAGATTTTTGCTTTATTACATTCTGAATGTCTGAGTGACAAACAGCTTACAATATTTGTTATCCTAAATATGCATGTGAGTGCGTTTGGACTAAAACCCTGACCCGCGAGTTATTAGTTGTTTATCCACTATATAAATTACTGAAGACAGCCTTTTTATTAGGCATGCGATTTAAAAAGCTGCACTAAAAACAATCTGTTTTCTGCTCTAAGATCCTTTAAAAAAATTAAAAATTGAAGTAACGTCAAATATCACAAAACTATATATATATATAATGATATTGATGGTGCACCTGGAATTTTGAAATAAATAAAGCAATTTCGTAAGAATTCAATGAAAAGAATTAATAAATAAAAGGCTCGATTTCCTTTAGAACGCCATAGCAAAAAAAGTAATTCGTCTGAAATTCTTCCAACTTTAATAAAAAAATTTACAAGGCTGCTCGGATGTTACCAAACTTTTCAATTATTTTTTTTTTTTGCTGACTAAAAAAAATGCATTTAAAGTTTGGGATACATATCACTACTTGTTTATGACCTATCAAATATTAATTTTCTTTTGCATGTATGTATCTATTGAAGTTTGTAATTTGCATGTTGAAGTTAGCGGCGGCCTTGGATGAAATCTTGAAACGTGCACACGCAAAGTGTTCGGTGTGGCAAGGCCTGCGTCGAAGTGAAGAAATTAACAAAAGCGTGTTGCTATTCTAGTTGGTCCTCCGGGGCCTTGAGAGGGGAAGCCTACAACTCACATAGTTTCGGTTCCCTACCACGTTCGTGCAACTTCGGATTTCTCTCAAAAATTGAAATTAAAAACAGCGAAGGGTTAGGTTAGGTCAGGTCAATCACAACATGCTTGTTTCCATTGGAAACTTCTGATTTAGCGGCTGAAGTGGCGTTAGTACCAAAACGCAAAACTTCGGAAATCTTCGGAAATCATTCTTGCAGGGAACCGAAACTACGTGAGTTGTAGGCTTCCCCCCTTGAGAGGACACGCTGCGGACACGTGGTCTGCGACCGGCCGCGGCCCGACTTGTCCCGGCGGAGATAGCCGCCCAAGGTGCCTCCCGCGTCGCCGCTGACGGGGAGTGTCTCTGTGCACTGCCAAGGCCGCGACCACGACCGTGTCGCGCCAGATATGACCCCCCCATTCCCAACTCCACACCGCCATCTTCCTGACGGTCATGCCTGCGCGACCCTCGAGCCAGAGCCGCCTGCAACCTCGGAGGCGTCAGGGCCGTCAAGAGGGGGGAAGCCTTCTTTTCACAGACGAGAGAAACCAAACGCCCGACCGTGCCTCTTCGGGTTTTTTTTTGTTCATTGTAAATAAATATGGCGGTGTTGATAAAAGGACACTAATGGTCAATTAGGTTAGGTTAGCTACATTATAGATACTTTAGAAACATCGTGGACGGTTGATTTGGTTAGGATAGCTACATTAAAGATACAAAAAAAAAAACATGAACTTCGGGGAACTACGGGTTTTGCCTCTCTCGTCTGCTTCCCGCCAAGAGGACGCGGCTTGAGGTTCGAGCACGAGACACCGTTACGTCCTGTCCAACTCTCCTCCTAGACCACCTTCCTTCGTCCCGCATCCTACCGCAGTTTACCCTATTCTATCAGTCGTATGATCTCGTATCCTAATGTATCCTATCGCATCCTGATGCCCTATCATACCGTACACTGCCTATCGCATCCTGCCCATATTATTCTGCCAATTGTTTTAGATTTCAAACCTAATTTTAACTTATTTAAACATCACATCAACAACTGTAAAAGACACATCATTGAAATATATTTCGTTCTAAGATTTGGTTACTATAAAAGCTTTCCTTGTGTGAATTTAATAATTTTATACACATTTCCAATCGCACACGCCGATTTTTTTAATTTACTTGATTGATGTAATACCAACCGCCTTAGGATTTTTAAAACTTGAAATCAATATTTAATATGACTATTTTATTTTACAAAAAAATATATATAGTTTCACTTTCATAAAGTTTCATTTGGCACACCTAATTGTTATGAAAATGACTATAAACGGTTTATGTTCATACACGTGGTCCACCATATCTTTGTGAAAATTTCGTTGCATAGTGCGCGCGCATCATAAATATACACTTTCATCATTTTTACATAAAGAAGAACAAAGCAATTAAAGACAATCTGAAACAGTAATGAAAATATTACCCATTTATTACTTTCCCACATAGTTTCCATGCATGTTGAGGTACTAGTCCCAATGATGGATCAGCTTGAAACTCCCGGAGTCTAGAATTCCATCGGCTGCGGGGCCAGTTTGAGTCACACTTCTCACCGCCGATGAACTCCACGGTCCGAACATATCGAAATCGGAGGGTGCCAGGTTCCGGCTGAATGACGGATGCTCCAAAACTTTCCAACCGTAATCCTGCAATTTTTCACGAATTTTTACGGTCAATACAGTCTTTCCCTCAAACTTCCACCATCTACGAACGGATCTCTCCAACTTTCTTTCCTTTTGCAAGAAGAACTCCTATCACAGCTCATTGCTCATCCACAGTGGACGATGTAATCACTAACGCCATTTTACCGGTGACTGACGAACGCTGTCGGTACGTGCGGCAAATCAGAAGCCTCCTGTAGTTCCTTTTATTTTTGACGTGACAACGTCTTATAAATCGATGAACGCCGGCTGCACGCACGAAAAATTGTCACATTCCACCTGAGCCGAGCGTGCAAGAACCGGCCAACAACCGTGCGAGAAAATCTTATTTAATATCAAACAGGTTAAGGCGGGCTTTTTAACTAATTGTTCGTGATTATATTTAAACAAATTATTTAATTTAAAACTGCAAAAAAAAACTGTAAATAATATGTGAAATTTAAAAAAGTATGAAATTTTTTCATCAATGTTTTCTTATGACGTTATCACGTAAAATTATCGTCCGTAAACCGACTTTACACACAACCCCCCTTTTTTAAGTAATTAATTTCATTGTTACTAATTATCTTCCTACTTAAAAAAAATTGATATGTGCGTTACTTATTTATTTTACGTGGACACACGTGTCTGTGTAACGCCGCGGGGTGCAGCCGGTAGTCGTTGGGAACGACTGGACCAGACAGACACGGCTGCGCCGGTGCGAGAGGTCCTGGGTTCGAGTCCCGGGTAAGGCATGGGTGTACCATATATATTCTGATATTTGATAACGACTTGAAACTGAGGTTCCCTCTGAAGATAATGACCCTTTGGCCGTTGGCGAAAGCTGTAGGCCACTTAATATAAAAAAAAATAGACGCGGCCTGCCGCCCCGGGGCCGAGCAGTTGGAGCGACTGCCGGGGCGCCGGGCTCGAACCCGCGACCCTCGCCGGCGAGGAGGAGCCCTGCTGCAGTCGGCCTCGACACGTCCGTCCGGGCGGCGGACCGCAACCGCGACGGGACAGACAGTCTCGGTGCGTCTTGCGGCCTGCAGGTCCCGACTCGCGTCGCGTTCACGTTCAGCACGGCTTTTACAGAGGCCGAACTTCAACTAAATGAAGAGAAAATATGTTATTAACTAAAAAAATTTTAACTGTCAATATATACCTACCGATAAATGGTTGAATACACAACATCGGTATACACACTTAATTCAAATATTTTATGTACAAAAGCAAACATTTTTTTAAAATGTTTTAAATGTTTCTTTGAGTTACTAAAAACTGAAACGCTACGAAACTAATTTTTTTTTTTTTTTTTTTTGCAAAACTCCGTTCCCCCGGAGAAACCCCCGGAATGGCCACCGCATGGGGAGCCCAAGAAAAGAAACGGGCTCCCCATTTGGAAGCCACCTGGAAGGTTTTTTTCTGTTCCACCCACCGTTTCTTTGGTAGCCTGACTTGTTACAAGGGATTGTATTCCTACCAGAGAAAATGCCGCCATTTTGTCTGGGCAATCCGCCTTGGAGGAGCCGGGGCGCGAACCCGGGTCCTACAAGTCACAAGGCAGGCGCTCTACCCCAGAACCAGAGTGGTAGAGCGGATACTTGCAGTCTTCTTAACACTGACATGATGTTATTCGACGAGTTTGTTGTAGTTTCGTGTGTCAAATAATACGTGCAGTAACATCTAACCTCGTTTACGAACAAAATTATGTATTGTTATGTTCTTCGTTCAACATGAATTGTGTAATTTCATAACAGTGAAATATAATTTGTATAACTAGTTGATTTTCTGCAAACAAACTTACAGTCCCGCAGTACAATAATTATATAGAACGAGTAAAAAAATATAAATATAAAAAAAAAAATTGGTTGTCTGTAAAGTCGGTTTACGGACGATAGTTTAACGTGAAAACGTCATAACAAAGCATTGATGAAATGATTGCATACTTTTATGAATAAAATTGAATTAATTTATTTTAATAATAAAAGAATAAATACTTGAAATTATACTAGTAATCAGATTTTTAAAATATAAGAATAATTAACCTTTTTTCCAAAATTGTTGTTGTAATAAGCAATGAAAACCACATTAACATTTCACTTCACTTTATAAACAGTCGAGTGGAAGAGAGATAGATGCGGCGCAAGCGTACAATGAGCGTAACGGGACACAGCGTAACGGAACAATGTGCGTAACGGGACACTTTTTAGTGCGTGCAGCGATTTATTAGACGTTGTCACGTCAAAAATTAAACAATTTTACATAGTAACAGTCAGATTCGGCTTTAAACCTAAGAAGTTCCCGTTTTATAATCCATTTCATTATCCTTATCCATACTGCAAAAAAAAAAAAAAACTTTAAAACTGTAACTTTGCTTGCTAATCACGCCAAAAGTATGCGACATGTAGGTTTAAGTATTTCCTTTCTGTGAAAGGTCAGCCATTCAGAGTCGGCACGTTGAACCGTGTGGGACGTAAATATAAAATAATGACCCGGAACGGGACGCACACCACTCAAGAAACAGACGACTCGGCCAGGTCTACCAACTGCTGGAACCACAATAGCGCGATGGACGCAGCGCGAATGAAACAATTTTCCAGCCACACACTTTCTACACGTCGGTGACGTCGGCGTGACAAGATTCGCAGACGCGACAGACTTCACGAACAGAAAGTTTTCATTTTCTATTCCCATCGCGTCGCTGGCGAAGTTGCTGAAATGAGCGTCAGAATTTGGTTTTCCAGTCAACTTTAAACTGGGGCATTTGGTGGTACATTCGTTATTCGTGTATTTTTGAAGTTCTGTTTAAAAACAAAAGTTCGATTGTAAACTCTTTAAATAAATTCACGCACGATATATTTTTAAAAATAAAAATTTGAATTTTTACTAAATATTTTTTTTTCAAACAGGTTTATTTATAAAACTTGTATACATTGATCTTATTTATTTATTCGTATTATTTTAACATGTGGCAAAGTTAAGGCGTGAACACAGCATTGTCTTGAAATTAACAATAGATTTAAAAAAAATTAAAAACATTATTTTTACTAATTAAAATAAATATTAAATAGAAAAAAATAAAGAAGCGATCACATTAAAAAAAATACTAGCTAAACATTTAAACTACGGAAAAAATATAATTAGTTAATTTTTTAATATGTGCTCTTAGATGGTGGGTTGATTTCTTACAGAGAAAAGGTAGACTATATATGTTTATATATATTTGTGTATATATGTATATATAAACTTTAAAAAGATTGATAAACAAGAACAATAATTTACAAAATAATGAAAACCTATGTAAACTACACAGTATTACTTTAAAATTTAAAAACTATTCATTATTTATTTAACCATGCATGTTAAGCTAATTAACATATCACATAAAATTTATAGGCCAAACATACGCACACACGTACCTGAGGCTACTTAAAAAAATTAAATAAAAGAATCACATTCACTACCCATTTCAAGTTGTTATTACATATATATAATTATATATATATATATATATATATATTTTTAAACAGACCTGTAAGCTGAGTGTAGAATTCGTTGCCTTACTGGCTCTTCAAATACATTCCAAGCACATTCTGCAGCGGCTTTCGTGTGAATGTAATGACAAGAAACATAACATTAAGATAGTCTTATTTTATAATCATGCATCGCGTCTGTCACGATTCTATGATTCCAGCGTCAAGGACATGATCACCATTTGAAAAGAAAAAAATACTGCGTAGAAGCCAAGGAGGTAACAGGTAGTCTTCTGTAGTAGGATTTCGTGATAATAAGCCCTCGCTTTATGGTGCATTAACTTACGTAACAGCGTGTGCCAGGTTTCCCATGGCGTGTTCTGTAAGCGTGTTACGTACCTCTGAACCTCTCCTTGAACTCACTTAACAAGTAAATAATCCGGGTTCCAGCCCTGGCCCGTCCATGTTGATTTAAGTCTCTCTCCGTGACTCCTCGAAATCACGTGGAGTGACTTCTACACTACGTGAGTGCATGGATGATATCTTCCCTACCTTTCCTGACCGAATGAAGTTTGTCCGTCTCTAGTGACCACGTGGTCTGGTTACGTTTACCCGTAATAAATAAACAAGTTAGTAAACAAGGCTACAATTATAGGATGAGAAATTACGGCGTCTGATGCTATAAAATTACAAGTAGGCCTACAACCAGCCAATTAAAACGTGGTCAACTGTTCTGAGTTTGAGCCTCTGCATGAATTCGGACGGAGATAGTTTTAGACTCAGTGGCAATCGCAGGCGAGGTGAAAAATAACATCAGTGAAACCGTTTGAGGTGTTTTTTTTTAAATATTTAATTTAGATAAAATCACGATGTGGGACTGCTATAAATCCCATTTGCACACAGTTCATTAAGTGGGAAAAGTAAACGTTTAATTAAAATTCCGACCCCGGTTTTAAATCCCTCCGAGTAACCAACTTCTCTATTTTTAACTTTTCTCATGAACATACGTGTATAATATATCAAATGCAATTGCATTGTTTACATTTAAATACAATCATGGTGATCTGAAGTTTTCAGGGAAAATAAAATACAATGAAAAAAAAAAAATTTAATTTTAAGTGGTAGTTATTTTGTCCGAGGTTTGATTCAACGAACATAAATTTGAAACACTTGCTGACTCCGTCCTCTATTTTGTATCTACTTCTCCTCTAGGTGCGAGGAATAGAGACAGTTTTCACTCTTGGGTCGCAGAGGTTTTATCCGGCGAAGGCCATCTCGACAGAATGAGTCACTGTTGGCCTTCGGCACCACTCAGCAAGCCCTACATTCGAGTATAAACATTGTGGTTTGTGTGTGTACGTGCCCTGCTTGACTCATGGAGTACGACTCTCTTCGAAGGAATTGTAGTTTTTTTTCCTTCTCATTTTTAACGCGAGGGCCAGCAGGTTTCACGGTAGCAATAGCACAATAATATAATATCATACAATAGTAATTATTTTTTAATGTTATTTTTATTGCTTTTAAAAATATTGCAACCGTGAAGAAATTTTTTTAGACAATCTCTTTAAAAGGTAAACTTACTTCAGTGTCAACGGATGTGGATTGAAAGAAAACCCAAGTAAATAATGTATTTTGAGTTTAGTTACTACAGGTCATATATTCCCTTAATTTTGTTACGACATGCCAAAATGCGTACAAAAGTGTATGAGAAAATTATTACCTCTGAGTCATTTATTCACAGATATCCTTAAAAATATATTTTTGGTTAGTTTGGCCATCAGCTTACCGCCTGGATATTTCTAGATGATAAAATTAAAATAGTATGACAAGAATAATACACTAATTTTTAAACCCTTTTTATAAGCGATACCTCAAATAAGTGAAAGTGAAAACTTTTCTCCGCCACTGTTTACCATGTACGAACAAACCTGTCGGTGTAGGAATGAGCGCTGGTGCTAAAACCGGGAAAGTCACACTGTGATAAGGCGGTGGAGGTAGCAATTGGCAGATGCTTATTAAACTAACAGCACTCCATTCCGTTAAAAAATACAGTTGCACATCCTGGATCAAATCATCTTCTTATGCAATACTTACGTTTCATAAAGATCATTCGTAATTTGAAGGTGAAAAGAGAATGTGGAGGGTATATGGGAGGATTTGTTGGAGAGGGGGGGGGGGTTATGGGCTTTTTACGCCTTTATCTCGCGTCCTCTTCTCCCAAATATTAATTTTTCCTTTATATGTTACTAACGTCCTTGCCTTACGAACTAAATATACCCACAACAGCGATGAAAACAAAATTTATAATGAATTACTTTACTATCAAGTTTCACTGTTGCACCAGATAAAAAAAAAGGTAGAAATATAATACTTCTCTTTCTCTATATAAATGTATACTATTACTCCTCATAACAACAAATAATTGGAATTCCACTACGCATATGACAAATTAAAAAAAAATCTGTTTTGGCCAAGCTGGACATAGAGAATCCGAAATCCTAAAAAATCAAATAACGAAAGAAAATAATTTGAAATCAAACAGCGGGCAAAGTGGTTGTATCCCCCACAAAACCCCCGATATGGAATTCTGTGTGTTTTCGAACGCGAGCCCGTGAAAACTGGACGGAGAAAGCTACACCGAAGTCCAAGCTGCCTGGAATAAGTCACTTTCACTGAGCTGGTCTCATCCAAAGCCAGCGTTTTCAGTTCAGCAGGTTACTTCGCAGCCCCGGAACACGTGGTTCTGACACGTTCTTTAAATAATTCATGCAATGGAGAAATTTGTTCTAGTTGCATTCTTGCACTGTTTGTCATGGAAAAAAAAAATTAAGAACGACAATTAAGAATTAAACATGAAAACACCAGTACACATAGTGTCAAACAGATAAATCCAACGACGACAGCATAGACGAATACATTCAAACTTAAATATCAGACATCGCAAGATTTCCGTTTAAGGAATTTAGTCATTTAAACAAAGTAATAACAGCACGGACCGACACCAGTAGGCCGACAATGAGATGCAGTTTCAACAATAACAGTAGATGCAGGTAGACAACAAAACCTGGACAACGCAGGTCACAATTCCTCAGCGCCTCTGGAGGGTTCGGGCGTGAAGTGAATGTTGTTCTTGGAAGCTTCTGGTGTTAAGTCGGCCCTGATGACGCGACACTTCGCAAGGGGCGCAAGAACATTCCAGAAGGGGGCTGAGGGGTATAAAAACGGCGACGCCAGCCTCCGAGGCTTGGTGAGCGAAAGCGGACGACGAGAGAAGACGGGCCTAGTGTGCGGGGACCGTGTTGTGTGCGACGACGAGAGAGAAGCGCGAGGCAGTGTGTCGGGACAGAGGTGCGAGGTGAGAGACGAGCAGTGGGGAGAGACACTGTTGAGATTCAGTGAAGAGAGTAAACTGTGGACTGAATGAAAGAGTGATTAATTTGTGCACAGACATTTTAAGTGTTGTTATTTAATCTATAATGTCGATAGTAGTAAATAAATAAAAAAAAATGTATTTAATATTCTGGACTGTCTTCTCAACACGTAACAATACGAACCTGTGAAATATCGCCGAGTTAACATGATGCCAACGAGAACGTCTGGCGAGTTGTTACGAGACGTGGTTGCGCGGTGGAAAAGCACCGCACGTGACGGTAACCTCCGACGGGCCACGAGTGCTCGCCAGGGGTCGTCCCGCGCTGAGAACCGGAGCGCGAGGGACATTGTTCTCGGGCCAGCACTGACTTCCTCGCCGGCCGGCACCTCAGCGCGTGGCGCGGTCGGCAACCGGCGACTCTCCGGGGTCAGTCCGGATCTCGACGACAAACTTCATCGTAAATAGTAAGTGGCTTGGCTTCTGGGTTGTAGCCGCGTCCTTGGCGAATAATTCACCGACGTTTCGGTCGACATTGCAGTCGCCATCATCAGGGAGCAGTTACCTACCGGTAACCGCGTCCTTGGCGAACAATTCACCGACGTTTCGGTCGACCGAAACGTCGGTGAATTATTCGCCAAGGACGCGGCTACAACCCAGGAGCCAAGTTACTTCAGACAATGGCCGTGAAAGCCTGAGAACATAATTCATTGTAAATAATAGGAAAATAATAATTGTATGACATTTATTGGTATGCTTGCCGCGATGTTTTCTTTAGCGTGCTAGAGAACTGTGCATATATGCTCTCTTGAGGGCAAAAAAATATAGCCACAAGGAAATGGATACGCTAATTCAGCGTGATCCGGAAGAGGTCAAGCTATGCCAAGAGGCTGAGGAGCCCATCTCGGCATCGCCACCAAACGATTCCCTCCCCGCCGCCTACAACCAAGAAAAAAAAAACCAACTCAGAAAACCGGCAGTTGGCTCAAGTGAAAACCGAAACACGCTGACTGAACCTAACCAGATCTCTCACAAGTGCCTGAGCTGTTCCGTCTCTCACTGCCGCCTTCAACGGGATGGGGCTCCCCCAGGCCGTGATCCCAGGTGGAGAGTCCTACATCCATCTGATCCCGGACCACATGCGTAGAACAACCTCAGCGGGGATCCATGCACGTCAAGCATTAGCCCGTACTGCACAGTCAGGCGTCCCAAACTGTGGTGTATATCGGTATCACCAGAGAGGAGAACCTCGGATGCCCACCGACTCAAAGAACCACGGCCTAGGAAGTCAACAGCCGATCAAGGCCCGGTCCGGTAATACCTCTGTTGTGACGTAACAGGTAGCGCCTATGACCTTGGATCCTCCCATGGAATTCACAACGACGACACCATAGAAGTGATCATCTGTGCTGTCATTGTGTTGTCCATAATATATGTCTAGGTTCATCGTTGGGTGTGTCTGTTTGACATCAGCTGATTTAGGCTTGTTTTCTGTGGGTTTATGTTTTTTTTTTTTCATTTTTATTTCTTATTTTGCATTTATGAATATTTACCATGACAAAAAGGTTCAAAACTGCAATAATGTATGTCCAAGAAATTGTTTTATATCGCAAGTGCAGTGTTTTATAATTGTGCCAACTCGTTCAGTCACTTTATGTATATGAGACAGTTAAAAAATTAATATTATGGTAAAAAAAATTATAATAATACTTGATACATTGCATAATATGAATATTAAAAAGGACAAAAAAATATTTCTTTTTACGAAACATTATCACGTTAAAAAAAATGAGAGAAAAGGTTTTTTTGTTTTGTTTCACAAACTCCTTTTCGGAGACATTTCTTCCCTCCTGGGTTCGAAACATTTTTTTTTTTAGTTTGTTTGTCAGTGTTTAATTCACTCTTCCATGGTGCGATTTTTTAAAATAACCCGCTATCAGCCACGCCCTGTACGGTTGGAAAATGAAGCAATGTTGAAGTTCTGTTTAACGGATGCATTATGACCTTGCCTAAGATGTAGTAATGCATGCGCGTACGTAGGTTATGTAGCATAACGCCGGAATCAAAGTAGCTCTACGGGCGAGAATAAAATAACTTTCCAACCAATCATGTTTACGCATTTGTGACGTCAGCACTACGAAATTTGCGGACGCTGCAGGCTTCCCGATTAGAAAGTTTTTCAATTTTCCTCGCGTCGCGAACGCGCAGTTATTGTAATGAGCGCAGAATTTGGTATTCCAATGATGGTAAAACTGGTGCATCAGTAACTAGTACAATCATTATTCGTGTATTTATGAGGTTTGGTTTACTAAATTCGGTTGAGAAATCCTTTAAAACTTTACACATTAAAATATTTTACTTTAGTTTAAACAAATTTTTCCTCGAATATGTTCGTTAAAACCATATTGAACTCAGTGAAGATTGCCGTCAATGTAGCACGAATGAAAGGACAAGAAAAATTGTTGTATCTCGATATATTATTTTTCTGTCTGTCACATGGTTGAAAACTCGTTCACGATGATGCTACATTTAGCGTCGCCTCCTTCGCACCTCCTTTGTCGCGCTATCGTGGTTCCGCCATCACTCACGAATGCATGGCGGTCTATTGACAGACCACCCTTATTGTAGATACTTGTTTCGTTTACACTTTTCAAATCTTTCGACTCTGCAGACTCTCGGCTGCTTTCGAAATGAAAGGAACGACGCCTAACTCTTAAGGCTAGGTTCAAAAACGACGCAACAGCGCAATACGCAACACGATCACAGTCGTTTATAAATCACGCAGGTCGCAAGACGTCAACTTATTTATTAACTTAGAATTTTAAAATAGAAAAAAATTCTACTCTGGGCTTCTTTCGATGATTCATATGTATTATGAAAACAAAAAATATAGTTAATAATATGGTTTTAAAGTATTATTTTATTTCACTGTGTGAAAGTTTGACAAGTATAAAGATGGTGTACATAGTAAAAAGGACAGTGACCTTCTATGAACAACATCTGCGTCTCTAAAAGTTCACGGAATACTTCTCTCCGATATGGTCGCCGAAAACGCAACACTAAACGCAAAAAAAAAATTTGGAAGTTGAACTCTTGCGTTGCGTTATGGTGGATTTTTTTTTTTTTACAAACCTCTATTCTAAGTGTGGTTTGCTGAACATTTTGCATCTCGCATTCTTGCGTAGTTTATAAAGCCGGCCTCACCATGTTTCATTTGCGGTTTCGCAGCTCTTCCACCCTGATCGTAACTTCAGCACTGCGAGTCGACGTATTTCCGTGACAAAATTGGTGCCAGTAATCGGCAGAAAATTGTTTTTTCAACGGCGTTCGCGCTGCAATCCTCCTTCGCCTTACGACATTAAATTATTTCGGGAAGGGGAAGTGGGGGCCAGGTCGCCATGTGCGGGAGAAGTGAAACTTCATACTAATTGCGTACTAAACACCATCATGTGTACGGTATAAACAGGCGGGAGACGACCAGAGAGTTTTTGTCGCCATGTTTCCAGCGAGGAGCGGAGGTCTGTGGGACGAGTGTGTCGCTGTGTGTCAGTATCGTAACGAAAAATGCAGCCCTGAGGCTTTGTTTTTACTAAAGCTTCCCCGACAGTGAGGAGTGGGGTGCTCGATATATTCCCCCTCCCACACTCCGCTCTTATTACACTGCCAAAAGTAAATACGTTTCACTTCAAAAAATTGTGTTCAGTAAACATAAAAAAAAATTGTGTATATAGGGGCCAATGACGCAAATCTGTAGGATTTTCTAGGGGGAAGGGGGTGGGGGGTGTTTCCACGTTCACGAGAGTTGTGCCATTGGAGTTATCTCTGGATAGGATGCTTGTATGTTGTATACTGCTCATATTTTTGGGCCCCTCAGTGAAGGGCCCTATCAATTCCAGGGGGATAACCCTTCCCCCCCCCCCCGGGGATCTACGGCCAAGGTAGGGGCTATCAACATAAACTACCCGACTGTAGTTTCTGATACTATTGACGTGTCTGATCTGTGACGTAGTGAACGCGGCTGTGACAAGCGAACACAAGTTTTGAAATGTTTACGAATTGCAACATTCAGATCACGGCGTTGTAGTTCTAAAAAGAAGAAGGAGAAGCAGTGTCTCCCGAGAAATGCGGCACACACCGGTTACCTTTCGCGCGAGGCATCAACCTGGCGCGTGGTTTGTGTCGTGATGCCGCGTGAAACCACAGAGATCTATGTAAGCGTCCTACATCATGTCTGATGGAAAAGGAGGGGGGGGAAATGTTTTCTGCTGTGGCACCATTCCAAATCTCCAGTTTCTCAACCGGTATCTGGAAATTCTAAACTTTGATTACGAAAACGTTTTTTCAGCTTTACACGTGGTTCGAGAGCCACGAGTGAAGTCCCGGCCACAATCAACATAAGCACAACACAGTATTATACATAACAGTTTAACTCCATTTAATTCAATCTGACTAGCTACATCCGTACATATCGATTACCAACAAGTCGAGATGCTCTAAGTTTAACTCTTGCTTTAAGCTACGTCATTGCTAAATGCATGATATGTTTTCGGCCAGTCATAAGAAACTCTGAACGTCCAACTACGTCGTCATTTGAAAAACGCGATGGTTATTAGATTTTGCCAAATAATATTTTATTTTGTTTATTATGGTCGCACGCTAGAGTTAAGCTACAAACATCAAGGTCCAATTTCCGAAGGAGAAAAAAAAATATATTTCTGAATTAAATTTAGCCATTGCTGTGCTATTGCGATATTTATTCTGTTGATACTAATAATTTTCCTTATAATTACAGACTACCAACCAGAGCAACATTAATTTTTTGAAGACTAAAATAACCAAAATAAACAAATGAACGGGGTTAAGTTAATTATCCGTTGTAGCCAGACCGCTGTGCTAGTTTTGTGTTGTCGCTACTATATCTACACATGTGTTAATTCGATGTTGATTGTGTCCGTGTCTTTAGGTAGAGAGTCTCACAGGTCATGTTGAATTTTTTTACTTCGTTGTCTCGTCATTACTGCACATTAGATAAGGACTATTTCTGCAAATTTAACACTATAATACTGTTCGTTGCATTTGTTGTTCCGTCACAAATAATTTAAACATATATTTTACTAAGTAGTACGCAATGGTTGTGAAAATTCACGAAAGTGCTTGGTAATTGTTATCACTTGTGCCACTTAGTGAACGCCTGTTTAAAAATATTTGTGACGGAGCAACAAATGCAAGAGAGGTATAGTGTTAAGTTTACAGAAAACGTCCGTAGCTGCAGAATTGGTAATGTCAAGAGTACGTGAAGATCAGCATGGCGTGTGGGAGCCCGCCTGGGCGCATGTCAGAACCTGCTCGCAGCCGCGCCCCACAGATGCGCTCGACCGAGGGGCGACCCCTAACAGCTTTTGGTCGGCAACCTCCACCACTCCTCCCAAATATGCGCCCTTTAAGGGTAGATTGGGAGTCGGCTTACAGATCCTTTTTTTTTTTTTTTTTACATTCCAGAGCAAGTAATATTACGACAGAGCTGTCAAGGGAGTACGCCCCCCCCCCCCCCCCCCCCATTTTTGATCAGGAAGGTGTTAGAGCCTCAGCTTGACCAGACTAGGACAACCCAGCGTAGTCATCGCCTCAGCCCCCTGTCTCAATCGGCTAACCAGACTTTATCAGCACTGCTGGCGCCTACCCCAATCTCCCACTTCCAACAGATTGTTCCGACCTACAGCCGGCATTCTCACGGTCCCTCCCACATGTGCGCCCCATCAGGGTAGAGTGGGAAAAATTTCAGTTCGTGTTATACATTCGAGAGCTATATAGACTAAACAGAACTGCTGGGGATCAAGAAGGTATTAGAGCTTCGGCAATGACCAGCGGCTGGGGCCACCAACCCAGCTCCCACTTCTAACCGTCGCGTCGGCGCCGCGTGGGTGACCCAGCTCGGGCGCTCAGCGAGTCATCACACCAACCCAGCTCTTCCACCAGGAAACTGCTGCACATTAGAGCTGTACAGGACGTCCATAACACAATCTTCCAGTTTCAATGGCATATTTTAACAGTACAATTTAGATTATCTGAAACAAATCCTACGTCAAATTGAAGCTAAACAAACCTAGTTTTTCTTTTTTAAAAAAATGTTATATATGTGTACCTTTAGTTATACGGCACACATCCAACTTAAAAGTCCAAATATTTCTTCCCGCACTTTGGTTAACACGTCCGGAGTAATGGAAGCAATACCCTCTTCAATTCTGTGTCTCAAATCTGGAAAATCGTTAGGTAGCGACGGAACGTAGACGCGATCTCTTCCGGAGGGAAAATATCGCATGGCGTTATGTCAGGTGAACGTGGAGGCCAGCGGAAAAGAGCTCTGTCGTCTCGACCGTTACGACCAATACAACGGTCACGGACTTCGACAATTAAACTTTAAACGAAACGACGTTGAACTGAAGTTACAGATCAACTATTAGCAGATTGCATAACACAAAACGCTTTACGCTCAGGAGTCGCCATTTTGCGTAGGTGGCGCTGCAAGCGAGAAAACAACAAAGCAGCACTCGCGCATGCGCTTACTCTTTAATTGTGACCTTGAACCAAAACTCTTCAACGCTTACAGTCGATACTATTAAAGCCTATAACTGGGACATTCCTTTATGGACGAACTGTACTATGTTTTATTGCAACCAGGCGACGGAATCTGACCAGGTAAACTATCCTTGCTATGCCATAGAATACACACTCCACAACTAAGCACAATCCACAGTCCAGTTTTCATCATTGGTGTTTGCCCCCCTCCTCCTAATTGTAGAAGGGATTCCACATATCTTTAATACAATCTATACTTGAGAATGAGGGAGGCTTCGCCCCTTTCCCAATTCCTTGAGATAAGTTCGAATTACGAGCGAACCTTTCGTTTTTGTATAATGTGTATGAACCACTTTAGCATTAAATTTAAGGGCAAAGGTGCAGATTCAATGAAAAAACAGTCCAATTTTGCTAAGAAGTTTATCAAGGACTGTATAAATCTAAGCTTATTGACCAAGGAAAAAACCTACTTTAAAGTAAACAATTACATTAAGAAGATATCGTTCAGGTACTTACTGAACGCCCGCATTCAGGTCTAGCTGTGGTTTCAGTGATGTGAGACTGAATATGTGTAAATTATTATTAGAACATATTTTTATAATCGCGCTGCAATCCGGTGAGCGCGCGGGCCACACCACGTGGTGGCGCGGAAGACTGCCATAATGAAAGTAATCCGCCTGGCCTCTTCGAAAAAGAAGGAAAAGTACCATAACGGAAATCTGCCATACGTTCAAAGGACGAGACGGAATTCTGCCATATTTTCGTATACACTCTGTGGAAAGAGTACAGCGGCATTGCCCTCGAAGTAGTGTATCTATAGAATACTCGGTAGGTAGCGCTGTCAACCCTCTAGCTGTTTTTCAGGTAAACTTTAAAGCATACAGATAGCGCTTCTGACGGTGATAGTAGCAATTACAAATAACTTCCAGTTCGCGGACGAGAAGAAATAAATATTTCCAAAAATGGAGTATAGGGAGCAGCACTGTATTCTTATTCTGACGATTAAAAAAAATACATATGGTAGTTTCCTATGCACGAAGGAGAATTCTGCCAAAAATTGTTGTACATTCTACGGAATGATGAACACGGCCTTACTCGTAAAATCGTAATGTAACTAGCTCCATAGAATTTACATTTTTGCACACTGGAATACTTGAAGTAATTGTAGATCAATATTTAATGAGTGCAAATCCAACGCAAATATTCAAGGGTTTTCTTATGAAATGTTTGCATTTTTAGGGTGACAGAACACAAAAAAAAAAAACCTCAGATGTTACGATTTTTAATGTCCATATTAAATTATTTAAGGTCTACAAAATGTGTTTTTAAGATGCTGAAATGCGAGGGAAATATTTTTGCGTAGTGTAGTGTAGTTTGTTGGCACAGGGCAAGCAGCACAGGCGCTCTAGGGGAGACATAGGCTCGTACATGGAATGTTGGTGGGCTTTGCACAGGCTTGCAGCCTTTAAAAAAAACTGAAATTTGAGTATTTATTCTAATAGGAAATGAAAAAAGTTACTATGCGTAGCATATTATTCTGCTTCTTTAAAACTGTCAGATCAAATTGAAATTCAGTTCTTCGTGCCTTACAACACTTACAAACGAATTATGACATACATAAAAAAAAATAGGTACCATATAACACGATAACAACACAATACATACACTGATACATATCAATAACTTTACGACAAAACACGAAACAACACAGCACACAGATAAATATAGATTGATAAAGTTCATATTAACTAATTGGTCATAATGGGTTACTTTGGTTTTAAAAAAAACTTAAACAGAAACTAAAATGGAGTATACAAAATAAATATGTAAATTATAAAAGTTTTATATAACTTTTTGCCTAAGTTTTTTACAAATTAATGTTTCTAGATTATTCAAAAGGAGTTATAATTTTTTAGACATTTTATAGTTACTAATGGTTTTAAAAGTGTCACTATTATGTCTGAAGCATCAAAAATGGTAATAAAAAGTATATAATAAAATGTGTATCACTGTTTGAACGTCTAGTATATAAATGTAGCATTTTTAAAAGGAATTTGAAAGCCTGAAATATTAAAATATTAATTTAAGAATTTTTTCTGCATACTTTCAATTCTATTACAATCAAAATTAGTTATTTAATTCCAATTTACGACACAATATTCTACTTCATAGCTAATCAATTTGAAGAACAAAGTTTACAATCATGTACTGATGCAGACAAAGTTATAAATTTAATCTTCAAGTGCAACTAATAGTATTATCTACATGTTGGTGAAAAATAAAAACTTGGCATCCACTATAACTCTGAGGTATTAAAAGTGGACACCACGTTTAATGTCATTTCTTACAATGTAATAATTCAAATTAATTGAATTAGTATTTTTTTTACTAAATGTTATACACTAAATGCTATCGTAATTCAGATCTAGACGGCTGAAATATCTTGCTAAATAGTTTCACAATCATATTTCGTTTTTTTTTTCCTTCAACATCTTTTCTTGATGAATTCCGATTACAGTTTGAATATCTAATACCATGAAATTTCATTTGCAAAATTGACTGCAAAGCTTCTATTTGTTAGATAATGAAAACAAATATAAACCAAGCATTGTTTGACAAGGCCTAAAATTAGTAATTTTTTAATATTAAGATTGGGTTGGAAAATTTAATAAAACTTTGCTAAAATTGAAATAAATAGAATATTTTATTTATATATGGATGTTATACTAACGCGCACGCATACACACATATATGTATATATATGTAATTCCGATTACAGTTAGAATAACATTTATTAAATATTAAAGAGTAGTTGAGATAAACTACTACTTTAAGGAACACCTAATATTATGAAATTGAAATTGCATTTGCAAATTTGTAAGATAATTAAATATATATAATAGACGATCTTTCTGATTGAAAACTACGTAGTTTTTCAGAAATAATATTTTTAGGAATACAGTTCATGTGCCTATAAATTTTTTTTTTCGTCAAAAAAGTCTGAAATACTACATAACAGAGGTATAGGTAAATAGTTTGTGACTAAATTTTAACTGTCAATAATACTTCAAGAAAATATATACCGATAAATGGTTGAACACACACCTTCGGTATAAAACCACACACTGACTTGATACACACTTAATTCAAATATATTATGTACAAAAGCTTTGATTGTTGGTTTGAGCTTTATTTATAACATGGTGGAATGATAATGCTACAGTTACTAAAAACTAAAACGCTTAAAACTAAAAAAATATATATTTTTGCAAAACTCCGTTCCCCCGGAGAAACCCCCGGAATGGCCACCGCATGGGGAGCCCAAGAAAAGAAACGGGCTCCCCATTTGGAAGCCACCTGGAAGGTTTTTTTCTGTTCCACCCACCGTTTCTTTGGTAGCCTGACTTGTTACAAGGGATTGTATTCCTACCAGAGAAAATGCCGCCATTTTGTCTGGGCAATCCGCCTTGGAGGAGCCGGGGCGCGAACCCGGGTCCTACAAGTCACAAGGCAGGCGCTCTACCCCAGAACCAGAGTGGTAGAGCGAATACTTGCAGTCTTATTAACACTGATGTTGTTCCACGAGTTTACTGTAGTTTCGTGTGTCAATAATACGTGCAGTAACATCTAACGAACTAATTTATGTGTTCTTATGTTGGTCTTTCAGCATGAATTATGTAATTTCATGACAGTGAAATATAATTTGTGCAACTAGTCTGGCAATATTTTTAGTCGATTTCCTGCAAACAAAATTACAGTTCCACTGTACAATAATTATATAGAAATATAGACTAGTAAAAACATATGTAAGAGCTTGCACTGTCGATGGTAAAGTTATTTTGAAATAAATGTTAGATATTAAAACAGTGTGTTTAGTTATTATATGTGTCTGCTTACAAGCATGAAGTTATCGAATAAACATTTTATTTATTTGTTTGTAAAGCCACAGAAAAGTTAATTTATTATACTACTTTTGGCTTTATTTTGCTTTACCGTGTTTAACTTGCGCAGATAGTACTGGAAAACTATTCAAACAACTGTTTGCAAATAACTCAATAATGGAGCTACTGGGCAACACGAAGCTTAAATGGTAACACTTTTTTGTAGTGATATAGTTATTTTAATGTAAATGTACAAATTAACAAATATGTAAGTTTACATGAATATTTCTGTTCCATTTACAAAGATGCACAACGATGAAACTTAACAGATAATTATGGGGGGGGGGGGGGGGAACGGCTATACAGAGACGCACATGTGAACCCAGCGATGTGAATAAACAGTGATGACAGCACAGACGAACACCGTAAGCAACAGTTGAGCGAAAAAAAAAACAACAGATAGTTTGAAAACCACAACTATGATAACGCAGACGAACATTTGCCGTGTTTCGGGAAAGAGATCTATTCCCTTCTTAAGACACAAACAGACTGAGGTTTGTCATGACATACAGTTTAATGAGTAATGACGTATGTCCGAAACTACATCATCTTGAATTACTTTACCTATTATTTAAATTGTTGTTTGTCAGTGGACATTTTATTTAATGAACTACACTGAATTATTTTATATTTACATAGATAATGACCTTCTAAAAACCGATTTGTGTTTTGTTTGTTTTATGTGTATATTTGTTTACACTTCTGTCAAAAAGGCACAGGTATTAATGCAGAGAAGCTTACTCAAAAGAGTCAAGAGCGTAGTAAAAAAACCGAGGGGAGGGGGTGACGGGGGGGGGGGGGGGAAGTAGGGTTGCCAGATTTATTTAGACACAGAATTATATTTTAACAAAAATTACAATGGCAGAAATTTCAAAGAGTACTTAAGGGATCGTCAACTAACCTTAATATGTATTTTCAAGCATTATCTTTGTAAAATAGTTTCCGGAGGAGTGACTGGCTTCTGCCCTCCCCTTTTACAAATACTGTCTACACCCATGGTAAATGTGTAAACAAAATCACATATAGTTAGTTACACGCACTAGTACACGATATACTCAAAAGACATTAATTAAAATTTGGAGACCGTAATTTTTGATAGTTTTAATTACAATATTAGATATCAATAATTTTTCAAGACAAGTGATGATAGCCAACATGGAATACTATAGACTGAAACTATGTATTAGTACTGTTATGCAATAATCGTACACTCACACCTGTAGCATAAGGAATCACTACAAGGCAATCTGAAGAAGAGAAAAGAAATTCTATCGAAGTTTATGGACCGAGTAATAAGACACTGTATTCGTATTCCAGAGAACATAGGTTCTAATCCCGACTGGTAATTGCCATATCGTTTTGACGTGAAATGTCTTAAAAATCACAGCGAAACATAATGGGTACCATACAAAGTCTGACGAAAACGTCTGTATCATCTTGCTTTAACATTTTCCTAACTATATAGGCTTCGGCCTGAGTCGCACTTAGGCCTCCCAAATACACTTAGTTTTAATTTAGGTTCGGAAAAAAAATTCTGTTCAGTGTAGCTCACGACTCAGATGTGATAGCGCGATGATTCGTGTGATTGTGTTTAGAGAACTGACAACACATATTGTACGTTCACCAAAAAACATTAATTTTAATATTAAATCTTCGGTATCTCATTTTTCATATCATAGGCCAATGTTAAACAGAATTTTCTTCGACTATTAATTGAAATGCTACCATTTAGAGTCTGTTTTGATTAAAACTTTTAGTACGTAGTCAATGTCTCGTTTTTATTATTTTTAATTTAAACTACCGTATTACACTAAAAGCGACTCGCTGACATACAGGTAGAAGTTTCACGTGAAACCAACGGCCGTGACTTTCGATACAGCCCCACCGATTTTTTCTAGAAAAATGGTAGGATGGTTCCTTACTGTAGGTCATGGCTAATTCCTTTCATATTGTCGCTCTACTGTGGCGTTGTGTTTTGTCGTCTGCATTGACCTCGCGATTAATATGTTTACGGACAAGCAAGCATTTCAGTATAAGAAGAAAAATAGTATCGTAAATAGACTATTCTTCTGGTAAACAAAAATAAAATTTATTTCAAGGCTTTCATAAATTAATATTCTGAAATGATTTCGTTGTCATTGACGCAGTTAAAATACAGGCCTAGTGTCACAACTGCTTATCAATAAAACTTAAACAGCAAACATGAATAGCTCTCACTATTCCGTATTCACATTTGTGTTTTTTTTTCTATTCTTAATGGCAATTGTTTTTCTGTACATCTATATGTTAAAATACTTTTCTAATGGTTTTCACAGAGCATGCTAAAAACATAATGCTGGAATCACAATACCCTGTAACAGCCCCGAGATTACAAAAACAAATCCACAGCCACTAAGAAGTAAGGTCGTAGTGAAGTCAGCCCATGATAAGTGAACATAAACATCCCATCAGAAACATAATGTGGGTATTATTAAAGATGTAGTAACGTAAACTTTTATTTTGTGAAATAATTCATACTTAAGTTTAGTTTGTCATTCTTTTGATAGACATGACGTAAAATAAACTCAGTTGAATTGCAACCTCAGTATTATAGATGACTATACTCCTAATGGTGATAATCTGTCGTTGAATTTCAAACATATTATATAAATCATGCAATATATTACTTACTTAACCGTCAGTAGTCAGGTAATTGTGATTTTGGGTCACTAGATTGCATTTAATTTCAACTAGTGACCTGGAGTTAAAACATCAATTAGAATCACAAGACTTTGTATGCTACTTATTTATACAAATTATTTCTAAGATAATAAACATAATTTAATCATGTCGTTCGAGTATTAGGACTGTATGGTCGCGTTTTATATTATGATAGTTTTACATTATGGCACTTTTCCGTCGCCCTCCGGCGTAATTCTTCGATTATGGTAGTCTTCCAGTATGGCAGTCTTCCGTCGACCTTCGTTAAAACAGGAGGAAAAGTGCCATAATGGAAAACTACAATATTTTTATTTTTACAGATCGTAGTTATAAGTATACAGTGCTGCTTCCTATAACCCATTTTTGGAAACATTTGTTTCTATTAGTGCAATATCTGTTGAGTTAATCTATGACTGGAACTACAGAAAGTCACCACCAGAAGCGCTATCTGTAACTTTTTAAGTTAAACTAAGAAACAACTAGGGGGTTTACAGGGCTACCTAGAGACATATTCTTCACACTACTTCGAGAGAAAAACAGCTGTACTTATTCCATTCAGTGTATAAGAAAACATGGCAGAATTCCGCCTCGTCCTTTAAAATTATGGCAGTTTTCAGTTATGGTACTTTTCCTCCTTTTTCGAAGAGGCCAGGCGGAATACATCCATTATGGTAGTTTTCCAGTATGGTAGTTTTCCGTCGCCCCCACCACGTCACCCCTCAGAGCGTTTGTTGTGACTTCTGTCCGTGTGATTACCTCAAGGAAAAAGGTTTTCAAACATCGTCCTCACACCTTGAAAGAACTGAAGATGCGAATTCAGAAGTAAAGCACCTCTTTACCCTTCAAATTGTGAACGCGGACAAAGAGTTCTGAAATCGCCTGCATCGATGCATTGCTGCTGTTGGCCACAAAATTCCTGATGTGATTTTCATAACTTGATAATAAAAAGAAATGTGGATGTATACTGATTCCAATAAAAGTAAACCTCATTTCTCTAAGCTGCTCCTTTTTTTTTTTTAATAGCCATTACCCAAAAATACTTCAAAAATCTGCGTCTCAGTCTCGGCAGTTATGGACTCCGCGTGCACGGGACAGAAGAAACGAGCAGCCCAGAGCCCCTGGAAGCGAGGGCGGCACCACGGAGGTGCGCCGTTGTTGCACGGCGGGGGCGAAGGCCTATTATCCCAGTTCGCGGAGCGCAAGGAGGCTGGGAAGAAAGTAGTAAAGAAAGTGGTGGCCGGGCCCACCTACTCTCCAGGGCGACCCGCGACCCGCTTTCTCCCCGCGGGAAGTGGCACCGCCCCTCCCCCCCCTCCTCCTCGCTGCCGGGCAGGCCTGCCAACACCCGGCTCCGACAACCAGACAAACAACACGACCTGTTCCCGAACAGCAAAGATGCAGTGGCGCATGCCTCGATAACAAACTAATTCATGTGTCCTCGAGTTACAAATACACTTATAATATGAAACTCGGACACAAAATTTAACGTAGAATTCCTTTAAATAATGCCGAACGTGACTTGTTTTTCCAACTGCACTTCTGGACGCGAACCACACGTAATTTCCGCACCCGCCGCTGGAATTCGTTGCAAGAGCAGCTATGTCGACTATCGAATGATTATATTTGCAGAACGAAAAGTTAAACTATATAATGAAATGGCTCCGATAAAAGCTAAAAAGACTTGAAAAATTACTAAACCCCGGCTTTGGACCTGATTTTTGACAAGGAATTGTGTATTGTATTAAAATACTGCCCCCCCCTTTTTTTTAATTCCTTAAACAGTTATAAAGCTTCCCTTTGGCTTTGTGAACTTTGGTTCGTACTATCCGAGACAGATGGCAGCACCGTGGATACACATTTTCGTTCAATGCGACTTCCGTTCCATTCACGAAATTACTCCTACCAAATGCCGTATACCATGAGCTAAGATGTAACACAACAAAAAAAAGAAGAAAAGAAAATTAGAATTTAAGTATTCTTGAAACGTACGTCAACAAGACTGTTATTGTACCTCCCTTGCCTATATGCATAGCAAATCAATGTTTTGTTATAATAAAGTTAAACGCTATTTTCTTGCAGATGTGTTGGTATCATGTTTGTTTAGCAATAATCACTTCATGATGGCACTTTTACGTTTCTTCCTAGCGAGATCTTTTCAAGCTATTAAACAAATTTATAGCATTTTAGCGATTTGTTTTGCTATTCAATTTCTAACCAGTTGATTTCAACTTCAGAACAGACCTCCACGCCATAGACTAATGCCTCCATAATTTTCAGGCAATTTTTCAATTTTTACACGTTCAAGTTAATGATTTGAGTTTCACAGATAACCATTTAAGGGACTATTATGTAGACAACAGTTGGCAGAATTAATACAATTTCTTGGACATACGCCATTGCAGTTTCTCAAGTACGCAAATTAAGAAGCAAAATATTAAAAAAGTGAAAACATAAACCCACAGAGAACACCAATGCTGTCGTCAATGTGTTGTCCATAATAACGGTTTAGACTCATTGTTGGGTTTATTTTCTGTTTGACATCAGCTGATTTAGGCCTGTGCTTGTAGGGTTTTATGTTTTCATTTTTATTTTTTTTTATTTCTTAATTTTCGTTCTTCAATTTTTTTTTTCCCACGACAAACTGTGCAAAACTGCAATGGCGTGTGTCCAAAGAAATTGTATTAAATAGAAACTCCTCATTGCATGAATCATTTAAAGAACTTAACAGTTGGCTGGCTAAAAGATTGCGTCACAAAACTCTCAAAAGGCCGCAGGGATACCACGAGAGGGCGCGAGCGACTAGTCCTTTTGCGAAAGGCTGCGACGGCGATTGCGTAAGGATCCAGCCACATTTAGATTATTGTTAGAAAAAATGGCCGACATCCTTTGAGGTGGACTTCCCAAGGAGACTCCGTCGGGCTGGAGGGTCGGAAACGACCAGGGTTCACCGCGGGGGGGGGGGGGGGGGGGGACAAAGAGCGCAGAGACTGTCATCAGGGCGTTTAGCGGAGCGACGCAGGGACGCGCCCGCGTGTCCGTCAGCGCCTGGGACCAAGGTCTTCCGGGTTGGAGTCCCGCCGAGGTCAACCCAGGAGTTATCCGCGGGCAGCGCGGCAGACGTTGCTCCGGCGACTCGGTCCTGCAGCACCTCTGCGCAGGGGTGCAACAACTAAATTTCCAAAGGGGGGGGGGGAGGGGGCAATCTACCTTTTTATAAAGAATCAACGATCCCCCATATTGAAGCGGGGGGTCCAGGGGTCCTCCCCCGGGAAAATTTTTATTTCAAGGTGGAAAATGGTGCTATTTAAGCAGTTTTAGTATCTAAAAATTGATTACACAGCACTTTATTTGCCCCCGTTTGCCCCCACTTCAAGGTTTCAGAGGGGGGGCAAAATACCCTTCCCCCCCTATTGTTGCGCCCCTGCCTCTGCCTCTACCTCAGCGGTTAGGGGAGCATTCTGGCGGAGGGGGGGTGAAGCCAAAAAGGGAAGGGGGGATTTCAGTGTACTACACGTACCAATATGGCGGCCGTTTATTTACAAATGAATCAGATGCACCTGTATTGGAGGTTAAATTGGAGAAAAAATGTCAACCCATAACATTACATTAGTATTATGAAGATTCGTTTGGGACTTTTAGTATATTTAAGCATATTAACCAGTGATATTTTGATTTAATTTTCTTTCGAACAGCTTTAACTACAGTCGTTAATAAAAGTAGAACAGCTGATGCAAATATTAACTAACTTCCGCCATATTGGCATGTGAAAATCAGAAGGGAAAATGGAAGGGGAGGGGGGGGGGGAGGGCCTTCCATTCTGACGGCTAATGCTCCGTCTGTATTCTTTCCTGATCTGTGCCGTGTGTTCCGTCGCGCTCGCCCGCCCAAACCAGCAGCACAGCCCGACAGCCGCTGCCACAGCAAGGCCCGCATCGCTGGACTAAGCGGGCTTGCGATGCAACGGAACCGACGTCCCTCGGAACATACACACGTACAAACACTCCGTACCTTCACATAACCCGTTGACAAGAATTTAGATTGAAATACTACAGAATACATGTACATTGTAACTTTGTACAACACGCGGCTACGGTTACTCTGCATATATGAAATTCGTTTTTCGAGATAACACAGTATTTCTTAAGAAAATTTGCTCGTAGTTTAATAAATTTAATTGATGTTTCATTCAAGCATAATTCTTTAAAACCATGGAAAAATTCATCGAATATTCAATAATTTGACTTTATTGACTCGTAAACACTCGATATACGGCATTTCGTTGGAGGAGTAATTTTGTGAAAATTGAACAGAAGTCGAGGAACGGAAAGTGACACAAAGATGGCGGACTCGCGTGTAGCAAAATAAACCCGCATATAGTCACTTTCGTAAACATTAGTGTACATAAAAAACGTCTTGGTGTTCCAAATGAAACTTTATGATAATGTAACTAACCTGAAATATATTTAGTAGACTAAAATAGTCATCACAAGTTTAAAAATAATAAAGAAAATTCGCATTACAACGTAATAATTAAATTTTCTCTTTCTATCAAAGCAGTTCAGTAGCTCAGCGGTAAAGCGTACGCTTGTTAGCCTCAAGAGACATAGTTAAAATCTCGTCACTGAATTTTTATGACTTCTTTATTACTTTTTAATAACTTTGTAACATAACATTAAGATTTGTTTGCAGGAAGTATTTCTAGATTGATTTCAGTAGTTAAGCAAAAAACAAACAAACAAATATACAAACTTATACGTAGTGTGATAGTGTTTTAAAATGTTTCAGGTTAACATTTTAGTAATACTATATAAGTATAACATCTAATGTGTGCGTAAACTTAATAGTATTAAATTTATTAATTTTTAACAAGATCGGCAGTATTTCAATAATATTCCTTGACGAATATCAGGTCCAAAGCCGGGGTTTTATCGGAGCCGTTTCTAATATATTAAAATTTCTTATTGTTTCGTGCTTCTCTACTATCTTCAAATGATGGTAGCAAGCAACGTTTACGATTCAGGCAGCGAATTCTAGCGACGGGCGCAGAAAATATGTGTGTGATTTGCATCTAGAAATGTTGGTATTTGGAAAGAGAGTGTTTTATTTTTCAGTTTATTTATCACGCTTGACATTTTTTTAAAGGATTCTAGGTTAAATTTCGAGTCCGAGTTTCGTATTCTAAGTTTATTTGCAACACGAGAACACGTGAATTGGCTCGTTACCGAGGTTAGTTGTTTATTATGCTTATTAATGAGTGCAGTTTATACTGGAAAGCTATTCAGGGAATGGTTTACAAATAATTTCAATTATTGGAGGTACAGGGACAATTTAAAGCATAAATTTTCCGGGTGAGGATCTGGACCCAGCATTACTCCGAACGCTGTTTTGAAGTGATACAGTTGTTTTCATGTAAAAGTAAAATTTTCTGTAATTTTACATGTTCCATTTACAAAAAGAAAAAAAAAAGTGCACGCTCACGTTTCTTGCCTGGGACTCCAACACACACGCCTTAATCACAAGGATAAATTACAACGATAAGGGCGTTACTTCACCAGGTTAAGCACAGTGGTTTGAGACGATAAGAGCTCGATGAATTACTGTGGGCCCCGAGCCCCTTGTATTCGTCCTTAAGAGATAAAAAAAAAAAGCATTGTGGTTAATTTATATGCTTGAAAAGAAGAGGTATTCTTAATGTATGTTTATGTATAATTTGCAAAGATATCCAGCCATTTAAGAGGCGCGGTGGTTCATTGATTATGACACTCGCAGTCCAACCCAGTCGATACGGGTTCGATTCTCGGCGGAGTCTGGACTAGATTTTTCGCAAGTGGTAAACGTGGAGGACTCTGCCGTGGCATGTGGGTTTTTCCTCGGGGTGCCCCCGTTTTCTCCACCTCTTCATTCCGTCGCTGCTCCATGCCTCGTCTCACCTCACCTCGCGCATTGTCCAGGCTGATGATCCATTGGATTCCCCCCCCCCCCCCCTGAACACTCAATCATTTCTGATTTTCCTAATCATAGTTTTCCAAAATTACTAAAGTATTATTTTACTGCAGTGCTATAAATAATAGGACGTTTTTTTAACCAGAAATAAAATGCACACGACTAAATAAGAACGACAAAATTATTATTCAGCATCCAACCCACTGTTAAATAGAGCCGCAAGATAATCAAGACCATTCTAAACTTTCTGTTCGGCATTACAATTATAAATATACTAAAATTTATTAGAAAAAAATTAATTTGGCCCCTCCCTGAGCCTCATTCTGGATCCGCCCTTGAGCTGGTCGGTCCCTCGGCCGGCTCCTGGGAGTGGTCGCACCACCATCCACGCCGACCCTGCTTCGGGCGGGCAACCACGCGCCGAGTCGCATCTCACCGCCAGTGCCTGCCCGCCTCGAGTCGCTGAGGTAAAGTTTGAACTGCCCAAATTAGCACGTCGCCTTACAGGCTGTCGCCGTCATCGGCCAGCGAGGGTAATTACGTAACCCGCTTTCGTGCCGGCGAGGTCTCCAAGGACGAGCCCGCGTGGCGAGCGCGACGCAGTAAAGCCCCTCCGCGCACTGTCGAACCTCCACTCCCAACACCTTCCAGCATGTCGGCTCAAGCAATGACGTCGCCGCAAGCGACACCAGCGCAGCCATGTTAGACAAGTTGGGTGGCTTGAGTTTCCATCAAGGACGCGATATGTTGTATGTTGGATGGAATCAGCCGATCAGAATCGTGCTTAGCGGAAACGGAACTAGAGTCTGTTCCCGTCACATAACATAAACGATTAAAGAGTTTTTAAAAGGTGAAAATACTAAAATATTGTAAGTATGAATGTTGTATGCGAAATAATTTTTTTTTACGTGAAAAGCAAATGCTGTCGATTACTTCTTTTTTTAAAAAAAAAATCACAGAACGTAATTTTTATTATACCACGAGTTAAATTTATAGAGGTTTTAAAAGTTAATACATGCACAAAAATCGTGACTAGTTAAAAATGTATATATTTCAAAATAAGATTAAAATTGAAAGTTTGAAATAGCTCAGTCCAAAAGAATCTTTGATAGTGTGACTCGTGGAGCAATATTTAAAAAAAAAAATTGTAACCATCCTTAAAAATTATTGTTAAAAAAAATTGTAATGCACGATGTTCTTCCTTTTACTTAATATTTTTTATTATTGCATGTCCTTCCCATGGGCCCACTTCTCCCTTGAAAGACGGTGAATTCCGAAAAATCACCCTCTCCTACCCTCCCCCCCGCCCTCATTCACGTTTTGAGCTAGATACGCCCTTGCTGTAGGATGTTTGAAATACACTTCTTTTTTTAAACTAGATCCGCAATCCGTTCTGGATCTGAAAGAAAAAAAAATTCCTAATTCACGTCACGCGTACTGTTATGAAATTAAACGTTCTGTAAAAAAAAATATTCCGAAGTACTTTATCGGGGCCAAAAAGGGAATTTTTTCACTCAGACCTTCCAGCTCATTATGCAAGTAATCTTACAACGCGTGTCCGTTGAATCGTTACATAATTTCCAACGAAAAAAAAAATTATAGATGTATTAGGACATCCAACTTACGAGTGAATTTTTTTTACATGTAAATTTATCATCTGATTTAGTCCCCTTCAGTTTTGAGAAAAATACCAAATGGGTGGGATTAAAAACGACGGAAAAACTGCACACATGCCATCACGCCGTATTTGGTAATTCCTTACGGCTCGATATCACAAGCCATGTTGATTTTGTTTTTAATTTTTTGTTAAATATTTTATTTGAGTGGCCCACCTAGTCAAGGGTGCATGTGTGTTAGTGAGGCGGGATGTTAAGTGCGACGCTCGCTGGTGCTTCTGGCGCGGTGTGGCCTCTAAGCGCAATGCTGTGGACTGGCGCGCAGTCTTCTCGTTGTTCATTGGCCGACTACGATATTTGAGCGGTGACCGTAACATTAAGTGGCGAGTAAATAAAGATAAAAGTGAAATGCAAGTCCCTTAAGAGCTTTTCAAAATCTGTACCGGTTGTTTCATGGCAAAAAAAAAAAAAAACTCTGAGAGCAAACGTTTCAGCCTTTTCAACTCTACTAAAAATGTCGTTCAAAAACTTAATCCGGGAACAAAACTACTTATCCGCCCTCAGCTAATTCTTAAATGCTTTTCGTAAACAGACCCACTCGGATGTCTGGAGCAGTTTTCAAACTGCGTTGTTTTTCCCGAAGCTCTGCGCGCCGTGTAGGCGGGGGCCTTGAAGGGCTATTTCTGAAACTTAAAGTCGATAACTCCTTTGCATTCGTTGTTCTGCCACAAATATTTCCAACATGATTATATGCATGGGCGCAGAAAGTCTCGAAAGTCTTTCGTTATTATCATCATCCCTTGCGCGACATTTTACATCCGTTATATCACAAACACAAAGTGAATATCATACATAGGCCTATATTTCTGGAACAATGTTATACTATAGCGTGTATTAAAATTCATTTCTCTTTTTAACTTTGAACTCCATGAATACAAATTTAAGTTTTATTATGTTATTTATTCAATTGTTACAATTTTTAAAAATATTAACAGTAGTCAAAATACCGCACGTAAATTAAAGTGACTAGGTGCACCCACACATAAGCTTGCATTTGTGTGTGCTAAGTTCCCTTTTTAATTGAGCGAATAATATTGTCAAAGTGTAAAAGAAAAAGGAAAATAAAATTTAAAAATATTGGTTCTCTGTAAAGTCGGTTTACGGGCGATAGTTTAACGTGACAACGTCATAAAAAAACATTGATGAAATGATTGCATACTTTTATGAATAAAATTGAATCATTTTTATTGAATTATCACTATTTTGTATGGATACAAAGGAGTGAAATGAAATAATTAATAAATTTACTTTTATTTGCACTCATTAATTCAAATATGTTTAGGGCCTATTACTTTAACGAACATATTATTTTAACTATAACGCTTAAACATGTGTGATATTTAACTTCTTCCAATCTGTGTTATTCTGTTAACGATATGACGATGCTAGGAAAAGTAGGAAACGAATGGGAGTGTTTCAAGTTTAATGTGCGTCGAAAAAGTCAAATCGATGGTTGTTCCAATCGAGTGGAAGAGAGATAGATGCGGCGCAAGCGTACAATGAGCGTAACGGGACAAAGCGTAACGGGACAGTGAGTCATCATTTTTCGTGCGTGCAGCCGGCGTTCATCGATTTATTAGACATTGTCACGTCAAAAAAAATATATATGTTTATGTTGAAAATATCAGTGAAGGAACAAACAAGCGGAGTTAGAACGTTACAAATGAGTGTAACGATGAGCAGTGAAGGCAGACGGCGTGCGAGCGCGCCCAGCCAGGGGTTCCCTCCAGGGACGCAGGGCGGGTGTTTCCTCGGACTCGCGGCGAAGAGCGCAGCGCGGAAACGAAGCAGAGCTGCGCGATTAGGGACGTTTTTAATTCCACGGGTCACGTTCTGCGATTGCGCAACACGTCACATTTTCCGTTGGCGCGCGCGCGCCGCTGAAGATGGCGGGCGTGTTTCGTCAGGGCGTTTCAGACAAACCGGCTACAATAGGGAAAGTTCTCCCCCCCCCCCTCCTCCAGCAGTCGGCTGCTCGGCGGCCGAGCGCGCTATGGTAGGTGAGGTACCGGCGCGCGCCAGCGCTGCAATCGCCACAGCGCGACGGACGCGACGCGAACGGACTAATCTTCCAACAGATCATGTTCGTAACGACTGTGACATTAGTGTGACTGAATTATTGCAAACGACAGATTATCTTTCCTATTTCCAACGCCTTGTTGGCACGAACTTACTCGGAATTTTGTTTTCGTGTTGGTGATGCAGTCATTATTCTTGTTTTTGATAGGTTTTTTCTTTTACTGTTTTTTTTTTAAAACTTTCTTGTACAATTATTTTGCTGGCAAATATAAAATTTTGGCTAGACAAATTTTTCTCAGACATGACCTGTAAAACCAGCTTGTGAACATTGATGGCTGTCGTATACGTAGTGCAATGTATTGCCACGCGGTTTAAAAAAAAAAAAAAGAAAAGGGGAAAAAAAAACATGTTCTAAATAATGCGATATTTTTTCTGTCACGTCGCCTCATTTGCGTCATTGCAACCCCAACATAAAACCGTTGTTTCCCTGCCACCCTTAAGCCTGCTGGCACAAGTTCATCATTTAACATATACGCTCGCGACTGTCCTAAAGTCCCATTTGTAACATTCTGGAGACTATCGAAAGAATGAAAAAAAATTATTTAGAATTGGAACTTTCCTGCTTGGCTGATTATGGGACGTAATTATTATTTATCATTTAAGATTAATTTATGTGAATTTATTGCGGGAAATTTTAAAAAAATGTTTTCAACAAAAATAAAATGATATAAATGTAAGTTACATAAATTATTATTTTTTTTTTCATTTCCAACCATTCCTTCTATTATGACTAATTTTTGATGAGTTTAATTTTCATTTTGACAATATTACTGACTGCGGCAAGAGTTGCGACTGATTCAAACAGTTAAAAATGTACACGTGTGCCTTGCCCGGTACTCGAACTCAAGTTCAAAATCCGGCGTGAAAGGAACGAACGCGGGTGGAATGACGTGGTCTCGTACAGGCTCGAGGAACACGTATGCGCGGTCTGTGGCCGCCTGGACGAGCGAGCGTCTGTGTTATTTTGACGTTTCTGCTCTTAGTACTTGCATCAACACTCGCGCGCTACGTGTCTTATGCTTCAAATATACTTCACCTTTGGTTGTTTTCCGTTCTTTGTGTTTTATTTATTTTTTAATGGAAGACTTGCTGCTAATTAAATAATAAACCGTGTGTGCGAGTCTTTTGGTGCTCGTCAGAAATGTGTAACATATAACATCGGCAATGAGCATATTTGTGTGTTCTCGTGTCGAAAATACACTTATAAAACTAAACTCGGGCCTCGAACACGAAAATTTAACGTAGAGTTCTCTAAAATAATGCGCAAATTGTATTTTCAATTACATTTCTGGACGCTAATCACACATTCCTCACCCGCCGCTAAAATTCGCCGCCGGCGCAGATGTAGACTATTGAATCATTTGATTAGCAGACCAAAATTAAACCATATAATGAAAGAGCTCAGAGTAAAATGAAAAAAAAAAAGATTTGAAAAAATACTAAAACCCGGCTATTAAGAGGCCTATACAGACAGGGCGCAACTCCGCCAGCGGGTTCTGCGCTTACGACATCGTGCAAGGTGGGCGGGACAAAGCTGGAAGGAGGAGACGTGGATTGGTTATCTTGGCGGCGCGTCACTTCGACTGGGAGGCGGAGTGGGGGAAACACTTTCCACCCCGCCGGCATTCCAGCTTACAGTGTCTTTTAGGAAAGATCGCGGTGTTCCGTACCCGCTATCGCTCTGTCCTCGAGTCTCGTGTTGTCGCGGTGTCGAGTTACCTTCGAGGCACAGTTATTTACTATACGTCAGTGGATAAAGGCCGCACTTGGCGTTGTTTTGAGTGCATTGCCCACCAACCTCCCAATTCTCTCCCCTGGCCAGGTTATTTACACTAGACAAGACTATTGGCTGGAGTATTTCTTCTCAGAGATCTCTCATTTTCCAAGCTTTCGGAGCTGCACCGAACTTTCATTGCAAGTTCTATGGAGCTGTCAAAACTACGAAACTCATATCCATATAACGAATCAAATGCATTTTCCGTTATATTTAACCAAAAAATATTACATATTTTAATATCATAGTCGGAAATATGTAGGCCTACATGTTACCTAGTCAAAAATAATGCATACATAGCATAGCAAGTGCGCATACCTATGCATAAACAACACAGGTACGCATACGCGGACACATGCACACTTCTTTGCTGGGAAAATTTTCGTTTGTATTTTTAAACCTTGCTGACTAAGAAATTAAAATAGATTTGTGCCAATTATTGGCAAGCTATGATTTACTTAAATAATTAAGTTGTGACTTGAGTTATATAATAATTAATAATTCAGTTATACACTTGGGTCTGGTTATCCTTCAAGTTGTGTGCTATTACGTGTCCACCAGCAAAGAAGTAATATGATTACAATCAAATAAAGAATAATATTTTCCAAATTTTCAATTTTATACTATGTACGAACGTAGTTATATTATTACTGGGTTTCAGAAATAACGCATCAACAGTTTACATGATTTTTCACCCTTCCGGTATATATATATTTACAATTTCGTTCATCATAAAATACGTATTAGATTTAAATGTACGTACTAAACTACAATTTATCATACGACTACAAACGAATTGAAGCGTGCACTGATGCAACAATCAGTTAACAAACATTCGTACATAAAAATATGTTAGTTTCAACAACAGGTTGAAATGCATCTCTTAGCTCAACGAAGTCATAAACATAGTCACAGGTACTATTTGTTGCTGCAAATTGTATTTGAAGTTTGCAAAATTACGGAACTAGTCGTCTAAGTCATCCGAAACGTGGTGACGTTATGAGGCAAAAATCTTAATTTTGTTCACCCGGACTTTCCCCATTCTATAACATGAAGTGAGTATACAGGAAGATGTGTGGCGTTTACGGTGAGTGACTAGTGTTCACAGTTTTTATTCCAAACGTACACAAACCAGTTGTTTGTGAATAGTTTTTTTGTAATAATGACGCGATAACTTAGCATGTCATATCATGTATTTGTAACTCTTTATTCCTTTACAAATAGAATATTTTCAACATTGTCAATATCAATTATTAGTGATTTTAAAAAGAAGTGTGGTAAGGATCATTGTGCCAAAATGCATTTTCAATACGGCACAGAATCATGTTATTTTTTCTACCTTGTATTTTGTACATGTTTAGATTGTTTACAATTTGCTGTTTAAAATATTTGTATGCATCTCCACCCAATAACTGTTCAGAAAATAACAATCATCGATTTATCTGTACAAATTATTTTTGGCTTTTCTGAAGAAAAAAAAGTTAATGTATGAAGTTGTACAAATACATCTTCTTTAATCAAATATAATTGAATTTGAACACATTTACACACCACAAAGACAAAAAACATATGAGTTTTTGGATACAGTTGAGTACATTTAGATGGTCTGCTTTTACAAGCATAATTTAACAGCGCACTGAGTTTAAATTTTCTTATATAATAATGTTATATCGCAATAAATACTTTAAGAAAAAATACTTATTATATTCCCACATTTTTAAGAAGATACGCTACAGAGGTAATTAATGAGCAGCTGAACAAGTCTTGACAGCAGCAAATTTTTTTCTTGCTCATTTTTCAATAGCGTCAATAATGTATGGAGGGTCTCGAATTTCCATGCTCCTCGTATGCCTAGGGTCCACCAGTTCTGGCAAAATGCAGTTATAATAGAATTTTTTTAAGATGTGATTCCATTTCTTGTTTCCAAAAATTGTCATCCCTTTCAATTCGAAATATTGCCATCTCTTTTTCCACTGATGTCCAAACACTAAAAATGCAATATTCCCTCTCTGAAATGTGCAGCTGTCCCTGAACTTGATAAAAATATGAATGTGTTTTTTCAGTTTCAGTTCATCTCTTTCGAAACTCAGATATCGGATGTTCCCTTGTTTAACTGCTGCAGTAACATCTATTTCAATTGGAGATGATGGACACTTAACTTCTGCAAGACCCTTTTCTCCAATAACACCTTCCGGAGTGGCACCCAAGAAAGGTAATTCCTTGTCAATGAAGAGTCCACTTTTTCCAACCTTATATTCCTTCTTGTTTTTCTAGTTGTTCTATAGCCATCACCTCAAACTTTTTACCATGATCAATTGCAGGCACGTTCAAAATATCGGAGGTATAAACAATTCTGCGAACTAAGTTCACGCAACTTGTTGATGCACGTCTACGACAGACTTTCCCGAAATTCGAAGCCGTTAGAATTTTTCTACGTGTTTCAAGCCATTTTCCGCTTCCTGCCTGGAGAATTGTGTCTCTCTCTAACTGTTGACGGTCCTCTTGTGTTAGTTGTAACCTACTGAGGAAAGCTTGTTTCTGTTCCTCAAATGTTTCTGGATCCATGTCAGGCTGTCATTGAGGACCATAGTGGATGTTTGCTGCTTTTGGAGTATCAAACCGTTGTCTTCCTTTACATGTTCAATATATTCATCCAAATGTTGATATTTTCTTGGAGTAATGAATACTGTTCGGCTGAAATCATTCATAAATATATTATTTTTGAATAACTTATATCTATTAATGTACCTAAAATCATGTTATATTTCTATGTGCATAAAATATGTATAGATTATTTTTTCCCAAGTTACGAATAAAACAGGAATATTGATAGCAGTAAAAGTACTTATAGTATCTGCAGTATTTTTAATAGTTTTTTTGTCCAATGTATGATGCATACTTTGAAAAGTCTTGCTACAATATAAACATTTTTAGTGCTTAAGTCAGTGTTCTTATGAATGCTGTTTATGTTTTAACTGGGGATGGTGTATCACTATTAAGTAAGGTCAAAAAAAGATGCTGTCTATTGTCACTAAATGGGGATAAGGTTTTTTACTGTATTCATTTTTTAGCCCTGTTTTTAGTGAAATTTCTGATAAAAAACATTTATGTAGTTTGAGTAGTTGTGTAATTTTTCAATTGAAGTATATTCGTAAAGTTTAATTATAACTTAACTGTAATTTTTTAACAGGTCAATATAATTAAAAGCAATATAATTGTCATTCAGCTAACCTGATTGCTTGTCTCTGAATTGTTGATACATCTACTGTCTACAGTTGTCTCATTCCTGTCCACCAGCTCGTTTGGAATGTCAATGGCTCCTTCGGTTTCGTGTAATAGTATAACTACCCGACCGTGTGCAAATGATACGACGGAAAAAAGTAAACAATTTTTCAGGAAATAGTTGAAGAAAGAAAAATAGCATGTATTAAAAACACTTTGTAATTAACTTATTTTTAAAGTGGGCTAAGGGACTTATATACACTGCCCATCTTAATTGTGCAGTAAATTGGTTACAGAGTAGTTATTCTCTTAATCTGATGTGTCATTTTCTCTTGAAGAAATTTCTTGTGCCGTTTTTACTCCCTGGCTGCCAATGTGACCTCGTGAGTCTCTACCTTCCGGAACTTGATAACTGCAGCTATCAAGTTTAAATTTTTTTTCCTGCAATGCATAAAATTTATCCTTTTTAATACCGACTTCTTTATTTTTTTGTGCAATAAATGACCTTACACTGAACAGACCAAAAATCTTATGTATATTTTGGCCAAAACATATTTGTTAAATTAATAGAACTGTTTGCGTTGCCAATCTTACTTTCTCTAAAATAATAACTTAGATTTGTTTTAAATAAAATGTAAACAGTTACTCACTTTGCCGGATAGCTTTCTTCATAGTACCTACACTACTTCATGCACTCCGGAAGTTATTTCGTTTTCAATCAGTGCTTGATGGCTGCAGTGAATTCTTGATAGGCTCTGGTTTTCCAATTCTTCATTGACATTGTTTTGTTTAGGTATAGTTTTTTTTCTGTGAATAAATAGATAATTAAGTGCCAAATAAAAAAAAAATGTACACATTACACATTTTAAAGGTTAATACTACAACGTTAATACAAACACATATTATATGCTTCGACTGTGAGGAGCCAGAGTTTGTTTCCCCCCCCCCCCCCCCAACCCAACAGGGTGCTCAGTCTGTCCAAACTAATAACTTATGGATGCATTACATATCATAAACATACATATTTAACCTATATATTTTAAATAAACTTTTCAATATGCGACTGTTCATCTAAGATAACTCAACATTATGGTGGGGAAGGTGTTGGAGGTGAGAGATCACAAGGTAGACTAAGTTTCGACTACGCAGGCTAATGAACGCCATCTGTATACTGTATGACATATTACAAAACAAACTGACCTTTGACTCCAGTATGCTTTGAGATGAGTAGCTTCATTTGTCTTTCTTGTTGCATAAATATAAAGATGATTCTTCTTTATTTTCTCCAGTTTCTTTTCTCATCCACTCTTGAAAAAGAAATCGTGCATAAAATAGTACTTCTCGATGCTGTTACAAAGCCAAATATCGATCTAACAAGGGGTAAAAATAACAGTCGCTCAACTTTTTCCGCCTACAGGTAACCTCCACTTGGCTCCGAGTATGCCTTACTGAGTCTTCTCGCCGCGCGATATGGTGGGCGTAGAATGGTTGAGGTTTTCTCTGGGAATAACTGCCTGAATCCTAGAATTTATTACTTCCGGGTCATTCCATGCCATTTCGCACTCCTGTTGACATCACCATCCCCGAATTCAATGAAACTTAGGGCTTTAACAGTACAGGTGCAGGAAAGTGAATTTTCAAAGTTACAGCCCCCTGTGAATAATACTTTTTATACAGCAGGGTTGCCAATTTGTGGAATTGTGTTAATGCCTTACTAGAGTAGTTTAGTGAACATGGCCTAAATCACAATGTTCTAGTGTTTGATCCCAGATCCATCCCAAAATGAAACTTATGTCACTTATAGCCAGTAACGAACTTCATAACATATTTTTTTTTTTCACATTTTTCAAAAATATACTTTACAAAATTTTCAAGGTCACAGGTTACATGAACATGACCTTGAAACAAATTTTTTTTAAAATTCGTAAAACTTATTTTTATCTCAAAGTACACTTTTCTAGCTTTCTATTGAGCCCTACATCAAGGTTCTCACTCAACTACAAAGGAAGTTACAAATATTTTTATTGGACCTCGCGCAGCAAAAATTCCACTTTTTCCACAAGTTGGCAACCCTGAGGTATAAAAAGTATTATTCACAGGGGGCTGTAACTTTGCTAATGCACTTTTCTGCACACCTACTGCTAATTTGCCGAGTTTTTTTTTTAATTCTGAGATGGTGATGCCAAAAATTATTATTTTCTGGTTGATTTGGCATGGAATGACCCTTCCCGACCAGGCGGCCTCAGTGGTAGACACTATTCCTGCGAATACATGTGCTTATCGCGATATCCGATACCCCGACGCGCTGACAAGGCCACCGAGCAGCCGTCAGACGAACTTCCCCTCCGCTGCCTTCACAGCAGCCGCTAGCCCCACTCCTCGGCTCCAGTCGCCGGCTGAAGAATACGCCGCGCGAGGGAGACACTTCCCGGCAGAATAAATGTGCGGAAATGCATTTCGTCGTAGAAGAATTCTGGGAGTTTTTCAGCGGTGACCTATGTATTTTTTTACACCATTTTAATCAACGATTGATACTCTATCGTTGTGTGTGTCTACTTTTTTTGTATGCATTACACACGATACATAAAACAGCTGCGAAAAACCACACATTCGGAAATATTTTTACCTATGTTACGAATTTTTAAAAGCATTATAAAAATCATAGATCGATGCATTCATCCTTTCCCTATACACGCAAAAAAAATGACAGTGCTATCTGTAATGGGAAGCTGCAAATTCTTCTTAACAAAAGGCCCTACAATCACGCCCTGAAGACTGTCTGTATAGGCCTCTTAACCTGATTTTCGACAAGATATTTTATTAAAATACTGCCCATCTGTTAAAACTCATTGAAAAGTTAATATTATAACGTTTCCCTTTGACTTTGTGAACTTTGGTTCGCGCCATCCGCCACAGATGGCAGCACCGCGGTTGTTACACATTTCCGTTCCTTGACTTCCGTCGCATTCACGAAATTACTCCCACCAAAAGCCGTGTACCGAGAGCTAAGATGATACACATACAAAAAAATGAATAATATGTGAGTTATTCGGACTCGTATTATAAGTGTACTTGCCACATGACAACACAAGAATGTGCTCGTTACCGAAGGTTAGATGTCACACATCTCTGGCGAGTACTGAAAGACTATCTCACCTTTTTTTAATATTTATTTTAAATTCCTCTCGCAAAAAAAAAAACACCTGTGTCTGCCACTGGTAGCGTTCAATAGGTTTTCGAAATAAGCTGTAGGTATATGCCGCCTATACATTATTTGGTCTGTCTTTTACTAACATAAATAATCGGGGACTATTGTAAAAGAGAAGCCTAAGATGTACATCAAGTTCTGTCCCTGCCCGAACACGCCCGAATATTCACCTTCGGCCAACCTCGGGATTTGTTTTATTTTTGCGCAGGAAAAATGAATTCAAATTATTAAAAGTGGTCCGTTAGGTTAACTACATTAAAACACTATTGACGGTTAGTTAGGTTAGTGTAGCTACATTAAAATAAACAGAGAAATATAAATATATATATAAATGAACCCGAGGTTGGCCGAAGGTGAATATTCGGGCGTGTTCGGGCAGGGACAGAACTTGATGTACATCTTAGGCTTCCCTCTGTAGAATGAACAGGAAACGCTACAACACGTGATTGTTCGTCGCGGGTGCTCGTCTGAACAGCCATGGGAAATGGGAAATGGGACGAGCCGCCGCGAGGTGGAAGTGGTGCTCGGGAAACGAGACCGCGAACGGGAGACAGGGCCGGCCGCGGGGGCGAGGCGGGCGAAAGTACGCGCCGGCCGGGCGGTCGGGGGATCGAACCCGGGTCGCGGCGGGAGAGAGCGTGCTCCGGTGTTTGCACGGGCCACCGCCGCTAAGTGGGCCTGCGGATCTCGCCGTCCGTCCGTCGCCTGCGAGCGGTTCGCGGTCACGGGCAGCCGCCCTTGTCGCGCGCCGCGGCCCGCCGTTCCCATCCGTCGAGAGATACTCGTGTCGGGCCTCCCCCCCCCCCCTGTTATTTAACGCACTTTTTTCCAAACCCCACAGTTTATATATATATGTGCGTGTGTGTGTGTGTAGGTGTGTAGGTGTGTGCAGGGGCGAAGCCAGGGCGAACCAAATCTTTAATTAATTTCTTATTCATCACTCAAACAAACTTCATATTAAAATTAAAATTAATAAAGTTTTTACCATTACAATATTTAAATTTAAGTACCGAAAACTGCTAAAGTAGAACGATTTTAATGTGCGGGGGCGAAGCCAGGGGGGGGGGGTGGTTAGGGGTTCAACCCCCCCCCCCCCCTTAGCCCCAAATCTTTAATTAATTTCTTATTCATCACTCAAACAAATTTCATATTAAAATTAATAAAGTTTTTACCATTACAATATTTAAATTTAAGTACCAAAAACTGCTAAAATAGAACTATTTTACACCTTAAAATCCAAATTTTCCCGTGAGAGGACCCCCGGACCCCCCGCTTTAATACGGGGGGGGAGCCATGCTTCGTAACACCCCCCATACACAAATCCTGACTACGCCACTGGGTGTGTGTGTGTATGTAGGTGTGTGAGCGAGTGTTTCAGTACTCGCCAGACATGTGTGACACCCAAACCTCGGTAACGAGCAAATTATTTCACGTGTTTCCACGTCGCAAACGCACTTACAACACGAGACTCGGGTCTTGGACACAACAAAATTTACGTAGAATTACTTAAAAAATAATGCCGAGCGTAAGAAATATTCGAAATTTGTGTTTTCAACTACGTACATTTTCTTGACGCGAAACACATGAAGTTTTTCGCACTCGCCGCTAGAAATCGCTGCCGGAGCAGCTGCGTCGACTGTAGAATCATTCGATTTGCAAGTCGAAAAGTTGAAATACATAAGTATATAATGAAACGACTGCGATAAAAGCGAAAAATACTTGAAAAATACTGAACCCCGGCTTTTTACCTGATTTTTGACAAGAAATTTTATTAAAACACTACTCAACTTATTAAAATTTACTAAAAAAATTAATACTATAAGTTTTCCTTTAGGTTTGTTAAGTTAGATTCGCGCCATCCGCCGCAGATGTCAGCACCTTGGCTACACCAGAGATTAGGGAAATATACAGATAGAGCGTAAGGTTTTTCCATCTTCACGAAGCAACCGATCGACATGATTTTTTTTTCATATTATAATTTATGGCCCGGAGAGTGACATAGACTACATATAATTATGAAATACTACCCCTAAATGAGTTAAAAAGGGGGTAAATTCTGTTCTATAATATAAAATCATAAGAGGTAGGTCACAGACAGACAGTGAGTTTGTGTCATTTTTCTGTGTCTACCACGCGGTTATATAGCAAAGTCTGGCAACTTCCTATCCTTCTCCTTGGCGAAACCATCCGCTTAGTGAAGCTCGCGGCGGCTAGCGAACTAAAGGCGCAAATAACCGTGTGTTCTAGAACTTCGTCAATAGATGGCGTTGCCCTGAATTTGTAACGTGCTATCGTTTGGTGCGTCCGTCACGTCTTTCCTAGGGTTTACCTGCCTTCCCACAAAATGAAGCTGAATATTTCCGTCCCGGTATTGCTGATGCTTAGCCTTGATGCACCGAGATTGTGCAATCAATGGGACTGTAAAAATCAAAAATTTTCCGTTTTTCAATTATTTCCTACAGACTTGAAACACGGTAGTGGTGTTCCTTATATTATTGTGTGTTTATCCCGCACAACGCCGGGTGCTTCAGCTAGTAGTTTGTAAAGTGAACTAGTAACACCCACACGCATGGGCGCAAATCTGTAGGATTTCCAGGGGGGGCCCGGGAATGATGTGGTTTAAAAATTTTACGCTAGAGGTCAACCGAAACAAGTCTTCTCTGGCTGATAAGCTCGTATGTTATACACTTTATTTTTACGTAAGTGATATCAACAATAAAGCAGAGAAACATATGTTTTAGTAATTATTAATTAATGACTATAAGCAGTGATCTCTCAAACATGTTTGAATAATTTGCTAACCTAAATACATAAAATATCCATGAAAAAATATATAAAAATAATATACGTGACTATAATGCATATATATAACACCCCACCCATACATTACCATTTTCCAAAAGTGTTTATTCTAATTTCAATTTAAAAATAAATGATTAAATTAAAATAAAACAAATATTTAAGGGGGCTCCCATACAACAAACGTGAAAACAGAATAAAATTTCACAAATGATGTATTTCTGTTGCCGCTATAACAAGAAATACTAAAACAGAATAAAATAAATATTTAAGTGGGGCTCCCATACAACAGACATGATTTTTTTTGCTGTTTTTAAAGATAATGGTACGGAACCCTTCGTGCGCGAGTTAGACTCGCACTTTGTCGGGTTTTTTTATGCCACATCACATAATTACTGCGATTCAAATGCTGTTCGTGAAATTCTTAGTTCACAGTTTTTGATGCGCCCTAAAAACCCAAAGCGCCAAAGCTAATAAACGGATCAACATCAAAAGAACGATCGAATCATATTAAAACCCTTAAAGACTATTTTATTTAGTAAAGGCATCAACCAGGTAAAAAAGAAAAAAAAACTTAATGACACAAATGAAAAATCTCGGAGATAGAACTATGAAATTTATCCTTCAGCTAATTGAACTACATACATTTCTCGGCTTATATTTAGTATAATCAGTGTTTTGGCAGTGAATTATTTAGTTAAAATATGCCGCTTGATTAGTTATTAAAGAGACGCGTTTGCTTCCTTATTAACTTAAATACGGATTTGTAACGTTTAAATACTTCTTTCTCACTCTTACTTCTGTTTACTCGTGCAGTGTTGCAGTTATCAAATAACAAATGTTATAAAGTGATTATCGGCCATGAATTGTGAAAATTATCGATTGATAATAAAAGGGGAGTGATTTTAAATTCCATATTGACGAGGAAAAAAATTATTCCCTGTTTATTCACATGTAACGAACAGAGCAGCTAGCCTTACAGAATGAAGATGAGCTAAAAAATTCCAGAAAATGGTATATAAGTTTCAGTTCGTAAATAAACTAAATTCTGCTATAATTACTGTTAAAGTATTAAGTTGTTTATTTACTGGAAAAAATATTACAAAATCACTTAAATAAAACATATTACTTAAATAATAGTCACTACTTATAAAACAATCAAGCTTACCAGGTGAGAATCAGATTCTGTTTTCCGTGTCTTCCGCGTCACGAACTTATCCATGTTGATGTTTGCCAAGAAAGTAGAAGACTGGCGCACACGAGAGCAAAACCACTTTAAAAACAGACTACCTGAAACCTATAATACTGTCGTTTCAGAGGACAAGGTAGTGTGGGTAACAATGGGGAGGAAATGCTAACGGAACCTTACCCTAGCTTCGTCCTTTGGAATGAACGGCTTCTAGGAATTAAGGGTTTCAAAGTTCTAACTGGAAAACTCCATACCATGGCTTTCGCAGAAGGGGTAAGGGAAAATAACTACGGAACTCGAAAGTATGAATGTAAAGCATGTCAAAGTGTCTGTCGTCGTTGTAAATAATAATCTGATATATATATTATGTGTACACCATTAACTTTAAAATCACGAAGTGGGCCCCCCCCCCCAAGGGGGGGCCCATTAATTCCAGGGGGGGCCCGGGCCCCCCTGGCCCCCCCGGGATCTACGCCCATGCCCACACGTAAGATAGCATTTGTGAGTTTCATTATTTCCCATAAAACATAGCTTATAATGTAAACTATGTAAAATAATAATAAGTAAATAAAAAAATCAAAATGATGGCTTACCTCCTACACTGTCAATCAGATCTATTTTTAACTCCAGGATGAAGTTAAAATCTGAGCAAATGTGATCCCGAACTGCGCAGCTGCATAATGCTCACGCTCATGTTTATGTTTTCGTTTAGCGCCTTGTCTCGCTGCACTGTACCTCTCGGTGCCAGGCCGATAATCCCTCTCACGCCGTCGGCACGGCAAGGTTAAGGTGGGTTCACGAGTGAAAGAAATAAAAGTAACTTATATAGGCTATCATGGTTTATGTGCACAAGATTTTATCGTCATGATTTCGAAACTACCGAATTACAACTACGCGTAGTACGGTCGTGCCGATTGGAGGGAAATTTATGTATTTAATTTCTGCTGCGGACGCACAGCGCAACAGCCAAAGACACTAGAGTAGGATAGCATTTTGTAACTTTGATGGGTGTTGGTAACTGTTCATTATTTACGTGTCATATAGTGGCAATAAATTGTCGTGTAATTACATTTCTGAGAAAAATGCTGCTTTAAAATTAAGTCATCGTAATTATCTAAATACATAAGTGATCCACCATAAATGAAGCATACATAAAAAAACCCTACTATTTTTAAGTTCCTAAAATATTGTTCACTACAAGTGGTATACTTTCTGTGGCTGGTTCACGGTTGAGGAGCGAGGAGACGGTCGCCATCTTGTATTGTTGTGAGGTCACGGCCGCCATCTCGGATGACCTTGACATTAACCTTAAACTTGTTACTGACCTTTTACCTTGATCTTGACCCAGGCCGCCATCTTGGATGATCTTTTCCCTAACCGCCATTTTGTATTCAGCTATTTTGTATTATATAAATTTCCACCATCTTGTATTCTGATATCTTGGATTTAATTGTATTGTTTTTGAGACATTTCCGCCATATTGGATTATGACATCACATCCCCATCTAATTTTCTTCTGCTGTAGGATTTCATAATTTTTTTCAGTTAAATTTGTTACTAGAACCATTCGCTATTCTTGTATTCCACCATTTTTAAAAAAATATATTAAAATTTAATTTTAATAATAAAACGCACTTACATCGTGGACCTTGCAGTTCTCTGTTCCGAAATCCGGTGAGGTCATTCGATTAAAAATGGCGACGAGTACTTCAACAATGAAGGCTATCTGGTGTTACCAGTTGGCATTACTGTTGTTGTAGGTGATAGATCAGACAAGGCCCAGGAAACTTCAAGTACTGATGGTGCAGGTGTATTGGTTATTTCAGCTTCCAAGTCCGAGTAAGGGCACTTACACACGGGCGACTTTCTGTCGCAGCGACTGAGCGACAGAAAGTCGCGGCTTGCACACGACCTTGCACACGAGCGTCACTTCTGTCGCAGTATCAAGAGAGATTTCGTAGATTAAGCATGCCCTCCTGTTCTCCTTGTTCGGAACGCACGAGTTAAAAGAAAAGAAAAACAAATTAAGACAGCAATGTGTGCATCCGCTAGTAAGTCAGCGACTTATTCAAATCTTTTCATAAATAAAATTTTCTGCTTTCTCTTTCTTCTCTTCTACACCCAGGTAATCCCAGTTTGTGATAACACTCTTTACAACTGGGTCACTTATAAGAACGAGCACAAACAGCTGGCATAAGTACGAAGACACAATGCCATTGCCATGGGTTAAAAAAAAAGCTCAGGACTATACTTACGTCCGCACAACATATGTTGAGAGAGATAATTTACCAGCAAAGCCAAAGACTCACGAACACGCCAATATTAACTTAAGACACATCGGCAGGTTTTGGCACGCACTGGGTGGCATACGTAAAGTCTGAAAAAAAAAGGTCGCGTACTACGATAGTTTCGGTAATTTGAAACTACCTCCAGAACTACGTCGGTATCTTGGTGTGACTATGCTGTGTTACAATTACAAAACCGAAAAGTCACCTAATCAAACTGCAGTCACTTGCGCCTTGGCTTTTTGACTATAAAATATAAACATTATACCTACGCAGTACTGATAAATAATTAGTAATTCCTATAACACTTACTTGTCAGGTAATAGTAGAGCTGTGAACAGTTCATTCTCATCTCTAAAACTGTAAGGATAATGGTATATTGGCCTCGCAGATTTTCAGACTTATAATGCCATACAGAATATCGATAGGGATAATAGCAAAATCTACATCCTGAAAAATTATGAGATCGCTCAAGAGATACAGTTACCTGTCGGCTCTTACGAAATTGACGATATTGCAAATTCCATTTTTAAAAACGTTGACACCAGATGTAGACTTCCAAATGCGGGGTAATCCGAACATGAAAAAAAGCATTCTATCATGAAATGAAATCCAAGATGACGACCTCTAGCAGACTAAACCAAAATGGTGAACATGATGTCCTAATTCAATATGGCGGAAAGTTTTCTAAAACAAAATTTCGGAATTAAAAATCGTGATCGAGGTCAAGGTAATCCATAGTGGCGGCCAGGGTCAAGGTCAAGGTCAAAGTTCAACGGCAAGTTCATCTAAGATGGCGGCCGTCCCTTCCCTCCTGAACCGTGAAACAGCCGCAGGACCGACAAAAATATATTACTTCTACAAATTTTGCATAACCCATAACCTAATATCATTTATCATTGAAAAATGGTATTTAAAGGTGCTAGGGTGATGGCAAGGGGAGGGGGTGGTTAGTTGCCCTCCTTCCGAAGTGAGGTAAAATTTTTAAAACAAGGAGCAAAAAGCTGTAGTTGGAGAAAATTCATAACTAATTTGCGATGACTGCTCGTCAGCTTTCTTGGACGTGTCGTACTTAAAATATTTGTTTACTAACACTATCGACAGATTACATCGGTTAATATTAACGCAGATGAAAACAATCGCGAACCGATTTCGCACAGATTGGCGTGCACAGTCGTGTGCATTATCTTCTGTGCATTTGCTTATATTGTTTGATTGTGAACCCAGCTTAAGTGCACGATGTCGCATGTGGCGTGCTAGTTCGACGTCCACCATATTTACAAGATCCCACCACTTTGTGCGTTTCTACACGTACCAATTAAAAATGATTAAAAGCAATTATAACCTACACAATACGCTATGAAAACTCAAGAATTAAAAAAAAAAACTACGTATTTGTAATCAACATCTTAGAATAGGTATGCTCTTTTTCATTGGTAGTTTCGTCGTTCTCCGTGCTTTATGATATCCTGCGAATAATGTGCATGTGACCAACTTGAGATGAGAAAAGGCACGTATAGGGTTTTATGTTGCATAGTTGTGTTCTTAAAGACTTACCGCAACATTACCACAAATAACATAGAGCGAGCTGCAAACCACTTTAGTACCGACTCTGTGCTCGAAATCAGACACGTTGACTAATTGCTTAGATTAAGAAAATATCAAATGTAGGCCATTTTTTCCTCGGATTTTTCCAAACCGTAATTTGGCGTACAAACAATTAGGCTACGAAACCCAGCCACATCTCTACGATTTCGACATGAATACTAAAGAACGGCGTCACTAAATGACGAAGTTGCTAGGGAAGAGAAGAGTCTTGTCCTTTAAAGTAGCATCCAATAAAATAAGTTGTAATAAACTACGTGCTGATAAATGCCCGCAGATAACCACGTTTTATGTAGCTACACGTACGGCTAGTTCATTTCGTCCAGGAGATTAAGCATGCTCTACTTGATTTATCGACACTTCTAAGTTACATTTTTTACTTTATTAGCGTAATCCCTAACGTTCAGTGAATTGGCGTCATTTTAGCTTAGTCACACCAACATGATTTTTAAAACAATAAGAAGTAATTGTTGTTGCTAAAACTCCAGACATGGCACGTAATTCACATAAACGGCTTGCATCAAATCGAGAGCCTCCTTAGTATCAACTCGCTTCATGTTATTTCTAAGTAAACCATATTACTTTAAAATTTTCGCCATTTAAAGCCACATTTTTCAGATAGGAGTTAATTTTTCCTGCGTTCCTTTGATAAGGTGAATAATCTTTGGCTAAGCCTATCACTTCCTTTTTTTATCGCCGTAAAAGAGTTGGAAATTAAACCACCAGTACCATTACAAACAAATCTGTAGGCGCGTGAGCATCACAACAATAGAGCAATATTTACTATGTTTTTTTTTAATGGCGAGACGTGTTTTCTGTAAATAATAAAGAGCATGTTAATTTTTTTATCATCGGGAGAAAAGAATACTTTTGTACATCACAACATAGAATACAGACGTGTAGTCCACATTATTAAAAGTATATATATACAAGGTACGGAATGTAAGTGTTAGTAATTATTCATATAGACCCTAAGTATATTTCTTAATATTAAACTTTAGTATTCTTTCTATTACCGAAGTTGAATATATACTTGCTTCAATTTTATTTATTATTTATTTTTATTTTTTCAGCAATAAACCTATTAGAGAACAGTTACGACTTGCATTAATTTGCTATTTTAAAATACGTACATTTTAAATTCATTACAAAATATAACGTTTTAATTTCTAATCACAATAAAATTTCCATAGTACTATGTCATTGTGTTAAATCTATACTAATATTATAAAGCTGAAGAGTTTGTTTGTTTGTTTGTTTGAACGCGCTAATCTCAGGAACCACTGGTCCGATTTGAAAAATTATTTCAGTGTTGGATAGTACATTTATCGAGGAAGGCTATAGGCTATATTATATTATCAATAACATTAGGGATCCTTACTAAAAGTCCAATTCAGTATCAAATGCGTTGGAGGGGGTTAGATACAACATACAGTACACGTACGAAGTATGTGTCGACAATGCCGCAGGCGCTACAAGTATTTTTTTTCCTATTGCCTATTAACATTATTGCCACGCACTAGATGCCTTATCATTCTTAATTTTCCCATACAAGTAAAAAACACCCGTGTGATATTAACAACGAAGCAATCAGTACCCTCATAAGAGTTCAATTAGAAGGCCTATTATTTAAATACTTTTTATCACTTTAAATCGCAAACCTAAACTATTGTTTTTTTCCTCTCTCTCTGTTTAATTTGTTTTTTATTGCCTTTTTTTTTCAAGTATATATATTTTACAGACTTGAAACTTCACAGTAATGACATTTTCCGAAAATTAGATCCCATGGGTGGTTAAAACCAGGCAACAGTGGGTACTTTGTCTGCATGAGAACAGGATTTTGCATTGTTCATGCCTTCTGCGTCTCCATGGCAACGGGCATCGCGCGGCAGTGGCGTACCCACAACGAGGGGCATGTATAATGAGCGGCGCAAGAGTGATCTGCCTGTATACTGCCGTAGCGAAGTACAGGTACATCAGTTGTACGTTGCGTGCACGAGTCGGGAAACCATCGGTGCTATTCATTTTCTCTCCGGTACATTATACAGCATTGTAATAAATTTTCTCTGAATTTTTTTTATTTACCATTACTGTAAATGGGAGATGTGGCATAATTTTTTTTCCATTAGTATAGCTGTGCGAAGCCGGGTCGGGCAGCTAGTAATATATATATATATATATATATATATATATATATATATATATATATATATATATATATATATATATATCCTACATCGCTTGTGAAAGGTTCACGTTTTGGAATATCACGCTTATGACTTCGGAGGTCCACCTTTCAAATTCGTCATCTCAGATTCACTTCCGCCCTGGTATAAGTATAGACTCAAAATTTGTGGCTGGGTCTCATACGCCATGTTGATTTTCGTTTGTTTTCATCAGTTGTTTATAAATGTATGTTCGGCGGCAGGAGCCAGAGTGTGGTGCAGAGGTGCCGACCGCCATCTTGGACTGTGACGTCATGGCGGTCATTCTAGATGACCTTGATCCAGCCGTCGACTTGGATCCACCATATTGTTTTCCGCCATTGTGTTTTCTGCAATTTTGTTTCCCGCCATTTTGAATTATGCTTAGGATGCGCATCCAACTTCAGGCAGCATAAAACCAACCCATAATGCTGCGATGCATCCATGTAACATTCGACTGTGACATCACACCATGCCAAAACAAGTTGCATTGCTCCGACTAGGACAAGCCATGTTTTTAACAGCACTTATACGAGGTGGGTGGCAATTAAGCACTCTTAGCCAATTAATGTTCTTTGAATTCATCAACTTTAGCATAGCATCCTGGTAAGCTCCCAACCAAGTGTATTAATGCCAGACCACACAATACTGCTGCCGCCCAGCCACGAGGCCATGTCTTGCCATGAATAGTGATGTGTGAACTAACACACACAGTATTGCACTAGTTGGTGCCCTGGCCCACCATCTGCACCATCGGTAGGACGATAACTTGGGTGAGAGCAGTATTAATATTAGCATTTAAAAGGTGTTTAAAATGCCCAGAAGGCACCAGGCTAACTCAATGCTAACCGAATTGGAGTGCAATCTCAATAGCCCACATGTACTGACGGCTGTCCAACTGCCTGCCGGGATAATTTGCTGAATGAGCTAGCCCAGAGTGCTAACCAACGAATTACCGTGCGCTGGTACACGAGAGTGGGTATTGGCCACTGACTGAAGTCTGTGGCTCGCAGTCGGTACATGCTCCCCGAGCTGTTAAGGCCACTCAGGATTCCATAATTCGGGAATGAAAGAAGACTGTTGTAAATACTAAAGTTATTTGTAACTACACGACACTGTACACTGTGCTTTTTCAGTTCCTTAGCCTGTTGTGTGCTTGAGCAGGGACTCATCTCCATGCACTATAGACATGGTACAGTTTGCACGAGCAGGATGACGACCGTGTAACATTACCGAAGATTGTGGGAACTGGGCAGTGTTCTTCTTCGCGAGTTTTAGAACTGATGTTGATAGAGAGTACGGTATCAGAATGTCTAAACGTAAGCATGGTTTTAATTTACTGAACTACTTCACCAAACGACCAAAGCCAGGAACTAGTTATGATGCTGAACATGAAGGAAGCGGCTTGCAGGGAATTGATAGATTTCTCATTTGTGTGTCAGCTACTATACGGTATTTCAAGTAATTGTCCATTTTTTTATGTTGCTCTTCCGAGAAAAGGGCCTGTAAACGCAAACAGGAGAGCACAGACCCTGTTTTTTTTTTTTTTTCAAGAAGCCGGGAAGTATTAGGATTAAGCACCACTACCAATACAATGGAGAGGGCGGACGTCTTTCTCGGAAGAGAATCGTCAAAACATGGACAACACAGTAAACCTGCAGTTCATGATGATGGTTAGATGCGTGGCAGGAATGCAGGTGGGACAGAGGTACTTGTGATATCACGTGGCTCTAGTCTCCAGAGAGCATACATTACTGTGCAATACAAAAACATTAATTCACATTTTTAGACGAATAATTCCTACCACAGTGCAAGCACGACCCAATGATTGCGTGCATGTCTTCACAAGTATCTCGCGATGAGTAAACAACTGTTTCCCTGCGCACATTTTCCAGGAAATGGTCTGTCAGTACAGAACCCAGTCCCCAACTCACCCAAGCCCAAGAACGTCGCCAGCCGATAACCTGGGGGGGGGGGGGGGAAAGATAATATATGGAGCCATGCTTTAACAGTAGATTATAGCAGCGCAGACGGAATACTTGGAATGGAATAAGTGAAATCATTCGAGTTTCGACGTACGAGACTTGCTTGATCGTTCAAACCAATCATATTGCCTTGTCGTGAAGGTTTTTTTAATAATGTACCACGAACATTTCATTTAGCATGTCAGCAATATGTATCATAAACTGTAGTTGACAGAACTGATGCAGCATTGTTAAATATGAGGCTTCCGTTTCCTGGAAGGACAGACGGAACATTAGAACAAGTCGATTTTCATAATTCCTTCAAATGCAGTGACACAATTCTTTTACTGATGCTGTGTATTAATTATTTACTTTGCTATGTATTATACTAGATTAGATTTATACCAAAAAAAATATTCCTGAAAATTAGAGACTTCCAAAATTACTATAACCAGTAAAAGATTTATAATATATTACCTTTAAAGTGTGTAATGTGCGAACTTTAACACAAGTGTAAAAAATTGTAGTTACTTCATTTCGATATATATTTTTCCTTTCCTTTGGCTTCGGGACTTCAGTAGTAAAGACTGGTGATCGCTAGGGACACCTGTATTTCGCGAATACATTTCGTGTCAAGGTATTTCACAAAATACTATAGCTTTTCTCCTGTGGTTATTGTCTGAGGTAAGGGAGTGGTGTCGTCCCGCTCTTGACGGGGCCAATGACAATGTGGTCACCGTACTGCTGCACCCTCACGATTTGCCATGACTCTTAGAAAAAGCTACAGTGTTTTGTGAAATACCTTGACATGAAATGAAATCGCGAAATACAGGTGTCCATAGTGATCGCTGATCAGTGTTATTGTAGTATTACATTTGTAGTCTGCTACCGTGAATAACTTTAATATTTTACAAATTAGTTTGTGTTATATACAAACTAAGAATTGTTTTTGCACTACGTTTATCTCAATTTTTGCATAATTTTGGACTGTATTTCTGCAGTTTTAACTAGACATTATATGTGTGAATTTTATACCCTTTATTTTTACTCGTAGAGTGAACTTAATTTGTGTGTGTGAATGCAGTATAAAGCAAACCATCATTGTCATTGATTTAAGTTGCACAGAATGTGCATGCTATGATTCTCATGGTATTAAAATAATACTGATTTTGAGCGGACGAGACCCTGGGTTTGATAAAGGTATCTTTGTTTGATTCTTGTCTAAAACAAAATTTAATACTGTACTAAAAATTATTCTTTTTTCTACCAGCAGTATATTCAATAATTAGATACAAAAACTTCTTAAATAGCACAAATTTTCACCTAGAAATCCAAATTTTCCCGGGAGAGGACCCCCGGACCCCCTCTTTAATTTTGAAACAGGTGTTCCTTCATAAAAAAAAACTTAACCCCCCCCCCCCCAAAAAAAATTCCTGGGTGCGCCTCTGGCACGATGGGTGGGGGGAGGGAAGAATAGTGATAGCCCCCCTTTGCCCATTTTTAGATGTTGGAAATTTATTTCCAAAATATCAGTGAAAGCAGTATTTTATTTTGAGTGATGTGAGGTGAGCTGTTACAACACCTTCAGTTTCAATTGTATGATAATCACATTACCTACAGCTTTTTCTTTAGGCACATATGTCAGAATGTGTTAGTCCCAATAGAAATGTCAGTTTTCTCCAAGCCTCTAGCCAAGTACCTAAGTACCACTGCCATTTATAGAGGTCTGGCAACTTCCTATATTTTGCCTTGGGGTATCTCGTCCGTTTAATAAAGTTCGCAGCGGCCCGCGAACTATCGACACTAGTAAAAGTAAAACCCAATATCGTAATAGGTCAATATGGGAAACTCTAGTCAATTAGCATTGACGAAGCGCGAAACAATTTACAGCATTGATTTCAAGCTTTAAATACATATCTGCACTCCACTCCTCTAGGTTCGCTGGTATTACATGTATCGCATATTTCTTACCAGTTTCCTTTTTTTTTTTTTGCTATTACAATAGTTGATAGAACCCATTATTAATAGTTTGTTAAATGGTAGTTTCTTATGTAATATTATTAAATTTCTAATTCTGTCTCAATTTTTGAAATTGTTTTTTATATTAGTATTTTTTCATTCGTTTGAGTGCTTGGTAAGAGCTTAATCTGTACCAATGCCTTAAAATTTCTCTGCATTTGTAGCTGTACTGTGACGCCGTCCCCGCTGCCTGATTCCTGAATTACTAGATTTAGAATGTGTAATTTTATCTCGAGGGCGGGGTTCTTTGCCACGTGGCTGCAGGCAGGGATGCGTCGACAAAGGACCCGCCGGGCTGTTTAGGCCACCCAGGACGCCTCGATGATTAAGATAAAACACTTGAATACAACTGAATTTATTAACACGTCAAATGGTACATGGCGCTGTCACGCAACTGGCCGTATCATTGTCTACCTTTTAATCTCCGCACACGCAGCCCTCGAATGGCAGTACTGATTAACATATTGCGGAAAACAGCGAAATACACAACAAGAGGTTGCAGGCTGTCCTGAGACGAGCGATACGAAATATGGCGTCGCGTGACGTGTCGGGAGGCTAAGGTTAAGAATTCGCCGGATGGCGGAGAAGTTGAATACACAAGACTAAATAATTAAAATGCCTATAAATTAACCTAGAGAATTATGGAGTTGCAAAGTACATGTGGCGGATACTTCCACACTTAACACGCCCCTGGCACAGGCAGACAACACACGCGGCTGATAGCCGAAACTAACACTAGAATTACCACTGTATGACTAAAGCCTGACATGGAAGCGTTCTGAGGAGCGCAGTGAATCTGTTAAAGAAGAACAGTTCAGGTTGGATTGGAAATAGTTACCAGAGTTCCGTCCTCGCTGTGGCGTAGCGGACACGAATACTGGGCGTGGGCGCGGCAGTACTGGAGGCACGGAGAACTCACACGCGACAGTTGCACACCCCAGAAATTGAGTCGTTAAAAAATATCGCTGAATGCATCTAGCTACTAATCAGCCCCGCGTGGGCAAAGTCCAGACTCCTAGCGGAGTTACTAAAGCGTGAAGCGCGGGCCCATCGGCATGGTACCTACCCTTAACAAAGAGAAATTACCTAACACAAGAAAATGTTCATGTCTGAGCCACAGTCACTTATTTAAGGACCGCGGGAAACATCGCACGGTCGATTTTAGGCCGGCCGTGGAACGGATGAAAACGGATTAAGAAAGTTTACCTATTGAACACTACATGTCAGTTTTGGCGCGAAAATAAATGCTCCTCGCGCGCAGGGCTGCCGGCCCTGATGAGTGCTTGACTTCCACTGGTGCTCGCTGGCACCAGGCCAAGGAGGGCTTGACCTACCGCGGAAGGATACGGAGCGCGGGAAGATGGTGACGGCCAGTGTTATGACGAAAACGCGTCTGAATCAACTTTACTTTATTAATTAAAGTTTTTAAGAATGTAAAAAGTTTTAGTTTTTTGTTTGACAAAAAATTATGTGGGCACTATGTTTTGATAGTGCAACGCCACACCCGGCCAGGCGCGTCACACAACACCGCAAGCCGGGATTACTTCCAGGTGTTTTTCGCAATGCCCTAATCACTCTATACAACACGCGCGGACGCGTTCGTTGCACACGTCCTAGTCGGGTGTAGAGGACACACAACGGCCTGTGCGACCAGAGGGAGCACCGAACGGCGAGGTCAATTGTGTCTGGTTGAATTGAAGGTAGCATCTCAAAACCATAATGTTTCTGTTAAACCATAAATTTTAAATTTCATTAAATAAGAATCTTTTTGGGTTTTATTATTATTATCATCTCTATGTTACTTCTGTTAAGTAATCAATCACCTGTTAGCTTTCCTTATAAGCATTACATTTGGTAAAAATTTGGCAACAACCATACATATGTGTGACGTCGTCCGACCGAAGGCAACCCTAAAGCCCGACCTGCAACCGCCAGTATCCGACCCCGCTAACGGAACGTACCCCTAGCCATGGCCCACCCGAGTCAGGCGAGCAAGGGAACAAAAGGTAGAATTAAAGAACATGCCACCACGATCCCTGTTCATTATAAATTAAACATAATTTAATGATAACATCACTTTTAATTAAAAAACCCGTCGAAAGGAAGTGCGGCGTAGGAGTGCCTGGGTCACTCACGTGTGGATTTTTATTAATAAATTTGTGAGTGCTCCCATTGCGGCCTTTAGCCTAAATTAAATAAAGTAGTGTGTGACGTAATTATAACCTCCCCACATTGGCGTAGCTGTGTTCATAAAGTTGGGGGGGACAAATAATGATTTTGATGTCATGTAAACCCATTCCTCCACAGGAAAATTTTGATTTTAAAAGTGCAAAATAGCGCTTTTTAAGCAGTTTTTGTATTTAACAATTGGATACATAGATGTTAAAATTATTATTGTTTCCTTAAGATAAAATTTTAGATTGAAGAAATTACAAATAAATTTGGGCAGAATAATATTATAAAATAAAAATATCACGGTCTAGAAAGTTGGGGGGGACAGTCCCCTTCCCCCAAAACGTTCAGGGGGACACGTCCCCACTTTCCTTCCCGGTTCCTACGCCCCTGCCACCCAATTTTTGTGTATCACTCGCCACTGTAGCAGTCAAGTGACGAACAGTCTCCAGTATGACTCACATTATTCAAACTTAATTAATGCAAACTTGTTAAATCTAATTTCTAAAGAGTATCTGTGTATTAGGTTAATTTTTATTATTTAATGTGTGAATTTAGAGCCACTTTCAATCTCTTATTAATTTAATAATTTCCGAATAACGGAACTTTAGAAACGTGGGCACAAGAGGACGCTGAGCCTTCCCCTCGCGCCAAGGCCAGACGCCAGTACCGAGCGACTCGCGGACCGGGGCAGACGTGCGTCCCACGGGGTGTCCTCAACTTTCGCCTTCACTGAATTCACTACTGGTAATATTATAATCACTCTCTAAACCTTTTTCGTAATTAACTTCCCATGTGCACCCGGTCCTTTTACGGTGTTGGGCCTATCCCACCCACTTAAACGTAAACTCCCCGCACAAGGCATTACGCGGGGCAGTGAAGCATACAGCACGGACCGACTCCCGCCAGCAAACACTTTTGGATAATCACCGAGTGCACAGGCACCGGCAACAACGACGTAAAGACTTATAACAAATTTCATAACGTGCCGCGGTCCACACAGGTGGGCCCGGGTGTCGCCGTTTGCAATTTACGGGATTGGCCGCATCCAATCGAACTCCCCCCCCCCCCCCCTCAACAACGACTGGCGTGAGGATTTAATCTTAGTGACGGTGCGTCAGAGTGCCCAGTGTCAACTTAGTGTAATTTGTGTAGGGAAAATCAATGTGCATCGTGTAACTGTAACTTCAAGTGTAATTGTTGATTCCAATAAACGTCCACTCCGCACACTCCATGCGCGACGTGTATACGACAGTACAAAACCGAACCCATGTATGTTATTTTGTGAACTCACCTAACCCAGCCAGGGATCAGCATGCTATGCTGTGTAGGGCCAGTAATGTATCAATAACAAGGGACTCCTCTAACCACGACCACCGCCGACGGTCATAGCGGGCCACACAGGGACATACGCACCCAAAGACCCAACTCTTGGTTAGCCGCAGAGCTAGCCTGGTTCCCTCCCGGATACAATTTCACTAAAAAACCAGCCTTTTCGCTAGTAACCACGCCGGACCTCAAACACGAGAATCCGGACGACGGCATTTGAAATTGAAAAATATTTGGAGTTCATAATAAAAAATAATAATTTTAGTTTGGTAATAAAGTAATGTCTCAAAATGAATTAAATTCGAAAATCATATTATAGGCACAAAATACAATATAAAAATTACAAAATATGAAAATAGCATTCATTCAAAGAAGGTAGATAATGTATTCAATTAATTATAATGTATTAAAATTTTATTACATGGAGAAGTTTTTGAATACAAAGACTAAAATTCACAGCATTCCACATATGTTGGTCTTTAGATTATGACAAAATAAAATAATCTTCTGCTTATATTAAAAAGAATTACTGGATCTTAAAATATTATATTTGAAAAAATTACACTTGCTTGAATATTAAAATGTATATCAAACAAATATCATTTATTTAAATACGCAATTGACATTTAAAATATGCTTTGGAAATTTTAGGTTTAGCATTCTCAACAATACAACTTTTAACTGACAACCACAAAACAAGGAGGGAAATGCTGACAACTGCAGAAAGTTACAAGTTATTGCTATGCTTTTAACTCCTAACAAACTTCCATTTAATTAATTAATTTATTTATTTATTCAATTTTTGTTCTGTAGATCCCATATGGAGGTAAGGACTCCGGGATATAGAACAAATCAGTTAATACAAATATATACATATATACAAACAAACTGTACAACCACAAAAAAAAATATTACACCGTACTTTTTACATTTCAAACGTAAGAAAGAGATTAAAAAAACATGGGTACATAAAAAAGAACACGGGTACACAATAAATTGTATAAACTTAAAATCTTAAACTGTAACAAAAGTTTAAAACGAAAATAAAGTTTCTAAAATGGTCAATTTTTTATGTAACTCCCTTTTAACACAATGTTAAAAATGAAGTATACTACTACTAGCGCTGCTAGTTTGGAGGCCACCGTGAGTTTCACTCAATGACCTAGAAGGTCGTTGGTTTCACTAAACGAACAGCAAATGAAGGTAAGTAGCCAGACCTATCTATATGACCGTGACCCTAGGAAATGAATTTCTCTTACTTCAGCTCGGAATTCATAAAAGCGTTTATACATATATTTGGTTTATAGCTAAAACAAAACTTTTCTTGAGCTGGCTGCACAGCAGTTTTTGTTAATAAATATTCTGGTAGTACAGACTCTTAGAAATATATATATTTTTTGAATTTTGTGTTTCACTATTTGTTTTAATGAAATTTGTGGAAAAGTTAAAAAGAATAATTTAGATATACTTGTTACCAGAGTAGCATATTTCTACGACCAATATAAATGCATTATGCTATGATGAAATTGAAAGCATTTATATTTTATATATTTGTTTTTACCCTCCAAGTGGTTTAATTTCCGGTATATATTTCTTCTATGGTAGTTTCCTTCTAGAAGCGAAGAGATCAAAGTGAGATTGGACTCGTCTCCAGATTTTTTATCTGGTTTTGAGTTTTGACATTAATTGTCAAGTTTGTGTTCATAAGAAACTAATTGCACACAATATGCCTAGGCGAGGCAGGTCAGCATCACCTCCACCAGCACCTAGGAGGTAAAAAATTGTTCTTAGAGTTTGGTTATGTAATCGTTAAGCACTGCGTATTTTATAGTTAGAATATTGAAAGTATTTTGTTTTGGGTATTACGGCAAACATTAACTAACATGTCAATATTTAAATTAGTTTAGAAACTAATTATTTAATAATTTAAACATTTTACATATTGCAGATGACGTAACGAAAGTATATTTTAGGTAATACGGCAAATATTAACTAGTGTATCAATATTTAAATCAGTTCGGAAATTATTTGAGAATATAAAATTTAAACATATTACATGTTATTAATGCAGCTGACGTAACCCTCGGATGAATAATTAAATTTGAACTAATTGTTCATCTGCCCAAAATCAGACGATTTATTTCTATGTTTTTGCAATTTATAAATACGTCAAGTAATCGTAAATTTCTATTGTACCGGCTTTTCCATAAATAAAAAAAACTCCGAAAAGGTTTTTTTTTTTTTCGAACACCATAGACTTTTCTCGAGGTAACCCTAAATATGCTTTTGAAAATGCCAACTTGATTCTCAGAAACTGTTATAGGTCAAGAGGTATATCTTTTGCAGTGACAGTATAGCCAAGACGGTTTTCAATGAGAGATTGACCTGATTGTTTCCCGGCTGTAACATACTGACATTCAGTATTGCTTTGTTTAGAAAACAATTTGGGCTATTCTGTATTCCTAATGAACTAGAGAACCACAGGATCAGGTTGCAGCTGGTATCAAGGAAACTTTAGGGCGGTAACCACATTTGGGAATAGCTCTCGTGGGAAACAGTCTGTGCAGTTGAATCACAACAAATTTATGTCATTGTAGGAAGCACAGGTGGCGGCCACTCAACTCCACAGTCTCTTTAATTAATATCTCTAAAAGTTCCATATCATGTATTCAATTTCATCCATTGATCCTGTATATTTTAATACTGTGGAAAACATGATGCTTGCTGTTTTAAAAAGTATGTCTAAAGATCCTAAACATAACAGAAAATTGGGTAAATATTTACTTGGGCGGTATTTCCGAAAAAAAATGTTAAAAATCCGAAAATACCTTTATATAATGCTCTTCAACTTCCTCTTTTCATTAAAAGCGGCGGAGATTAGAAATTCCAAATACTTTAGGAGATATCGAATTTTTAAATTTCTTCATATGTAGTTGAGCGGTATTTGCGAAAAAAAATGTAAACAATCCGAAAATACCTTTATTATATGCTCTTCAACTTCCTCTTTTCATTAAAAGCGGCGGAGATTAGAAATTCCAAATACTTTAGGAGATATCGAATTTTTAAATTTCAGCACAAAACCAGCGCATTCCTGTGGCGTGCGTGACTGCACCATTGTTTCTTGTTTTCGTACGAGTATTTTTTTTTTATTGGATAATGTCGTCACGTGATTGTTCGTGATAGGCCAGAATTCAAATGAACTAATACGTAATTATTTAGTTCAATTATTGTTTAAAACGGTGTTTAATTACCGCCTCCAACTTAGGTGAGTTTTTAACGTTTCTAATTTTAAAGTCTTATTTGTTATTTTGATATTGTTGCGCAAGTAATAAGTAACAAAAAAATTTACGTCAGTTGTTACTGTACATCCTTTGTTACGGGTTTGTTCGGTAAGGTCAGTTACATTATAAATAATTTAAAACTAAGGAATAATTAAAATTAATTCACATTATTTTTAATATCACCTTAGTTTGTAAGTATTTATAATGTAACTGACCTGACCTAATCGACCATTTTAGTTTACTGTTCACCCTTTGTCCAGGTTTGTTTGGTCAGGTCAGTTACATTATAAATATTTTAAAACTAAACAGCCATTAAAATTAATTCACAAAATAATTTTTAATGTCGGCTTAGTTTGAAAGTATTAATAATGTAACTGACCTGACCTAATCAACCATTTTATTAATTACGCATTCACGATTCACGTCTCACGAACACACGGCAAAATAACAAAAATGGCGCCGCTCGAATGGTTCCACAGGTCTTGTATTGCAAAATTAAAAAATTCGATATCTCCTAAAGTATTTGGAATTTCTTATCTCCGCCGCTTTTAATGAAAAGAGGAAGTTGAAGAGCATATCATAAAGGTATTTTCGGATTTGTAACATTTTTTTTTGCAAATACCGCTCAAGTACATATGATGAAATTTAAAAATTTGATATCTCCTAACGTATTTGGAATTTCTTACCTCCGCCACTTTTAATGAAAAGAGGAAGTTGAAGAGCATAAAATAAAGGTATTTTCGGATTTTTAACATTTTTTTTCGGAAATACCGCCCAAGTAAATATTTACCGAAAATTGTGATATAACAGTGAGTTATGTTCGTAAGTTGGAATACCAAATGTATTTCCTTTTTTATTCCATTGTAGATCATAATTCATTGGTATAGCACAAGTTTTCAAGTTTTTATTATGGGCAGGATTTTTCGACTCACAAAATTAAAACAGCAAGCATCATGTACCACAGTATTAGTATTTATAAGATCATGCCATCAGGATTAAGGGATAAACTTGGATAGGTGCTGTGGAACAATTACCAATTTGTCTTTGTAGTTGCAATCACAAAAATACGTGTTAGATTACCTACGGAGGATGATTTTCCTTGTTAATGCAAAACCACTCATGTTATTAGTACCAATAAGATTACACAACTGTTATTTTTCTTATTACAAATTCACACTTGAGACAAGTAATACCAAAACAGATACACTCAGCACACACATAGTGGTACCTACCTAATGTTAAACTAGTGGTCACTTTGTCTAAAAACACGAGTTTCTCAAAATCCGTTTGAAATGTTCAAATGGTTTTAGGGTAAATAGAGGAAGGACTGTAGTGTTGAAAAATGTCACTTATGTAGTTTTTAAAAAATTTTTATAGTATATAGCCATGACCCTAGAAATTTGCCAAAAAATCCTTAAGCTACATAGCCACAGTCACTACGTATGGATCCAAACCTACATATGCATACTGCATCATTTTCCTGACCAACATAGAGTATGCTTTTTCCCTTACCATCTTCCCTGCTTCCTGTAGGGTCCTGCCAAGCAACCCCGGTCGCCCCCCCCCCCTCCTCTCCCCTTACCCACCACCTGCTGAACCCATCTAAGGTTATTGTGCAGCTATACACTTCCCTCATTACCTTCCTCTTCCTCGTGAATCTAACCACCTTCACAACATTAAAAATACTTTAAATTCTGCGAACTTGTGAAATTTGTGGGAGTTCAATAATATTTATTCTGTAAGGCAAAAATAAATGCTAATGAATGTCCATTATTTCCTGTTTACCTTTTGAAACGTGAACTGGAAATACAAATATTGTGAGTGTTATGTTGTTATATGCTACCAAAGGACACAGATTGGGACAAAAAGTTCAAGTTGACAATGTATTCGGACTAGGGAGATGGCCCACAGCACACATGATGCAAGAGGGTCATGTGGGCCAATCAGTGTCCATCGGACACAGTTTAGAACATTGCAACTGTAGACGGGCCTTTAATTGTGTGAATGGTTGGCCGTAATAAGGACGTTTGGTTGTCAGGTTAAGTTAGCTACATTTTATATTGGTAAAGCATAGTTAATTGTTCAAAAAATTTTACAGTATTATTAATGTAGCTAACCTAAGCAACCGTCACAATTGGGGGGTGGTCATATCTCCATGATTACATCGTGTGTGAAGCCTTTTTTTCCTCCAGCTAATTGTGCCATTGTGGAGCCAGCTAGTGTCTAAAATGAAATTATCTAATTTATTAATTAATTTCCTCAATTCTAGCCGAACTCTCCCAGTATCAAGAAATGGTAAATATGTACAGTTGCGGTAGATGCCAAAAAAAATGCTAAAAATCCGAAAACACTTTTATTCTGTGCTCTTTCACTTCCTCTTTTCAAATCAACCGGCGGAGATAAGAAATTCCAACTACTTGCGGAGATATAGAATTTTTTATTTTCATCACAATACCTGCGTATTCATGCGGAAAAAAATGCTAACAATCCGAAAATACTTTTATTCTATGCTCTTTCACTTCCTCTTTTCAAATCAACCAGCGGAGATAAGAAATTCCAAATACTTTATGAGATATCGAATTTTTTAATTTAGCAATACAACGCCCGTTTAACCCTTCAAACGTCGCCATTTTTTATTTTGACGTGTGTTAGTGAATGCGTAATAAATAAAATGGTCGATTAGGTCAGGTCAGTTACATTATAAATACTTTCAAACTAAGCGGACATTAAAAATAATGTGAATTTAATTTAATGGTTCTTTAGTTTTAAATTATTTATAATGTAACTGACCTGACCTAACAAAACCCGGACAAATGATGAACATTAACAACTCACGTAATTTTTTTTTACTTATTACTTGCGCAACAATATCCAAATAAAAAAATAATACTTTAAAATTAGAAACGTTAAAAACTCACCTAAGTTGGAGGCGGGTACATTTGCTTTGCCACTATAAGGAAATGATGTAGTCGTTCACGGCAGAAGTTGACCGATTAATTAAACATCGTATTGAACAATAAATGAATAAATAATCACATATTGGTTCATTTGAATACTGACCAATCACGGAATAAATAATCACCTATTGGTTCATTTGAATACTGGCCAATCACGGAACAGTCACGTGACAAAATTGTCCAATAAGAAACATGATACTCGTAAACAAGAAACCTTATTATCTATGACAAGAAACAATGGTGATCGCCGCATACTACGCAGGTATTGTGATGAAAATTTAAAAATTTGATATCTCCTAAAGTATTTGGAATTTCTTACCTCCGCCGGTTGATTTGAAAAGAGGAAGTGAAAGAGCACAGAATAAAAGTATTTTCAGATTTTTAGCATTTTTTTGGGCATCTACCGCGACTGTACATATTTACCCAAGAAATGTGTTAATGATACTTAGTGTAAAAGTCAAGGTAAGGTGTTTCAAAGGTACGTTAAATAATAATATCATAACTTTAGACCTTGGAATAAAGTGTAATCAAAATCCAAATGTACTGTTTATATTCATGTGTAGTGGATGTTATGATGGAGACAATACACTTTGACATATATAAAACAACACGTAACATGAAGATTACCTCAAACTACCTTATTCTAAGCTACAGATGGAATTTGATATGACTATCAATTTCAAGCATCCAACAATTCTATTAACACTTGAGTGAGTTGTTTTCACTATCAAATGTTAAATATTTAAGTGTAGGTAAATTAAAGTACTTCGTACAATTAGGCTCACATTAAATTGAAAGGTAAAATTAGTAAGTTATCAATTCTTAACTAAAATCAGTCCTGTAGAGCATGGACCACTGGGTACGTTCAAGCAGTACTTGTCAGCAAAAGATAATAACACATTATTATACTACCAAATTCCATCTGTATTGAGTCATACTATCATGATTGGGATCGCGATTCCGGGATTTGATTCTAAATCTAAAGATGAACAAGTTAAAAATGTTTTCTTTACAGAGGATATCCATTATAATACTAAAGAGTCTAGATCAGTCAAAACAATGTTCGTTGCGCTTAAACTGAAATTAGTTCAGAGACTTCTATATGGAGAGTCTTCGGTTGATGGGGTAAGGGACCAAACCTTGATGTAGGATAACCACGAGACGTGTAGGCTCTCGGAGACTCCTTGGTTCAACACGTCAAGGACTGCGGTAGTTGTGCAGCTCCTCAGTCGTTTAGCGTGTGGCAGGAATACGCGCCGTAACACCTCCATCCTTCCGGATATGGGCTGCGACAGGACTGGACTGCGCGACGTTCATCCTTCCTGGGCTCGAACTGTGACTTCTCATTTTGACAGGATTCTTTTTTCTTCGTATTACAAACAGTATTCAGTCTTCGTAGTAGTTATAGAATATCAAGTGAATTTGGCGATCTCTTGACGACAGATTTCCCACGATTTCTCTTCTTAGAAATAATTATTTAAAATCTTGGTATTTGAGTATAATCTTCCGTGGATTAAATATTGTTATTGTCTTGCAAACTCAACTACTATTTGTAGTAGCAGTTTTTTCCAATCTTCGAATAAATGTATTAACTTTTATATCAATATCAAAATGCTTTGCGTTTTAGCTGCTGTCTCGATCAAGTCTCCATTCGTTCTAAAAGAATATTTTTTCCTCACTAATAAATTATTTTCTTTCCTTTGTTTTAAAACAAAAGATGATAAAATTACTGACCATTTCTGATGTGTTCATCATTAAATTAATCGTTAATTCAAAATATTACTGCTATACATACTAACTTTGACAATATTTAAAAATAAAATTAACATATAGTAATACATAGACAAACAATAACGAAATAAATTTACAGTGTGGGTTGATCACAGAGTCCAAATAAACATAAGAAATGAAATATAAAAAAACTAAATTAATATTACATGAAATTAAATATTTACTTTCTATAAAGCGTAAATATTGTCTTTATACCATGTTGGTTATATGCCCAAAACAGTCGCTGAATTGTAGTGTTTGCAGTGTAGAAACAGTTTTAAATGGCTATTTTTTAATGAAAGTACGTAACGTATGAGTTTTAATTCATACTTACCAACCAAACAGATGTTATAAAGTACCATTTCCGTTATGTTTTGAGTGAAAGGTAAAATTCTCGCGTCGTGGCTTTTCCATGACTAAATAATAATTTCTGAAAATACCTTTTTCTAACACTAAAGACGTTCCTCTATTTACCTTGTTAACTGCATTTCTTAATTCCTACTGGTTTCTGAGAAATGACAGTTTGTAGGTCACATTAGATAGTCTATGCAGTGAACTACTGTCGCCATGTTGTGCTTTAATTGCATTGTCTATCCTATGGTTTTTTGTACATTAGAACAAGTTTATTTTTGATTTGGATATTGTTACGCAATGTGACGTAAATAATACATTTTAAAAAAATTACATGTTTCCCTGCTGTCCATCCAAACACAGGCATCAACCCTTGACAGGGAATTTGTTTTCAACAACCTTTAACTCTTAAAATTTCACTGTAAACTTATTTATTCACTGTAAACTTTATTTATTAACTGATTTCATTAATGTTAACAGTATTTTGTTTTTTCTGTGAAAAATGTCATAATATTGAAGAGTGTCCTCTATGCCTTACGTATATTAGAGTGAGGAACATAGTCATGTAAGAATAAAAAACTAAAGTGCTATCTCACATGCCATGTTAATTTTTAATTTTCTTTTCAGTAATATTATTTAAAACTGAAGTTTTAACTATATACCTCCCTTGCAGTTACTGTTTTCTCACAAATATATTCAACAAATATTCAATAAGTGTAACACAATGAGCGTAAAAAGTTGAGTAAGTGCTCTTAATTATCACTTTCGTGACTTTAACATCCATTATATTACACTTAGAAAATATCCTGTAAAAAAAATTTGTTACAGAACAAATGCAGCTGAGGTTTCGGGGTAAAATTTTATAAATAACCATTAGGTAATAGAAATGATGAGAAAATGAAATATTCAACAATCAACATCAGAGCCTTAATAACCTAATATTTACCACTGGTATTATACATCACACGCACGTGACGCACCGAGGAGCCATCTGCACCGATGTTGGCCTCTTGTTCCAGGCACGTGAGCAGCGTGCCGGCCCGCCCTGCGGCCACGCATGCCCCGGTACAGCAGCATGCCCCCCCACCCTCCTCCCCAGCCGTGGTCGGACAGCAGCCGTCCATGTTCAAGCAGATGGCTGCGACCGCAGGCGGCGTCGCAGTGGGCTCCGCAGTGGTGTGTATGCTCAGCGCGGGGAAACATTTCAGAACCCTCTAAAGTCTACAGAAATTTCATCTGGGTGTTCTAGTCTAATAATGGTGTTTAAATGTTTTTGGTTGCTGCTTTTTAATCATACCACAAAAGCAAATTATAAAATTCTAATTTTTTTTTTCACTTATTTTTTAATTTTATTCACTAATGGATACCATTCTGCTTCTTGGAGCACAGGCAGGACACACCTGTCAACATGCATTGTTTTATCTTGTATTTTAAATAATTAACAACAAATGCTGAATTTGGCCAGTTTCCCCTCTTGCTCCACGGGAATTAGAGAAGATTGGCAATCAAAAAATAAGGCACTCTGAATTAATTTATACACCTTTGCATACAATTTAACCAAAACTAGTTTGACCCTAAAAAAATTTAATATTTTTTTATAATAAGCTTATTATCAAATACAGCCCTTAAACTTCACAACTACCCTAAACATTAAGTTAAAATTTTAATTTGTTCTTATAATATTTATTCAACATCTGCTTATATCATGCTTAATTTTTAATATTCAACTCTTCGGTGTAATTGCAGAAAAGTGGTTAAGTGTAAGAAAAGGCGTACCCGCCTTAACTTCGCTACCAATAAAGACGATAAATAAATAAATAAATAAAATAAAAAAATAAAGGTTTAAGTTAGTGCTGGAGCCTGCAGTGTGACGGTGTGTTCTGCAGGGTCACGTCGTGGGCCACGGCATGACGGGCATGTTCAGTGGGGGCGGCTCCCAGGAGGCCGCAGAGGCACCGCAGTCCTACGCAGCCCCGGCCCAGTCCAACTACGGGGCTCGCCCGGAGCCGACCGGGCCCTGTGCCTACGAGATACAGCAGTTCCTCCACTGTGCCGACACCCAGTCTGACCTCTCTCTCTGCCAGGGCTTCAACGAGGCTCTACGCCAGTGCAAGACTAGCAACAGTGAGTATTGTTACTGTCCTTGCATGGTTCACTCATTCAAGTAATGTGTTATTTTCCATTAACAAATTTTTTTTTACTGGTCTGAAAAATAAATGTAACATGCAGATTTAATTAGGCCTCAGTTTTATTTGCTATAAAAACAAAATGTTAAAAATAAATATGCCTGAAAAAATTATTTCTCTGAGCAAAATTACCAAATTGGAGGTCACTTTAACATAGTTTGTATTTTTATTGTAAAGTATGAAGATTTAATTAAATTTTTCTTGATTGCAGATCTTCAGGTGTGAGAGGGCAGAAGTGGAAATAGTAGACAACTTTTGGTAGCCCCAGTCATCCAATGTTCAGATATTCTGTAGCAGTAAAATTATTTATGTGTATGTCATGCAGTCCAAGCTGCAAGTTTGCTACAAACAACTGAGCATGTAAAAAAAAGTGTTTACTGTAGGAAGAATGGGTCTTAAAATTATATGAAGAAAAAGATAGCCTTAGTCTCATCTTAAAGTCCTGTCATGTACTACATCTTACTAAATGGCATACATTTTTGAGTTATCATGTACTTGTATGTTTGTTAATCAGTTTTGTTGAAAAAATATATTAATTAAAATGTGCAAATTTTCTTGTGTTTTTTAAATTAATTCTTTAGTTGATAGTAGGGATGGGTCGATTCGATTCTCCGATTCCTCGATACCACCGATTATTAAAAAATTTGGGTACTCAGTATCGGGTACTAAAAAAGGGCAAGGTAGGTTAGGAATCGGTTAAGTTAAGAAAATACAGTAGTAATATATTTTCGTCTGAACTTTACTTACTTATTTTAATATATCTTACCTGCCGTATGCGCATAAAATTCCTAATAATGCTCATTATTATTAAATATTAATTTTATACGAATAAAAAGAAATAAAAACAATGTTACCGGGCATGTTTAACCTCTAATTAAAACTCCACGATCGAAGAACATTATTCCTCACTCATGTATTAGACGTAAATAAATTGTAAAAAGAGTTATTAATTTTATTTGCAGTTAAGAAAAGTCCATTGTTTTTTGTGAAGAAAGTGACGGTTATGAAACGAGATCACATCACGTGTCGTCACCAGTTTAGTTGTGAGCCATTCAAGGATGATGGCCTCCACAAAATCTCTGGTGGCCATAAAATATAAAGTCAAGTCGAAACGTATCGATTCGTTGCGTACGGGACAAATTGTATAATGAAAGCAACAATCGATAATAAAGAATTCTCTGGCCATACCGCCAACAGAGGCTCGTGTTTATTTCTTGCAAAGGAAAACCGTAATAATTACTAGAAAAACACTTGAAAATAGTTTTAGCAAAACAATATTTGTGCCAAATAAATAGCATAAATGCGAAACAATTCACAGTAACCTCAATAGCACGACGGTGAATTACGCCGTAATTCACCGTCGTGCTATTGAGGTTACTGTGAATTGTTTCGCATTTATGCTATTTATTTGGCACAAATATTGTTTTGCTAAAACTATTTTCAAGTGTTTTGCTAGTTTGTTAGTAAAAAAATGTTCGCCGACTGTCGTTTCAAATTACGATGCAAATGTTCTGATATTGTATTAACATGTCTAAAGTTTGGGAACATTTTCGCATCAATAGTGAAAATGACAAATATGCAATTTGTAATAATGGTAGTGCGCAAATTTCACGGAGCGGTACTTATAAATCTACAACCAATTTAATGAAGCATTTGAAATCCCGGCACACATTACTACCAGAAAAAATAGTCTTTGAAGAAAAACAAACTTTTGTTTACAGCACTGTCACCAACTAAGTCAAAAGGTACCACAGAAAAAAGTAGTGCTACCTTTGAACCCATTTTGAACAAAGATGTTATGTTATCGGCGTTATCGCCTGTTAAAGAACCTTGTCTAAATGTTGAACTTCTTTGTGCACAGCCTAGTACTTACTAGCAAACAAACTTTATGTGAAAATGCTTCTTCACTGGTAATTGAAAAAAAAAAAAAAAAAACCTCAACATTTAATCCTAAGTCTATAATTATCCTTTATACATGTTATTATCATTATGTAATGCATTAAATTCTTAAGTAGTTTTAATTATGTGACCAGAATTACCAGGAATCGAAAACTGGAATGACTCGGAATCGAGAATCGAAATTTAGGAATCGGTACTGGTATCGGAATCGATAAAAATGTGTACTCAACCCATCCCTAGTTGATAGCAATGACAGTTAGTGATATTCTAACAGTGGTTTAGCTTAATGCTATTAAAATCCTACCACTATTGGGTGGCAGCATTGCACACTATTCAGTTGTGCTGTACTGTTTGCTTACCTAGATCATACATTATTTATTCCACTCAACAAAATACAGTAAAACCTCATACAATGAATTCCTTTATAACGAAATCCTTGTTACAACGAAGAAGCTGTTAAGTCCTGCCAAAACATATATAACCTTATGTATTTGTATCTCTAAATAACAAAGTATTTTTCACAGTCCACCTAAAACACTGCTAAAACAAAGGAAAAATTAAAAATCTTCAAAAATTTTCTGTAGAATTTACCTTTTTTTTTTTTCCCCATTTGCTTCGTAAGTATATTATGTTTAAGCAAATAAATGCTGCCACCATCTTACAATTTATTGACCCTAGAACTATTGACATGCTGAAATGCACTTTGAAGCTAGTGAAGTTAAACACATTGCACCAACATTAGCTAACAAGAAAACGCACTTCGATTAATTGATGTTTCGATCATCTAGAAAATTTCTCTTATATGTATCCCACTTGGACAATGCATTTTGGAGTTGCAAAATAATGATATGTTATTAATAGGAGTTATTAGCTATTTAATATGTTTTAAAAATGCATAAACTTAATATTTTCTATTTTTCAAAAGATTTAACCTGTTAGTGTAATTCCAGACACTGTTGTGTACTAAATGTTTGTGCCTGGCCCTGAAAGCTTCTGGTTTTGTTCTCCAAAGCTGCTGCTGACATGTAGGATGGCGGAATATAAATGTTGGCGGAATACTTGAGCATTGTGGGAAATAAATATGCAATGAAGAAAGTGGATAGCTATCAAGGAAATAGCAAAATAATGTTTATTTTGTCCCAATTTGTTTAGTTGAATTTAATGCTACACAAGTGCGGTTGCATTCTGGCGCATGGAAATAAAAATTAACGTGAAAGTATAGAGCGCTACTTCAAATGCTGTAATTTGTGGCATTAAAACTTCAAAACCGTGCTTATCAAACAGCTGTACTTCAAGGGGTGAGTGTACACCTTTCTTACTTTTACAGCCCCTCCCCCAGGAAAAAATTGCATTTGTGTAAATGGTGCAGGGAATGTAGTGGAAGTAGTTATTGTTTAAATTAATTTATTTAATGTAGTTTATTTTTATACATTAGCTTATGCAACCAGATGATCAACAATTTTATAATTTCCTTAAATTGACATCTCAACATGGTTAACAACAAATTGTACCAACAACACTGTACATATTTTATAACAAGCCAATATTGTCGTAATGATTTGTATGGTGGTAGTTCTGCAATTCTTCTTCATCTACACGATCTGTAACAGGAACACAAGATTAATTTTGTATACTTATTTTAGGCTTTGGTACCATTTTCTAAGACATTCCACTCACAAACTTTTATTCCCCTCCCTCCTTCCTTCTCAAGAAGCCATAAAAACATGGTGTGTATGGCACAAATTATAAGATCACCTGGGAATATAAGAAAGATAGTTAAATGGTTTTCAAATGGAATGAAAATATTAAGATTTGTGACAGGGCTGGCTGGTTTAAACTAAGTAGTTTGTATTATAATTTTTTTTTAAAACAATAGAATATCTTAATTTTTTAATGAGGTCTGATTTCATTCTTAATAGAAACAAAAGTTAGCTCGTTTATATTTCTTGTGATTCACAGGAACAAAAAAATTATATACTAATCAAGATATGATTTAAATTATCTGGATTAGGTAGTTGTGAATTATACCCAGCTAAATACTCCGTAAAATTTAATTAATTAGTGAATTTAGACTTAAATAAAAAGAGGAAATAAATTTATTATTTTTAAAAAAATCTTATTCTGTGGGAAACACCCATTCTAAGGAGAATACTCTTCCTATTGGGAAATAATATCCTTTCTGTGGTTAAGCCCTAGTCAGATGTGCAGATTTGCTGTGATTCATTTCTTTGATATAACTTTCCTGGTTCAACATGAGTGGCAGAAAGCAGGATGTTGTATGGCTTTCATTTGAACATGCTGAGAACCAAAATAACTAACGTAATAAATAAACCTGGTTTAAACAAAAAAAAAGGAGTTAATTTTTAATTTAAAACAAAAAAAAAACTTTTTTCAACCCTGTCTTCGTTCGGATGAGCTTTCACTTCAAAAAATACTGTGCCTTTGCTTCGGCTATACAACCAACGGTTTGTTTATCATGTAACTTAGTGGTTTCCAGGAAAAGGTTTTTTTTTTTTCCCCTCTCTCCTGAGATTGGACTGATTTTGACCCATCTCAAACCCAAAAATTACATTTTTCACATGAAGTCCATATTCAACTTTAAGACAAAAATGGTATCTTTTATAGAAATATTTAATAGACATGTCTGGGGAGAAAAATGATACTTTATAAGAGCAAGCGTGTACAACTTACCCTTAACAAAATAGCCCTAAAATGGTTTGCTGCATATGTTACCTTGATGTAAAAACCAATGTTTATTGTTGAAATGTTAATTTGTTTTTTTGACTTTGTGGTTTTGCATACCTGTGACAAAATAAAGTGTGTTTGTGATGGTATGAGAAGCCAATGCAAGGCCGGCTGTGACATGGGAAGAAAAAGATTGATTGTAACTTGTGGACTTGGCCTGAAATGACTCCATCCTATAGGGGGAAAAGTTAAATCTGAACCGTCTCTCTTATCGCTGCGCGCATGGGCTGCCTCCCCCTTTACCGCCCCTTAGCGCAACGACAGTGTCTGGAGGGGAAGGCGTGGCGACCCCTCCAAATCAAGGCGATGGAGTGTCAGCCCGTCTTACACGAACGCGACACAAGGGTTATAACACATGAACTGCATCATGTAATCACAACTGGAAAATACACTACATCGTTAACCCATGTCCAAATCATTCAAACACACACATATTTACAAAAATAAATCAAGTTAACAGAACATCAGTATGCTAACAGTTACGCTATTTGTTTGCAGTCATAAAAAAACCTCTCTGTGAAAAAACTATATTATCATAAACAAAAATGCTGCATGTGTTAAATTACTCTTTCTTTGAAGGCTTGGTTATAAAATTATCATTTGGTTAAGGGTTCTGTAAAAATAGCATTTTCTTTAAGGTAAAATACAGAACATTTGCGTTTTGTCACTACTTTTTGCGTCACTAATGTTTGACGCAAAACCGCGTGTTGATTATAGATACATAATTTTAAGATGCGAACCTAATATTTTAATAGTTAGATAGTTATTATAGTATGTTATTTACCTAATCTGAGTCTGATGTGAAGCTGGCATTTTCCGTTTCACTAGAAGAATCTTCGTCTGTAGATTCTTCAAGATTAACAATAATCTTATCTATTTCAGTATCTAATAACCTATCACTATTCCAGTATTCATTCTCAATTTTTTCCACATGCCGGCAGCATTCTTTCCATTGCTCTTTAGAGTAGCTACTAAACAGCTGTTCACATAATGTCTTCTTGTCTTCGAGTGAGGATGATATTTCTTCGCACACTTTTCCTTTAATATATCCCCACACTAGCTCAATCGGATTGAGGTCCGGATGATAGGCTGGAAGCCTGATTACTTCGTGGGAGTTCATTTTAATGATTTCGTCAATTTTGTAAGTTTTGGAAGTGGGCACTTGTTTCGCAAGTAATAGTAGGTTGGCTTTTGTTAGGTCAGAGGAGAAAGTTACGTTGTTTATTTTTAGCCACTCTTGAATCACTTGTTTGGTGTTAGCGGAAGTCGGCTTCTTATTTGTCTGTACATTGTGATAACTTGCATTGTCGAGAACAATGACGGAGTTTTCAGGCAAATTTGGAAGCAGTTTATGTGTAACCCATTTCGAAAAGTTTTCGAAATTCATGTCATTATGATAATCTCCCGTTTTTTGTTTTGACCGGAATATCAACAATGCATTCTGTACAAATCCCTCCTCTCCTGCATTCACAATTATTAAACGCTGGCCTTTCCAGATTGGCTCTGTAACACCCAGCTCATTGTACGATTGCCAACAAGAACTAACGCTGTGGGTAGCATGGATGTACGTTTCATCTACATAAACGATTGAACGACCATCGCTTCGAAACTTGCGCATTTCTTGTAGGAAACGCCCCATCCATGCTGCTATATCAGGCTTCTCAATCAAAATCCTTCTCCTTGACTGACACTTCGTCCAACGGAATCCCAGTCTCTTTAACAGTTTTCTCAAAAATTCTTTACTGCAGTCCAAAACACCATCATCTCGCAAAGCCGTCTTTAATTTATTTAAAGTTGAAACAGTTTTCCTGACAGTGTAAAATTCATGCACTTTTCTCCTCACAGCACCACACGTAAAATCGTCGACTTCTAACAGTTTTTTGCGTTCTTTTTTTTTTGCCAGTAGGTGTTGAAAAGTTCAGACCAATTTTACTTTTTACTTTCCCCTCAGCCAAAATCCTGTTAACCGTTGATTCAGACACACCCGTCGCAGCACTTGTTGCTTCAGTAACATTGTATTTTAAACCGTACAGCAACTTCTTTTCTTTCAGATGCGTCGCAATGTTGTATACAATTTCACGCGCCTGTCCTCGCAAGGGTCGTCCTGGAATAAGGTTCGAGGTTGATGGGATAGGCTCGCTTGTTGTACCGTGTAACCCAGGTCCCGGCATGACGCGCTGACGCAATCCTCACGCAGCCGAGTCAAGCGCGGAACTGACCCCCTCCACTTCCCCTGGCGACTATCACGTGACGGTAGTGTGCGTCAGGCCACGAATTGGGGTCTGCGCAGGTTCACAAGTATCTTGCCGGGCTATAATAGGGGCTAACTGCACGAGAACTTCCTGGCCAACACTGTACCCCAGCCATCGGCGCACTGTGGTAGGGGAAGCAGAGACCCTCGACACCCAATGCACAACCCCACAACAATTACGCCTCACATGAGATCCACACCAACCGTCTGTCATAAGTGGATCCCCGAATCCAGGAACCCTCCCGGATACAGAATGTAATAGTATTTTGACCAAAGTTGCATTCAGAATTGCAATCTCTTAAGCCTAATAACAATTACCATTTATTAACAATTAATTGCACAAAATGAAACTAGTGACTCAATAACTAAACTGGAAAATTTACGAACATTTTTCATATTCTGTGAGTACCTAGCTTATTGTTTCAAATTTTTGCTAGTGTCAAAGTACAAGTGTGCTACAATAAATGTTTTTAATTTAACTTATTTCATAGAAAAAATATGACTGTGGCAGCACAAATAGTAGGTACACAGTGCATGAACATACATGAGTACTTGAAGTGACCAATGAATTATGATCAAAAGCATACTGTAGCGTGGTTCCAATGACTAAAATAATCCTGCAGGGAGGTTTGAACACTGAAGAATTAAAATTTCTGTGCATATAGTGAACTGTAAAAGAACCACATGGAGTACTGTACTGTCAACACAATTTATTAAATTAGTGTTTGTGTGGCAATGGGTTCCACTGTTAAAAATATAAAGGAAGTAAAAAAGTGTTGTCTACAATTACGTATTCTACTTTTGGCATTGAATTTAAAAATGCAGTCTTGCTTACTACCTGAAAACTTGAGGTCTGTATTTACTATTTATGAATAATGAGAAAGTAGTGCTGTTTCATGGGAAATTAATGCCAAAACCTTTACAATAATAAACACCAAAAATGCTTGCCCATATTATAAGTTTTTGGCATACATTTATAAATGCCAGTAAATCGCTCTCACAATTCATGGTTCAAACATAATTGAATTTTTTTTTTAATCAAATGGTATTTTGCACTTAACTTTTTACAGTTACTGTTCCCACCCATTCACATTAAAATTTACTTAAATTGAGACACTCAAACTTGAGGAATAATTAGGTATAGTTAACCTTAAAGGCAATGCAAATACACTATGGACTATGCAATGAAGATAATTTGCTAGGTAACAATCAAAAATATATCAAAAGTCATTGTTTACATCAGGTTCTTGTCTCGACACCCAGTCAGTTTCACAGTTAAAGTACCGATGTTCATAATTCACTGGCCGCTCAGCGTGTTCAAATATTAAACAATGCTACAACTACAAGTACAAAACACTGAACAGTTAGACGACCAGAGAAGCAATGGCAGAGCTCTCTACTGCACGAAAGTATTGGTCTCACCGTTCACATACCAGCTGCTGATGCCTGCTTCTGTAGAGCAGCGTGACTGCAAGCCAGGAGATACTGGATGGGACCGGACAGGATGAAAGTTTTGGAAGCATGTTTGATGGTGAGGACTATCACGTATGGTATGGTAACTTTGATTTAGAAGTGTCTCATGTAATGAACATTATGTGGCAACTTGCCCGTGGTGCTAGGTTTTAAAGAATTTATACCACATACAGTAGTTTCCGAAATAATTGAGGTGAAAGGCAAGTATGTAAGGTGCCTGCCTAGTCAGGGGTGATAAGTGCACGTTTAGGTGGTGCTTCTAGTGGTGTTGCCTCGTAAGTGAAAGGCACTGGACTAGCGCACAGTGTTAAGAGTGAGCAGTAACCGTAACATTATATGGTGGATAAATGAAAATATTTAATCAAAGTCCCTTGATTGCTTTCCAGAATCTGTAAAGGATGTTTCATGCCTAAAAATAATTTTATTTTGAAAACATAATTTTTTAGCCATTTCCACTATTCTAAAAATACAGATTAAAAACAAAATAAAGAAACTGAACTACTCGTGTTCCCTAAACGTATTAAATACTCTTCATAAACGGACACCACTTGGATATCATAATAAGTTTTCAAATTCCGTGGTTTCTCCTAAAGCTCTGCACTCCGTATGTGTACCCAGGCAGGGTAGTGTAAATGATGTAGCACTTGCCCAGCAAGCCCTATCCTTTGACACTATATCCAACTTTAATATTTTTTTGTAAAATACTGTAATGCAGCAAAAGTGTTGGTAAACATTGTCTTTAGAAAAGTAACTAATGATTTTTACATAAGTCTGCAATTCCTCTTGTTACATTCTTTGATAGTTTGATTTTTGCTGGAGCAGTGTTGTGCCTTGTGCTGCACTCAGAAGTGAGCTATTTAAACTACACATTTCCCATTGAATTGCCTTTTTACCTTGTATTACTGTGTGCATGGATGCTAATTATAATCCAGCCAAATTAATGAAACGCAAAAGCTTCCATATTTGTTGTCAACTGCTAACGATGCCAGGAAGTCGAAAAAATTCTCCGTCAACTGCCAACGTATCACTAAGCATTGTGAAACACATTTAAGGTTCTACTGCAATTTAAGTGGATAGCAGTGAAACTACCTGTGGAAGTCTTCAATTTTAGTAGTTAAAGGGTAACAAGGGATATTTAGAAGAGTAGGACAAAGAATAAATTTTTAATTTATGCATTAAAAATTTTGGCTAAGATAAGGTTTCAGGTGAAATGTCATTATGGTTGGTGATAAAGTTGAAATAAACACAAAAGGCAGCAAAATTAATTAATAAAGAAACGTATGAATTTTTCTCTTGCTTTAGTCGTTCAAATTTAGTCTGATAGATTTTGGTAGTACAGCGTGGCCACTCGACCGGAAAAAAAAAAAGAAAACCCTGAATTAGCCTTGAACTCTTAAGGTGCCAGGAAAATCTGTGAGAACCTGTGAATTTTTGAAAGCAGTGGGCTTATCTGTTTGTCTTGCAGGTTGAAAAGCTTGGTTGAGAAATTGCATGCAGTGCCTGCAAAACTGCATATTCATATAATTTTTGAGTGCTGTGTTCTTGTGAACCTCCGCAGTACGTAGCTATTCCAGCACAGCACAGACAGTATGGAATGTATCCGTTTATAAAGAATTGTCGCACTCTCTCGATCCCGTCGCTCCTCGTCGCGAAACTCTCTCGAGAGGTTTACTCACCCTCTTCACCGGCGTCTCACTTCCCTTCACTTCGGGAACTCTCGGAACTCCCGTGGAGGCCAGCTCATCGCTTTTATACCCGTGGTGTCCTCAAAAGGACGAGAGCGGCTGTTACGCGTCATCCCGGGCCGACCCGACGCCCAAAACACCCAGAACAGAGACGCTTATTCACGCCACTCCTCGCGGTGGCCTCTGCAAGCCCAGAATTTCCATGCCGCTAAAGGTGACAATAGCCCGTAGCGGGACAGTGCGCGGGGAGCGGAGGGGGTGGGTAGTGAGGGCCCTTGTAATCCGGCCAGGCACGCGTGGCATGCCTTACGTCAGTGGACAGTGTGTGACATCAGTGGCCATGAGGGGCCGCCAGCCAGCTTCGAACCTGGAGTGCATCACTGTCCTGTCTGCATTTATAATAGGTGTAATTATTTTGATAATTGGCAGCTGTTGTAATTTTTTTTCCCCCCCTTATGCTTTGTGATTGAATGCTAATCTTATATTTGAACAACTAAGTTATTTAAAGAAAAAAAAAATTTTATCACATAAACAATATAGTCTTACAGGAATAGTTTTTATTTTAAAGTTATTTTTATTCACATAATAGTAAATGACCAATCTTTAATATTTAATGGTCGGTTGGGTGTTGTTAGCCTCTGATGTAACGTAAATTGTTTGCTATATTTTTATTAGCATAGTAACATTCCATGAAAAAATTCTTAGATCAACCTTAAAAATTCTGGAAAAAAGGACCTGGTTTTTGGTTTTGTCAAAAAAGTGGGCACTTTGTAGTATTAGTACCTTTCACTGGGTAACTTTGCTACCAAAGGCAGAGAATGGGGGAAGAGAGTAGTTCAGAGTTATAAGTTGGTTGAATTGCTTTTTTTTTCTGAGATGTGCTCTGTGCTTGGGAGGAACAGGAAGCTACTCATATTGCCACAGGTTAGATGAAGTAATGGCATATATCTTTCACAGTGTGAAAGGATTGCTCGTTAATGATTTATAGACTGATGGTAATTATAATTCCTGTCCAAACATTTAACTAAACACTAACATTTAACCATGTATACGAAGCAAACAATTAACAAATCACTAGCATTTAGCTATGTAAACGAAGCAGCAATTGAAGAGGGTATTACTGTGTTCTGCTCCCAAGTTTCATCCATATCAAAACTTTCTTCTGACAGTGTAATATCTGCTGATACTTTCTTCAGAATCTATGAATTTTTTGAGACTAATAAAGTGAGAAATTAAATAATTCAGCCTCATGCTAGTTAAATTTTATTTACATCACTTTCTGAGCCTTAAAAATTTCAGCATTTTATTTGAAATTTTGTAAGAGCAATCGCTCATTTCATGTTTTAGGATGCGATTGTGAATTTATATATTCATTTGGATCACACAAAGAGACAATGCTGCCAAATGGGTCTTTCGTGGTTTGACCACTTATTTTAGACGAAAGCAACTGTTGCGATAGGGTGTCTGTGGAGTTAGTCAGCACACTGCCGGATGACGTGTCTATATCGTCATCGGATTTAAGCAACGAGGAGTCTGAATGCATGGATTGAAGAATTCTACGTCCAAAAGACTCGGCATGTCTCATTATGGATGATTTGCGTTCAACAATATTTTCGTTTGTTTTAGTTTGTCTGGATTTTGTTTCTCTCGTGTTATTGAAGAGTGATTTCTCACCGGATGAATTTTCGCCCATTTGAATCCCCTCAGGTAAGATAACTCGAGAAAAGAAATTATTTTGACTAATTACAGTGTGAGCATTGTTTGTTGGTGGACTCTGAGGCTTTTCGGACATGGTACGAGGACCAAGGTCTGGAGGAGACGAGGAGATTGACTGAAGATCTGGGGCACTGTCGCTGCCATGATGACTGCATACAAAATTGAAACACTGTTACAACAGCTTTGACAGTCTTACCTTAGCTTAACAAAAACTAAATGAAAATTCATTAACATTAAACCCTTACATTCAAACTGACCTAATTGAAACAATGTGGTGATAGATTTGTAAAATGATACAATTAACATCAACACTTGAGAAAATTTTGTTAGAAAGTTTATATATTATTATTATTATAGTATACATATTTCATAAAAAGCATTAATCTAAAATATCAGGCATATTGAATTTAAGGTGTCTTTAATCTCAGTCTTAGTGCACAAAATTAAATATTTAATTTTTTTTTAATTTTTTATTTTTTACTTAAATTGAAAATAATTGTTAATACAGTATAAGGAATGATGAGTGAAATAATGCAGTCTTCCACATAATAACAATATCTCTGGATAAAAAATTTAAAAGGCCTGTTCTGCATCCAAAAACAATTTTTTTTTTTTTTTTTTAAATACAGGAGAATTATCTTCAGGTATTTAATTAAATATTAAAGCATGTAAATTTTACAACGAATGCTCATTATTGAAACCGCTTTTTAAAGACCTTACTAGCCAACGTGTAATAAATATATGAAAAGTTAAACATGCAAAATTAGCATGGGTAAAATTTTACTAAATTATGCAAACATTTCAGACCAGATATCTGACACTACCTTGATTTTGAAAAGTCCTTCAAAAAGTACTTAAAATTCACTAGTTTTTTTTTTTTTGTTACAAAGGAGTACAAACTTTTTTAAGTGAAAAATCGTATTGATATTATCATTCTACTTACTCAATGACATCTGTAAGTTTCTTCCGACGAAGTGCAGACTCAGCACCATCAATATTTGAAACAGTGTTCGTATTATCCCAAGAGTTGTGCCTTTGATAGCTCTTCTCACGGTATGTGTCTGCAATGTTCGTCATACTGCAGAGCCAGAAAAAAAAGTACATACACACCATAAATGAAATAAAAAGCTATGATAAAGGGAAATCAGTGTTTGCCATATTAAATATTTCAGTTTTTGCATAATTTTAGTTAATTATTAATCAATATTTTCTGTCAAGATACAGCATAAATAATTTTTTGAAAAGATTTTATATGTGGTTAGCCAGATGTTTATTAAAAGGCCCAGGTCTTTAACCCCCAGAAAGACATAACTAATTATTTCACGTGATAGACTCCAACTGACTTCAACAATTGTCCAATGATAGGGCCTATGGCTTTGTGAAACAAAACATAATATGGAATTTGTACTTAAAGTTGTGCAAAATATTTAAAAATCCAAGATGGCAGGACTAATCCTCTTAAAGAAAGAATGTGACTGCTGCATTTCTAGTTTAAATTAAACATTATCAACTAGTACCTACCTTCTTGTTTTTGTTTTGGCAATAAGTAAATCATCATTACGGTACCTATTTTCTAAAGTGATGTTAAGTCTATTTTTTATTTCTATAAAATAATGTGTTCTTACTTATTTATATAAATGTATTTATGAATGTCTGAAACTAACAGCTATTCTTCTTAAGTGCTTTTATGCCGTGTCATGACTACTCTAAAATCTGATGATTGTAAACTAAAATGATGTACACTATCATGAACTCTGTAATTTTCAATGATATACAGAATGAGTCTGAATTGGACAGACAAACATAGTTATGACACATGGTCTTAAGTGATTCTCAAGACTGGTATGCACCTTTGAAGTTGCAGCTGAACCCGTTGCTTTTTGAAAATAATAAAGTAACTACCATATTTATGATGAAACGCCAAGTATCTGCGTAATGTCAAATGAACAAAGTTCTTAAACACTGCAAATCTTGATGCTGAAGTAAAATAATTTAATGGAAATCATTTAGGTTAAAACTTTACTTTTGTTTTACCATAACTTTTAGTGGCACAGAGGAAGAATGTAGTTTTTAATGGCTGATTATTAATCTATATGGCAAAAGTAATGAAAAGAGTTGCCTTGTTATATTACTCTATACCCCACCATTTTCAAGAATAACTAAAATAAAATTTACAACGAACTACTTCAACACCTGGCAGGTATGCAACTCTCACAACACTTGGTTTGAAACGGCTGCCAAAAATCAGGGGCACTGATTGTTAAGTGATGAATATGCAAATAAATGTATTTAGAAGAAAACATTGAACTAATAATTGAGCTAAAACAACTGCAAATGTAATTAAAACACATTAACATAAATCCAAAATGGATTGCTGAGTATCATAACACAGTAAGAGAAAAATGTAGTCATACCTTTATTTGCAAGGAAATTTATTCTCATAAAAAATAACTTGTCAATTAAAGGATTCTTTGCCTTAGGTACCACATTTCACAAAATTTAGCATCTGAAGAGTATGAATGCATTTCAATTCTAAAGTCACGCCTCAAGAGACAGCCGCTGGAAACATGATGTCCCATTTAGTGCCGGAATACATACATGTACCATAGCATTGACAGATTACGAGAAGATAGATAGTTGTGTTTATGTTCATGTAAGTGCGGACAGTTGTTAAAAGACTTCATATTTAAAATGCATTCTTCAGAATTTAAGTGCCTCTGATTCAAACTGAGTGTTGTGAGTGTTGCATGTCCTCCAGGCATTCCAAATTTTATATTAGTTATGGTGGGGTATAGGGTAGTGAAACAAGGCGACATTGTTCATTGTACTTTTGACATGTAGATTAATAATTTTTCTCTAATGTTATCTTTCTATCATATGTAGTGGCATTCATGTACCTCCATTTTGCTACAAACCACTATTTTTTGTAACTAAATAACAAACCAGTGCTGTTCATGTATTCCAAATGAAGCTGCAGGCAGTGGCGTAGCCAGGATTTGTGTATGAGGAGTGTTAAGAAGCATGCCCCCCTCCCCCCGTATTAAATCGGGGGGCCCGGGGGTCCTACCCCGGGAAAATTTGGATTTTAAGGTGTAAAATAGTGCTATTTTAGCAGTTTTCGGTACTTAAATTTAAATATTGTAATGGTATAGATTTTATTAATTTTAATATGAAATTTGTTTGAGTGATGAATAAGAAATTAATTAAAGATTTGGTGCTAAGGGGGGGGGGGGGGGTTTTGAACCCCTAAACCCCCCCCCCCCTGGCTGCGCCCCTGGCTGCAGGCATTAGGTAAACACTTTATATATATATATATATATATATGTTAATTTATTAAATTGACTATGGTTCATGTCTAGGAATCCTTTTGAGATACTATTTTTCCTTAGAGTCTGAATCCTCCAGTGTATGTAATATTCATTTGTCCAAGAATATTTATGAGCATGCATGCTTACTTGGGTTAAAGCAGTGATGCCAATTTTAAATCATTATGATAATATAATAATGCACTTAGTGCTTAATTTATTATACCCACCTTCTGCCAATGCCTCTTTTTTCTATTTCTTTATTTATGGAATCTGGAAGTCTGTGAGGAGGCTTTGTCGATAATCTTCCTTCAAGAATATCTTGCTGTAATGAAACAGAAAACATGTACTTTCATAACACAGAGATTATAATGTACTACTAGCAAACCCAGCAGACACTGTCCTGCCTGTGTATATTTATTTTATTTTTTTATAACTAAAAATGAATGATTTAACAAAATATTTTTGGTTTTTTGATTTGGTGTATACATGTATTGAGTTTTTTAAGTTCCTATTCCGGAGCAAGCAACATATAGTTGACCATGCAAAAAACATGGATTTGTTAAATTTAATCCTGCAACATGCAGTTACTGCCCTGAGCTTTGTTTATTGTCATCGCGAACTCAAGACGCACAGGAAATTGCAGACGTTTGAACGTGAAGGGCAAATCGGTGAGAATCATTGGAATGCGCGGAATCAAAACAACTTCTCCTTGACAATTGCAGTTAATTATTGTTTCTTCAATCACATTTGGCTTCAGTTTTTTCACAGAAAGTCTGGTTCCGTTTCGTAACTTTGGTGTGTTCCCATTCCGAAGGAACAGTATTGATGAGCCAATTTTCAACGTCAGTTTGTGCTGTAGGATTCCCGGTGGTTCCAATGAATTGAGAAGTTCATTTAGTTGCATATGATATAAATGTTATTTGCCAGAAATAAAAGAATAATAGTTATTCATAGCTGCAGTACATGGCGTTACCCGGGCTGAACACAGGGTTATAGCGCTATATGACAGTGTGGTGGACATAGAGTACGTATATGACCTATGATTTTCTGTTTACCCATGGCGATTGGTTTAACGGTTTAGAAGTTGGTGCATTGCAGCGCCATCTAGCGGCGAGTTACAAAAAATGGATAGCATGAAAACCTTCTCCATTAAAAAAAAAAACCACTTAGATGTGCCAACTTTCATGGCGATCAGTCAAACGGTGTCGGAGTTTATCAATGTCATACCTACATCCCAACATCCAATTTTATATATATATATATATGTATACAGTGTAATAAAATATATTTTAATAATGTTTTACACTTATACCTGATATTATAGTTGATTTACTTTCCATAAAAAAATGAACTGTAAATTTATTTAATAACCAAGAGTAAAAAATCACCTTGAATTTTGGCCCAGGCATAATGCTGCTTGCTGACTGACTCAAGGTAACTGTAGCATTCAGAGGATTCGTCCAGATATTTGTAGCATCTAGATCCCCATTCATGGACATGTTGAGCATTTCCGATGAGTAAGTTGGTCTTGCTGGGATGATTGGAGAACGGCAACAAACGCTGTTGATGGTAAGAAATTACAAATTTTAATAAAATTACAAGGTGTATTTTGGGTTACATAATTCCTATCAAAGTCATGAATTGTAGAAAAGGTTTCAAAAGCAATAAAAATTGTGTGAATTTTCAATACATTTTTGTTAAGTCAATAAATTATGCATCTCTATAACGAACTTTCTTGATTTAACACAAAAAAATGGTTAAGATGTTTGATATGATATTTTGAAAAATTTAGTTTTGCCTAGAAGTGATATATATAATCAATGGCAGATAGTTGTGACATTAGCGTCAGTTTACATGTGATCAGTGGCGTGCCCAGGATTTTGCTCTGGGGGGGGGGGGGGGGTCAGGCAGAAGGCTAGGGCCTTTCCGGGGGGGTCTGGGGGGTATGGAATACCCCCCAGCTAGGCGGGGGGTCCGGGTGTCCTCCCCCGGGAAAATTTTGAAAAATACGTGTTCAATATTGCTGATTTAGGCTATCTAAAAATACTGTTTAATTAAACATTTATGCTTGTGTCATTCAATTAATTTTAATATCATACTAAATATTTATTTTTTTCATTTTATGAATTTAATATTAAAATATTTTTAGCCCTGGGGGGGGGGGGGTTCGGTCCTGCTCGTCCCCCCCCCCCTTGGCACGCCCCTGCATGTGATTACCAAAAAAAAAGGGTCAAGTTCACGAAAAAGTCCTAATTGTTAACTCTTAAACCCAGACACCCTGAATTAGCACAGTCAATAATTGTAGCTGTACTTGTACTCAAATTCAAACACAATTTATCTGTAATGACCTCTCTTCCAACACAAAAACAATAAGTAATAAAATTTTCAACCACAGCAACTTAACACAGTTTAATGAAACGTTTGTTAGCCCATCGCCAATACATTAATTTTTTTCATTTCTCAGATTTATTTAGAAATAAAATTTGAATCAGCAATTTTTTTAGTTCAAAATGCATCCAAAATAAAAATAGACAAATTTTAAATTAGAAAAATATATACCAGAACAAAACATTTCAGACCTATTAAACATAATTTCAATCAGTTTTACCACATACAGAACTTCAAAGAGTAAATCATTGATTACAAAGGAAAGGCAGGTACAAATAATTAAAATTCTGAATTAAATTATCATTGAAATAACTATTTTATGGCAAGGTGCGGTCAAAAAAATGTTCTTTATCAGCAATTTAGTTTTTTGGGCATTATTAGTTCATTGTTTTTAAAAATTTTCACTGATATTTCTTCTCCATGACTGGTTCTATGATTGTATAAAAGCCAATGGTCAAAATACAGCTTAGCTGGCAACATCGGCATGAACCTCAGGAGGGGAGGGGGACCTGCTGGAATTAAAAAGCCTCTCGGAGGGCTCACTTGCCCTTGCAGAATCGTAGCTGTGAAACTGGAAATATAAACATAATTCCGCAGTGGGCTTGCCTGGGAATCCTACAGATTTCCGCTAGTACTGATTATATAAAATATAAAGTGAAAAATGGAAGGTAGGATTTTTTTTCTTCAATTTTTTTTTCCATTTTTTTTTTCATTCATTGTCGATTACTACATATACTGATTTAATACTTATAAATTTGAGTAACACCAATGTGATGATTTCTTTCCCTGCCCCCTTTTTTCTTGTAAGAAATTGGTATGTTGAATAATAAGGCATATTATTCTCATGGTTTTTATCACTACACTTTCTCCATACCTTTGCCTACGACATTAAAACAGGATCTCAATGGCCACACATCTCAACAGACTTATGTCATGGCCACTACTGTTATTAAAAACAATATTTCGAAACATTCAACACAAAATCTTTCCTCCAACACTCCTTTCCTACGCACACGCATGTGCACACCTAAACACACATGACCAAGAGAATGCAGAGATTAATTTTGTAAATTTTGGTTTGGGGGGGGGGGGGGGTTGTGATACTAGTACCACTTTTCCCGCTGTTTGCTTTCAAATTCTTTCCTTTTGGGGAAGGCGGCAATATATCCCCCCTCTTCCCCTCGCAAACACCACTCCCAGATGATGTGAGGTGGTGCAGTGGTGTATCTCTGGACTGACATTCCTAGGACATTGGTTCAAACCCTGCTTTTTTACCCGAACTCACTCTCTCTGAAATACCCCAAACAAATGAATGTAATTTCTGCAGTGTCATAAACAAGTGTCAGAAAATTAATTCCAGTGTGGTTTGGGATGGTTTTTACTGCTGGCCATTCCATATTCCTTTCCCAAATTTCGTTTTTTTAGGTGTGTGTCCATCCATCGATGAGATGTAATTCTGGGTACAATAAACCACAGACTATTGACGAGAATACAGACGGATTCTTGTCTTCTACCAGTGAGGCCAACATTGGCTTACAGAACTTCCAAACGGGGCTGTATGCAGGTGGGAGCGGTATTAGGGGTATATCCCCCACCCCCCCACCCCACAAATCCTAAGAAATCTTAAAAAATCTATCATTCCAATTAATGACTAATGAAATGGGAATAATTTGAAAGTGGGCAAACAGGTTGTGTGCCCCCTCTCCCGAAATGAAACTATGTGTACACTCTTCCTTTCTAATTCAGCCAATGTATAAAAATGATTAGTTACTCTAACAGACGCAAGTTTATCTTAAAGTTATTAAGTTTTAAATAAATAATTTAACAATGAAAATATGTAAGTAACTCTGGTAATGCAAACACTTGTTGCAAAAAAAAACCTTTGAAATACAAAATTATGTCATATTTCACTAGAATGTGCTAACTATGTATTAGCAGTGGCGAAGCCAGGATTTGTGTATGGGGGATGTTAAGAGGCATGATCCCCCCCCCCCCCCCCACGGATTAAAGCGGGGGGGGGGGGGGTCCGGGGGTCCTACCCCGGGAATATTTGGATTTTAAGGTGTAAAATAGTGCTATTTTAGCAGTTTTTGGTACTTAAATTTAAATATTGTAATGGTAAATTTTTTTATTAATTTTAATATGAAATTTGTTTGAGTGATGAATAAGAAATTAATTAAATATTTGGTGCTTCAGGGGGGGGGGAGGGGTTGAACCCCTAAAACCTCCCCCTGGCTACGCCCCTGTGTGTTAGCAAAGAGGCAGTAATGAGTCGGAAGGACCGTTGGCACACGGCGGCGAGCGACTCACGAGTTGACGTCCTCGAGCTTCTTGAGCAGGCGCTCGTTCTCGCGGCACACCAGCTCCTGGTCGCGGAGCAGCAGCTCCCTCGTCGTGAACAGTTCCTGGTTCTCCCGCCGCAGCGCCTCGTTCTCCGTCAGGTAGTGGCGGATCAGCTCGGCCAGGTCCGGCCGCTCCATCTCCAGCAGCTTCTCCGCGTCCACGCTGGGCGGCGTCCTCGTAGCCCGCGCGCCTGCGCGCCGAACAGCTTACGTCACCGGGGAAGCCTACAACTCACATAGTTTCGGTTCCCTACCACGTTCGTGCAACTTCGGATTTCTCTCAAAATTTGAAATTAAAAAAATCGAAGGGTTAGGTTAGGTTAAGTTAGGTCAGTCACAATATGCTTGTTTTCATTGGAAACTTCTGATTTAGCGGCTGAAGTGGCGTTAATACCAAAACGCAAAACTTCCAGAAATTCTTGCAGGGAACCGAAACTATATGAGTTGTAGGCTTCCCTACGTCACCAACCTTACAACTTTCAATTGTCTACCCAGGCTTCTTTTCATAATTTATATATATGTATCATGAAAACAAGAGAAGTTGTACATAATTTGCTTTAAAAGTGTTATTCTCTTTCACTGTGCGGAATTTTAACAAGTGAATACAAGTGATGTACCTATATAATAAAAAGAACATCATGGGATTCTTGCACAAAACGTCTGCTGCGTTTTTAACGGTTTTTGGAACACTTTTCTTTAAATATGGCCGTCGTAAACGTAAGCCACGTTCTTGCGTAGTTTATAAACTATAAAATATCACGTAAACCTACGAAATTGTCAGTAGCCAATTTGATTTAAACGTGAAACCACTGAACGCAGGGGCGCAACAACAGGGGGGGGGGGGGGGCAAGGGTATTTTAACCCCCCTCTGAAACCTTAAAGTGGAGGCAAACGGGGGCAAGAAAGTGCTGTGTAAACAATTTTTAGAAAATAAAACTGCTTAAATAGCACAATTTTCCACCTTGAAATACAAATTTTCCCGTGGGAGGACCCCCGGACCCCCCGCTTCAATAGGGGGGATCGGTGATTCTTTATAAAAAAAGGTATATTGCCCCCCCCCCCTCTTTGGAAATTTAGTTGTTGCGCCCCTGACTGAACGTATTTGCAACCTCCACTCAATAAGGAAATGACTTTCTGAATTGATACCTTGCCACTTTAAATAGACTATATTTTACTTTTGTTTAAAAATTATATTAAACACTTTTTAATACAGCCAACATAAAAGGCATTTTCATGCTGCTATGCCTTTTAGACACTGAACTAGGCCTACTTAAATTACTTGTTTTAGAATTTGCTGCATGATATTGACCTTGTGTTTGGATCGCTACTAGGTCCTTCTAAATGTCTTCTCTAAGCGCAACTTCGCCTCTGTGAATTGTGAGCGCAGACAGTTAGTTCTTACGTGCAGGGCCATGTAGAGAAGAGCAAAGTCCCTGCTCCCTGGGGCCCGGTTGAGTTTCGAAATTGTTCTGCCTGAGTTTATTCTGATAGTTTGACAAGTTACTTAAGGAATGGGGAGGGGGGCAGACAAAATGATTTGCCCCCGAGGCCTTTGTTTCTTAATGACCCTGCCTAAACTCTGGCCAGTTAGCATTGGCGAAGCGCAAGACAATTTACTGCATTGGTTTCTAGTTATTTTACACTTCACGCCGCTAGATTCCACTACTGTAATTTTCTCAAGCACGTTGTACAAAAACGTAGGTGCACTCCACGTCCCCAGGATCGCTGACATCACTTTTCTCGCGTATTTCTTATGAGTTTCTCATATTTCCCTTCTACAATTGTTGGTGTGAGTCGACCCACGCACCTGGGGCAGCGGCGCCGACGCCCTGCCGCGAGCCCTGGCTGGGAGGACGGGCCTCGTTCAGGTTCAGCGCCGTGCGCAGGTGGTCGTTCTCCTCCTGCAGGGCGTTCACCTCCCTCTTGAGGCTGAGGATCAGCGACTCCCGCGGGTCCTGAGCACATTTCCTTCCCACTGCACTTCCCTCTTCCCTCAGGAGTCCCAGAGCGCAGGGCCGGTGCAAGGTAAATTGGCGCCCTAGGCGAAAAAACGTTAATGCCGCCACCCCCCCCCCCCCCCTTCCCGCCCGGGCCGGACACCCCAAAAATTTTTTTCCTTGCCTCAAAATACATCACGTAAGCCTAAGATTTTGTCAACAATCAAATGTAAGCAGGCTTGTGTTTTTTTTTTTTTTTTTACTTTTTTACTTATTACAAATCATAAACAGGTCACCGTGGACTTAAAATAATTACTTATTTCAATATAAACATTCCAAACTGTTACAAAAATCCATTTTCATCTAGTTTCAATAATCGTTAAACATGTTATATCAGCTGTTATGTGTCGTGCTGCGCCGCCCCCAGCTACTTGGTGCCCTAGGCGGTTGCCTAGTTCGCCTGTATGGACGCGCCGGCCCTGCCAGAGCGCCTCGCGGTGCTCTTGGATCGAGGTTCTCCTTTCAGCCAACCACAGGTCAGTGGACTGGATGGATGGCCGCGAAAGCCCGATCCACACATGGCATTGTGTGAGCCAATATCGACCTCATACGTAGAGGACAATTATTAGTCTATGCTGTGAATCGTTTTCCCGCTTGCGAAATAACTGGAATTATAACACGGATCTCTTTGGTGGGGGGGGGGGGGGGGGGGGAGGCGAGTTATCTGACCTCTCAGCCACCGCGGTCCTTACTAAACCTGGTTATATCATCGACCGGCAATAAATGAATTATTACAGACAAAGCCTTAAGTCTGTTGTTTCTGGCGAGCGGCGTGGAGAGCCAGCACAGATGGACCGGCAGGGGGAGTGGTAATTCAAGCATCAATTCGCAGACTGTTTGCTCGCACCCGCAACAGCTGTTCTTGGCTGCAGTAACATCCGATGTGTTGCGGTATTTATGAGCGTTGAAATGAAATTAAGATCTGTGGCATATGTTTCATTTAACGTACTAATACCATGAATCATGCCTCGCCATCTTGCAATTTCAGATATTTTGATACCGCTTGCAATAAATCTCCAGTGCTAAATATTTTTGGTTTGGCATGGCGTATGACTTACCTTTGGCTACTTGTTAAAGCCAACACACACACGCATATATGTATCAATGATACATGAAATTTGTAAAACCTTAAATGTGTGGGTTACAGCCTACTTAACTTCTAGTGGACATCACACTTTATATCTATGAAATGAATACACTTTATTTTACTTTTATTAATTACCATACATTAATATTATAACTGTATCGTAAGATTATTACCACACAAAAATAAAAATAAAAAAGTTTAGTTACAATAAAACAATTAAAATTAGGTATGTCTTAAGAATTGATAAAGTGTGTCTGAAAGGTATTTGTACACGATATCATCGACTAGTGAACAAATAAATGGTCCCACAGTCTTGTCTCTCAAGATGATTCCCCAAGTTTGTTACTGGACAAGGTGAAGCCTAAACTTCCCCATGCAAGTTCTGCGCCTCAGTAGGCCTACAACCATAGAATTTTAAAGGAAAATTGATTGTTAAACTAAAATGTCAGAAAGCCAATGTTTACACACAGAAATTTAAAACTGAACATTTTATACTATGGATTTTTTTTATTTAATTGTTTTCAATACTTTGTTCTTAAGTCAAATTTTTGATGATTTTATTAAAACAAGTAATAAATACATATATATTAAAGTCAGTGAATACATGAAAAACACACATATCAAGTTTGTTTGAAAGAAATGCATTAATACGTGCACACTGGCATTAAATTTATAGACTGCTTGGAGATATAATTATTGCCGTATGTCGGGCTATCATGAGTAGGAAATACATTATTGTATTGCACTAAGGATTAGAGTGATCCTTCTAAAATAATCTCTCTGCGACATTATGTAGCTAATTTTCTGTAATTTTCTTATTCTGCCTTTACTTTTTTTTTTTTTTAATCCTAGAAGGGAGGGGTCTGTACCCCAGTGGCTACTTCCCTGTGTAATATTAGTGTTGTCCACCATCATGCTGCACATGGCCCCCACCAGAATGTTGCACTCACCATCACGACAATGGGCTTGGTGCGTATCTTCTTAGCTCTGGCAGCATACCTCAGAGTGTTGATGGTCTCGCTGAGACTGGACCGCGCCGGCGATATGCACGCTATCTGCAGGCAGCAATACCGCGTTCTACTGGTTTGGTCGCTTTGTGACACACACATTGGTACACACAAGGTTACGGTAACTTTTCAAACTCATCACTTCTAATCAGTTGCAAAAACAAAACAAAAAATTGCAACGTCGATGCACAGATTAACGTGAAACTTTCGTAAACTGCAGCCTGATCGCATACCTATTTAATTTTTCCACATAATTGCCATTCAGTTCTAAGGACTTTTCGTAACGCTGCACCAGTTTCTTTGTTTCTGCGTAGAAGTTCGCCGCCTGGGAATTAAACCACCAAGAAGCCTGGCTATTCGCAGTGCAGACGAGTAAAGCGGGAAGCCCGCACACAGGGGCAGGTGCAAACAACAATCGAATCACACGTCTGCCCTTGCTGTCGTTGCCACCTGGGGTCGCCGGCCAGTAGCCACGTCTGCCGGACGTGTGACTCGCCTGCTTGCTTCGGCGATCCGAGAGACTTGCTGCTGTTTGCTGTTTCCTGGACTGCCTTTGAAGATGTTGCCGCCGCCGCTTTGTGGGTGACTACGAGCGGTCCGTCGGCAAGCTGACGACGAGGAACTCGAGACTACCCTTATCAACTGGTTTAATTCCCAGGCAGCGGACTTATATGCAGAGGAGTTGAAGAAACTGGTGCAGTTTACGAAAAGTGCTTGGAACTGAACGGCGATTATGTGGAAAAGTGGAGTAGGTATGTAGTAAACTAAAACTGCCCACAATTTTTTTAATGACCAAACTGAAAGTTGAATTTTCCACGAAGCGTGGGCAAAACGAATGCCCACCAGCTTGACCATATCTGAACCTTAGAGGCAAAGAACACTATGTACATTTATTACGAATTATATAGTTGGCACCATGCCCATGATGCACAGTTTTCGCACTATGTATACGATTTATGTCCGAAATTAAATTTTGTATATTCAAATGCCTACAACACTTTTCCAAAACAAATCGTTAAAAAATCGAACATTAATTTTTTTATCTAATATATAAGTTTAATAATTATATGATAAGTTTCACTAGGCAATAAATTTATACTGCAAGTAAATAAAGCTGAAACAAACCGAGAACTTTGTTTCCTGAAAAGTTACAATTTCGCGACACGGTGTCCCACTACTCCGGGGTGCAGGACGTGTGAGACAGCGGGACACGCGGAGGACACGCGGAGGACACTCGCCATGAGGGTGACGCCGTTGCCAGCCAGGCTGTCCGCCAGCAGCTTGGTCAGCTTGCTGTCCCTGTACGGGATGTGGCCGTGCTTCTTCTTGCTGTCGCTCAGCGAGGCGATGCAGTAGCCTGCAACACCGCCACGCCACGCCGCCCCCGCGTCACCACTCCCCGCCGGCTCTCCCGGGAGACCTTCTTTCAATTATTCATGCATTTGGAATGGGGGGGGGGGGGGTAATTGATTTAACTCAGTTTCTCGGGCATGTGTCATTGCATTGTTGCACTGTTCGTCACGGGGGGAAAAACCCACAGAGAACAAGCCTGTATCAGCTGATGTCGAACAGATTAAAAACCCGACGATGAACCTGAAGAGGTGTTACGGACGACGTGACGACGACAGCACAGATGAACACGTCCAGACACCACGAGAACCTCGCGGAAGGAGAGTTGTTTGTTCGGGATAAAGTGACGTTCCGTTTGTTTCCATAAAATAACTAGCTGTTAACCTAAGGTTTTGCTCGCGCGTTTTCAGGGTATTGCTGATATTGTACTTATTTTAATAAGTGTATGTAGTTCCAAACATTTTTACAAAAAAAAATTGACACAATGAACTGTCCGGTGTACAAAATGTTAAATTCATAACAAAACCAACTAATAAAAAATTAAAAAAGGATTACGTATAACCACTTTATAGAATATCATTATTGAAAAAAAAAACACATTTAGATAATTCAGCACTGAGACAGAAAATGTTTGGGAGTCGATGGCCACAGAAGTCTGTACTTCGGAAACAGGTCGCTATCGTTCCGCCTGCTCGCTCACGTACTCCGCCGTGCTTTCTCGCGTCAGCGCTGACTGTCAGCACGCCAAGTATCGCTCGCTCGCAGCAGACAGCCACAGCCCTTTCTCGTGAATGCTTAATCCGCGCCCGCGTCCTGACTTCCCAACAATGAAGTTCGCTCCGCGGTAGCGTGTGCGCTGCTCGCAGCCGCGCTTGAATCCCGAGGCCTGACCTCTCACGTTAAGGTCACCCGTCTGTTCGGTGACGCGGACTTATCGAGGGGAAGGCCGGTAAACAACTGCTATGCATTATGAAAGAACATGCTGAGAAATCAAACATAACATGCTATTACAACAGATAATTGTTGGATTTTTAAAAATAATTTTTTTTAAACACCGTGTTAACTGAAGTTTATCACTGGAAACAGGATTACTAGATCGGGATCCCCACCTCGTACACCATATAAATGTGTACATAAACTAGTTGGCAGAGAAAACAAACATACGAGCGTCATTTCGAGGATTATTGTTTTTCATCAGTGATAAAGATCGAATCGGACAAAATCCTGTCGATTACTCGTTTTGCAGTGGTAATAGAAATAAACCTTTTTTCACATAAAAAAAAGCCATGTGTTTATTTGTTTGTCTTTAAATCGCGCCAACAGTGGCGTCTTTTGAGCCTGAACCATACAAAACAATTGACTGTCGGAAAAGAATCAATCATCTTTGGTAAGAAATCGCTTCGAAATTTTCTTGGAGTATCTTCCTAGCAGAATTGCGTCATCGTTGTAAGCGAGTAAAATAATTGCTATAATTACTTTGCTTTTTTTTTATATTTGGTAAGATTATAGTGGGTTCTGAACCACTTTATTCCCCATTATGAGTCACAATTATGAGTCATGCTGAGGTTGCGATCGAACCCGCGACCCTCACCACGTAAGCGCGATTGTTAGCAATCACGGCCACAGAGGGCACAGATACGCCTTAACAATCGTTACAGCTTGCCCAATTCAGATTTAGAAAGTTTCGAAATTGCATAATTTCCGTGAATAATTAACTACCTGGAATATCACAGGATCTCATGACCTATCAGAGAAAGGACTACGTGGGATTAATTTTCCCTGGCGTAAAGTAATACTTAGAAAGAACACACCAAAAAAATCGTGAACTTTTATTTTTGAAACAGTAAGTTGTTGACCTCTACACTTTGTTACCGTTCTCTTACAAATAAAAACCACGGTTAATAGCCTCACATAAAAGACGAAATGGATTCACAGAAGTACGCCTCGCTGGGTTTTGTAACGTGCCTTGATAAAACATGATTCGTCACGTTGCTGTCCGTCCGTTGTGAACGCTTCAAAGGAGCCAGTCGCCAGGATGGTATCGATTGTCGATGACCTGGCAGCAGTAGAGGCCTCTACCGACGTGGCTTTGTACTTCGACCTCGCTCGGTGGTCATCTCTAACGTACATCGAGTGGTTTGGACAGTGTTACTGTTTTCACACCAAAACATAACCTAAATACTAGATGTTTAAATTAATTTTTTTTACGATAAGTAGGTACTTCAATCTCTAGTACCATATTATTATTTTATTTTTGGGGAAAGTATCACACTAGTTTTCGTTAATTAATGCACACATATACGTTGTAAACAAAATCAAAATTAAAATGTTTTAAGTTCCCTCCTCATTTCAATTCACTCAGTATGAAAACTCCTGTTACTACATTTGACGAACCTTTTCTGAACTCTAATGCACCCCTTTCTGAATAAACATACCCCAACTCGCAGTTTTGTGTGTTACGACACCCAATCACTCTTGAACGTGATGTAACTCACCGAGGACCATAAGACTCTTGTTGATGTTGTTGGCTTCTTCCAGCGTCTTCCCCTCGCTGTGGGTTTTCTTCGTCATCTCGCTCCCCGCCAGGTCCACGAAGTTGATCTTGCCTTGTTTCGATATGAACACGCCATCCTCCATCTGCAGCCACGAGTGAGCGTTCGAGATAGCACGTCTTTGCAAACTAGCACTCAATACTTGACTAGACCGAATTTCATAAACCCAGGGCCGGCGCGTCCATATAGGCGAACTAGGCAACCGCCTAGGGCGCCAAGTAGCTGGGGGCGGCGCAGCACGACACATAACATATGATATAATATGTTTAAAGATTATTGAAACTAGATGAAAATGGATTTTTGTAACAGTTTGGAATGTTTATATTGATATGAGTAATTATTTAAAGTCCACGGTGACCTTTTTATGATTTGTAATAAATAATAAAGTAAAAAAAACACAAGTCTGCTTACATTTGATTGTTGACAAAATCTTAGGCTTACGTGATGTATTTTGAGGCAAGGAAAATTTTTTTGGGGTGACCGGCCCGGCCGGGGGGGGGGGGGAAGGCATTAAGATTTTTAGCCTAGGGCGCCAATTTACCTTGCACCGGCCCTGCATAAACCTCCCGTGGTTTTATAAAATATGTAGTCTACTGATTTACTACATGGCATCAGTATTTACCTGCACATTCTTAATTTTTTTTAAAAAAAAAGGACAGTTTTCCTTGGAATTTGGTGGAACAAATCTTTGACTAAAGAAGCAGTGGGCGAGGGACAAGGCAGAAAGAGCGGGGAATGTTGGCACACCTGCTGCTCGGATATGATGTGCACGGTGAGGATCGTGTGGCTCCTGCTGGAGTAGTCGTTCATGCTGTGGCTACCCACGGACCTGTTCCTCATGCCTGAAACAAGTGGCAATCGTTTTCCCGGCAGTTCGAGCTGCAGATCGCCAAATTTAAAACACAAAGTAATTATTTTAGGAAATACGACGTATGTAGCAGGCGAGACTATACATTTTTTGACACCATGACACTTTCTCCCCTCACTGAAGCATCGTTCGATAGGTTCACGATGTTCCCACAAGTCTCACAGCTGCCTAGTGGGTCGCATGACCTGTGTCGAAGCGTGGACCAACTGCAAGACAGAACATACGGACCGCAGTCCAAGGCCCGGAGTGGTTGCCCAATGCTGCATACCCGTGCAGCCGTTACTGACTGCAACTGAACGCGGGCCGAATGCCGGAACAGGGCCTCGGGGTTACTCCGAGGACAACAGGCGGCGTGATGCCTCCCTCAACCTGCAGCCTGAAAGCTCAACCATTAGGTAGTGAGGGTTTGTTTGTTTTTAAAAGGGCACTACGTAGCAAATTATGCTTTGTTGATGTTAACTAATGTTTGGTCAGCGAAGTTAGAATTGAAGTGAAGTTAAAATAAAATTCTAAGGAGTTAAGATTTGGCAAAATAAAAACTGGGGGAGGGGGGTTTGTTTACAATTTACAAAATAATTGTTTAATTTTAAGATAAAATTATGCATACTGGTATGCTTTATTACTTTAGGTTTTGGTTCGCAAGATTAGTTACTGTGTTACTGAACTTAACGTCAACATTGAACGACCTGTTTGCCATTAGAACTGTCGAAAGCGTGTATAATGGCGGACGCATCTCGCTAATTTTTTTAGAGGCAATTGTTCCGTGAAACGTGTCCAGTTTTATTTTAACGTAAAATATTAAAATGAAGTAAGCATTTAAATGTTTTGTCATGTGAAACTGTACCATAGCCAAAATATATTTTATTTTGAAAATATGAATCATAAAACTTTGATTTAAATTGAATAAGCAAAAAAGAAACAAACGCAATAATTGTCGTATGGGAAGCCTAAAACTCACGTAGTTTCGGTTCCCTACCACGTTCGTGCAACTTCGAATTTCTCTCAAAAATTTAAATTTAAAAAAATCTAAGGGTTAGGTTATGTTAGGTCAGTCACAACATGCTTGTTTTCATTGGAAACTTCTGATTTAGCGGCTGAAGTGGCGTTAATACCAAAACGCAAAACTTCTGAAATCTTCGGAAATTCTTGCAGGGGACCGAAACTACGTGAGTAGTAGGCTTCCCATTGTCGTATATTCACGTCCGCAGATGTGTTCCGACAGTCGCAGTGACAAACCGTGAGCCAGAGACTCGCTCTGCGCCGCCGTGTACTCTATGGGCTGACCTTCCTCCAGCACGGCCAGCAGGTCGTCCAGCTCCTCGCAGTCCACCGTGAAGAGGTTCTCGACGAAGAAGCCGCGCGACTTCTTGGACCAGCGCACGGCCAGCGGCTTCCTCGCCGTGCCCGGGTTCAGCAGGTCTATCACCTGCAAGCACGACCCGCGCGGCTCTGCCGTCTCTTTGTCCGCAACCCCCAGCCAGTCTTCAATAAAGCAATGCAATTGTGTGAGCCATTCCAAGTATGACGTGGACTTAATGTTCAGTTTTGTTTTAAAATTTTTGTGGTACTTCCCATGGAAATAATCCCGCCCCCAAAAAAACAACAACTTAATATCGTCTATTAATGTTGATTTTATTCACCCGCTTATATTTTTGAAAATAAATAATTATAAACTCATATTTCCTCAGCGGCAATTTCAATAAATATTTAAAGGCAGAAATGGGTTTTAAAAGGAGTAAATATGCTTTTTTTTTTTAACGAATACCTGCTACTTCTAAATGATATAACATTATATATTAAGTATGTTATGTTTACACATACATATACTGATTTATTATGTCAGTTGCGTCAAAACAAGCAGTTTTGTATTAATGGACACGAGTTTATCTTTGTGTTGTAGGAATACTGTGAAAATAATCAAAATCAGCCCTAAAACGCGTGAGCCTGTGTATAAAACACTGCATTGATTTCTTCATATAGTTTCATGTAGCTTTTTGCGTCACAAATCATTACCGAGCCGTTTGGAAAATCTAAAACAATGACAATTACAGAAAATAGCTGAGTCTTTTGCCTTCGTGAAACTATAGTTATAAAATATGAACAAATCGTAAAAGGTATCCATCTGTCATAATAGGGGCACACACACGCCTTGTCAGAGGCAACATGTAAGCTACATGGAGATGGTTTTAACAGTGGTTGGTTGGCACTATTGATCGCGAGCGTTTCACCTGCGTCATACAAAGTTATCGATATGCCACAATCATGCGGAGCTGATCACGTCAGCCGTGGCCTTGCCCGCCGCCGCGCACGAGACGTGATTAGCGCGGTGTCAGCACTTTGGAACATGTCCTGCCCTAAGGTAATGTGGGAACTGTGTGAGATCGGTTCAGATTGTGAATCCTACACAATATTTAGGGGTAAAGCTTGTAAAATCAATTACCCTTTTGGCAGTGGTAGAAAAGTGAACACAAAACTTTCACGGCTTATTTGAGGTTCAAACTCTGAAATGCCTAAAACTTGCATTGCTTTATTTTGTGGGAGTTTTCGAACCTCACATAAAAAAAACCGCCAAATTGATTGTATTAAATATATCAATTGGCAATTTGATAAAAATCGCTAATATGCAGACAAGGTATATACTTTGACCTACGGTTGTAATTAATCAGGAAAATCTGTGATGCATGCGATTTACCACAAACTTGTGGTGCAGTACACAGTATGAACTCAATTCAATACAAAATACGATAACCTTAAAAACATTAAGAGCCTAACCACCTTTATAAATAATACTACACTTTTAAATTAAAGCGTATAGTTTTTTTTTGCATATGTTCCCGAGAACCAAATGGTAATTCATTTTCTGTATTTAAAACTACATTTGTTTTACAGGCTGTAAATGAACAAATGGTTTATTTCAAATAATAGGGACCGAGGTCTGAACAATGTTTTATTAATCAAGGTTCTACGACCATCGCAAAATGATTACATTTAAATAAATGTTTGTGACGCGGAAGTACAGTGTGATTTTTAAAGGTGAATTATTAACATGCACTTCAAAATAACTTTTATTGTTAATTAAATTTATTTTCCAAATACTTTCGTAGGCGTTTACCTCACTTTACTATTAGTGCCCCTGTGCAGCACAGGCATAACGGGACTTGTGCGTGTTTAAACCTGCCACGAGTTGGAAGTTTTTCGTTCTTTATTTGATACTAGCATTTCTCAGAAACAGCGCGGCTCAAGGCAACAACAAAATGTGTTTTTATTTTTTGTCGATGAATCATCATATTGACATTTAGTTTTCCGTTTTTAAATAGTTTCTCTTTATTTGTAATAAACTAGTTGTTCAACTCCAACTACATAAGCTCTCATACCAGTCTTGGGAAGCACTTTAGACCGTAAGTCGTAAATATGTTTTCAACTCATTTTTCCCTGATGAATCTGCATCCGATGCTTTTCGGTTGAATTCAGACTCACTCTGTATACTTCAGACCACACAATTTTAATGCTGATTTGTGGACCGGGGGAAAGAGAGGTGCAAGAGACCGATCTAACCAGAGCCCATTTTAAAATTCATAACCGAAACAGTAAATAATATGACATCACGGAAGTACCAAATTTTAACTTCATTGTTCATAAAACCTTCTTGGCGGTGCATTGTTGCAATTAAAGTTTGACACCTTCTTATACTTAAAACATTAACTTAACGTATTTCCGTAAATTTCCATATAGATTATTAACAAAAGTGAAATATTACTGAAGCTCTGAAAGTGTTTTTTTATTTCTGCATTTGCATCGAATATTTGCTTTTAGGTACGGGATTGTTGCCGCCTTTCAGCGACTGCTGCTGCTGTGAGCGTTACTTGTGTTCCTTCGCAGGAAGCCGAGGAGTCGGAGTGGTTGCTGGCAGACTGGCGAGTGCATGTCACACACACCAGAGCCATGCGCGCTTCTCTGCCGCCATGTCACGTGACAGCTGGGCGCTGGTGGGCAACACGCCCGCACCTTTCGCCGGATCAGATACGAGCAGAGAGACTCCACTGCGGCGCGCGCGACCTACTTCCTGTGCAAACTGAACACTGCTCGGAAATTACCACTCTTGTTTGCTAGAGCGTTGTCCTGGGACCTCTCTTCCAATATGTCCTCTCCGAAATTACACACTACCGTGCCACGCGGATCTACAATATAGATGTCCCTAGCGGAATTTTACATAACTGGCACAATGCAGCAGGAAAAGTAGCTCGAAAATATTCTAACAGAATTTTAGTTTTGTTATTTTTAATGCCATACGACACATTATATCTTCTACCCAACCAAAACTAAATCACGCTAAGAAATGTCCTACCATGGCAATTACTCAATATATTCTGAACTTTACTAAAAATATATAAGGATTTATACAATAATTGTATTGTGTTGCTATGTTGTAGCAGTGAAGTTTCTTGGGTTTATAATTTATTTATTGAGATTGGATAAAATAAATTATTGACGAATTTGTTCAATGCTATGGCAGATGGCGCGAATATAAGTTCATAGTGACAAAGCATATCGTATTAACGGTTTAATGAATTTTTTACAAGATGGGCAGCATTTTAATAAAATTCCTTGTAGAGAATCTCAGGTCCAAAGCCGGGGTTTAGTTGTTTTTTTTTTTTCAATTTTTTTTTTTTGCTTTTATCGGCGCGAATATATCATAATAGTAAAAAAATTACTTTCTGCTAATTAAATGGTTTGATAGCGAACGTTACAAACCACTTTTACAATTCCGGCAGCGAATTCTAGCGGCAGGCGCGGAAAGTACACGTGATTCGCGTCCAAAAATTACTTGAAAACCCTCCTTGCGTATATTCATCACGCTCGTCATTATTGTTATTATTATTATTATTTATTTTTTTTTTAAAGAAAATTCTACGTTAAATTTCGTCCGAAATCCGAGTTTCGTATTATAAGTGAATTTGCAACACGAGAACACTTTGAATTCGCTTGTTATGAAAGTTACATTTCCATGCACCACGTACATAGCCGAACGTGAAACCTCGAGCAATCTCAAACATCACACTAGCTCCTAACTTGTCGTTACCTTTTCGTTGTATATTTCGAGGAAGGAAGCCTTGAGCACGAAGTGGAGCTCACTCCTCTCCCTGAGCAGCTGGAACAGGTACATGAACGAGCGGAACACCAGCCCGTGGTTCTCGGAGTAAGGGTCCACCCTCCTGTCGAACTGAACAAACCACAGAGCACAGGCGTCAACATTTCACAGTCAGCCATCTTTATAAACTAACGGCATTCTACCACTGCAACGCTATCCCCCCCCCCCCCTCCAAGGTAACAACATTGTGCATGCACATACTTATTTGTGGTTATTCGGTCCCACGTTAATATGCACTCACAAGATACTATTTGAATTGTCAATATTCAAAGTTAATGCAGCCCTAGATGTGTGTCCTTTAGACCATGTACCCATAATGACCAAACCATAAAAAAAAAGTCTGTTATGAATAAATCTTCGGAAACTAGCTGCCAAAATATATTTAGTAAAACTATAAACTAACAGCAGAATTGTAACAATGTGTACCAGTATTAACATCCAGATATAAATCAAATATTCTATTTATTTCAACGTGAAGCAAAAATTATCAGTTTTGGTCCCCGTCAAGCAATACGTGGTATACACGTGTTTTAATTATCTTACAAATAGACGCTTTTAAATCAAATTTGCAAATGCACTTTCATGGTATTCGGTGTTCCTCAAAGTAATAGGTTATATCCAACAACTCCTTAGTATTTAATCAATGATATTCCAAATGTAATGAAGAATTGATCAAGAAAAGATGCTGACGAAAATATATATAATTGGAAAACATGTTTGTGAAACTATTCAGTAAGATATTTCCCCTAAATACGATAGCATTTACTGTATAACCTTTAGTAAAAAGTAATGACATTAAAATTTAAAATTGGTGTCCACTTTTAATACCTTCGAGTTATATAGGATAGTACTATTAGTTGCATATGAAAATATAAAAATATTTTTCCATTATAAACTTCTAAAATACTACATAAAGTTAATAGTTTGTGACTAAAATTTAACTGACAATAATATTTTCAATAAAATATATACCGATAAATGGCTGAACATCGGTATAGAACCACTCACTGACTGATACATATTTAATTCTAATATTTTATGTACAAGAGCAAACAATTTTTAATGTTTGTTTGTTTATTTATAACATGTTAGAATGATAATGCTACAGTTACTAAACACTAATATATATATATATATATATATATATTTTTTTTTTTGCAAAACTCCGTTCCCCCGGAGAAACCCCCGGAACGGCCACCGCATGGGGAGCCCAAGAAAAGAAACGGGCTCCCCATTTGGAAGCCACCTGGAAGGTTTTTTTCTGTTCCACCCACCGTTTCTTTGGTAGCCTGACTTGTTACAATGGATTGTATTCCTACCAGAGAAAATGCCGCCATTTTGTCTGGGCAATCCGCCTTGGATGAGCCGGGGCGCGAACCCGGGTCCTACAAGTCACAAGGCAGGCGCTCTACCCCAGAACCAGAGTGGTAGAGCTGATACTTGCAGTCTTCTTAACACTGGCATGATGTTATTCCACGAGTTTACTGTAGTTTCGTGTGTCATCAACACGTGCAGTACGTGCAGTAACATCTAACCTCGGTAACGAACAAATTTATGTGTTCTTATGTTGTTCGTTCAACATAAATTATATAATATCATAGCAGTGAAATATAATTTGTATAACTAGTCTGGTAATTTTTTAGTCGATTTCCTGCAAATAAACATACAGTTCCGCTGTACAATAATTATATATAAATATAGATTAGTAAAAAAAAAATGTAAGAATCCTTCATTATCGATAGTAACGTTTTTTTGAAATAAATGTTAGATTTTAAAAGTGTGTGTTTAGTAAAAATATGTGTGTGCTCACAAGCATGAAGTTATTGTATAAACATTTTATTTATTTGGTTTTAAAACCACAGAAAAGTTAACTTTTTTATATCACTTTTGGCTTTCTTTTGTTTGACCGTGCTTAATATGCGCAGCTAATACTGGAAAGCTATTCAAACAACTGTTTGCGAATATGAGTTTTCAAAATCTTAAATTAAGTAATAAATCTGTGATAGTGTTGGAGGTGTCAAATTAAAAGATACATTTTCATACTAACATCGCCGGAATTTCAGGTAATGATAGTACTGACCTTAAATCGATCAGTTTGTGAAGACTTAGAATTTAGATGACACTAGTTTTGGAGTTTTGTTTACGTATTTAGAAATATTCACATTATTTGAATACAAAAATATTTATTGGAACTTGTAATACTCCTGAGTACAGAATTCTTGGAAATAGCTTACCTCAGGGTTAAGCATGAGCATGTGTTTTATTTCATACAATAAAACCCTCAGAAACCTAATTAAATCATCGGGATTATTAAACATGAACTTCTATGAGTACAAAACCACAGAAAGTTTTTTTTAAATATTTGTGCACGTCGCAGTTACATCGCTATTTAATTATTTGTAATTTTAATTGTAACAAAAGTTGGAATACTGTGTTTTAAATATTATGTGTGTGTATTATTTCTACATGTAATAGTATAAAGTATGTATTTTTTTTAACTGTTACAGTATCAAAAGTTCATTTAATGGTTATGTATGTTTATTTCCGTCCAAAAGAAATATTATGTACAAAGTAAAATATCCTTTAACAAGAGATTTGACTTTTATTATAATTTTGTTGTTTTAAATAATTATGTTCGAACCTTTCCTATATGTTAAAATACTCTTCTAGTGGTTTTTCATAACATTCTGAAAACATAATGTTGGAATCACAATATCCTGTGACAGCCCCGACACGACAAACACAACACCACAGCCATTAAAAAGTAAGGTCGTAGTGAAGTCAGACCACGAAAATTGAACCCTAACATCCCACCAGAAACATAATGTGGGTATTATTAATGATGTAGTAACATTAACTTTTTTTGTGAAATCATTAATGCTTAAGTTTGTTTTATCGTTCTTTTGATAGACATGACGTAAAATAAGATCAATTGAATTGTCACCTCAGTACTATAGATGGCTATACGCCTGATGGTGACAATCTGTCGTGGCATTTCAAACATATGATATAAATCATGCAATATTTTAATAACCGTCGGTTGTCAGGGAATTGTGATTTTCGGTCACTAGATTGCATTTAATTTCAACTAGTGACCTGGAGTTAACACATGAATTAGAAACACAAGACTTTGTATACTGCTTATTTCTACAATATTTTCCTACGATAATAGACATAATTTACTCATATCGTTTGAGTATTAAGACTGTACGGTTGCGTTACTATTTAACTTATGGTAATTTTCCAGTATGGCAGTCTTCCGTCGCCCCCTGTCAAAACAGGAGGAGAAATTCCATAATGGAAAACTACCATATTTTTATTTTTATACAGATCGTGGTTATAAGTATAAAGTGCTGCTTCCAATAACCCATTTTTGGAAACGATTGTTTACACTAGTGCGCGATCTGTAGAGTTGATTTATTACGAATTACAGAAAATCACCGCTAGAAACCGCTGGCTAGGGGGTTAACAGCTCTACCTAGCGACGTATTCTATATGCTACTTCGAGAGCAAAGCAGTTGTACTCATTCCATGGAGTGTACAAATAAATATGGCAGAATTCCGTATCGTTATGGGAGTTTTCCGTTATGGTACTTTTCCGCCTTTTTCGAAGAGGCCAGGCGGAATTCCGGAATTCTGTCATTATGGTAGTTTTCCAGTATGGCAGTCTTCCGTCGCCCCTGACCACCGTGTAACATCATTATAACAAAATCTATTATCTACTGACGTGCAAATATAACTTTTTGAAGAGGGGCTGCCGAGTGTGCGCCACCCACCATGCCGGGAGGGCCGGTGAGCGTGTGCGTCTTGCCGCTGCCCGTCTGGCCGTAGCAGAAGGCGGTGCAGCTGAAGCCTTCCAGCGCCATCTCCAGCAGCCGCTTCACGCCGGAGAACTCCAGCACGTCCTGCTGGCTGGCGCCCGGCTCGAACACCACGTTGTACGAGAACACGCGCGGCTTGCTGCCCGCGCTCGCGTCGCCCATCTGCGGCCAATCCGCGTCGAGCACTCAGACATTTACACCGTGGTCTTCCGTGGCGGCGCGCTTTGTCACAGCCGCCTTCGAGCTTGTCGAACGCCTTGACGATGGCTGATTACAGGCACGTCGGGACCTCGGGCACGTCATCAATTATACAGACGTGGCCTCGGCTCAGAAACCAAGGAGTTAGTTACTCAACAATCAAAGTATGTAACAGTCACTGAATAAAACAAAACTTAGGCCTCAGAATATTAAACACCATAGTTCCAAATTCTCCCACCTGCTTTAAGAGCATTACGTGATAAATGTAGCTTAGAATTGGTTATATCTGGGGTCGAACGAGTATTCAATTTTCTTCGTACTTTTGCTTCGCCGGGGGGAGGGGGGGGATTTGAGGTACTCGAGTCCCTGTCACCTTTTTTTACTGATCGCAACTTAACGTGATAAAGTGAGGTTTTTTTCGGTTGGTTGGGTGGGGTGGACCGGTAATACCCCGAGATAAACAATTGGCTCATGGAAACGTCCACCAAGTTTCCCTCTTGTAAAACATCGGTGTGTGGCCCGCCGGAAACAGAGCCTGGCTCGTCTCAGTGGGAGGCGAGGGCCCGCGGCTTCTGGAACAACTGGGCCAAAAATTTGTTCTGATTTCTGTTTCCCGTGGTTGGTTTCCCGAATTCGCCTTAGGCAAATGCTATGATGGTATCCCACTACAAAACGATTCCTTCACTAGTTTCATTTAACGGATCAGTTGTAAGAGTACTGAAACAATTTTAGTAAACCACTCTGAGCAGAGATTGGAAAAAACCATACAACTCAAGCAGTTAGAAATATGGGTTCCGAGAACAGGGGCTTGGGGCTTCGGATTTCTGATTCGTGACTTTTGAGCCTTGACATCACTGTCGCGATCTTTGACTTCTGATGTCACCTCCACCATCTTGAATTACGTCATTTCCGGACGCCATCTTGGATTACATTTCCTGTCGCCATATTGTATTTCATCATTTCGGGTTGCCGTTGGATGATGCAATTATAAAAGTTTCATTTGTAAACCCCTTAACCACAGAAACTTTAAAACTAGACATTGTTTAGAACATGTGATACCAAGAACTGTTCCGAATGTATTTGTTGTCTCCGTAAAGTCTAACAAAGTGTCTTCTCCACGTTGGAACTATTCATGCAACATTTCGATACCATCCCTACTGCTCTGTATTATGATTTCAAAGTTAGGCGATCTATGACTACTAACAAAACATGTTTATAACCACTTGTTAAATTCTGATGTCGAAACTTACCAAAATCTGTCCATTGCCGGGGAACTGAATAGTAGACCCGTCTCCACTCCGCTGTTCCTTGTTGTTTAGCGGTCGAACTCTTGAACAAATAGTTCACGTGAACACAGATAGTAATAGAGTCATCTTTAGTAAATAAAACAATGTAATTCTTAATGCGCTATGGTAGCTCTAAAACATAACCTACATGCATATCGTTGCTGCACGCGAGCTATCTCTGGTTTCTCTGGCCATGCTATCTGAACGGCTGTTTGGATAATGATGAAATTATGATGATTCTCGTGGTGATAATCTCTGCAAACTCGCAGGAGAAATGTGTTTCAGGAATAAAAGCAGTGCAATGAGTTACGCTAGTGATGGTGGTGGTTGTTGTTGTTAATTATAAAGTCTTTAAAATTCCCAACTTTTGAACAGCCAGCATGGCGGCAGTGCAACAACTTACAGAGCATGTAGTAAGTCAAAGGCTGGAGGAAAATGAGATCGAAACATTTTTTTTTTTAAATATATAGTATACTTATAATAACTTAAGGTGTACTATTCTACATGACATTAATTGAACTTACTCAAATATGTATATGAACTAATTTAAAGTTAATTTAGTAAATTTTCTGATGCTCAAGTATTTAATAATCTTTTAATTTTAACATAACAGCTGTTTAGCATTATTCATTATTTACACCTTGAATCTTTCGTTTCATTTTTCTTTTTTATTAAAAAAACAATAAAAATAAAGTTGTGCGTATTTTTACGAATTATTCACGAAAATGTTTGTCTTAAAACACCCGGCCATTGTTTCAGTTGACTAGAAAGCCCCGAGTTATAATCCCAGCCATGTCGGATATCTGCTGTTTGCGGGGAACTCCCTTCTCTCGCTGGGAACCGGATGTGACGTGTTGCTCCTTCTCCCCCACTCCGCGCGAGTCGCGGCCGACACTGCAGAGTGACACGACCCAGTGCTACCCTCTTCAAGCGCGGTCGCCACCTCGCGCCGATAGCTGACGACCCTACCAGCCGTCGGCATCGTCTAAACGTCTAAAGCGTCGGTTACACAGAGGAGTTTACTAGCTGAGCACCTGCCAACCTTCCAGTTGCGAGAAAAAAAAACTCGCTTCGTGATATCGCGCCGTCTTGATACTCACAGCTCGCTCTACTTTACCGAGTAAAGTTCGAGACTGGTCTACTTTTATCCCTACTTACTACCTTGCCGTTGCTGTGTTTTTAGAATTCGTTACAGGAGCAGTTACGTTGACTAACGAACAATTCCATTTGCAGACCGAAATTGTAAACCATATAATAAAAATGCGAAAAAGACTTGTAAAAATTATAAACCCCCGGGTTTGGACCTAATTTTCGGCAAAATATTGTATTAAGATATTGATGATTCTGTTAAAATTCATTAAAAAGTTAATACTATAACGTTTACCCTTGTCTCTATGAACTTAGATTAACGCCATCCGCCACAGATGGCAGCACCGTGGTTACAAATTTCCGTTCCATGCGACTTCCGTTCCATTCACGATATTACTCCTGCCAAATGGCGTTTAACGAGAGCTAATATGTTACACATCAATTGATAATATTTGTAATTTTTCAATTTAATTTAGACCTAAATAAAGAGTGTGCGTGGAGTCCACGTGCGACAGAAGTGAAACTTCTTGCTTATTATAATATTAGGTATAGGAAACCTAAATCTCTTTGGCTGAGGTCGCAGATCAAAAAATATACCTATATGCAAGTATGCAAGTACTAAAGTATCCAAGTGTGAAAATATGCGAATGTGGAAGTATGCGAGTGTGGAAGTGTGCAACCATACAAGTGTGCAAGTTTGCTGCGTCATTTCTACCTCTCCCCTGTCGTCTCCTCCTCTACTGGTTCCCCCACCAAGTAACTAACTATTCTCCTCCTCTACCGGTTCCCCCACCACGTATCTAACTATTCCCCTCGTAATTTTCGTAACGTTCGAAAATTGTAGGGCCCTCAGCAAAGAAGTTTCACTTCAAAAGTAAATGAAAACCTCTATAAATCTGCGCGAAAAACCGTCATATGAAGGCAGACATGTTGTGAGCGAGTGGACGAGCAGCCAGCCGGCTCGCTCGGAGGGGCAGGGCATGTTTTCGGAGGCCCGAAGGCCAACGCACCCGCCTTCCACCCCTCCCAAATGTGCGCCCTTTAAGGGTAGATTGGGAGTCTGCTTACAGATCTGTATAGTCCAGAGCCCCGCCTTACTGAAGCTACCAGATCCAGAAAACATGTCCCCTCCACCACTACAGCACCCGCTGGGCTAGAAGAGTGGCTTCACAGGAACCTGGAGACTGAAATCCTCAGGTGGAGGGGCAGGGCAGCCCGCGGTGCGTGTCCCGCGGCAGTAGTTCTCGCGAGCATCGACCCTACCGCAAGCAACATCGAGGCGGCGACCAGGTACTTCGGTGCTGAGGTTTGGCACTCGACCACACCAGATGTGGTTGTTTGGCCTTTTCAACTTTCACGACCAGTAACCAGTAACCTAAATTGTAACCAAACCAATGAGTCTATTGCGTTTGAATGAATATTTCAAGAGCTCTGCTTAAGGTTTACCTTCATTATCCTTCCACCATATGTCTAAAATATAACTTTGCTGCGGCACGTGAATTACGTAACTTATAAGTATGCGTTAGTGAAGGTGCAGAAAAGTCACACTGCCGAAACATTAGAAAAAAAATTCTATCACTTAAAAAAATAATGAGTTGTACATGAACTAAAACATCCCGATTTAGCTGGCAGCCACTCAAAAATATTGTACTTTTGTATCATACGAGGAACTACATATACATCCAGTCAATGGGCTGCGTTTTTTCTTCCTTCAATGATTTGTTTCAAAATTGTTCGATAAACTTGAATGAACTTCATATTGCTAAAACTGATGCATTGTTTTTTTAAGTATTTTATCACGTTCCTAGTATAATTTCGTGTAACCTATGACTGGGAAACCACTAAAAGAGTTTCTCACCAGAAGGCTGATTTTATTCCTCGTTATTTAGTTCCTTTTTCAAAAAATTAAGAATAATAATACAGTCTACTTCCTTTCCCTTTGTGCACGTACGGCTTAATATAGCGTTAATGAAATAGCAGTAGAAATGACGAGGTATTTCATAAGGAACAGCATAATCATTTGGCCCAATGAGAATGTAGCATTAGGTGATATAAAAAGACTAACGTTTATATAGTCGGGCTGGAACCTGTCACATGTTGAAACAGGAATCGAGGAAGGAAGGATGGAATAGAAGTTTCAACGACACTTGGTCTTTACGTAAAAGTTTATTAAAATCCACACATGTAATAAAGTTATGGAAATTGAGGAGTAAAGTCTCAAATTCCTGTTTCGGTTTTCCATTATATCCCGAAATTACTCCAGGAAAATTCTTGATGATTCCTTACCAGAGGTGATGGTCGTAACCTTTTCCAATATCCGTGGCCTGTGTCTATCATCTGCGTTTTATATAACATACTGGCATCAATGTTAAAGATCTGTTAAAATAAAATATAAAATTAAAAAACTATGGAAATTGTATAAGTACATTTCTAATGTTCACCAATTTTTTGGGGTGGTTTCCCGATGTATAAAAAAAAATTTAGTTTGAAAAAAAAAACTATATTTGGTTGCTGTAACTAACGTAACAATTTTGATGATAATTTTCTTATTCGTAGACCAAATATCTTACTCATGGATATTGAGGGAATTTTGTAAGTATAGTTCCATCCAGATATTATTCATAAAGAAAATGTAGATAAATAATAAGAAATAGTATGGTTTTAGCGGCCGAGTGCACTAGAAAGCCGCCGGAGAGATGCACATCATCCAGTAAGTAAACATAAACTAATTCTCTTGTGTGAAGTTGCTTGGCCTCTGGGTTCTAGCCACGTCAAAGGCAAAGATTTCGCTGACGCTTCTGTCGGGCTTTGCAATCGGTCGGCAGCAGTAAGTAACTGCTGCCCTGAAGATGGCGACTGCAAGGTCAACCGAAAAGTCGGTGATATTTTGCGCCTTCGACGCTAGAACCCAGGAGCCAAGCAATTCCAGACAATGGTCACGAGAGCCGAAGATCGTTATTCCATTCCGTGGGCTTACACCTCGCGATCACGCAACCAACAGCAACCCATAGATAATACTCAAAGAAGTGCCTCCCACGTTGTGCTGTGTACCGACACCTGCTCGTCCCACCGGGAGAGGCGTCTGGAGGGGAAGCCTACGAAGCACAAGCACTATTTACCTTCGTGTAACTTGGGTTTTATTTTTATCTGCCCTTGCTGTGCTTGTAGATAGCTTGCTACAGTAATGCCAGGGACCTTGTCGCAGTTTTTCCTCTCTCTGTTTACCTAAAATTAAAACGTCCAGGAGTTGAACCCTAAATTTCATTTCTTCGCGTACGAGCTGTAAGTATTTGGTTGAAAGTTTTATGTTGATTGGTTAAAATTAATTGGTAATTCTGAAGGAAAGAAGCTTGTCTGAAAAAAAAATCCAAACTGCAAGTAGTTTACCATTTCAATATGTGGTTAGGTAAGGTGAAAATGGTAGGTAAGGTTACCGACATTTAAAATACTTTTACTTTTGTGGACGATTGGTTAGGTTAGGTTAGTTACATAAAAAAATACTGTGGACAAGAATTGACCATTTAAAATGCAACTAATTCAACGTAATAAATTGTCATTGTTTTATATTATTTCTAGTGTAGCTAACCTAAGCTATCGAACTGTTCACAACATTTAACAACATTTTTACTGTATCCAACCTAACCTAACCAACCATCCATACTATTTTGAAAGTATTTTTAATGTAGCCTGAGAGTTAACTAATTTCTCCATCATTAAAGTCTACGAAAAAAAAATGCCTCGACATCTTTCCCAAGATGGCGGCGAACTTCGGTAAACTTCGGAACTGTTCGGGCACCCAGGTAACACGACGGTAAATATTCGGGCATCCCGAGAAGTCGTTGTGCTTCGTATGATTCTCGCCTAGCACATGATGCATGCGACCCTTTTCCTGCATGGCTAATCCCAGCATGACTAGGCGTATAGGCTTCGGCCTGAGACGCACTTAGGTCCCTCCCTAACCCGGACCCCTCCAAAATACACTTAGTTTTAGTTAGGTTAGGAAAATTCGTGTTTGGAGGCGGCGTACCGGACACACACGTTGATGCTGTCGTCAGGCGAGACCACGTGACTCCGAGGGCCCGACTGGTCCAGCCTGTCCGAGCTGGCAGTGCTGCTGCTGCTGAAACACACACACGTCCCGTGTCGCACGCTCGCGCGTAGCCGCCACTCCCTTCAACATGGCGGAGGACAACCTCAAGTCATCACACTCCACTCCGACTGAGCAGCCATCTATTTCCCAGTCGTTTAGCCCCTTCGTGCACCCTTATGTTTCTACACTGTTAAAAAATTGTCACGAAGAACCTGAATAACTGGTTACACATTACCCAGAGCTATTCAAAACAATTTCGTTATCTTCGTCAATTTACGGTTACGAACAGGGGCGCAACAACTAAATTTCCAAAGGGGGGGCAATATACCTTTTTATAAAGAATCATCGATCCCCCTATTGAAGCGGGGGGTCCGGGGGTCCTCCCCCGGGAAAATTTGTATTTCAAGGTGGAAAATGGTGCTATTTTAGCAGTTTTATTATCTAAAAATTGATTACACAGCACTTTCTTTAACCCCGTTTGCCCCCACTTCAAAGTTTCAGAGGGGGGGGGGGGCAAAATACCTTTGCCCCCCCCCCCCTGTTGTTGCGCCCCTGATTACGAAGTTCACATACTTCGAACATGGATTCACAACAATAATATTAGTATATACATGAAGAGCATTCAAAAACTGTTCAGAAGACTGCAAAAAAAATCACACTTATTTCTGCCAAGTGTACATTTAACCTGTTTATGCCGGAAAAAAGAGATCTGAAATCGAAATACGGCGTTGTTTCTACAAAGACACAATTATCTGAAATTAAGAAGAACTCTTTGTTTAATTAAACTGAATACTAGTTGAAAAGTTCATAAATTTACTGCAAGTTTTAGCAATGTAGTGTCGCTGACTCTTACATACATAGTAGATACTCATAACTTAATGTAACCTTGACCGAAAAACCTTTCTAAATTTCCTGTCATTCAGGTACAAATTTAAAAACTGCGGAAGCAAAACTTTTGGATGCTGTGCGTTTACATGAACACGTGCGACTAGTTCAATGAACATTTTCAGTCTTTCGACTGTCGATATGGCCTATTATTCATCATTTGAACTTAGTCAACTTGGCATATTTTTCCTGTAAACGAACCAAACAAGTGAAATTATGTATGCATTGCAATCTTAATCTATCATAAAATTCTCCAATTATACGTGGGTTATGGCTGCTACGTAAGCATTTAATTAAATTATTTACCCATCTATATTGTTTTATATGTAGTTGGCTAAATGAACTCATCTGAAAATTTTTTTTGTATTTCTTACTCGGTACCCGGCGAGTATGCAGATTTTCTGTTTGTTGTTAGTTTACACGAGCAAAAAAAAATTATAAGAGGGAACACTCACCATCACAATCAAGTAAATAGTTAAGTTGTCTTAATGGAATAAAATGGTTAACAAAAAATCATGAATAACAGTAATGCTTCAGACGCTAAGGAATTCCAGGTTTCTCCACTTATAACCAAGCACCGAGGATGGAGACAGAGAGGCGGCGGCAGAACACGTGATTGAGCGCGCGTGAGCCCGACCTGTCCACCCCTGTTCACGCCACGCCACGCACACGCCACGCACACGCCACGCCTCTGACCGGGTAACACAGTCCGAGTCACGCACTCGTAAACAAGGCGTGGCGGCACCTGCGGACAACGGCGCCGACACGCGCCGCCACTATCTTCAACATCCACGCACTAGACACTGCCGTCCACTTCAATACAACCCAGCATGACCAGTTTGTGGGTGTAATTTCGACAGGCGTTCCCGCGCTAGGAGGCATCACAACCTCATCTTCAGGCTTCTATTCGCAACATAAGTCTGTGGCGATTTATGAGTCGAAAAAGGACTGATATTATAGTTTTCAATAATTACTGTTAAAATACCGTTTTGACACAACAATGCAAATCGCGTTCCAAAATTTAGGAAAAATTTTCAAGGGAATTCTACACATGTGAAATAGCTGCTGTATTTTGTATTCTCCCCCCCCCCCCCCTCATTTACAAGTTAACGATATTGGTATGCACAAGGCCGTAGCCAGGATATTATGAAGGAGGGAGTTCAGTATAACAATTATATCATTTTTTTACGAGTAAGTACCAATGTTTAAAAAAAATTTAATTTTTAAAAGAATACTGTTTGTCATATTAAAATCTCATGGAATAGTAGACATTTAGTAACCCTACGTTTACAAATAGTATTTTTAAGTAATTATTTTGCTCGAGAAAAGAATAATGGACTTTTTTTAGTGAAAATTCGAAAGTTGTTGACGAAATTTCCGTTACAACTGTAATGCGTGTAGATAAAATAATCCTCAAAACATTCAGTTTTAAAAGGAAAATTACAATAATTCATAGAATCTTTTCATTATTATTTTATGATCATACTGACAATTTCTTTGATAGCCATAACGTTTGCTTACTAAAATGCACCCTTAAATTGACATATTATTTTAATATATGTAGTTTCTGATGTATGTTAGTAATTGCCAATTTTACTGCGTTATTTTTTCCCTCCACTAAAAGTGAAGTTCTTAATCGATAGCTCGGAACGCCACTTGTTGGCGGAGATGGACAGTGCGATAGAAAAAGTCGAGGAATTATTAATGACATGTGGCTCCCAGAGTGGCACGGCGTGTTACGGAATAATCGATTCCACGCCATTTCTCTTCGTCAGTTTGTGTACTCGGAGGACGGCCGTAAGAACGTGAGAAACGCTGCAGGTGCTCTCGCTGTCGCAACCATCATTCGCTGACAATAATTGTTTCTTTTAAATTCTTTGTGCACGTCCTGGCTAGCCGGGACCCCGACCCAGTGACCTACAATGTGGTGAAGCTCCTCGTAAGAAAATGACAAGCATTCCACACTCGTCGTCATGAAAATACGTCTTACTTGTATAGAAATCGATTGATCGGTTTTGTAACATTATAAATTAATTACAATTATGTTATACGTAAATTAATTTAAAACTAATAGAACATACACTGAAGCAGTTATTAAAATGAGATCTACGCATAGAAGCTAACTCAGCGATTTCGATAATCGAATGCTTCTGAATGACAAAAATCTGTTAATGAACATACTACTGACTGGCGAGTATGAATAATGAACTTTAACCAGAACATTGGATCAGTGTATTTCGATGTAAGTCATGACTCACATTGTTGCAGGATGGTTGTCACCCATACTGTAAAGTTGTACTTTGTTTCGTCCCTTAATTCTGTCGGAACACCACCAGCCACGCTCCGGCAGTGCTCCAGTAGTTACAGGACCAGTAAAGTTGGCCCCGGCTATCGACCAATAGTCTAGGCCCTAGGGCGTTTGACCACCACGTCACCGGAGGAACGCGCCAGGTGGAGGCCGAGCCTGTTTAAGAAGGGAAGCCTAATATGTACATCAAGTTCTGTTCCTGCCCGAACACGCCCGAATATTCACCTTCGGCCAACCTCGGGATTTGTTTTATTTTTGCGCAGGAAAATGAATTCAAATATTAAAAGTGTTCGGTTAGGTTAACTACATTAAAACACTTTAAAACACTATGGACGGTTAGTTAGGTTAGTATAGCTACATTAAAATAAACAGAGAAATATAAATATATATAAATAAACCCGAGGTTGGCCGAAGGTGAATATTCGGGCGTGTTCGGGCAGGGACAGAGCTTGATATGCATCTTAGGCTTCAAGTTTAAGAACGTTCTGGTTACCGAAGTCCGTTACGTCTGCAAGCCGAGCGGAGGCGAGGCAGCCCGACCGCCACCGAAGTACAGCCTCACGCCTACGTCACGCTGCCCCCGGCCTCCTACACTTACGCCTACGGTTTTTGTCAAAATTGGTTAGCCCAGCGATCCTCAAGTTTAAACATACAATTACAAAGCGTCATCTCAGGAGTTGAACGTCTCGGCGCGTTCTTCAAAGAGGAGCAAGTCGAGTGGATATTGGTACTCGCTCAGCGAGTATAGTTTTTTTTTTACTAGAGGATAGGGGCGTGTAAGTACCGGACCGGACCCTACGGTGAGGGTGAGGCAGGTGACGTTGCAAATGATGACATGTACTTTGGTCTATGCCGAATGACAGTCGTCGACGACACCCATAATTGTTTCATAACATCTCCGACGTCTTCCACTACCCATTACATATCTCTCCCGCACAAGAAACAACTAGCTGGACGGTGTCTGTTTTCTGCGCTGTGTAACATAGTTCAGGTGAACGAGCCCGCTGGTCCGTGACTGCTCGTGCTGGACCACGCCGGCATCTCTGGAGCAGTGGCGTCTCGTCAGGGCAAGCAAGGCAAGCAATGCTTGCCCAGGCAGTTTCCAGACATTGTATTTTTTAAATAAATATTTTATTCAGAATAGTATTTTAGTTTGGCTCGTGCCGTTAGGTGTATGTATTTTTTACACTATCTTCTTGGGACCCAGTACTGTGCGCTGTGCGCTATAAGAAAAGAACTCGTTGACACACAAAACATGCTGTTTTAGAAGCGTTGCTAGGTTTAGAAGCGCTGGTAGGACCGCTTTCAGCAGGAAGGCTGCCGCAGTAGTTTCCTTTCGGAAGGGGGGGTGGCATGGTACAAAGGTTCAGGGAGGGGATTGGCTGTAAAAACACGTGGTAGAAGCTACGAAGGTAGCGCTTTCTTGCCGAACTGAAGCGAACATGGCCGAAGCAGACGGTGGAATTATTCCGCCGACTGCTTCGGCTATGTCCGCCACAGTTCGGCAGGGTAGGTGGAGAGGTCGCGTTTCAGTCGGCGGTCGTCTCTCGGGGAGCGCGCATCTCTCCCGCGGGCTGTTGGCTAGCAGTGCGTGGGGGATTGGTGGGCGTACGCGTCCCGCGGGTGGCGGATACGGGATCCCAGCTCGAGAGTTGCAATCTCGCTGGGGTGACTGTGAATAACCAATAGCAGTCCGCGGACCAATGGCCGGCCTGTGGAGTCGTTATTACGGCTGTCGGTGTGAAGGGTAGCCTGAATGCAGCTCGGCGCGCGGCAGAAAGCAGTTCCGTCGGCGAAGGCACCGCAGGGGAGCTCGATGTGCCCTGGATGCGAAGTGTAGACGAACTGCGGGCTGGAACTTGCGGAGCTGTGAACTGCCGCGCGCGCAACGGAACTGAACAGCATCGTAACTCTGAAGGAAGAGATGGCGGCGCCTTTAAGTTGGGGCCCTGTTGGAGCCAGTGGTAGCCTGGGCGGCGCGACCTTCAACCGTCCCGGGATTTTGGAGGACAAGAGGGTCCGACTCGCAAGATACTTAATTCGCCTGAACGACTTACCCCCACCCTGGCTTGAAAGGTTGTTGGCTGTTGACTGGAAGAAGGAAGATGAAGATAGCGCAATGTCAGGCTGCCTTTCGCCCCGTACGCCCGCAGTTCGAGCCGGTTTACTGGCTCGTCTGCCCACATCTGGTTTAACTGTGGCTGCCTGGGCAGCTGGGCTGGGCTGACGATTGAAGTCGCCCGCCCCTGGGGGCGCATGCGACCCTGGTTAATAATAACCCAGGAGTACCCAACATTTAAATGCGGGCCGCAAAGCCCAATCACCCAACTCCAGCATGGTTGATTTTTTAGCCCCTCCAACTCTTCTTACCTGGACCCTTCTTCCCTCTTGTCCAGTAGTTACCTGCTTGCTTAATGCATGTTAATTGATCCCCGCATGACCCGGCCCAGGGTTTTCCCTGTGTCTATGCAGGTTTTACCTGGGTCACATTAGCTAGCTTTTAAGCTAGGCGACCAATGGGGCGTCAGTCATGGCGCCAATCGCAGCCATGGCTGGCCAGTAAACCCCAATAGCACACGATGCACGCGCCCTTGTCCCGCATGGTTAAAAACCCGCATGGTAGAGTGTATAGGCTTCGGCCTGAGACACACTTAGGTCCTCCCCTAACCTGGACCCTCCCCTTACACACTTAGAATAATTTAGTCTAGGAAAAAAAATCGTGGCGTTTCAGGAATGATTGACGTGCCAGTTTCTTGGTACACGTACCAGTTAACAGAGTTTCTGATCACGTATGAAGATAATTTCTTTTGTGTTGGTACGAAAAATACCAAGATTTAATTTTTACTATTCTAGTAAATTTTTATGAGGTTCTTCTCTTTATTTTATGTACTTACTTTGCCATGTGTTGTATGTTTATATATTTTGTACCAGATATCGATGATACTACATTCCCACTTAGTATATAAGTAATGTAGAGTAGGTATTTTACTATCAGAATAATGTAAGTCAAACATTATTTTTTAAAAATAAATTATTTAAAAAAAATGTCAATTTTTCTACATGTGGAATAGTCAATGTTCAGTTAAGAAAACTACTTAAATAGCACCATTTTGTACCTTGAAATCCATGTTTTCCCGGGGGAGGGCCCCCGGACCCCCCCCCCCCCCCCTCCTCCCTCATGTTATGATGTGAACGGATTTGTTGCTTCCCCTCATGTAAACCTCACGCCTCGCCACTGCTCTGGAGCGTGGCCAGTAACTGAACGAGTTCGGGCTGATGACGTCACAGAGCGAGGTGGACTACTCGCTTGGGGAGGCGTGAACCACCGGTACTTGGTCGACAAGATAATAACCGAAGCCGAGTAACAACATTTGTAAGAACCGCACTTGCCGCGGTGGACTTCGATAACATTTCTTATTGTATCAGTTCATATTTCATCACGTATGTTGCTAACAATTAAGTCATACTAGGCGTTATTAATGATGAGTTGTTGTTTTTTTTCATGCCTGACTAAGAGCTTTGATACTTCTTTGGCTGCTTTGATTTTTACTATTACAGCTGGCACTACTTGTGAGCATTTCTTTATTACGCTTAAAGTTTTAATGCGAGCTCTGTGCGTCTGTTTTAAAGAGCCGGTAAATTAATATTGTTGTTGTTATTATAACCTCTAATTTTTCGCGATAGCTCAGTCGTTTTAATATTCCGCCCTTAGCATTGTTTACATAGTGTTTGTGATAATATATTTGCCTGAATTTAACTGTACCAATATTTTTGCTTACAGCATAAGTGAGTGAGTGTGTAGAAAGCTTGATCCCGAGTATTACCACCAGTATTTGATATCACGAAAGATTCTTGTAGCAAAATTGTGTTTTCTAATTTTGTCAATAAACTATTAGCATGCCGTTGTCCAATAGCAACACCTTGCTATTATTTAAGTTTTTGTTGCACTTCCTAACTGGCGTATAGTAACATATTTATCAGAGTAACTTGATTATCTTTAAAATCAGTAAATTTTCCAGAGACCCTAATATGAATAAAAAGTAAATGTAAGGATCTTACGTCACACACGTGACTTAAAGGAATATGACCTCCAACGTTTACGTAGTTTTCGAACTAGTGAGCACCAAATTTGAGCCCTCAAACTGAGACATGACGGGCAAGGGCGCCCATATGATAATTTGTAGGGGGGGGCCAGACTTAGGGGTATTAAGTATTTTTAATATTTTGGAAGACTTAACTGCGGCTTGTTACTAGCCATAAAATAGTTCCAGTTCTGACCCTGTTAAAATTTTTTGTCCTGTTACTAAAATAATAGACCACAGTACTCATTCGCCATAAAAAAATCTTTATTGGCTACTTTATTAATTAAATATTAACTATTTTATTGAAACAAATGAATTTTTAGAAACACAAATGCAGGAATAGAGTCCTTATACTTTTGAAGCGTCTCGGGTACACGGATATCAAGAATACAGTCCTTCAACTAATTGCTCTCTTTACCCCTAAATAAATGTCGCGTACAAATTAAATTAAAATAATTATAAAGTTTAAAACGTGTTGATCAAAAGATTCAACTTTGGGAGAGAAACGATTTGAGTATGTTATCACAGTCAGAAAACAGTTGTTTTTAAATGTAACACCTGAACTACGCTTATAATTACAGTCAAAAATTGTTTCACAATTAAATGAATATTACTATGTTTCGATATGAATCATAATTGCTTATCATTTAAAATTAGCACAGATGGATTCAGTAGTAAAGCACAGAAAAAATTAGTTTATTATTAAACTAGACTATTTAACCAAACAGTATTTAGATGTTAAGGAATTAAGTGACACCAAAACCAATGAAAATAATCGAAAATTTCTAAATGCTGACATAACTCATATATCAGCTTTCCACAGAAGAGTTTAGTTCGGCGCAATTAATCCACACAAAACAACTGGACATACTATGTCGACGCGTATTTTAAGAATATAAGAAGATCCACATCGCAGTATAATTTTTTTTTTTCGTGTCGTGTGGTGCGGGCCCCCATTTGTGGTGCGGGCCCATAGGCTACAGCCTAGATAGCCTGCGCGTAAATACGGCATTGATAAACCCTTAAATAACATGTTCAGAACTTAACTTCAGAATTAAGAGTACATTAGAACCTCGATTTTACGGAGCCCGGACTGAACGAAGCCGCGATTTTACGAATACATTTTTTTCAGGAACCATCTAAAATTCGGAAAATTTGACACCAAAATATATTTTTAAAAAAATTAAAAAAACACTATGAAAACATATAAAGATATTAATTTTTAATGCACAGCGTATTCATATTTTAAAGCTAATACAACAGCCATTTACCGTTAGTGAATATTGTATAAGTTATTGCGGCATCAAACTCAAAATCGAAAAGAAAAAAATGGACTAGGTACACTTTATTTGTCGCAAAGTTCGAAATTTCTTAGATTGAAAAATTATGCCAAGGCTGTAAAAATATTTATTTTACCGCAAATGAACTATACTCAACATTCCTTACCCATTCCAACATTTCCAGCTCGTGAACATAGCAACTGAGCTTGAAACCTTGAGAAGCGTGAGAGAAAGAAACGATATTGAGTAGCTACTTCCTCTCCTTTCCGCTAATATCCAGCAACCCAAGCCATTAGGCATTATCTTGACAATTTTCGCATTAATTACCTTCGCTGCATCGGTTTCCCAGTAAAAAACGCTCAAAAATGGTATAAGTGACGCAGCAAGTAGACGTGACGAGCGGATTTTCAACTAAGCTTTTTTTTAACTTACTATACAAACAAATAATTCCCTATGGCTATCACAAATTCAAGGGCTTCTCGCACTAAAATGTACTGTGTTTTTAATGAATGTCTGTCGTTAAAGAGCAGCGTTTTTTTTCACCAAATAAGCCTATGATTAAAGACCGTAAAAATTCGCGGATTCCTTTCGAGACAGGCTGGAATCCAAACTCGTTTAGCTTAATGCTGCGTCAGTGATTGGACCGCAATTTACCTGAAGGACTCTGAGCCAATGGCAAACACTCAACAAAAGAAGTATCGAATCATAAGAATCGCAGTAAACAGTTTCCCCGAGTCGGTAGCCAATGACCATGTGATAGTTGCCAGAGTACATAGGAGAATCGTTTAGTCTATCCTAGTGGTCATTGAAACCGCGAATTTTTCCAGTCCCTACCTATGATCACTTTTATGAAACAGTACAGGTGTACACTGAACTGTGTGCTTGTTCTCCTCGATTATGTTACTAAAAGTGCGTTCATTAATATTTTTCAAGCTGATTTGTTAAAGATTAACTGATAAATATGATAAGGTGAAGTCCATAAAAATGCAAGGCAGGGAATTCTTCCAGCTCATCAACCCGACCCTGGATAGTCTCGTCTGTGTTCAGTCGTCTCTGGCAAGGAGTGGACAAGTTTGCAAACTCAAATATAAATTTATTTTAGTAACACGCGTCTTACGAAAAGGAAAGATATCCAAGAAAGGCATGTCGGACAACCTACTGTCACCACACAAAAGTTAACATGATGCAATGCGTGGTGCAACTGTGTTTAGTCGCTGTGATGTCGCTTTTATATCACTCGTGCAATGAAGCAAGTTGTGGAATGTTAAAAAAAAAAATAAGGGGAGGGCAGAGGGCAGACAGCAGTCATTGTTTTTACTATTTAATATTATATATATTCCGTTCAATAAATTATAACATGTATCTTCACAGGGTGGGGTGTTTGAAATTTTATGAAGATAACGATTTTACGAATGCAATCCAAGCGACTGTGAGCATACGTAAAATCGAGATTCCAGTGTAAATTGCTTTCGAGTCTACTGAAGGTAGCGGAATCCTTATCCCTTTAAACACTTTTGAAGGGAAAAAGTGGTTTTCCTCTAAATTAAAAATTCCAACATAAATTTTACGTTGTAGACTTTTCTGAACAATAATTCTTATTTGAGTAACTTTAAAGGTGTTAGCTTACCTTAAAAATTGTGAATATTCTGAGCGGATGTGACGAATGAGGAAAACTAAGAAACACTACATAATAACAATGGTTTTTATCTTTACACTTTTCACTTATTTATTTGCACTTAAGTTATTTATACTGACTGAATACACTAAACTAAATCTAGACCAGATGCATAAAACTGTAGGTAGACCTAAAGACTATTGAAAAATCTCTGTTTTGAGATGTTATTTGTGAACATACACATTATTATGACGAAAAAGTAGCAAAACATTTCGCCGTCTACAAGCACATGTCAACTGTCGCGTCGTCTAACTCTGACTGGTCTAAATCTGTTGTGTTGTGTTATCGCGCGAGCTTGGGTAGGAATACGAAGGGGAATGACTCGCCACGGGCGTTGCGCTTGAACAGCGTTTTCTCCCTGTACACAACACCTTATATCGCAGCAGCAGAAACTAATGCTTGAACTAACATAACAAATGAAATAGACATGTAAAAAACGATATACAATAATATCTTCGTGTTGAATCACTTCTACATAATACCGAATTTAAATAATTTTCTTTAAAGTAAAACACCTGACTACACTATATATTTTTCCTTCCCTGAAAGCTAGGGGGGGGGCCACGGCCCCCCCCTGCCCCCGGGTATGGGCGCCCTTGATGACGGGGCTGGAATCGAACCCTCGACCTTAATTTGAGCGTGGCGCCTTTACGATCCCTGGCTCGGTAAGTTTGAAACAATTTTCACATATTCGCCTTAGATTGCAAAGAACTCTTGTCCGTTCACTGTGTCTCAAACGTTACGCAAGTCATTGCAAATACTAAAAATTTTCGTCGCGTTCGGAGTGCAAGACACGAAGTACCCGAACGCTCTTCGGCAGTTCTAGTTCCTGAAATCCAATACGCGGCGCAGCACTCCGCGTTATCTACGGTCGTGACGGAGCAAACTGCTGCACTGTTCGACCCACGCTATATCGACCCCGCGACCTGAGGTCAGGGCTACCGCCGTGGTGTCCACGCAGTTAATAATTGATCACGGAACACCCGTTGTTCCGCCCAGTGTTGCGCTCCCAAAAAAAGGCCTCGTTTCGAATTGGTTGACAACCTTAAAGGACCACGAACGAGGTGTAATCCATATGAACCACGTGCTTTATCCCCTTTTTGTTGCGTGGAAGAGAAGATAGGCCATTAATTGTGCCTCTTGTTCGACAAGCACTTCGAAAGATGCGTGTTCAGGATAATCACACAACTCTTTGAGTATCTGGAAGAAGAATGCCCACTGCGCTATCGTGCGTCTAATTTTTTTTTTTTATACTGGATACATCTTGGAATTTTTAACGATCTTTCCGTGACCTTTCCTTGACAGCCGGTAGTCTTCGTGATTGTTCTGAACGTGATTACTCTTCACGCAGTCGCCTTACAGGAAATGAATCACTATCCTCCTTGTAAGTCGCAATTGCAAGTTCCCGCACAGCATGCAATCAGGCAGACTCCCGCCGGGCACCGCTAGCACACTCGACGATGTGAATGGCTACTTTTCTATTCCCTGTTAAGCATGATCTGCTTGCGGATTGAAATCTTCAAGTTCAGCATAGGGCAGAGCGTTAGCCATCGCCCACTAAGCACGCAACCATGAAGATCGGAGAAGTTGACGAGCTTTCCAAAACTCACGGCCTGAAATTTGGTGGTTGGTTAAAGTGGCAACTGGGAAGAAACTGCCGATGGGTGACGTTACAAGGTGGTATTGCAGAAGATCGTGGAAATGGTGTCACAGCTCTTGCCCTTGTCCAGTCGCTCCTGTCCAGTGGAAGACTCGATCAGAGTCTCTCCGTGCCACCTGATGCCTCTCCCAGTTGCCGCCAGGAATCTCTGTCGGACTTTCTTCGTCCGCTGCAGCACTGGAAGCGAGCCGCAGCTCATGCGACACGACGTTTCTAGTAGCTGCCTCCTAGTCGTCATCGTCCTTTCTATTTATTTCAGCAAATTTAAACTAATTTTATCTAGCGTTTTAAAATTCTGAAATTTGAGTGGAATAACTGCTCAGTAAATTAAATTAACATTTTTTCTCAAAGAGTTTTAAATTTTATCATGAGTTTATTTTACCTAAATATTTCATTAAACATAAAAAAAAATTCAGTTCTGTAATAAATGTAATTATCTATATATATTTGTATGCCATACATTTTTTTTAATATTTTGTTGATATAAGTCACTCAAAAATCTAAAAGGTTAACTGTGTTTGACGCAAATAAAAAAACGGGATGCAGCACCTTAAGGCAAATTAGTCCACTTAATTTTGGGTTTTTATACATTATTTCCCTATTTAATTTACAATTTTTTTTGTTAAATAACAGGCCACGTTAAGACATGTTTTGTAGTGTGACTTTGGTATTTTTATTGCGTTATATTTTTTACATGTAACCATAATCGAATAATAATTTATTATTTCCTACAGTTTTGTTAAGTTCATGCGAAAAATACGGCACAATTGCCAAGGAATCCAGAAGCCGTGTGAAGACGTCTGTATGCCGTGATGATACCAGGTTGGTGGTGTGTAACTGCCGAGAGAGTGGACTCCCTGCAGGGTGTTGGAGCCGCGCGCTTCTGTGTGTCGCCGGCAGCGGGGAACATGCGCCAGCCAGTGGTGTCTGGTTACGAAAAGAGTGAGGATGAATAGTTCTGTTTCATTCGGTTTTTAAACTGTGATTTCAGAAGAGTTAAAGTGGCTATAACGCGTGTTTTCATAATATTCGAGCATGAAACATCCGATAGATATTATTGAAAGTACTCATGGAACTGTACATGCGCCATGACACCCACACACCCAGAACATTGGCTGAAGAGCAGTGTTTGCATTGTGGAAACAGTTTTAAAGGACTGTACTTCGTTGAAGTGACCGTGTGGTACGACTTTCATTCTAATTTATACGTTCTGTGAAAACTGCTTAATCCGCCGTTCTCTAGTTCGGCACATCCCTCGATTTGTTGAACTTGCTGCGCTGCCGACGTTCTTATTTTGCTCAGAGCTCGTCGTTAATGTCAGTTTGCATTTCAATACAGAGTTTCCTGTTTTCTAGCGGGTTGCAGTTCACATTTCCACATTTCCCGTTTCAACTTTATTGAAGTTTGATACTCCCGAAAAATCTCTTAATACAGCATGGCCGCGGTCCCAAACATGCCGGATTAAAGATCTCTAACTGCAACAACAACGAGACGTGGTCAAGCATCATTCCTGCAGTGAAAGTGCGTCTCCAGGCCAGGTAAGCCGGGCAACCGCCCAGCCCTGCGCCTAGCAAACCCCTCGTCCGCCATTTTATTTTTTTTGTAGTCCTTGCTTGTCTAGTTTTCCTATGAAAATAAGGACATTAATGGGAAAACGAAAATTTTTATTTTTATTAGCACCTAATTTAAATATCAATATTACTTGAGCTTTCATGATTTATATACTAAATTTTAATGCCTCATATAATGGCGCGATTCTCGCCGTAATTTGGTCGTTAGCATTAATAAAACCAAGCCGAGTTTATTATTTCTTAAGATAACTTAGAATGATGGCATTGTTTTCTGGAGTTTATTTTTAAAATGTTCCGGTCTTATCCCATACCCCCCGGCGCTTCCCTTTCTCCCCCTGTAAGACGACAGAGGCCTGTGAAGCGGGAAGTGTACGTGACCGCAAGTCTGCCGGCCAGGGTCCGTGAACACGCGAGCATGGCGTGCGGCGCCCAGGAAGCGAGGCGGGGCCTCGGGGGCAAGAACCCTCCCCGGGCGAGGTCAAGAGGGCTGCAGGGCCGCACGCGAGCGCGGTAAGAGACGGCCGCACTCCTCGCGCCCACTGTGGTCCGGTCATCCTGACTGCGTACTGACTACACCCTGGTCGCACCTCTGTGTTCGTACCATGTGCGTCTCTGCCTGAGGACGGGAGCAGATAGCAGTTCCCGAAACGTAGCTTGTTTCTGTTTTTAGAAAACTATTGTGCTTGTTTCGTATTTTCGTTTTGCTGTGTTTTTGTCACGTTTCAACTGTTGTGCTGAATTTTTTTGGGTTCAATATTTTTGTGCTGTCATCATTTGTGGGTGTTTTTTCGTTCTGTTAGTCCATTTTCTTTGTTTTTCTTTGTTTGTTGACCATATTCCTGTTATGGAATATTATGTGGTGTTTATATCCTGTTGACAACAGCAATTTTTTGCTTAATTTGTGTTTTTGTCTTTTGTGTTTTTTGTAGTTTTCTTCTACAGACATACCGTGCATGTGCTTTAGCAATGGCGTATGTCCAAAATCTTACATCAAGTCACCCTGGTACAGGTCGTCATCTTACTACAGCAAACTAAATGTTCATCATTAGAAAAAAAAATATTGCTCGAGCTGTATATCAAGCAACACCACACAATATTCACAGTAATTTCATGTCAAGGAAATTTATTTCAAAATAAAAAACATTTCGTAGCTGATATTAGCTAAAGAGGTAATTTAAGAATCCATATAAGAAGATAGCAATAGTCCAGGTAGTATCTGTTTTGAGAAACTTCGGTGCTGCCTGGTCCATGCTGTCCACGAGGATTGCTTAGTAATTTTTGAGTTCAGTGACGTAGAACCAATTTTTCTCAACCAAAAAAATAATCACGAAAATATACCTTCTTCGGCTTTTTATTCGAAATATTTGTCATTATTTTTCCTTCTTTCTACTGACTTCTCCTATCCCCTTGTCCTCATAACCATGTTCACCTCAACCGTGGAAAGCCCTCTTAAGACCTTTACTTCTATGATGAAGCCGTTAATGGCGTGAAATGAGTTCGTTGAATTAAAAGATTTTTTTTTCTGGAACGTCATCAAAACACGGTGCATCGTATAACGCTTCCTTCGAAACACTCCGCCTCCCGTGAACGCACAGAATGCTGGATACCCCAGGCTCTATGTCTACCGCTGGCTTAGCGGGCTCATGAGCCCTCCTTACCCGGACACACGGCTGGACAGAGCTTCAGGAAAAACCAAGCTATTAAAACAGTGCTCTAGGTATACGAGTGGTGTCCGGTTACGAAAAGAGTGCGGATGAATAGTTCTGTTTCATTCGGTTTTTTAAACTGTGTTTTCAGAAGAGTTAAAGTGGCTATAACGCTTGTTTTCATAATATTCGAGCATGAAACATCCGATAGATATTATTGAAAGTACTCATGGAACCGTACATTTAACATCATACCTCTCTTGTATTTGTTGTTCTGTTCCAAATATTTTCAATTGATATTTAATAAAGTGTGATATCAATGCAGTAAACAATTACAAACACTTGCGCGACTTTTACGTTCATTATATTACACTTAGTGAATATGTGTTGAAAATATTTGTAACAGAACAACAAATTCAAGAGCGGTATACCTAGTTTTAAATTTACAGGAACCGAACTTAACTATAATGACGAGAAAATGAAGGGAAAATAAGTGAACATGGCGTGTGAGACCGGCACTCATGCCGGCTTGCACAGTCATGGCTTGAGGCAAAGTGAAGTATGTATCCATTTGATTAACCTGCAAAGATTTTTAAGTGGATTTTACTTACCTGGGTGTGCAAGCAGCCCTTAAGGCTCTGCGTCACCCACCACGTTGTCACATAAAATGGCTTTCAACAACTGGGCAACGCATACAACATAGCTTCTGCAGTCTCACTTAGACATGGGCTTCGCAACCGGGGGGGACGGGGGGACACGTCCCCCCTCAATAATAAAAGTCTTCAATTTCGTCCCCTCCAATAATATATTTAGTTTCGTAGTTATATTAAAATATGATTTCTGTGATATAACCCATATGTTTCGCATGGTGCATTAAGTCCAATCGTGGTAACGTGAGCACTTTTTAATTCGATCTTCGTGTAAAATCAAAATCAGGTCCGATACCGAGGAGAGATACTATAATAATAGTGAATATAATCACTTTATTACTTATGTTTGTGTAAATGTGCGAAATATTCTTAATACTGCTGCGGCATTTAAGTGTAACATTCAGGTTTCTCCTGATGTTTAAATTAATGATTTTGTGTGGATATAGCACCAGCAGATATGTTAACTATTTTTTTATTACAAATGTGTTCTCTGAAAATATTTTTTATAAAAAAGAAACTATATATTGCAACCAACTATAATTAGAATATTTAGGAAAGAAAATACCTAAAAACCACCTTTTTGCACCTTCAAACCCCAAATTTTCCCGGGGGTGGACCCCTGGACCCCCCGCTTTTTTTTCCAGGGCATGGATATTCCTAAACAACTAAATCAATTGAAGTCCCCCCCCCCCCCCCCCCAAAAAAAATATCATTGCGACGCCCATGAATTAGATAACATCTCTTCAAAAACAAACGTGAAAGGAGCAACCAAACAGCGGGGATTGAAGCTGGGCGGAGAAGCCAGCCTGGATGTAGCCTCGCTCCTGACGGCCACGGAATACTCACTCGCTGCCTCTGCTGGCGGGGGCCGGCTGGCCCGGGCTGGAGCCCCTGGAGCGAGGCTTCCTCCACAGCGTCCTCGTCACCATCATGGTGCCTGCACACACACACACACACACACACACACCTGGTCTCTCCACGATGTCACTAGCCGTCGATCCCGTGACCTGCGCCTCTCAGAGGGGTCCGGGAAATATAATACATCCATCCGTCAAACGTTTAGCAGACTCATATACCTTTGACGGACGGATGCCAGGCAATTGCCACCAGAATACAGGCCTGAGGAGTTTGACATCGGTTCGTTCATGTGTATTGCGTACAGTAACATTGGGGCTGTCAAAACTCGCGTCCAAACTTTTTAATCCAAGGATTTTATAATACAATACGTACATGAACCAAACAATATTGAGTTAAATATCTGAGAGGAAAACACAGGTTGAAGGGAGCACTTATTTTGGGAAAAATATTTTGGAGGACGAATGAAATAACGACGTACATCGACGACGGACAAACGGAAGATTCCGACCGTACGTCCTTAAAAAAATATCTTTTGACGGACGGATGAAATTTTTACGACCATCTTATTGACTGCAAACCACGTGATTGACGGGCGGATGACAGACGGAGGCGATGGTCTGTTATAATTCCTGGCTTTGTTTCACGCGCCGTATTGATTATTTCATTTTCTTGTCATTTCTATTATTTCTGGCTTTTCCTGTACATTTATTTCGACGGCACTCTTTCCTTTTTGTGTTTCATCTCAAGTTTTTTTTAACATGTAACTTACAATTACTAAAATAATTGCGGTACATGTCATTTTTATTATGATCACTTGCGTGACCTTTTACAACTCGAAAATTGCGTTGAAAAATATCTGACGAGAAAGCTTCTGGGTTGAATTTATTAAAATCTCCTAATTAATAGTAATTAATAAAAAATAATAACCACTAGGCGCGTGGGACTGAGCCTTAAAGCGTAACTTGAGCACCCCCTGTTCTTGAGTGCGAATAACCAACCACACGTCCATTCCAACTGAATCCAGCATACAGTAAAGAGTCAGTTGCAAGACCAGGCATCAACTGGCTGTCACTGAAGAGGCTGGAGCATCACGAGAACAGACAGCATTTTCTGGGACAAAAGAGAGCCAATGTTGCTCCAAAGAGTGAGATACACCCTCCCGAGCCCTATTGCATTCTTTTTGAAGGTATATTAATGTTTTCTTAAATACTTAAAATTCAGTTGTTAAACTTTTCTTGTATCAAAAGTTTTATGAAACTATAAAAGTTCAGTATTTGTGGCCGTAAACTTGTAAATATCCCAAGGCCATTATCTGCCATGTAGCTTGTCTTAGCCCTCCCGAAGCCTTGCTGGGATCGCAATATAACACAAGGAAGCCAGCGTCGGATGTCGGAGAGAAAAAGCATCATTCGCGACAAACGAACACGCATGTTGCCCCCAGCAAGAATCAGGCATGAGGTGTGGGAAGAAGGAAAGCATGCCTGGTGCAGTGTGTTCTCGTGGCAGTCAGACCACATACCAGCCTGTCGCCGGGCTTCGGAATGACTCGGACTATGGAGCCGTTATTCTGCCGAAGACCGTGTCTCGAGTGTATTATCGGGAGTGAATGAAGCGCGCTAGTTACGTATATCCACTATGCCTCAGCACACGTGGTTCGAGACTCGGGGTGAGAACAGTTCGTTAGAAGAGGGGGGAGGGGAAGTAAGACCAAGTATTCTGACGGCAGAAGCACCAAGTTGTAATTCCTGATAGTTTTGCGCGCTTCATTTTGGGTGACTGTATTAAGAGGAGGAATAAGACCAGACATTAGGGCGCTGCCCTATAAACACCATCACATTTACACTATAAAAGACAGACAAAACGGCTACAGGTAAAGTTATGATTTTTCGTCCCGTGGTTCGGCACCAAACAGTGCTTCGCAAGTCACAGCGAGCTTCGAACCTCTTGGATACCGGCTCCGTGATAATGAGTTTGATTAATGTCGCGAGTTGGGATCGAACCAACAAAACAGCTCACGTGAGGCTAAAGTATTTGTCTTCGTGCGACCTGAAATCAATGCTCAACATATTTTGAACACCTGTTGTTATTATTATTTCATGTTTTCGTATCCAACTTGTAAGAAAATCAAACTTGCTTACAATTGCAGTATAGTTTCTACTGTGCATTCTAAACAATACCTAATTAGGTATGCAAGAGGTGTGAGGAACCGCGTTCATATGGCAGAGTCATTTCATTCGAGCGTTGATCTGAGACCCAGTGTTTGATTCATAATTTATCCACCAACATTTCTAACACGTGGTTCCGAGACCTCCACTTCCCGGTGTCCTGTCATCTTTACATGGCTCGTGCACCGTAATGCAATGTTTAAATTATTTACAAAGTTATTTAAAGTTTCATTGTTTTAGTATTTTGTCACAGGAAAATTTAATTTACTGCATTAATTCGCAGTGCTATCAGTGTTCTCATTCAAACAGTTTTTATTCAGTTATATGTATTCGTTTATGTAAATACTAGTCACTTTTAAAAAAGTCGTGACTTGAGGCAAAGGAAAATTTTCTTCCGTTTGATGAACCTGCAAAGTATTTGCTTAGGTTTTACTTACCTAACTCTGCAAGCTGCCGTGAAAGAATAACTTATCAAGGTAGCCAGCGGGGAGGTCCAAACCCCTCCCTTCCAGGGTTTAAAAACTAGCAAGCGAAGATTTAATAAGAAAATTATTGACTCAGTAACAATTTATTTAAAAAAAACATAAAGTAAAATTTAATATGCTCTGTTCAGTTTTCTTTTAAGAATAATAATTACTTAAATTTCTATGTGTAAACTTCTGATATATAAAATTATATACCTACTATTCCCTGATATTTTAGCGTGGCAATATTAATAATAAAACACGATATCATGCTTAAAACGGACCCTCTCCCTTACAGAATCCTGGCTACGGTCTTGAAATGGCCCTACAAAGCTGTCAAATTAAAGCTATAGACCTCCAGATGCTAGCCTGCTTAATATTTCTCGAGGTATAGAGGGTGAGTTGTGAAGGAATCACTCAGAGTGTGGTATTACAAATTGCAAGTTTAAATATTAGTCGTTGAGTAGTTCGTCTTATTAAAAGCGCTCGAGGAAGGGGTGGCATGTAAAGGTCCAATGAAATAATTAATTTCTCGAAATTTCACTCAATGTCTTATCAACCCGCTGGTACTTATACAATATTATCGATTCCACATTTCTTAACACCACTTTGCATATAATACCGTCCTAATCACAAGTAACCTGCTTCACACTTTAAATACTTTACACGGTAGTGTATGTGTGTGCATGTAATAAATAATCAGATACGTACTATCGTAACAGAAACTTGGTCCGCAAAATGCATGTCTAACACCTCGTCGACCTTGCGGCCATCAGAGAGAACTGGAGGGTGAGACGGTGATGCGGGGCGGTGATTGGTGGGGCAAACGAGTTCCTACCCACAGCATCTCACAGCAACGTCCGTCACGTTTTGCAATTTACAATAAAAATTTATTTTTTTGAAATTTTGTTTCAACGATCGTGGCTAGAGCCTTAAGCAGCCCATTGCCATTCAAACAATCGGCCGCGTTGGACCTTAAAAACATCAGCTGTAATTAATTGAGTAAGCTATGAAGCAAAGGATACGTATAATTGGGCTGTCAATAGGAGAAAAAAAAAACATTTAAGCATATTGAATTAGAAAGTTTTTGTTCAAGACTTCGAAACGCAAGATGGAATTGATTTCACGTGATGAACTAAACAAATGAATCCCTTTTGACCTGCGGCCACGTACGGGGCCTATATTATACCAGCGGTGACATTAAAATGGGAACTTAAATTAACTAGTGATTTTCCATCGGTACGTAAAAGACGTCAGAACGAGCACACTGTCTAAAGCTTCGTGTTGAGTTCAGTAGCACATTCCTCACAACGTTCTTTGACGGTCGTTCGAACAAACATAATGGCTTTTAGCTTGGCCGGGCGTGGCACTAACATGGTGAAAGGTATATATAAAAAAAATTATTTAAAAATGTACAACTTTCCGGATCTCGCCCACCGTCCATTTTAACTTCCAAAATTTGGTTAATTTAAATAACTCTATAATTAAATTCAAACATTGTTCCACAACAATATAATAGAATGTTACGACTTCAAATACCTGTAAGTATATTTTATGTGTAAAAAAATTGATATGTATCAAGACATTTTTTAAAATGTCATATTTTCGGTGGTTTTCTTACATACAGCCCAAGGGTGGCTCCAGAAAAACGTTTCACGGGGGGCCTTCACACAAACAAGGATGCATGCCAGAGATTGGCCTTGGAACATTTACACATTTGTTTACACTAGGGTAGGACTTCTGCTTCTGCCCACTAAACCCTCCAACAATAAAATCGTACATTTTTAAAACTTTGAAAATTTCTTAAAAACGCGTTTTCCGGCCAAACTAGGCGTTTTATCCGAGATCCCACCAGTTTCAAATACTGAACTTTAATAGTTTAATAAAACTTTTGACGAAAGAAAACTTTTAACACGTTAATTTAAGAATGTAAGTAAACATTGTACAACCACAAAAATAAAACAAAACAATACAATTTGGGCTCGCGAGGGGATCCACACGAAGCCAAGCTTGTTCAAACGTACTTTCTTCGTGTTAAAAAACTGGATTCACATTTGTGAGGAATCCGGAGTTCGAACTGCTGACATCTGCTCTCTCTCTGGCTTCCCGAAGTCGCCCCAGGCCACTGCTGGGACGGCTCCTTGCCACAGGCAGAACAGATTCCTTCCGCAATCTCCCGAGCTGAGTCCTTGGCTAACGACTGCACTTCTTTCCGCCCGGCAAAGCACGCTCACTGTGCACATGCTACTATCATCCTGGACTCGCCGCTTGCTCTGCTCCAGCTAATGGAGTTGAAGACTTAGGTTGCTTGGTTTTTATAGGTTTGGCGTCTCCAAGAGTGTTGTGGGAAAAAATTGAAATTGTTACGAAATAAGCAATACTGATATTTCAGGAAATACCACGAACGAGTAAGTCAGTTTAAGATAGCGACATCATACGGTCCTATTGGATGGGGCGAGATTACGACTGCCACTCCTTCCTCCACGAAACCCTACCCAAAAAAAAACTATAATGATAAAAAAAAATCTACTCCATTCCCCACTTAACCTTCGAAGTCAGTTCAATTTCTTTGTGAATAAATAAAATATTAATCAAATGTGCTACCGTGCTGGGTGAAATTTTTCTGTTAACGTCAGTAGATAATCTTAAAATTAGATGAAGCCAAAGTTTTGACAATGACTTGTCAAGACGTCAGAGATGTTAAAATAGCCCTTTGGACGCCCTCCTCCCCCATCAGTTCGGAGCCCGGTCCGCCACTGCAGCACATACCGTCTGTGCTCCTCCGGCGCTGTGCGCGCTCACCGCCAGACTCGCTGTGCCATTCGCGCGACTAGAGGCGGCGCCGCGCGTATCGACTCCCGCGCGTCTCAACCGTTACTGCGTTGATAACGAGCCGCGGCCTCCCCGTCCCCGCTTCAACGCTTCCCCTGGGAGGGGAGGCCGGGGCTATGAACTGCGCGAGCAACACAGCAAAGGGCGTTGCGACGTGACCTTGGTCGTAAGGCCCGTTTTACAATGGCACGGAAACGTGAACGAAATATTAATTTAATAAAAAAAAAAAGCTTCAAAGATCATTGCAGTTGCAGAATTTACATGTATAATAAACAAAAATTGGTTGTCTGTACGGACGATATTTTAACGTGACAATGTCATAACAAAACATTAATAAATGATTGCATACTTTTATGAATAAAATTGAATCATTTTTATTGAATTATCACTATTTTGTATGGATACAAAGATGGAGTGAAATGAAATCTACAATTTAATTGATAAATTTACTTTTATTTGCACTCATTAATTCAAATATGTTTATTACTTTAACGAAGAGATTATTTTAACTATAACTTTTATACATGTTTGCTATTTAACTTCTTCCAATCTGTGTTATTCTATTAAGGATAGGACGCTGATAGGAAAAGTAGGAAACGAATGGGAGTGTTTCAAGGATGATGTGAAGGAAAATGGGTTACCCAACACCAAGATGCAGTCAAAAATAATATATTTGCGCCACGGACTCTGCAGCAATGCTAGGAGGAACCAGGAACGGGTTAGCAAAGAGCAATGAAAATGTTACATTGAAATGCATGAAAACAGAATTACGCCACGGACTCGGTCGCAATGCTAGGAGGTTCAGGTTAGCAAAGAGCAATATAAAATGAGCATAACGGGACACAGCGTAACGGGACAATGTGCGTAACGGGACACTTTTTCGTGCGTACAGCCGGCGTTCATCGATTTATTAGACGTTGTCACGTCAAAATTACTTCCTTGGCTTCTATTGGTCGCTCAGAGCAATTTAAACGGGAAAGCTCAGCATTGCAGAGCTAATCCGTAAGGGTATGTCTCCGGGGTCTGGCTGCCTCTGTTCCGTGAGATCCGTCTCTGTTTCTGTGTAATTGTAAAATGGGCCTAAGTCATGACAAACCTTAAACCTGCAGGAAATTCTTTAAACACAAGTAATTACAAAGAACTTGGATACAAGTAATACCCCAGATAACTCATTCATGATATTCTCATACTCTAGCAGATACACTACCTTATCCTCATACTTGTAACTCATGGACACCAACACTATGTTCATTCTACATGAAACTCTTTATGTTTGGAACAACACTCCTCTTAAAAATGTGTGAAACAAGGACTTTAAATTTAAAAAAAAATTTTCTATAAACCTGAGCTCAATTCAGAATTGTCAAGTAGGTAGTACTTCAACTGATCAGAATCTACTTAAGCTCTGTAATTTAAGCAAATGAAGCTACAATGATCTAGTGGTCAGATAACTCCCCTCCCACCAGGATGGTCTGGGTGTGATTGCCAGTCTGGTCAACCCAGACTTTTCCCAACTGGTAAACATAGCAGAAGTAGCAGGGAGCTGGTGGGTTTTATCAACATGATTCAGTATCCCCTACCAATGCATTTCATTGCTGCACCATCTCTTTCACCCTTCATATGTCTCTAATATCCTTAAGTCTGACAAAGTGACAAGCCATTTTGACCCCTGATTCATTCATTCATTCTGCAAGCACACTGTTTAGTGGCAAGGCACACAGCTAATCAGCCTGAGCCGAGGCACTCAGTATTGGAGGAGACAGGAACACCCCCTCCCTTAGCAAATATTTATGTCAGTAGCAACATTGGTCACTGCAACTCCCTGCCAGGATCAGAGTCCGATGTGAGAAAGCATGGAGGGGTCGCCTCAGTACCGCAGCAGCATTGCTAGCTTGAGTGAACTGTAGCAGTTTGGCCTACAAAAATGATGGCTTGAGACATATTTTTTAATACAGTAGAACCCCTTTTTTACACTATTCAAGAGGATGTTGGAAAATGTTTTATAATGTGGGAAAGTGTAAAATAAGGGAAATACATTGCTCAGAGAACAGTGACAAATTAAGTTTTGATTAAAAATGCTCATTAAATTCATGATTTTAGTTGCATTTCTGAGCAAAATGGTGTATTAACTTGCATTTTGGTACTTTTTTCAAACACACAAATGCTTGCAGATTTAATTTTATTGTTCGAAGTAGTAATGCTTATTACAAATTATTATATTGTAAAAGTGCATCATAGACTCAGTCAAAATGACATTGTATTGGTGAAATAAATATTATAAAACATTTAAGTATCATGAATGTATTTGTTAATTTAATATGTTACCCCTATGATTAAGCAGAATTCATAAAATAATAAAAACAATAAAACAGAACACTCCAATTTTAAAAACAAAAAGGGCCTAAAAATAAAACCATAAAATCTAGTCTAGTAATAGCGTTCAGGAACCATTCACATTCATACTCATGTTGCAAAGTAATTTGTACACCACAATGTCTACTGCCGGCTAAAATGTTGACAGATGGACGAGGTGGCACACTGTTCCATAATATAACATAAAATGCTGGGCTGGCTGATTTTCTACCAAAATTAAATGGCCTATTTCTTCTCCAAAAACCTCAACTTGTTTACTAAGTTGTCTAGAACGTGTGTTAAAGGACATCAAGTCAACAAAATAAAAACCTGATATGGAAAGGAATAGAGGCTGCATGGATAAATGACTCCTCTTGAATTATGTAGGGGTGAACATTGAATAAATTTCCACTCCCTTTTTTTTTCCCTCCATGACATTTTTTTTTTTTTCAAAATCTACACTAATTAAAAATATAGCAAATAAAATGTTGAACTAAAAAATAAGGTTGTACATATAAATATCAATATACAGTAGAATCCCGCTAATCCGAATTGGGACCGAACCCTGTTCGGATTAGGCAGAATTTTGTCATATAATGCCATAATTGTCTTTTTGAAGCGTATTTAGTGTCTGATATTTCAAATATGTATGTAAGGTCAGACGAAAAATACGCCTTTATTATTTAGCATACATATTTAGTATCATATATTTTTAATTACTCACATAGCCTAAACTGCCATTTCAAATATTCTGAGTTTAACAAATCCAACAGCCTACATTACGTGACAACATTAGGTCGAATTGAAGGGCTGTTCGTGAGTGTGTATTAGTGGAAGGGCAGTGACCTTCAACCAGAGTAAATAAAGTTCCCATCCCCCTTCCCGCATAGGATTGCGCATTCCTCTCCTCTTCCGTTCCCAACAATGAGGAGTCAGACAGTCAGTGCGTCACATGCTACTACTGTGTCACCTGCTACTGCGCACTTGCCCTGTGTTTTGTGAGCCCTTGTGAGCGGTGTGTAGTGTGGTTTTTTACATTCTGTGCTTGTCCCTGCTGTTGGTCATCATGACAAACAAGCGTAAACATAACTCATGTACATTAAAAGAAAAACTGGAAGTGCTGAAAAGACTTGACAAAGGTGAAAATGCCACTCTAATATCGAAAGAATTCGGTGTCGGCAAAGCAACCATTTCCGATTGGAAAAATAACAGAGGTAAAATTGAGCAGTTTTGTACAACCACAAGTGAAAAAATTATTGAAAAACGTAGCAAAATGACAGTGTCTTCTTACGAAAAATTGGACGAAGCACTTTTTTTATGGTTTACCCAAGAAAGACAAAAAGGAATCCCTATCACTGGCCCTCTGATTTAAGAAAAAGCGCTTCATTTGAACAAGCTCATGGATGGTGACACATCATATACAGCTAGTTGCATCGCAAGAGGAACAATCTCCATCAGGGTTTAAAATTGATAAACAATGTCTAACTGTGTTAGCCTGCTGCAACGCTTCTGCCACAAATAAGCTTCCACTGATGGTTATCGGCAAATCGGCCAAACCACGCTGTTTTAAAAACATGAACATGAACACTCTTCCCGTATTTTACAAAAACCAAAAGAAAGCTTGGATGGATTGTGTCTTGTTTCAAGACTGATTTGAAAAACAATTTGTGCCAAAAGTATAGGCTTTTAACAAAGCAAATAGATTGCCTTCTAGTGCTTTGTTACTCATGTCATAGACAATGCTCCGTCACATCTTGAAGAAATGCAACTGGTTTGCGGTGATATCAAAGCCATTTTTCTCCCACCTAACGTCACTTCAATTTTGCAGCCAATGAACCAAAGAGTTTTGCAGGCTTTGAAACAGAATTACAGAAAAATGCTTCTTCGTAGCCTGCTTTAAGAGAATGAAGAACTGACAATCTTGCATAAACACAAGAAAATCACCATCAAAGATGTCATTTACTGGGTAGCAGAAGCTTGGGAGAAAACACAAAAGGAATCTTTACAGTAATCATGGAAAAATCTCTGGCCTGATTTAGAGTTTGTCCAAACGGTCTTCCCCTCGGCAAAAGAAAAGTTTGAACTTCTTCAACTAGTAAAAAAAATTGTACCAGGTTGCGAAAATGCAGATGAGTGCGTTGAAAAGTGGACGGCTATTGACTGTGGCCACGAGGAATACACAGATGAAGATATCGTAATAGCTGTGCAGGGAACGTCAACTGATCTCGATGCAGACGACAGTGAGGAGGAAGGGAACGCGCCGACTGATTTTGTTTCTCACACTGCAGCAGCCACTGCCCTTGATATGGTTTTGCGCTACGTCAAGCAACATGCCGATGGAACCCCAACAGTTGTTATGTTTATGCGGCGTTGGCGAAACATTGCATCTTCAAGCCGATTTAGTGCATTGCTTCAAAGGAAGATTACAGACTGTGCCTCTTAGATAATGGTTTGCTTTTTCAGTTTTTTTTTTGTGTCAATCCTGTATAGAACATGAATTCTACATAGAGTATGTAAGTAAATTCAAAAATTTTCAATACGTACATGTGTGTTTAAGTACTATGTACATAATCCTTTTTTTTATTTTTTCAGTTAGACAGTGAAATAGATAAATTATAAGTTTCTTATGTACATATTAATAAACGTACAACATTACTTGAAAAACTTGTTTTTCTTTACTTTTCCTAGTTCTTAAATGTTATAAAAATTAATTTTTTTTTGTCCTAGGCCTGTTTGGATTAGGCAAATTTCGAATTAGCGGGCTTCGGATTAGCGGGACTCTACTGTAATCCTATCTCAATAAAAATATCTTATACCAAAGTTAATGTGTGCCATTTATGATGCAGAATAGTTATGTAAATACTTGAAAAATTAAATTCTTGGGCTTTATAAGAGGATAAAGGAGAAGCATACAAATTATTGGGGATTATAATCTCTTTGCCAGCTGTTTACTTTCAATTTCATTCCTTTTGTTGGTGGAAATGATATATTTTTTTGGATTTGGGAAGGGGAGAAATCTCCTGAATCAGGCTTCACAAAAAAAAGCATAAAATACAAAAATGTTTATTTAATGTATTCTTCCTAGCTTGTAACATGACATGTACAGAATCAAGTCCATCCTTTACAAAAATTAACAGACATTGTTGTTCATATACAGAAGAATATACAGTAAAATCCTGTATGATAAATCTTTGTTTTCCTGCTCACTAAGTTCAAATAATGTTATTTTTTACTTCACACCTAATTTGACCCTTTTAAAAAGTTTTTCCTGAATAAAAAATCTAAAAGATTCTAAGTTTCTTAAGAAAAAATAATGTACACTTAATATGCACTTGATTTCCATACGTAATCTGTGAATTTTCAGCATACTTTTCTTTTTAATTTTTATTACAAATGTTTACAAAGTTAAAAGGCAAAAATTACAATAACTTAAAATTCTTAAATCAGAAAAACATTGCTTCAAAATGATATGAAGAATAAAGTTGGTAAATTGTTCATTTTCATTCACAAGAATTTGTTTCTTCAATTTGGTAAAATTATTAACTATTATGTAAAATAAGCAATTTCTATACTAAACTTTCAACTGTAGTGAAATTATATTAATATTTCATTTAAGTATTACGAACATTGAACAACAAAATTTCTCTGTACCAATCAAAACACCCAATAAGATAAGCAGATCATAAGATCGTAAAGAACATGCCAATATTAAATGTGTCTACATTAATTTTTCAGAAGTTTAAACAAAGAAAATTGTATATTTTAGAGCACAGGATTTTTCAGCACATAATGCAATATCTGTCATATGACAAATCAAATCTTTTCAAACAAAACATAAACAAATTTCAAACCTGTTAAAACCTGTTGCACCATTGATTCCTCCTTCCTGTATTAAAAAAGACATAATGCTTGATTTTACATTTTTAAACATACTCGAGCCTGCAATGGAAACCTTAACTTTTCACCAATTAAGAAACCTAGGCTGTATACGGTTAAGCAGTAATTCAATTAGGTACATAAAATAAACCATTCGCTGACTACCTATAACTTTTTTAGCCTGTTACCATATCGTTGCATGAAACAAAAGTCCCATATCAGTAAACTGTACTACCCTACAACAAACAATACTACAAATAATGGAAATACTTTCATTCACCTGTTACAATGTTAAGATGACACAATGACATACATAACATGGCATTCATTATGTAATTGCTAAAAAAATTTTTTATACAAGTTGGTTGAATTGTAGTAAATAATTTGGTAGTTTTCACAGGATTTGTTGGAGCCAAAAGAAGCTAAAACAAGAATAAATTTTTGATAGTCTTATTTTTGTTGGTCTAACCCCTCCCCCCTCCTGCGCCAAAGGGTCAAAGAAAAGTGACTGGTCCGGTGTTCCTCCACCAGAAAAGTTTTCAACTTTAATACACATTTTTGTCTGATGACCTTCAAGTGATTTTCTCAAAATTTCAAAATTTTTAAATAAAAAGAGACTTATAAGATTGATCCTAACACAATGTACTACTGCTTCAAAAAGAAGAATACTTACGCTATAATTTATCATATACAGTGGCCATAAACTCAGCCATATGTTCGTTATTTTAGGCTGGTTAATGAGTTCCTCTAGAGAAAGTATGATCCCTCCCTGCCTCTCCTGACTATGCCCTTATACATCAGTGAATAATTAAAAGATACTAAGAAAAAATACATTAAATTATTTTTTTCCTATTACACTTGCCTTCGGTACATTCACATTTTAACCTGTGCCGTGCTGCGTAACACTACCTACCAAAAACACCTATTTTGTCATCTATAACAAAACAGGTGCATATTTTTATCTTCAATTTCCTGAAACTGTCGGACAAACACACAGCAATATCAAATTAAATAATTTTAAACACAAATGTGTTCAAGCTCATGCTCATTCAATCACTCAGTGAGTTCATACTGAATCTTCGTCAGTAGCGAAGAATGAGTCACGCACTGTGGGCATTTCACTGTTAATTTCTTTAAGTCAATGTATTAAATACAGGACATAAATATTTTTTTTTTATATTTATGTTGTGACATTTTACCCTTTTTCCAAGCATTATAATTTACAAAATAATGGCTATTCTAACATCAGAATACATAAGCAGCAAATATTTTCATAGTGCTTTTGGTATCAACACAACACATTTAGTAAATAAGATGCAGAAATGATTGTTTCAAGTTAACTACAATGTACACATGTAATAAACTCAGTCTCACTTAACACGTATAAAATTATATCTAATACAAAGGAAATAAAGATTCCTTTTCTGGAAGATATGAAACTGCACACTAATTTGCAGTCTCACATTATGCAAGGGATCGAAATGAACGGTGATAGAAGAAACAACACACTGCGAGCTAGCTCGCCGGCTGCAGTGTTGAAATGAGGATGATGCTCCCGTCTGAAGAGATGGTGAAGTGCGGGACTGCCAGAGCAGTTCACTCCTGCGGGGCCATTGCACGTGCTTGCGCCCGCACTCGCTTCTCGTACTCCAGCCTGTTCTGGCTGCAAACACCAGAAACACACACACACTACATCTCACGATGCTCAACACAGCTGCCAACTTACCCACATCTCACACTACCCTTACCCTCAAAAACATAAATGTACCAACTATAGTTAACTGATATCAGCTTGGTTTTTTTCTTAGAAAAGTTGGCAAATAACACCGCATGTTTCAGTCACGGAAACATTTTTGTCATTTTAACCAAAATAGAACAGCAATAATGTATGTTGCAAGTTAAAATATTTGTTTTTCTAGATAACACTACCATTTTTTTGAAAATGATAGTGGTGGTGCAGGCAATATGATTTTTGCTGACATTATGAATTTATTTTGGCTTTAAATTTCATGGACAGCATTGTCTTTTAAAACATTTAAACAGAATATTATCTTTGGAGAATTTGATTACTTCCTAGATCATTTCAGTATACATAATTACCAGTAAATGGTGTACGCTTCAGCTTGGGCAGGATCTTTAATGTTGGGTTCGTTCAGAAGATCCTGAATGCCCAGCAGGATTTGTTTTATCGTTATCGCTGGGCGCCAATCTTTCTCTTCATCCAACAACGAGAGGCAAACTGTTCCTGAAACAACATAAAACAACATAAAACAAAATTATTGCAAAATTATTTTTATTGCTTCACACAGGAAAAATACATCCTTGATGTACCTAAAAATACTTCAAAATACATTCCAACCAAAAATCCAATTTTTTTCTGGATTGTGCTATCAATTTTTAAGTAATAATTTTGTGATTTTAACCTATAAAGGCATGAACAAAATTTTTTTTTGTACAAAACCAAATGAGAATGTTACTAATTTGTAAATTTTTGATTTATTTGTATAAATGAATAAAATTTAGTTTCTAAACATTTAACTTATTTAAAACTTAATAATAATATTCTAAACAAAAGAAAATAATAAATTCCAATTTTCCATAGTCCCTACACATAACACACAACTTTGTTTATTTAGCTACTTGCAAATCTCATCATAACTGAAACCAACACCACACAAACTGGGCTGTGTCACAGGACTTGAACAAAGTCGGGTGCAATCTTCAGCTCATGTTCACTCAGGTATGCACCTGCTTTGCTTCAGCTGATACATACAGTATTATCATATGTGAGAAATCATTCTTTTCAGGCAAAGCCTTCATACTTGAAAAACCTTTAAAAAAAAACCATATGCTCATGTCTATTAAAGCCTAACGCTGCTTATAAAATAAAATAATGTTTCAAGTTCATTGAAGTACAGATGTAAATGTAAAAAATTAGCATTTTTAAGAGAAACATTTTTGCAGAAGATAAAAAGTCAGAAATATATGTACTTAAAAAAGTGCCATATTAACTTTTATGCTTAAAACATCATTATCATTGTTTTAATTTCCATGGAAAAACATATTTCCTGAACTTGTGACACTGAGAAAACATACACAGAACATCATTTACTGTAGCATGCTAAAGGCCTCAATACTAAGAAACATTGTACCTAGAAAATTTTTTCTTAGATACATGGGTATTTTGACAGCTCGTAAATCCATAACATTTGTGTTCCACCGATTTCCAATAAACTCACTAACTGCTATTATACTACAATTTAACAATCATAGAAACAGACCATCCATGCAAACTCACCCGATGGGTAAACATTTGGATGAAAAAGAGGTGGCTCAAACTTGCACTTAGGTGGACTTGAAGGGTAGTCGTCCTTGAAGATCATGCGCAATCTGTACAGGCCACCTTCCCAAGGTGTCTGACAAAAAAATCACAATAATTTGGTCAAAATACAATAAAAAAATCACGCTAATTTTGGCAATTTACAATATTCAATGCATTACAGTCTCTCATAACACTAAAACAAAACAAAAATTATTCTACTTTAAACCATGTAAATTCTTAAATAATTTGCAATGTCACATAGTTTTTTTTATTTATTTATTGCCTTATTTTAAGTGGCGAAGTTAAGGGATACCGCTTTAGCATTAAAAAGTAACTGATATCTAACAAATTCTATGAGTGATACAATATAACATATAAGCCAATTTTGCAGCTTTTTAGTTGAATCGGCATTTCTGCAGATACACGGTACACTTGTTAATTTTCAGCCGATATTACTGAAAAAAAGAGTGTCCACCATAACCTAAAAATCTAAGAGAACATGACTACAGTAAAACCCTAATCTTACGACCCCGTCAATTATGACCTCTTTTTGAGGAACCGTGAAAAAAATATATTAGAACTGTCCGTAAATTAATAAGGCTTTATAGCTGTCTTGAAAACAGCACACAACCCTGAGGCCGTCCGGTGGTTAGTCACATTCAACACTTGGCAAAGGAAACTTGTATGAATCTGTTAAAAAAATGTGACTGGCTGTAAACATCCTGACATGGTAAGACATGTTTTTTGAGTAGATATACACAGCTACCATCCTGATGCAAGCCCGCCCCTTCGCCCTAGTGTTCTAACTGTTGCTGGTGATGTTTATCTTGAAAGCTTCTGGCTTCTCTCTCCAGAGCTGCTGCTGACAATCTGAATAGTGGAATGGCGGAACAGAAACATTGGTTGAATGCTTGGGCGCCATTGGAAATAAATATGCATTACAGGAAGCGAATTGATTAAGGAAAGGGCAAAATATTGTTCGTTGATTCGTCACATTATTAATTTTTTGCATTACTAATTAATTGCATTGTATTTAATGTTACACAAGTGTTGTTTCCATTGTGCGTGCACATAAATAAAAATTCAAAAATTATTTTTGTGTTTTTGGTTTATGGAAGTAAAATTTGGCATGGTTAACCCGCAAACTGGATAACCCGCACCCGGATAATCGGGAGTCTACTGTTCTCACAAATTATTACTAATGAATATTAGCCCTGCAATAGAGCATAAGTTAGTATAGACATTAGACAACAACAATATCATCATGATCTTACTCTATAAGATTCTCCTGAAGTTATTAACTTACTGATTTCTTTCCAGGAATAGCACACTCCCACATCATCAGGTTCAGTGAACCATCTGTGTTCTTAACAGGACGGGCAACAAAACCCTGAAGAAAAAAAACAACACTCAATTATACTGTACAAAATAAAGCAAAGAAACACTATTTTGAAAATAAATCTGTAAAATACTTCGAGAAAATTAGAAAAATTACTGTTCAATCTTCTTTAATATTAAAGGCAGTTTAATTATTTAAAACTAATTACATTAGTAAGACTTCTTTTATTTCTCTTTTAACAGCATGCACTTTGGATTTAAGTAATCTCTAATCTGACATAACATTTCCCTTAAATTTTTTAATGGACCAACTAATATTTCAAATAAAATTCTTATGAAGATTCTATAAATATTAAATTTCATAACTCATGTTTTAATGTTTTTTTTTTAATTTATACTTAATTCTTTACAGTTAGTTTTTCTAGTTAAAAGCAAGTGGGGATATTATATTTCAAAGGGATATTTTTAGTGAAGTACTAAGAGGTCTATAGACTAGTAATTTTCATTGAAAAATATTTATATTAAGATTCCTTGAGCAGACTGTTTCTATTCACCTTGATACTTATAGTCCCCCAATTTTGAGGTATAAAGTTGCAAAGTAATAATTTCCATTAACACTACAAACCGACACTGCCAGCTAGAAAAAGAAAACTAACATGTTTGTTTCCTGAAACTGAAACAATACATTATTTAATATGATTAAGCATACAACATTTAATTTGTTTTAAATCAATACACAGCTGTTTGTATCACTTAAATTTGTCTGATGTTAATAAAAACACATGAATACATGATGGAAAATACCAGCTGCAGCAGTGAAACAGGCTATTTGGCAACCCTAGAAATAGCAATTTACTTTAGGAAACAGAAAACTGGAGAGGTGCCAAATGGACAACAAACCTCTGCCATTGACCCTGATATCTGTATCCAGTCAAGATAGCATCTTGGACCGGTGAACCACGTGCTTTTGCCAAATGGCATTTTTTTTTATAAAAAAAAAGACAGCTACATGGCAATTGTGAATTGTTGGAACTCGTGAATGACAACCCAGGCCTGTGCGACAATCTGATCATGAGCGATGAGGTCAATTTTTTTGTCATGCTTTGTTAACAAGCAAACCCTTAGATTCTGGTCACGTGGAAATCCTGACACACTTCATGAAAAGTCACTTCACAATCAATAAGTGGTAGTGTGGTGCGGCGTATCATCATTTGGAATCATCGAACCTTATTTTTTTTAAGACGATCGCGGCAATGCTGTTACTGATACGTTATAGTCACATGTTAAACCATTTCCAAGTGCCACAGATTGCTGATCATGTAACTGGAAACACATTTTTCCAACAGGACGGGGCCATACGCCATACCTCACGGATTTCCATTAACGTGCTACAGAACATCTTTCCTGGTCATCTCATCTACAAGAACAGAGACATTTCCTGGCCTCCAAGATCCCCTGACATTTCAGCGTGTGATTTCTTCCTTTGGGGTCACTTGAAACCTGAGATCTTCCGATGTAACCCACATCATCACACATGTTCCGCAAGTTCCCGGTTAATGGAATTTTTAATTTTTAATATGGTATTTTTTTATTTTTAAGTAATAAGTAATGCAATAGGTTGGTTTTATAGGTCACATTGTAGAATAAAATATGGGAAAAAAGAAAAGTTACTGATGAAAGTCTATGGTCTTTTAAATATTATTGTAAAAATTAATCTTTACAGTCTATGGAGTTTTTCAAATATGGACCAACCACCCCAAAAAAAAATCCTGGATACGCCTATGAAACATGCTAATATGACAAATTACTGTTCTGTAACTAAGATATTGATAAATTCCCACTGCTTCCAAGGTTTTTAACTTTTTTTTTTAATTCCCAGAGTTTTCCAGATTTCCCATTTGAAATTCACAAAATCCCATTTTTATTTCTATTTATTTGTTATAGATAAACCAAAGTCTGGTTTATTCAAATGGGTTTTATTATTAAAAAAACACAACACGAAACCAGCACGTTGGGAAAATGACTGCCAACCCTGCATAGTATTTTATTAATGCTACAGAATATATTCTTCCATGAAATACATAATATTCTAGTAATATTAGTATGTATTTTTGCTATAACCTCAAAATTTGGCAAGAAAGATGATTATGTTTTAGTATTTGTTTTTCTCATTTCAAAAATGCAGTTCGCTTAAAATACAAAATTTCAAAATAACATTCTCATGTGAGATAATTCTAACTTACAAATGGATGTTCTTTTCTCCAAGCCTTTCTCTCTTCTGCTAGTCTAGCAATGGCAATCCCAGACATCAGGGAGGCTACTAAAACCTGCAAAACAACAATGTAAAAATACCATTACAGGCAAAAATGTTTGTAACAATGTATTAATGAACATTAAAACATTTTTATATGCAAAGAATGTGTAATTATTTCTCATACACCAAAAAAAAATTATATCAGTTATGTGTTTTGTTTAAACCAGCTTTTTTTTTATGTTAGTTATTTGTTCTCAGCCATTAAACATCCCACTTATTGCCACTCATATTGAATTAGCAAAGATATAACATCAAAGAACTTAAGTCCAGCAAATCTGCACTGGGACTTAACCACAAAAAGCGTATTTCCGCACAGGAGAAGGATTCTCAAAAAAGGATTTCCCACAAAATAGGGATTTAGAGTAGTCATGGATTTCCCACAAAATAGGAATTTTTTTTAAATTTATAAATTTATTTATTTCCTATTTTTGACTACAATTCACAAATTAATTTAATTTTAGAGTATTTAGCTATTTATAATTTACAACTTATTCAGATAATTTAAATGATAAGTTCTTGATTAGTATTTTGTTTTTCCCTGTAAATAACAAGAAAATTTAATTAGCAAACTTTTATTGTTATTAGAGTACAATTAGACATTTTATTCAAAAAATTAAGATATTTTATTAAAAAATACATTATTTAAAACCAAAACACTTGGTTTGAACCATAGTGGTTTAAATCAGTCAACCCTGATTCAAACATTTTTTTTTTCACAAAACATCCCTTCATAACGTGTTTTGGGTAAATCAACAAACACCAAGCAACGTGCCCGGGATGCTAAGCCATTCAGGGAGTTCCAAATTCAGCCAGCTTGAAGACCAAGAACTGTAACCATGAGTGCAATGGATCAGTGACAATTGACGTGGGGAGAATCAGGAGCACCCCGAGGAAACTGGCATGGTGTAACTGGCACAAAGTGTCCAACACACAACACAAGTGAGTATACACCAGGTTAGTTGATTTACACCACAATACTTTTAAAACAAGTCTTTTTATTAAAAATGAAATGGTTTTAGGAGTTTTTCAATAAATTATAATGGACTTGATAGTATATCAAATAAAAATTATTTAACATGTCTTTCTACCCTTATTTCCACCCCTTGCAGTAATGTTTTGTGATATAAAATTAACTTTAGACAAAAGTTTTCCACAATATTTAAAAAGTTAAACAAAAATAAACGTTAATTCAATAGAGTACATGGTAGAAAATTTTTATTTATTTTCTTATTTCAACCCCAGTTTTTTCAACCCTTTGCAGTAATGGTTTGTACTATCAAAAATTGCTTGAGACAAAGTTTTAGGTAAAAATAATAATATTTAAAACAATTTGAACAGATTCGATAGTGTACCTACTAAAGCAGTTTTGATTTTTTTTAATTCTACCCCTCATTTTTTCAACCCCTTGCAGGAACGGTTCCTCTAAAAAAAATTGCTTTATACAAAAATTTTTGAAAAAAATATTTGTACAAACAATTTGAAAGGATTTGATAGTGTACCTAATAAGGGAGTTCTGATTTTTTTTTATTCTACCCCTCATTTTCAACCCCTTACAGCAATTATACGTCTAACCAAAAATTGTTCCAGTTAAAAGTTTTACATAAATTTATAATGTTTACAAACAATTCTAATGAATTTTATAGTGTGTCTAACAAGGGAGTTACATTTTTTTTTAATTCTACCCCTTTTACTAAAAACAGGAGCAAGTGTGAAAGACAAACACATCTACCTGCAACACTTCATGCCCCCCCCCCCCCTTTTTTTTTTTTAAATTATTTTTGTCTTTGAAGAGACTGGAGTTGGAACAAAGGCAAAGAATAATTTTCACCAAAAATTTCCCACTCTTCCGAGATCTCACTACAGAGTAACTTAGAATCCACTGTAAAAAGCAAGCCCCTTCGCAGGATTATCAAACATTATTTGTATGCTGAAATCCTAGTGACTTGCTCTTTGGAGTACAATAGCCACTTGCAATTTTTAACCAGTTGGACGACAAACTGGAGGGACTACGTCCTCCCCCCCCCCCCCCCCCCCAATATTTTGCACACCTACACATACAGATACGAGCAAAATTATAACACTTAAACTTGGAACTGGCCCAAGAAGCACCCAGAAACGTATAAAAACAAATAAATAAAACCATAGCCCCTGCCAGTGAGTACAGAGATTTTAATAAATTGTCAAAGTGCAATCATTAATTAAACAAAACAAAGTGTAATAAGGATTCTTTCTACCTTGTCCCACATACATACTGCGCCGCTTGGGAATATGAGTACATAGTCGTGGAATACGTTGCAAACTTACCTCCCGCCATAAAAATATTCTCAAATTAGATAATTCTACCTACCTTGTAACATAGAAAACGAGATCAATCTACAAATAAAGGATTACTTGAGCTGTAATTTCGTGTAGTATTTCGAAGCCGCAGAGGGTGAATTTATTTTTTAATTGTAAACACTCATCAAACGTTTGTGCCTAACCAGAAGCTCACGCCCCCCTAAATATGCATTAACAATGCTTTACTACTTACTTGATAAAAAAAAACTCAAGATTTTCGTGGCAACACACTGAAACTTATATATAAAATTTGTATGACAACTAAACATAAAATGCTATTGAATCACATAAATTTCAATAGCTGATCAAAAATAATTTACTTCCAATACTGTCTCTAGTACAACCAAAAGAATTACTCAACTATATTGAATCATACTGAAATATATTCCGATATTAAAAATAATTTTCAATACAAATACTTCCTTAAACTTGATACTCAATACTACTTAAATAAAATCAGCATAGAGAACTCGTGTCAATCAAGAATTGGTAGAAAATAAAAGAACTTGAATAAAATAATTATACTCGTGGTGGTAGTTAGAGCTCGTTTGCATAGGTTTAGGAACAAATAGTGGAAGATACTGCGTTTGGTTGAGATTAAGACGTCCGTAGTGTGAACGGTGTATACCTAAAGCATTATTACAAACAATTTTTATTGCGAATTTTATAAACATATGTATATTAAAGTGTTAAAAGTGAATCGTAAATTTATGTCATAACATTATAGCATTTATATGGTGAGCAACTCCAACTTAATCAATATCAAGTCTTTAAAATGTTCCAATTTGATTTTAATTGTTTTTATTATGTACTGACTACGTACCCCCTGTGGTAAAACAAACACGGTCTCCGACTTACCAGTACCAGATCCCACTGGCGGAAAACACCTCTAACCCTCTCCCGAGTCAAAGATGTAACTATGCCGACTAGTGATGGGCAGAACGGTTCTTTTGACCGAATCGGTTCTTTAGGATCAGTTCCGTGAAATGATTCGTTCATCTCGTTCTTTTCTGTGTATGGGATCTGGCTCTTTTATCAGGTGTCGTAACTAATGAAACAAGATTATTTATATTTTATTACTTTTTAAGTTACAAATATTAATATACAGACTATTTACACTCTATTGACAGTCAAGTGTTTACATGTAGACCAACACATTTAGAGGAAAAAAGACAAAAATTTAATACTACTGCGATTCAGTATGAAGAGAGACAAATGAAGTACATTAATTAACCCAAAAATGGTAAGTGTGAACTTTTGTGGTTACTTTCCCTGTTATTTTTAATCCATACCGTTTTTTTTTCTTTTTTTTTTCCCCAAATTTGTGTATACGAATGTGAAAAAGCAATTTTAAACCACTACTTAACAATTGACATTTTCAGGTATAGATACTTTTCATGTTACCTACCCTATTTTATTTGATCAGTTATCGTTTGCTCTTGTGAACATGCGCACGCTGTGATTACTAATTCTTCAGACTCCTGACGTCATGAATAATTTCACGAACGAATCAGACCGGGCGCGTGGCCGGTTCTCTCATCTCGTTCTCGTTCTTCCGAATCTTTCAAGGTACCGGCTCTCAAACAGCCGGTTCTTTACATCGCGAACGAATCGCAAGATTTCGTTCTCTCAAAGATTCGTTCTTTTTGAACGAATCGTTCACGAACGACCCATCACTAATGCCGACACAGGAGGGTGTTCAGTGTTGTTATATGCGGCCAGCATTGTTAATTATTCTTTAATTTCTGTTTGTGCTCACGCAATGTGCATCATACAAGCATGTAAACCCCCTTAGAAGCACCATATTCTGTGAATGCCAGTGTTTACCCTTAAGGCCTGGGGCCTATCTTAATTTTTGACAAGTAACTGCAACTTTAATCTTAATCTAATATTTAAGCTTTTTCAAGCTTTCAGCCACATAATTTATCATTAGATTTTTTGACGTGGTAACGTCTTATAAATCGATGAACGCCGGCTGCACGCACGAAAAATTGTCACGTTCCTCCTGAGCCGAGCGTGCAAGAACCTGCCAACCACTGTGTGAGAAAAACTTTTATAATGTCAAACAGTTTAAGGCGGAATTTTTAACTAATTGTTCGTAATTACATTTAATCAAATAATTTAAATTATTTGCAAAAACTGTAAATTAAATTTGAAAATTAAAATGTATGGAATTTTTCATCAATGTTTTCTTATGACGTTATCACATAAAATTATTGTCCGTAAACCGACTTTACAGACTGCCGTTACCCGCGGTCTCGGGATCGAGACCTGTGGCGGTCCTAGTGGTTTTCAGTGGCTCTAAAGGAAATCTCCAGCGGGCGCCAGGTTGATTCGAGGATTAACCGAGGTGGTCGTGGGTTTTTGCCCCTGCGTGTTCCACTAGGATCGACGGCTATTGATGGTGGGAGGGAGCCCCTACTCCTAACAAGCACTGGCCCTAAACAGTATAGAGGACTGTTTCCTAATTGTTCAGGAGGCGCTTACGAAATAAAGAAACGGTATTTAGGTGCTGGTTTTTTAATCTCGCATCTCACATAGTGTGGATGGGGGCACAGGTTACACAATTATTACACTGGACAAAAAAATACGTTGGCACTACATACACTCGCACTGATAATTAATTACATATTACATGGACGTTACATTGCGACACTTGCAAACAAGGTCCCTACATTGATTTGTGGGTCAACGAAGAGTTTGGGTGGATTAACGGCCACTCCCGTGATGAGCTGTAGATAGATTCGTGCCCGGGGTCACCTGTGTGAGTCGCGGGACCACGAAGATAATATTAAGTGGCAAAGTCTTTAAGATTGCAGTCGGCAGGCGTACTCTCGATGAATTACGTAAAGTTCTGTTCGCGGAAGTCGGCCCGAACCGTAAGATGACTGCGTCGCGAACCTTTGTTCCGTGGCGAGCAAAAATTAAAGCGACCGGGATAAGCCCTGCACCAGAAAAGGGCACGGTGGCACGTGGAGAGAGGAAAGAGGTTTTAGTGAATTATTATAGTTACCAGAATGAATCAGAAGTACAAAAGTTGAAGTCTCCCTGCGGGATCACACGTCCGCCCCGGCCCGTGTGCTTGTTACCTTATTGCAGTGTACACTTAATTTTACAGCACCTAAATAAAATATTTCTGCAAATCATCAGTATAAATATTGAACTTGAATCAATTTAAAAAATTTGTATATCTGGTCATCTTTAACATAAATGAATTAAAACTTTTGACAATAAGATGTGCGCTTGTGTGTGCTGTAAAATGCTATATATTGCAGCTTAAGTGCTTAATTTAAGTAGAAAAATTATTTAAAAAAAATGGTTTTCAAAATATTCTTTACTTATACACATCAAAGGAAATTAATAAATTAAAGAAAATAATGGACCGGTGATAGATTTAATACATTCTTGTATACAAGTTCGCACTTCCATTGTTACAACACTGGCTAAGCTTTGAATTTAACTGCTATGCATCAGTAACTATGAATACCAGAATGAGATATTTTAATTTTTTTATAATCTTTAGGGTAAAATAACTACACAAAAATAAAACCAGAACAATGATGTAAAACATTTATTCAATCTTAGTGCTTTACGATACTGATGATATGCAGTCTTAAAACCACAATTACACTGGTGGTTCGAATTACAAATGTTAGCTATGTATATATTCATTCTAACATAAAAAGCACTAACACAAATACATAACGAAAACCACTCATTTATTTAACCTAGTATGCATATGGATGTACAATTTGAAACACTACCATAAATCATTCAAGTACATTAAAAATAAAAGATGATTATTTAAAAACAGAAAAAAGATTGTACTTCATGACTTAAGATGTGCTAAGAAGTCTATTATAGGAAAATATAATGCCTATGTATAGTTAAAATACCTACTTGTTTGGAGACTCTCTACCTTCAGAATCTAACCCATTACATAACATTAACCTACAATGAATAAATTAAATTAATTACTGTTTGAACTACATATGAAACTTCTTCGCTAGGTGTTAAAATACTACATTTCAGTTCGTATAAAAATTAAATCATTAACATATTAAATTGGGTATAAAATGTGCATATGCAATGTCTTTTTCTTTTAACACACACACAATGAGTTCTTGCATTTAACAGCACAAAAAAGAGCTTGTATCTGACAGAGAATTCTTCATTGCTGATCATGAGCTGCAAAAGACGATTCACTCCTGTGGGGCCATTGCGCGTGCCTGCGCCCGCACTCGCTTCTCGTACTCCAGCCTGTTCTGGCTGCAAACACCACACATGCCTTTGTTAACGCAACAACACTGCAGTTGATCAACACAGCAAAGAAGAGCAGGAATCATCAAGTAATACAGTACTGTTCAAGATAGCATGTGCCGGTATGCCCACTCACTGAAAATGCAATACTGCCATTATAGACACACAACTGCAGATTAAGACTAAATACCATACATCATAAAGTTTTGTGAGGTAAGTAACTCATAAATACAACAATTATGTACATCTGTTTTACACTTAGTTCTTGAAAATTTAATACACAAAAAATGCCTACTATCTCATTTTTAAAATAATTTTGTTCAAATAAGCAGTGCCCAAGATAAGCCAACATTTATAACATAAAAATACAGAATAGAAACTACTTAAAAGACATAACAGAACACATTAAAAGACAAAAGGCATAAGCTATTTTTAATTGCAAATAAGAAATTACAGGTGATTTTTAGTCTATAATTTGTGAGTTTCCAAGAAAAGGAATTTTTACTTGTAACTGTTGTGAAAAAGATGAAATTGTTAAATGCATTACCTTACTTTCCGTTAAAAGCATTTTTTTTTCCGGTTCAATTTTCTTGCAACAAATATGATTATTTTGTAATAAGCCATATCTATCACTAATACCATCAACTTCTAAGTCAAAGGACTCAATATTCAAGAGAAAAAATTCTAAGAAAAATATTAGATATAAAGTAGGTAAATGAAAAATTCAATACTGATAACCTCTGAAGTTACTAGGTCAATTTTTTCTTCATACCTGCTACCATTCCCCAAGATAGTGTACTTTTACCATGGCTTTTGAACGAATAAAATGTCAATGTTGTCAATATAATGTTTCTTTATTAATTTCAATTTCATTTAATTGAGTTATTAATCATTCATATGGCCTGCTATAATTTCACGGGTTAACAATGAAATCCAAAACCCACTCAGTTACTGACTGATCTATGTATAAAAGATTCTAAATTTAAAAAGCTGACATAGGTTCATCATATGTCATGTCATACAGCAGCACTAACAAAGGGTATGTTGCACCCTTCATGTACGATAAGCAGTGGAAGTGTTTTCTGCCTGTACACATCCATGGCGAAGCACATACACATCATCTACTGATAAATGTTACTTTTCATTGCTATTTAATTTTTGCTGGGATTTATTTGGAATCTAATAAGCTTGCAGCACAGGTGCCGATGATAATGGCCTAATCATAATGTATAATCTGCCCATGAATAATCAAAAGAGTTACCTAAATTGCAGAAATTTGAACGCTAGTGAGTTTCTGTTGATATGCTTTCTTTACATCTAGCCAGTGACATGCACTCACCAGTAAATGGTGTACGCTTCAGCTTGGGCGGGATCTTTAATGTTGGGTTCATTCAGAAGATCCTGTATGCCCAGCAGGATTTGTTTGATTGTTATAGCTGGGCGCCAATCCTTTTCCTCATCCAGTAGAGAGAGGCAGACTGTGCCTGCAGTACGCACACACATAGACACACTTTATTATGCCAAAACTCAGGTTATGTAACACATTCTGTTTATTGTCTTCATTACAAGCAGGAATATTTGACAGGTTTTAAGATTTTCTCACACTAAAAGCAACAAAAAATCTACAATACATAAACTAAAAAATTACAAATAAATAAAAACACATAAATGTCCCATTACCACCATTCTCTCCACCTATAAAAAAACTAAAATCACAGATTCAGAAAGGATTCTTCAACATGAATTTTAAGGATTCTGAAAGACAACAGACAACCCTATGTCAATCCATATTGCATTAATTACCACTTAAAGCTAGAACAATTTTTTCACACAGTATAAATTATCAGTTACGTACATTTTATATGAACTAACCTGATGGATAAACATTTGGATGAAACAGAGGTGGTTCAAACTTGCATTTAGGTGGACTTGAAGGATAATCATCCTTAAAAATCATACGCAGCTTGTAGAGGCCACTTTCCCAGGGTGTCTGCAACATGACACCAAAGCTGTGAAAGGTGACGAAAATCCTACATTGCTTTCCCCAATGTGACGTCACCATCACAGTCGTTACTGCATATCTGTGCAGTTTGTGATTACTTCATTTATTTATTTTATCTTTGTCGTATTTCTCTCAGCATTTAATTTTTTTTGATCGTTGTTGCTGTGTTATAAGCTAAGTACCTCTATGGAAATGGGATACGAGAATGTATTAAAAAAAAGAAGGAAAGGTTTTGGGAAGGCCATGTATATTTAATTTGTTTTTTTGTGAATAATGCTTGATCAATATAGGACGATTGGATGGATTTTAAGTAAGTGTACAGATATGATTTGTTTTTAATTAGAATGAGAGTTAAATTTATATACTATAATGTAATAGCATACGCATTCTTGACGCAAATGAATTGAAGTTATTAATATTTTTTTTTTATCAATAATAAGCACAATATAAATCGTCTCACACCCAGAGGTTGAGCAAGTAGTTTCAAAATTTTCTCCCTGAGCTAGAAAAAAAAACTGGACATTGAAAAATAAAATTATTATTTATTACTATTATTCCAACATACCATGTCACAAACCTAATGACTTTTGATTAAGCCATGTCCAACGTAAATCCAGGACATTAACAAGTTAAAGGTTGTACCGTCTGGCTTATTAATAAACTTACCTTTGATATGGTTGTTAATGATAATAAATGGTAATATTTAATGAAATTGAAATAAGGCGTCACACCAATTTACATTATTTCCCCCTCCCCCCCCCCCCCCCAAGCTTTTCCTACTAGCACTACACATAAAATTCTACTGAACTGTGCATGGTAAACTAAATACTACTTTAAGGACACACACATATATTCACTGCTAAGAGAACACTGTGCTAATAACTTACATACTTAAAATACGGGAATCATAAAAGAGAAATAAGGGGAACTTGGCCTGCCAACATGAACCCTCAAAATTATTATTAAAAAAAAAAAAAATCTTTAAATCAATTATGAATCATTTATCTAAATTTAAGGCATAAAAAAACATATTTTCCCAGGGCCTCATATGTATTAACAGGTTAGTGTCTCAAACCACCAGGACGAAAACTACTGAAAACTAACGTAACGGTTACACCAATCCAGAAAGTCATGCCATTTATTTTAAAAAACCAACAGTTACTATTGTGCAAGAAGTCAAATTTTAAATCACCAAGAAAACACAATCTTTGAAAACAACTACTACAATACACACTAAAATTGATTATTCTAAATGATAAATATTTTTAACAATTAGTATGTTATCAATTCTTACCATCACATTACCCCACTAAAACTGAGTCTGTAATAAACTCCATACCCCTGATAACATAAAAGTCACTTCTCATATAATTGTAAACCTCTTTATAAGAGCGATAGTAAAAGCTATGTGGAATTCTACAACAAATTCTGATCTTATACTACTGCCCAGCAACTACATACTGCCACTGGGACGAACATAGTTGGCAACTATATTATCACCAAAAAAGTATGTACAAAACTTTACACATTTCTTTAAGTTACGATGGAAAAAATATATATATAACTGTCGTATAATTTTTGACGTAAAAACATCTTTGCTCATTACAGTGATAGTTGGTCCAACAGACTTGCACAACAAAATAGTCAGATTTGAATCTCTAATAACTATGAGATTAATATGAGTAAACAATGGTAAAGTCCAAAACAGATAGATAATGTCTGTACATGTGTTTGTCACGCAGTATTTTATTTGCCTGTGACATTGTACCGGTGTAGGCGCACGCGCGTTATTACAAAATAATTAAAGATGTCGTCTCTTATTCTCGGAATTATAGAAAATGCAAGTTGCATTAAAGAGATTGATAATTAAATTACATACTAATATAAAAAACTTATTATTTTATCCTGATGTTTACACAAAAAATCTACGGCATGGACCCGAACTGCACACTTCTCTGGTTTTATTTTCGCAAATTGTAAAAATGGTCTGCTCACTTTTATACCTACGTAGCTAGCAAACATTGTGTTAACATAATTATGAAGCTCGTAAAAGATTAACAAAAACCTGCAAAATGAAATTTCAACCTTAAAATACGTGAACAATATAAAAATACCCACCTCAGTGATACAAGTGCAATTAGCAGTGACAAAAGTTGGTGTCAATTTTTTTAACTTAAGTTTAACCAAATTAGTTTATCAGAATATGAAATGTATTTTTTTTTAATTGTGGTTGCATCGAATTTAGTCACCTAAAGGACTAATATAAACAAAACAATTATTGGCTTTTACTTACCTTAGGGCTAGTGTTGTGTAGGGCAGCAAACACAACCAAGTGTAAACTTAAATAAAAACTATTTTAACTGAAAAACTTATAATACACAATGAAACATTCCCCTTGCAAAAATAAAATTAACTTTTTTATTCCAATTTCATGCAAACTCCTACACGACTGCGGGCAGTACCCAATCTTAAAACTACTGTGATTTTCTTTCCCAATGGTTTGCACATATACCACTAATAAAAGTAAACATCCCGCACTCACACTTTACTAGGTGCATATGATTTAAAGACTTATCTTTATCTTTATCATTGTGACCTTACAACTCCCATCAACCTAAAACCACATTACTGATGTATTCACAAGATGCAGCACTAGGATATAAAGTAGAGCCTGCATGTGCAGGAACTTACTACGGCGCACTAGCAGTAACGTGGAAACCTGTGTAAACGCAAGGTCAGCATCCATTTTGCAAATTTAAACTCAACAAATTACAATAACACTTAGATTTAGTATCTATTACCCTAATGTCCATTAATTGATAATTTACTGCACTGAGATGTTATAAATTATTATATATTTAACATACGAGAAAAATGTATGATCATGCTTAACATATATATACAATATTATATGAAAACTTACATTTCTTTTACCAGGGATGGCACATTCCCAGTTCATCAGATTCAACGACCCATCCGGGTTCTTCATGGGCCGTGCAACAAAACCCTGCAAAGAGACCATTTTGATAAGGTTCAAGAAAGCTCTCAAAACTATCTAATGAAAATCTAATAACACAATGCACTATAACGGTTGAAGGTAATTGAGGATGGTGCATGTATATTTGAACGTCGCTTCTTTTTATTGGAAAGTGTAACTGTATTCTGGTATCCCACAAAATTCTTAAGCCTGGCAACAACACAGCTGATTGGAGCTCATGGCTGGTGGCCACAAGTCCCAGGTTTGATTCCCGGCCTGGATTCAGTGGCAGGTGATGTTAGTTCCCTCACAACCGTATCGTGATAAATAGTTAACTTAACACTTAGGGGCATTTTACTTCTCAGGTTAGTCTTTCACAGAGACTTGTTGAATGTACACAAACAAAGCAGACAACAGTACATGCCACACGGCGGTAAACATGTACGTTATCTGATTTTCTTTACAGTAGACGACCAGTACAGTAACACATGTAAGACTGCGACGGGACTTTGCAATGTTGGGGCGCTGGCCAGAAGAGAATGGGAGGAGGTTACAAGTCAGCAAGACGAGACTGCAAAGATTTATAAGAAACGAGTTGCAGCGAGAGAGAAGAGGCAGGAGAGAGTAGGGGCGGATGAATACTAATATCTGGGGTGGAGGAAACAAGTGCAGTGTGTGGTGTGGAAGTGTATGCGAGCAAAGAGAGACTGCGGAGGGGATAGGAGATAGATGCACAGACCATATTTGGTGGGTGCAAACCTTGGGCGGGGTTCGCTAAAGAGAGGAGGCAAACAGAAAGTCTGGTGAGGCTATTTAGAGCTGTCAGGGGAAAGCAGGCTGTGGCAAGCTGGGAACAGGCTGCAGAGGGCTTGTAGAGCCCATGGATGGAATTTAAAAGGGAGGGAGGAACTCCGGTTTGGGAGAGTTGGCCCAGGGTTGAGGGGAAGGTGATTGACGCGAGAGGTTGTAGGAGTTTCAAAGGTGGAGATTAAAGGAAGTTTAATTGAGGTATAATAGCTGAGACTCAAATACAAGTATTTTCAATTTGTCAAAAACAGACCACACTACGCTGAACACAAGAACAATATAAACTTACAAAAGGATGTTCCCTCCTCCAAGCCCTCCTCTCCTCAGCCAGTCTAGCAATAGCTATTCCAGACATCTTCGTCACTCTCACCTGCAGGAAAGACAACATTAATGCAGGAAATCATTTGTGGAGTAGTTAATTCAAAAATTTATTTGACACAAAATGAATGCCAGTGCAGGCTGACGTTGATAAAAAGGTTTCCTAGTTTTCCAATATAACTGAGAAAGCATTGCTATTCGGAAAAATAACAAAGAAATACAAAGATGCTAACAATAAATAATTTAGCTAATATTCTTACAGAGAGGCTTTTATATAAAGTGAAAATAAAATTGTAATATATATTTTTGAACATTAGAGGCATGTATTTACCCTGAAAACAGCATTTCTAAATCCCTAATCTTTTTTGAGAAATCACAGTTTATAGCTTTCATTACAATGTGTGTTATTGATGTGGCCATTTTTTTATTTTCCGTGTGGTATCTGTGTTTGTTTTGGAGAAATTTAGTAAACAAAGGTCTTGTTTTGATAATCAATGGAGTTAATAAGAAGATTGTATTGAAATTATATGGGAAATTTTAAAGTTTCTATTTTTGTTTGTATGTTTGTAGTTTTTTTAAATAACTAATTTCATTACAGAATCTTTGATTTCTGACATTTGCATTAAAAATAATATTTTGAGTCACGTAGTAAAATTATTTAATATATAACTCTATAAAACTGAAAACTACATGAAGTATCCCAATCCCCTCTAAAGGCCCCGGCACAAGACAGTCCAGCTCCCAGTTCGGACAGGTCTGCCGAACGGACAGTTTGGAATGAATCGAGGCCCTTTACACACACAATCAGTGCAGGTGCTCAGTTCAGACCAAACAGAAGCATTCCCCACTTATAATCAGTCTTGTAGTTGATGTTGCTTGTATAGTTTCATCGTCAAATACGGAAAACTCTTTTGATGTTGCAATTGTAGTTATACTTAGTTAGAAAAAAACATTGAAAAGCAACCAAAGAGTAGAAACAAAAACCTCTGTCATAATCTGCTGATGGACTGATTGTTTAAACTGACATTTGGACTGGCGAGATGCTGTTCCCATAAACGGCAGTTCGGACTGAAGGCTGTCGAGTCCACAGTCCAACATGATGTAAGCCATCAGTTTCGCCAGTCCATCGGTTCCAATTGATCCGTCCACCATCCTTGCAAGCGCGCACACACAGTAGTTCCAAATGATTCGAAAACATATTAAAGCATAAACAAAGTATTTTAGAGTTGTTCTTTTTATACGTAAACGAAACTCTCCTGACCCTTACCCAAACCTAACCCTTTGCTTCATAATACTGGAATTACAATGCCCCGACGGCCCCGACACAACAGGCCCGACAAGTTCAATAGCCAATGAAATACAAGCTCGCCGTGACGTCAGCCCGACAAAATACGCACCCCGACGCCCCGCAAGGAATAGATTCTATTTCTAATTTCGTTGTGTCGGGCTGACCGACAGAAAAGAAAACGGCAACGGAAAGGAAACAGTACAGAACTAAATTTCAAAAATATTTACCTACTTGGTAAAACTTTTTGCTGAAAAGTGAAATTTCGTTTTACGTGTGGGTAAATTGAAAAATTTGTAGCTTGCCTTAGTCTGTTTGTATAAACATAAATAGATATCACAGTCTTTATGGTTAAAGACGTTATTTTAGAATCCATCTTTTTAATTCTTCGCACAGCTAACATCAGGAGTATTTTTCTGTCCCTCACTGACATATCTTTATCTTGTTTCCTTGTAAGTATAATAATTTACTCTTTGTTTTACAAAACAACTTAACCTTACTTCGTATCGCAGACGACTAAATATTTTTTTGCACTTCAACTGTCAATAATAAATAAAAGAGCCTACTTTGTTTTTAGCGCATTCTATAATGCATTTTAATTGAAGTATTTAGCTTGGCACGATTTGCCGAAGGCCAAATTGAAAATCGTCGGGTTATTTTTGTCGTGGTATTGTGACCCTACGCTTTTAAATCTGTCGTGCTGAGATGCTGCATGACAGTTTGTCGGGCCTGTCGTGTCGGACCCGTCGGGGCATTGCGATTCCAGCTTAACCCTAAAGAAATCTCCCAGTTATGTTACTACCATCTTTTCATTCATAGATATATCCATCTTCCTCACTATGCCATGTGGCATCTTTTTATAAGCTTTCTCAAAAATCTATAAGGCACGCATCTATAGCTTCCACCATGTCAAAAATCCAGCCCTCTGCAATTGTCAAGCCTATCCTAAAGACATTCTATTTACTGCTATTTCTAACAGGGTTTGTAGCAAGACTACTAGCATAAACTCACAAATCAGGAAACTCCTTTAGTTCCAAAATGTATGAAACAACAACGACGTTACTACTGGGACAAACTACCAATATTATTTTATCAGCCATTCTCCTGAAAAACCTTTCAAAAACAGTCTCTAAGTCTCTTACAGACCATGTTAACTTAAGACAAATTGCAGTTAACAAATAATTTATCAACCTAATTAATTAAAACTGCAATATAGACACTACAACCATTATTCCTTAAATAAATATTTATACGATCTACAAAACTTGAATTAATTGCTTAAATTTGTTAAGTTCAGCTTTTAAAACAAACAACATTACCTCTCAAAACGCCAATGAAAAAACCAAAGACCACACACCGAAATACGAGATGTAAGAACCAGAGAGTAGGACCAGGACGGGATAATTCCATTATGTTTTTTTTTTTTTTTTTTAACATTATGCGTGGCCTACAGCTTGACGCCAATTGGGCAAAGGGCCATTGTGTCATAGTGGAATCATCATTAGTAATTCGTAGGTAATCAATTATCATCATGTAAATATTACACCCATGCCTTACCCGGGACTCGAACCCAGGACCCCTCGCACAATAAGCCGGTGTGCATCCGACTACGCTACGGAGGTCAGCCATCGTGTTAAGAACACTTTCGAGTCGAGCTCACATTTTAATGAAAAACATATGAATATGTACTACTAAAGGTATTGGTAGATTTAATAATCCATGATCTAGAAACCAAAAGGTGTGTAAAGGGTAATTCATGTATGAAAATGTTCATGTGCACTCTCTTTTAAGCAGTAATTACATCACGAACAGCTGCTACGCTGCATCCTTGTCTATCACTCTGAATAGTTCGTGCAATGTTTCTCTGACACATTCTGTTTTAAATTACGACAACTACAAGTCTTGACCAAATTTACTTATACAAATTAATACCATCGTGTTCGTTAAAAATTATCTTTATATTTACATATATTTCAATAAAAAACATACAAGTGTAAATATATATTATCTACTTACATGTTCATACCTGGAAATTCTATAGTAGGGACCAGACAAAGATAGACAACCCAACCTTTTCTTGTTCTGACGACAGTCGTCGTACCCTCCCAGATGCAGAGGCCGTACCTGTCCACCGACGTGGTCCTAAGGGAGGTTTGTCCCCCCAGTGCACCGTCTGTGAAGTTCTACGGTCAGGGACGCACCCGCGTGCGCCCTAGCATGCCAGTGGGCTTTTTTTTGTGTTGTAAATAATTATGCTTATTATGTACTTTTAAGTGGTCACGAGCCTCCACAATTGCGTGTATTTTGTAACGTAACAAAACTCTCACGTCTGAAACATTGTGTGAATACTTCACTTGTCATTTATTCGTAACTAATTAATTCATGTGTATTTCGTTTTATTAATTAATTACTTGTCATGTTTTAATAATTCTGTGATTCTTTCAAGTGCTAATGCTATGTTAGTAATGTAATCGCAGCCTGGCGCACCGCGAGGCGGGCCTCTCTCACGCCGGACGATTTCCCCACCCCTCCTCCGCGGCCCGCGGGCCTCGGCCCGCTAGCGGGCGGGGGACGGCAGTGGTGAACGAGACGCAAGAGCGAGCAGACGTGCGCTCCGCTCCGCGCTGCTCGGGAGACGCGTTTCTCATCTCGAAGTTCGCCGACAGTGAAACGTCACGGGTCGTCTCTGCAGCTGAGCTGCATTCGTTATATCGCTGGACGTACTCAGTTTTACGAGTTTTTCCAGGACTTCTCCTGCCTACATTATAGGCTGTGTAAGTGCCTCTCCGGACCACCGAACATCTCAGTCAGTACGAGCACTCATTGGTCTTTATTCCTCTTACGTGACGGGCTGCGTACGCGCTGTGAATCAATATGGAACAATCGTAACCGGAACCATTAGCTACGGGGTTACCTCCTCTGTTCGTGTTGGGACGTATTCTAAGGACGAGACTTATTTCCGGGAGTCCGGGTCACGGCGGGGAGGGCGCTCGTTCCGCGACGTGCCGGCCAGGCTGCGGCAGGTTCTCTATACGGAAATAAAAGGGGCTCGTGGAAACGGAAATCGCCGAGTAATCCGTGGAATTACCTACCGTTCCTCCTCCCCACGTAAAATTCCCTCCAGGTCCCGTATTTTTCGGTCCCGGCTACGTTGGCCTGAACTCACTCCTCACCGACGAGAGCTACATTGGCAAAACAGGACATTTTCGTAAACAGGAAATTAGGGACCTTAGGCCGAGGGATGTCGTTTCCTTAGGCTTCCTACTCTCAATCAATATGGATTTATTTTTGTTAACAAATAAGAAAAAAGTTAAGAAAATGTTTATTACCTTAATTTTAATTAAGGGTAACCTTGACTTAATTCAATTAGGCAACCTATTTACGATATGTTTATTCTTATAATATGATAATAATAAAAAAAAAATTTCGTTTGTAAACAGATTTGTGAAGGTCAACCTTAGTCGGGATCTTAGTCTACAATGCACAAACATTGGAGGGGGGAGATCGCCCTTGGCATTCTCCCTCAAGGAGTCGCTTGACTGTCATTGGATACCTACTTACCCATCGTACTTTACCCAAAAATATTCCTCCACCCCAATATGTTCAGTTCTCTGCCACATGTTTATTGTAACTTCGCACACATAAGTGCAGAATCATGAGATTGTTTAGTCTTAACCGTTCACATATACATTTACCCATAGAGGTATAATAGGTAGAGGGAGCGTTGGCTATACCATGACATGTATAACTGTGTGGTCAACACCTATCACGTGACTTAAGGATAATTTGCGCGGGAATTCAAAGTTTGTTTCAGATTCGTAATTACAAAAGCATGAACGTAACGATTCTGTAGGCGTTCGCTGATCATTAAATGAGAGTATTTATACCTTTGGGAGTGTTAGATGTGCTATTCAGAGAAAATATTTTACCAAACATGGATTTTCTCTAAATAAGGCTGGAAAAGACTTGAGTGAAAAATTCAGCAATGTAGTTAAACAGTTGCTTAAGAAGGAAGATGATGTTCCTCTTTATTTTAATGATAATTTAATGATTGTTCCAAAAAACTTGTAAACGTACATGTGTTCTTTGTTGTTAAATTGTAATACATACTATACAAAAAAATATAACTTTTAAATAGGTTAGTGAGTAACTAGTTTGATTCTACAAAAAAAAATTCAAATAGAAACCACTTTTGATTATAATTTTGAAATTATGAGTAAAATAAATAGTTCCTAAGATAAGTTAAATAATATTACTCTTAATTTAATTAATCAAAATGTTAGAGGTGCTGTCACCCACCTCTCTGTGAGGGATAGCTGGGAGCACCTAGCAGGGTTACTGGCAAATAAATGTAATTTTTTTTTCAGTTAACTTTTATTTTATTTTGTGAGGTGATTTAATGTGAATTATATGGTGGAAAGTACTCACAAAAAAATTGCTAAATTTTCTTTTCTTAACGTACAGTATGATCAATGTGGTAATTTTCCAAATAGAATAACATTCTCAACAGCAACAGTTATTGGTAATATATTTAAGAATAACTAAAAATTATCATTCATTTAGTAAAGGGGCTATTTTAAATGGTCAGTCTGAACATGATCCACAGGTTTTGAACATAAATTATAATTTAAGTAATGTAAATAAGTCTATAACAAAAGTTAGATATAAACAAATATATGACAGCTCTCTTAAATTACTATAATTTTCTTTAGTCAAAATCTTGGGAGCCTTTAATGTTTGAATCTGATTCTTACAACTTTATAACAATTTTCAAAAGATTTTATTATTTCATTTCAATGCTTGTTGCCCCATAAAATACTGTAGTACTCCCAAAAAATCTATATATCAAAATGCATGGCAGGGCCGTAGCCAGGATTTTGTGAAGGGGGGGGGGGGGTGTCCCATTTTGTGAAATGGGAGGGGGGTCCAGTTTTTTATGAAAAGGGGGGTGGGTGGGTTAAGTTTTGTTTACATATTTTTCATTGAGTTAAATAAAACTCTGTCACACTAACATCTTAGGAAACAATTCACTTATATAAGTCCATTACTTACACACATAAATTAAAGTAGTGATTTTGCTAGAGAAAAGACAGATAAACATTTTATATTTTGGATTTGTGTGGGAAGAGGGGGGAGGGATGCATTGTTGTAGGCCACTATGAGGATTACAATAATACTTTCAAATTAATCCCTGTGTAACCTTGTGTATTGCTTATAATTTTCTTATTTTGATTTCACTGGCTCTTATTGTTTTAAAACCCTGAAGGGAAAAAGGGGGGGGGGGTTTCCGTAACACCCCCCCCCCCCCGGTTACATCACTGTCCAAGGTTAACAAAGGGTATAGCTAAATCTTGTCAAGTTAAAAGAGACATATCTAAAATCTAGAAATACGGGTCTCCTTGAAGATAAAATTTATTATAAAAAATATAGTAAAAATTAAAAAAAATTAAATATATAAATTAAAATGAAAAAAGTAAAAACATTAACAACTCTTCAAATAAAATCAAGACTTTGTGAAATATAGTAAGATCTTAAAAATCTACTTTTCATATACAAATGAAACTCTGTCTTACCTGATGTGTTGTGTGTGTGTGTGTATATATAAAAATAATTTATTGTTAATTTATTTATTTATTTTAGTCCATCTGAACATACAGACATTTGCACAAATGGTATAGGACACATCAAGAAATATAATTTAACATACAAACAGTAAAAGTTAAAAATACCAAAAATCCAGTCATGGGAAAAAAATAATAAAACTGGTGTTACAGGTACATATACAGCTTCTAAAGATAAAATTTTAAATTTGACAGTTGACACAAGTTTAACACAAAATGGTTGCAGAAACATTAATACAAGTAGAAGTATAGGCTTGATACAATAATACAATTGTATACAGTTAGGCCCTACAATTTAAACAGTAGTAGTACAGTTACAATTACATATTTTACAATACAATTAAAACATATCTTAACATTACTACATGCATAAAGTTAAAGTAGTAATACAGTAGAGACAAATATTGTACAAGATATGAATTACGAATTACAGTAAACTCCCTATTATCCGCGCATGCTACGAAACAAATACAGTACATATGTAAATCTGTATTTTATTACAAGTGAGCAAATTTGAACTCTACTGACGAGTGTATGGTGTGCAGTATACAGTAAACCACCACAGGCGAGCTCAGTGCGAAGGCGCAGATGACTCACGAAGCGGCTTGGCAACACATCGTCGCATTGCTTCACTATTTAGAGGAACAAGACGACGATGCGCAGTTGGCTGAAAAACTTATGTTGCGGAAATTCAATCAAGAATTAAGAAAAGATGTTTCCAAAGCAAGATACAAAAGCAACTGACTGATTTTTTTTTCCAAAAAGTTGTAAATTTTAAGAGTTGTGCTTTTTAATGTCTAATGAAGTGTCTGAGTACGTACAGTATGTACTGTATCCTTGTTACGAAGTAAGTACCGAGCACTTTTATGTTTATATCAGTGAAATTTATTGTATGTTAATTATTCAGTTAAATACTACAATTTTAGCATTATTTTATAATTTTTTCTGTAAATTGTAACTTTTACTGTAAATAAATTTTTAATATATTAAGTTGAAATTAATATTTCCTTTTTTGTTTCCCTTTTTCGGCTCTTTTGCGGATTATCCGCGATTTTCACTATCCGCTGTGGCCCCGCCACTTAATTTCGCGGATAATCGGGAGTGTACTGTATCTCGTAAACATTGAAATTGTATTTATAAATAATCAAAAATAAAGTAGGTATAAAGTGGAAGTTAATGTTGTTCTATTTAGATAGTCTGCTGTGGAGTAGTAGCATTCTTGAAGTAGCAAGTTAAAAACTTTTTTTTTTAAATTGTTGAAAAATTTTTATTTCCTTAATGTTCTGCGGTAGGTTATTGAATAATTTTGCTCCTTTAAAATGCACTGTAATAAATACAAGGGCGCCCATACCTATGGTCAGGCGAGGGCCATGCCCCCCTCACCATAGCTTTCAGGAAAAGAAAAAAAATTAGGTGTTTTTGAAGATTTTTGGCAAATTTTAGTAATTTTTGGCACTTTTTGAAGGTCTGCTCACCCCCCCCCCCCCCTTTTCATCCTATGGGCGCCCTTGAATAGATGTGATAGCGCAGTTCACCATTTCCACGTGTACGTTTTGTTTATGCCTTGTATTGTGTGTGTGAATCTGTGAATTAGTTTTGTATGAATTGTGCATAATTTTATAATTGATTTATTCTACATCTAGTGAGACTTGTACTACAAATAGATTTATGGAAAGTAATACAAATAAATAAAATAATATTGCTTTGTGTAACTGTTGCATTACTGTGATGCAAAAGTTATATTATGACTTTAGACCGAACTTACTGATTAATGTAAAGGCTAGTGCTTAATGCATTGCAATTTCGTAGTGGTTTTAATTATAAACTTCTTCACAAGTCTTTTTTTCTCATCCTCAGTGCATTACACTTATTTCTGTGGTTCTTTAGTCCATTTTTCACAATAGCAAGAAACTTCTTGGCCTTCCTCGGAGACTGAATATCCTGTTCATTTAAGTCACCAATGTATTGGTATCTTGGAGAAACATAACTGGTGCCACCTGTTGAGAGCACAACTAATGAAAAAATATTCAACACACAATTTGAACACAAAACTCACATCTCGATCAAATAACACAAAACAGACACTACACAGAAGTGACATAAATTAAATAAATTTTTTTATATGATAGTTGACACCATCTAGTAAAACATTACAGGGGTTAAATTGACTAATTTTCATTCATTGTAGCAAGGACAGATAGAATTTATTATATAATGATAATCATGAATTTAGCACACAAGTTTAGAACGCCATTAGTGGACATAATAAAGGATAATGTACTGTGAAGGAGGATAGAGTGGGAGAAGAGGGGATGGCAACCAGGCAGTCCACAACCCAATTGCGTGCCACAGATAGATAGTATTTTATGCATAATTCTACAAAACATATCAAGTCACACTCTATGAAATCAGTATAGGCTAACGTGTGTGCATTAAAACACTACTATCATAAGCCTACTCATAAAGAAAGTCATCAATAAAATATCAATAGTGCACCAGTTTTGTTAAACATTTTCACTGTATCAATCGTGGATGTAATACTAATTGATAAGCATAGTATGGTATTTACTCTAGGTGTAAAGTCATAATGAAAGTTAAAATGCCCTCAGAAATTTACAACTGCAACTTCCAAGGCTCACTTAAACCAAGGATGTAGTAGTAGTGGGTATCCTACATCAGCACCAACTGAAATTTGAGTCACATGTCAATAACGAAGTTAAACAAAAACAGTAAGTTAAATTAATTTGTGGTACCTAGTTATAGTAATGTTGGTTTGGTGGATGTATTGGAATTTGAGAGAAAATACTTTACCAAACATGGCTGGAAAAAACTTGTTAATCGAAAAAATCTGCAAAGTAGTTACACAGTTACTTAAGAAGGAATATATTTATTTTAAGGTTAATTTAATTAATGTTCCAAAAACTTGTAAATGTATGTTCTTTGTTTTTAAATTGTAACACATTTGTTCCTTGAGTCCACCAGACTTTTAAAACCTATAATGCATTATAATACTTTAACTGTGTCTTAATTAGGCTTTGAAAAGAATAAATCTACTGATAATGCAATATTTAAACTAACCACGGAAATCTTAGCTCTAAATAATCATTAAGGTGTTATTAAAATTTTTATGACCTACCTAAGGCTTTATTGTGTAAATCATGAAATCCTTATTTAAAAACTGGAATACTATAGAATAAGAAATAATTTCAAAAATTTACTTAAATCTTACCTTAATTCTAGAATACAAAGTGTAATTACAAAAGATAACATGACATGAACAAATTCAACTTCTAATACTCGGATCATTTACCATGGAGTTCTCAAAGGATCTGTTCGTGTCTGTTTATTTATATAATTATTACTCTTTTATGTACATTTGTACTAATTTATCCTTTACATCTTTAGGTATACTCTTATATTGTTTTGTATGTTGTATCTTTTACTTATCTGTCTTACCTATTTTATGTTATATATATAAAATTTTATTATTATTATTGACTTATTTTACATCCAATGAGACTTGTACTCCAAATTTATTTAGGAATTTAATAAAAATAAATATAAAAAAATATTGCTTTGTGTAGGCCTATAACTTACTCAAATAGAATAGCTAGGTTACAACATTGTGTTGCATATTATATCAATGTATAACAATGATGCATTCAATTAACTATCCGGAGATCACTAGCCGAAATGATTACACAACAAGTGGATGCAATACTTTGTTGCACATTTAGGTGAAATATGATTATAACTTTGTTAAGTGATGTATTTCTTTACCTTCTGCCTCTGTTGACACATACGTTTCGGACGAGTATGTCGCCTTTGTCGTATCTCGGACATAACCTTGTTTACTTCTCTTTCCATTAGTGTCGTGACATTCCTCTACAACACAACTGTTTGACTGGTTTCCTCGGGTTTAGAGTGGTAAGCAAATGCGGAGGGAAATCGAAAATTGTGGGAACAGCAGTGTTCTTTAGCCATGTACCACCAAACTTCACTGTATCGAAGCACTCCTCTTCGAAATGTTTGGAACATATTTTTGTCGCCGAAGTTGCTTTGAAATCTTGTCGTCTTACTTTGATTTCCCACAACCTTCTACGGTTTTCATCCTTCGGAAAACTGAAAAAGATTAAAACTGAGAGATAAAAAGCCAATTATAGCTCTCAAGTACCAAACACCAGCGTATTTTAATGCTAATATTCACGTAAATAAGCATATTTACTTGTGAAAACTTAGCTGGCTTCCTTTATGATGTATTGACTTGCATCCAAACGCACAGCAATACAGAACCATTTTCAAAAATTAGCACATAACACGTATTTTCGCCCCGATGCGATATGTCAACAACAGCAATCGTCCTTAAGTCACGTGTTTTTCGAGCCAACCATGTTGAACACGCATTTGTGACGTCACGCTCTCTCTACCCATATTACCTCTATGCATTTACCAAAGGTTTTCCTCAGGTCATTGGTTTTCTTCTCTATGTCTTTTATATATATATATCTATGTATTTGTTTTTTGAATTTAAACAAACACAGGAAGAAACAACGACGTATATATAACATAGACCCAGCATGCCTTCTGAAAGTTGAGGCAAACATGTCCTCCCGCCGCGAACAGCTGATTGTGGGCCGTTTTCTGTTGTTTTGCTATTAGGATACATTGAAGCTATGTGCAGCTGCCTGTGAAATGGGTTCAGAAATGTGTTGCCTACGGTTGTAATGAAAAATCTGTCAAAGGAGCATCGGTGTCGTTTCACAGGTAAGTGTATTTATCAAATTTATGGTGTATTTTGGGATTTTATGTCAACATTGTTCTGAAATAATTATACTACTTTTACGGGTAAATCTGTATTGTACGGATTAGCGCCAAAAAAAATCGTACAAATATGAAATAACTTTCATTATATGCTATCTTACGTCCTCTTTTCAGAACCGCCTGCGGAGATAAAAAATTCCAATTACTTTTGGAGATATCGAATTTTTTAATATTCATTTTTTGGCGATTTTTTTAAAAAAAAACTTAAAAAATCCGAAAATACCTTTATTCTGTGCTCTTTAACTTCCTCTTTTCATTAAACCCGGCGGAGATCAGAAATTCCAAATACTTTAGGAGATATGGAATTTTTTAATTTTCATGATGTGCACTGATGCGGCGTTGAGCGGGAAGCCTACGATTCACACATCCTTCTGGACATACCCGAATACTCACTGACGCCGACCGCCAATGATCCTCTGTCGCATAGACCGCTATGCCTCATCAACGTCTCGCAAAAGCGTGTGCACCGAACGCGCCCGTGCGCGCAGCAAAGTGCAGTTCGTGCAACGAGGCGAACGCCATGCAACGAGTGCTGCGCCGGCGGAAGGATCCGGCCGGGTGTGGCATATCCTTCCGCCGCACTACAACAAATTGTTATAATTATGTTTTTCCATAGGATTTTATTAAACATTATTTTTTATTAATTAATAATTAAGTCTTTGCAAAATCATGTTTCAATGTGCGATTTGTCCCGAACCTGGCCGGTTCAGTTTCCCGCGAAATTCACACGTTTCCGCGGGAGGGCTGGCGGGGGAGGGTTGTCGCGCGCGGCGACACCGCTAGTGTCCTTCGAGAGCTCAACCAGGCCGGCAGCCTGCGCGCAACGCGGAACCTTCAAACTTTGCATTCACCGACATGTAGTTTTCCATAGTGTAATTTCTTTTCAACCTTTTGTACAGTTCCGCGGTCGGCCTAAATTTACCATGAGGTACTTAACTTAATTCAATCAGTGCTCAAGATGAGTGTTCCACGTCATACGTAAGTACTGTGGGGAGATTATGTGATTTCACGTCGGCGCTTCACGCCCAACCTAGCCTACCGGCTATTTAGTTTTGGCCCGCACGGGGCAGCCAGCAGGCGACACGTGCTATCAGACTTAATAACGATTCAGTCCCTGGGACACACCTAGACACCACGTAGAGTCGCCGGAGACACGGGCCTACGTGCTGCTAGCCCAGTTTATCAAGTGTAATGTATTAGTGGAATAGTTGTTCGCCTAAGTGTAATTCGTCATGTCAGGGCTTATGTATCACCGTCGTACGGCAGTGCGCCACCAAACTTAATCCAGAGGTAGGTATTAGTGTAGTGTATTGTGCTTCAAAATATCGTGTGCCATGTCAGAGTGTCTTTTGTAACTTTCGCATCACGTAAACGAGTCTGCCCCTCACGCGCATAAGAATCGTGAGCCGCCACTGAGGAGGTGAGCTGCGCGTGTGACTAGTCGCGTCGGGCAAACCGTTACGGCCAGAACGGGCAGCACCATGTATTGGGCTGTGCTGTATTAAATTCACGAACTATCTGAAGAAGTTTTGTGTTATTATTCAGGCGTCCCGAGTGGCCTCAAAAGCTCGGGGGGCCCTACTGCGTTGACTCCTACCTCTAGCCACAAGGCCGAACCTTCCCTGAGATCACGAACTGAACAAAATCACGTCTAAATACTCAGAGGTAGCGGGGACGGCGTCAAATTGGCGCCCAACTAGTGTGGCTTTCATTTTCTAAAAATTAATTTCCAAATTTTGTTTCAAATTTTTCAAATTTTTTTCTCAAATTAGTGTACCAGTAAGGGCTCGCGTAGGAAGTCGGGAATCGCGCGGAAACGGACGCGACGCGCAGACAGCCAAAGGAGCGGGCACCTGGCGATAGGCGCGCGTCAAGTTACACGCCAGACGCGCATCAAATTACGCGCCAGGCGAGATAACGGCTGTGGGAGCGGAAGTCCGCGCGCCTCGCACACGGATCAGGTGGCGCAGCTGCGCAGCTGCTACGCGCCGAACATGAGCATGAACATGAGCCGTGACAGAGCGATAAGCATAGACATGGAAGGGGTATGCCACGCATGCCTTCTGCCAGGGTTGCCAACATCTCATGCCGCGGCAGGGTTTTTTCGCCACCTGTACCTGCGACACGGAGTTCGGAGGGCAGGAGCACGAAGACCCCGTAAAATTCCTACAGCGATACCGGGACAGGCTGGCTCGATATGCGGTCCCCACGTACGCACCAGCGCGCCCCGTCAGGACGGACGGGCGCGGCACACACAGCCCGTCAGCGGCCCGCACCGGGTCGTCGGCGAGCCGCACCGTACACCAGGTGGCCCCGGCGACACCGGCAGCACCTGCGGTACCCACGTACGCACCAGCACGCCCCGTCAGGACGGACGGGCGCGGCTCACCCGACTCGTCAGCGGCCTGCACCGGGTCGTCGGCGAGCCGCACCGTACACCAGGTGGCCCCGGCGACACCGGCAGCACCTGCGGTACCCACGTACGCACCAGCACGCCCCGTCAGGACGGACGGGCGCAGCTCACCCGACTCGTCAGCGGCCTGCACCGGGTCGTCGGCGAGCCGCACCGGACACCAGGTGGCCCCGGCGACACCGGCAGCACCTGCGGTGTCCGCTGCCACACCGGCACGCCCCGTCAGGACGGACGGGCGCGGCTCACCCGACTCGTCAGCGGCCTGCACCGGGTCGTCGGCGAGCCGCACCTGACACCAGGTGGCCCCGGCGACACCGGCAGCACCTGCGGTGTCCGCTGCCACACCGGCACGCCCCGTCAGGACGGACGGGCGCGGCTCACCCGACTCGTCAGCGGCCTGCACCGGGTCGTCGGCGAGCCGCACCGTACCCCAGGTGGCCCCGGCGACACCGGCAGCACCTGTGGTACCCACGTACGCACCAGCACGCCCCGTCAGGACGGACGGGCGCGGCTCCCCCGACTCGTTAGCGGCCCGCACCGGGTCGTCGGCGAGCCGCACCGTACACCAGGTGGCCCCGGCGACACCGGCAGCACCTGCGGTACCCACGTACGCACCAGCACGCCCCGTCAGGACGGACGGGCGCGGCTCACCCGACTCGTCAGCGGCCTGCACCGGGTCGTCGGCGAGCCGTACCGTACACCAGGTGGCCCCGGCGACACCGGCAGCACCTGCGGTACCCACGTACGCACCAGCGCGCCCCGTCTGGACGGACGGGCGCGGCACACACAGCCCGTCAGCGGCCCGCACCGGGTCGTCGGCAAACCGCACCGTACACCAGGTGGCCCCGGCGACACCGGCAGCACCTGCGGTACCCACGTACGCACCAGCGCGCCCCGTCTGGACGGACGGGCGCGGCACACACAGCCCGTCAGCGGCCCGCACCGGGTCGTCGGCGAGCCGCACCGTACCCCAGGTGGCCCCGGCGACACCGGCAGCACCTGCGGTACCCACGTACGCACCAGCACGCCCCGTCAGGACGGACGGGCGCGGCTCACCCGACTCGTCAGCGGCCTGCACCGGGTCGTCGGCGAGCCGCACCGTACCCCAGGTGGCCCCGGCGACACCGGCAGCACCTGCGGACCGCCGGACGGCAGCGGCAGCGCCCCGGGAGCAGTGCGGTGAGTCGTTCCAATTAGGGCAGTTGGGACCTGGGGCAGGGCATTTACTCCGGATTCCCGTCAGGATGGATGGACAGCCAGTGCATGCACTTGTCGACACGGCCGCCAGCCACACGTATGTGTCGGCTCAATGCTCGAGCGTCCGGGACATTGACTCAGGGGCGGAGGAGGTACAGTTAGCGACGCAGGGGGCGACAGCGCGTATTGTCGGTCGCGCGAACATCACCATCTCTATCAGGGACCATGTTAGTCACACAACAGCACTAGTAGTAGAGGGACTACGGGAGACACTGATCCTAGGTCTGCCTTGGCTGGCGCAGGAGGACGCCACTGTGTAAGTCAGGGAGGGGAGGTTGCACGTTGGCCACCACGAGCGGCGCACAGTTTACAGCCTGGGCTATCGGCCACCTGCCGAGCAGGGGACACCCATCACGCTCGCGGACTTGAGGAACGGTGTGCCCGCTGCCCATGTAGAGCTCATAAACAATGTCTTGTCTCAACAGCCACAGGTGTTTGCGGCCACAGATATGCTCCGCCGTACCACAACCACGTAACACACCATCCCCACCCGACCTCACCAACCCCAGTTCGTAAAACCATACGGGTTCGGACCCACTGAAAGGCACGTCATCCAGACCCAGATCACAGAAATGTTACGCGATGGAGTCATCGAACCCAGTGAGTCGCCATACAACTGCCAGATTGTCATGGCGAACAAGAAAGATGGTTCCATGCGTTTTTGTGTGAATTTCAAACCAGTCAATTCAGTAACCATACCCGCCCCACCAACGCTTATCAAAATAACAGACGCTTTGGCAGGGCTGGGCGACGCCCGCATCTTCACGTCCCTGGACCTCAAGTCCGGGTACTGGCAGGTGCCGGTACGTCCAGAGGACCGCCCGAAGACTGCGTTCACTGCCCCTGACGGCCGGCGTTTCCAGTTCTGTGCCATGCTGTTCGGGCTGATGGACGCCCCCGCGACCTTCCAGGCCATGATGGTGCGTGTGTTAGACGGGTACGCGGGCGAGTTCGCCGCCGCGTACCTGGATGACGTCATCATCTGGTCACGGTCGTGGGAGGACCACGCCCGGCACCTCGGCCTGGTCCTTGAGCGGCTGGCCAGACACGGCCTCACGTGTGCCCCCCAGAAATGCCACGTGGGCGCGGCTGAACTGGAGTACCTAGGGCACATGGTGGACGCGGAGGGTTGCCGCCCTCTGCCAAAGCACCTGAACCTTATTGAGTCCAAACCCGCCCCTCGAACCCGCAAGCAGCTGCAGAAGTTGATGGGCCTTCTCAACTGGCTGCGCTCGTTCATTCCGCATTTTGCCAGCGTCACCGCCCCGATGACGGACTTGCTGTCACCCAAGCTCCGGTTTCAGTGGACCAGCGAAGCGGACGCCGCCCTGGATGCGGTGAAACGGCAGTTCCGCGAGTGCCACCAGCTTGCCCGTCTGCAGCCTGACCTTCCCCTGTTCCTTCAGACAGACGCCAGTCAGGAGGGGATGGGGGCCGTCCTATACCAGGTGGGGGACAAAGGCGTGCGCCGGGTGGTGGAGTACGCCAGCGCCAAGTTCGGCCAGCCCGAACGGCGGGTACCATGTGAACGAGCAGGAGTGCATGGCCGTCGTTTGGGCTATGCGCCGCTACCGCCACCACCTGGAGGGCCGCCGGTTCACGCTGCGGACGGACAGCCAGTGTCTCCGCTGGCTGGACTCCGCCCAGGGCCGCAAGTCGAAGTTCACGAGGTGGGCGTTGATGCTCCAGAACTTCGACTTCGCGGTCGAGCACGTCCCTGGACGGGACAACCAGTTCGCCGACGAGTTGTCGCGCCATCCCGACCCACACAACACGTTTCAGGATGACCAGGACTGGGAGGGGCTGTTGCCGCCAGGGGGAGTCGCGCCGCCGGTCACTCCAGGGGAGGCGCCCGCAACTTTATTTCACATCCCAAGGGCCCCCGATCATCCCGCCGTCTTGCCTGTGGAGACCCTGAGTGGATTAGTGGAATTCGTGAAACAGGCCCAGCGGACAGACGACCCCACACAGGCCGAGGTGCGGTCATGTGGGGAGCAGGTTCACCCCTACCACAGGTGCGTGGACGGGGTGTTGGAGACCCGGGTACCAGGGGACATGGACGCCTGGCGCCTTCATGTGCCGCTCGGTGCCCGCGAGCAGGTCATGGGCTTCCACCACACGCACGAGCTGGCGGGACACCCAGGTGCCACCAAACCCAGTTAGACATCCGTAAGACCTTCCATTGGCCGGGGGTGACGCGGGACGTACGGGACCTGGTGCGGCGCTGCCAGCAGTGCCAGCAGAGGAAGACGAGGCGGTCTGACGGGGTGGAGCAGCAGCGCCCCCGACGGCCCCGCGACCCGTTTCACACCCTGGCCCTGGAGATAATGGGGCCCTACCCGCGGACCACCCGGGGAAGGAGGTTCTTGGTCGTCATCACAGACATTTTCACCCGGTGGGTCGAGGCCTTCCCGGTGTCCAACGTGCGCGCCGGAACCATAGCCGCCCTGCTGGACCACGAGATATTCCCGCGGTATGGTTTCGCGCGCGTGCTGTTGACGGACAACGGCTGTCAGTTCAGCGGGAGGCGCTGGAGAGCTGACTGTCGCCGTTGGGGTCTCGACCACCACACCACCCCCATTTACCATCCCCAGGCCAACCCCACTGAGAGGCGCAACCAGGAGGTCAAGGCGCAGCTGCGGCTGAGGTTGGGGGACGACCACTCCAAATGGGACGTCCACCTGCCGAAGCTGTTGTATTGCCTCCGGCGCCGCACCAACGCTGTCACCGGTCATTCCCCTGCCGAGCTTCTGTACGGGAAGAACTTGGCTTTGCCCGGGGAAAGCAGGGTGGCCGATGTTGCCATGGGCACGGTGGCGCCCCCCAATCATGAGGAGGGGAGGGAGCACGCAAGACAACGGCAGGCCCAATTCCTGGCGGCCCACACGCCCATGACTAGTCACCCCCCACCCCCCATCCAGCCAGGTCAGCTGGTATATGTCAGGCAGCACCACTTGTCGTCCGGGGTGCGTAACTTTTGTGCGGGGTTGGCGCCCCGATGGTCGGAGCCGCGGGAGGTCCTGTGGAGGACGGGCCCCTCATCCTATGCGGTCCGGATGCCAAGGGGGCGGCCCGCTAAAGTGCACCGGGACGACCTGCGCGTAGTCGCGCACGGGGTCAGAGTTGGCCCAACGACCCCCTCTTCACCATCCCCCACACTCCAGGAAGCCACAGATACGCCGCGGGAAGGAGCAGCACCTGAACCCACCACCCGGGGGGACATGCACACGGGCGACACAGACGTGGGTAGCCCTGATCAGGCACATGAGTGCAACCAACCCGACCTCCGGGACACCCCGAGCAGGTCCCCGGTGCCGCTGGCCACAGTTCCGCACGTCCCCGAGGAGGTGGGGAATCCGTTGGTCTGGTTTCCTGACGAGGAGGGGGAGGAGGTCTGTGAGGAGGAGGACGACGAGCCACTGTGGCCGCTGGACCTCAGCCTGGCGGACGCCACGTTCCGGGTATCCGTGGACGAGCCCGAGGAGGGGGAGGAGGAGCCGGACAGTAGGGATAGGCGCCCCACCCGCAGACGTCGGGCCCCGGTCAGGACGTGCTGCGCGGACGACAGCGAGCCGGTGGAGTTCGCTCCTGTCCCCGCCGTGGAGGCGAGCTGCCCGACCACCCAACCGGACACGAGGGGACCTACCACACTCTGCACAGTGGAGACCCCTACCAGCACAGTCCCCACCACACGACCACAGAGGGCCCGCCGACCCCCGGCCTACCTGGCGGATTACGAGTGGTCCAGGTCCCCGTCGAGCTACTCCACCCGGGCGCGGCCCGTAAGGGGCGATCCAGGGGTGCCAACACTCGTGGCCGGACCCCTATCATTCCCCCCGCCCACGTCATCCATTCCACCACCCTGCCACACCCCGACCACACTGACCCCCCCACCCACTTGTCACCATATTGAGCTAGAAGAGGCGCACGTCGCTGCCCAGTCCCAGGGGGGGAAAGGACACGGGTCAGGGCGTAACCCCTTATTATTCATTGAGTGGGAGAGGTATTCAGGGCAGAATGTTTACATCACAACACACCACCACTCCGCCGCGTAGTGTAGGGCTCGCAGTGCGGCGAACGTCAGTGAAGTGCTCAGCGTGTGAAGCGAGGCGTTGATGCACATAGCGGTCTCAGAGAAGGGGGGGCATTTGACGCCGACCGCCAATGCTCCTCTGTCGCATAGACCGCTATGCCTCATCAACGTCTCGCAAAAGCGTGTGCACCGAACGCGCCCGTGCGCGCAGCAAAGTGCAGTTCGTGCAACAAGGCGAACGCCATGCAACGAGTGCTGCGCCGGCGGAAGGATCCGGCCGGGTGTGGCATATCCTTCCGCCGCACTACAACAAATTGTTATAATTATGTTTTTCCACAGGATTTTATTAAACATTATTTTTTATTAATTAATAATTAAGTCTTTGCAAAATCATGTTTCAATGTGCGATTTGTCCCGAACCTGGCCGGTTCAGTTTCCCGCGAAATTCACACGTTTCCGCGGGAGGGCTGGCGGGGGAGGGGGGTCGCGCGCGGCGACACCGCTAGTGTCCTTCGAGAGCTCAACCAGGCCGGCAGCCTGCGCGCAACGCGGAACCTTCAAACTTTGCATTCACCGACATGTAGTTTTCCATAGTGTAATTTCTTTTCAACCTTTTGTACAGTTCCGCGGTCGGCCTAAATTTACCATGAGGTACTTAACTTAATTCAATCAGTGCTCAAGATGAGTGTTCCACGTCATACGTAAGTACTGTGGGGAGATTATGTGATTTCACGTCGGCGCTTCACGCCCAACCTAGCCTACCGGCTATTTAGTTTTGGCCCGCACGGGGCAGCCAGCAGGCGACACGTGCTATCAGACTTAATAACGATTCAGTCCCTGGGACACACCTAGACACCACGTAGAGTCGCCGGAGACACGGGCCTACGTGCTGCTAGCCCAGTTTATCAAGTGTAATGTATTAGTGGAATAGTTGTTCGCCTAAGTGTAATTCGTCATGTCAGGGCTTATGTATCACCGTCGTACGGCAGTGCGCCACCAAACTTAATCCAGAGGTAGGTATTAGTGTAGTGTATTGTGCTTCAAAATATCGTGTGCCATGTCAGAGTGTCTTTTGTAACTTTCGCATCACGTAAACGAGTCTGCCCCTCACGCGCATAAGAATCGTGAGCCGCCACTGACTAGTCGCGTCGGGCAAACCGTTACGGCCAGAACGGGCAGCACCATGTATTGGGCTGTGCTGTATTAAATTCACGAACTATCTGAAGAAGTTTTGTGTTATTATTCAGGCGTCCCGAGTGGCCTCAAAAGCTCGGGGGGCCCTACTGCGTTGACTCCTACCTCTAGCCACAAGGCCGAACCTTCCCTGAGATCACGAACTGAACAAAATCACGTCTAAATACTCAGAGGTAGCGGGGACTGCGTCATCACGTTGGCAAGCCTTCTTTTCTTAAAATTAGCAAGAAGTAATTAAAAATACTTTAAAACACTGTGGATGGTTGGTTATATTAGGTAAGTATAGCTACATTAAAAAAAACTGTAAAATCATTTTATGGTTGCTTAGCAATTAACTTTTTAATATGTAGCTATCCAGCGCTAGGAAACCGTTTACATGGTTTCACAGTATTTTTAATGTAGCTATCCTAACCAAATCAACCATCCACAATGTTTTGAAGTATTTATAATGTAGCTAACATAACCTAATTGACCATTAGTTTTCATGAGTTGCATATTTATTTACAATAAACAAAAAAAAACCGAAGATGCACGATCGGGCGTTTCCCTCTCGTCTGTTGAAAGAAGGCTTGCCAACGTGAGTATTCGTGTATGTCCAGAAAGATGTGTGAATCGTAGGCTTCCCGCGTTCACCATTGTTGCTTGTTTACATGTTTTTTTTTTGTTTTTTTTTTCGCGACGTAGTTGAACGACTACATCACGTAAAATGAAAATTACGTGAGTTCCTACTGTTCATCCTTTTTCCTGGTTTGTTAGGTCAGGTCAGCTACATTATAAATACTTTAAAACTAAACAACCATTAAAATTAATTTTTATTATTTTTAATGTCCGTTCAGTTTCAAAGTATTTATACTGTAGCTGACCGGACCTAATCTACATTTGTCCCGTTTTGTTAGGTCAGGTCAGTTACATTATAAATACTTAAATCCATACAAGTAAAATTAATTGATAGTAGGTATTTTTAATTTCCGTTTATTTTGAAGTATTTATCATGTAACTAACCTTACCTAATGGAAAATTTCTGTTATTTAGGCATTCACGCACACACGGCAAAATATAAAATGGCGTCTGTTGAATGATTACATAGGGCTTGTATTGCAAAATAAGAATGGCGATATCTCCAAAAGTTATTGGAATTTTTAATCTCCGCAGGCGGTTTTGAAAAGAGGACGTAAAAGAGCATATAATGAAAGTTATTTCATATTTGTACGATTTTTTCTGGCGCTAATCCGTACAATACAGATTTACCCTTTTACGTTTTGGTTGCATGATAGTTTGATTTAAAAATTAATTTATATTTACGTTAAATGTGGGTTATATGTATGGTATAACTATTGGTTACATGTTTTTATCGGAATTGTGTGTTATTATTTGTGTGTTTAGTTTTCCTGGAGATGTATTGAGGAAGAAGTGGACTCTATCTGAGGCGAGAAAGTTTTGTGCCATCCAAGCATTTCAGAATTTGTTCTAAACACGTCTCCCAAGATTATTTTGACAAGGAAGCTTGTTCCAACTGTTTTTGACTTTCCGGCACATTTACAGCCTAAAAATGCCAAGAGGAAAGCACCTACCGAGAGAAGCCAAATTATGTCTCAGCCGCATGAAAACGCCACCACTTCGCAGCAATCCACTACCAAGTATGTGATTCAGAAATATTTTTTAAATTTTATATATATTTAAATTTATTTAAATTTTAAGGTTTAAGACTATGTTTAAAGACATTTAACTATTAGCCGTAAACTTAAATATACAATCATGTCAGCTTTTGGCCAAAAAGTAGGGATTGGGTTAGGTTAGGTTGCTCCTGAACTAGGTAGGTACTTTGTATTTTAACTTGGAATGAATTTTCAAAGTTCTTCAGGAAAATATCAAGAACTGTGTTACATTTTATATTTACATCCTCGCCTTCAAACAAGTTCCCCCAGTTATTGCATGACAATGAAGGTATTGATTTGAAATTCAGTGAATTTTCTAGTTATATATTTTCATGTTTTTTGTTTCGAGTCTATACATTTCACTGGCAAGTCAATTATTTGAGCCAAGTGATCTGAGCATCCTAATACATCTTCTACTTTAAGGAAAAAGATGTTTGTAATGATGAATTCCAAGGGTGTCGCCAGGGGTGGGGTGGTGGGGGGCAGTTTCCCCCCCTCCCTAGAGCCCTAGAGATTCAACAAAGTGTAGCAAAATGCAAAAAAAATACATACTTTTCCCACAACTTGCCCCCCCCCCCCCCCCCCCCCAGGTCATCAGCTGGCGATGCCCTTGATCCTTGATGTAATCTATTGTATTTTTTGATTGTGCTGTTTAGCACGTATAGCCAAACACTCTTTTTCAAATTGCATTTCCACATAATCTCTACAAGCCTGGTACCTACATAATATGTTCATAGGTTAGCAAAATAATAATTACAAACATAATTTTTTTTACAGGGATATTCATACAGTTGGAAAAAAGTTAAGATTGGCATATCTAGGTCACTTCAATGAGAAGAACCTGACTTCCCAGCAGAAGTAAGAAGTGCCTTGGTGCTGCAAAGGAAATAAGATTAAAATACCGTAAGAAACTGAAACTCCTTCGTCAGCGGTGTAAACGAGCCACTGCAAAAATAGTGAGCCTTCAGGCAGTTATATCGCATCTGCAGGACAAGAAACTGATGGGTGATGTTGCTGCAGATACACTACAGGTAATGCCACTTCAAATAGCTCAGCTCATTAACACATTCATTGTTTGTAATACCTATTAGCACCTGGACACCTGAACACATTGTCACTATTAGATTTATTCCCTCAGCTTTACTTTTGTCTAAAATATATCATAATTCAATTTTAAGTAATTATAACACAATAAGTTCTCTCTGAAACTTGGTTAAAGAGATATGTAAGGGTTTGAATGACCAGGATCTAAACTATACTTATGGTCAGAACTGTATATGATTATTCACACGTCTATAAATTTAGTGGTCTGAGTTATTGAGAAAATTATCAAGTACATTATGCAAAATTTCAAACAATACATTTTTGTTAGGAGAAATGACAATTTGTAATGCGTCTGCTAGTTGCGTCTTTTATTGAAAGACCAGCTTTGACAGAAAATTCCTAGTAGACATTTAAGCTGTTATACATTATGCAAGTTAGTATATTATTTGCAGATGCTGAAACAGCAATAACTTAAACCAGCTGTAACAACCGGTAAATATTTACTTGGGCGGTATTTCCGAAAAAAAATGTTAAAAATCCGAAAATACCTTTATTTTATGCTCTTCAACTTCCTCTTTTCATTAAAATCGGCGGAGATTAGAAATTCCAAATACTTTAGGAGATATCGAATTTTTAAATTTCTTCATATGTAGTTGAGCGGTATTTGCGGAAAAAAAATGTTAAAAATCCGAAAATACCCTTATTATATGCTCTTCGAATTCCTCTTTTCATTAAAAGTGGCGGAGATTAGAAATTCCAAATACTTTAGGAGATATCGAATTTTTATATTTCAGCACAAAACCAGCGCATTCCTGTGGCGTGCGTGTACCATTGTTTCTTGTTTACGTACGAGTATCTATTTTTTTATTGGATAATGATGTCACATGATTGTTCGTGATAGGCCAGAATTCAAATGAACTAATACGTGATTATTTAGTTCAATTATTGTTTAAAACAGTGTTTAATTACCGCCTCCAACTTAGGTGAGTTTTTAACGTTTCTAATTTTAAAGTCTTATTTGTTATTTTGATATTGTTGCGCAAGTAATAAGTAACAAAAAAATTTACGTGAGTTGTTACTGTACATCCTTTGTTATGGGTTTGTTAGGTAAGGTCAGTTACATTATAAATAATTTAAAACTAAAGAATAATTAAAATTAATTCACATTATTTTTAATATCACCTTAGTTTGAAAGTATTTATAATGTAACTGACCTGACCTAATCGACCATTTTAGTTTACTGTTCACCCTCTGTCCGGGTTTGTTTGGTCAGGTCAGTTACATTATAAATATTTTAAAACTAAACAGCCATTAAAATTAATTCAAAAAATAATTTTTAATGTCGGCTTAGTTTGAAAGTATTAATAATGTAACTGACCTGACCTAATCAACCATTTTATTAATTACGCATTCACGAACACACGGCAAAATAACAAAAATGGCGCCGCTCGAATGGTTCCACAGGTCTTGTATTGCAAAATTAAAAAATTCGATATCTCCTAAAGTATTTGGAATTTCTTATCTCCGCCGCTTTTAATGAAAAGAGGAAGTTGAAGAGCATATGATAAAGGTATTTTCGGATTTTTAACATTTATTTTCGCAAATACCGCTCAACTACATATGATGAAATTTAAAAATTCGATATCTCCTAAAGTATTTGGAATTTCTTACCTCCGCCACTTTTAATGAAAAGAGGAAGTTGAAGAGCATAAAATAAAGGTATTTTTGGATTTTTAACATTTTTTTTCGGAAATACCGCCCAAGTAAATATTTACCTAACAACCCAGATTACAGCCTTCCTCATGCAATCTAGTAATTATCTTTTGTTATAAATTTTTTTTGTCAAATTTTTAGGTTAGGTTTTCAAATGATGTAAAGTTTTCCCTTTAAAAATTTTTGTAAACGAAATTCTCTGGGTTTATTGTTTTTATTTTTTATAATGCATAAGTTTATTTTTGAAGTAATTTTTTTGCTGGCTTCTTTGTGTGGGAAGGCGTGCTGACGTGATTTTCCTTCGTTATTTCCACAACCGAAGCTTTGTTTCACACGCTAGGCATGTGTGTCACGGTCACGGGAGTGTGAGAAAGATACAAAATTGCTGCGTCGTGGGAACAGAAGTAAGCATTTCGTGGGAGCTTCTGTTGCTATGCGCAGTGATTGGCTGAAAATTACGTCAGCGAGCCCATGACACTGCCCGCACGAAGGAAAGGAAGGCTGTAAGATCAGTCATTGTCTGAGCACCGTGCCGAGAGGTCGTGGTCGGGCGATGGCTCGTATCATTTAACAATGTAATATTGAACTAAAACTTAGCGGCTACGGTGCGAGCAACGCCTAACAAACTTCTTTTTTTTTTTTTTTTTTTTTTTTTGGACATTTAAATAAGTTAGAAATTTTTGACCGTAGACGTAGGCAAAGCTCACAGCGAGGCAACAAAGTGTTTTGTCCAGCCGTCGCTGCCCGGAACTGATCTGGGCAATATAATGTAGTCGTAGTAAGAATCTACGTGTTTTTTGTTGTCTCCTTTCTAGAGGTACAGTTTAAATTTTTTTTGTGTGCTCTGTTACACGGAATATGGTGCGATTTTATCATGAATAAAAGAAACAGGTAATCCATCAAACATTGAGCAGTAATTTCTTCGTGACCTGCTTCTAACCTGTATGTTCCACTCATCACCAAATTTGAGCTAGCCGGAGGTGGTGGGTGGTGACACAGTTTCTTTTTACTAAATTTTAAAGGTAAAATCTGTTGCACTATAACACAATTAAGATCATTGGTTTCAGAAATATTTGCCACCTGCTGTTGCGGATCTCATCCAGCGATGGAAGAAGGGGCCAACCAGAGAAGCCTATCCTCCAGAACTGAAGACGTTTGCTCTGACACTGAATTTCTACTCGGTAAATATGTAGTTCAGCGGTATTTGCGAAAAAAAATGTTAAAAATCTGAAAATACTTTTATTGTATGCTCTTCAACTTCCTCTTTTCATTAAAAGCGGCGGAGATAAGAAATTCCAAATACTTTAGGAGATATCGCCGTTCTTATTTTGCTATACAAAACCTGTGTAATCATTCGACCGTCGCAATTTTTTATTGCCATGTGTTTTTGAATGCCTAATTAATGTAAATGGTCGATTAGGTCAGGTCAGTTACATTATAAATACATTGAAACTAAGCGTACATAAAAAATAATATGAATTAATTTCAATGGTTTTTTAGTTTTAAAGTATTTATAATGTAACTGACCTGACCTAACAAACCGGGACAAAGGATGAACAGTAACAACTCACGTAAAAATTTTTTGTTATTAATTACTTGCGCAACAATATCCAAATAACAAATAAGACTTTAAAATTAGAAACGTTAAAAACTCACCTAAGTTGGAGGCGGTAATTAAACACTGTTTTAAGCAATAAATGAACTAAATAATAACATATTGGTTCATTTGAATTCTGGCCTATCACGAACAATCACGTGACATCATTATCCAATAAAAAAATAGATACTCGTAAACAAGAAACAATGTTGAATGCCACATGAATGCACTGGTATTGTGATGAAATTTAAAAATTTGATATCTCCTAAAGTATTTGGAATTTCGTATCTCCGCCGCTTTTAATGAAAAGAGGAAGTTGAAGAGCATATAATAAAGGTATTTTCGGATTTGTAACATTTTTTTCCCGCAAATACCGCTGAACTACATATGATGAAATTAAAAAATTAGATATCTCCTAAAGTATTTGGAATTTCTTAACTCAACCGCTTTTAATGTAAAGAGGAAGTTAAAGAGCATATAATAAAGGTATTTTCGGATTTTTTACATTTTTTTTTTTGCAAATACCGCTCAACTACATATTTACCTTCTACTCTCCTAAGGCGTACAATTATGTTAGGAAAATGTTCATGAAGTGTTTGCCACATCCTGTTACACTGCAGAAGTGGTATTCAACTGTTGATGGAAAGCCAGGCTTCAGTACTGAGGCTTGTACAGCATTGAAACTGAAGACAGCAGAAAATGTTACTTGTGGTAAACCTACATTATGTTCTTTGATGTTAGATGAAATGGCCATACGTAAACATATAGAATTTGATGGTCAGAGTTTCATTGGATATACTGACTTCGGTACAGGGTTGGATGATGATTCCCTACCTGAAGCAAGGGAAGCATTGGTGTTCATGGCTGTTGCTCTAAATGGTAGCTGGAAGATCCCAGTAGGGTATTTCTTGATTGCTGGTCTGCTTGTATAATAGTCTACCTCAGCATGTTAAAAATATCAATAATAAAAAATAATTTGCAATAGAGTTAAAAAAAAATAGCAGAAGAACTGTTTTTCTATTCCTTCAAAAATATTGAAGACTTTATAAAAATAAAAATAAAAATAATAGTAAGTATTTTATAGGGTAATTTCAAACCCACTTGTAATTTATGCTATTACTATCTTTATTGCATACTGATTATGTGTTATATGTTCTGTTTCACTTTTAATTATACTTTCAGTAGTTTCATATGCTGTAATTAATAACTTATAAGTAAAATGTAATTGTATATTTTGTTTTGTGAAATTGTATATTTTATGTTTTTTGTGATATTGTATATTTTGTGTTTTGTTTTTGTGAAACTTTATATATATATATGTACTGGACATTTATCATACCCCAGAAATGGGGTCAAAGGATATGAAATAAAAAATAAAAATAAAAAATAAAATGGTATGACAATGGCAAGTCAATGCTTGAAGATTCTTTTTGATTGTGGCATAGTTGTAGCATCAATGACATTTGATGGTGCTGCATCAAACTTATCTATGGCTGAACACTTTGGAGCCAAGTTTTCAGTACCTGATATGAAAACTTAGATCACAGATTCTCATACAGGTAAGCCTATAGGTATACCTGTTTCTTGACCCATATCACATGTTGAAACTTGTCAGGAACTGTTTGGCCAGCAAGGGTAGTTTAGTGGATGAGAATGGAATTATTCTGTGGAGGTTTATTGAGGAATTAGAAAAACCTTCAAAGGTCTCAAGGTTTACATGCGGCAACAAAAGTGGGAAAACGCCACATAAATTGGTCTAGCGAAAAGATGAAAGTGAAGTTAGCTGCACAAACATTCAGCCAGTGTTGCTGATGCTTTAAAATTTTGTAGCCAAGATTTACAGTTGGTTGAATTTGAAGGATCTGAGTCTACCTTCAGATTTATAGAAGTTTTCAATAATTTATTAGATATTTTGAACAGTCGAAACTTGCTAGCAAAGTGTTACAAAGCACCTCTATCTGAACAAAACATTGACAAAGTGAAGGAATTCTTGGTGTCGCAAAGAATTATATATTGACATTATGTGAATCATCAGGTGGGAAACCAATGCATTTGAGCAACACAAAGACAGGTTTCATTGGATTCCTTGTATGTATTGAAAGTTTATTGCATTTGTATGATTACTTATGTGGTAAAAAAAACTTGATGAAATTTCTGTTGACATACAAAGTAAGCCAGGACCATCTGGAATTATTTTTCAGTGCAGTAAGGGGTCATGGGGCCATAACAACAATACAACTGTGAAACAGTTTCAAGCAGCTTTCAAGCGCCTGCTAGTGCACATACAAATAGACACCACCACATCTTCCAACTGCCAAGCTATTGATTCCACCACTATTTTGAATGCAAGCAGTGGAAAAGGAAAATTAGTGATCCCTTCCTCAACATACACTGTAGTGTTCCTGTTGCTGTGGAAAGTGTTGAACATGACCACAGCTACAATACACTAGCGAGTTCTACCAGACTGAGTGAATATGTAGATGATGTAGTGGGGTACATTGCTGGCTTTGTTGTAAGGAAGTTGAGATTAATTTTGACAATTGTTGTAGTGCACTAGTTGCAGAGGAAATGGGTTTAAAGCTTCTGAACCGGAAGAATATTGGTGGATTGGTGAGACCTGCTGAAGATGTAAAGTTATGCTGTTTGGATGAAAAGTATTGTAGGATTGAGCTCTAAATTTCACTTTGCATAAAGTTTGTTTGAACACTGTTTTGTGTAAAATAATGAGAGGCCTCGATCTATCTCTGTTCCCTGTGCTAGATGAACATATACTGTATCAGCAACCCTTACATAACCATAATAAGATACAACTTTAAAAGTCCATACTTACCAGATAGTACATAAAAATTAGATTGTATCACACAGGAAAACAATATTCAGATCCTTGTACCAGGAGAGAGTTAGGAGTGTGTGCACAAAGTTAGTGCTGTTTAAAAATCAGTAAACCTGTGTAAGTATTTATTTGGTGCATATTCAGAACCATTTTTGTTAATGAAGGTAATGCATCAAGGGATGCAGTGGTAATTTTAATTATGTGAAACCACGAAGTCATGCATTTCGTAACACCAACACTAAATAGTTAATGCTACTGAGAAATGCTTTGAACATTCACAAAAAATTTTCCGTGCAATATATGGTTTTAGATTGAGTATCTATACAGCCCAGATCTGTGTCATTCTATAACCTAACGAAATATTTTTTTTAGACATTTGATAAAAGTACAATTAGTTAATATTCTTTAATTTTAGCAACTTTTTTGTATATTTCATCCCAGCTCAACATGACGAACGAGACGCTATCATAAAATTATTGTATATTTAAAACTTCATTATGCCAACACTGAGTTAACATTTTAGGTTTTCAAGTTTCTAATTATTCTATAATTGAACAAAACACGCAATATAATAGTGTTAAAGTAATTCTAAGTAAAACACATTCGAAAAAAAAATTATGCTGTGAGAAGGACGAACACTTAACACTTCGCATTATGCTCCAAAATACGCCGTACATCAGTAAAATGATATAAATAAAACACAGGAATATTTAAAGCACCTTTATTGACGTGTAAGTCATTTAATTATCACCATACCTTACAGCAAATACACGCATATGTATTCTAACTAATTCAGAACCATGTTTCGTATCACGAATTGCCATTACGTTGCAAACAATAACAAACCCGAGTGGCCCACAATCAGCTGTTTTATGTTGACCTCAAGGCGGTTGTTTGGAGCGCATAGACGACGCAGGGTCTATGATATATATACGTCGTTGGGAAGAAAGAATGTTTGCTGAAGTAGATGTTTTCATTAGTAATTACACCTTAGTAGATCCAGAGGTGTACCAATTATGGGTTGATGGATATTCTTGTATGTAACTCATAAATATGATCCGTTTTTTTTGTGAAGATTTTGAAAGAGAGCCTCTTTTCTGAAAATAATTTTCTAAAATGCCTATATTTTTTTTAATGCCTGATGTTCTTTTCAATCATTTCGTGAGGACGTTTTGATACTTCACTAAAAACACTTTTAAATTAGGTTCGCTACATTTTTATAAAATATAAAATAGGATTGTTGGTCAGGTTATATTGCTGTCAAGTACTACGGATTATCCGTAATCATTATTGTTTTTGACGTCCAGTCACTGAATTGTGTATGTGTTATGAAATGTTGATAATAAGGAAGACGTAAATTACTTAACATGAATTTTAATCATGATACTTATTTAGTTGTATCGCGTATCCAAGTCTATCTCTTGATCCTAATGGAATGATCCTGAATACATTGATCCTATGGTACATGATGCTTGCTGTTTAAATTTAATACATCAAAAGATCCTGGATAAAACAAAAATTGTGATGTAACAATGAATAATGTTTGTATTATCAAATCAAATAAAAATTTGAAAATGATTTCTTTTTACTTCTTAACATTGTTTGTATTGTAATATTTTTGTTATGTCCAGGATCTTTTGACGTACTAAATAAAAAAAAAGCACAGGATGAATCTTACAGGATCATGACATCAGGATCAAGGTATAAACTTGGATACGTGATACGGAACAATTACCTTTTTTATTTAATGTGAGAAACTATAATTAATAAATAAAATGAGGTAGCCACTGTTGATTTTTAACTAAATATATATTCCTGATTGTTGTCACTGTCCTACTGTTTTCTTTTCTTGATACTAACTGGAACTTTTAACATAATGAATGCTTTACATTCTCAAACATAAGTAAAATAAATAACATACGACAAGACAACCTAAGTTAATATTAAAAAAAAAATGGGTGTGTGATCACAGTGCATGCTGAAAACGAAGCTTTACATTTCAACAATCCACATGAACAATGAAACAAAATGGTCAATATGTGTGTTACTTGCCATGATTCCGGCTGTCCTGTGTCCACAAGAAGCGGCGGTCAGCAAGACGAGTGTGTCACAGTGTCAGCAGCATAAAACAAATGCAGCACTAGAATTGCTTCACTAACGCTTGCCCGGGAGTGACGTGCTCATTATTCCCCCTCCCCTCTCCGTAGAGCCCCCCCCCCCCCCCCCCCCCCCCACATTCGTTATGCTCTGAAGAGTCATTATCGTGACGTGCAGGACCCTAGCAATACATGTGTGTGTTTGGGCTCCAGAAAGGGGAGGCGGAGCGAGAGAACGTGTGTGCGCAGCATGCGACGCGGTGCAGATCCTGCACCAGAGGGGCGTGACGCAGCAGATGGGCGCGAGCCTGGAGCTGGTGGCATCGGACGTGCTGGACCACTACCGCACCTACAGCCTGCTGGAGCGCCTGCTGCACAACCCCCCCAAGCTGGAGGAGCAGCTCGCCTTCCAGATAGAGCCCCACGCCAGGAAGCTGCTCATCGAGAAGTGAGTGGTCGACCCCGGTCACTCCTTTTCGAAACCACAGCTTCTGCGATTTAAAACTGTGCTGTGCAGCATCAGTTCACACATAAGTTATTTAGGCACCTAATATCAGTTGATAATCTGCATACAAGCCATTAATTTTGAATTGGAATCATCCACCAAAATATGGATGGGAACATTGAACAGAAATTAATATATTATTTAAAGTATAAGAAAATTTCTGAATACTATATGGTTGTAAAAGTTTCACAAATATGCATTGACAGTAGTTAGAATTCGGGGTTTAAAGGTAACACTAACATATTATGAAAAAATTTCAGATGTGCTAAATAACCATGGAGGTTCAAAAATCTATGGTCTTTTAATAAAGCAGAGGATCCAGGAGTTTAGAGTTTGAATCTAAATCCAGCCTTTTTTATTTACTGTTTTCCATGCTGCTTCTCTGAAACACTTCAGGCAAATGCAGATTGGTTCTGTACTGTAAGCTATGGCCGTAGTCTTTCTCAATGTTCCTGGTCAGTGTTGTGTGTTACCATAGCCAATGACCTCTCTGTCAATGAGACGTTAAAACCAGTTAAATTTTAAAATAATTAAAAAATAATAGGAACCACAAATTAAGTTCTTATTGCAGCGAATAAAAGCTAGGTCAAAGTAAAACATTAGGTGTTTGACTCATCCCTTATTTTTCCAGGTATTATGAATTTGATAATGCAGTTATAAGAGAACTACTTGGGAAGAAGTTGTCGTCACGACATCGCAAAGACCTGGATGAAGTGAGTGAGAAGACGGGAATCCTGTTGAAGTCATGCAGGTGCAGTATGTTTTTAAAGAGCATGTTTCAGTATGATTTGTAGTATGAGTGTATCAGTATCATTTATTTTGTTCCTTTATTTTCAGAAAAAAATGTAGGACATAGCTATTATGAGCATTTTTTCATATATTCTCTCGTTAAGTTGTATTTTAATAGGGTTTTTAAATTGCAAGTTGGGTTTGGGTGCTGATTGAAAGTGGCATTTTGAAAACCCTTTAAATAAAAAAAATAGGCCTAGTTTGCCATACGGCTAACATGTTCTATAACATCTACTGTTGTAAACTTAAAGGTGCACTTAGATATGATGGGATGCAAGTTAGTTTTTAAATTTTAGTGTCTTAAACTTGGAATGTTGACCATCAAAACAATTGCCTCCTTGGATGTTATGTGGTCTCTATTATATTTATTGTAATTCAATTATTGTAAAATATTGAGTTACATATCTTGACATTTGATGAAACTTTGTCAGCATAATATTGTGGTGAAATAAAACAATTTGTATTTATGGTGCAATTAATTTTAATGACTGCTTATGTATATAGGTAACCATTTGGCAGTTATTGGTTAGGTTAAAGAATAAATTCAAACCAAATTCTACACACTTCTATTCAAACTATAGGTTTTCAAAGCTGGCTGACTGCAAGATGTTTTCGGAAAGAGCACAGAAGGTTCTCTTGGTTAATGTTCTCAGGGATGAGTGTTCTTTTGACCTGTCTGGTTTGCTTTCCGCAAGAAGGCAACCACCACTATGTATCTTGGCTGTGGAGGTGGATTGTACAGACGTTTCGCTCTGCATGGCAGCAGGCATCTTCAGGGTTGAGAAATAAACTGAGAACTATCTTCTAACTCTCACTGGATTTTCAAACCTGAAGATTCCTGCTGCAGTGCACACACCACCACTTAAATGCAACTCAACCTCAAAAGCCAAGATTGTACATATATTAGGCAGTGGTGAAAAGCTTGCATCTACTTGAAAGACAGAGCAAACATCCCAAGAACATTTTTTATTGACAATGACTGTGCACTCCACTCCAGAATTTGTATTTTGTTTAGGCACCTTTTATGTGCTTGGATTTTTCAATTTGTGTGACTATTGTACATATGATAAAGAGTAGAGCTGTGACTTATTCAGCACATAACTATGCAGTCACTTGTGTGTTTTTACCAGGAGACAGTTTGACAATGTCAAGAGGATATTCAAAGTGGTTGAGGAAATGCAGGGCTCAGTGTCCCAGAACATTCGGACAAACTTCTTGCTATCAGAAGAGTTAGCCAGGTAAGAGTGCCATCTCATTCATTTCTGCAAAGAATATTAGTCTAGTTTTACAATCACTAATGTGCAGTTCAAGGCTTAGTCAGATTTATAACCCATAAGCCAGGTGCAGCAACTGCTGTAATATAAACCCCAATTGCAGTGTTACTTGCATTGTGCTTTCGTGAAACAGGAATATGATTTTCGTACTTAATGAGGGTATCATCTGATATTGTAAAAGGTATTTTTTTAATTGTTAAGCATTATCAGTAAATATTTGCTGTATGCTGTGAAACCCGCCTTCCGTCCAACATGCGTCCCCGACAAACTCTGGGTAAATACAATTTAAAATATGGAATACCTAAAAACTTTTAAGAGCTCACAAAAATCAATTCCTCTATTTACCCAAGGTGTCGAGACAAAAATGTAAATGTTATCAAACAAATTATAGGCTAGTCTTTGGCTAATAGTAATAAAAATGCAGAGTACAAATATGCAGAGTTTTATTAAATCATACTTCATCACGATACTTCAAATGGTAATACAGTTGTAGTGGCAGTTCCTGGATTTTAGTATGAGCATAACCATAAATTACATAAATTACGCCCGTATAAACAACCACACTGAAACATTATAAGTCAGTGCTGATTAATATAAAAAAATACAATAATAACACATAATGATATTAAAAGATAAATTATATAAAATCCCTAAATATATATATATAAAATTTTATGTGTCCTAGTGGGGCCGGATTTAATCGTCGCCACACGCAAACGATTACTCGCCTTCCTGGTATATGATGAACAGCTGTGTCCCTGACCTTCACCAAAATAACTCTGTCCAGTCAAAAGCGCCGTGTGCCGCCACAGTATATGCAGGGGGCCGAGACACAGTTCCGTTAACAAACTTATTTCCAAAGACAAAGTTCAAATTTTAAAGATTCTTGACGTAAATTTAAACTTCGTACGAAATTGCGGGACTGCTTAACTTTTCTCAACGTAATTGTGAGTAGCATAGACACAGTTATGTTAATGATAGTTCATTCAAACTTTTTCCACCAAACTTTGCTTATTATGGAAATTTTTTTTGTGCCAAATCCAAAAAATACTACGTGTCGTCTCTTTACCTTATTGAAGTATTCTCTTGCGAGGTACTTCCTTTTGTACCAGCTCAAGGTACTGCCCCATCCATGCCAATCCAGGCACGGACTGCCTGGCGGTGTGTCAAAGCATTATACACCTCTCCCGCTGCGGTCCGCAGTCCGTCACTCCCCGAGGCTAACAGCTGACTTCCACACCCGCACTATGGCGCTGGTGACGTCAGACTTCAAAGCGACAATACCGCGCCCAGTAGCGGGCCATAGAACCAATATCAATATACAGTATTAAAGAAACTGAATCAAACCAAACAAATGAATAATAAATAAAAGAACTATTCACAAAAATTAAATAATTAAAAATACTGCGACTGACTTTTAAAGATTAAAACGGTAATTTAAAATTGAAATAATTAAGAAAAAACAGAACAGCCAAAAATAAAAATTTTAATGTGGCCTGGTGGCCACAGCTGCTACAAATCTTTTAAAAGGAATTTTGTAGGAATTGTCAGTCATTACAGTCAGCACTATTTAGATCTGGAATTCTCTAGTTGGGAAAATCTGTAATCATTCAGATATTTTGGGTGGATATGGAGTTCTTGAAATTTTTCGAAGTGTAGAATTCATAAATTTGTATATAATCCATAATAATTTTTTTTTTTTTAATAGAACCAAATCATGAATAGAATGATACAGAATTTTCAAATTTTTTAACTGTACTCATGTATTTTTTTCTTGCCATAAAGCAGCATTGATGTCGATAAAGGGATATGCCAATGTGTAAGCCAATGTGACTAAATATGCCCCTTCCCACGCATTTTTTCTTGTTGAAACCTCCCACCAGTGATTTATGTGTGTACGTGTGTGCTACTGTTTAAATAGCATGCTGGGTGCCCCAAGGGGATGACATAGGCTCAGTGCCATGCACCCCTAACGAATGCTAAATTTATTTTAACTGTTCAGTTTTATGTCCCAAGGGTCTTGCATCTTTTACAGGTTTTAGTAAAGCATGAAGACAGAGTTATGTTTAATGAGAAGTAAGCATGTTTAATAAATGTTTCTGAATGCACTCCCAAATCAGTGAATTTTTGTGAATATTATATTAATTGCCACTTTATTAAGGAGTACTATTGTAAGAATGGTTGTAGAATTTTACCTAAGATAATTAATTATTCACTTTCTTTTGCCAGTGGCATGAATCAGAACAAAATTAATGATCTTTTTGTAAGGTGCAGGGACATCAACATGCCACCATTGGGGGCAGAGCTTTTCCCAGTCTCTCATTACATTAATACTGAGGTAGGTCGCTGTTTGCACTCAGATGATATTAACTTTGTATTCGTACTTAACTTCGTTTTTAATGTATATTCTTAAAACACTTTCTTTTATCCTTGGAGCCTACCTCAAGTACCTATGAGACTATTTAATAAATTTTAATACCTAGTGATCAATAAGTCAGAATTGGAACATTAACACACAAGAGACTGAAAAACATTATCCAGCCAAGAGGGTGGCCTTGACCTCATGATTTAAATTGTGTGCCACAGGGCCTTTTATCCACTTATTATTTGGTTACGTAATTATTCATGTACCAGCACAACACGTAGTAGATCATTTTGGCTGAATCACATTTCCAGTTCAACCAGTGGTGACTACATACCTTCAAAGCGAGGTGTCTAGGGCTCCAGAAGCCCATGTGTATTGTTAAGTAACATCAAATAATGTGCCAGGTCATTTTTGGTGGTATGGTAAGGGAATTTTGAGTCTTGTCAGCACATGGGCAACGTCAAATCCCCAGTGTCTCCGCAGAGTCTGTGTTGCCCTTATCACATTTATTTATTGCAAATTTTAGTTATACATAATGTGTTTATAAACTTTTTCAGGTATATTTTCAAGTGTATATATAAATGAGGTTATGTTCCCATTTTATTATGCCAAGTAACGAAGTAAGTATAACTTCTAATGTACATACATGGACCCATAATTTTTTTTTTAACTTTACATACCTATCTTAAAATTTTGGTAAAGCATTTCTTAGAACAAAACTAATTACATTCAAACTTCAGATTAGCAGAATAAATATTTTTATTAGTTAGTATATTATGATAAAATGTGCCTAGTACTCCTAAAACTTGCATATCATTGTTTTACCAAAGTGATTGTTTTTCTATTATTTTCGTGCAGATACGTGAATACATCTATGTATTTTATATGTACACAAATGTGAGTATTCATTTGTTCATGTATATTTTTGTGCTATTCTTTTGTTAGCTTTTACTGTTTAAAATGCCTTCAGACACATGCCAATACTATGTTTCTCACATTCCTTATTGTACTCTATAGGACTTAATTCGAGTACAAGCTTGATGATTAAAAAATAAAAAGGTTAGTAGTAACTGTCAGGTGATACTGCAAATGTTCTGAGAATAGGGGAAGACTGCAGTGATTGTATAGCTCAGCTAAAACGGTATTGGGGTTGTATTACAACAGGCGCTACGGAGCTATTGTGTTCCTCGCTTGCATACGGTTTGAAACGGGCAAGCGGAAGCTGCAGCATCTCACGTTCCCTGACTTCTACCACTGTGCCCAGGCCATGATGGGGTGCTGGACTTACGGCGAGAATAACTCTGAGTACGACGACACCGATCTAGATCGAGAGTTTCTCCTGGAACTGCGAGATGTCCGTGTTCTACTCGACAAGGAGAAGGAACACAAACAGTAAGCACGCATGTTTCTGGAGCAGCATTATGTTTGTAGCTCCTGCTAAGTGGTTGGACTGGGGTGCCTTCTAAAAATTTAGTTACCTAGTATGTATAGTAACCACAGTGTGGCAAGAGGGGGACAGCACTCTCCACAAAATAAGCTCTTTGGGACAAAGGATAGCTTCTGCCAACACAAGGTTTCAAGGAATAAATTATCTGTATTTGTCTGCAGTTCAAGTGCCTGTAACCTACATTGACAGAAAATTTCAACTATAAATTATAAATGCCTCAGTTAATGCACTTGCAAAAAAAAAATCTGTATTATATTGGCATATGCGTTGACTTTGTGACATCTTAGGAGGTATGAAAATCATATCCTATGTTAGGTCATGATTGGGTCTGGAAGCAGGCAGGAGGTGGTAGTGTCGAAGCGCAGATCCTTCCTTCCAGCCTGGTGTGCCAGCGTCTGAAGCCACAGCTGCTGGAGCGGTCGTACCAGGAGCTGGACGGCAACTTCAGGTCGTACACGCGGGCCCTGGTGGGGCTGGCCTGCAACTTGCACCGCACGCGCGAGCTGCGCATGCTCTTCATGGAGCTGGTGGAGCGCTGCCTGGAGCCGTGGAGGCAGGTCGCCTGGTCCCACTCCGACCTGCGCCACTTCCTCTCCGCCTACTTGCAGTGCGCTCTCGAGATGGACGTCTTCAGGTAGCTCGCATCCTGACGAGACCTTTAGCCATCCGTCATTCACCCCTCATTGTCTCTGATGACCTTGATGCACCAACATGTTCAGCCAGAGGCTGTTCCCAATCCGACCTGCGGCACTTTCTCTTTGCCTACCTGTAATAAGCCCTCCAGATGGACATCTTCAGGTAGCTTGCATCCTGACGAGACCTTTAGCCACCCGTCATTCACCCCTCATTGTCTCTGATGACCTTGATGCACCAACACGTTCAGCCAGAAGCTGTTCCCAATCCGACCTGCGGCACTTTCTTTCTGTCTATATGTAGTGAGTCCTTGAGATGAATTTTATTCAGGTAACTCGCTTCCTATCCAGGTTCCATTGCCGTAAACCACCCATTCATTCACCTCCATATTGTTTTCTCATGACTTCGATATCATCAACACACTGTGTTAATTCATGTATTACTTCTGTACTCTAGAAGTAGTGGTGTTCTGCAAGAGGCAGTGAGCCTCTGAACGTTTTTATCTGTTCTATCTGTGATATCTGTGAGCTAGTGTTATACTTAAAGATTTGGAAGATACGCTCCCCTATATTTCATTATGTTGTTGTCAAATTTTTTTGTTTTTCCTGAAAACCAAGTCGTAAAACATTGATTTTATTTTGACTTTCCAAAGCTTTGCATACCCATTTTATGCTGGCTAAGGTACTATAATTTTTTTTTGTACTACATTATTTTACTCATTTCATACTTTAATTTAGTAGGCGCTGCCTAACACATTGCGTACTTTAATTCAGTAAGCGCTGCCTAGTTGGTAACACATTTAATACTTTTTTTTTGAATAGGTGCTGCCTAGTTGATTTTATTACAATGAAAATGTTTGCTTATGTTTGCTGGGAAACATAACATCCAGCAGAACATAATAGGAACATCCATATTTTGAAGTAACTACCTGTCTCTGACTTTGAAACTCTCCAGACCTCTGGCTAGCTTACATTTGGTCGAGATTTCACATACATAGCAAATAAAAAGCTTGATTGAAAGTTGAAAAAATAATTATATTTAAGTTCCCAAACTGTTACTGTGGATGATTGATTACTGAAATAACATTTTTCAGACAAACATTTACTATTTTTATTTGTGCTTTACTAAAATTCATATGTCACAGTGGCTGCCATCTTCTGACTACTAAAACAAATACCTACATTTTGAAAATTCAAAATGGTTGCACAAAGCACTGCCCTGGCTACAAAATAGGAGTTTACCAGTATAAATCGAAGGACTCCATCCTCTGAACAATGAAGAAATTACTCTGTCGTCGTGGGCAGTTGCCGACAACTTTGGCCAAAATCTCGAAATAAACGTTCATAAACACAAAAAAAGGTTGAATATAAACAGTAGAGCCCTAATCACAGCTGCTAAATTCTCTGCCTCTACATTCTTAATTAAATCTGTGCCACTGCCAGAAATGCAACCTCTCAGTACCTTGTACAGACACTGACTAACTCCATGGCCGCCATTCTCTTCTGAGAAAGACAAAAGTGTCCATGTGACATAATTTCAAACCAATCAAAAAACACACAGAAAAAATATTAGCCAATACAAGTGCATGGCAACAGTATTTCAACCAAATCATGAGTCTTTCCCACGCACAAGTACCTCTCTCTCTCTCCAATGCTTATGTAACTGGTAAACTATTGCATCAGCCAGGTTTCAAACAAAGAACCATAGAAAAAACAAATACAAAAAAACTTAAATACTGAAAACATAACTAAGTAAAAAATTTTAATAAGTAAGCAAAATTAAATAAAAATACCTTGAAATGAATTTTTCACAATAAAGTAAACAAGCCATCATACATGTTAAACATGTGAATTAATGTAAACAACAGCCAACAAACACAGTCTCTAATACACAATTTCGGCCCAAAAGTATAAATTTCTGTTATTTACTTGATGATAGAAAACCTAATCAAGTATCATTTCTTATACAAAAAAAAACTAATAGTCATTTACAAAGTGAGGCCAGCTGTTGGGTGGGTTTTTACAGCTTGAGGGGAAAAATGTCATATGCTGAAAATTATGTATTTAACTTCACTCATATTGTACACAAAAGTAGTTAATTGTTATTAAAATAATTATTGGATTTTTAAAAGTCCTTAAGAAATGCAAAAAGGTCCTTTAAAATTTTAATTTCTTTAGTAATTAACATTTAACTTAAAAAAAAAAAACTTAAATATTTTGAAAATAATTCAAGATCATGATAAATAAATCAGACCAGGCTCACTGCAGCTTTTCAGTTCTTTATATTGGTTTTTGTTGATAGGGAGGGAGACTTGAAGAGTGCTTGGGAGCGTTTCATGACTGTCATCACGGCCTGCCTGCTACGGATGTACCACACGTGAAGCTCTCTGTGTACAGCACTGCATGGGTGGTGGGAGGTTGGAGTTATGTACAGTCACAAGGGAATTTCGTACTTTTTTTTTGTTTATGTGAGATTCTTTGCTTGCATGCAAGAAATCTCTGTCTGAAAAAAATTGTATGATTGTTAGTATTTGAGAAATGAACTAGCATATACATTCTCATACCATATTTATCCACGTTTTGGATCACATTTTATGTCAATTTATAGTTTTAAAAAATGCAATGCGGCCCTAATGAGAGTTTTTCACACTTTGGGTTAAAAACGTGTGTGTGTGTGTGTGTGTGTGTGTGTGTGCGTGTGTAGAGAGCACTATCTTGACAGGTGTTTATGATGTAATTGTGCCAAAAGAAAATAGAAGTCTTCTCCTATGTCTTTTTGTTAGGTAGTGCATGGGGGGGGGGGGGGGAATAGGGGTTTTTAGATTTGGGGGGATAGAAAGAGAGAGAGAGTGAAGTGTGCCATCTCATAACTAGAGACACGGAAATTTCGCGAATCGCGATATCGCGAAATAACACCGCAATTTACCTTAATTCGCGACAAAACACCGAAATCGCACAGCATCGAGAAATAAAACTGATAATAATGAATTAGACCACCCATGCAAGACATCGCGAAAAACAAGTAAACACGACGTTGACGGCACATCGCCATTTTTCTAAGTTTCAACATGGCCGCTTTGTAGTAATGAAAGTAAATAATGATTTACAGTATTCCCGTCACGTAATCATTACAATTTGAAACGAAAGCAGTAATTGCAATCATAAACTAATTAAAAAGAGAAAAATGTACCTGAGCATCAACACAAAGTTAATAAAAAATACCGGCGATGTTTTCAACACAATATAGCTGCCATGATTTTCAACCCGCTGTATTTACACATTAATCTTGTAGAGAAATATAAAATTTTAATTCTTCCTTTCATGTTGAACAGTTAACAACCTCATGCTTTCAACTACGTTTGACTGGCTTGGCAACCTACTCGTTAGAGCTGTAGGTGTAGCAAACCGTATGTATTCGGTACTGACTGAGTAACGGGTGCGCCATCTAGTATCGAGTAACGAAACGTTACACACGGCTGGATTTCGTTACTCGCATTTTTCGTATGTTTTACGCATGCGCGCGCATATTCAATGAATTTACGTTACAAAGAACGATGTTTGTTTATTAAGTATAATATGGAAATTTGTCGTCCAAGTTTTTTACTGTTTATAAGAAAGTATTTTTTACAAATTAGAAATATGTATGTTTTTGTTATTTATTATCGCGTATTTTCACGTTTTTTGTTGTTTTTATCTTAAAAGAGATAATATAATAAAACCGCTCTAATGAGATTTAATTGTTTCTTGGTTAACAAAAACTGTTAATTATCAAATATTGTTAATTGTTTATATTCTATTTATTATTATTTACGTGACGTCATACTGTACGCGTACGCAATACGACTCGATTCGTTGCTGCAACATAACATTGCATGTTATGCGGTATCAGAAGTAACGAGTAACGTAGCGACACGATAGTAACGAGTACTAATTGTTATAGTAACGAATACATACGGGTACACTTTTTTTCGTTACTTTTACACCTCTACTACTCGTAAACATGAACACATGGCACTACGCCGATTGATAAGCAAAATCAGTGACCTTTAACTGCCGTAACTACACTTCTCAGCAAATGCAATACGACCGCAGAGCAAGTGAATACGGCGTCAACGGGACAAAGAACAGCAGCAAGAAATATTAAAAGAATACTAAGTTGAGACATGCCGTGCCGAGGCAGCGCGCTAGGCTAGGCGGCACCGGGCCGTGCCGAGCTGTTTCAAGCCTACAATTTTTATTTGCCAATAGTGTTGACTTTAGAGTGCAGTATACGAGTATACGCCGTGCCACTATTATTTAGCCAAGCAAAACTTGTAGGTCATAAAACCATTCTCAAAAGTTAAAGTAAACATGAAAAACCAAAACAGCGAAATAAAACCGAAATTTGATTTTTTCAAAACGAAATTTAAGGAAAAATAAAACCATTTTTACGGGACTCTACTCATAACTATCATCCTAATATAAAAAGACAAAGAAAAACAAGGGTCAATACAACTGCTGTATTACTTAAAAGCCAGCCGAGACATGGAACACAAGGATTCCACTTGTATTCCTGGAACACTAGTGGTGCGACCCTTATTCGAAGGCGACAATTACGATGAAAATGTTAGATTTTTATGCCTAATATTAAAGGTGTGTCCCATACGTTGTGGCAACTCTTCTGCGGGTAAATATGGTAATTGTAATTTATAGTCATACTCTGCAAGTTATTTACACAAGTGTACACAGTAAAATTGTAGTAAGTAGTGTACAGAAATATTAATCAATAGGAAATAAGAAAAGGGAAGAGCATTTAATTGATTTTATATTTATTTACATTTGCCTGAAAAAATTCTTATGATTATATCAGAAGTTCAAGTCTTATGAAAGCAGGACTGTTTTTATTCTTGAGTACTGTGTTTTCTCGCATAATTGTCGCACATGTTATTCTAAAATGAAGTTTCAAATGTAGGGGCGCGACGATTATGCAGAAAAAATTTTTTTTGTTAGGTAAAGTATTCATAAAAACGAAACCCATGCATGGAAAGTACGTTTATTTACAAAGTAAACTATAAAAGAGCACGCCAAACAATTTAATTTAATAAGTCATGCAACAAAAACCTTTCTTCAACATTAAATAGAAAAACAAATTCTGTGATCCAAATGCAAGCCGAACGAACGTGTAACTACCGTAGTAAACACCACGAGAGTGCGGGATATCAAATGTAGTTAACTCTGTACCGGATAGAGAGAGCGCGTTGCATACAATCGGCGAGATATCTATATTCGACTACGTGTGTGCGCTCTATACGGGAAGCAACATAACCAAACAGTAATTGCGAGCGCTGGCTACATTTTTGTAAGCGATACACCACGGCGACGCAGACGAACAGATCATGGTTGATGGTTATAATGTTTAAAAAGACTTTAAAAGAAAATTTACACTTCAAACAGCTTCGTATTATCATTATTTAAATTAGTACGCGGTAATTTCTGATTAAATATTATATTTATGCTACATACGGAAAATATACCTACAATCGGAAAGATAGTGATATTCGACTACGTGTGCGAGCTCTATACGGGAAGCAATATAACCAAACAGTAATGATTGCAATGAGCACTGGCTACATTTTTGTAAGCGGTACACTGAGGCGATGCAGATGAACAGTGAAGGTTATGACGTTTAAAAAGTCCTTAAAAGAAAATTTACACATCAGACAGCTTCGTATTTCCGTTATTTAAATAAGTATGCTGTAATTTCGGAATAAATAAATTTATACTTTAAAATACATTGTTTTATACGGAAAAGATACCTACACAAAGTGCTCGGCATCTAATAGCAGGACCAAAAACATCATATGACGTTTACACAAGAGTTTTTTTTTTTTTTTTTTTCCAAATTATGACGCCCTAAAATATGGGTGCGACGATTATGCGAGTGCGACAATTATGCTATAAAAGAGGGTATATATGTCATCAAATTGTCTGTACTAATGGTGATTGTGTGCATATTACTTATCTCTGATTTTATATTGTGTTACTTTTTACTTATTATTTATTATGTATTACATTATATTTTAAATATTCAGTTGTGTTGATCGGTTGACTAGCAATCGCAGTGTGAAATTGGCCAATATTACCTTAATTTAGGCTTGTTTTTGCTGTAGCAGAAATTTTGGTTCATGTAGTAACTATCATGTGTGAAATTTAACTTGTTTTGGTGCTATCAATTATATGGTCAGATAAATAGGTGTCAAAGTTGTAATTATACAGTGCTTTAATTATTTTAAGTTTATTTCAAAATGCAACATGTTGATTACAAGTGTTTCTATTGTATCTGATAAATTAGATATGACTTTTTTCTTAAAGTTTCTTTACATGTTATTTTTTTTATATTATGCTTTAAAAAAAATACTACTTGAAAATTATACAGTATACCAGTATAGACTATTTTAATACAATTACACTAACTGATAAAGACTGAATTCAACTTAGTGAATACAAAATTGTACCAAGAGCTTATGAGCATGGGAGTCAGTTTTAGACATCTGTGATGGGAATTTTACATTGTATCAATCAAATATTTAGCTCTGATTAAAATGTTTTTACAACTTGCAATACACCCAATAATGTCCTCAAATTAAGTAAAGTAAAAAAAAAAAACTTTAAATTGATCCTATATGTGACAGCTAAAAAACATATGATTGTTTACAAGTTACGACTAATGAGACATACTTCAACACATAGGTGTATTTTCGGTTAAAGTGGAATACCAGAGTGGTGTATTTTCGGTTAAAGTGGAATACCAGAGTGGTGTATTTTCGGTTAAAGTGGAATACCAGAGGTGCAGCTGGAATACTGTAATCAAATAAGCAATAAAGACTGTGACAGCGTAACATGCAGCACCCGACCGTGGTAAATTTATTCCAAGTTAATTGCAATTTTGAATGTAGTAATAAGCCTCATGATGACTGGTTGTTATGATGTAAGGTATTATTAAGATACTAAGTTTTGGCTGTTGGGATAGACAAAGAGTTTCAATCCTTCAATGAATAAATATGGATGTGTTTCGTTGCAGATCTTAATGTAGTATCAAGTATTGAAAAACTAGATTGTATTCGTATGGGCAAAATATTGATAAAAATTGGTCATCCAACTGGTCAAACAAACATGGCTGCACTAGTAACATTTCAATGATGTCATAACACGGTGGTCATATCTACTCTTTATTGTATGGTCATAATTCTCCAACTTTGAGACACAATGTTGGTAGGTGTTTCAAGCGAAAATTTGACTGTGTGACTGGATAGTTATTGATTTGAAATTGTTATGTCAATTTAGTCTAATTATCTACAACCCTTGGTGTTCATCGGAAATCGCAATCGAGTTCGGATGTGTATGGTCCTTGTACCAGTCCAATAAAAGGAAATACGAGCCATCAGGTATGAATGGAGATACACCATTGGCTCCCCGCCAAAAGATGGGTCCACGCCATAGCACTTCTTCATTACCGACAAGCAGCAATTACAGTACTATCTTACCAATAATCCAACTGATATATTACTATAGGAAACAAACTGGAAAATACTTATTGATAGTTTTCTGTTTTCTGGGTACATGGTGTATTACATGTACAATTTCATAGTGGAGTCATTCTGGTAAATTCTAAACCGTTTTCACAATCAATATACCTCTTTACCCACTGCCCAAATATTGAAATTGTTTGTGCCACTATAACTTACAACCATTGCATGTTTCTCCATCTACGCCCGCCCTTTGCATCTCACCATTACTGCTAACTGGAAGGACTTGTTTGGTTGTATGAAAAACACAATTATAGGTGGCGATTTTAATGTCCGTCATACTGTTTGGGGGGGGGGGGGGACATGAGTGTTGACACAGCAGGAGGAAACTTAGCCAACTACATTAAAGCATTTGCACAAATGTTGTTCGATGATGGCCGTCCCACTTATATGGGCACACATTCACGGCGATCGTCTGCTATTGATATCACCCTTTGTACTCAGGATATGGCAGCAGACTTCATGTGGAGCATACTCCATGATCCAATGGGAAGTGACCATTACCCCATAGAACTATCCAATTGCAATATCCAGCCTCTTTATCCTCAGCTGGCCGCAGATTTAAAATCCCTCTGGTATATGGGGTATAAATATAGTATATATATATGGGAGGATTACTGATTTTACATTGAACAGAACCTAACCAACACCAGTATAAATATACAATACAACCTTCAGACAGCCTATCACATGTTTCAAGATGTAGCCACATCAGCTATAAGATTGAGCACCCTGAATAAATTTCCGCAAAATAAACTCAACCGTATTTGTGATGGACAGCGGAATCTAAAGAGTTGAATTTACTTTGCATAAAAGCTTCATGGACGTAACCGGAAACAGAGTACTAGGAATAATTCAAGGAGCATACAACTAGGTATTTTTCAACACAGACACAATTCAAACTAACAGTTAAAATTACAAAACATCATTACTGGAGACACTACTGTAGTAAACTCTTAAATAGTACTTTATCAGCTGATGTTTGGAAAGTGATAAATAGGTACTCTGAACAAGGCAAATGTGCCATTTTTCTATCAAATTCAGTCAACTACTATTTTCAGGACTTCCATAATTATTATTATTATTTTCTTTTAATTATGTAGCCTACAGCTTTCGCCAACGGCCAAAGGGTCATTATCTTCAATGTGAATCTCAATTTCAAGTCATTATCAAATATCAGAATATATATGGTACACCAATGCCTAGGGCCTGGAAAATTTCGGTGTTTTCAGTATTCAAGAAGCGGTACTTTCAAATTAGAAAAGCTGTGGTTTAAAGTCGGTATTTTCGTTATGCAATGGAAATTTTACCGGTATTTTAAATGTTGACTAAATTGTGCAGTTATTGAATATAATAGTTTACATATTTAATAAACAATCCATGTATACTAGGAATATACTAATATGCATAATAAGAGCCAATTAAATCCAAAACAGTTACACAAAACAGACACGTTGCTATAGATGTTTGCAACTAAAATTTTCTTCTTTTTTTTCGGCTGCCGATGCCACATGCTTAGCCGACTTTAGGTGTTTGTCAATGGAATCTTTTCTTTCCCATGAAATTTAGTCTATGGTGTAAAAAAGACAACTTTTTAAATTCATATTACACCTCGGACTCGCATACCCCAAACAATGGGTTCCGATAAATACTCGCGCTAAGTGAATTCGCGTCACGCGAGTTCGGCTATGCAAGCCGGCTGGTGGTTATTTTCGTTCAAAACGTGGCGAAGGAACTTGTGTGGATCAGGTAGAAAACATTCGGCTACAAACGAAAGATATAAGAACAATGCTATCCTGAAATGCTGTGACATGTTTTTGGAGTAGATAATCACAGCGACAGACCGACAGGATGCCCTCCCGTCCTTGCCGTCAGCGATATTTATTTTGACAGCTCAAGCAATTATATTTTCCACGTCCCTTCGCAGCGTAAAAAAAAGAAGAAAAAACACGTTGGAATGCAGATGGAAAATTAACTACAGTATGCAGTAAAATAAATATATTTACGGCCATGCTATATTTTTCTATTCAATAAAATTCGAGGTATTAGTGATTTTTCAGCAGAAACTGCTGTGTGACTAATAAAAAAATTGTATCATAATAACTTAAACTTATAAAGTATTTATTAACAGCGAAGGAAAGTCGTATAAGCCCATAAAAATATTTATTTTACCGAGAATGGACTATACAACCTGGCTTTTGTCGCACGCGGTGTGGGAGGGGAGGAGGTTTCTGACAGTTTCTCACACAGAAGGTTGAAATAAGGGAGGGAATGTGTTGAAATGTTAGTTGGGAAAGGAAGGGGGGGTGTTTTTACATGGCTTGTGGCTCTGGGAGTGGCCGGACGAGTTTCTTACGCTCTCGCAGCAGAAGCTACCACAGCGGCTTTTCGTGGGGGCGGGTAAGATAACATGACAGCTGAGACGGCTTTTCGTGCGATATTGGAGGCGCCGAGCTCGGCTTGACACTGCCGCGTAGGGATATTCGATATACATCGATGTATTGAAAACATCGATGTTTACAATGCGATACATCGGAACAATCCGATGTTTTGAAATGCTTTCGATATACTCGATGTATCGATGTTTTTTTTTAGTTTTTAGTAGGAAAACATTGAATCGAATTTAACCAATTAATTTCATAATAACTCAAGTTTGACCACTAAAATTTTACCTAAAATCTTTTTTCCTATTTGTTTATTTAAAAAAGAAAAGTTTATTATTCAATAGTGGACTGACATTATAATGAAGTCGCGGCCGACGTGTACTAAAAAATTGTTTTGGCAGCACTGCGCACGAGTCGGTGACAATATGATCGAGAGATTTTTGGAGCTTTGCAGCGTCGTCAATAATATAGTCATTCGTCATAAAAATGCACCACCGATGCTAACTGCGTCAGAATTATGTATACTTTCTTCGGTTTTACAAATTCTGCGACCGATTGAAGCTGCAACTAAGGAAGTGTCAGGTGATAAGTACTGCACTAGCAGTAAAGTTATACCACTTATCCATTGTCTTATTTTAAAAGTTAAACCTCTTAAAGTCGAAGAGTCTCTTGCCCAATAATTGCAGTCATTGATCCTGAAAGAGATTGACAAGAAAATGGGTGTTATAGAGAGAGTAACTCCTCTCGCTATAGCCACAATCTTGGACCCGAGGTTTAAGAAAATGCATTTCACGGACTCAATTGCTTGCTCCGTGGCTGTTTCAAAAATCAAGGAACTTATGAAAAGTAGATTACAAAATGAGTCTGTGTAATCTGATTCGTCAGTGTCAGATCTGTCTGACAAAGCAGAAGAAAAATTTTCTCTGTGGGAAGATCACCACAAATTAGTCCACAAGAGCTGGAAAACGGTGAAATCTGACGATTCTATTTCAGATGGACTATCTACTTATTTACGTAGCCCAGTCGGCAGGTTAAATGTGAACCCTTTAGAAATTTGGAATGATCTAAATATTCAGCTTCCCAAACTGCATACACTTGCATACAAATACTTAACCATAGTAGGAACTTCAGTCCCATCTGAACGTTTGTTTTCTAAAGCGGCACAAATCGCCAATCAACAACGAAATAGGCTGCAAGGCAAACGTTTAAATAAACTGTTGTTTTTGCAAAGTCTCCCAAAAGAACACTGGCAATAGGACATGACAGACTTAACAAAATTATTACATGGCCTTTACTTTTTTTTTATTAAAACAATGTTTGAATTAGTGATGGTTTGCATGAAAAGTTGTGTTCAGTATACCTGGTCTGTGTCCTGTGAATTATATTTCTTAGCTATATAGTTTACTATCTGTGTTACAATTTTCCTGATAAGATATTCTAGATAGCTTATTTTTATTTGAAAAAAGCAGTGAATCTGTGACTACGTTAAAATATTAAGAAATAATTTAAAAGATGTTTTAGGAATTCGCAATTTCATATGTAACTATCCCGACCAAACAAACCTAGCACCCGATAATACAATAATTTTTTATGTAGCTATCCTAGCCTAATTAACCGTCCGAAAGGTATTTTTTTTAGTTTCAAATGTGTTATTAGGCTAGATATGTTTGCTTTAATTGTTAAAATAGACGGTATATACGGTGTAAATTAACGTAAATAAATAACAACAAGTGATAAACGTGGGATCTGTGCATTCGGCCCTTAGTGTTAGTAATAGGGACCCGTTTAAACCCGGAACACTAAAAAAGTACTCGATGCGTACAAAACATCGATGTTTTCATACGATACATCGAAAGACATCGATGTTTTTTCAAAGTGGACACCCCTACTGCCGCGTGGACAGTCTAGAGGGGTGGTATCTATTTTTAGCCGTCTTTTGTATGCCTGCCTGCTTACAGTACAGCTCTCGCCAAGATAAAAGTGAACACATAATGCCCAACAAAGTGTAACAGACTTGTTTTTCAGCCGATTTTACTCAAATTTTCGACTTTCTCTGCTCAAATTTTTCACAGTTTCTCAAAAAAACAGTCGTATAAACGGAATGGACGCATCAGAAGGGGGGGTCGCATCAGCGGGATTCTACCGTAATGGTACTTTTCGGGGATATATTCGCAGTGTAATATAGAAATGTTGTGGTTTTCACAAATGTAGTTACTTTTCCCGTTTTCATGCGAAATTAGCGATCGCGAAAAATTCCAGGCCCTACCAATGCCTTACCCGGGACTCGAACCCAGGATCCCTCGCACCGTAAGCCGGTGTGTATCCAACTACGCTACGGAGGTCGGCTTCTATAAATATGTTGCACCTGACTATGTGCCGTCGGAAGGCCACCCTAAAGCCCGACCTGCAACCGCCAGTATCCGACCCCGCTAATGGAACGCACCCCTAGCCTTTACCCACCCGAGTCAGGCGAGCACCAGAACAACAGGTACAATCAAAGACCATGCCCTAATTAACCAGCCACCTCGACCCCAAACAATTATAAATCAAACAGAATTTAATGGTAACGTCATCTTTTATTAAAAACCCCGTCCAAGGGAAGTGCGACGTAGGAGTGCCTGGGTCACTCACGTGTAAAGTTACGTTAATACATTTGTGAGTGCGGCCTTCAGCCTAAATTAATTAGAGTATTGTGTAACGTAATTATGACCTTCCCGTTTTTATGTAAAAATCGCCACTGGAGCAGTCAGCAAGTGAAGAACAGTCTCCAGTGTGACTCGTATAATTCAAACTTGTTTAATCTAATTCCTAGAGAGTATCAGTAAATTAGGTTAACTTTTATTATTTAATGTATGAATTTAGAGCCACTTTCAATCTCTTGTTAATTTAATAATTTCCGAATAACGGAACTTAAGAAACTTTGGCGCGAAAAGACGCTGAGCCCTCCCCTCGCGCCAAAACCAGACGTCAGTACCGAGAGCTACTCACGGACCGGGGCGGACGTGCGTCCCATGGGGAGTCTTCATCCTTTGTCTCCACCGAAATTCACTACTGGTAACTATAGTCATTCTTCAAATCCTCTTCGTTGTTTAAACTCCCTGTGCGTACCCGGTCCCTTTTACGGTGTAGGGCCTAACCCATCCGCTTAAACATAAACTCCCCGCACAAAGCATTATGCGGGGCAGTGCAGCATACGTCACGGGCCGACTCCCGCCACCAAGGATTTTTGGATAATCGCCGAGTTTACAAGCACCGGCAACAACAATGTAATAAATACTTGTAATAAATTTAATCGCGAGCCGCGGTCGACACAGGTGGACCCGGGTGTCGCTGTATTGCAATTTTTGGGATTGGCCGCCTCCAATCGACCTCTCCCCACAACCTCGACTGGCGTGAGGATTTAAGATTAGTGACGGCGCATCAGAGCGCCCAGTGTCAAATTTAGTGTAATTATTGTAGGGAAATTCAATGTGCATCGTGTAACTGTAAACTTCAAGTGTAACTGTTCAATTCAATCAAACGTCCACTACGCACACTCCATGTGCGACGTGTATACGACTGTGTAAAACCGAATCCGTGTATGTTATTGTGTGAACCTTCCTAATTTAGCCAGGAATCAGTGTTTTATGCTGTGCAGGGCCCGTAACGTGTCAATAGCCAGGGATCCCTTCAACCATGTCCACTGCCGACGGTCCTAGCGGGCCATGCAGTGGCATTCGCACCCAATGACCCAACTCTTGGTTAGACACAGAGCTAGCCTGGCGCTCTCCCGGACACACTTTCATTTAAAAAAACAGCCTTCCTGCTAGGAACCACGCCCGGACTCGAACACGAGAACCCGGACGACGGCAATACGAAGAAAGTTGGAAGAAGGAAAAAGATTTAACTTGCGACTACTTAGGGCAGACTAAAAGCTAAAAATAGTACATCGGCACTTGAGGCCTTAACTGCAGTAGACTACATTTCAAATTATTGATCGGTGCTCTTCTAATTCTCTTGTAAGCCAGGAGAGTCGCTGACCAGAGACGTTCGCGGTTGGCTGCCCTAAGAAAAGTGACCTCGGGGTGTGGTTGGGTCGCTAAATTAAAAGGCCAAGTCTCCCTTGAAAGAGGGTGGGGGAGGGGAGCCTTCGGTATTCATCGGCGCTCGTCGCCATAGACACTAGAAGTTGGCATCCTTGACCAGCGCGCTCTGGACGGAGAAGTGGGGAACTCAACTCGCCCGGCGAGCGGTCAGGTCGAGGGTCGATTCAACTTGAACATTGTTCTTATGGGCACGACAGTGCTGCCCTCAGGTGGACAGCCAGAATGGTAGGGAGGGTTTAGTGTCTCTTGCTTCCACTAGATGGGTCGCGGTCTGTGGATACGTCTTTTAGCAGTTCGGCGCATCTTAATTCCTCTCATCACCGGCAGGGTGTGCGGACGAGAGTGTGAGAGCGGCTGTGGGTTATGACCTCCATGGATCAGAGAGGAGTGGGGGAGGTTATGACCGGTAACTGACCCGGCCTGGGTTCTGGACGAGGGTACTGGCGAGTGCGGGGGAAATTCTGCAAGGTTCGTGAGAATCAAGGCAACGAAACACCGCGACGTGTCTGCCGCACCGAGAATTTGACCAGGCTGGTTGAACAAGCTTGCTGATTGCGAGACTTTGGGGAAGTCACCAGGGGCTGAATGTCTGCTTGCCCCCGCAAGTCTGGTCACGAAATGGCTTTGTGTAACAAGACTTAGTACATGACAGCAAGCGGGTGTTATGGAACTGGGGCGCTTCAAGCACCACTCCAAGTCGCAACGTAGCATTGGCGAAGCTGTGAACAGGTTGGTGTTTGTTGATGGGGGGGGGGGGGGGGAAGAGAGAAAAAAATATGCTGAAAAAGAATTGGCATGGCTGTACACTGGGCTGAATAAAATGGGAGGGAGCAATGAATTTGACGCCACTCCCGCTGCCTAAGTTTTTTAAGTAATTATTAATCTGAAAAGTGATCTCAGGGGAAATAACAGGGGTTCGGCCTCGTGGCTGCAGGCAGGAGCGTGTCGCGGTTCGAAACCTACCCGGGCTGTTCAGGCCACCCAGGACGCCTTATAAATAAATGGTAACCTGATTGACACGACACTGCACTTTATTAAGAACCGTCACACACACTGGTCCAAGTACTGGCCGCGTCTGTTGTCTGACCGTTTGTATGCGTAGACGATGCGCGCAACCAGGATAGATGGCAAAACGGTATGTGCGGACTTATGCTGTGGCCGTTATCGACGTGAAAGATATGACGGATGGTCGCGGAGCTACTATGCTGCAACAGCTTATGCAGAAATTGACGTTAACATGTAAAACAGTACATACAAATTAACGTTTTAAAGTTATTTGCAATCTAACCTGTTACAAAACAAAGTCCCGAAAAGTACGTGGGTCCGGTTAGATAAAAGCATAAAAGTCACAGTCACTTATTACAGCTTGAAACAGTTATTATGTGGTTAGATTAAACTCTGGACATGAAATTACGTAAAAAAAAAAAATGGAAAATCTCCCTTTTGGGATTAAATGATTATGTGACGAGTCGCACGAAATGACATGCGACTGAGTGGGGTCGGGGCAGAGCTGGAAAAAGGATTTGAAGAACTTACACTATTGCTGAGACTTGGATGTGGCGCGAAATATGAAGGCGCTGGACCCCTTTGAGCTCCCGACGGTAACAGGCGCGAGAGCACCGTGCGACCTCGCGCCTAGACACGTGAAGCGCGGGAAAACAGCTCCGACCAGTTTTGGACTTAAATGACATATTTCACAATATATGATTATTGGACATAACTTCCCTTGAATTATCTTTTAATTGTTATTAATTTCGTTTTTGATTTAAAAGAATAATTACTGCTTTAGTTTAGCGCATTGCCACACCCGGCCGGGCGCTGTAAACGACTTTGTGTTCGTCGCGGTGCACTTTAACTCACTCGGCAGACATCATGCTCAGGCGTGTTCGATGCACTTAAGAGTAAGTGTTGTTGTGACATAACGGCCTGTGAGGACCATAGGGAGCACCGGCGGTTGGCGTCAAATTTAAGTTAAAAAATTTTTTAAAAACTCTATTTTGAAATATTAAAAAAGGTGCCTTTAATGCACATGATTGGCACAAACTACTGCATTCGTGGTATTGTTTTATTGACTTCTTCCCACAAATCATAAAATGATGCTATCGACCTGATTCTGAGAACAAAGCATCACACATAAAATGTTCGAGACTGGTGGTGAATTCCAGCTAATCTGGTTACCGAGCCACATAAGAGTACAGGAAAAGTGTGCATGCAGAAAAACTTGCTAATATTGCTTCAGATGGAAATTCGACTGCATTGGACAATGTATTGGGAAGCTTGGAAGACAGGCCAGTCATACCGATTAGTTCAACCACAACAGACTGAAGTATGAAATCGTGAGGTGACCGAAAAAAGGGGATTCATTACAACTATGGTTCGTCTCCGCCTCAATCACGAACGTTTCAAGCAACATCTGCATAAAATAAACCTTTCAGTTACTCCAGCCTGTGACTCAGGATGTGACAGGCGAGATATAAATCACACAGTTTTATTGTCATCTCCTGCAGGCTGGAGTCATTATGTACAGGAAGGTTATCTATCACATGTGGTCTCATATTGTAACTTTTCTCGTTCTATCTGGTCGGCCGAAGCTGCCACATAGGCTACCTGATTATTAACTCCGCATCGGGCGTGTGACGTCATCAACACTACAGCATTTGTAACATTCTTGAAGCTTTCCTTTTCAGCTTCTGTGAAGAAATCTTTGCTCGTTATTACTGTGGAAGACGAAGTACTACTAGACTTGGTTATGGCTGCAACGGACACCTAGGCCAATATTATTTATGAAGAAGAAACTTATCTAAAACCTTTATATTTATTGCACGGGTGCAACATTCTCAAATTATTACCGTTCTTTCTATGGTAGTTGTCACTATTTATTTACTAAAAGTTTATATGTGTTACCGTACTATATTGTCTCTGGTTATAAGTACTTTCTCTTTCTGATCTTCCATTAGGTTTTGACGTTTTAATTATATGACAATAATGTTTTACAATCCTATTTACTGTTTGAATTGTGCGGCATGTGTTGGCTGTCCATAAAAATTACCTGCTGGCTATTTTAATATTTTTGGTTAGGTTTACCATTGATTTATATTATTCTTTATTATAATATGGCTTTTTTAAAACATTTGTTAGTGTCTACTTCAAACGCTAACATACATGTTTTACGAAAGTCTCTGTGTTCACTTGCATTTGTACCGAAACACAACCCTTCTCAGGACGTGGATGTGGAAACATTGACGGGTTTTTTGCGATCTCATAGCAGAATACTTGTGTTGACGGGAGCTGGCGTGTCAACGGAGAGCGGTATTCCCGATTATCGGTCTGAGGAAGTGGGTCTGTATGCTCGGAGTTCGACACGGCCGGTCAAATTTCAAGATTTTATGAAAAGTCCTTCGTTGCGCAAACGTTATTGGGCTCGTAATTATTTTGGCTGGCCACGGTTCTCTTCTTTTTCTCCCAACGAAACACACTATTCATTATCAAAGCTAGAAGAACTTAATAAACTACAGTGTATTGTTACTCAAAATGTTGATAGGTTACACCATAAAGCTGGTAGTAAGAACGTGATTGAGCTACATGGTTCAACATTCAAGGTCATGTGTATGGGTTGCGATACTAGAATTGACAGACATGTATTTCAAGAAAAACTTGCAGAGCTAAATTCTAACATGGTACTGTCAGCAACTGCCATTAGACCTGATGGAGATGTTGATTTGCCACAGGTTTGTTACTAGTGCTGCTGATCTTTTTAATATATTTTTAATTTCTTTTAATTATCTCTTGATGGTTTTGTAAAACTTTGTTCTTAGAAATGTGTTTTAACAGATTTGGTGGTACAAAAAGTATTTGTAAGAGGAAAGGGGCTACTTTGATCCAAACTAGGCCTTGCACAAAGTAGCCCCGAAAAACAAGTTTTTATGGTATGGTTATGAAAACTAAAATTTACTGTCAGGGGAAAAAAAAAAATGAAATGGATTGTCACATTTGTTATAAAAAAAGAGCACCACAGGCCCCTGATAGACCACAGCGATGCATAGCAGGACAGCTGCATCGGTAAATATGTACTTTAGCGGTATTTGCGGAAAAAAAATATGTTAAAAATCCGAAAATACTTTTATTATATGCTCTTTAACTTCCTCTTTTCGTTAAACCCGGCGGAGATAAGAAATTCCAAATTTGACTGCCGCCATTTTTTTATTTTGCTGTGTGTTCGTGAATGCCTAATTAATTAAAATGGTCAATTAGGTCAGGTTAGTTACATTATAAATACTTTCAAACTAAGCGGACATTAAAAATAATGTGAATTAATTTTAATGGTTGTTTAGTTTTAAAGTATTTATAATGTAACTGACCTTACCAAACAAACTGGGACAAAGGATGAACAGTAGGAACTCGCGTAATTTTTTTTTTTTACTTATTACTTGCGCAACAATATCCAAATAACAAATAAAACATTAAAATTTTAAACGTTAAAAACTCAAGTTAGAGGCGGGTACAATTCCTTTGCCATTAGTATAAAATGATGTAGTCGTTCACCTACGTCACGAAAAGAAAAAAAATTCATACTCGTAAACAAAAAACATGCTGCATGAATGCACAGGTATTGTGATGAAAATTAAAAAAATCGGTATCTCCTAAAGTATTTGAAATTTCTTATCTCTGCCAGGTCTAATGAAAAGAGGAAGTTAAAGAGCATAGAATAAAAGTATTTTCGGAATTTTTAAATTTTTTTAAACAAATATCGCTCAACTATGAAAATTAAAAAATTTGATATCTCCTACTAAAGTATTTGGAATTTCTTATCCCCGCCGGGTTTAATGAAAAGAGGAAGTAAAAGAGCATATAATAAAAGTATTTTCGGATTTTTAACATTTTTTTTCCCCCGCAAATACAGCTAAACTACATATTTACCGCTGCATCTTCAATTCTGTTAGGATGCTTGTAGCTATTCAGGTCATCAAAAATGACCACCAACATTTAATATGCACTTTTATGGATCCTTAAGGTTAGCCTTGGGCTAACTGCAACGTGCCATAATTTTTAGAAATAATGGAAATGGCCTGTTAACCAGCAGTGGCCCATGTATCAGAGTAAATATATACCAAATATTTTTGCAAATATGCATCACCATTCTCACTTATTTCATTTGTGTCTGAACACACATTTTATAGAAGCAGAAAATCTTTCAAGCAATGTTGAGATAAAAACATATTTATGGCTGTTTTTGACAACTTTTATTTGCGAGTTCCTATAGACTTGTCGAGTAAATTCTGTCTCAGTAGTTAATTTGTGATATTAGCACACTGTAAAAACTTGTGCTGTATGTATAAATGTTAGTTCATAAATTATTGAAGGTTACTTATTGTAAAATAGCATAAATATTACTCAAGGTATGAAACTAGTACATCATAACAGTAAAATTGTAAGTTGTAGGTTAAACATGTGCGTTACAGGCACGAGTATATTCAGAGCCAGTAACTCAATCAGAAACAGTAAATAATAATAAATGGGTGGCTCTTAACACCAACCACAGATTTGAATTTGGCCCCCACGCAAAAAAAAATTCACACCCCATATTAAGGCTAATGTCTCCTTGAGAAGGTATTCGGAAACTGTGAATGGCAAAGTACTTGCCTACAAACACCCCAGAAATAAAATTTATAATGATGGACTTACTTTGAGGAGAAACTGGGTTTGTATCTCGTTTCATCCTGATTTCAGATGCATTTGGTTTAGTTGTGCATTGCAGTAACATTAAGCTGACATGCAAGTCTTAAAATATAAAAATGTTTAAAATTTACTAGTGACATGGTGTGCAGAGCTTCTAGAAGAAACCTCGCGATTTGAACTTAAGATATTAAGTGGAGTCTGCTTATGAAAAGCATTCAAGAATACAAAAAGGGTGGACAAGTGGTTCTGTTTCCTTATTTAATTTTTAAACTGTATTTTTAGAAAAGTGAAAATGGTTAAAACCTGTGATTTCAAACTAATATTTTAGGCATGAAAATCCCAACACCCATGGGACTTACATTACCTTAAGTATGAGGGAGTACTAAATAGTTGATGTTATATATTTAAATATACAACTAGTTAGTTTCTCTTTTTTTTTTTTTTTTTTTTAACTTTTAGGCTAATCAACATGGGTATTAAGTGTTTTTAATTACGTGTGATTACACTTTTATATTCATTTCTTCACCATATAATGTTATGGTTACTGTTGAAATCTCATAGTTGGCCTGTGCATGTCGAGACGACAGCACACCAGTCCACAGCCTTGCTCTTAGAGGAGATAACATGTTCCCTTTGTGCCGTCTCACTATCACAAGTGCGTCCCTGGCTAGACAGGTCCCTTTACACCCAGTCCGGAACCAGGAAGCAACTTTTCCACAAGTGAAAAAATTCCTGACCCGGACAGGAATCAAGCCCAGCCTAAAACTCTTAAACCACTTAGCCAACTGTCAAACTCAAACACTTTTACGAAAGAAAATTATTTTGTTTTTGATTTGGTTAGCTGAGAGTACAGAGAGTAGCATTCTGTTACAGTTGAGTTTGCTTTCCTTACAGTTCTTCTTTCTTGTTCAACATTCATCTTCAATTTACAATTTGTTCTTGGAAATAATGCTTTTAATTTGTGAGTTACTGTACATAAACTTTAAACAAATACAATAATACAGAATTTATCATCAGTCAGACAATGATAACACTGATGGGAAGCCAGTTTTTGCACAAATATCTTAAAGACTGGTACATATTTGGTAATTAATCTCTAGATGGTTCATAAGAGAATAGATGTATGAGATGTATGTTGCTAGTAATGTTACCTTCTGTATACGGATTAATACAAACATTTTTTAGTTTAAATGATTGTCCTATCAATGGATGGCGTCAAAAATTTTTTGCCACGTGGCATTGTGATCACACTAATGAAAACGTGGCTTTGTGACCAATCTTGGGCTTTGGCAGTTATGCCTTAAAATTAATGTTTATAAAACAATTCACTTATAATTTATACTTCAAAAGTGTCCCAAAATTTAGTTTTAAGCTTTAAAATTATTGCAAGTGCCCAAGAAATGACTTAGTCAAAAAATATGTTATCACACAGTTTTAACTGTCTTCAATTAAGATTTATATAATTGTCTGTATACAGTCAAGCCATCACAAACATCAGCTACGATAATCTGGGCCATTCAGGGGACCAAACTGGTATCTTACGCCAGCCGGCAAGACATTTGGCTATTGTAACAACAACTAGTATGTATTTTATGTTGACACTGTGTATTGTTTCAGAATCAGGTGGATACGTTTTGCGTTCCAAGCTGTGACACATGCGGAGGTGTCCTGAAACCGGACATAGTTTTCTTTGGTGAAAGTGTGCCGATGGCTCGTGTACAGTTGGTTAAGAAGAATGTAGAAATGTGCGACTCTGTGCTTGTTCTTGGTTCATCGCTGTCGGTTTTCTCTGGCTACAGGATAGTGTTGCAAGCTAAACAATTGAACAAAGCAGTTGTGATTGTGAACATCGGAGACACCAGAGGAGACCAGCATTGCAAGTTCAAGCTGAATGTGAGGTGTGGAGATGTGTTTCCCAAGTGTGTGGAATGAACAGTCAGATTTATGATACTGCTGATGAAATGAGAAACAAAATAAGTTTCATTCTGTGATTCATTTTCAGCAACCTGTGAATATGCAACATACAGTACATAATGCATGAAAGTACAAGTACATGAGACTACATAGTACCTATAGCTACTTTATAAATTTTATTTTTTAACTTAAAAAAATAATAAAATACATATTTTTCAGTTAATTTTTAAAGAACAAGTATACATAAATTAAATTACCACAGTAGCGGGAATAAAAGAGAAATACTTTCAAATCGTTTTTGGCAATCATAATGAAACAAGAATTCCTGTAAATAAATGAATATTTTAGTGCCTAATAAACATTTATGCAAGTACCTTTATAAATGTGAGTTACTATTATTTAGGATTAGGAAGTGGAAGTGGGGGAGGGGGAGAGATAGATGACCTTGAAAGTTCGGCTACCTCAGTCTAATATAAAACATCATTCGTTATAAGACAATATCAATTTAAGACATTACAATATACTGTAACTTTGCTTGTAACATATTAAATATAAGCAACTCACATTAACTACAAATAAGTAAAAATTTCACTATGGCCATGCTCCTGCATAAAATATTTTATTTGTTCGTTTCAAATAATAGAAAATTTTATTTTAAAATTATTTTACTGAATACTGAGTAGAAATTATTGCGAATAAAATAAATTACAGTACATACTAATTTCTTCATATCCTAAAGAACAAGGTTTTTTTTTTAAATTGTGAACAATTTTCACTAAAGAGGCACAACTTCATAAAGAATTTAATTTTAATTTCTGTTAAATCTTGATGAAATTTCTCTATAATTTTATTTTCTTCAGTAACAGCAGTATTGGCAAAACCTTAATAGGTTGTGAATTTTTCACAAAACACTAAACATACTTGCCGTATTAGCTGCTTTCCTGTTACAGTATTTTTTCCACGCACTTATCATTAGGGACCCCAGAAAATGGTAAATAAAACTGGCTCATTTCGGTGTTAAAAAATGACAAAAGCGGTGCAAAAAATCTGTGTCAAAATAAGCAAGCGGTGCAAAAAATCAGTGTAAAAATAAGCAAGCTGTGCTAAAAATCGGTGTAAAAATTTGGTGAGATACATTAAATTAAAATTGAAATTGGCAAACTAGGATTGTTTTGCTTCAAATTTTTTTAAATTTTAATATTAAACATAAAATGCACTCAGTTGGCAAACACTAAAAAGTTTTTAGTGTTTCTAGTTTTCTTCTTGGTCTTGTCTCCTTTACAGCAACCCTGTGTTCCCCTAGCCTGTTCTATTCCATCTGTTTCTAACCAAATGTTGGTTTTTTTTAAAAATTGTGTTGTAATATTACTATGTTTGGAAATTAAAATAATGTATGGTCTGTTGGCCATCTGCTTTTTCCAAAGGTATGTTTGCCCCCACCATCATTTCAACAAAGTTTTTAATAAATTGTTTGTTTACAACTATGTTTTTAGAAGTTTGCAAAGCAGCTCCTATAGACGTCTGTTTTGCAGTACCGATAGTCGACGTTGATTCCGCACATAATTTTTTTTTATGAGTTGTGTTAGAAACGTGTTTTAGGCATGTGTCTCGACGCATCCAGTCCACACACACGTTGCAAAACTTACACATTATTATCTTATCCTTAACATCAAATATATAAAATCCTTCCTGCTTCATCTCTCGTTCTCGATCGAAAACCGTAACTATTTTCGGCATCTTAACACAAAAATAAGCACTACTAACTAGATGCTTGGAAATTAATACCGAGTAACCGAGACGTCATAAAAAAAAAACCACTATTGCAAGCTGCACCGTAAAAACATTTATGCCGTAGTGGCACGCACACGAAAAAATATTGTGTTCGGCCAGAATGAAACTACAGTAGAACCCGGATTATCCGCGACTCGATCATCCGATTCGCGGATTAACTGTGATTTATGTCCATCAAGTCCAATTTTTTAGTTACATATAACCAATGATTCAATATGTATGTAAATGTTAAAATACTTTGCAAAATGTATGTTGGGCAAAGTACTTTGACTCAGTCATGTTTATTTACACAGAAAGTTTAAAAAATACTAGTACATACATATGTATGTACATACTATTTTTGTGTTGCATGTTACGTGAATACAGTGAAACCTCGTTTATTCGTTCCCGCATTGTAGAATTTCCCGGTTTTATTGTTCATTGTCCGTGGTCCCGAAAAAATCCCGCAAGAACAATGTTAAAAAAATCCAGTTTCCATCGTTTACGAATATTTTTTAACCCGGTTTAACAGGTTGAACTTTACAGGCTTTTTACCGATTTCTCATTCAAATTCCCGAGAAATATTCCAGTTTACGCGTGTCTACACGACATGCAATACCAATATTTACATATGGCGACCATTACTAAAAGAAAACGAATAAAGTGAGCATGACGCTGTTGCTAACAAGTTCACCAACTTCGATAAAACAACAGACGAAAGCTAACGCTCGCACGATAGTTCTTGCTTTGTGCGATAATCGACATAACAATACAACCGTGGTCGATATACTGTACATACCAGCCCAACGTAAACACGTTTCTATTTAGCGACAGTGAAATCCTGCCAGAAACATAGACGAAATTAAATTGTTCATCCTAGCGTTTCCGTGGCCGGCCGTATATGCGCGAGATTTTCTTTGTTTACGGTAAATTAGCTTTACGCATTTAACTCTAATGCACGTGTGAAATTTGTAAAGGTTCATTGATATGTATCGGCCTACAAAAGAGGTTAAAACCATTAAAGAGCGTTTAGAAATTATAAATGCTGTTGAAAACTCATCTTATAATTTCTCTTGATACTACGACGCTGTTCCAACTATATGCCAGCGCCCCCGGCTGACGTGATATGGCCACTCACGTAAGGCTGTTCCAAACACAGTTCGCCCAATCATCTGCTTGCTTTTGTATTTATCCGGGGTCGCTGTTCCAAGCTGACGTCAGTGCCCCGAGCGGTGTGCGTACGCTTTAAAACTTCGCCTGTTTGTCTTATATATCCAAACATTATGCCAGAAAGGAAAATAAACGCCGTAGTTTTGCGTATTTTTACAGTATATTTTTGGGTTTAACATTATAACGTGAGCGTGTGTAAGCTTTTGTTTGCTTTAGTGCATTTATGATTAATGTTTGGCGGCAATGTTGCGGTGTTTGTTTACCATTGACGAGACAAGTCTTTTAACCAGTATTTAAATTTCGCGTAAAAACACTGCGATTTCGCGTTTTAATACAAAATTTCGTGTAAAAACGCTGTGTTATGGCGATTTCGCGTAAAAACTGTATTTAACGGTGATTTCACATTTATCGTCGTTTAATCGCGATCGCGAAAAGAACAGGCTCCTATTGATAGTGTATATAGTGTGCTGCTGGTGTCAATTTATGGAAATACCTAACTGATTCACTGAAAGTTTTTGCAATAGTACATACATTGTGCATTTGATAACTTTAGAGTGTGTTCCCACATTGTAGGATTTCCTGGATTATCCGTTTTTTACTCATGGTCCATTGGAAAATGGATAATCAGGGTTTCACTGTATTGTAACATTGATCTGCATTCCGACGGATTATACCGTAGTGTTGTGTGGAAGTGTTGAGCATAACATTTCATCATGTCATCAAATGAACAGAAAAGAAAGCAAGTGGTACTGTCAATCGACAGCAAAACAAAAATTATAGAAAGATTTCAGAGTGGAGAAACGATTGCAAAACTTGCGATTGAGTTTAATGTCGGTAACACCACAGTGCGCGACGTCATAAACAGGGTGGCCACTATATTTGTGATAAAAAATTCCAGGTTTTTTCCAGGTTTTTCCAGGTATTTTCAAGATTTTCCAGGTTTTGCAATATTTATACAAAATGACATGTTTTTATTTATGTAATACATGATACAAAGCACACATTTTAAAACACGGAACTGTATAGTACTAAATATAAAACAAAAATGCACAAAATGTGATACATACCCAACTAAAAAAACAGGTGGCAGTTTACTAAATATATATTTGCCACATAACTTTAACCTTTTTTGTGTTTAAAAATTTCTTAGTCTATGAGAGCGGTCTGTTTTAAGGCATCACTCATTATTTTGACTTTTTTTGCCCTAAGTTCCCTGAGGTTCTTTTTTTTTTTTTTTTTTTTTTTTTTTAACCAAATATATTTGGTATATTTTGTGCGTATTAAACAGGGCACAACACTGGCCGGCTGGTGGTTGTTTTCATTCAAAACGTGCTAAAGAACTTGCATGGATCAGGCTGAAAACATCAGGCTATACGTGTAAGTTATAAGGAATCTTATTAGTGTCATGAATTGAGAAATGTTTTTCGAGTAGATACACACATCGACCTACCGGATGCTCGCCCGCGTCTTGTTTTAACTGTCGCAGCGATGTTTATTTTGACAGCTCAAGCAATTATCTTTTCCCGTGAGTTGATAGAAAAAGGTCGCTTCACACAGCATAAAAAAAGGAGCTACGCCACTTATTCCCCACGCAGGAAACACACTGGCTGCTATCTGTCATCCCCCGCATTTCCCCCTTCCTTTCTTCTAACATTCCACGTCCCGCCTCTCGCGCGAGCAATAACGAAGCGATGTAGCAGTTGCACCACGCATTGGGTCGTGTTTATGCTTTGCTGGTGACCGCAGGAGGTCCAACATGCTTTTATTCTGTATATATGATCTTTCATTGCGTTTTTTTTTAATTTTTTTTTTCTGTTTTTCACATTTTGGTCAAAATTTCCAATTTTTTTACAGTTCCCGAGAATGTACTCGTAAAATCACTGCTTCGTTAAATCCGGTGTTCGTGAAATCGGGGTTCTGGTGTACATAATAATTATATGTTTAGTATTATTATTTTACAAATTTTAAGTGAACATAGCATTACCGACGTTAAAGGTTAGTTAATGCGGAAGGTTTATCGGCCGGCCTCAACACGCTGCAAATATTCATAAAAAAACGTGCAGTGTCGTTAGTTACTGGACATATTTGACAGTTTATTGATAAGCGATGGATTACAAGACGTCGTAGTTTATAACACCGCTAAACCGTTGGAAGCTACTAGTATAAATTAAAGTACTAATAAAACTTTGTTACAGGAAGCGTGGGCTTCATCCTGAGCAGGTTGAGTGGAAACAAAATTCTGTAACTTGCAGGTTTCTTGATTGGTTATTTATAACTCTATTGTAATTCTTAGATTTGGCATGGCTTGTAAATGCTCCCCTACCCATCGTATCGATCTTGAAACTTTTATTGCATATCTTGCATCTCGCACAAGTTCTGTCTTTCGCATCCTCAGTAGCCCATGGAACCTCAAGACTCATAACGACAGGAATACCTAGTAGACATTGCCGCAATAGCTTCCTAAAAAACTGCACAGCCTAAGACTAAAACCGCTCGAAGACTTGTACTGAACAGAACAAATTAGAACAACACCCCGTGTTGCACGCCGTAGTGCGGTTCATATTCCCCCTCCCCCTCCGCCTCTTAGTGACGTATTGCGTCTATGAGGAAAGAAGAAACATGACACGCCTGGGAACACTACAGTCGCTGCCAACATGACACTGTACAGATTTGCCGCGTGATTATCAGACGCCGCGATGTACGTCTTATATAAGTTGTGTGCATTTACACCGCAGCATTTGCCCAGGAAAGAAATAAAATTCCAGACAGTTTCCCGGTTTTACCCGGGCCCTTTCAAATTCCCGACATATTCCCGGTTTTTCCCGTTTTGGTGGCCACCCTGCATAAAAAATCGTGAAAAAAATCCTTCATTTTGCTTCACAGGCTGACACTGAAGTGTGTGTGTTACAACTAGTGCTTGGCACGCAAGATAAATTCAGTCATCACTTGCTGATGCGGCGCAGTGATACGACGGTGTTTGTTTATATCAAAACTCAGCTAAGAGTGAACAGAGAATAGATATAACGACCCCTCATGGTTACCGAGATTAGGGTCGTTATAAGATTTCTGACCCATCTGCAACCCTCTCAAATTAGGCCGTTTTTGCACTAGGTCCACGTTCAGCAAGCTAAAAATAAATTAAAATCTAAAATTTAAAATTCATATAAATAAAGGGGGATAAAAACACAGTGAATTATGTATACAAGACAGCAGAGACACCATTTCAAAACCATGAAATCAAGTCTTAATGCACTGGTATGAAAAATCTCATTCCAAAAGAATTTTAAAGGCAGTCGTTCTGTAAAACAATAACCAGCCCGATTGTGTTACTGACAACAGAGCAATGAGCGAAGTGTGTCAGCGTCGCTTACGAGCGATGAAAAGAATGCGTGACCTTGGCAGCTATCAGCTGTCTTGGGCCCTCGGATTGGCCGCGCGGTTAGCCACACACCTCGGTGCAAAAACGACTCGCGTGCCCACATCTCCGCACACGAAAGATTTAAAAACCACTGCTGGCCAGCACTAAGCAGCCCGCTTCTATGTCAACAACGCACACGCACACAAAGCATGTGTATATTTATATGTAATTTCCGAATATTCACAGATGGCTCTCTGTGGGCTAATGACTTTTGAGGCAAGCATGACTAGTTTAACCGCGATTTTCAATTATCAGACTCACTCGTCCCCTTCATTAACACGGATAATCGGGGTTCTACTGTATTATGTAAACGTAAATATTGTGTTCGCTTCTGTGCGCTAGATTTTTTGAGAACTAATACCAACTACACGAAAATTGTGTTCGTAACGCTGCTACATAGCGGCAACGTAAATATACACGTTTGCCGTCATGTTGAAACTACAATCGATTTCGTTACGCGATATCAATACAATCGATAGTAAGATTATTTACAGTATCCGACCAATGTAAACATTCTTGGTAACGGAAATTACGTGGATTTCGCGCAAAGTTTCGTGTTTTGTGAAAAAAGTACCAGATTTCGTGAAAACAGTGAAATAGTGCCCAATTTCGCGGTATTTCGTGTATTTCGCGGTTCACCATTTTCTGGGGTCCCTACTTATCATTATCAGAATGAATAAACTATAGATGAAAATCACAACTCAAGAATTATAAATTTTTTAATTAAAAATTTGGCTAAAAAGGATTTTTTTAATCACTAAGGTGATGGCCAACCTTGATTTATAAAGTAACCAAAAACACAAAAGCTTTGTTTCCCCCCTTCCCTAAAGTTTATCGGCATGCACCACGTACAAGATCAAGACAATACAGTAAGTTACCATCAGTTGCTACAATATTTAAGAAAAAAAATTTCAACTTTTTTAAAATTTTATTTATAAATTTGCTGTTTCCATCAATTAGTCACACACACACTAATTTTTTAATGTTCATTTACTTTTGAAATCAGTCCCACTTATTTTGAAACTAGATATTGCCAATAATATATACTGCATGTTTATAATATAATAATTTTAAATACACAATGCATAACTATTCAGAACAAAAATAAATTGGCAAGTATTTGTGTATTTGGAAAATGTACTGTCATAATATAAATCTGAGTTCCTATTAACAGTTGCAAAATAAAAAACACTGAAGTAATTTTTTCCCACTAATTTAGTTCATACAGTTTGGTACAAATTTCCTGCTACATTACTATTGATTTTAGTGCATTTCGGAACTTTATGGTGTATTAACTTGCATTTAGGTGAATTGAAACACTTTTCGGTGTTAGTTTTTTCTTTTATCATAATTCACCATATAATCTTGTCCCTAGTGATAAGTCAACTTGTACTAATAAACAATAAAAAAAACCTTAGATTATATGCTCAAAAGTTGACTAAATTTAACAAGCTAAAATTTTATTAAATGAGAAATATGTGTCAGAGATGGCCCAACAGCCAAAATAGATGGGCACAGAATATTTATTTTATGAACTTATTCCTGCGAGGGCTTATTTGATTGTGCAGTTTGGCTATATTAGTTTTAAGTGATGGTGTTTACATACAAACATTATGTGGGTAAGTAGATTCTGCGAGACTTTCATCGTACTACAGTTTCACCATATACCACAGGTTGCAGCTACACTCCAATGCAGAGGTCCCAATAAAATAAGGCAATGCCACTAATTAAAATGAATGTGTTTTAAATGTTTATTTTTCCTATACAAAATTATTGAAAAAATTGTTGACTGTATAGAGACTGAAGGAAGCAAGGCAGTCAGCGGGAGCTGCTCGAACTGGACCTGCTGTAGCGACGTCTGCGCGCGGGACTGCGCGAGCGCGACCTGGTCCTCGGCCGTCGCCGAGGGGGCGGGGTCCTGCGGCGGGGCGGCGGCGGCGTGCGTCGCCGATACCTGCCCCACAGGAGTAACCACTCGTACAACCCCTGAACTCGAAACACATCACTTATATGCTGGCTGTCACACGGTTCCATTTAAAACACTCTTGTTACAAACGTACCATCTTTGTTCCCACACGTTTTTGGAAACCACTTGCAATCAGGCGATGTAATTGGAAATACAGGGTGAGTCTTTTTTTTAAAGAGATCCCGTGGAACATGAGTGAAATGAATGAGCGATTGAGTAAATACAATACGACAGTATGTACCGATTCAATGATTCGTTCTTTTCACACAAGTTCCATGGGGCCTCTTTCACAACTTGCCAATTTCTATGCCAGGTGTTGTAATTACTCATCTTGTCATCTACATACTAACATCAAATAAAAAGACATGTTGACAGAAATATACATTTTACTGTCCTCGCCACACAAGTTTCATTTAGGTTACAACAATGTGTACATAATTTATATTTCCAAGACATTTTCAACTATTCAAAGCTCAGTACCCACTGCAATTGTTCTGTACGTGTAATGAGTGATGGCCGTGATGTGCACCTTACAAAGCATGGTGAAGTTAACTGTTGCATAAGTGGCTTGTCACTGCACCACAGTGGTTACAGACACGTGTAGAAAGATGGAGTAAGGTGATGCAGTGATAAGACACTGCACTCCCTCTTCAGAGAACCCGGGTTGAAATCCCAGTCTGGCCATCCTAAAATGCTGGATTGAATTCCAACTGCAGGCGATGGCCAACTGCTCCCCCAATATCCCTCCCCTATGTTGTATTACTGTCTTTAATGACCTAGTACTCAACTACATGTTAAGGAAAAAAATTGTCAAATTAAAAAACAAAATTACCTCAGTGAAAGCAGTATCCTCAGGCTGTTACTTATATATGTGTATATTGTCTATTTGTCATCCAGTTCTGAGCTATATCTAGCTCATCGGGAAGTTAGTTTAAAACTAACTGCAAAATTTGTACCGAGCGTAAAGACAGACACAAAAGTGAGTTAATAAAGATGTAAAAACTACATGCACTACCCATAAACAGCGTTTCTTATGCCACTTAGTCCGGGGCTCCCTGAACCTTGGCACAGGCATGACAGATGAGAGGATTACACTTAGAAGAGGGAGAGGGGTTCCTTCCAGTTTCTCCTGCTTCTCTAAACTGCGGCTGCTGGTAGTCACCTCCTCTCTCTTCTCTCACTCCCTCGGGCAACCACTAAATATGTCACATTTTCAACTACAGCCAAAATGACTCAATTTTGTTTTAAAACTGGGGTCTGGTGTATTTAAATAATTTTCAAGTGCTATGCATGTAAACTGTGATTTCCACTCCATAAAGTCTTTTTCTTTAATTCATAACCACAAAGTTTAGGGTTGCATTATTTTTGGGTAAATAAAGTAAAATTGAAGTTGTTATTTCGTTCCAACTTTGAGCACATTATGAAACATGTTCAGAGCTGGTGTTCCATGTCTGGCTACAAACTACACGTACCTGGGGGGAGAGCGACCCCAGCGAGGCAACGGGCGGCGTACGGGTGGGGGACTCCTCCGCACCGGTGGGGGCCGAGGCTTGGGAATCAGCACTGGGGCAGCTGTGATCTCTTGGCCGTCAATCTGGCCTGCAGACACACAACACCTTAACCCCCATGCACGTTGCTCTGGCCACAAAATACATAAAACATTAAAACACTCTAAATCAATTTGAGAAGGAAAAGAGAACATTTGTAAGACATGAGTGTACTGCTTTCTTGCTGCATTGCATTTTTATTTCAAGCATTTCAATTATTTTGATATTTGATTTTTCGAATATCAAAACAAATATTTTATTATTCATATTTGATTCAATTTTGAATACTAACACTTCGAAAAACGAATATTCAGTCGTTTACGATTACAGGTGTGCAGAATCTCGAAAGCCTGCAAAAATTTCAGGATCACATAAGATGTTCTAATCAGGCGGGGACAAAATTTCCACAGGATTTACGTAATGTTTTAGCGTTATTTATGTGAAGTTTTTTGCTACATCTACCCACATATATTTTGAGAAGACTAACATATAAAATTATCTTCAGAAATATGGAATCTAATTGTATAGGGGAAAAAAACACTAATTGTAAAAGTAAAAAAAAGCACACAGCTAAATGTTTTTAATCAGTATTAATAACATATGAAAAATTTTAACTCACTTGATGACATCAACAAATTATACTTATGGTTACTTTTTTTGCCAACTGTAGTTAAGCACCTTACAAATGTCAAGAATAAGCAACACATGTGAAGAACATGAAATTTGAGTTTGTATATTTTGTTTATTTCCTAATCCAAATAAGCTTATTTAATTTTATATAAAACTATTCAGTTTATTATTACAGTAAAACCTCCATTAACGAATATTCTATTTAACGAAAAACCCCATACAACGAAATAAAATTTTGGTCCCGCCGAACCGCCATAAGATCAATGCTGTTTTAACCTCTAAATACCGAATTTTATTTGTTCCGAAATAGTGAAATTCCCTTTACAACGAACTGCCGCTATTGAAAAAACACGCAAAAATAAACATCTCCTACAAGACATCCACTAATTTTTTTGCATTCACTGCTTAAAAATACGTGCGTATAACCTTAAAATAATAAGCAACATCGCGGAAGGCAATAAATAAACAAAGCATCATGGATAACACACGTCGTGTATACATGCCACACTTTGTTCAAAATGGCGGGTACATTTAGCGCTAGTGGCGGAAACCTCTCGTACCATCGCTCTGGCAAGACGAACAACTAGTGTATTTTGCGTTTCTATGGTTAAAGATGCACACACGCAAATATTTTTAACTATGGTGTAGTACAATTTCCGTTTTTTCAGTTTACACTGTTGTTTATTTATTTCCACACGTAGTTACGGAAAACAACACGTTACTACTGTAAAATGAATTCTAATCCTAAAAAGCGGCGACAGATTAACGTTAAAATAAAATTAGAAATTTTAAATGCAGTTGATGAAAGTGGAAAAAAAAGTGATATAGCTAAACGTTTCGACATCCCGGCGTCTACACTTTCGACCATATTATCCAACCGGGAACAGATAGAAAACAACGCTTCTCTGGTAGGGACAAATCGAAAACGTGTGAAAGTATGTAAAAATGATGATTTGGAAAAGATACTTTTTGACTTGTTAATGGAGGCTAGGGCATCAAACATCAACAAAGGCATGCCAGGAAGCACTGGGGATGGGAATTGATAATTTCTAAGCAATGGTTGGCCATTAAACAAGTGTATTCTATGTACTTTTTCATGTTTAATTCCTCATATCGTATTAAACAGTCAGAAAGACAGTTCTAGCCATTTATGTGAAGCTTTATGGTGACTAGAAATTTATCGTGCGAAACCTCCATTTAACAAACCCCTTTACAACAAACACTACAAATTTTGGTCCCTTGAGATTTGTTAAATAGAGGTTTCACTGTACATATTTTAGAGCACAAAAATGCTGAGTTAAATCATTAAACAGAAACATATCAAATTACTGCCATAGCATTAGGAATAATACCTCTAGAAACGAACCACTTTTAACATAAATCAAATCATAAGTATAGAACTGCATTAATTACAAAATTATCTACTAGTCTTAACAGAGTTGAATGTGGGGCATTTCAAACTTTATAAAATATCACTACTGATTTTGTTCTGAACCATTACAAATTAATTTATTTACCGAAACACTGCAAATTACTACACGTTTACAGTTAATTTTATATTCGAAGTGAATTAGAAAACCACTGAACTGCCTCTAACACAAAATATTTAGGTGCAATTTTGTAACATAGTACATGGATTAAGAAAAAAAATATATACCGTATTTACTCGTGTATAGCGCGCCCTCGTGTATAGCGCGCACCACAATTTTGGAACAAATTCCAAAGAAAAAATATTTTTTTTCCCCATAAATAAATTTTAATAAAATTTTGTGGTACCTGTTAAGTAATTACTTATGAAACAATGATTATTTACAATGATGTGTGGTGATGTGTCAGGAAAATACTTAAATTAAATACTCTTCCACCTGAAAAAGCGAAACTTTTGTGGCATACTGTACCATCTGAAACGACAAGGGCAAGCTAACTCTGCTGTGTAGACGAAAGATAATGAAGCGCTGTATCGTCACAACTGGTACGATGAGTGAGAAGGGAGGGAGGGAGGCAGGCAGGAACAGGACTATAACCATCAAGTAACTTGACAGTTGACAGGACTAAACACCACCTCTCCCGTCACCGTTGCTAAGCTGGCGCCGACGACTAGATGACTCACCTCGCGCGCGCACGCGTGTGTGTGTGTGTGTGTGTGTATGTTTGTGAAAGAGAGGCCTTGTTGCTTGTGTGTATGCGTGGGGGCTGGCCAGAAAAAAAACACACCCGGCAGTTAACGACTACCACTCCTCCTTCCCACCCACCCCTTTTTTTTTTTTTCCGTGTATAGCGCGCATCCTTGATTTTTTTCCTTTACTTGAGGGAAAAAAGGGCGCGCTATACACGAGTATATACGGTATATGTGTGTGTGTTTGCCTGCTCATATATGATACACAACTGTCTCGAATGTGACAAAGTCAGCCAGACTGTGTCTCATATGTGAATGATGCAAGACGATCAGTTAAAAGACACTGATCTTATGAATTTTACCCATCAAAACATTATCATGTATGCCATTTGATGGAAAAAGCTGTAAAATGAATGAAGCTCTACCTCCATCCATGTGCTTCATGGCATTCTCTGCCTCATTTGGATTGCTGTATTCGATGTAGGCAAAGCCACGCCCCATCTCGGGGTGAAATCTGTCGGTGGAAAACTCTACAGCTTTCACCATGCCATATGCAGAGAAAATCTCGTACACATGATCACGAGTCACGTTGCGAGTGAGACGGCCCACATGAATTTTGACTGGCCGTGGCGTAGGAGAGCGTTCTTTACGCTTGCGTCGTGGAGATGGGGACCTGTTAACAAGAGACAAATCATTGTTGTTTTCAGCTCTATCCCAGGATTGGGACATTTCTACATACATGGAGAAAGTGTAAAACATTCTATGGAGTATTACATACAGCTATTGGTTATAATAAATACTATACACGTAAACATGAATGTATGAAGTAGGGGTGGACGGGATCCCGAAATTCGGGAAAAAAAACCATTCCAGAACTTCAGGAAAATAATTTTTCTCTTTGGGATAATACCTCGGGAAAACAAATTATTTTAAATAGTTAAAACCTTCGTCGTACTAATTTTTATATTATATTATTGCTCGCGCGAGAGGCGAGACGTGGAATGTTAGAAGAAAGATAAATGCGGGGGAGACAGACGGCAGCCAGTGTGTTTCCTGTGTGGAGAATAAGTGGCGTAGCTTTTTTTTTATGCTGGGTGAAGCGGCCTTTTTCTGTCAACCCACGGGAAAAGATAATTGCTTGAGCTGTCAAAATAAACATCGCTGCGGCAGTTAAAACAAGTCGAGGCGGGCGTGCATCCAGTCGGTCGCTGTGTATATCTACTCGAAAAACATAACATCTCAATTCATAACAAGATTCCTTATAACCTACACGTATTGCCGGATGTTTTCAGCCTGATCCATGCAAGTTCTTTAGCTGCGTTTTGAATGAAAACAACTGGCGGGCCAGTGTTGTGTCCTGTTTTGCGGACACATAAAGCTTTTATCAATTTGCTGAGTTTTAATATATTTTTACTCTCCTCATTAAAATGAAGCAGATAACGTGATTGTTAACAAGTACAAGCAGCGCACGGTACAGGGAGAGGGTGAGCCGACTACCATGTTCACACGCTGCTGCCGGAGGGTTTTTCCTGCGTTGTATTAGTAGTAATTAATATTTAATGGTATTTTATTTATTAAGTCATAATACACAAAATATACCAGATACATTTGGTTCCAAAAGTAAAAAAAAAATCCTGCATAAGTCATCAACAAGAGTTCACAAATTCAAGCCAGAAAATATACCAAATCGGACTTAGTGACATGGAATGGGGGTTGTCAAGCGCTGACAGCGGTAAACAGGAAGTGGTATCTATTTTTAGATATGCGCTGCCTACGACAGTACAGCACTCGGCAAGAGAAACGCAGTAACAAGCTACCGTACTCACCACAAGAAACTTATTTTCTGTCCGATTTTCTTCGGATTTTCGGCAATTTTTTCACGGTTCCTCGAAATCGGATTGTAATAGAGAGGTGGTCGCAATAAATGGGGTCGCAACAATAAGGTTTTACTGTATTTTTTATTTATATTTTTTGTTTGTTTTTCCTTTTTTGTGATTAGGACTATAAATGTGGATGGTTTATTAAAAAAAAAACTTAAAAATACGCACATTTTAAAAGTAAATATAATTTTCTGTACATCAAGCTGAGAGACAATTTACTGCTCTATCTCTTGCTCCCGCTCCAGCTCCCGATCTCGATCCCGATCCCGAAAATCTAATGTATTTCCCGACCGAATCCCGTCCCGAAGTAAAATTGCTATTCCCGTCCACCTCTAATATGAAGTATCAATTAAATTGGCAGTGAAGGAAGTAAATAGCTATTAAGAAAAATTAAATTTTTTGAAAGGGAAAACTCAAAAGAGTAAACTAGGCAATTTGAAGTATCTAACCTTGAACGAGGCTTAGGTTTTGTTGGCTTTTCTGGTTTGCGCTTCTTCTCTTCCTTCTCTTTCTCACGTTCTTTCTCCTTTGCCTTCTTCTGCTCTGGTGTTTTACTTTGACTCCGGCTGGGGCTGCCTGGCCTGTTTGCAACAGACATGTCATTCATTATACAAAACCCAACTCCCTTATTAAACAATATCAGAAATAAATAATAAATAAATTGTAGCTTTTTTTGTTAGTTTTATTGTTAAATTATAACAAGGTAAAAGTTGTTATAAAGTTTAAATTGCTAAGCCAAATAACTTTATTTAACATGAAAGTATTCTAATGATAAAAAAAATATTTGGATTTTAATTAACTGCTTGTCAAAAATAGTTTACAATTTTTTTTACTACAAAACCAATTGCTGATTATCTTAACTATTGTTCCCAGACAGTAAACAATTAAATTTTACGTCCAATCCCTAATCTGTTCCCATGTTAGTGAGCCTTGCGAGTTTTCCAATATTTAAAATTATTTATAAAAAAATTTTCCTGTTAAGTTACCAATTTATTTTACCCTTGGAAATTAAAAAAAAAAAACATGGCTGCATGGCCACCACACACATCAAGTGGAAATATCACACATAGAGGGATATGAAATTTTTAGGGTTCACATATTATTTAAAATACTTGATTAAAAATACACTACCACTATTGGATTATCATTCAATTAAATATTTAATGAGAAAACACTTTGTCATTTCCAACATAACTAAAAATGCAGCCATGAGCCTTGCTTCAAAAAAAATTAACTTGACAGTGAGGCTGAGTGGGCTCCCTCTCTACCATCAAATGCCCCACTCATGGGCATTGCACTGAGTTAACGTCTCGAATGACCATACCAGCCAAAGTTGGGAGATAAAATTTTTTGTTTTGTTTTAAAATTAACTAGTGAGAGGAGTGAATGAGTGAGTGTCTCTCATTCTCTCTCTGTCTCTCTATATATGTATGTATTAGTGTATTACACAATGTTATGTACATGATAACTCCTGCCATTATTCACAAATCACTCCCTAACTGATACATAAAATCTAATAGTGGAAAATCTAGGTTGTGTCTGTTAATTGTCAATATACAACCACAGGGGTAGAATTTGGAATGTTTTTTAAAAAACATAAAAATTGCTGGAATTCCTATAATATAGAAAATATCACATGCGTATGAACCTATTATAACTCATAGAAGAGTCATAACAAAATCCTTTGTCTGAATAAATTTGACCAACCGTAACTACAAGGGGTTGAAGAAACAAGGGTTAGAGGACAAAAAAATAAATAATTAAATAACTCTCTTCAAAGGCACAAAATCAAATTTGTTCAGATTGTTTGTAAATCTTATAATTTTTATATAAAACTTTTAGTCTGAAACCATTTTTGATTAGAAGAACCATTGATGCAAGGGGTTGAAAAAATGAGGGAGATAATTTAATTATAAAAAAATTCATAACTCCCTTAGTAGGTACACTATTAAATCCATTCAAAATGATTGTGTATCTTATAATTTTTATCTAAAATTTTGTCAGAAACAATTTTTTATAAGATGAACTATTGTTACGAGAGTTAAAAAAATAAAAGGGTAGAATTAAAAAAATAATAATTCATCATTTCTGTGCCAGGTACACTGTACAATCGGGGAATTTCCCCACAGAATAGGATGCTTTTTTTTTTAAATAATAAATTTATTTTATTTCCTCTTCTTTTTTTACTCTGACTACAATTCACTAAAAAAAATTTAATTTAAGGGAGGCATATTTAGCTGGTCATAATTTACAATTTATTCAGATCTTGATCAGTACATAATTTTTTGTTCATGTGAATCACAAGAAACATTAATGAGCAAACTATTATTGTTATTATAGAGTGGAATTAGACTGTCCGCTAAACAATATTATGAGATTCTACTTAAAAGCACAATATTTGGACGTAGTTATGCATAAAGGAACCAACCCACAATTTTTGTTATATTTTATTTGAAAATAAATTTAAAATAATACAAGGTTGATCGTACCGTCGTCGCTATTGTTATATCAGTATTTATACTAGACCATTAAAATAACACCCACATTATGATATCAGATACGAGAATTACAATATTTATAATTAACTTTAACTTCAAAATACTCAGAATAGGTTTCATGTGGGTTGGTTCCCTTTTTTGCATGACTACGTCCATTTAACAAAAAAACTTTAGTTCACGAAGGTCAGCGTGGTTGGCTATAGGGGCACTGACTTGCGCTTGACGCGGGCCTTGGAGGCGGAGCTGGAGGACGAGGAACCCGAGCTGCTGGAGGAGGAGCTGGAGCGGGAGCTGGAGCCCGAGCTGGAGCTGTGCGACGAGCTGGAGGCGCTGGACGAGCGCGAGCTGCTGCCCGACGAGCTGCAACACACCCGCCTCGCTCCTGCAGCCAACCTTCACCAGGGTCGCTCCGGCGCTCAGGAGGTGGTAACAAGAAGATGTGCAAAGAGTTGAATTTATAATATATTTCGGGGGCAAAACAACAAGTATCACAAACTCATAAGAACAAAAGCCACAACACAATGTTACAAAATCAAGAAATTGTTTTATTCCACCTACATAATTTTACAATAAATATTTAATGTTTCATAAACCAAAACCATGATTTCTAACATAACATTAAAACACAGGTTAAAAATAAGTTGTTACAAAAATTTATATATATATATGTATATATATTTTTTTTATTAGCACTCAAGCATTACATCTGCAATTCTTTCAACAAATTAGATTTTTTTTTTTTCCTTCTGCACACAGAACATGTTTGAGTGGAGGATTTACTAATGAGTACTAAAACGTGGGTCTCTTAAGAGTACCATTTCTAAATTTGTGAAAAAAATGTGCACGCCATTGTTTAAGTCACCTGAATTCAACACTTTGTTGGCAAACATCCACCCAAATATCCTTAATGTTTCTAAAAATAGAAGAAAGCTCACAATCATAAATTATTTGAAAGACCAAAATACAAACATAATCGAATGAAAAATGCTTTTCAACTTCTACAAAGTCTGTCAAACATCTCATAAATCGAGATGACGTAAATTGTCTTCATCATTTAAACAACAAAATAAAATCTGAGCACACAATTTTTGGTACGTATATAAAATTCATGAAAGATTGCTATCAAGAAAACATTAACACTTAACAACGGAAACATCCTGACAGATGCAGGGGACATTGCAAATTGCTTTGGAAACTACTCTGAAAACATTTAGCCTCAACTACTACTAAACCTATGTTTCCAAATGCTCTATCTCGGCAATTATTGATCTAACCCATAATTACATGAGAGATTTTGGTCTTTAGGTTATCAGGAATTAAAAACCTCAACTCAATATTAGCAAATTGAATCAATGTTGTACCAAAAATCTTCATCATTAAAAGGTGTGCCTCAGCCTTTGCACCAATGTTAACTCATGTATCACAGGATCAAGCCAATAGGATCAAGCCTTCAGGATCCAGGGATGAACTTCAATATATGAAATGAAAGAATTAGTGTATTTTTTAATCTTCATAGTTGGCTACAGTTGTGCTAAACAAAGAGATACACTATCAACAGTAAACAATGAATTGTGGCGGCAATGTGAAAACACAGGTATTGTAATGTAAGCTTTAAACTGTTATTTTTCACAAACCAGAAGGAATTAAGAAACCATACCTTCAGAGTAAATTTAAGGACGAGTAGTGTGTAAAAACCATGTTTTCCGATTTTTTCTTTCCGTTCAAAAAAGCTGCTATGTCCAATAATTACCTCCAAAAGTTGTTTTTTCTATTCACCCATTAAAAATTTCCTACAGAATTCTGAGAAACTAACATTTATAGTTGAGGTGTATTAACGTTAGACTATCAATAACGCCATGATTACCTGATAGACAAAAGCCTTTGAGTAACATAAGATGGTAAATATGTAGTGTACGGATTATCGTCAAATTTTTTTTTTTAAATCTGAAATAACTTTCATTATATGCTCTTTTACGTCCTCTTTTCATTACAGCCTGCGGAGATAAGAAATTCCAAATACTTTAGGAGATATCGAATTTTTTAATTTTCATCCTGCGACCTCATGCGGCCCTCACAATTGTTGCTTGTTTACGAGTATGATTTTTTTTTTCGCGACGTAGGTTAACGACTACATCATTTTCTACTTTTGGCAAAGGAATTGTAACCACCTCTAACTTAGGTGAGTTTTTAACATTTCAAATTTTAATGTTTTATTTTTTGTTGCGCAAGTAATAAGTAAAAAGAAAATTACGTGAGTTCCTACTGTTCATCCTTTGTCCAGGTTTAATAGGTCAGGTCAGCTACATTATAAATATACTTTAAAACTATACAACCATTAAAATTAATTTTATTATTTTTAATGTTCGTTCAGTTTCAAAGTATTTATAATGTAGCTGACCTGACCTAATATACCTTTGTCCCGTTTTGTTAGGTGAGGTCAGTTACATTATAAATACTTAAAACTATACAACAAGTAATATTAATTGATATTATTTTTAATTTCAGTTTATTTTGAAGTATTTATTATGTAACTAACCTTACCAAATGGAAAATTTCTGTTATTTAGGGGCCATTCCATACCAAAATGAGCCTAAGTGCAAAAAATTTAAAGAAATTATAAACAATGTTTATTCACGTAATAAGTTACTGTAGAAAAAAGTTTCACAGTCCATTGTCCAAAAAAATTATTATGATTCATTAATTATTTCTTTTGTTTTCTACAGTTTAACTTTGTCTATCTGTGTGGGGAATCAAGAGTAAAATTGTTCATTAAGTTGGCAATATTGTTTTTAATATTGATAATCAGTTGATGCCTTTGATTTTAGTGCAGTGACCTTGTTGAAAGTTTATACTTTACTGCAGCATTCTCAATAATAGTAAGATAATTAAAATTGCTTCAATATAGCTTAAGTTTATTTTGATATCATCTGTGTAACACCCGTTACCAAAAACATATAAAAGTTTACATAATAACTAAACCATAACACTTATAAAATTAATGTCTAACAAATGTGAGGTCATGTCTCTCAGTAGCATTTTGATTACCAAAGAAAATATTAATATTGAAATTTAAGGAGTAAAAATATGGTAACGGGTGTTACGTAGCATTGGTAACGGGTGTTACGTAGCATTGGTAACGGGTGTTACAAGCGCTATTAACATGTTGATTTTGTGTACAGAAATTGTTCAGGTACCATATTATTGTACTGGAAAACAAAAACTTAACGAAAAAGAATTTTGTAGATGTGTTATGAAACCAATTCTTGTTTTAAATGGTTAGTTGGAATTTTACCTGCCAAACTGTCCAACAATAACTGCCTCAAACTTTCACAAGCTATTTAAATTATAAATGTAATTATAGTAAAGTAGCTTACCTTGGATTATTTTAAGTAATATGTGTAAAAGAAAGTGTAACACTCTCCTGGCTGTGTATGCCAAAGTTGTGTGTTTAAATTATAAATATAGTTTAAAAAACTAAGGAGACATGCTTTTAAAGATTATCAAACTAAAAAGTAAAAAATAGTTTTAAAATTTAATTTCTGACAATAGTATATAAGCAATACTAGTACCTATAAATGAGAAAAAAGCTTGAGGCGCTTTGTGCCATATTTTTTGTATATTAAGCGCCCCATGCTTTTTTCTCATTTATACTAGTATTGTTTATATACTATTGTCAGAAATTAAATTTTAAAATTATTTTTTACTTTTTAGTTTGATAATCTTTAAAAGCATGTTTCCTTAGTTTTTTAAACTATATTTATTTTTAACTTTTTAGTTTGATATTCTTTAAAAGCATGTTTTTTTTAGTTTTTTAAACTATATTTATTTTTAACTTTTTAGTTTGATATTCTTTAAAAGCATGTTTTTTTAGTTTTTTAAACTATATTTATGTATAATTATCATAGGGAAATGAGTTACCGACACTACCTATTACCATCTGAGATAACTATTTGGAGTTGCAACGTCACAAAGAAATGGTAAAGTCTCTCCGAATCATTTACAGTTAGATGTATGGATATAATCTTAGAATTTACCGGAAAAAAAAACTTTTTTTTTTCGGCGTGGCCGTGAGTAGAACCCACGATCGCTATATCCGAACGCTGACGTCACAGAAGTCGCGCGCCTTAGACCACTTTTTTTTTTTTTTTTTTTTAAAGATGGATGGCACACTGGCAAGTTTTGACAGTCACCAGTGTGCCAACAATCTCCCCCCCCTTAATGTGGTAGTTTTTAAGTCACCCCGAGTCATTGTGGAATAGTAGTGTTGGTTGAAGGTTGTTAGTAAGACAATACAAATTACACCCATGTCTTACCCGGGATTCGAACCCGGAGCCCCCGCACCGTAGCCCGGTGGGCCGTCGACTGCGCTACGGAGGCCGACTCCGCTCGGCTAACAAACGCATTGAAATTGGTGGGACATTTTATGGTGATGAGCCACTCACTCTTAGTCGAAAGAGTTACAGACGGACAGACAAACATACAGGTGAAGCTAATATAAAGCACAAAAGCATGTAAAAAAACATTTTTTTTTCGGTGTGACCGGAAGTAGAACCCACGATTGCTGAATCCGAAAGCTGACGTCACAGAAGTCGCGCGCCTTAGACCGCTCGGCTAACGAACGTAATGAAATTGGTGGGACATTTTACAGTCATGAGCCACTCACTCTTAGTTGAAAGAGTTACAGACGGACAGACAAACATACAGGTGAAGCTAATATAAAGCATGTAAAAATAGTTAAGCAAGCTGAAAGGCTAGCACAGAGGAAGGAACAATTGAAACTGGTAAAAGTATGTGCTTTACAAGAAAAGAAAACTTAGTCGAAAGAGTTACAGACGGACAGCCAAACATACAGGTGAAGCTAATATAAAGCATGTAATAATATAAAGCATGTAAAAATAGTTAAGCAAGCTGAAAGGCTAGCACAGAGGAAGGAACAATTGAAACTGGTAAAAGTATGTGCTTTGCAAGAAAAGAAAACTTAGTCGAAAGAGTTACAGACGGACAGACAAACATACAGGTGAAGCTAATATAAAGCATGTAAAAACTAGGTAGTAACATGAAACTTCTTTTTCATGTCTTGTCTGTAGTCCTTAATACCTCTTAGTTTATTTTGCTGGGAACACTTTAATATAATATCTACAGTCAAACGACATGTGTGGATGACAGTAAAAGGAGACAGAAGAATTCACATTGAAACTGCTAGATTTCATTCCATGATCACGTAAACAGGAAAGTTACTGGAATAGAAAGTTTTTATGTTGACAAGACAGAGGTGTTACAGAATGAAACTGTACTAAATAACTACTGGAAAAGTGTTTTTCCAATTCCACAAATACAAGCAAGTCATCACTTCAGGGTGTACGATTTTAATAACATTCTAGTTGGGAAGACCTCATCAAGTTTGATGCCAAAAGTTACGATTAGAGCTGAAATTGATGAATCTGATTTTGAACCATCTGTATCTGTGTTGACAGAGATTGGGTGTCGTCTCCATTACAATGATGTGTACTCAGATTCAGACAGTGAGGACAATCCTGAAAGTTGCCAGAATATAGAAACTTTTCCTATTGCTAGCCCAGGAGATATACAGTCTGGTATGTTTTTTCTAATAAATGTTCCAAGCTTGCGAGGTCACAATAATTCAGAAGGAACGGTATATAGATATGCTGCAGTTTCTCAAGGAAGCGTAGATGATGAAAAGTGTTTGTCAGTGATGTTTTTGAAATCTTGTGGACCAGACAAAACTGTCTTTATTGCTGATGATGGAAACATTACATATGTACATTTCAATCAAGTAATTAGTAAATTACCAAACCCAAACGTACAGCCAAAGGGTATTTTCACAATTCTGTACAAATTTAAAAAAAAAGTAGATGTGTTTGAAAGAGTTTAGGTAGACATTTACTTGTAGTAATAAGTCAGTTTATAGTTCCGTTTTGCTATAGTGTAATTTTTAATGGAAACTTGAGCAAGTCGTCAGTGATATTTCAGAAATCTTGTGAATTAGGCTAATGAAAAATTTAATTAGGAGGATATTATATGTGTTCATTTAATTTAAGTACTTAATTAGTAAATAACCCAACCAACCAAACAGTATACATACACAATGAAACAATGATGTTGAAATTTGGAAATTATTAGATATAAGTTATGTTTAAAAAAATGAGTAGATGTATATAAATATATTTATTTTAAGCTGTGAGAACTAAAAGTAAATATATATATATGCTTATTTTGAAATTAAACATATTTTTTAGCAAATAGACAAGTTACACCTTACTTTTATTTCATTATTTTGTCATCTTGGACCTACAATTTGGACAATATCCATGGGTACTTAGGATGTGTAACACCCGTTACTAACCTTGTAACACCCGTTACTTTATTATTTTACTAATGGATTGGTTAATAGTTTGTCTACAAACAACTTCTTGACATCAGTGTGAAGCCTATAAGCTTGGCTTGGATTCATAATTTTTTTCCAATTTTTTTTTAATTTCAGTTCACAGAGTTTTGAGATTAATCACTCTGATCTAAAGTAAGATGTCCATTTGCTGTAACACCCGTTACCATTTTTTCCATACTTTATTTTGCATTTGATATGCTAATAAACTGCTTCTACAGCAATACTTATATTCATTTTGCAAAGTGCTATTAACAGGTATGTTAAATGATTTCTTAACATTTTTAGTTTATTTAATATTGACTTTTTTTGTTGTCCGGACGTAACACCCGTTACTATGGAATGCCTGTTAGGCATTCACGCACACACGGCAAAATATAAAATGGCGAAGGTCGAATGATTACATATGTCTTGTATTGCAAAATAATAACGGCGATATCTCCAAAAGTAATTGGAATTTCTTATCTCCGCAGGCTGTAATGATAAGAGGACGTAAAAGAGCATATAAAGAGTTATTTCAGATTTTTAAAAATTTTTTTGACGATAATCCGTAAACTACATATTTACCCATAAGATATATTGAACTTCAAATTTAATTTACCATTTAATTTAAGCATAGGTAGTTGTATTTAAGTATCTATGTTGTGCTTTTAACCCACCAAAGTTACATGAGGGAAAGTAATGGGGCATATTGAAAAGTATTTGTTAAAAGTAGGCTTCTGACTTGTATCTGATTAGCTACTACTTTTGTAAGTGTGGTATTATAAGAAAATAGTTTTGTAAGTAATCTAACATGTGTTTTTAAGATTTCAACTTAAAGACTGGTTCATTTAGGTAGTCTGTACAGAACGCAGCCACAGACAGTGACATAAATTTATGTTGTGCTATAATAGTGTATACGAGAATTGGTAAATATTTACTTGGGCGGTATTTCCGAAAAAAAATGTTAAAAATCTGAAAATACCTTTATTTTATGGTCTTCAACTTCCTCTTTACATTAAAAGTGGCGGAGGTAAGAAATTCCAAATACTTTAGGAGATATCGAATTTTTAATTTTCATCATATGTAGTTGAGCGATATTTCCGAAAATAAATGTTAAAAATCCGAAAATACCTTTATCATATGCTCTTCAACTTCCTCTTTTCATTAAAAGCGGCGGAGATAAGAAATTCCAAATACTTTAGGAGATATCGAATTTTTTAATTTTGCAATACAAGACCTGTGGAACCATTCGAGCGGCGCCATTTTCGTTATTTTGCCGTGTGTACGTGAATACGTGAATCGTGAATGCGTAATTAATAAAATGGTTGATTAGGTCAGGTCAGTTACATTATTAATACTTTCAAACAAAGCCGACATTAAAAATTATTTTGTGAATTAATTTTAATGGCTGTTTAGTTTTAAAATATTTATAATGTAACTGACCTGGCCAAACAAACCCGGACAGAGGGTGAACAGTAAACTAAAATGGTCGATTAGGTCAGGTCAGTTACATTATAAATACTTTCAAACTAAGGTGATATTAAAAATAATGTGAATTAATTTTAATTATTCTTTAGTTTTAAATTATTTATAATGTAACTGACCTTACCTAACGAACCCGTAACAAAGGATGTACAGTAACAACTCACATAAATTTTTTTGTTACTTATTACTTGCGCAACAATATCAAAATAACAAATAAGACTTTAAAATTAGAAACGTTAAAAACTCACCTAAGTTGGAGGCGGTAATTAAACACCGTTTTAAACAATAATTGAACTAAATAATCACGTATTAGTTCATTTGAATTCTGGCCTATCACGAACAATCACGTGACATCATTATCCAATAAAAAAATAGATACTCGTACGTAAACAAGAAACAATGGTGCACGCACGCCACAGGAATGCGCTGGTTTTGTGCTGAAATTTAAAAATTCTATATCTCCTAAAGTATTTGGAATTTCTAATCTCCGCCGCTTTTAATGAAAAGAGAAATTTGAAGAGCATATAATAAAGGTATTTTCGGATTTTTAACATTTTTTTTCGCAAATACCGCTCAACTATATAAGAAGAAATTTAAAAATTCGATATCTCCTAAAGTATTTGGAATTTCTAATCTCCGCCGATTTTAATGTAAAGAGGAAGTTGAAGAGCATAAAATAAAGGTATTTTCGGATTTTTAACATTTTTTTTTCGGAAATACCGCCCAAGTAAATATTTCCCCGAGAATTTTTTCCACGAGAGAACCCCCGATTGCTGACGCCCCCTTAATGTGCACTTGATAACAGTTGCAACATAGAAATAAAGTGTATCCAAGACAGTTTCAAAAAGAGAGGGGCTTTAATGTCGATATATGTTACAGCCTTAGCCCAGACTCTTTCCACCTAATTTGTTTCATACTTCAAGTGGATATTAAAAAATTATTTATAACATTCACTTAAAACAGAAAACAAATGTGGGTACAAAAAAACTCTTGGCCACTGTCATAACGTACTAATAATAAAGTCCCTATCTTAAAAAAAAGTCTCAGCTATGTTATATTCCTAAGGATCTCAGGAGAACCACAGGATCAAGTTGTAGCTAGACATAAATAAAAGAGTAGGGCAGCAATAACAATAAAGACAATCCCTCGTGGAAAAAGGTTTCAGCTATGCTATTACAACACAAACAAACTTACATCAGTATATTTACTTTCGAGGATTTTAAAATTGCAGTAAATACCACTTTATACCTATCCAGACCATTTTCATTATTAATGAAATACCCCACTTGACATAGTAATGTAGATACACCCCATGTATAAATACTTTACAAATTAATTAAATGAATCAAATCACAAAAGTAAAGGAAAGCTTTTTTTTTTATCAGACGCCAAAATAGAAATTAACGTAGTCTATATAACACGATACTGTGCGTAACATATCTTTGGTATTTTATTGTATACTAGAATATTATCATTTCCCAGGCATAACCAAACAAGATTACTTCTAATCCCTATTATATTAGATATCGTGTATATACCTTCTGCTGCTACTACTAGAGGAAGAAGCTGCTTTTTTCTTCTTATCACGAGTCTTTTCTTTTTTGTTCTCTTTATCACCGGCATCAGAATCAGAATCGCTTTTGGCGTTATTAACTTCTCGTTTATTTCTAGCCCTGAAAAATTTAACATGGGTTAGAAACTATATTAAAACATAAAATAATTCAAAGGATTACCGACCGGTTACATTACCTATTACAAATAAACTTACATCTTTAGGCGTGATCTCTTTCAATAAGCACTACAAACGTTACCTACGTACAAAACAAAAGTTTCTGTAGATGTTCAAAAACAACTAATAAACTGTTTTCATTTTAATACACTAATTTTCCAGATAAGCCATTAAAATACCAAGACCACACAAACCACAAACACAAACCAAGCTACACCACAGAATAACCAACAAAACATAAGTTTCATTACTCAAATCTTAGAATAAAAACGTAAAAATATTATTACTTGTAGAAGGGCTAATAATTATTTTAAATAAAACCACATATTTTACACATTTAGAATGCAAAAACCTTATAAAATGTTTATCTTTTATTATTCAAACTATGGCTTAAGTTATAGTTAATGTTAAAAATTATACACACACAAACACACACACACACACACTATGGCTTAAGTTATAGTAAATGTTAAAAATTATACACACACGCACCCACATACCCACACACACACACACACACACACACACACACGCACACACACACACACACACGCACACACACACACACACACACGCACACACACATATATATATTTGTGTGTGTGTGTGTGTGTGTGTTTGTGTGTGTGTGTTTTTTTTTCCTAAGACGATAGTGAACAGCAATACTCGCTTAGTCTAACTTAGACCGAGCTATGTCGGGACGCAATAGTTCGGTCCTTAAGGCGGCCAGAGGTTTCCTAATCCATGTATTTTTTTCTTTAACGTATCACCAACACGACCACATGATTATATGCCTGTGCGAGTGTCGGCCTGAACTACCTGTTACATGCACTAATGGGCTAACTACCCATGCATGTATGTGTTCCCAGGGGTTCGTATAGGAGCGGCTCGCACAGCTTTACACTACACGCCACACCCGAGTTTAACTAGGTCACTTGAAATTACAGCACACCGACAAGCCTCTATTACACACCAACACGACACTACATCACACCAATTTAGGGGCGTAGCCAGGGGGGGTTTTAGGGGTTCAACTCCCCCCCCCCCTTTAATTAATTTCTTATTCATCACTTAAACAAATTTCATAGTAAAATTAATAAAAATCTTACCATTAAATTATTTAAATTTAAGTATCGAAAACTGCTAAAATAGCACTATTTTACACCTTAAAATCCAAATTTTCCCAGGGTTGGGGGGGGGGGGGGGCATGCTTCTTAACACCCCCCATACACAAATCCTGGCAACGCCACTGCGCCAAATAGTCGATCTAACTCCCCCGCCAAATTAGGTACACGTAACTTTTATAACAAGCCTACCAGCACACACACAGGCTCGTGTGCCAAACCTATCCCACAAGACACGCACACCCGCCGTCGATTCGAATGATTCTTCACCAGTGTGGGGTGCACCTGAATTACTATGCACTTAGCGAGTTATAGAAACTTCGGTTTCTGGCCTCGCCCACGCTTACTGCCCCAGATGGCAATATGATGAATCGGCGGCGGCGGCAATGATGGTGAAGTTGCTAGTCTAGAACGCGGGCATTGTGGGTCAGGGCAGTTAGATACAGTGCACTGAACGACCATCAGGTCAATTATTACCCATGCAATAGTAGATCCAAAGATTTTTAATTTTAGTCAATGCAAGCAACAATTTATAAAAACAGAGTAACTTGACGACAGTCGTAGTGCCCTCCTAGGCTTAGAGGCCATTTCTGCCCATCGCTGGGTACCTGAGGGGGCTACCTTCCCCCCTAACCACGTAGTGTGGTGCAGTGAGTGCTCCGTGCTAGGGACGCACCCACGTGCGCCCTAACTTCGCTTCTGGACTGCTCAAGGACGGACATCTCTGCATAATCATTTGTAAATAACTTAACTTGTAATTGTGTATTTAAATAGGATAGTATGTGTTTGAATCGTGTAACTTTGTACAGGGGATGCTCCTGGCTCGCGGCGAACACGTGACCCTCCGTGCCGCTTTCCCCCTTTCCCCTTCCCATCGCTCGGCGCTGCGGCCCGCGCAGGGCCAGGAGTCGTGAGTCGCTGTTTGGCTGCCGTCGAGCGAGGTTCTGTGACGCCGCGCTCTGCGTGTCCGCAGGCCCTCGGCCACGCGCGTTTCTAGCGTCGCGATCGTCGTTTCGGCTAGCCCCAGCATTCGACATCTTCAGTCGCCGACTAGCAGGCCTTCATGAGTGACCTGATATTTACGTTCATTCACGGCGCGGCGGAGGACGTGTCCCGTAACATCGTTGTGGGCCAGGCGCGCTCAGGGAAAAGGGCTGAATAAACCCTTTCGTGGACTAATAGCGGACATTTCCTGTTTCGGACCTCGCTCCCATACACTCACCCTTTTTGTCAACTCCACTCTTCCCAGCTCCCAGTCCCGGCCACAGTAGGCACGAACCCCCACCTCTCACTGGGTTAGTCGGGCAAACTAATCACGATCCGGATTCACAGCCGCATGTCGGGGATCGGGAAGGAGCTAGGGCTTGGGGCCGACAAACTATAATGTAATGTAATTAAATCACCAACAGTTGTGAAGGCAAAGTATCATGATGAAACGTTTACCTACCTCTTGTGTTGCATGTAGGAATGGAAGGTTGGTAGAGAGGTTGTAGGTAGGGAAGTTGAGAGTGGGAGTGTTGGTAGTGGTGTGTGGCATGGCGGGTAAATGGCGAGTGAATAGAAAATGTAAGGTGATGTGAAATAAAAGATATTGTGCAAAATGGAAGGGGAGTTAAGCTCATTACATTTCTAGCCTCTGTTAGATATATATCACCCATGAAATACATTCCTGCTAGGTATAGAATAATCCACCTCGCCTTCTTCTGGAGATGGACGCCATCAGCTCCACTGGGTTTTCACCATCTTTAACTTGCCGTCGTCCGGGGTCTCGGGCTCGAGTCCCGGTGTGGCTCCTTGTGGGAAAAGGCGGTTCTTGATCTGTGTTGTCCAGGTGGGCGCCAGACTAGCTCGTTTCTAGTCGTGAATTTGGGGTCGTGGATGTATGTGCCCCTGCGTGGCCCACTAGGGCCGGCGGTGGTGTTGCGTGAGATGATTTTAAATAAGAGACGTGGAGTTGAGGTGGCGGTGTCGTACCTTTTATTCAGAGGAGCGAGTCGTACACAATACAACACTCTACAGAGGTCCCCGGGGGGTTTTACTTGTTATTCCGTGGCGCCGTATTGTTTGTGTTCCACGTTACGTGGCCTCGGATGCTGTTATGTCTCAGACGTCTCACTGGGTACGCAGGTAACGTAATTTCGTAACACAAAGGCGGGACACAAAATACACTGAATTAAGGGGGCGCGTACAGGTTACGTGGCACTCATTACTCGGGTAACGTAAGTTAGCAATACAAAATACGGGATACAAAAATACACTGAATTAAGGGGGTGCGCACAAGTTACGTGGCACTCATTACTCGGGTAACGTACGTTAGCAATACAAAACACGGGATACAAAAATACACTGGATTAAGGGGGCGCGCACAAGTTACGTGGCACTCGTTACTCGGGTAACGTAAGTTAGCAGTACAAAATACGGGATACAAAAATACACTGAATTAAGGGGCGGGCGATTGGAGACGGCCAATCCCGTATGCAAATGTCTCGGCGCGGGTGTTGTGCCCACTGTGGTGAAACACGCACCGCAATTAAGTTTGTCCAAGTTCCCTTGCGGGTTTGTGGTCAGCGCCGTGCGCGTGACCTTAAATAAAGTTCTGTACGTTGCGGGAGACGGCCCGTGCCGTATGCTGAAGAGCAGCCCCGATGACCAAGTGTGGTGCGGGGTGTCCTTAAGTTGATGCGGCCGGATTAGGTCCGGGACCGAAAAAAGGGACCGGGTACTCACGGAGAGGTTAAGTAATAAAAGGGGTTTGGTTAATTAGTGACTATATTTACCGGACGTTACTTTCAATGTAGACAAAGGATGTTGCCTCTCCGTGGGACGTAGGTCCGCCCCGGTCCATGAGCTGCGCTGAACTGCCGAACTGGCATGGCGTCCGAGGGAGGCTCGGCCTCTCTCGCGCCAGGCGTGACCTCATTACGCTAGACTCCAAACGGGTGTCTCTGGAAGAGATTTTATTGTCGCTAAAATCCTCATTTAATGTTTCAGGAGGAATGGGTACGGTTCTTCTCTTGTCTACTCAGGTTTCCGCGGCTTTGTCTTTAATTGCTGTTCGGGTCGCCTGACTCGGGTGGGCCATGGCCAGGGGTGTGTTCCGTTAGCGGGAGCGTATACTGGCGGGTGCAGGTCGGGCTCTGGGGTGGTCGTCGGCCAGACGACGTCAAACTGATCTATAACCAGCAATAGCATCAGTGCAATATAATTATCGTTTTCACCTCGCTGCCATCACCATCCAGCTCAGCAAATAAAACATGAATATGTGCACACTTTACACAATAAAGTTAAGGTACACTTAAGCACACTTGTTCTCCCAGATTTCACCTATTGGTTTTAGTCAAAAGAAATTTTATGCCTGCTAGCATCCGTTCGTGGAATGATATATGCACCTTGCAAACACCTACACCTTGGCTTTCAAAACACAGAGTGGGGCAAGTGTTGATACTGGTGTTGGATTGCTAAAATTGTCCAGGAAGGTACTGCCATCGCTCGGGTTCTTGTGTTCGAGACTCGGCGTGATTCCTAACGGGAAGGCTGTTTTATTACGTGAAACGTGTCCGGGAAGGCGCCAGGCTAACTCGGTGGTTAACCACGAGATGGGTCGGTGGGTACGATAGCCCCTGCGTGGCCCACTAGGAACGGCGGCAGTGGTCGTGATGTTAGGGATCCCTAATGCCTGCTGCACTACTGGCCCTACACAGCATAGGACGCTGATCCCTAACTGGATTGGAGAGGTTCACAAATAACGTACACGGTTTTGGTGCCCTGTCGTTTACACATCGCGCACGGAGTGTGCGAAGTGGACGTTTAATTAACGTTGGCAATTACTCTGACGTCGTCTGGCCGACGACCACCCCAGAGCCCGACCTGCACCCGCCAGTATACGCTCCCGCTAACGGAACACACCCCTGGCCATGGCCCACCCGAGTCAGGCGACCCGAACAGCAATCAAAGACAAAGCCGCGGAAACCTGAGTAGACAAGAGAAGAACCGTACCCATTCCTCCTAAAACATTAAATTAGGATTTTAGCGACAATAAAATCTCTTCCAGACACACCCGTTTGGAGTCTAGCGTAATGAGGTCACGCCTGGCGCGAGAGAGGCCGAGCCTCCCTCGGACGCCATGCCAGTTCGGCAGTTCAGCGCAGCTCACGGACCGGGGCGGACCTACGTCCCACGGAGAGGCAACATCCTTTGTCTACATCGAAAGTAACGTCCGGTAAATATAGTCACTAATTAACAGAACCCCTTTTATTACTTAACCTCTCCGTGAGTACCCGGTCCCTTTTTTCGGTCCAGGACCTAATCCGGCCGCATCAATTTAAAGACACCCCGCACCACACTTGGTCAGCGGGGCTGCTCTTCAGTATACGGCACGGGCCGCCTCCCGCAACTTACAGAACTTTATTTAAGGTCACGCGCACGGCGCTGACCACAAACCCGCAAGGGAACTTGGACAAACTTAATTGCGGTGCGTGTTTTACCACAGTGGGCACAACACCCGCGCCGAGACATTTGCATACGGGATTGGCCGTCTCCAATCGTCCACCCCCTTAATTCAGTGTATTTTTGTATCCCGTATTTTGTATTGCTAACTTACGTTACCCGAGTAACGAGTGCCACGTAACTTGTGCGCGCCCCCTTAATTCAGTGTATTTTTGTGTCCCGTACTTTGTATTGCTAACTTACGTTACCCGAGTAACGAGTGCCACGTAATTTGTGCGCGCCCCCTTAATTCAGTGTATTTTTGTGTCCCGTACTTTGTATTGCTAACTTACGTTACCCGAGTAACGAGTGCAACGTAACTTGTGCGCACCCCCTTAATTCAGTGTATTTTGTGTCCCGCCTTTGTGTTACGAAATTACGTTACCTGTGTAACCAGTGAGACGTATGAGACGTAACAGCGTCCGAGGCCACGTAACGCGGAACACAAACCATACGGCGCCACGGAATAACGAGCAAACCCCCCCCGGGGACCTCTGTAGAGTGTTGTATTGTGTACGACTCGTTCCTATGAATAAAAGGTACGACACCACCACCTCAACTCCACGCCTCTTATTTAAAATCATCTCACGCAACACCGCCGCCGGCCCTAGTGGGCCACGCAGGGGCACATACATCCACGACCCCAAACTCACGACTAGAACCGAGCTAGTCTGGCGCCCACCCGGACAATACGTAGCAAGAACCGCCTTTTCCCACTAGGAGCCACACCGGGACTCGAGCCCGAGACCCCGGACGACGGCATTTGGCGCCCGCTGCGTGGGGCAGAAAATAACGTGAAAATTTTTTTTTCTCCACCTCCTGGACATTTTCGAGATAAATTCACCAACAGGCGACAGCGGAGACACGAAACGGCCATTTTGGACACAGGAAGGGTCGAAGGCCAGACAGACCGGCGCGACGAGGCGAGCGGACAAAGGACACTCCAACCACCCCCACCTCCACACGTCATCACGGCGAGGCGAGCAACGGAGCGACGTCACCACCCCCACCCCGCGCGGACCGTTTTCGCCTCCTCTTTGTGCGGCTGTCCGGGCGCTCTCGGCCATCGCCTCACACGCCCATCCGCACCCCCGCCCATGCCGCGGCCATTCTCGGCCTCTGTTTTGTGCGGCTGTCCGGGCACCTGCCTAGCCGGCGAGCGCGACCCCGCGCGCAGACTTGCACAGCGCGCACAGAGCCACGAGTGAAAAACACGACTCGACACAGCTGAACACGCACGATAACAAGAGATGGATGCAGACGAATGCAGTGGGTGTTACCACCTCTACCCGAGATGGTACTTAAACGGCAGGATCGCCGCGGGGTACGAGTGTGGCTATTGTCAAGAGTATCGCACATACGGGATGACGATGTGTGGAAGCCGGTCGTGTCCTGGAGGAAGTAGCATGGGCTACCACTGCGACGAGTGTACCGACCTATGGCATCGTGACTGCACCAACGAGCGTGAAGGTACTTTGAGGCGCGAGTCCTTCACGTTCACGTGCGCGCGATGTACCGCAGGACGAGCCACCCAAGTGCAGTATTCGGGAGCAGCGCTACTAATTCCTCCCCTACGATACGCCGCGACAATTCACGACATCGAGACGCCACTCACGCAGACGCAAGACGTATCACGAACTCACGCCCCGACGACATACGCACCGTCACGTACAACCGTCCCGACACCGACACTCACGCAGACGCAAGACGTATCACGAACTCATGCCCCGACGACATCCGCACCGTCACGTACAACCGTCCCGACGCCGACGACCTTCATCATGCCGCCAACAATCCCGCTCCCGTCGCCTCCTGTCCCGGAGCCACCAACCTCGGCATCCCTCGTAGACCTGACGCCTCCCGACCCAAGTCCGGAAACACCGTCACCAGCGAGACCACGCTACATCAACCTGACGCCACTCACGCCGACGCACTACGCCTCACCAAGGACGCCTTCCGTCCCGACGCCGACGCTCGTCACCCTCTCGCCGCCAATCCTGCTCCCTCCGCCTCCGGGCCCAACGCCACCAGCCTCAACACCCCTCGCAGACCTGACGCCACTCAACATGACTGCGACGACGCTTGACCCGCCAAAGCCGACCGAACGACGCACGACGCCGACCGTCCCACCGCAGTCTGCCACGACGACCCGAATCCGCAGCGTGTCGGAGACACCTCACGACGCCGGGATGGCCTCGCCACCGCACCTGACCACTGTCACAGTGCCGCGAAGGACCGTTCCGACGCAACCCGCGTCGTCTACGACACACGCCTCATCCGGGACGCCACCAGACTCGGCACCGACACGTCGCGCCACACCGTCGCCACCGCCTAGCTTCAATTACATGCAGCCGTCGTCACTGCCACATGAGCGCGCGGTCTCAAAAGGGACGCTCGAAAACGGGATGCCCAGGGCCACGACGCCGAGACGCCTGTGCGAGGCCCCGCCACCGGGACTCGCCCCGCGGTGCCCGCCTGGCTTCGAGGCACAGGGGATGGAGCCCACCAAAACGAGACAGACGCGCACGACATCGACGTCGACGCCGTCTTCGGTACCGCCTGAAACATCAAAAACGCTAGAGGCGCCACGACGCCGCCCCTCGGCCGGCCTGCCACAGCAGCTGCCGAGGCGACGCGCACTCTGCCCTCAGGAGGCGCCACGACGCCGCCCCTCGGCCGGCCTGCCACAGCAGCTGCCGAGGCGACGCGCACTCTGCCCTCAAGAGGCGCCACGACGCCGCCCCTCGGACCGCCTGCCACAGCAGCTGCCGAGGCGACGCGCACACTGCCCTCAAGAGGCGCCACGACGCCGCCCCTCGGACAGCCTGCCACAGCAGCCACCGAGGCGACGCGCAATCTGCCCTCAAGAGGCGCCACGACGCCGCCCCTCGGACAGCCTGCCACAGCAGCTGCCGAGGCGACGCGCACACTGCCCTCAAGAGGCGCCACGACGCCGCCCCTCGGACAGCCTGCCACAGCAACTACCGAGGCGACGCGCACTCTGCCCTCAAGAGGCGCCACGACGCCGCCCCTCGGACAGCCTGCCACAGCAGCCACCGAGGCGACGCGCACTCTGCCCTCAAGAGGCGCCAGGACACCGCCCCTCGGACAGTCTGCCACAGCAGCCACCGAGGCGACGCGCACTCTGCCCTCAAGAGGCGCCACGACGCCGCCCCTCGGACAGCCTGCCACAGCAGCCACCGAGGCGACGCGCACTCTGCCCTCAAGAGGCGCCAGGACACCACCCCTCGGACAGTCTGCCACAGCAGCCACCGAGGCGACGCGCACTCTGCCCTCAAGAGGCGCCACGACGCCGCCCCTCGGCCGGCCTGCCACAGCAGCTGCCGAGGCGACGCGCGCTCCGCCCTCAAGAGGCGCCACGACGCCACACCGTGACGTCACCGCGGCTACCGGGTCGCCTGAGCTCCCTGCATCTGCCTGACGCAATGCAGGTCGACGCCACGGCACCTGGACGCCCGACCGCCCCCCCACCGCACGTGACCGCCACTCGGCCGATGACACCTGTCATCCGTCTGGCACGACGGGCCGCGAAACGCCCGCATGTCGGCAAGGCTGAGCCGGGCCGTGCCGAGCGCCGCCCGCGCTTGCAGCCCGCCTACCGAGAGCCACCTGACCTTGGTCGCCGCCGCCCCTGCCGGCCGGCACCCTGGCCACCACCGCACCGCTGCACGCTGCGAGACACCGCAGCCACACTCGGAACCACTGTCACCCCCCGAGAACGAGTCCGGGGAGGTGCTTAGGGCACAACCGCACAACGACCACGCCGACACCACCCTCATGATGATGGAACTGGACGACGGGGACGAGGAGGCCTCTACTCCAAACCCGCCCGGTACACCGGAACGGGAGAGGAGGCTGTACCCATCCACGCCGTACCAGACGCTGAGGGCCAACGTCAACAGGCCAGCACCCGGATGTTCGGCGTGGGACGACCCGGGACAGGTGCTCGGGCCCTACCAACTGCGGCCACCGAGAGCGCCACCCGGGTGGAGCTGTTGCCGGAGCTAGGAGGCGCCACGACGCCGCCCCCGGCACGCCTGCCACGACGGCAACCGGGGCGGCACGCACGTTGGCCCAGTCGGCCACAATCACCAGGTCCAGTGCGCTGACCCTATCAGCCGCTGACCCCACCCAGGCGCCACGACGCCGCCCCCGGCACGCCTGCCACGACGGCAACCGGGGCGGCGCGCACGCTGGCCCAGTCGGCCACGTTCACCAGGTCCAGTGCGCTGACCCTATCAGCCGCTGACCCCGCCCAGGCGCCACGACGCCGCCCCCGGCACGCCTGCCACGACGGCAACCGGGGCGGCGCGCACGTTGGCCCAGTCGGCCACAATCACCAGGTCCAGTGCGCTGACCCTATCAGCCGCTGACCCCGCCCAGGCGCCACGACGCCGCCCCCGGCACGCCTGCCACGACGGCAACCGGGGCGGCGCGCACGTTGGCCCAGTCGGCCACAATCACCAGGTCCAGTGCGCTGACCCTATCAGCCGCTGACCCCGCCCAGGCGCCACGACGCCGCCCCCGGCACGCCTGCCACGACGGCAACCGGGGCGGCGCGCACGCTGGCCCAGTCGGCCTTGATCACCAGGTCCAGTACGCGGAGCCAACCAGCTGCTGAGCCGCGAACCACGCCGGGATGGAGTGGCCGGAGCTAGGGGTGGCCCCATGTTAGCGGGACCATAAGCGGCGCAAGGTCGGGCTTCACAGGGGGGGGGGGCGTTTGACGTCGTCTGGCCGACGACCACCCCAGAGCCCGACCTGCACCCGCCAGTATACGCTCCCGCTAACGGAACACACCCCTGGCCATGGCCCACCCGAGTCAGGCGACCCGAACAGCAATCAAAGACAAAGCCGCGGAAACCTGAGTAGACAAGAGAAGAACCGTACCCATTCCTCCTAAAACATTAAATTAGGATTTTAGCGACAATAAAATCTCTTCCAGACACACCCGTTTGGAGTCTAGCGTAATGAGGTCACGCCTGGCGCGAGAGAGGCCGAGCCTCCCTCGGACGCCATGCCAGTTCGGCAGTTCAGCGCAGCTCACGGACCGGGGCGGACCTTCGTCCCACGGAGAGGCAACATCCTTTGTCTACATCGAAAGTAACGTCCGGTAAATATAGTCACTAATTAACAGAACCCCTTTTATTACTTAACCTCTCCGTGAGTACCCGGTCCCTTTTTTCGGTCCAGGACCTAATCCGGCCGCATCAATTTAAAGACACCCCGCACCACACTTGGTCAGCGGGGCTGCTCTTCAGTATACGGCACGGGCCGCCTCCCGCAACTTACAGAACTTTATTTAAGGTCACGCGCACGGCGCTGACCACAAACCCGCAAGGGAACTTGGACAAACTTAATTGCGGTGCGTGTTTTACCACAGTGGGCACAACACCCGCGCCGAGACATTTGCATACGGGATTGGCCGTCTCCAATCGTCCACCCCCTTAATTCAGTGTATTTTTGTATCCCGTATTTTGTATTGCTAACTTACGTTACCCGAGTAACGAGTGCCACGTAACTTGTGCGCGCCCCCTTAATTCAGTGTATTTTTGTGTCCCGTACTTTGTATTGCTAACTTACGTTACCCGAGTAACGAGTGCCACGTAATTTGTGCGCGCCCCCTTAATTCAGTGTATTTTTGTGTCCCGTACTTTGTATTGCTAACTTACGTTACCCGAGTAACGAGTGCAACGTAACTTGTGCGCACCCCCTTAATTCAGTGTATTTTGTGTCCCGCCTTTGTGTTACGAAATTACGTTACCTGTGTAACCAGTGAGACGTATGAGACGTAACAGCGTCCGAGGCCACGTAACGCGGAACACAAACCATACGGCGCCACGGAATAACGAGCAAACCCCCCCCGGGGACCTCTGTAGAGTGTTGTATTGTGTACGACTCGTTCCTATGAATAAAAGGTACGACACCACCACCTCAACTCCACGCCTCTTATTTAAAATCATCTCACGCAACACCGCCGCCGGCCCTAGTGGGCCACGCAGGGGCACATACATCCACGACCCCAAACTCACGACTAGAACCGAGCTAGTCTGGCGCCCACCCGGACAATACGTAGCAAGAACCGCCTTTTCCCACTAGGAGCCACACCGGGACTCGAGCCCGAGACCCCGGACGACGGCAACTCTTGCGATTTCAGTTACACAATTTCCCTATACAAAGTACACTATGATTACACTGGGCGCTATGACGCGCCGTCCCTAAAATTAAGTCCTCATGCCAGTCGAGGTTGAGGGGGAGAATTTGATTGGAGTTGGCCAATCCCGTAATTTGCAAACGGCGACGCGCAGGCCCACCTGTGTGGACCGCGGCTCGCTATGAAATTAATTAAAGTTTTCACTTAGGTGTGGCCGGTGCCTGTGCACTGCTGCAGTTAACTGAAAGTCCGTTGTTGCTGGAGTTGGCCCGTGCCGTATACTGCACTGCCCCGTGTAATGCGTTGTGCGGGGAGTGTTATATTTACGCGGCTGGGATAGGCCCTACACCGGAAAAGGACCGGGCGCACACGGGGAGTAATTAAAAAAGGTATCGAAGTTTGACTATAGTTACCAGAAGGAAGTTCAGTGAAGACAAAGGTTGATGTCTCCCCGTAGGACGTGCGTCCGTCCCGGTCCGCGAGTCGCTCGGTACTGGCATCTGGCCCTGGCGCGAGGGGAGGGGTGAGCATCCTGTCACGCCAGAGTTTCTAAAGTTCCGTTATTCGTAAAATATTCTATTAATAACAAGATGTAAGTGGCTCTAAATTCATACAATAAAGAATAATAATTAACTTAATATATATATATACGTTTTAGAAATTAGATGTAACAAGTTTATATGAAATAAGTTTGAATAATCAGAGTCACACTGGAGACTGTTCGTCGCTTGATGACTGCTCCAGTGGCGAATAATAAATGATAATTTGAGGCGGTTTTAATTAAGTTACATACTACGTTACTGAAATCAGGCTGAAGGCCGCAAGGGGAACACTCACAACTGTATTATTAAAAAACGTGAGTGACCCGGGCACTCCTACGTCGCACTTCCCCTGCACGGGGTTGTTAATTAAAAGTTCTGTATTCTTTAATGTGTATTGAATTTCCAATGTACGGGACTCTGGTTGTCTGGTCGATTAGGTTATGGGCGTTGATTATACCTTTGTTCTGCAGCGCTCGCCTGACTCGGGTGGGCCATGGCTAGGGGCGCGTTCCGTTAGCGGGGGTCGGATACTGGCGGTTGCAGGTGGGGCTTTAGGGTGGCCTTCGGTCGGACGACGTCAGTACCAGGCTAGCTTGGAGACTAACTGAATGCTGTGTTCGTGGGTAGACAGCTCCAGCATGTCACTAGGCACACTGAATAAGGTTGTACAATCCCTTCCCAGCATACTATAAGATTTCTGTCAATGGCTAAAACCGAAAAATGACTAGGTTTTCGGAACATGTAGTTTTATTAATAATTAATATGCAGTCCACGATGTGGTATGTTCTGACAAGTGGTCTCTTGCTCCATAAAATAAAATACACACTGCTCTAATAACTGGTCCTTGTAGCATTCTCAAAAAGGAGTTTATATGTAGGTAGCCTCTTCTGTATGTGCAATGTTAACTGTAAATGTAACAAATTGTCGTGTCCTGCATTTGGCCTCGGCCCCCTTGTGCTAGTGCTACATGCTCCTCCCTGAAACCAACATGGCCGCCTCCCAAAGAAAACAGTATCCCACCTGCTTCTCTACACAAGCCTTGTGGTGTAGGTGACGATTGATACCACAACCAAACCTAGATGGCACCAATCTGACGCCACTCCCGCTGCCTGTTTAAGTTTTTAATTAAATATTAGCGTTGGAAAGGATCTCAGGGGTTTTAACGGGGGTTCGGCCTCGTGGCTGCAGGCAGGAGCGCGTCGTGGTTCGGAACCTACCTGGGCTGTTCAGGCCACCCAGGACGCCTTGTAAGTGATTGGTAAACGAGTTACAGGACACTGCACTTTATTCAGTATTGATACACTTCTTGGTCCCGGTACTGGCCGCGTCCGTTGTCGGACCGCTGTGACACGCATATCTCTGAATGTAAACGACGCGCGCGACCAGGATAGGTTGCAAAGTAATATCGGTAAGCTGAAACGGTGAGTACACGTCCCTGTGAAGGATTTGGTGGATAGTCGCGGAACTTATGTTACTACGACTTAGGCTGACACGGAAACACAAAGAGAAATCCCTATGTTCAGGATTGTTTGCAATCTAGCCTGCGACGAAATATTAATGTCTCTAAAATTACGTAGATACGCCAGCTGGAGACGTACACGTTAAAGTCTCTTGAAATTGAAAGCTATTCAGTTAAATCACACGTTACAAATTACACATTTAAGATGGTGAAAATTAAAAGGCGAAAGTTATTCAGTAGCATTCAACACTCGTTACAACGAGCCTACGGTAATAACAATTAGCTGGCTGTAAAGCCGAAACTGCGTACCACTATACGCTGTCCTTAAACTGGACATGGAATTACGTAGAATATGAGAAAACTCCCTGTCGGGATAAAAATTAATAAGTTACGAGTCGCACGAAATATCGTGCGACTGGGGTGGGGTCGGCGCCGAGCTAGTTAAAGGATTTTAAAAGACTTACACTATTGCTTATATGGAGATGAAGCGCGAAAGTGGATGGCCCGATGTTCGCGGAGCGCCCGACCCCTTCGAGCTCCCGACGGTAACTGAGCACGAGACCGTCCTGCGGCCTCGCGCCTAACCACGTGGAACGCTCGAGCATGTTCGATGCACTTAGGAGCAAGTGTTGCTGTGGCATAACGACCTTTGCGGACCAGAGGGAGCACCGGTGGTTGGCGTCAAATCATTATTGACATTTATTACAGTGCGTATATATTTTATAATTGATGTACGATGTAAGATGCTTGTCAGTGCTATGTGGTCGGAATAACTAAATAGTGTCCTTGATTGCGGGTTGCTGGGGGACAAATGATGACCTAGCCAGAGATCCCTACCCCAGAGAAATCTGGAAATAAAGCAGGATTTTGATATTTGGTTTATCGCTTTCTGCTCTCCTCTCCCCCACCCCCCCTTGTCAATGTCTCTCCTCTTCCATCCTCTGGAGCAGCCTTCGGGAGCTCGCTATAGGGCTCCAGCTAACTCCCCTTCCTCGCACTTTACCTGACCCCTCCCCTCCTCCTCCCCATGCACAGCTAAAGGGCAGGCAAGAGGCACCTCAAGAGAGACGAGAAGCAGGACAAGCGACGAGGAGCAGCTGCCAGCATATCAGAAGGCCTTCACTCCTCCTCAAGCCGCTCCAGCACTGGATGCTGTTGCTGGGACACATCAACATGTTGGGGCTATGAATCTATATTAGAAATAAATTGGTCTTGCTAATGCCGGTAAACGTATGTGTTGCCTTTTGAATAAAAACACACTGTGTGGAGACAGCCAGTCCCTTAAGTTGCTAACCTTATGACATAGTCACATGGTGAAATGAAATTGATAACATTCGGATTGACCCTGCACCGCAAAATAACACCATATATCACATCGGGACTAGTTAGTAAAATTTTGAGTTCTGTGGAATATTATTACCAGAAATAAGTTGTCAGTATTCAATTGGAAGGCTTCCTACAGAAAAGTGTATCTGCCCCTGAGCCACAATCTGTCAAAGTCTGTTGGAAGATAATGGCATGAGCAACAAGACAGCAGCACCTCGTACCATAAGGCACAAAACAAGTGTAAATAGAAAAACCTTATATTTAAATTATATTAAATGCCATACTTGCCATTACAAAAACATAATCAAGCAGTTTGACCTGTGTGTCTGGGTTCTGGGGTGAAGTCTGGGTGTAGCCTCTTCCGTAGTGCACGTCTCGAGAGAAATAATTGGAGGGGTGATGTGATGGCGATAGGTATCGCGAAGGCCAGCAAGGCAGTGCCCTTCACCACAGTTGCATAAGGGCAGCATGGCCTTGGCTACCATTTAGTTGTTCTGGAGGGTCTTTCGCTTTACTGGAGTGAACGTCCCTGGTAGCCCTGACCGAAGCTATGCACGCAGTTTGGTTCGGGGATGGTTTGGGTGTCTCGGTACACCTAATACTTTAATCACTGTGGATTGTCTAGCCTTGGTAATGTTCCACAATTTAGTCTGTTTTGCTTAAGATTGTAGCATGCCGAACAGGGCGTTTTGATGTTAAGCGTTGGACTATTTATGCGAGCCCGCGGAGTAATCTTTTTGTTTTGAAATTTCTCTTGACCTAGCTTCTGGCCTACTGGAGCTTTCTTCGCGTGGCTCTGATTCAGTGTTGCGACGCCTGGTAGCTGGAGTTGTACTGCGCCTACTAACACCCAGCAGCTTCACCTTTTTGGAATCTCCATATTGCACACTAGAAGCGCAGCAAACCCTGTCGTGCGCAGAAGCACATAACTCTATAGGGTGGTATTGCCTACAACCATTTGACATTTGCGATCATACAACACATTAAGATTGTGGATGGTGTTTTGAATACCGATCATATGGCATTACTAAATGCGGCCAGCGATCATGTCCCAGCGGCTCGCCAAATGACTTTCAGCGTGACAACTGTATGAACTTATTACATGCGGAATTTTGACATCCTGACGCCCGTTAAAAGGTGTGTAAGTATGGCTTCACTATTGATTCGTGCCTAATGCAAGACACGACCATCAGAATTAATTAATAGTGCATTTTGTTCATCAGAAGTAAGATTTTGGAAAATTTTGTTAAAGTGTGCGCTACCTGTTAAAGTTAAATTTTTTGTATTTTATTATAGTACATTTGAAATTTGTTGTTTATTTCGTATTATTTTAGCCATTCGAATGTTTTTTTATGCTAATCTTTTTTATACTCCTTGAAATTTAATAAAAACCTTAGGGAAATTTTACCTTTGTGGTAATTAATTCTATGACACAAATAGTTTATTTCCAACGACCCGTTGTTTATTTCATACTCAGATGACAGATATAAGAATTCCATAACATTTGTTTATGTACTTCGTTGCGTTATAGTATCACTTTAAAAATAAAATAAAAATTGAAAATATGAATGTAGGAAGTATTGTTTCGTTGGACTGGCAGAAATCTGCAGAAGGGGAAACAGTTCTCCAATATTTTTATGATCCACAAACGGTGGGAAGGAAAATATTCGGTATGTCAACGTTTCAGTAGCGTTATTAGTTTAAATCAGTTAATGAAGTACACATTGAATAACTCAGCGCTTAAAAACATGGACCTGAATTGAACAATTACTCAATTGTTACATTTCCACCATTTCACATATGTAACTGTTAGCCAGAAGTAACCTTCACCTGTTTTTTAATTATTCGTTTTATGGCCAAGACATTAATTAATAACCAGGCACATCTTCAAGCAGTACAAATGTTTGGCCAATGCTTTACCCCGAACTTGAACCCAGAACACTGAAAGTTGGTGTGCATTCAAGAGCTACGTAGGTAAACCTGCAGAATTAAAGATAAAAAGGTCATCCAAGAGTGCCAGAAAGTATTCACTTTGGTTCTTTTGCATGTTAAAACCAACAGGAGTACGAGAGCACGAAAGAGCATACTCTGCCATTTGAGTGCTGGCCTTAAACTAAGCATTTAAACTTTGTTTGATAGTGAGACAATTACACCACTGTTATATTTCATCTCTTCTATCTTTCTATCTTTCTATCTATAATTGCTATCAGCCAGCCATGTGCATGTCTTATGTAGAACTGTAAACAATTTTTGTATTTACTGTTTTGTTGTAGGAATACTGGAGAGACCTAGCCTGCCCCACAGTATTGAAGAAGTGTCATACAAGGTGTTTGTTACCGGCAAGTCTGGTGTGAGCAGGTCAGCGACCATTGCTAGGTTGTGTGGCGCTGCTTTTAAGCATGTTGGCACATATACAGAAACTCTAGGCATCAGGAAGAGCAATGTTTATTGGCCGGTCAAGATATGGGATAAGATAATACTTTTCAAACTTCACATCTGGGATGCTGATGATAGCAGTATAAAAAAGTATAGTCATATTTTACCTGTAAGTGCAGTTCTTTATGCATTGTTTAAAAAAAGTATTTATTTGGAAAGAGTAAATTAATGTAGGTAGCTCAGTCTCATGACTCAATGGAAATATTTGAAATTTTTTTTATTATAATGCTTACATAGATAAAATGCTGTTTGTTGTTGGTTTTGTATTATTCTCATACTGTCTGTAAGGGAATAAAAATGTCAGAATTTCTATAGTTTTTCTAATATTTTTGTATACCATACAAATATTAAAAAAATAAAAGTAACAGCAATTGTTGACTTGTATCTATTTACACTTTTATTATTCTAAGACTAACCAGAAATATAATATATTAAGTCCTAAAGGGTATATTATAGCTTAGGCTGTATGGTATACTTTTTGTTACAAAATGTATTTTGATTACAATCTATAAAAATACAGAAACTATTAAACTAGTAATACCTACTTGACAATAAGTGCAGTGAACTTGCACAAGAGCCTGTGTAAATAGAACAGTGAAGGAAATCGTGAGGTGCCACATGCTGAAGTGAGCCTTTGTGCAGGGGTGTAGGGGCAGTACCCCCACCATCACACGTGCGGTCCAGCCCATAATAGCCTGTGGCACAGCAAACTACATGAATTACAAGTGAAACATTAACCATGTAAATAACTGGCATTTATTTTAATTTTAGAGTGTGGTCATAACATTTTTTCTCTACTATGTTGCTTGTTTATTAAATGATCATTTGATGATTGGAGGGTGGACATGCGGTGTGATTTAATGCTGTAACAGCCATTGCATGAAAGTTTTTTAATTAGAAAAAATGTACTGAAGTTATCCTCAATTAGGCCTCGGATACAAGCAGCACATTGTCTGCTGTTAGTTAAAAGTTAGGAAAGTACTGTACAACCCTGGTTAACCAGACTAAGGATGGGGAAGGGGTTGGTAAGTGGTTTTGGAGAAAATGTTTTTTCTCTTTAGCCTTAAACATCGAATACAATTTTTTTTTTTTAATTACAGTATGTAATTCTGAAATGTTTTGAAGGCCAGACAAATTCAAAACTCTCTTTGTAGGCTACACTCATGTTATTATTAAAGTTAAAATTAAAATTTTGGGATTAAAGTACATAAATGTATATTTAGTATAAATTTACTCATTCTGAAATCTGGGTAATTTTTGTTTGTTTCTTGCGTCCCTCCCAACATTTTTTAGCTGCAGTGTTCGGTCATATTTTAATTAGAAGGAAGTCAGCTGGCGTTGACTCTCAGCATTGTTCAACAATGGGGCGACCGAAAGTAACAACACATGTACTGTATTGGATTCGCGATTCTGGAGGCATTTCGACCAACCCCTGGTTTTGGTTAACTGAATTTAGGTTCGCCAGGTTTTATTGTATTCATTATTAACATTTTATAAAATTCCTTATTGCATCATGGTCACTCACTAAATTTTTTTTTTATTTGCTCCTATACGTCGTTATTGTGCACAATTTTCATAAATAAATTTTTTTTATATCTAGAATAAGTTAAAAACAAAAAATATATCTGATATCACAGATAAGGTCGAGCCATAATAAGTTTCATGTTCTGAAGTATTTACGCTTTATGGCCTTCATGGTCCATAACATGCTCAATGATCAATAAACAAAAGTTAATTTAGCCATGGATTTTGTAACATTGCAAAACCCCTGCCCTCCTAGCTAAATATTTTTCTTTTAAACTATTTTTATGCATGTAAATATTTCTTAAAAAGTCTTTCTGATGATATTTTACCGTTTTTATATATTTAAGAATTGATATTTCACTTGCTGAGTGTTTTATGAACGTACCTTGTATTTTAACAGACATTTTCAATCATTGCTATTTTTTATGTAACTATTCACAAATAAGTCGCTGTACTAGATTTTTGCCTGTTTTGGCCTACTTTTTCAGGTTTTTTCTAAATAAGTGTAACTTTGTAAAGTAATTTGTATTATGGTTGCTGTTCTTAAATTTTCATTAACGTGTTGCATAATAATTATAGACCACGGGACTGTGTCTGAGGTGATGTGTAGAAAGAGAGAGGCATAAGAGGCCTGTAAGTGCAAGTGAGAAAGAAACAGTGATTCCCCTCCAACAGAGATAAAAGCTGGGATTCACCACTGGTCATGGGAACTGTGTGATAACTGCTGTCTCACGGTGTGGGAGAGAGAAGGAGAATGTAAAGTCCCTGTTTCTATGTATGAAAATGGTTTTCTATGTGTGTTCTGTATTCTTATTGGCTTGTAATGTGTAGTGTGAATGAAGCGTGCATGTGATTGGTCGGTGAGGTCATGTGACTTCTCCTCCCTGCGTGGAGGAGACGGTGGCAGGATTTCACCAGTCGTCGGGCGATCGCTGCTAGGCGAGGCCGCGTTTCGGCGGCTCGCGGTTTTTCTTTAGGTGCGGCCCTGTTTGAGGTTGCACTGATTTCTGTTACTTACAGCTTACAGTAAGATTTTACTGAAGAACTTAATCAACGTTATTTTTTTAGTAATTTTCCTCGCCCGAGCTGCGAGCATTTCTCTACAGGCGCATGTACGAATGGAACGAGTGAACGAAACATTGAAAGTGTTTGGATTTGTCAGTGCAGCATTCTAATTTGAAAAAAATAAAAACTAAAACTAAAATTGGCGCAACATCTTTTTATTTTTGTATGTAACAAACCGTTACAAATTCATGTTGCCAGATGCCAGTTTTCATTCAGAAAACGTGTGATATGTTATATTAGTGTTTTTGAGCTTCTACATTTAATGTGTTATATTACTAAGTATAAATAATTATTTAAAAAATGAAACAGTATGTTAAGAAGTGATAATTATACTAGGTCATATGCCTACTATATTTGTTCTAGGCTTGCAGACAGAAGGCAGATGCAAACATGTATGTGTTTTCATTCATGGATAAGAACAGTTTTGCAGACTTGCCACAACTTATTGGCAAGATCACACAAGAAGGTGACAATCCCACTAATATTGCCATTGGAACTGGGTGAGTGTGTACACTTTCTTTTATGTTTAGAGTATTGCAGTTACACCTCCCAGTTTCACTGGTTTTATCCTCTAGAACTGAGGCATTGATTTTGTGAAATTTTATAATTTCTGACCGTTTTTGAACGTGTTTAAATAGTCCAGTTAAACCTTCCATGGCATTTATATTTTTGGGGAGATTCATTGAATGAAAACTTTTGTGGTACAATGGTGGCAGTTGTAACGAACAATGTTTGTGTTCGGGCATACTTTGATAATTTGGAGTAAATTATCTATATATTATCACTTCAATTATTTTTTTTTATTTCTAGGAGTTATGGAGATATTTAGTTAATAAGGGCAAATTTTATGAGAGCAAAAAAAAATATGTTATTGATAAAATTTGGTTCATGTTATGGAAACAGTATATAAGCTGCAGTGTTACCGTTTTCTTAACGTTTTGGGAGCAGTTGCAAATACACTATATTTGTAATTAATTGTACACTACTGCATGCATGTTTTTGTTTTAGGTATAACGTGACCGGCCGGATGGAAGTGTCGAGTGCAGACGTGGAAGAGTTTGAGATGAAGTGGCAAATGCCTGTACTGAAGATGGACAGCAGGTGGTCGGGGGAACGGAATGAAGTTCACGAAGTGGCACCCACTCTGAACATAATCTGCGAGCGACTTTGGATCAGAGACCAAGAGTATATTCTGAAGCAGGGCTTGGCGAGATGAATACAGTGAATGCTTGTGTAGAGCATCTTGTATAAACAGTGATGGGCAAGAAGCTTGTGTACATCTATTGTCATGATGGGTGTACTAGGTATCTTAAAGCAGCACAGCACTAAATATGATTGAAATAAGTAATTATGTTCTTAATGATCTGTGATAATTTACAGGGGACTGATGTATGTTTGTAGTTTTTTGTTATAATTTCTGTTTTAAATAATTTATTAAAAAAATTGTTAAATTGTTTTAAAACAACAGCTACCCAAACTTTATTACTTAGCAGAAATCTTAATTAATTGGAAGACTCCATCTTGTCACAAACAGGAGAAAACAGTTTATTACTTCATTTGGGTGCAGACTACAAATTTCTTAGCTATGCCAGACCACAATCTTTGACTTCAAAAAGTGTTCAAATGGTCTTGCTACGTATTCAATACCCAATTAAAGGGCTTTACTATTCAATTAAAAAGCCTTGCTATGCTATACACTAGTATTATCAGTTTTCTGCTACATGATAGAAACCAATTATAGAAGGGTAGGCTATTAAGGCTAAGATCCTGAGTTTCTCCCAAGCACGCAGAGAACGAATACAACACATGTAGTTCCAAAATCCTCAATAGAGAGTACTAGCTGTATGGATGAGATATGGAACGTTGAAGGGGGTGGTGGTGGTGGAGGAGTAGGAGGAAAAAAGGCACTTTTCTCAGAATTCCTTATCGCCCAGCGGGGTGTCATGTTCTTCGACGAGCCTAAAAAGGGGGGTTGGGGGAAGCCAGCTAACTGCCTGCCTCGGAGAGAAGTAAGAATTCCGCTCTGTCTTCTCTGTCAATTCTTCGACCGCTCGACCCTCAAAGCGCGTAAGAGAATAAATATTACTATTTTCGATACATTTCAGGACTCAGTATATGTACTTAATGAAGCACTGACTGACAAGGGGATAACATCATCGCCCGTGAGGCCCGCGAGACCCAAATGCCGCTACTTGGCAATGAACCCCGCGACCCTTTAGGAGTACCAGGTCGCTTTCTGCCACCCCTAACCTCCTGTATTGACCTATGTGTACTATGTTTTGACTTTTTTAAATGACTTTCTGACTAAGCTGCAAAGCTGTGTTTTATTGCAAATGGCCTGGAATAATCTATTTTAATTTCGTGTGTTGACTCTACTTTAAACTCGTGTGTTGTCCAGCCCTGCCTTTAAGTTTAAAATTTAAATTCAAAGGGGGGAAGGGGGTGGGGGTGAATATTAATTTAAGCTGAGCAGTTGGCCTTGGCTGCTCAGTTTGTCTTGATTGTTATTTTGTTAGTTAAAATGTGTTGATTTATTTATGTTTGCTTGTGGGCAATGGCTGGACTAGTTTACTGTATATTTCTAAGTGTGTTGTCTGTGTGGCGAGATTCCTGAGACCGTGGGCTGCTGACCCCCTCCCTTTAACGGGAGAAAGGGCTAGGCCGGCGTAGGGGACGAGTCCCCTCTGCCCACGGCTGGCTCGTGGTGTACCTATGACGGCTCAGCACCGCAGTTAGCATTTCTGCCAACTGCAGCACTGCGCCGCGAGGGATTGACTGCAGCTCGTCGTGGCCCCAGGCCCTGGGGAGCTGCGGTCTGGGATGTGCAGCCTCTGCTGCGTAGTGGGCGCCTCTGATGGTGAGGCCGGCCTCTAGCAGGCGAGTGGCCTCCTGAACAGTGGCGAAGGCCACTCTGTAGAGGCCGGTGTGGCGCCATGTTGCCCTGCTGCAGACGCGCCAGCACCTGGTCGGCGTGTGGCCGGCCGAGCGCAAGGCTGCGTCGACTTCTGCTGCAGGCACCCCGGCCCCTCTGCCACCCCTGAGGACGACAAAGTGCCAGGGCGCGCGGTGTTCTGACGGGCGCTGTCTGGGCTGCTCCTTCAAGGGCTGCCGCGCCGATTTCTCAGCAGCTGAGGCCGCCTTGGGGGCGGTCTGTGTCGCTGCAGAAGCCACCGGCGGCGGCAGCAGTGGAGAGAACTCCTGAGCCACGAGAAGAGCTGCTGTTGTGCTCTTCTCAGCTGTTAAATTAGCTGTTTGAGTGGCTGCTTGCAGGCGTTTCGCTGGGGCGATAGTCTGGCTCGCTGTGTGCCAGCGCAGCTGCGCTGCCAGGTTGGTTTGGCAGCTGCTGGTACGCAGCTCTGGGACAAGCTGAGCGGGCTCAGTCTGCGTCGAGGCAGTCTTCTTCTGGGGCGGTGTTCCGGTTTCTGCTAGTGCGTTGAATGGTGCGAGTCTCGCAGTGTCAATCTCAACCGACAGCACCATCTGGTATGTGTCCCACGAGACGTACCTGGCGGGACACATGCGGACCGCCGGCTCCACCACTTGCAGCGGGGGCTGCAGATGGTGTTGGCAAAGCTCTCTAGGTGAATCATCTCTTGTGAACACCACATGTAGACTGGCCCTGTTCCTGTCCTTGGGGCAGGGCCTGAAGTGGGCATTGCACAGCGATGCGGACTTCGCAAGCTGTCCGCCGGAATGCCACTCGTAGAGTGCAGCTCCACGGCGAAAATTGGGCCCTTGAAGTCTGAGGCGATTCCGCTCTCGTAGCGATCTTGAAAGTTTATTCTTCGAGGCATGGTAGACAGAGGGACAGTTCCGCTCGCTCCAACAGCTAGGGCAGGAATTGATACAATTCAGTTCCAAACCCGTAAGTAACCGTTTGCAACCCAATAGAATTATAATAAATATTAATTTTGTGCATACATATGTAAACAAATATAAAGAACACTTCACATATATGATAAACATATTGTAAGTTTTACCGCAGTGGGTTGGTGGCGAAACACTCAGATTTGGTCTCTTCTGCAAGTTACACGAGATCAAGTTTTTAGTTATTTAATATTTATTATAACATATTCAACTAGTTTGACATGCTTATACTAAATATGCTAATCCATGAGATATCACAAGAACTCTCATGCACAGCTGACTACTACAATCAGGGAGATTGGCTAGTAATGCAGTTTTCCTTCCCGTAAAAAAAAATGTTTTGTTATATACTGTACGATAAAGGTTTTGCACTTCTACAGGTTTTCTTGCTTTACACATTTTGTCACAGATATATGATTTAACATCTAATTACGTGACTTTCTGTTGTAAGAAGGTATTTTTTGATATATGATTAAAAGTTTTCTGTACGACGATATAAAAGATTACCTTTTTATACAATCAATTTATATTTGTAGCTGAATATATGTCCACAAAATATTGCAGCTTATTGCTCTAATTTTAGTTGTTTGAATGTATTATGCATGTATGTATACATGAGGATAGAGCTGAAGCATTTTTTGGTTTGCTTTTAGCCGACCTGCAGCTTGTGGCTTTCGATGACCCCTTCATTTTTATTTATCTGTATGATGTTTGAAATCTATGTCATTTGTTGCTCAATGACCCTGGCATTCGTCAAAATTTGTTCTTTTAAAAATACGTAGTTAAAATTTACAAAATATGCTATCGTCAAATATTGTAGAAGAACAATATAGGAAAGTCGCCAAAAAAAGGGCGACATGTTTTGCAGCGCATTCTATTGGCATGGCCTGGTCCTGCAGCGTAAGCACATTTCGGACAATGTTATATTAGCGATTTTTATTTCACGTCTTTTATAAGTTTTCTTCAGTAGTTGTAATTTATTATGGCTGGAAGAATTTTTTCAATGTTTGGTTACAACAATTACGATGTTGCTAAATGTTCGAAGTTTTTTTTTAGATTTCCGAAGGACGAAACACTGTAAGTAACCCACTCCACTACTTCATAACCATGATAACCTTTGTATGGTTTAAAAATTTTCACTTATTGTTAGGTATACCAAATATTGTTATACTGTAGGATTAGTTACTGAATAATGTTAATATTTCTCAAAGTGCAAATAGAGGGTGTTGAAATGCAAGCACAGTGACTTGGATGTTGTGCTCAGAAAGAATGGACCTGGTCATTTTAAATCCAGACGCATTTGCTCTGACCATTTCAAGAAAGAGGATTTGCGTAACCCTAATCTGCCATCACAAGGGTAAGACCAAATACATATATGTTAATTTAAAATCATTGAACATTTAGTTAGGTTTGCTACATTTACAGTATATACTGTAGTTTATCTGAATGGTTGGTTAGGTTAGGCTAGGTACAACACAAATCCTGTAAATAGGGTAACTTTGGAACAGGGAGACTCCTGACGAAATAAAAAAAAAAAGGAAAGGAAACTACGTTCCTTGCATTCTAAACACATCCCTGAGTTTACCCTTAAAAGTGCGTTTTTAAATTTCTAATAGTTTGGGATAAATCACACTTCATATCTTCTAGTTTAAAATACCTGTGCTTTCATGCAGCAGTCACCCATTTATAAAATCTTATATTATGGAGCTGCAAACTAAATAAATAAAAATATATGCTTTCATAAATGATCCTAATTGTTTTAGACTACAAAAAATAGCATCCCTCTGTGCTAATTCTGAAATTCAAAAATTTCTTAACTTTTTACTTCCTTGCATTCTTACCTTGGCTAAATCTACAAACTCCAAAGGTAATTTATGTGCCAATAAGAGGTGCTGCCAAGAAATGTAGCTACTTTTTAAACTACCTTGTGGTCTACAATAATTTATTTATACCATATTAGGTTTTACACTTGAGACATTCAGTTCAAACTCAGCCCTTATGACTAGGCTACTATAGGTACCTAACTCAAATCCTGTAGGTCAAACAGAGTTACAAGTGGAACATGAGAGTAAACAACGTGTTAAAAATGGTAAGAGGTAAGGGTTTGTCAAATTGTTTTAAGCAATTCCCTTCCCATTGTTTTAAGTATACAGAATCACTATGGACACTAAAACAAATGAGATAACCAAAAAGTTTAAAGAAAGATATTATTTTTACATATCTACATTATTGTGCTCTTAAATTTTTTTTGTTGCAATGTAAACCAATTTTAAAAGCATTTTTATGATATTTTATGTTTTTTTTTTAGGTAGATGCTTATTGAAAAAATTTTAAAAATGGTATTTTTTAGTTCCTCTCATTCTATTTAATGACTTAACTATACGTAACTGCTACATTTCAAGAGTTTATCGGTGTTTACTTATTTCAACAGTTGTGAATTTTTTTTTGCTACATTAAAAAAAGTAAAATAGTTGGTTAGGTTAGCTATATTTATTAAACTGTAAATTTTTTTGAAAAGTTTCTTACATTGTGTTAGCTACATTTAAGTTACTTTAACTTTTGTAAATGGTTAGGTAAAACTAGTGATAGTGAGAATTCTCACCTTTTTTTTTTTGGTACAAGTGTATCTTTTTTTTTGTATAATTATTTAAAAATTTTTTTTCCAGATGAACTCTTCCTTAGTAAATTACCTGTTTTTAATTTTTTTGCGGAATATTTACGAAGTTAACGATATAGAGTATATTTAATTGTTAAATGCTGTCTCATCTGTGTCCAGTTTGTCTGTTATGTTTGAAATACATTATTTTTCAGATCTTATAGTCAATAAATCTTTGTAGATTGTAAAAAAACGTGTTCTGGGTTATGAAACACTGTTTTAATACAAATACAAGGATGGTAAATTCATTTCACGATGACAACAAGTTTTCAAAAGACGAGAGAAAAAATGTGCCGAAATCGCCCATTATAATACACGGAAATTTGAATTTCGCGGGCGTTCTTCAGGCTGAGCCGCTAGGATCGCTGCAGTCATGTGTCGCCAGCGCTCGCCATGTTAAATGGCATGAGTTTCCTATATTGTTCTACAATATTTTTGCTTCTACAATATTTGATATTACCTCTATGTTGTTGACAGAAAAATATTTGCACCGGGTTGTGTTTGTTACCAACGACTATATATTATATTTGTTACCAAATGTTTGGAGTAATCACACGATATGTAAAACTCAAGACCTTGTGTAAAACTAAATCTTTTTCTTTCCCAAAATCAGCTCAGGTATGTTTGTGGAAGAATTAAACTCCAACCATTGTGAGATCGTTTCGTTTTTTCTACCTTAGCTATGCTGTATTATGTTCGCTAGTATAAAGTCATGTATGTTATGATTTTAGAAATTACCGCTATAGGCCTTGAATTTTACGGCTCGTTGATTTGAAGTACCGGTATGTAAATAGTTTACTATTTCGTAAAGGTAATTTCGATAGTGCCAGCGCTTACGGCCATATTATTAAATCAACAGTGTATATATCGTAACATGTAATATATTACTATGCACATTAAGAATGGGTAAATATGTAGTGTACGGATTAGCGCCAAAAAAAAAAAACGTACAAATATAAAATAACTTTCGTTATATGCTCTTTTACGTCCTCTTTTCATAACCGCCTGCGGAGATAAAAAATTCCAATTACTTTTGGAGATATCGCCGTTCTTATTTTGCAATACAAGCCCTGTGTAATAATTCAACAGACGCCATTTTATATTTTGCCGTGTGTGCGTAGGGTTACCAGACACTGATAACAAAAAAGGAGGACATTCACCTCGCAAAAGGAGGACATTTCACTAAAAAGGAGGACAATATATATTTTTTTAAAAAGCCATGAATTAATTACAATGGAGTACAATATTTTACAATGTTTTGGCATTTAATACAGTTTCAGTATAAAGAATCAAACAAACTACGCATATACAGCATATTAACCCTTTCCTGCCTAGAAATGTAAAAAAATTGAATTTTGTAATTTTTATTTCATTTTTATATTTAAGTAGGCATAAAAGGAGGCCATAATTTTTTTCAAATTTTTTTATTTATATTTAATATTTTTTTTAATGATGGGACTTTTAAGTCCTGACAGGCATTTATCATATGTCCAGCTCAACAAACAAAAAAAAGGGCGCTCCAGACTGGTGCAGTGCTGCCGTTTTAGTGCTGCAACCTCTTGGCTGTCAATCGAACTTCTTCGACAACTGGCAGAGCGGAGCTGTACAGGGACCCAGAGGTCCCGACAGGCAGCATGTGGTTTCAAACATGCACACACTATTTCTATGGGGCTTCAAACATTGTGGGACTCACAAGTACCACCAGGCAGGAAAGGGTTAAAAACACTTGCTTCTGCATGTGCTGCTACCTGTCAAGCTGTCATAGAACTACTTACTAGTGGGGTGACTCTGCGGACAGCGCATTAGCGCGCACCGCGCGATTTACTCAGAGTGTAACTGCAGGAATTATCTCACTTTATAAAAAAGCCGGACATTTTGGAGCATTAAGGAAAATCCGGCCGGACGCAAAAAAATACATAAAAAGGAGGACATGTCCTCCTTATGCCGGACGTCTGGTAACCCTATGTGTGCGTGAATGCCTAAATAACAGAAATTTTCCATTAGGTAAGGTTAGTTACATTATAAATACTTCAAAATAAACGGAAATTAAAAATAATATCAATTAATTTTACTTGTATAGTTTTAAGTATTTATAATGTAACTGACCTGACCTAACAAAACGGGACAAAGGTAGATTAGGTCAGGTCAGCTACAGTATAAATACTTTGAAACTGAACGGACATTAAAAATAATAAAAATTAATTTTAATGGTTGTTTAGTTTTAAAGTATTTATAATGTTGTTGACCTGACCTAACAAACCGGGAAAAAGGATGAACAGTAGGAACTCACGTAATTTTCTTTTTACCTGATGTAGTTGTTCAACTACGTCGCGAAAAAAAAAAAAATCATACTTTTAAACAAGCAACAATGGTGAACGTGGGAAGCCTACGATTCACTCATCCTTCTGGACATACCCGAATACTCACGTTGGCAAGCCTTCTTTTCTTAAAATTAGCAAGAAGTAATTAAAAATACTTTAAAACATTGTGGATGGTTGGTTATATTAGGTAAGTATAGCTACATTAAAAAAACTGTAAAATCATTTTATGGTTGCTTAGCAAATAACTTTTGGTAAATATGTAGTGTACGGATTATCGTAAAAAAAAATGTTAAAAATCTGAAATAACTTTCATTATAATTATGCTCTTTTACGTCCTCTTTTCAAAACAGCCTGCGGAGATAAGAAATTCCAATTACTTAATTTAAAAATTCGATATCTCCTAAAGTATTTGGAATTTCTTATCTCCGCCGGGTTTAATGAAAAGAGGAAGTTAAAGAGCATAGAATAAAAGTATTTTCGGAATTTTTAAATTTTTTTAAACAAATACCGCCCAACTATGAAAATTAAAAAAATTCGATATCTCCTAAAGTATTTGTAATTATTTATCTCCGCAGAGTTTAATGGAAAGAGGAAGTTAAAGAGCATATAATAAAAGTATTTTCGGATTTTCAACATTTTTTTTGCAATTGGGGAAAGCATATGATTCACAAATCCTTTCTTACACTACAGAAAACACAGGTTCTGGGACCTTACCTGGTCATTGTGAAGGCAAATTGTTTGAAAGCACATTGGGGACACTTGCAAGGGGTAGTTTAAGTATATAAGGTAGGCCATTCCTGCACACTATTCATTTATTGGCTACACCGCAAGGTGGTTAAATTATATAAGGTAGGCCATTCCCGCATTGGCTATGTAACGTGGAAGTCTGGGAGTAGGCTGAGATTTTCCGTGGTCAATGCAGCTGTTCTCAGGAACAAAATTAACTTATCATGAAGAAACTAACCAAACAAACTGCATAATTTTTTTGAGCTGTTCTTTAGGTATATAACCTCAAATGGTTTGTTTTTAATACTTTATTCACTATAATACAGCAGCAAAAAAAATAATACGCCACTGGCAGGATATTTGGTATAATTATCATCATAAGATATATCTTTCCTAATGAAAGAATGTAAGCTTACGTAATGTGCGTTAAGGTTTAAATATGAAATAAACATTTACAAATCGTTAGTGGATATATTACTTTGCTAAGAATCATCTTGAATTTTTTAAGGTTCCACATGCACAAAATGGTAATTGCTTTAGGAAAAACTATCTCGAATAATGCTATTTATACTATGCATATTTTCCTGAGGAATTTTGCTGTTAGGAATTCATCTATTTGTTTATAAGTCTGTATATTTGTGTTACTATAATAAATTGTGTACCATGTTATCAATTTATTTTAAATTTGATATGGAAGAGTTATAAAATTTATATATTTGAAATTTTTACATTCAATCAAAATTACCAAAAACCATATTTTAAACTAGTCCATAAAAAAAAATCTGCAATAATTTTCCAAATTATTTAGTGCTTCCGAAACATTATGGTGATAAATTTTAAGTGATAAACAACATGTATATCAAGGATTTTTAAACCCTTTTCAAACGGTGTGTGTACCCTTCTAGTTGTCAGGTTGTAATAAATTTGAATTTAAACATTTTTTAATGCATTCGCAATAAAAACAAATATTCCTGAACATTGGTTTGCAACACTTTGTTTTGGACATAAATTATGTAATTATTGATAACACAAACAATATGAACTTTCAGCATCATAATATCATATAAAACCATGTGGCAGTGTCCAAAACGGTGTGACGTAAAAGCTTATCTAATAAATAAATATACTGATATTAAATTAATGAAGATGCTCCAGACTTATGTTTTTAATAAAGGTGCTGTTTACTTTTACTGATAATTTGTGTGTACACATCTGTAGTTTTTTTTTGTTTGGTTGATTTTAACACTTAATTGACAGGGAAGTTGTAATCTTTAGTTGAGTTCACTGTATGTACAGTAGAACCTCGCATATCCGACCATGACGGGACCAGGCCATGGTCGGAACGGCCAAAAGGTCGGATATCGGGAGGAGCAAAAAAAACGACTTTCTCAGATAGAAAAACAGCTATATCGTACTGTAATACAACTTTATTGTAAAGTATGTACTTATAAAAATGTTGCTGTATATATTTCAAACATTTACTGTTTTTAAATTAAATGAGATCAATAAAATCTAAGCATACCTTATTTAAAGAATTCAGTAATGGACTTGAGTCTATATCTTCATCCACGGCTTTGTTCTGCACAACAGCGATAATTTTGTCGTCATTTAGTTCTTCATTGGTGTCTTCCGAAACATCAGCTTCAACAAACCACTCTTCTACATCATTCATCTGGAGATCATGCTGAAACACTTGTAAATTTTGTAATACTTCTGTGTTGTCTGTCTCAACTTGTGCTTCTGTCTCAGGTTCTTCTTGTTTCAATGATGGCCAAATCTTTTTCCAAGCCTTCTGAAGGGTAGTTTGATTAATTTCGTCCCAGGCTGCAGCAACGGTGTAGATTGCGTCTTTTATGTTGAAACTTTTCATCGCCTCAAAAAGGTTACCTCCTTCTTCTGTTTTGTCCAGCAGAGAGCCGACATATTTTCTTCTGTATCTTCTCTTTAACAACTCGATGACGCCCTGATCCATAGGTTGTATTAAAGGTATAACATGGGGCGGTAAAAATAAAGCCTTGATGTTTCCTTTATTTAATTCACATTCAGAGGGGTGACTAGGAGCGTTATCTAACAGCAAAACAGCACGAGCAGGTAAGTTTTTAGACTTTAAATGGTTTTTTTACTGCGGGGACAAATTCGCCAAAAAACCACTCCTTAAATAAATCGCCATCCATCCAAGCAGATGATTGATTCCGATAGAAAACTGGAAGTGTTGCCATGTTTAGATTTTTGAATGCTCTTGGTTTCTTAGATTTTCCTATGACGAACAGCGGCATTTTGTGGCTTCCCGTGGCATTGCTACAAGTTGCAATTGTGAGCCTGTCTTTAGCCAGCTTTGTTCCTAACACAGGTTCATTTTTAGCAGCTAGAGTGGTTTTTGGAAGCATTTTGTAATTTAGGCCTGTTTCATCTACATTGTACACTTGTTCGGGTACAAGTTTCTGTTCTGTGACCATCTTCTCAAATGTTGCTACAAATTCTGTAGCAGCATTATCATCAGCTGAGAGTTTTTCCCCCGCAATAATAAGATGTCGTATGCCATGACGCAACTTCCATTTATGTAGCCACCCTTCGCTAGCGCTAAATTTTTCTAGATCACCTCCCAGCTTTTCATGCAATTTTATGGCTTTTTCCTTTACGATGGGGCCTGACAATGGTATTCCCTTGCGCCTTTCCTGACAAAACCAAACCCATAATGCTTCATCGACAAGTTCAAGTTTTAGTTTTTTCAACATTTTTCTACTTTTTAAGGCATATTCTGTCTCAACTGTTGTTGAGTACGTTTCCAGATCTTTACGTTTTTTTTCCCAATCTTTTATCGTAGTCACCCCTACACCCAACTCAGAAGCTAATTTAATAACAGACTCTCCATGGTCCAATCGTTGTAAAATCTCAAGTTTTTGTTGCAGAGAAACACAAACACGTTTACATTTTTGAGTTGCCATTGTCACACACGTAAAGCACTACGTATTGCACACTTTAAATTCTGTAGTCGTGAATAAATAATGGGGAAAAACACAAACAGTATTGACGTTAACAAACACAGAACTGTACAAGATTATAGTCAGAGCACATTACACATCAAGATTCACAGCTGAACTGACAGTTTTTGATACGAAAACAAAGCATATCGTAGATGAGTCACTCCTTCAAGCCTAACAGGCTCACCAACCGGAAGCGCGTGTGAATCACCGACAGTCGGACACTAGGTCGGATATCGGGAGGAGTCGGTTGTGGGAAGGTCGGATATGCGAGGTTCTACTGTATTTGTATGTAGTATTTATGTAATATTAACTGTGATTGTATTTGCAATATCTTACAGGCATGATGAACTCTGAAGAGTCTAAGGATGATGATAAAAATAATATTGATAGAATTGATGGAGAACCACAGATAAAAAAAAACAGACCCAGTCCAAATGAGGTACAAATAATTTTGTGGTAATGCTTATGTAAATACGTATGTATTATAGCATGTTGGTATTTTGCAGGGACCGGAAAGTTACTTTTAAAAAGTAACTCAGTTACAGTTACAAATACTCCATTGGAAAGGTAATCCTGTTACAACTACAAGTTACACTACTGAAAATAAACCAGTTACAGTTACAGTTCTGAGAAAAGTAACTGTAAGTTACTTAAACAGTTACTTTGTGAAAAACTAAAAATGTGATTATGTAATATTGTTATAATTAAAAGCTAATAAAACATGTTGTGTTTAGTAAAGATATATGTTTATTTAAACTGAAAATTTTTAAATTAGGTCTTAAATTACATTGAGTAATTAGTTCACACTACAAAATAATGAAATGTTCGTTCGTTCGGATCATCTTATTGTTCGCAGCACCACACAACAAGCACTTTACAATAAAGTTATTTTGATCACTCGACCGAACTTCAAAATAATTAGAATACAAAGGCCACGGCAACAAAAGTTCTGGACTGCTTTCTCGGCTTGTCGCTTCATTAGATTTTATCATTGCTTTCGCGCGTGTACACAGGTAGGTTAATTAATTAAACAGAACAGCAGTAAAGCCGCATGTCGCAAATATTAAATAAATGACAATCAAAATACGAGCGCAGGCTTGCCAACAGCAGTTTTACAAGTACAAGAAATACCATCGCAAATAATATGCTTGTCGGGATTTTTGTCTGGGATTGAAAAAATCAACAAATCGTTGTTCGTTCAATAAGAAATACATTAAAAAAATATAACGCAAGAAGTAATGACAATTATCGTTACTTTAAAGCAGAAAAATGTAATTCAGTTACAGTTACTGAAAACTTAATATATTGCGTTACCACGATCGTTACCATAAAAAGTAACTGTTACAAATAACGTCGTTACTAGTAGCGCGTTACTTCCAGTCCCTGGTTTTTTGTGATTATATAAGTACATAATATGAATGAAACCAGCTGTTTCATGTTTTGTATCTGAATCAGCTTGTGTTTTATTTCATGCTATGTAACATTACAATTAATGAAACAATATAAATGTTCTTAATACACTACTGCTATTACTGCTGCCCAAAAATTGGTAATACAAGGTTTTGCCGTAGACCTCTCTTTCATGTCAAATTCAGTGCTCACCAAAACTCAAGTTGCCATGTAAAGCCTCTTTACATTTGACCAACTCATGACCAAGCATGGTGGTGCTACAGTAAAATGTTTTAGAGCATATAGACCATGGCTGACTCCTTCCCAGTTTCTGTGACTTGCATAGAGTTTGTCCGTTTCCAATGACCTAATTGTCTGTAACACGTAAAACCATAGTAAATTACCACCTCATTGCCTCTACATGGTTATATGACTGTAATGTAACTGTATTAATGTTGTGGGTGTAAAATAAATTAAAAGATGCTAGTTTTTTAAATTATGTAGTGAATCTGGGGCTGATTCCTAAAATTTGTTTAATGTATACTTACTTAGACTTAAATATACATATTGTATGTTTTTAAAATAATTTATATATTTTTTTCCTTTATAGTAAAAAAAAATGTAATGTGTGAATCTAAACAATTTAAAAGCTACCATTTTGAGTGATTTTCTGTTTTAATTTTTTTTGGGCAATTCTTGGCCCAAATATCTTCATAGTTAAATATAGGATGAATGATGTATTATTATTTATTCTTATTTTAATGAATTTTGCAACAGGGAAGACTAATTCAAAATGTTGTTTGAATATATACCATTGCTCGTTATATTGTATGTCATAAAGAAACCTCTATAACAGGTAAGAAATATGACTATGCGAACACACAGAAAACAAGCCAAAATCAGCCAAAGTCGTTTTTTTTTCTGGCTAATTCCTTCCACGGAATTCCGTGTGCAGTCTATGAATTTAAATTTTTATGTCTGCTGATTTTGGCTTCTTTCTGTGTCTTTGCATATTCATATTTTTTGTCAGTTCTTGAGTTAATCTATGACATTGTGGAACAGCTTATGTCCAAAAAATTTTTTTAATTATTGTTGATGTTATTAGATTTGTTCTTCCTGGTTGTATTCCTCAAGATAAAGGGAAGTAATGTTATAAATATGTAGTTATTAAATTTTAGTTTTCTGCCCTGCAGAAATGTGAGAAAATACAAATTACTATGTCAAAAGTTGTTTAAACTGGTGCTGCAATTTTTAATTACTATTCAGAAGTATTTTATTCTTCAGATTATGTTTGTGCTTTTTGTTTCAGACTTACAGTAAGTGTTCAGAAGGCACCATAATCTTTCGCATATTGAATTTTTCCAAGGAGTTAGCTTGTGATAATTCTACTATTTACTCACATGTTGAGTATATAAACAACATTCCATGGAAAATTTGTGTCAAATGTACGCCTGGCAGAAAACTTGGTGTGTTTCTTTATCTCGAAGATAGTGAGTTAAGTAGCAATGTAGAAGTGTATACAGAGTATAAGTTCAGCCTCGTAAACCAGGTGAATGGTTTGAAAACCATTTCAAAACCTCCTCGGTTCGATATTGTAAAAGTAGGCAAAGCTTATGGAGATTCTTCATTTGTCTCAATGGACGAAATAATGCACTCTTATAACAATTTTATTGTGGATGATCAAATAATCCTTGAAGCCTATGTAACTTGTGGAAGTCTGATCTCAAATAGGATTAAAAATGATTTCTTTAAAAACATTTCTCAACGAGAGAAGGAACTGAGTCAGTATATGAGTATCCGTGTCAATTACATCATTAGAAATGGTGTTGGGAGTGATTGTGAACTCATCTTCATCAAAAATGGAGAGGAAATTGCAAAGAAAGCTTCGAAATCAATCCTTGCTAGAGTCAGCCCAGTGTTCGAGAAAATGTTTTTTGGAAGTCCGCAGATCAGCAATCGATTCAACATCACAAATGTGGAAGAGGATATTTTTGACGTGTTGCTACTGCACGCTTATGGTGGTAAGTGGGACTTCAAGTCTATGGACAGAGCCGTTGCTCTGTACTTGGCAGCGTGCGCCTACGAAATGGAAGACTTGCAGCACGTCTGTATGGAATACGCGTGGCCGCGTGTGCTGAGTGACGTGTGGATGTTTCTGGACATGTCTGGAGTGCCTGAGCTCGAGAATATGAAGAATGCAGCGGTAAGGGTGTTTGCTAGATGTGCTTCGGAGGGTTTCATCAGCGAGCAGTTCACGAACATCTCCTACGAGTCTCTGGTGAGTGTTGTTAGTCAGGTGCATATGAACGTGAGGTCAGAACTAGACATTTTTGACGGAGTCATGCGCTGGTCCACGGCTCAGTGCACAAAGAGGGAACTTGAAATAACTCAAGAAAATTTGCGTAGTGTTGCAGGAGAATCCATAAACATGGTTCGATTTCTGTCCATGACTCAGGGGGAGTTTGAATCATCTCCGATGCTCAGTTCTATTTTGTCTGCTGAGGAAAAAGTGTTGATCCTAACACGTATCATTTACAAAAAGAAAACAAGTTCAATGTTTCGCCTGTGTTGTCTTACAAAGCCACGTTTAAAGCTGTAATTTTTCCTTCTTCCCTCTAAAGGACATTTAGAAAATTATGATTCTTAACTATTTAATACTATTTTTTTACTGTATAAAAAAGTAAAATTCCTGTAAAATTTAGTTTTTTTGAGATGTGGCCCTATTATTCTCGGTGTGTGATGTGATCTTTGTCATTGATGTATGCCATTTTTTTTTTTGTAATTTTTGAGAAATTTATTTTAATTTCAGTGACTACAAATAATGATGGCTGGCATTGTGCATAAATATTTAAAAATGCAAGATAAAATTGCAACAAAACACACTTAACTGATAATGAAACACTAAACTACACTGTTTAGTTTTCGGAGGAAGGGCTGGGAAATTTGATACACCAGTGAGCCACCATCGCTAATGGGCAACTATCTGTATATTCCATTACTTACTGTACAGTCATGGGCGTAAATCTTGAATTGGGGGAGGGGTGTCTCTGGAATTAAAAACTCAACTTTGGGGCCAGCTTGTGCTTGCAAAGTTGCAACTGTAAAATGGGAATGAAAAACATTATTCCATGGGCATCCTACAGATATTAGCTTCTGTGTACAGGTATTTTTTAAATTTAAAACTTTAAATTTACTGTACAGTAAGTTTGCATGACCATATTTTCTGTGTATCTGTTTGAGACTATTTTCTTCTGAGAAGATAGTAGAAGTCATAATATTCCAGTGGCTCCAGTATTGTATAATAATGCCTTGAGCTAAGTTACTTTTATAAACACTGATTTTACTTAATTTTATTTTGAAACTCATATTTTGTCATGATTGTATTGTATTTAGACCTAGTTTGTCCATATGCTAGTGATAATTGTATGACATATTTTTTATAAATTTGATTTGATGAAAAGATTTTTTTTCTCAATATTTTTTGGATTTAAGTTTTTAGAAAGATGGGTCTAAAATAAATTTTTCAATAAGTTAATTTTTAGTCCCTTGACTTATATTTGTAGACAAAAGTTCAATTTTTTTGTTGGCACATGATTCATGTTTATATTCACTGACAGTTAAACTATATTGTCAGTATTTCCCCCCCCCCTCCCTTTTTTCCCAAAAAAATAAACCTCGGTAGCCACAGTTCTGTACAGTAAAGTCTGGAATACAATGTAACTATGTACCAATCATCACACTTTTTAAAATCAGATCTTGGGGGCTTGTTTAGTTTCCTGAGTAAACCATATATTGGCAATATTTTATACTGCAGTAGAAATTATTTTTGTTGTTAACTAAAACATTTACATGGATAATGTGTAAATTACAATACATATTGTAAGGTCAGTGTTGATAGAAATGGTAATATGTTAATATGAATATGTACAGTGAAGAATAGGTCATTTGTGAAAGTATTATTAAATTGAGTTTTGGTGTAATTGTAGTGTAATGTTTCTTATTTGGTACATGTATTTATGCTTCCAGGTATTATTGGTAGAAATTTATTTCATGGTATGTGAATACATTTGCCAGTTAATGCAGTTCATTTTACAATAGTAGCCAAAAAAAAGTTTCCTTTTTTTGTTCTTATGCAATTGAAATGAAAGAAGGCAAATTTAGATAGAGGCAGCTGCATCTGAAATATCTGTAGTCTTTGACAAAAAGCAGCAGTTTCAAGATATATTAAGTTTTGTTTGTGATTATAAAACAATTGTCATAAATAAACACCAATCATATGAAATAAAAGTTAACTAAAATGAAGAGTTACAAAAGATTATCAGATATCGTCAGTCTGCAGTATTGTTCTGATTTTGTGTGACCAGTGTCAATTGCCTATCAATTTTGAAAAAGTTTATGACTTTTTATAATGTCTATCTTTAGAAAGACTGCATCTTTATATGGTAAGTTCATTATGTTCTGTTTAAAATAGTGCAATAGAATAGGCCTATAGTTAATTTTTGTTAAAATGCTTTTTCTTAGAGCTTTAAATTTTTTCCAAAAATTTCTTAATTTTTTAACACGCTTTTATTAGTTTTACGTGTAGCTAACTATGTAATCAAATCTGGGAAGTAAATTTTAACCTACTTCTAATTGTCGTATTGATTTGAAACTTTACAAGTATATATAATCCTGATAATACAATACAATAATTTCATGACTGGGCAATAATCATGCGTTTTGTGTATCCATAAGGCCGGGGTATGGTGGCAAATTTGCCCAGGGGTAGGCTGCCATGCTTTCCACCCTCCCTCCCTCCCTCCCTCCCTCCCAGGAGGTTAACCCCCAAAATTTCAAAATTAAATTCCTTTTCGATTTGTATTGTTTCAGATCCAAGAGGCGTGTAAAATGTGCCCGGGGGTTTGACTGTCCCCCTCCCCTCCCTGTGAGATGGTCACTTGCCCTCAATTTTTTGAAATTCAGGAAAATTGAAGTCCGTTGATTCTGAAGTGCTCTCGAGGTCGTCAGGCACCATCAGACCCCTCGGATGAATCTGGGGGGGGATAATCAGTTTCCTCCGAAAATATTGGGACTCGAAAAAATTGATTTTTGTAGTGCATTTTCAAGGAGTATTATGAAGTGGGACGTCTGTGGGTTAACCCTCCCCCCATCCTTTCCATGGGGATGGGTCCTGGCCCCTTTCAACCAACAAAAGGTTCTTTCTCTCAAAAATATTAACTGCGTCACTCTTTTGGAGAACATATCACAAAATTTATATAATATTAACTTCAGTATTATCATAGAGTAATATTGTTTTTCATAGAAGAATGATTAGTCTATGACTATCAGCATGCTCTTTGTAATTTACAGTTATATCTATGCTTCTGATGAGACAAATTGATCCTGTGATGCATTTCCAGGAATTTATAAAACATTTTATTAAATAAGAACTAAAACGCTGCATAACGTATTTTTTTTTATATAATAAGCTTAAAATAAGAACAAGTAAAAAACAAAACAATTAATTGTAATGAAAAAAAATTGTGAGGTCTTCCCTTTTTTCTTTTTCATAGTGACTCTGTCCTAAAGAATAGCCATTTGTGGTAGAAAATTTAAGATACATATGAAGCATGAGTTGTTCTCTTCTTTAATTTTCTTTATGAATATCCCAATATCCTAATGAATTGACATTAATGTTAAAAATTTTTAAGACAACTGATATCAAGCACACCAAGTTTTTTTTTCATTACAATTGTTTTGTTTATTACTTGATTTTTATTTTAAGCTTATTAAAAAAATTACATTTTACAGAGTTATAGTTCATTCTTTCGCTTTTTAACAAATTACTTAAATTAAAGGATTATTTTTATACTTTTTAGTACATACAACATAAGTGTCATTTTTTAGTTTTTTAAATATAATTTTATTTTGGTTATAAAGGAGTACAAATTCTTGCAACCTAACAATGGAACAACCAAAAAAGGAATTAATTATTTATTATTGATACAAACAAAACACTAAACTGTATTTAAAATTTAAGCGTGATATAATTTTTTTTAACTGCATGGAACATGTTTTAATATATTTACAGTACTGCTACAAAATTATTATTCTGTTCTATCTACATATTTTACACTTAAATGATACATATTCTACACCCTCACAGGAGGTGGTGTAAAAGTTGTGGTTGGAAGGCAATTACAAATATGAAGATACATGTTAAGACCATCTGAAAGATATTGTTTAGCAACAGTTAGTGAATAGCCTCATTTACCAAGTTATTATATTTCATTTTCTATTATTATTGTCAGTATTTTGATATCAGAGTTAAAATGGGAGCTATTTGACTTTTTTTTAATACTACATATTTAACAAATGAATATGGAGGGAAACTGCAAAAGATGCATGAGTGAACAGGTGTACAATACTCACACATGCACCCACCCATGCACACATGGGCGTAAATCTGGGATTAGGGGGCATGGGTCTGGGTTCCTCATGAAATTACAAAACCTCAGTGTAAAGGTCCACTTGTGCTATCTGCACAATCATAATAGTGAAATGGGGATGTAACTCTGTCCCACTTAGAAATCCTAAAGGTGATTATCACCACTGCATGCACACACAAAACACACCGCACACCACACTACACACAACACACGCACAAAGTAGTATACATATATCTCAATTTGTAAGATTGTAACTGAAGAGAACTTTTAAACAACAAAACAGCCATTGGAAATAATAAATTTGTGTTAAATATAATGTCAACACAATTTTTAAAATTTGCATAATGGTTTATATCTTATAATTTTATTAATAAATTTAATATTTTAGTAATAAGTTGAGTGTATTTAGTTATAAAAATATTAAAAAAGAAAATGGTATTTTTGTTTGTAATTTTGACACTAGATAATTACAGGAAAGGGGTGTCAAATAATTCCTACCATATTCTGAAATGCTAAACAGTGGGGAGGTTAAGTTATTTGTCCATTTTGGTGGTGGTTGCAAAATAAATTAGTTTGATTAGGTTACCTACATTAAATAAATGTATTTTATACTACCTATTAAGTATATAACTTTAAGGTCATGTGGAGTAAGAGCACAACTTCCTTTCAGAAGTGACTCAAAATAGTGTAGAGAGCTACCACCTGTCAGATTACTTGAGAAACACGTGATGCTTCAAGCTTTTAATAGAGGAGTGTGCTGGGGTCACTGATAAGAGGAAGGTAAGGTTTCAACTGCCACTTAATAATTTTTGCAGGCTTTCACGGCAATTGTCTGAAGTAGCTTGGCTTCTGGGTTGTAGCCGTGTCCTTGGCGATAAATTCACCGACGTTTCAGTGGACATTGTGGTCATCGTCGGGGAGCAGTTACCTCAGTAGGTCACTACTCCCTGATGATGGTGACTGCAATGTTGACCGAAACGTCGGTGAATTTATCGCCAAGGACACAGTCGTCATCATCAGGGAGCAGTTACCTCAGTAGGTAGAGTGATGATTTTGATGAGTTCATGGAAAATATGCTTGCTGAAAGGAGCCATCTGGTATCTTCAAATCAGTTGATGAACTGGTCGTTGGAGATTGGGATATTGTCAAATTTACAGGAAAAGCTCACATTAAGCATTTCATTGGTGAAGTAATTAAGTTTGAAGAAGATGAACCTTTCTTCAAATATGTGAAAAAGTGCTTTTTACATATATAGCCACCTCCAAAAGAAGAGACTGTGGTGAAAAGTGACATGTGTACTTCCATCTCCCAAGAAGAGATGTGTAGTAGTCAAATTTGAAATTGATTTTTCAGGCTATAATAGTTCTTGTCATATTCTTTTTGCATATATTCCATTATAGAAGTGTTTTTCTTAATTTATGTGATCTAGTCTTCTTGAATTCCTATTTCACTAATTGCACTATTTTCTTTAACAATTCTCGTACATTTTTCCAGTTCTTTCAAATTTTTCATTTACTTTCCTTAGTCTTCCAGACTGATTAGGAAGTAGTTTTGTACTAGTTGTTTGTAAAAATCTTAAATTGCACATTTAAAAAGTTTATTGTTAATTAATAATGTGTTCAAGCCTCTATTCATGGAACTATCACTCGCAAGTTTGAAAAATGCCCATGTATTGGCGAGTTTTCAACAGATTTTAAAAAGGAAAATGATCGTTAAGAAATGAACTATCTGCACTTGCATTAAGAATGTAATCTTTTGAAATAGGTAAGAGCTATTGATAACGTACACTCCGTAAAGTAGGTCAAGTGCATAACTGGGTCCAATGGGAGATTTTTACCATTTACAAACTGACATGTTTTAAACTTATTTTAATATGTGCATCAAAAAATATATTTCTGAGGAATGGTTTTCGAAATAAAGTTTCTGCAGTCTGGCATCGTTTACAATTGTCTAACTTAATAAATGGATTATATAAAACAATGTAGGCCTACTTGAATTAGTAGTTGCTATCACAAAATATAAAATGTTATTTCTTGTTGGTTTTATGATACATTTAAAACTAGAAGACAATGTGGCGCCCTGATAAACTTCATATTATGCTGTCTGCATGGCCTTTAACGTGATGCATAGACAAAAGGTGATCAGAACGTGTTACGGTGTAACAGTGAGCACTTTTCTGCCTTGTGCTGCGGAGTTGGTGGGAGTCTCCCTCCTTGTTCTGTGTCTTGAACGCTACTGCTATCTGCTGGCAGTTGTGTAAGCTCTTCGAACCGCGCTAGAATACAGGATAGCCAACATTGAAGTTTTTCACGTTTTATTCCAGAGTGAACTCTCCAGTCGCAGCTGTGAGGTCTATGGTGACGGGTGTGTTAGTGAGTGGTAGTTTCGGCCGTGTTTTACAATTGAGTTTAACTAACATAATATAAATACGTAAGTGTAAAAAATTTTTAAAATTTTTGTGACGTCTGTTTTGCAACCCGTTGAATTACTTCTAAATCGCAGAGGTATGGTCGACGTATTAATAACGCATTTTTTCCCCCCCACCAAACCATATCGATTATTTTGTAAGATTTCAATTCACAGCAATGAGATGCTGCATATCTGAACTAACAAATGATTTTAAGTAATTCAACATTACGTCATTATGAGTGTTGTTCCTTACCTCGTATGAATGTTTAGGTATAGTAATCATTAGTATTTAATTGTATAATATATGTTACTCGAGTAATTAATATTTGTTTCTATTTTAATAGGCGTATCTAGTTCATTGTTATAATTTTTTTTGGTTACATATGTGAGTAAACAATGTTAATGCGGAAGTGGGACGATGCAATTATTTAAGGAGCAGAAGGATTATAAATTTAGGTAATGCTTGCTTTTAAAAACAGACCCAGGCGTATATTCTGCGTATGTTGTGACATGTTGACACACGTACTCGACGGAAATTTATCGATGTACGAAGTAGCAAGCTTTAGACCTATATGCAATGGTATAGGATCGTAAGTATGGTTGCGTATTTATGAACTACCGCAAGCTGAAGCATGACCGCCTCTCAGATATTTCAGCATAACTGTAAACTCTTGAGGTCACTCGAAGCTGTGCTGCATGGTGTAAAATGAAATTGCTGGGCAGAAGAATATTCCCGAGTCATAAACACGTAAGACGTTTGTAAGAATCATTGCCTTTTGGACGTACGTGAAGCGGCGTTCCTTGTAATTAGGCTAAATGCATACTACAATATTAGTCATTGTTAGATCTATATTTTTAATAACCGCCCTGGATTGAACATAATTTTTGTAGGTTAAAGTTTTTAAGGAATTCAGTTTTCCGTTTACTTACCCTGATTTCAGTGTTCCATGGTTTCGCCTTTATCACCCCAGGCAAAGGCTTGAATAGTTTTTATTGAATTGTGAGTTTCAATCTACGTACCTATTACGGTAATGCTGACAAAACCACAAATTGATATAGGACCAATTTGGTCTGTAAATATACGTAGTAATTTTATATTCGTGAAACTATGCTGAAAACTTAAAAAAAATTGGGGGGGGGGGGGGGAGGCGGTCTGAACGTACGAAAATTTTTTTTACACATGTTAAGATCCCATTAACACCATGTCATATCTGATACCTTTATTTTTTCAAATCGTTTGTGGCGTTTCTCGTTATGCGGATGACAGCTGAGGTGCTAGTTACACCAATTATTTTGGAGCGACATATAGCCTAATCTAACATAACAAAACTCTTTATATCTTTATTACAAAGCTTGTTCAGTAATGCCAGACGGAGCAGAGGGCAACTCATAATTTGATGGGTTCCTTTTCAGCTTCCATCGCGACACAGTTATTTTGGTTTAAACTTGAAATGATTATTGATTCCTTTGGATGTTGTTAGTAATTTAAACACTGATTAAAAGCAAAGTCTGACAATTTGACTTAAATAAGTTTTAACGTACTTGCTTCACGGAATGCTGTCATTTCACGTCGCCGGATTCCAATATGTAGTTCTTGTTTCAGAACTAAGCTCTTTATTGTTAAATTTTATCAAGACCATTGATTTAATAAGCGTACTCAAAATTCGTAATCTATTCTTTCTTGAATGTTGTTGCTTTTTGATACAAAGCTTTTTTGATGCTTTAGTTATATATGCTTACTGGCTAAAATACCCGGTGTTGCCCAGGCCAAAAAATCGCTGTTTCAATGACCTTGAAGATAGACACCACAATCCTATACATACTTGAGTAAATGGCACGTGTTCATTGGCTGCTGATTTGTGAGACGTCTCAACATGGTAGTTTATGATCTGATACTTTTTTTTTGTTGAGGGTTTCTCATTGGCATAGATGCCTTCCCTCAAACTGTGAACTAATAGCAAAAACTCCACAGATGTAAACATGGTTTTAATTTTTGCCTACCGCGAAATGTATCCGCGAATTCTTCCGGTCTCTAAATATAAGGAACATCACTACCGAGTTTCCAGTCTGCATGACATACACTTGAAAAACGGGAAATTTTGATTTTAAAGTCCCGTCGATTGCTCAATCTCCAAGGCTGCGCATTAGCAAAACCGGGACGCCAATCTTCAGCTTCATTTTGTGAAAGGCAGAGGTTCCCTCCCTTTTTTTTCGGCCAAGGAACTCTAAGATCTATTTTTCTTTTGGCGGAACCTCAACTACTTCAAAGAAAGTTATTTGACAATAATTGTGCCTGCTTTATATGCCATTCGTCCTGACTCACGGAACTCCTGAGACCCTGGCACGGAACCTCAGGGTTCTGCGGAACACCTTTTGGGAACCGCTGCCAAACGATAGCGCATTACAAATTCGAGGCAATTATATTGACGAATCTCTAAACTAACTAAACTAAACTAGTTAGCTAGCAACCGCGAGCTTCACTAAGCGGATGTGTTTCGCCAAGGAGGATAGGAAGTCACCAGACCTTACTACATGACCGTGTGGCGGAAATAGAGAAATAACACAAACCCACTGTGTGTCTATGACCTATCTCCTAGGATAAACTGAATTCACCCCTTTTTTCACTACCTTACGGATGGAATTTCATTATTTTATCTAGTTTATGTCACTCTCCGGCCCATAAACTATCTATATGCAAAAAATCATGTCGATCCATTGCTACGTTGCTGCGTGAAAACCGACAAACACACTTTCGCATTTAGAATATTAGTAGGGATGTAGGAGTCAAATGTGCTGTGGTCCATCCTTAATTTTTTTTATTGTGATCCCTAACCTCACATTACACTACATGGTTCTAACTACGTTGCTGTGTAAATAACGATCGACGCCCGCATCGCACCTGTGGCATGTGGCGCGCTAATCGGATTAGCTAATGGCATTATCAACATTTACCACCTCAGGAAATTTCTCGGCGGATATTACACCTCGCAGTTTATGTCTCGTCTTAAGTGACGGGAACGCACGTCACAGACCAGGGATACTGGGACAAGAACCGCCTGCGATGAGGTGACATATCAACATTTGCCTGGAGAGCTGGAGTGATCACGGGAAGTTACATAAAACCTAACCGAGGATGGCCTGACCAGGCACTTTTGGCGCGAGAGTCGAATGTCGTACCATTGAGCCACCTTGCAGTAGGTATTTGTCACTTCCAAAGTGGCCAGTGGTGGTTAATTTTTTTTGGTTTGGTTTCAGCATTAGGATTAGTGCACGAGAGAAGAGAAACTCTTGTGTTTGCGTCTAGGAGTAATGATTGCTTCCGACAGCAGGTTTGTGAATGTATAAAAAATATTAGGTTGTGTTAGAATTGGTCAATTCTTAAATTTGTAATAGGTCCATTTCAATTTTTTAATGCGTTCAGCAGTTATTTATGCACACTTACGACATTCCGATTCGGTTAATAGTAAACTATTTACATCATTTCATAATTATTATTTACAACGCACGCGTTTTATTTATAGACATTAAAAACCAGCATTGCGAATTCGTAATATTTTTTAATAGTGTTAGATACAAGATATGAAAAATTAAGTTAATAGGTGCGTAATCATTATTTGTTAACAAAATCAGGTTACAAGACCATTTTGTACACAAAATTAGTACTTTGACCTTTGGTGCGATCGGGTAAGTAAGATCCCGTGATTTCAATTTTCGTAAATCCTGAACATCTCAGTGACCTAGCTGAATGACAAAGTGGATTCCTCCGTTTGCATCCTCAGCATAACGTTATAGATCACGTGACGTCCGACAGATGCGTCTGCATGATTGTGGCAGGGACCTTAGTTGATTTTTAATTTGACTTTTTCTATATATAACTTACCCGCTAGCAATAGTAATAGGCAATTATGGACCAATCACTAAAGCGTGTGGGGTCAAAGAAAGAAAGAAAGAAAGAATGACTTGAACCCCTCATAGCTTAGCAGCTAACCAAACAGTTGACTGAGCCCCAGCGTGTGGGGTCAGTAAGAAAGTCCTCTATTTGCGCACCATATAGACTTGAGTCCGTTAATGGTAGCCGCAAGATATGTTCTCGGCACGTTGCAAACGAGGCCAAGCTTAGCGATTGGTTTCGTCACTATGTTCTTGTTCTTCACTGGCGAGTTGTTAGACCGTGCCTTTTATATGGAGCGTTCTGCCTTTGTGGTTTTTCTGCGAGTAAAGCTTGGTGCCAGAAAAATGTTGGGGGGGGGGGGGGGTGGTGTGTATAGTCGCTTGCAACTTACGTTTTCCTATGTGCGGGGGTGGGGGGATCTCGATGAAGCAAAATATTGAAGAAAGGAAACGGATGTGCTGTGACTAGAATTCTCGACAAGTAAATTGGTTATAAATGTTTGGTTTTCTCTGGTAGGGCAAGAAACGGATGCGTGTGTTTCATATCTTGTAAGCAGTTCCCCAGCTAGTTGATTGGCATCGATGAGATCAGGGATGGCGACTGTCGGCCGGGAGGGCACGGCGTACTCTCGGTCTCGTGGCTTGTGCAAGAAGAGGCCAGGGAGCGGCACTTCCGGCCTCGGGGAGCGGGATGGGGCGGAGGGAGGAAGGGAGGGAGGAGGGACTCTAATCGAGTTACAGGCTCGGCGCGAGGGTTGCGCAACACCCCGCGCCGAGCTCGCGCTGGAATGTATCGACCCTCTGCAGTGGCAACGGATCACTGTGTATCGCGCATTTTCGCTAGTGGACCTTAACAGTCACAGAAGTCAACTTAAATACAGACCTAGCTTGTTTTGCATCTGTTTCAACTGACAACACACACTCAGCAGCAAAAAAAAAAAAAAAAAATGGTCGCACTGATTTTTCCTTATAATTCTAGTGAATACGATTTTATCTGTTTTGTAGTAAGAATTAGTTTCTTTACACGATAACCAAACAAAATCTACAACTAATTTTTTTATTAATAATACTGTACAAATTATAAAGGATAAAGCAGGAAATTAGCTCTTTTATTTGAGCTAATAATTCTTAATTTTCGTCAAGTTTTCTGACGAGGGCTGGCCTCCTAATAACGATTACCCTCTGTAGCACGGCAAAGGGCCCTTACCCTGTCAGGCCTAGAATATATTACATTTTGAACGTACTCCACCGGCACAACATCTCATTATTCACGAAGAGCAATTTGAAGCTGATTTAAGTCACTGGGAGGAAGATTACAATGCTTAACACGTCTCCTTAAATTATCCCGCAAATGTTCTATCGGATTCATGTTGGGAGATCGTGCAGCCATTCCAAACCAAGTATTCGTTGATAATTCTTGCGGTAAGTGGGCGTGCATTATTCTGCATCAAAATGAACGTTTCACCAATAAATCGAGCGAATGTGTTCACAGCCTCTAGGATAACTTTCTCAAAGTACTTCTTAGCAGTCAGAGCCCCATTATCAATGAAAATTAGTTCAGTACGAGCATGGAAATTTATTCCTCCCCAAACCACAACTGTTTGCCTTTGGAAAGATACAGAGGAGTTCACAGATTAGTCTAGCTTCGGCCTGTACCATTCAGACGGCCGAGACAGTGTGGAGATGACGACGGGGCAGTGCACTCTCCCGAGTCACAGCCTTTCCAAAGGCAATCTCTTATGGTTTGGGGAGGAATCAATTTCCATGCTCATACTGAACTGATTTTCATTATAATGGGACACTGGCTGCCAAGAAGTACATTGAGGAAGTGTTCTTAAACGCTGTGAACCCATTTGCTCCATTTATTGGTGAACAGTTCTTTTGGATGAAGGATCATGTAAACCCGCATACCGCAAGAACTGTCAGCGAATACTTGGAGCACGTGGGAATTACAATTTTGGACTGGCCTTCACGATCTCCCGATATGAATCCGATAGAGCATTTGTGGGATAATTTAAGGAGGCGTGTTAGGTATTGTAATTCCCCTCCCCTAATGACTAAAATCAGCTTCAAATTGCTCTTCGTGAAGAATGAGATGTTGTGCCGGTGGAGTACGTTCAAAAAGTAATTTCTTCTAGGCCTGACAGGGCACGGGCCCTTCGCCGTGCTGGAGAGGGTAATACCCGTTATTAGGAGGCCAGCCCTCGTCAGAAAACTTGACGAAAATTAAGAATTATTAGTTTAAATAAAATAGCTTATTTATTGCTTTTATCCTTTATAATTTATAGTTATTTATAGTAATTTATAAGTTATAGTTTAAAGAAACTAATTTTTACCACAAAGTAAAAAAAATCGTATTTACTAGAATTATAGGAAAAAATAAGTGTGTGTCTAATTCTTTTTTTCTGCTTAGTGTATTAGGACAAGTTAACTGATTGTGTTTTTGCCTTCTTTGCCAAAAGAAAACACCATATAAAAATTTTAAAAGCTCAAACTTACTATACTTATTTTGTTGGTAAATAGTTCGTAACGCATTTTAATGTTTTAATGCACGTTATAAACTCCAACACATGATTTGCGTTCGTTATGGGTGGAAATGTTGAAGACAGCGTGGATGTATCGAGCAAGGTCCTGCGAGAGATGTGACCAATGAGCTGGTCCTCCTGGGACAGCGCCACGTGCCACGGCCTGCTCGGGAACAAGTGTAGTGTCGGAATGCGGCCCGTTGCTACCGTGCTGCCGCGCGCTTGTCAGAGCTGTACCTTGATGCACCCGTACCTGGGGCAGAAAACAAAAAAAAAAAATGAAGCAGGGGGGCAAGGCTTGGTATGCTGGCCTCGCCGGGGCGGAGGGAGAGGGGGCTGTAATTAGTGATCTCCTCTGCGCCGTCTGCGAGACCCCCGGGGGCCGGGCCTCGTCGAGGTCGTCGCTGGTTCCTGGAGGAGCGGTGCTTCATCATGCATCTCGGCCCCCCGTCTGCGTCCCTCACCGAGCCCCGAGTGGCACGGAGCACGCGCCATTGTCGTCCCTCACGCCAAGACGTGTGTGACGACGATCGCGACGAGTGGAACTGTATCGTCATATTTGTACTGGGGAAGTTATCTTTCTCACGTGCAAGTATAGCGACTTTTCGGGGGAGCTGAATTGTTGCCCCTTGGATGGGCAGCCCTTCAGGATTTTTCTGACAGTGGTTAGTTTAGGTTAGTTTAGATTAGATTAGGTAAGGTTAGGTTAGGTTAGGTCACTTTACAAACTAACCACTTTCAGAAAAATCCTGAAGGGCTGCCCATCCAAGGAGCAACAATTCAGACAAGCTTTCAAAAACACCACTGTCAGAAAAATCCTGATGGGCTGCCCATCCAAGGGGCAACAATTCAGACAACCTTTCAAAAACACCACTGTCAGAAAAATCCTGATGGGCTGCCCTTCCAATGGGCAACAATTCAGTCGCCCCTACTTTTCTGCGTTGTTGCCGCTTGCCCAGTCTCGTGATTGTACTTTTTTTTCCCATCCATGTAATTTGATGAAAATCATCTCTGTGAAGTAGTTGAGTTTACTCCGAGTGGAATTGAGCTGAGGTTGGGTTGGATCTGTGAAAGTCTTTTTTTTATTGAAAGTGGCACTTTGAACCACGTGGATGTTCTTGCTTATAGATATTCTAACTACGTAACTTATTTTTCCTTACCTCGTGTGGTACCGAGTGAAGTGGCACAGTGGAAAGAAACAGGAGAACCCGAGTTGAAATCTCGGCATTCAAACCTGATTTCGGTTTTCCCTGTTTTTTTTTTTCATTCGAAATTTCAATAAAATGTTGAGATGGTTCATTAATTAGGCCATTGTCGCATTTTTTTTGGTGTATCGTCTCAGATTACCTCGTAATCGATTAGAAGTAAAAATAAAATAATGGAAGATGCGTGATAGCACATCTTATGAAAGAAAATATGGCAATACAAACAGCTCCTGGCCAGCAATGCGTATCTTGTTCTTGTTTCGTTGTAATGCTAGATTACAATTGGTTTAGTGAGTATTCGTATTTTGATTGCGTATGAAGGCGTATTTGTGGAGTTGGGGAACTAGAACTGAAATATTGTGATGTATCCTACGGATGTTGTTTTTTAGTTTATCTTCCTAGTCCAAAAAAAAAAAGGTATATTTTCACTTTGAAGTTAGAGCATTATGATCCTTCCGTTTTACGATTTACTGGGGAGTGGGGAATAAAGTGATGTCGTCAAAGGTTGAAAAAAAAAAAAAGAATGATTTCACAAGATTTATTGTTTTGAGAAGACATCACGCACGATGTTGTCAGACTGACGCGCAGCTCAGCCCTTGTCAGGAAGATACTGGTTTTGTTATGTCGTCACCCTTGTCAGGCTCCTTTTTTTTTACTGCCGCTGTGTGTAATTTAATGTTACAGTTGGTTCCTTTTATTTTACGTTTATAATTTGATCCTCAGTTTTTCAGTGTTATCGTTCAACAAGAATACTTAGCTGTTTGCGTATTTAAAATCATACTGGAATAGAATTTGGTCACGCAAGCGAAAGAATGGCTAACTTACGGATAGAGGTCGGAAGAATTCGCGGATTCATTTCGCGGTAGGCCAAAATTGAAACCATTTTACCTCTGTGGAGTTTTTTGCTATTGGTTCACAGTTTAAAGGAAGATATCTAGGCCAGTGAGAAACCCTAAACCAAAGAAGCGTCAGATCACAGACTACTAAGAGACTTCTCACAAATCAGCAGCCAATAAACACGTGATATTTACTCAAATATGTATAGGATTGTGGAGTCTATCATCAGGGTCATTGAAACAGCAAATTTTACAGATCTCTTCGTATGGAAAAGGCCGATAAGGGGGTCGAAATATACCAGAGAACTATTTCAAGAAATCTTACCCTTAAAAATCGATAAAACGTTGATCACTGTTTTAATTGTAAAATAATATACATGTAAGTATGAAAGAAATATGATTATTCCTCAGCTCTAGTAATTGTTGTTCGAACATTTAAGGAATCCAGGGCGCTTGGCGTGGCCCCAGTTTCCTTACTTGGGAGGCGAAACAAGTGTTCTTGGAACGGGAGCAAAGTAGTTAGTTCTGTCCGTGGCGCAACTACTAGCCGTGGGTTTTATTTATATTTCTTATATTTTAATTTGCCCGTCTTAACGCTGGAACCAGTATTGTCGTCAGAGTAGTAATATTATAATAAGTGTGCTGCATATACTCAGATAACGTCAAATGCTGTATGTCCCGTACATAAACTGGTCTTAATGAGTGTTTTAGCAAATTTTTTTTTAAAAAAGAAGAAGAAATCAACCAATCAGACGTTTTCAGTTTCTCAAATGTAATTCGTAGTATAATACCCACAATACATATTTAACAATTGTAAATGAAATCGGGTAGATAGTATTCGGGGCTACTAACATGAGGTTTTCGTGAAAAATCTCTCTTTGGTCAATTAAACCAAAAATATTGTTTTTATTTATGCTAAAATTCTTCGTCCAACAAAGGAAGTTCCACTATTCCTTCACTGATAAATACCGCTGGGTCTCTGCGCTTCTTTCCGGCGATTGCGCGAACCTCTTCTCACTCCGCGTGGCGTTTTATTGCTCAGATTTCTGCAGTGGGTCCGGTTTATTTTACCGGCATTTTGCTCATTATTTTTCCATTTTCATTTAATGTAATGAAATATTTATTGCAGCGCATCACCATTTTTTATTTATTATACATAGCTCTCAATAGCCGTCCGCAGTTCTGTATTCGACACAAGACAGTGATTGATTCTTTGCAAACCTCGCAATAAGCGACACGCCCGCTCTCTAAGGCCGCTCCGCGGGCTCTGACTCCCACTGACTCGTTACTCGACTAAACGTAGTTCCGGCTGGCTCGCTTATTGCGCAACCTTCCTCTGTCCAGCCCGGCCCGTAGTCTCCGAGTACCAGTCGCTTCAGACCCGACCGTTTTGGTGGCGCTCATAACTTCAGAATTTGTATCGTTTTAACGTCAAAAAGTTGTTAGTAATAAATGCTCTTGACTTAGAATAAGAATATACTGGAAGCGAACTCATGCTGAAGTCAGACTGGTGGAACACTAAGGCCAGCTTGCACAGTCGTGACTTGAGGCGAAGGAAAGTGTTTTTCCGTTTGATCAACCTGCAAGGCTTTTTGCTTAGATTTCACTTACCGGACTTACGTGTACGTTATGGAGAGTCGCATTAAGACCCCGGCTGGGAAGTGCCCGGCCAGGCAGAAGTAGCGTGGTCGCGCGGTCTGGGCGGGAGGGAACAAGCGAAGAGCGAGCACTCTCGCCTGGGACGCGTGCGTGCCGCGCGCCGCGGGACAAAAGGCGAGGATCCCACAGTCAACAAACACCGTTGTTTGTCGGGAGAAATCGACGACGTTGCGTAACCCCGCGGCTTGCCCGCGTTCTCATGTTCTCGTGTTCCGGTGTTTGTCCCCCTTTCCAGGGACGTTTCCTGCACGCCTTGGATAACAGCATGCCGCGCAGGGCTGCCCGACGGCTGGGGGCATTGTTTCACGATACTTGCAGACTCGACAGACCGTGCCTACCGCCGTCGGTGCAATCCCCATTCCCGATGCCCTCGGTTTTTTTTCTTCCAAACCTCAAGGAAACAAGTTTTCCTTGTTCTAACTTTATATAATTTTATTTAATAATAAATTTCGGGACAGCTACTTTACTAGTCGGATAGGAGTAGTGGAACAAACCGCGGGACGAAGGGAGTTTGGCTGCAGAGAGTGATCTTACGGGCGATTAGCCAGCAATGCTCCTAGATGCCATCGACCCGTGCGAGGCAGCGAGGCCGTGCCTGGTGGCGCGGCGTGCCTCCTTTCCCCTTCTGTTCGGCCGAGATGTCCTTCACCCCTGACCCGCGGGTCGCCATTACGTCTGTCCTCGTTTCCCTCTCGTGCCGCTCACGGGCCGCCCGCCACGTGCCTGGCAGAGACGCGCGCTTCGCACGGAACACGTCGAGGTCGTCAGAGAAGTAGGAGGGGTTTGTGGGCCCCGCCTATCAGGGCAAACAAATGGTCTGCTAGCTTCAGAAAAAACACGCGATTTCGAAATTGCTCGAGATATGCGAGTGGTGTCTGTTTACGGGCGGCACTTAAGAATACGCTGAGGGCGGATGAGTAGTTCTGTTTCCGTATATTGGTTTTTGAACTGTATTTTTAGGAGAGTGAAATTGGCTGACACGCGTATTTTCAAAATAATTTTTAGTCGTGAAAAGCCCAGTACAGATTCTTGAAACCACTCACGGAACTTGCATTACACTATAGTTTTATGGTTGCCGTTCAAATTTCATAGTTGTCATATGCACGGCGAGCTAAGACTGCGCGCCAGTTCAGCCTTGCGCTTAGAGGAGAAACCGCGCTAGAATAACTAGCAGAGTCCCACTTATCATCCCGCCTCACTAACACAAATAGATCCCGACTAACGATGCTTCTGCGAGAAACCAGGAGTACCGGGAGAAAATCCACAGGCTTGCGACACACGGCAATTTCCACCACGTTCCCACTTGAGGTAATGTCCGTGCTTGACTGCCGGGAATGGAAGCCGGATCGCCTGGAAGGTTGACAAGGCTAAGACTTGCCTAATCAGGCAACACCGCCGCAGGGCGAGCTGCAGCTGAACTGACAGCACAGCCGTCGCGGGCCTCGAGGTCCGACTGCCAGAACCGCCGGCCCCGGATTGCCGCCCACTACCTCTGTGTATGAATTTAATATTAGGTAGCTATAAGAGCGAGGGGTGCTAAGGTTGACACTGGATCGTGCACCACACACTTCTTCGCCTCTACGCGCCAGGCACCGAACTGGCGTGCATTCTTCGCGTCGACCACGCGCCTCAATGCATGGGTGTCGCAACCGGGGGGGACGGGGGGGATCACCCCCCCCCCCCCCAATAATAAAAGTCTTCAATTTCGTCCCCTCCAATAATATATTTAGTTTCGTAGTTATATAAAAATATGATTTCTGTTATACAACCCATATGTTGCGCATGGTGCATTTAGTCCAATCGTGGTAATGTGAGCACTTTTTGATTCGATCTTCGTGTAAAATCAAAATCAGGTTCGATACCGAGGAGAGATACTATAATAATAGTGAATATAATAACTTTATTACTTATGTTTGTGTACATGTGCGAAATATTCTTAATACTGCTGCGGCATTTTAAGTGTAACATTCAGGTTTCTCCTGATGTTTAAATTAATGATTTTGTGTGGATATAGCACCAGCAGATATGTTAACTGTTTTTTTTTTTTTTTACAAATTTGTTCTCTGAAAATATTTTTTTATAAAAAAGAAATTATATATTGCAACCAACTATAATTAGAATATTTAGGAAAGAAAAATGCCTAAAAACCACCTTTTTGCACCTTCAAACCCCAAATTTTCCCGGGGGAGGACCCCCGGACCCCCCACTTTTTTTTCCCAGGGGATGGATATTTCTCAACAACTAAATCAATTGAAGTCACCCCCAAAAAATATATCCTTGCGACGCCTATGCTCAATGGATGAACCTGTAATTTTATGCAGTAATATCAAATATGAAAGGCTCCCTGTTCTTTCACATACCATTTACAAAGAACGTGTGAAAGCATTTTTCATACCTGCCCTTTTTTGAAGTGACTTAGAGGAGTGTCTGGAACCCGCGCTGTTTGTTGCGGGGGAGTGGTGGAAGGAAGGGGTTCGCGCTCGGCCGACTGCAGCGGCGCTCGGCGGCAAGTAGGGCAGGCTCGCGTCGCGTGCGCCCGCCGCAACTGGAGCGTCAATGTTTACCCTTCCTCGCCCGCGCTGCGCAGCCGGGGCGCCTTATCTGGCCGCGTCACCGCTCGAGCGACATAGCCCAGGAAATGAAAGGAAAAAATGCATAAATGTCGGGAAAAATTAGAGACAAGCTGAATTTTTGGCAGGTGTTAGGACCCAAAAAGAGGTGTATTTTCCCAAAAGTCCCCACCCCTCCCCTTTCTGCTTCCCCCCTACCCACCCTTAAACATCCTATTTGCAAGCATTTGGATTACCCTTCATATCTCCGTTGTTATTTATAGCAGTCAAATTTTCTATATATCGTTTTATTCCTTATATTATTATCTACAATAAAGTTGTGTATAGTTTTGTTCTAAGATTAGCAGTTAACTAGATATTAGCTGAGAAATGTCAATTTTTACAATTTTATGTTAAGTTTGTTAAGAATATTTAAGTTTAAAATTTTAATTTGGGACATTTTCACGAAACACTTAAGATGAAAAGTGTGGAATGATTCTTTAGCTTTCCAACGGTATTAATTTTTCATATTTTCGATGAAGATAACATGAAGTAGAGGGCCGTAAGTAAACCAAGAACTCACCTCTCGCAACCCGGACTTAAAAGCAATCTGCCGCACCCTATTCAATCTCGCTCAGCTGGCCTTAAACGTTACTTGTAATTCTTCCTAATTATTCTAAATAAATTATAGATACAATTTTAGTTCAGAATACAGAAACAAATTTGGTTTAATTTTTATATTATTTTTGCCAGTTTTGGTTCGGGGGGGCTTCAACCCTAACCCACATAGGATCGTTCAAATATCCACCACCTATGGACCCGCCGTGTTCCGGACTGGCAACAACCGGCAGCTGTGAACTAAAATACATGACTGCTTATTCACAGTATGTGATAAAGAGCAATCAGTATCATCCACAGCATCACGAACCACCCACCCACCCACTTCAAGCTGTTGTGACATTTACTGAATTATTCACTTCTTTATGTGCATTTTTCACTTCCAAACTTTGCTATTATTTACACATCATGCTATTTAATTTGTATAGAAAAATTCTACTTACAACAAAAGTACTTCAATGTATTTTACAAACAGATCTATTCATAACGTTTTCGACTCAACGCCTACATACATAATTATACATCATCAATTGCATCTTCATCTTCATCTATGGCTGTTGCATTGTTACACGAAAGACCATTGCAGTGTTCACACATAGCTGAGCAATGTAAACCTGTCTTTCGACATCCACAATAGTTCCCACATGCAGATTTACATGAACATGACACTATGTGCAACATATCGTTTGGTGCAAAAGGTTTAGATGTGGTAATTGGCTTATGTACGTTTCTCTCGCCTCCAGCTTCTCTTACACACTTATCCAAATTAATAAATGGAAGAGCCATGACATATGTTGAGTCACTTTTTCCCCTTCTGCTGTTAATGAGGTTCATGAAACCATTCCATCCTGGTTGGGCATTCATTCCAGAAAGCCAAATAGAGTTTAGAGGAAACATGGTTGCTACTGTGAAGTCTGAATTTTTCAGCTCAGCTATTATTTCGTTGTAGTCTTTCACAGTAATGCTACTAAGTCCGTTGTGGGCTTTTTTCTTTGGGTAAGATCGTATCCTAATGCATTCTGGATTAAATGTTCCAGAAGATTTCCTTGCAACCTTTACTTGAGTTTCAAAACTAGAATCTGGGGTAATAGTTTGGACCCCACCCATTGCATGAAACGTGTTGACGCCATCCAGTGTTCGAACATTGACATCAGCATTATCAAAATCATGCTGTATGAAAGCATCTTCATTGACATTTAGTGATCCTGAATTTATGAGAGTATTAATGTACACGGAAGCTTCGTAATTGGAAGCACAAATACCCATAGAATATAGCATGTTGATAAGATGCTTAGATCCATATAAACGATGTAGTTTCAGAGCTAAGCCAATGTGAAGTGGTAACAAAAATGATCTGGGTCTTACAGCTGATATAATAGCATGGTTTATGACTACACATTTTTTGTCTACCATTTCAAACTCTGAAACGTTTTTCTTTTTCGTAACTCTTTGTGTGAAAGCTGCTAATGTATTTGGTATTAAATGTTCTCCTCCACATGTAATGTCATTGGTACCTGGATATGTTTCATGATCATATGCCTTCTTTTGAATATCTTCTTTAATGATGTCAGCTGCAGCCAATACTATCCTAAGTTTTTCCGTTTCTAGGTTCCAATTATTTCTTTGTACCAGGTCTCAATAATTTTATGGACAGTATCAGACAAACACACAATGTTTTTTTCTACCTGAAACATTAGATACCATAATGCGGCGTTCTTTAAAGTGTTCTAGAAGAAGATTTTTCAGGTGTTTGTCGGAATATGTATATTTTCCCCCTGAAATGCATGCCATTATATCTTGCAACTCTTGAATTGAATATTGGCATTCATCGCTTTGTTCAATGTAACTGCACAACATTAAAACATATTCTTTATCCGTCATCGGTCTGCCTACAAATCCTTCACTTGAGTTTGTCTTTTAAAAAAGTGTCATGACAGTTTTTATGGTGTCGTGCTTCTGGGGCTACAAGGTCACTTACATTTAAAATGCGTGCTTTCACTTGATCTCCCCATTCATCGCTCCGATCTTCACATCTCTGCAACAAACTATCTTTAATTTCAAATGTTGCTACCATACGAACTTTTTTCCTACGATACAAAGCAATCTTAGAATCGACAATTGCCTCTTCCCCACAAAAAAATGCAATCTTTTTTGTAGTCAAAATTATTTCCTACACTTCGCAAAACAGGCGATAATGTTGAAGGAATACATACAGCAGGACTTAGTGATGATGTAGTTGCAGCTTTAATACGTGATGGTCTCGTATAGTTTTGCCTACACGATTTGTGTACTCGAACACTTGATTTTTCTTTCAAGTTCTTGTGGAGCCCATCCTTTCGTAGAATGCTTGCTTCTGTTATTGTCTTCAACCCTTTTGTAACAACAACAGTATCTCCTTCCGTATCTTTACCGCATAGAATACAAAGTATACTTAAATGTTCCATTTCAATTTTGGTTAGTGTGAATTCTTGTTATAACATTGTAGGTAGATTCAATCCTGAAACATACGCATCACTTAGAAAGTTGTTGATTTGCAATTGTCGAATAGTAAAAAGTTACCATAGACTGACAAATGTGCATTTTAATAGTATACTTATTTACTTAAAATGTAAGTTTGGTATTCTGAAGAACCATAAAAAACATTACGATAAATAGTTACGATGTTGAATTGAATCAGTTTATAATTACATTTTTAAAAAGATTTTACTACAAATCTCACACAAATATGTAAAAATATTTAAGTATATGATCTATTAATTTCCTGAACTTCAAAAAACAGTGTATTGACACACACATCAATAGGCCTAACGGTGTTTGATATTTGTGTTGCAATAGAAATCACATTTACGTGACACAAATTTAAAAAGTAAGAAAACTGCAATAAAGCCGACATATAGTCTTCTGTGTAAAAATATTTTATAAGATGTCCTGGTGGATCTTAAGACGTGAAGCATCTACAGTCGATGCTAATATGCGAATGAAGCAGGGCCGGAGTGCTAGGGTAGAGGATAGCACAAGGCTCCGAAGAAGGGGAAAAAAATCGACAGCCGAACATGCAGTGGTACAAATGAAAAATAAAGGTGTGGTCCTATCCGGGAACCAAACCCAAATCGTCTTGGTAGGAGAACAGCACTATAACCACTGAATAGCAACAGCCCACGGGAAGAAGTGGTTTTTTATTACAATAATACTTAGCTTTTGTTATTGAAAACATTCTTACCTTCTTAGATTTGCGAGAAGCTGTTGCAAAATTTCTTCAGTTATCAAAAATTAACACCGTACTTTCTAGTACTTCACGTTATTATGTGACGTAGAGTAAGCGGAAGTTTTAGAAAATCACGCACATACACGCTAGAACGTTACCGCACACTTCAAATCCACTCCAAGAACTAGTCTCTGGAAGACGGATTACTCAAGGCAGTAAACATGTCTTAAGAAATTTATGGTCGTTGGTGGTTAGGGACATTTCTATGACTCAACACGCCAGCTCCCTCGCTCTTGATAGTAAGCCTGTTGTTTAGCCTCCTGAGGCCACCCACTGCAGCACGCACCAAGGGTAGAACAAAATGCAGCGCCTTCCTCGCATAACCTAGTGTTATACACATGTTATCGTCATCCAAAATATGAAAAATTAATACCTTTGGAAAGCTAAAGAATCATTCTACACTTTTTATCTTAAGTGTTTCGTGAAAATGTCCCAAATTAAAATTTTAAACTTAAATATTCTTAACAAACTTAACATAAAATTGTAAAAATTGACATTCCTCAGCTAATATCTTGTTAACTGCTAATCCTAGAACAAAACTATACATAACTTTATTGTAGATAATAATATAAGAAATAAAACTATATAAAGAAAATTTGACTGCGATAAATAACAACGGAGATATGAAGGGTAATCCAAATGCTTGCAAATCGGATGTTTAAGGGTGGGTAGGGGGGGAAGCACAAAGGGGAGGGGTGGGGACTTTAGGGAAAATATACCTCTAGTTAGGTCCTAACACTTGCGAAAATATCAGCTTGTCTCTAATTTTTCCCGACATAAAACCTTCTTTTCCTGGGCTAACAGGAGACCTAGAAACTTGGAAGTGTTTTTCAAGTCATACTTCTTTAGGCGCTTTATGATGCTTTTACGATGCACGCACCATGCAACGAAATTTTCACAGATTGAAAAAAAAAAGCTACATACAAATAAAAATAAATGTGCTTTTAAATCCATACTGTAGTGATGCTGTTCCATATCATTAAAAACATTTATTTAATGTGAATATTAGGGATATTAATTGTGTTAGTAAACTTTATCAAGTGTTTTTGTATAAGTGAGGTTATGTTCCCGTATGTCTAATTTATTTGCATTATAAATTATAAATTTTTAACTGTTATGTAATAAATATTTAAATTAAAATAATTATTCAGCGTATTTATTGATTTTGCATTTATAATTAAAATTTATCTCATTTACATTACTAAATTAAATAATTAATTTTATGTACATGTTTATATTAATATCGAATACTGACTTATTATTTACTTTTTAGTTCTACTCAATTTATACTTTACCAACAGTATTTATAATATCACTCTAGTATGATTATTATTTTATTTCTATTAATTATTTTCATGCAAAAGTAAAGTTTGTTTTTTATTACGCCAAGTAAGTATAACTTCTAACGCGCGTACATAAGTACATGCACCCATTTCCCCCCCCCCCCCTAACCTAACTAAATCTAAGTGTATTTGTTTGGGAGGGGTCTGGGTTGGGGAGGAGTCAAGTGCGTCTCAGGCTGAAGCTTTTACGTCTTATCATGCAGTGCAGTAAGGGTAGCATGCATTGTGTGCTAGCAGGTGATTGACCAGCAATGGCAGCAATTGATGCCATGACTAACTATATCCTAAATTTATACTGTAACTAGTTAAGTTTGGCCCGGGTAAAACCTGAATAGACACAGGGAAAAACCCCTGGGCTTATTCACGCAGGGTGTAATATGGCATTCATTAAGCAGTGAGGTTCAATGCAGGACACAATCAGAAACGGGCTGTCGAAGTATGTAAATATATAAATAAATATATATTTAGCGTATATTAAATAAACTACTATTCCGGGTAAATGTTAATACTTAGATTATTCTTCTTTTAAGTGGATAGTGATATTAATTCCAATTTTATATGTATAATCTGTCTGCCAGTTACATCCTTTTCATTTTCATTTACAATTATTTTCTTTTAAAATGCGTATTGCCTTGAATATGTGTATTTTAATTTGAGAAGTCAGGCATGCATGCGGTTTCTGTTCCTCACGTTCAAATGTGAAACAGCAAAAATCACTGCAAATCAGTGAGATTAGACTGACTATATAATGTAAATGCCGTTATTATTTAGTACTTTATAATTTAATATTTTTATTTTCATTATTTTTTTATAATAATTATTATTTTAATAATAATGTAATTTGTATAACTTTATTTATTCTTTTTGTTTTTTAAAACTGTCAAAGCCGTTTTTAACTGCTTTTTAGTAAAATTTCGTTGATAAGATGCAGTCATCACAATTTGTGCGCAACGGTATCCATCAAACTAACGAAGCCAGAGCATGCATAGCACGTCGATATGCGTGGACGAAATCTGCGCAACGTAGAAGAACATCGGGTAACATGCCGTATGTTACCCCAAATAGTGGACCCAACTGGCGAGTTCTTGGTGGGGGGTCAGGCAGAGGTTGCTCTGTAAAATAAAAGTAATTTTAACGTATTTCTAACGTCTTGTGAAGTCATTTTCAATATTTGATCTAATATATTTTTTTTTCTGGAGCACCGAAGTTGCAAAAATTAAAAATTACACACAGTACAGTATCACCTAAAATGCTTAAATAATGCAGTTTAACGAAAAATGAATGGACTTTAAAGGTCAGGTGGGGCCTGAAATATTAATATTTTTTTTGTTATATATCCCTGGTTTTTTTTATTAAAAAAAGATCTAGAAGGATGACATTGTGGTGGCGGGATCCCACAGGATTGCCACTGCTGTTACATCCGTATGTTTTTTTGTTTTTTTTTCGTCGACGCCCCCTCGCGAAGCGGGGACTGCGGCGGACTTCCTGTGGCGGGAGAAAGCCAGCCGCCGCGGAGAGGAGTAGGATTGCAGGCTCTCGGGAAGTGTTTTGTTTCCGCCGTGCGCAGTGAAGCTTCCTTCCCCCGCCACCCGCGGCGCTCGACGAGGCTGGCGATCCCGCCGTGTCGTGACCCCTCAGCTGCAGCAGGTCGGGGCCGGCCTCTGCGGGACTCTTCTTTTAATGCACAATGAATAAGATGAACGCTTTTGACATAGCCTATTTGTAGTGACGAATTTAGCATATTCCAATACCGAGTCTCGAGCACATAACTCCCGCACCGAGGGCTGGCGTGCATCCATCTGCGCTACTGTGGTCCCTGTAATACACACTTACACTTATCCGCGAATGTTGAGCAAATACGAAAAATAAAGATGTACTCCAAGGCGAGGATAATAGTAAACCAGTTGACTAGATGGCTGGGTAAGTTATTTAAGGCATTCCCAGCCAAGAGTCAGTCTACTTGCTGTTGGCCTTCCGAATGTTCGCAAGTACCTGTATTCAAGCGTACATGCTAGTGTAGAAGAATGTGTGCAATTATGCGAGCGAGCATGTCATCGAGCGCTGTAATTGCCATATTTATTCGCAAGTAATTTGATAGCTAAAATATGATACATAAATTTGCTTCTATTTAGTACACGTTGGAGATTCACGCTAGAGGTTCACGTTTGAAACAAACATGACGACGAAGGACCTGTAAAGACGAAGGACCTGCAAAGAGTTGTCTGGCACACTTATATATTCGTTCCTCCCCCCCTTTTTTTTAATGGACGCCCCACTCCACTCTCTGATCTTTACGTACCCCACAGGCTTTAAAGACGTCGCACTGGAAAAAGCATGAAACATATTGGTGGTGGCTTTGTCGGGGTCGCGTGATGGCTAGTCCAGGCTCGTGCTGCGGCGGATAACGAGCGAGGCCCCGGGGGCTGGCGGCCGCGTCGCGCCGCGGCAGTGGGTCAGGTGGCGAGCCGCACCTGCCCGCCCGCCAGTGGCGGCTTGCGAAACCGACCGAGGTCTCCACTGTGGCTCCCCAGTGCAGTGAAAGTGGGCAGTTTATTGGCGTTCAAATACACAGTTAGTGTTGCCTGTTGGAAATAACAAGATAGTGTTACGAGCACACTGCGAGGCGGGGCTGCGAGGCATGCCGGTGGGCCTGCCAGCGGTCAGCCAGCCTGCTGGCCCCCCGGGGTGGGGCGCGTTCCAATTCATTCCTTGTCGGCTTAGCGACGGCGCCTCGCTACCCTACTTCCCTCGCTACCCCCTCGATGGAGGGTTCTGCGGCATTGTTCTGGGAGCTTCGATTGTCAAGCCGACCCTGGTGACACCACACTTAAAAGGGGCGCGGGACCATTCTAGAAGGGGTATGAGGAGTATAAAAACGGCGACGCCAGCCTCCGGGGCAGAATAGTGGAGAGGCCGAGTGACTCCTTGTGGAGCTAACGCGGACAAGCGACGGACCTCGTGTGCGGAGACTGGTGCATCGGGACTGTGCTGTGGACGAGTGAGCTGTGGGAGGCAGTGACTTGGGACTGAGAATACCGGTAAAAACAAGCAGTAGAGAAAGCCGCTGTCGAGTCGAGTTCCAGTGTGGCGAGCGAACTGTGGACTAGATGAAAGAGTGATTAATTTGTGGACAGACATTGCAAGTGTTGTAATTATATAGTAGTAAGTAAATTAAACATGTATTTATTTGGGCTATTGTTCACGAACATGTTTTCCCACTCGTAACAATACTAATAGACACACTTTTGACAGTAAATTATGTTTTCAATTCACGACCATAAGGAAAATGAAGTTCAACGCCAGTTAAACAAGGGAAGGGGGAGCCGTTTCTTTCGGTTAAGCCATTAAAATCCATTAGGCCTACTACTTTTATCAAATTACAGTATGTAATATTCTGAAATGTTTTGAAGGTCCAACGAATTCAAAACTTTCTTTGTAGCCCGCACCTATTTTCTTTATTTTAGTTAAAATATTACTTTTTTTTGGGAGGAATACAGTATAGAACACATCAATACATACTTAGCATGAATTACTCATTAAAAAAACTCGGTAATTTTGTATGTTTCTTGCTTTCGTCCCAACGTTTTCGGAGTAGCAATGTTCCGCAATCGTGAATACTTCTGTGCAGTAGATACAGTTATTAAGCTACGCTTTAGTTTTTTTTTAAATTTATGATTTCGTTTAACCCGCGTTTCGGCTAGGTTTTACTTGCAGTCGATAAAGTCTTCCCTTATTTTTGTATATATATTTTTATTATTCTGTAATCTGTAACTACTACACTAACCACGCACATATGTAAAGTGACGCATAAACACGTCAGCACGAGAATATTGTTGCTTTCTCTTCTGTCCAGTTTCATTCAGAGTGCGTCCCGTTAAAAAAATCGATGATTCAGGGTCGGCGATGTCGAGGTCGCCTGAGACGTGCGATTGATTAACCCGGGAGATGGAGCAGTGACGGAATGCGTGGGCGGGGAGAAACTGGAGCAACCCCGAGGAACAACCCCGACGACCCACGGCAACGTTCGCCACGTTTCTGACCTCGGATCACCTTGTTGGGGGCGAGTGACCCGACCGTGTAACGAAGTACTGCCGAGACGAGGTGCAGCACGAACCCCAGAACGTCGTACTCCCGCCGGTTGACGTCAGATGTGTCCGATAACGGTTATCGGACGCACGGCACCGGTGCGCCGCGTGACACAGACAAGGCGCTCCCGCTGCGGCGGTCGTTGGGACAGCTCTGCCCGTGGTCGCGGGGCGGGGGAGTGGGTTGTAGGAGGGGGAGGTGGTGGAGGAGGGGGGAGTAGTTGCGCAGGCATTCGGGTGATGGCCTTCGGCACGCAGCCCGCCCTGCCGGGTCGACGACCCGCCATCACCTGGACAGCCGCTTCCCGCGCGCGCCGCCTCGCTGCTCTCTGCTCTCGCGTCGCGGCTAGTCCAGTCCCCGCCATCGCCGGCCGCCATCTTGGATGACCTTGACCTTCAACATTGACTCAAAATTCGTCTAAAGTTTCTCGTTTTTTGAGGAAACATTTACCGCCCTCAAATTCCATAACTACTCGAAATTACCAAAAAAATTTCTATAAGCTTCCCGTTTTGGGGAAAAAATTTCCCGTTATGGTTCCAAAAAATTCCTGTGGCTTGAAACGTCCTCAAAGCTGCATTAAACCCACACTACCAGCCACCAGTAAGCCGTTGTTATTGTCTAGTATTCACTAACAAGATTCAGAACACAACCGCCGGGAGAAAATATCTGATAGTTTCTCGAGAGAGAGAAAAAAAAGGGGGTGGGGGGGGGGGCTGTATATCACGTAATATTAACAAATGAATGACATTAGAGACGACGAGGGGAGATGATATAAGAATGGAGAAATGATGGAGAGTAGCGGGGGGAACGGGAATACCCCGAGAAAACTCAACGCCCCATGGCAACGTCAGCCACGTTTATCACTTGCGGGAAAAATCCTGTTCGACGCCGCCGCCATTCGAACCAGAATCACTTTTAAAATTAAATATTGTTATTGACATTCATTTGTTTTGTTTTGACATAGCCTATTTGTAGTGACGAATTTAGCAGATTCCAGTACCGAGACTCGAACCCAGAACTACCACACCGAAGGCTGGCATGATTCCAACTGCGCTACTGGGTAAATTCCTTCTTAAGTGAAGTAGAATTAAGCTGGTCTGTAAACCATTCCCAGCTAATATTCAGTCTGCTTACCTACAGAATGTTCGCAAACAAAAAAATATTTAAGGCATCATGTTCTTGTTTCCTCGTGAGAAGAGAAAAAGTATGCTACAAACATGCATGAGATCACTTTTTTAATATAATTGAAACTTTTTTCAGTCACTAAAAGTGCGTTTTTAAACTTTTTATTTCCAGTTTCGCGTAGGAAAATTCAAGCTATAATTGCTATACATGAATCGATTCAACCCTACATTAGTTTGTTGCAATGAAAATGCGTGTTTAAATACTCCATTGTCACAGGCAGAGTGATTTCAAAATATATCGCGTAAGGGTCGCCTGAAGCCTCTGTGTATGCCTAACGACGTATCAATATCGCGTAAACGAAAACGTCTGCTCTCGCCATTCGCAAAGGCGACGATATATTCTCTGGACAACTTTCTCTCTAGTCGATAAAGTGCCATATTTATTAAATATTAAAAAAAATTGAAGCCAAAAAATGTGTTTATCAGACGTGTATATGCCATAAATTCGGTGTTGTCACAAGTCGTATTTTCACATGTAGTTATCTTTTCATTTTTATAACTAAACATAGCCTACATGAGACTCCAATTCCCCTCTCCAATCTTCCACAAATAAAATTAAACTTCGCAAGAAAAATGTTGTTTGATTTTATTTTAGATTTCACAAAACTAAAATTATGTTCAATTTTAGGAGTAATCATATACGTGAATAATTTTATCTGAATGTAAAATTTCATTTTTTTTGGTGACGAATGTTCGATAGTATAATTGCAGTGCTAGCTTCATTTCTTATTTCGTACCGGACGTGACTCGATACGCCTTCAGTAGACTGGCCCATGAAAGTTAACAACGGTAATAACTTAATGAGCATCTTGTTAACGCCCAGCCAAGAATAAGGCCTCATGAGTACAGTTGTTGGTGTCAAAGTAGTCCCTGCCAAGTGTTGCTAGAATGGTGGTTATGGTTTTAACCAAACTTATGCGGAGTCTAAACTGGAATAAAATGGTCCAAACACGACCATAGATATTGTTACGAGTGAGGATGGCCCAATTAATTTTTATACAATTTTTTGTACTACTATTATTTACATCACTATTTCAGTCACCATACTGATATCTGTTCACAAGTCACTCACACTTAAAAAAATGTATGTTCATTAATCACTAAGTATGGGTCCAGTCCACAGTTTACACTCCTCACTGGAGCTAGGCTCAACAGTGGTTCGCCCCTTACCTCGCGCCTGTCCACACACAGTCTCGCGTCACTCGGTCAGACCCGCACGGTCCCGTCGCTCCGCGCCTGCCGCGTTCGCGAAAGGGGGGGTGTCTCTGTCACCCTCCTCGCTGAACTCGCACCTCACTCCACTCGCCTGTTGAACTTTCGGAACCCCTGCGGAGGCCGGCATCGCCGCTTTTATACCCTTGGAAGTCTTTCTGGAACCGACTGGAGTTGTTGTGACGTGTCGCGTCATCCCGGGCTGACCCGACGCTCGAAGCATCCAGAATAACGGCGCTTATTCACGTCACTCCACGCGGAATTCGCAGTCAGTTAGGGGATATATAACAGCGCCGATGAAGATGGGCCCGAGGGATGTGTGGCGAGGCCGGGTCGCTATAATCCCCGATGGTACGCACACGTGATGTCAGTGGCCATGCGGAGTCGACAGGCACCTGGCGCGCGTCGCGCTCTGGCCTCCCACGTTCGTAGCCATTTACATATGTGCGCAGTAAGAGCTGTCCGCAGGCCGGATTATGCTGTTTTGATTTTTCGGAGTCACCCGCATGGTTTACACAATTGTTATGTCACGTCCTCTTGTTGGCTGTATTTCATGTTATGCTTAAGTAGAACCTTTGAAGCAAATGGATACCTACCCACTTTGGCAGCTCTTTAGTAGACTACCGGGCAGCATATTCATTTAACTTTGCTTAAAATACAATATAGATTCCTAAGAATATTCGTTACGAAATTATAATTAAATAGGTACAAATAAAAATGGATTATTTTTTTATATATTTTTGAAGGGTTAAAGGGTTAGATTGCTCTGTTTGAAAATAAAGTTATGTATCTTTTGTTTACAATATTAGTTGGTTGTAAACTTTGTTGTCTCAAAAGCAATTTATGACCACTCCCCTTTTACAATCCTTTTCCTCTCTACCGTAAGCCTATATAAACTGTTCCTTGCAGCCTATGTAAAAGTTGATACCGTATTAAAATAATATATATACATATATCAGAGACTGAAAAAAGGAATTGTGATTAATTACGTCTGAGTAACCAGAATCCAGGCGTATAAAAGTAATAATGGGGTAGCACTTTATGTACTTCTTGCTTCAGTAATTTTTCTTACAGCATGTGCTATTTGTAAAATTATATATATATATACCTATATATATATATATATATATATATATATACCTATATATATATATATTCCGGGCTCCACCTTATCAAACATTCGTTATGTCTGCATTGTAGGAATTTCGACGTGTCTTCCATTTGTCCACAGATAAATGTTAACATATTTTGTACATTTATGTCTACACCCCATTCTTTCACAGGCTTTCGGTTGGTTCCATCCCCGCCATAGGTAATAAGGACTAGGAGGGTCTAGAAAAGTCATTATTTTCTTGCTTCAACATGGTCTTTTGTTGTCTGATACTGGCGTCTGTTTCGGCACGCAATTAATATCTCCACTTTTACACCAGCACATCAGTTGGCAAGATCTTTTTTGAGACATTAAGTACTATCATATTTGGTTTCTTCTGATGCTAACTTTTCTTGCGTCAGTGACCTGTGTGACTTTTTAAAGCGATGCTGATAAACGTTTCAGGATGCTCACTTTTAGCAGGATGTCTATACAGGACATGTAGGTCCCGAAGTGAATATTGACCTTTAATTTCCTGCAGCCTTTTGCCAACGTGCCTCGCTTCATTTTGCATTTGCACTTTAAATATTGATATTTTGAGACTGTCAATAAATAACGTGGAACCCATCCATAGAAAGTGTTTATTTAGCTTTCTTACATAAGAATCGGCACGTTCTAAGTAATACACGATCTATTTCCTATTATGTTTGATTTTGCTTATTATGCAATTTGTCGATAAACGAATGTCCCAGTTGTAATTCTTAATAGTAACAACTGTAAGCGTTATAGAATTTTGTTGTTTTCTCGCCTGCAGCGCCACCTACGCAAAATGTTGACTCCTGAGCGTAAAGCGTTTTGCGTTCTGTAATTTGCTAAGAGTAAATTTGTAATTTCAGCCCACCTCATTGGAATCTCTTTGTACGAGAGTGGTTGAACGTCTAAGACCCTGACAGTTGGATTGGTCGTAATGGTCGAGATGACAGAGCTCTTTTTCACTGGCCTTACGTTCACCTGACATAACGCCATGCGATTTTTTTCCTTTGAGGCTTTATAGAGATTGTGTCTACGTTCCACCGTTACCTAATGATTTGCCAGAGTTGAGACACGGAATTGAAGAAGCTATTGCTTCCATTACTCCGAATGTGTTAAGCAAAGTGTGGGAAGAATTGGACTTTATAAGTTGGATGTGTACCGTATATCTAATGGTGCGCATATTGGACATCTGTAAGGAAAACTAGGTTAGTTTACCTTCAATTTGATGTATGATTTGTCTAAATTAAACTGTTGTATTATACCATTGAAACTGGGACATTCTTTTATATAAAACGACCTAGTGAATCTAGAAGCCGAAAGAAAATTGTATTTAATTGAAGGTCCTGAAAACGTCGTAAAATGTTTCGGCAGGTATTTGTAGACATCCTGTGTATACAACCAAAACATGTTCTCGTGATGTCTTCATAGTTTCACAACCTTTTAAAGACGAAGGCTGTTTTTTGTGGTCACGCCAATGTACGCTGCTCGCCTAGAGTATTGCCTCGCAAGGCCGGTCATTTCACACGTTGTTCTTTAAGTACTAGTTATTTCCCCCACCACTATGCGAACCGTAGCTAAACGTCAAATGAAATGAAATTGAAATGATGGGAGCGATTTTTTTTTTTGTTAGATTTGGATTCAACTTTCTAAACGCTCCAACACTGGCGCGCCCTTTTTTGTAGCTTGCGTGCTGTTCCCGGCCTTGGAAACAACTCACGCTAGCTATCAAACACAAGGCGTTGGTCAGATTATGTACGCTTTGAGGCCTTGCCACATTCACTTGTCCGGTTCTTCTGGTTCACAAGATGAAACACAGAGGGCAGCACGGTAGATTGCTTTAGATAATTATCTTGGCTTTCCTCGACAGTTTTAGGCAATCTAAAAACCAATAAAAATGTATTTTAATGCAATTTCGATCCATATATTAAAACTATACTGATAAATTAGTACGCATTTGGGCCGAACCTGCACACTTTTTTTTTTTAATTTACTTGTACTTCATTTTATGTTTCAAAGGAACGAACGAAATAAAATGAAAATTCAACTTAATAGTGCCCAAGACGAATTAAAACATTGCCTAAAATTATTTTTGATTGGGAAGAAACTATGTTCGAGCGGTTTCACTGTTTGTTTGTACCTACCCATCATGCTTCTGATTGGCGAATTTTGTTCATGACGTCAGATGCAGATGGAGCGGTGTGACATCTCCAGCTCCAGTCAGACGGATCCGCTCCATGTGCATCCATCAGCTCAGACGCATCAGACAGACGCGACCGCGCGAATGTGGCAGGGTCTTGATCGGATCGACTCGTCTCGGCGTACGCCCGGGGACTAACTTCCGAGCTACTGGCTCCGAAGTTCCGATCCGCTACCGTGTTTATGGTTTTCTCTTTCGTGAGCACGTGTACTGTTAATCTCAAACTAGAATTTTTTTTTTCTCCATAAGTTTTGTGGCACGTGAACGATCGATAGAAGCGGTGCGCGGCTGTGGCCACCTGTGAAGGTACAGTCAGTGAACATTAGCATGGCGTCAGAAACGCCAGTGCATGGGATGAAATAGCAAACGAACCAGATTCTACTTTGCACCGTCGCAATTTTGTTTCTCTTGACGATCGACAGTACTTGCTGTTCACTTGCGTGCGTCCTTCCTTTGCTGCTCGTGAAGTGTCTCACGGGCACTTGTCCGTCGCATTGCTAACTGGAAGTCACGTCTATGCAGATGAATTAATTGACTGAAATTTAAAAAAAAAAAAAAAAAGTAGTCTACATAAAGGAAACCAAGTGAAATATCCAGTTTTGTAAATCTAATTGTCTATTGCTTGTCTGAAATGTGTCCAGTTAACTTGAGAACTCCTGCAGCTTCTTAGACGAGACTCACTAGCTCTCATGCTGTCCACAATCTGACTTTACAATGAAAAGTGCAGACTATGGAAGTTATTACATACAGTGTAAAGTGACCGTCGTTATAATTTTTATTGTTTTACTTCGGATTTTTTTATCGTAGTTTTTATAATTTTACTGTTATTTATGTTAATGTATTACAGAGAAAAAATAGGGGTTCATTCAATCAGAGGTAGAATTTTGAGAATGACATACCAAATGGTTTGATGTAGAGTTATGGCCGAATTTATATATAACTGCAAAATTTATTCTTTTTATTTACACATCCAAAACATTTTATAGCATCAAAAAATTAGTTCTCGGTTTTATTTCGGTAGCATGGATGTTCTAAATCGAAAACAATGCAACTACTGCTGCCCGCGCAGAGGTGATCCAGAAGTGCCTGTTCAGGTCGTGCACGGTAAATGGACTTGTTTGGAAGGCAGCGGACAGCAGTAGTCAGCTAGAGACGCTAGAGAGGGTCCTTGGGCCGTGTGTGTGCACCGACTGTCCGGGCCGTGTTGCTTGCAGCTCCGCCTGTGTCGACACGTCCCGCCTGGGAACGTCCTTCAACGTCTCTCTTTCCCCACCACGCTCTGAGCGTCACGGGCCGTGATCCAGTCGCCACCTTTTGTTTACGAAACCGTAACGTAACAGCATCTATGACGTCTTTTCGGAGTTTGCGTTTTACGATCTGTCTTGGCGTACATATTACAATACAATACAAGTCGCGTGACCGAGTACCAAGTACATAAAGAAATGAATTGATCAGTATGAGTAAATGTTTATTTTCGTCATAAAAGCTATTTCATAAATAATGTACAGTAATATATATTTTAAAGCATGTAATTTGTCTGTTCATTACTAAAAACAAATATCGATTGATATAATTTTCTTAATTTTATGCTATATCAACACCAAACTATCTAGAAAAACAAGCGATTATTTAAGGAAGTTATGAGGTTAGTATTTTATAATAATTATTAATTTTATATTTGAAATATCAACCAGTGCTGTACTTTTATTACCTCCAGTACAAGGTGTAAACAAATTATGAAAGACGAACGAAGAGTTCCAGTTGGAACTAATCCACAATGTGTCCACAGCAGTTTGTTGAAAGGTTTAAAAATATTTTCATCTAAGAAAAAAAAATACTGTGTTGCACTCCACCATGTGTATGTTTTTTTTTGTGTGTAGGTATGTAACACATATATTTATACCTACATGTAAAATAACAAATAATAATATACAGAATAATTTATTCTTATTCACTATCGTTAAAAATAATTAAGAAAATATTAAAACTATGTTTGATTTTTTTAAGAATTCTCTTTTAGATAACTTACGGTATTAAAGCTGATTATATTGAAGTTGTTGCAGTTGGCTTTAATATCTTTATTGACACACACACACACACACACACACACACCTATATATATATATATACATATATATATATAGTCTAAATTGCTTGAGTAGTTTCTGAGTCACTAAGAAATCGTACATTGTAGATATCCCTATTGGGGCGTAGACAAATGACCAGTTATTTTTCCATCTTCTGATATTTCAGTTTGGTTGCGTGATGGAAAGTTACAGAAAGTTGGAACGAATGTACGTATAGTGAAGGGCATTTCCCCCCCGATGGAAGGCTCAGGACCGCAAATAGAGTCTCTGGCACCCGGGGCATGAATGGATTCATGCCCCCCCCCCCCTCTTTTTTTGCACATACCACATCAATAAAGCGGGGGGGTCCGGGGGCCCTCCCACGGAAAAATGGTGCTATGTTTAGACGTTATATTGTAAATCATATTAGACATTCTTGGCATGCAAGTTAAAAAACTTTTTACCATATACCAGTTGTAGTAGGAATGAATTACAATGCAAGCTATTTCGGCGCCCCCACAGCTTTGCGCCCGGGGCGTATGCCCCGCTTACCACCCCCCCCCCCCCCCCCCCCCAACTAGTTGTGGCCCTGGGAAGGCTGCCTGTGCAATGCGGAAAGTAAACGCGGAATGTGCTGGCGACGCCGTGAGCCGGTCGCGGTCGAGGAGGGCAAAAGGACAAAGGGCCGCGCGCGTGTGTTGGTGTGCGCGCGGTGTTTCGGGCGAGACGCGCGCTTCCTGCGGGAGGACACCTGTCGAATATCAAGTTACTGCCCCGGCACCCCGCAGGCCGGAGCGCTCGGCCCGCCGTCGTCCGTCGTCCGTCCTCCCCCCGCTGCTGGGCCGCCGTGCTGATGCTTTACAAACACTGCCCGACGTACACTTGGTAGCTAAGTCGACAGATCTCGACGCCCGAATCACCGCGCTATACCACGTCTGGCTCGGGAGTTACACTGGACGGAAAAGACAGAGAGTGTACCAGTTTTGTCCCCTTACGCGAGCACCACAAATTCAAGGTCATATCAACGAGCTGACTATATATATACATATATATATATAGACACACACACACATATGCTAAGAAACGACACCGCACTTGCTTCTTTAAGGCTAATAATTAAGAATTTGTTTAGGGAAAACGATATAGAACTTTTCTTTGCGGTGATTTTTATCATGGTGCCCATGTTTTTAAAAGTTGTTTCTTTTCAAAAGAAAATGTGGTATTGTAGATATATATTCCCTTTGCCTGATGCTTTTTATATGCTGCAACGGAACAAGGTAATCTGCACTGTGACTCATTTCCTGTCATTCCATTTTTTTTTACGTTTTTACATGGAAAATTACTTATTTAAAATACGAAACGAGATGAATATCAACAGAATATAATATGTGATTTAATTTTTTTTTAATAAAACATGTTTTACCAAAGCTCTGCCCATCGTTTGATGTCAAGGTACATAGTCCTCTGAAACTGTGCAGTGGTCATGGCGTATGAATTATATTTTGTGCGAAGACGAGTCGACAGAGTTACTTCGCAGTCAGAGAAGCTCTGCGCGCATCTCCGACCCGAGAAGAGATGGCTCTCTCGGATCGTGGGACGCGAGTGTGGGCTGGCGGGGCTGGGAGTGCCGGAAACAAGCCGTAAACTGTGGGAAGAGCGTGGCCAGTCAACGACTCTGTCGAAGCTTTCACAGAAGAGCCTGTTTTTCATGAACCTCCTTCCATAAGATGAAAAAATATATTTAAAAAAAATTCCAGGAGTAAATTATTGATGTCTGTTATACCTATGTCATCTTTTATTTCCACGTAGTAATGAGAAGACTTCTTTCTGTATGTGTAACTTGAGCTTAAAAGAATCATGTTGATAGGTCAGAGGCGTTGTTTCGCAACAAACTTTCTACGAAAGTTTTATTTATTTTTGTGCGTGAAAAATTTCCGCAAACATGAAAACTTCCTCCAATGTGATTTCCTTGTTGTAGCTTGAACATAAATACTTTATTGACGAAAATTTTCACCAAATCTAGACATTGTCTGTTTTAAGTACAAAGCAAGCCGAACATATCTGTATCAAAATACACATCATGCAACAAACAGAGGATTGCAAATAACGTATGGACCTGAAAAATTCGCGGATTCATTCCATGATAGGCTCTACTTTTGCGGTGGCCCTCAGTTTATCTGGACTCTGCGCCAGTGACAGTTGCTCAAAAAATGAAATTACGGGCAAAAAAGTAGTAACGTCTCACAATGTCAACCTATGAACGAGATAGGTAATAATCGTCCAAGTACGCACAGTACTGTGCAGTAAACCCTGGGGGTCGCTGGACACGGGAATTTTTCCAGTTCCTTCACTCAAGGGATTATTCAAAGTCCTACAAGGGAAAGCCGTCATTTACGTCCCTTGCTCTGTTCTACACGTTGCTCCGGCTAGGATAGGGCAAAGTCACTGAACTGTGGTTGCGAGTTCAGACAAATGAAACACCAACTGAATGAAAAATGTCTGCTCATAAAACTTGGCTGCTAAGGTTATATTTATGACTAAATTGAAATAATTATTTCTATTTTTATTTTTGAATCCCATCGTAAATCACTATCTCGTATGCTCAACTGGCCGATGCCATTCCCCGGGGTCGGCATTTACGCTTCTGGCCGCGAAACTGAATCGAACACTCAGCTGTGCCGTGACCTTTCGAAGGCCGGACGCGTCAGTACGCCTTCAAGGCGGTATCGAGACACTCGATTCTTACCCGCACATCGTCCCTCAGGAGGCTAGTTCAGTGCCCTGGCCTCTCCCGGGCCACCAACCAGCACTCATCGGACATCCAAGCCCCGGCCACCACAGCCTAAATTTATGTTTATCGCGATCTATTCGAATTCTTAAAAACTGCGACATTTATACATTGTCACATGAATTTCTTGAATCATAATTATTTGTTCTATGTTTTGGCTAACGGTTCTAAATTTAATATTCGACCGGTCTCGAGATGCAGCTTCCCCATTGGCCAGAAGGGAAGAAAGAGACGGGTCGGTCACCCTGGCTGGCACAGTAGCTCCGGCGAGGCTGGCCCTACAGCCCTCGCGAGCCGCCAGCAGGACTTCCCTCATCCCGCCGCTGCTTCTTTTCAAGTCTTCCGTTCCACCAAGCTGTAACACTTATTATTGCTGAATATTTAATGAAATCTTAAATTAAAACTTATGTTGAATTCATTGATATCTAATTATAATACCAAGTAAAATAAACGCAATGGGCTCATTACAAAGTAAGTAGGGAAAAAGAAACAATACAAAAAACATAACTAAAAAATAAAACCTGGCTTTATTTGCTGATCACGTGCTAAGCTGAACTTTATAATAATAATCTACTTTGGTTAACTGGTTTTGCTCAAGTCAAATTTCACCATTTACTGGGTGATGCAATGCTATGATAGCTGCAGTGTAGCCAATAGCTGTGAACGTGTGCAAATACACTCGCCCTTGTGAAGACGTGATTCAGTTCGTTGTTTACGACTTGTCGGAATGATCATCTGTATCAGCGCACAGCAAGTCCAGACAAAGAAACTGCAACATTTTATGCCTCTCTCTCTCTCTCTCTCTCTCTTTTTTTTTTTTTTGCGCGTGTTGTTTGGCCGCAAATTGTCTGTTGTTTTTCGCCGCCGCCGACGCTCGAGACGTCTTGTTCGCTCGGACGCAACATGATGACCGCGGCGGTACGCGACTACAGGATGTTTCAGAAACTACTCACTGCTTCTTTCGGCCTTAGGTACGAGGAAGTTATTGGTGAGTGTTGTTGTTGCGATTATTATACCATCGCGAACTTAGAACCATCAACAGTTGTCCTTGGTGTAATTGGTTGTACGCTTACTTGCTCTGCAAATGGCGCTTACAGTAAGACATACTGTACCAGTTTGCCGCATTACGTAGGTATTAGTGAAGTCGCATTGTTTTGTTGCACTTACTAAATACAAAAAAAAAAATACGCTACTTAGAAAAATGTTGTATTGGAGTGGCCGAATTATGTACGGACTAAAATACCAAATATAGGCAACTAAATAAATTCTGGTGCAAGGGGTAACGGTACGGTCTTCTTTTTACGTGATTATAAATTTACGAAGCTCCGAGTAAGAATTGCTGATCCCCCACGTGTCAAGGACGGCTCTTGGGAAAGATTGATCATGCTGATAATGCTAGGAAGTATAAAACTTGAAATTTTTTAAATTGATGATAATTTTTCGAATAAAGTAAATGACGTTATAAAATATTTCGGATTCCAACGCATCATTTTAATTTTAATGACTAAAAGTCATTATTTCCTGTTAAAATATTTCACACTTCATTTAAAATCCCACGCAACTGTCCATAGTCCCAATAAAGAGTTATCCTCTTATTCCAACATAGTTTCCCTTTTTTTTCCTCTCTTTATTTAAGAAAGTAAACATGCAGGGTCTTCTGAGTAAGCAGTACCCGATACCACGCGTTTAAAGGATTCTCTAGGGCCACTAACCGCGAGCACTTGCAACCCCGTCAAACCACCCAACTCACAACACCTCAGGGCCACCAAACATCCGTTATCTACATCACCATTAAAACCTAATATCTATTTTCACAACTAGAGGTAGTGGGCGGCAATCCGCGGCCTGGAACTCTACGCGGGCCCGCGGTTCGATGCCCGGATCTGGCATTCGGACCTCGAGACCCGCAACGGCTATGATGACAGTACAGTTGCAGCTTACCCTGCGGCGGTGTTGCCTGATTAGGCAACAAGTCTGAGCCCGTATCCCCTGCTATCACCACAGCACCTCCTCCCAGGACCGACCGGCGAGACACTGAACGTGCATTCGGGCGGACCCGGGTTCGACTCCCGATGTCTGTCTTCTGCGGTGAGCGCTGTGATTGTCCCTTGACCGTCTCTGGAGGCGAGGCGTGTAGTCCCTCCCCCGGAAGGCGCAGCGGGCGCGGGGACGTCCATTGGTCCTCGGTGCGAGCTCGCGGCGAATAGTCTGTCTCTACTCTTGTAGTTAGTGTGGGACTGAGGTCACGTGGATGTTGTTTACACATTGATTGCATACTTATTTCTGAGATATTTTGGCTTTTGTGCACTTCATTTGAACTAGATAAAAACGCAAATACCACATAAATCAGAAGTTACTTTATTGGTTTATTTTTAATTGATCATAAATTATATATATATATATATATATATATATATATTTTACTCGGGCTTGACATCTCGTCGACAGGAGGTCACCAGAGACGGAAGAAGCAACTCCACAGGACAGGACTGTTGCAACAGGAATCAGCCACGCCTTGTCGTAAGGAACTTGCCCGGAGGGATCTCGGTCAACCACAGAAAGCTGCAGTCAGGGATTACAACACGAGCCCTCTGGAGTGCGCCATCTTGCTCGACACGCAAGTAGTCCTGGCGGCATGGAAGAGTAGGAAAAGAAGGCTGCGTGTGTGAGTTGGATGATGGGGGGTGGGGTGGTGGGGGTGGTTCTAGTCGCATTCCAGGGGCGGGTTGAGAGGCCCGCACTGTTGCGCCGGCACAATGACGGGCCGTGGTTCGCGCGCACAGCGGGGGCTCTTGTGTCGGCGCCGCGGCCGCCGCGATAACCATCGCGTGCCTTCCGCGGCGCCCTACTGGGACATTCGTACCCGCACCTACAGAACCTCGGTCCCCTCCCCCTCCCCCTCCCCCTCTTCCTCTTCCTCAGTCCCACGCATGGTTTGAGCCCCTCGCGCAGCCGAACAACTATTGATATACCTACAGAAGGTTGTGATCGCGACCTGGCGGGCGGTAATCCGAAGCTGTCCCTCGTACTGGACTACAAAGACGACAGTGCTGTGCCCAGCACACCCTGCAGTGGGTATTGTCTCGCTGAGCAGTCTCCCGGCGCGGAACAATGCTGAGTGTGTTGGCGCTTTGTGGGACCGCGCCCCGCCGACGGGTGACCTTGCACGCCTGAAGCACGTTCGTTGGATGAGGAGAGATCGCGGAGTTATTGTCCTCCCCCTTAGCGAGCTGAGGTTGTTCCACCCCCTTTCTTCGATAAGGCACATTTCATGGGAGTTCTTTCCAAGGGGAATATGTTGTTCTCTACGGCTAAATATAATAACGTTCCCCCCCCCCCCATCTTCTTCCTTATCATCTCCTACATTTTGACAGTTTGTTTTTACAGTAAGACCTTCCGCTACGTATTCGTAACATGCTGACGACGAGACTGGACCTATCGATGCACCCTTCATTACGATATCCGATTTCTACAAAAATAGGATTACATTTCCTGTAAAAATGACTAAAAAGTCAACAGTAAATCACTTTTATTTCTTTATTCTTTTTAAATTCTAGTTTTTTTTCAGAGGTACCTATATAATAATAATAATTTAATTTTTTATATTATGTTATTAATACTTACTTCAACATGTTACATGTAGGGACAAAATAGGTACTAAGAGGATAGTGCAATTAATAAAAAAATACAAATATTATTAACTAACTAATAATTACACATCCCGCATTAGTCCACGGATTGATCACACCGCCGCAGGTCCACTTTTCACTCTCTCCACTGGAGCACGACTCAACAGTGTCTTCCACTACTGCTTGTCTCCTCGTTCACCTCTGTCGCAACTCACTGCTTCGCATTACTCACTCGTCCGCCGCACACCCACAGCAGTTCTGGATGCACCAGTCTTCGCACACGAAGTCCTCCGCTCGTCGCCCGCTATCGCTTACCAATGGGGTTTCTCGCCCTCTTCAATTCACTCTGTCATCGCTCCGAACATTCGCCGATATCACCACCAGCCTTTCTCACGTCCACGGGCCGGCATCCGTCACCTGCCAAGTCCCGCCCTGGAAGAGTCTCGTAGCTCTCCGAAGTGTCGCGTCATCAGAATCCCCGACTTAACACTCGAAGCTCCGAGAGCAATGGCGTCCTAGTTACGCCACTTCACGCAGACGGGGCTCCGGGGACGTGCCGAACAGTCGAGATGGACAGACAGGCGCCGTTGTAATCGGATCACCATGTAGCGGGGTGACGGGTGCTCTCTTCCCGGGAGGCGGGGCCTCCTCTGGCGCGTCGGGCCTCCTGGCCTGTCTCGTTGCCTCGCCTCTAGTAACAATATATTATGTGCAGTTACACTTTCTATGCAGTCCGTGGTCGAAAGGAAATCTGTAAAATCACACACATATATATATATATATATATATATATATATATATATATTCTTGGCAAAATTGAGTACTAAAAAAACATCCGTTGAATGGTGTAAAAGTTGATGCGGAGCAGCGCCACTTAGCGGCGAGTTACAACAAAAAATCGATAGCATAAAAACCTTCTCCATGAAGAAAAAAAACCCTTCGATGTGCCAACTTTCATGGCGATCGGTCAAATAGTGTCCGAGTTCATCAATTCCATACATACATAGACACATACAAAAGTCCATATATATATGAGAGCGTCTAGAAGTCCGATCCGTGTTACATGTTTGTGAGTTTGTCGACAGAGGTCACCGAGATTTATTCACAGAATTATTTGAACAGGGTGGCTGCAATCAGAAAAGTTTCTACGCAGTGCCGTTCTGTGCAAGATGTAGACTCCAATGTACGGCTTGTTGCCTTTAAGTACGGTTTATCCCCGGTTTACTTCCCAGGTGAATGTGAAGTGTCAGGCTAGTCATTTTTGGTGCTACACTCATTCATCCTTTCCTCAAGAACAGGTCTCTCCTTCGAGTCGATCAGTGGCCCCATTTAGAACCAGTTTTATTTCCGTTCATGGCGAACCTGCCTCAGGCGCGGACAACACACCGATTTTTATTCTTATTACACTACTTATTACTCCGTGCGCCCTGGCTGTAGCGACGGAGTGAAGTCTGCGCGACGGATTCCGTGTGTGCAAAGTCGCGGATTTAGAGGCTATAGTATCGTGCTCCTGGACTTAACGACAGTCTTTCAGAGAGCTCATGTAATGTGCAATTCACCATAGGTACATGGTAAAATATTTTATACGTTTTACAAAAGAATTCATTTCACTATAAGTTGCCAAAAAGTCCATTTATTGTAATGCTATAAGTAAAATATTGTAAATGATTGCTAACATATTGATGTGGAACAAACGAAACGTATGCGGCAAATGCATGTGTATAGTAATTTGGGGGACGTCAATAATAAATTTTTTCAGTAAACCTTTGGTTTAAAAAAAAAACACTGACTAGTTTTGGTACAATTTTTATTATTCTAATTGAATATTTACTTTAAAAAAAATTTGGTAGCTGGTTTCCAAATAGTTATGTCTTGGAAGACTTGCAAAAAAAAATACCGTGTATAAAAAGGTTCTGTATCCGGCGTTACTCTTTCTTGGACATACTGTTCCGTTCGCTGTGGACTCGCCGACAGCGGCGGGAGCTGCCGGGTTGAGGGACCCCTGTGGCCTGACCAAGGGGAGGGGGTAGGAGGGGTCGTCGCTGAGTCACAGGTCGCGTGCCGCGGGGGCAAGGCGCTAGTGAGCCGTCCAATTGGCGGCCCGGCGCGGTGACGTCACTCCGAGGCAGCGTGGGAAGGCCTCCATTCCTCCGTTCATTCAACATTACTAGGGACCGGAACAATTCGCGGATTCAAAGACCTCTAGGATAGCCTCCATTATCCTTTGCATTTCTCAAGTAAACACGCGTGTTAATTGGGTACTAAATTGTGAGGCGTCTCCACTGGGTAGCTTGTGATTCTACGCTTCTTTGGTCGATAGTCTCTCATTGGCCCAGAGAGCTCCAGTTAAACTGCGAGCCATTAGCAGAACCAGCAGAATTGTACACATGTTTGAATTTCAGCCTATCACGAAATTAATCCTTGAATTTTCCTGTCTCTAACCATTACAGATGGTCGTTTCACTTTTTTTTTTACATGGGAATGTTACTATTTCCTGTTGTAATTTAGTGGTTTGATTTTAGTATTTGCCTTCATGAATTGTCTTGCATGTGTATTAGAGTAGGGCATTAGGGTAGTTAAAGAGAAAGAGATATTGATATACGTGTATTAAAGATGACGACTGAAGTATAAACACGATGCAGAGTTTCTTTGTAGCAGTTTACGTGAGTGGGAGATAAATAAATAAAAAATATTTCATTGCATTTCAGTGCAAGATCAGCAGGCTTTGAGGACTATTGCGAGTCTGTATAAGCATTAATGCTGACTGCATTATGACATGTTATTAGTTAAGGGAAATTAATGTGCGAAACCCGTTTCAAGGTTAGTGGATGAAATCATATTGTTCATATCGATTTGATAACCGATATTGGAGAGAAATCGCGTGATTCAATCGAAATTTGAGCTCTTGATTTTTTTTTCTGCAATAGGCCTAAGAGTATTTTTGTATTCATTCTGTATTGTGCATTGGAGAAGCTAGTTCATACTCTTCTTATCTATGATAGGATAGCGCTCTTTCTGCCGATTAAAAAAATAAATTATTACGATAAATAAAAAAAAAGAGACTAAATACAAAGAAACCGTTTGAAATGTTTTATCTTTTAACGCAATGTACGTTGCGGCAGATTTGTTCCGTCAGGAAGATAGTCAACGCCATTAAACTTGCATCAAAGTTATTCTTGGTTTTTAATGACTTAACATTCAGCCGAAATTTACAGTTAAAGGTTTTTTTTTTTGTACAAGTAGGTCTACGGCGGTGTCTGGAGTCGTGTTGGCGCTCTCGTGTATGTGATGGCTTGTGCTGTTGAATTACTTGTGCCGTGTTTGTGTGTTGCAGGAGGGAACCCGCATTCGTGGCTAGAGACTGCGTGGACTGGGAGATACTTACAGGTCAGTGTACGTCCATTCTTTCTGTCAAGTTGGCGTGTCGTCTCGCAGTGGCGTAGCCAGGATTTGTGTATGGGGGGTGTTAAGAAGCATGCCCCCCCCCCCCCCCGTATTAAAGCGGGTTCGGGGGTCCTCCCCCGAGAAAATTTGGATTTTAAGGTGTAAAATAGTGCTATTTTAGCAGTTTTCGGTACTTAAATTTAAATATTGTAATGGTAAAAATTTTATTAATTTTAATATGAAATTTGTTTGAGTGATGAATAAGAAATTAATTAAATATTTGGTACTAAGGGGGGGGGGTTGAACCCCTAAACCCCCCCCCTCCCATGGCTACGCCCCTGTAACGTCTCGGCAACGAGGTGATTGCAGACAGTGACGCACGATGCAAGTAGGGGACCGTGGCCTGCAGTGAGGAACCATCCAAGCATTTGCCTGGAGTAACGTCGGGAGACAGCAGCAAACAGGAAGTCAGGGTGGCTGGATGTGGACTGGGATTGGAAGTCGAACCCAGGACTTCCCAAAATAGAGTCCAGCGTTTCACCACTGCGTCACGTCGCGCCGTTCTTCAGACGCATTCTCCAAGAATATTGGACCGAGACTATTGCGCGTCTCATCCCAAGATTGCAGTGTGCTTTTAAATGGGCATTTACTTTCTCTTTCCAGCGCACGATTTCTGCCAATAGCAATGTCCTTGCCAGATACTCACCACTCAGCACAAATATTTTGTACACAACTATGTATTAAAATGGATCTGAAATATTGTATTTTGTAAAGTAATATTTGGAATGAGAATTTTGGAAATACATTTTTCTGTTGTAATTCATCAAGAGAATTCTCTAATGGCGTAATGGAATATGGCAACAATTTTTTTTAACATTTAATACTAAAACGTTTGGCTTTTTTGAGCATATCACGTAATTTTATGGAATGCCTTGTTATTACTAGAGACCTATTGTAACAAATAAATATTTTATCCTGTAAAATAATAATTGGTAATTTTTTTCTTCAGAATGACAACTATGAAAATACCGCCAATAGGCACAAATTTATGGTCTAAATAAATCAACAAATATTAAAATATAAAAAAAAAACATTAAAATTTATTGAAAATGGAATACAAAAAAATGTATGTTAACAAGCTGGGTGGTTACAATCTGGCAGCAGTGGTCGCCATTTACTCTGCACTGGGGCAGACTGTACTCGTCCACTCACCAAGGCAATCTGGATTTAGTCCCGGCGGGGTCTAACCTTGACTTTCTCACTGTTGGAAAACTTGTAATTTGTGGAGACGAAACCCGAAATATAAGGGAGTTATCATAAAATGTGTACAGGAAAGCCCTCAAATGATAGTAGTCACAAGACAAGCCCTAATTCGTTAATTCAGCAATGTTCGTGCTCGTGTGAATGCGCGCATGTTATTTCACCAGGCGTGCAGTCTCGCTGTCGGGTCACCCTTGCGAGCGGAAAGAAAGAAAGAAAGAATGTAGCTCTTGAGCCTTGTACATTTTTATTTTCTTTGTTTGTGGTATTTTATACCAACCAAACAAGGTATTTATTTTTCTTTGATAACCCGGCGCTCATTCAAGCCCCGGGGGGCCCCGTGGGCGTGGGTAGCAGATCACGCCGTACACGCAATCAGAACTTGGCTCACCAGATAGTTGGCTGTGTCCGTAGTCCTAGACAACCCTTGTGGGCGGAGTCGCACGTTATGCCTTTTTTTGTTTTGTTTTTCCTAACCTAACTAAAACTAAGTGGAATTTGGAGGGGTCCGGGTTAGGGAGGGACCTAGGTGTGCGTCTCAGGCCGAAGCCTATACGCGTAGTCATGCTGGGATTAGCCATGCAGGAAGAGGGTCGCATGCATCATGTGCTAGGAGGGGATTGGCCAGCCATGGCAACGATTGGCGCCATCTTCCGACCCTGGATCGCGAGCGCGGCCGAGGCGCTGGCCGTAAGTGGCGCTGCACGCCCCGCGCTGAGCCAGAGGCGTGCGGGACGCATATTGTGCTTCCTTTAGTTCCTCTTTTCACTCGTGGTTTTAAATCAGTGCACATGAATACTGTCAATTTAACAACTATACATTTATAAATAATATATTATAAATAGACCCCCGGAAAATTCGCGGGTTCAATGACCTCCAGGATAGACTCCAATATCCTCTACACACTCTGGCAAATGCCAACTGTTCATTTGGCTGCTGACTTGTGAGTCGTCTCGACTGGGTGGCCTGTGATTCGACACTTCAATGAGTGAGGGTCTCTAATTGGCCCTCAGTCCTCCAGATTAACAGTGAACCAATGACAGAAGCAGCACTAAGGTATAATTATTTGAATTTTAGCATAACACGAAATGAACCCGCGAATTTTCCGGGTCTCTAATTATAAAACATATTTTTTTATCGCTAGCACGAATTAAGAGCATTGTCGTACGTAGCTTTTGTCGTATAACTCTTTATTTTTAACAACGTTCGCAGGCTTTCGCGGTCATTGTCTGAAGTAGCTTGGATTCTGGGTTGTAGCCGCATCCTTGGCGAATAATTCACCGACGTTTCGGTCGACATTGCAGTCGGCATCATCAGGGAGAAGTTACCTACTGAAACGTCGGTGAATTATTCGCGAAGGACGCGGCTACAACACAGAAGCCAAGCTACTTCTTTATTCTTAAGATATGATTCGTATATGAATAAAAAGTTGGCTTTTCCCAAACACTTGCGACTTGGGTTCCTCAGGGTTTAAGGTGAAACAAATTTTGTATTGATTTATGAACGATAAGCATACTAAAAAATAAAGAGTCTCACCACAAATACTACATACAAACTATTTACCACATGATTCATGCTCCCAATTCGTGGTAGGGTGGAAATAAAAATTTTGCCTTTTAAGATTTTCAAAACCATTGAATTAAAATGTTTTGAGTTGTATAAACACTTATTAAAAAGGTAATTATTTTGCGTTTTAGAATTTTCATAACTTAGGAATCTAAAACTAATAAATTTTTAAGGCCTAGATCGTGGACGTTTTGTAATTATGGATATGTTGATTTATCGCATTTCTGTCAAGGTATTGTGGAAATAGAGACTGATTAATCCCACGTGAGGCTTGAATGCTAATGCGTTTACCTTCCTGCTGCTTTTGTGGTTGGTCCTGAGTTTATTCTGGAGTAGTAACGTCTCTTGATGTCAACAACCAATAAACACATTGCAATTATTGCCCGAGTACGTAGAGGACTGTGCAAATCAACCCAGAGGTCGTTGAACCCGCGAACCTTTCCAGTTCCTAGTCGGAAGCCTTTTATTAAGTGAATTAAAAATTTCATGGTGAATCGTTTTCTTTCAGTAATTGGTAGAGACATGCAAAATTCGCGGATTCATTTCGCGATAGGCTAGCATCAGAACAACTATACCTTCGTACCGCTTCTGCGATTGGCCCACATTTTATCCGGGGAACTGTGAGCCAATGGGAAACACTAAACCAAGAAAGTGCCGAATTACGGACAGCCTAGTTGAGACGTCTCACGCGTCAGTAGCCAATGAACAGGTGTCATTTCCGCGAGTATTTACAGGACTGTGGAGTCTATCCTAGAGGTCAATGAATCCGCGAATTTTGCAGGTCTCTAGTAATTGGGGATTCGGGATGTCCTGAAGTCATGCGGTAGCAGCATAGACTTGAAGCACGTATACATCTGCTTTATGCTGGTGATAAGCCACAGTTCTCTTGACACGCCGCTGGCGAACCTGAACAAGTAATAAAAAGAAGAAGCAGTGTTTAGTGCGACACATTTGAAATTATGAAGAAGCCTTTGATGTTGGTTATCGTCCGAACATCAACCTAAGGAATGTAACTCATAGTTAGAAAAATGTTCCGTGCAGTTACGGAAAAATGCCGGTAAAAAAATGCCAGAAAATTTCGAAAAACACCTCACGTATTACTTTATTGTTTTTGTAGTTGTAGTGTGAGTTTATAAGTTTCATTTTCGTGGCCAGCAAGAAGCTTTGCATATAAAAAAATCAAGTAAAATAATTGTTTTTAAGTGGTTTGTATTTGAAGTGGAACAGAAAGATTATTAGACACTCAAGACACTCACTTGAAGTTAAGAGTGAAGATTCGGTTCAAACACTGAATTTGAACAGTAGTATTGTTCTGGCATGTTGAGGACCACATAGTCTCTTCGTCTATTTGTGGTGATTTGTGTCACAGTTTTATTCAGGATATAAGGTAAGGTGGTGTGATTGTTCCAATTGCAAGCGGATCAAGTATTTTCGAACTTAGCCGGGTTTGAACTCGTCGTGTAGCTTCGGTTTGTGTTCGACTCGCGAAGCTACAAGAAACACGCAAAGTTCCGTTTTTGGTGGAAATCAGATCCGTTTTTCTAAGGTACGTACCAGGTTTCCATGATTTACTTTTCATTTCCGTTAAGTTTTCCTTAAATTCAAGACAATGTCGGAGAGTGTAGTCAAGCGACTCTATATACCAACACAGCAACTATTTGCTCATTGGCTGGCTCGGGTATCGATTCTTGCTGACGGTTATTTTATTTTTAATAATTGAAAATTACACTTCTGCTGATTACAAATATTATTACTTTATATATAAGTACTTTTATTTATTAAAAGATTTTATTAGATATTGATATTTAAATTACAATAATTTAATCGTTCAAATATAAAATAATAATTGGTATAGTGCTTACAATTAAAAAAGTTGTATTTTTATTAATAGATATTGATTATATATTTTAACAAGAAATTGAATTATAATCATAAAAACATTGGGAACAAAAACATTTTCTGGCATCTTACACTGTTAATAAAAGAGATTGTTTACGTGAGCAACGTTGTTGAAGTAGATCGGTTGAAAATTATACTTCATTCATTAAAGAATAAACTCGCACTTTTGTTCATAGCTTGCACAGAAATTAGAATGATCAAACTGTAGAAATATTATATATATACAATAGTGGGGTAAGCAAAATAAATTACCCCATTACTCTTTTCAATAGAAACTATAAAAATTGATAGAAAAGCAACTGCTCGGATCAGGCCATAACTGGTTTCAACAGAATATTATTGAAACTTTTTTAACGGAATATTTTAAACTTTTAATTACATTTTAATGACAAGTGAATTGGAATTTGTATTTATAACCATTATTATCATAACATTAACATTTTACATTTGAAAGATTGAATTATTACTGTGAAATAAATATCAGTTAATATCTAATTGATAAAAAATGTTTTAATAAATAGAATAAAATTATTAATTTTGTAAACAGTTTATCTATTAAAAAAATTGCATTATTAAAAAAGTGACCGTCAGCGAGAATCGAAACCCGAACAACTGTACAGGAAACAAGTACGTTATCACCTATGCCACTAAGCCGATGGCCAGTGGAAACGTAATTAGTATATAAATTGTGCTTAATTTTTCAAATGCTTTTTCTTTTCTCGGAGTTGGATGGCCAGTTTTTTTTTTTTATAAGGTGAACACCCTAAAGGTATAACTACTGCTGCTAATACACCGAGCCTCATCGCGAAGTGAATTTCCCAAGTCGTGCCTTCCCATTGTTAGCAGCAGTAATGAAAGAAATGTTGCAGACACGAGCATTCCAGGCTTGGTCGATTCAGTAAAATAGTAGAATATTTGAATGAAGGCACAAGTAGTCACCGGGGATCAGAAAGCTTGGCGGTCAATGGCAAGGCATTTGTGATTAATTTACAAATATTTAATTGTTAGGCGCTTGCAGTGTCATAGTCGTGAGCAAAAGTATAAATGTTTGTTTGCATATAGTTTATGCTTGCCTTGTTAGAGAATAAATCCAATGTGTTCAACTTGCTTCGAGACATCCAGATGTGGCAGTCGTAGCGCGACTGAAATAGACTTGTCGCGTCGCGTCGGTTGGGAGGGGCCGGAGTGTTGCGGCGAGCAGTCGGCAGACTGATGACTCGAACAGCAGCATGTCCCTGGGTGGCAACCACTGCCACCGCGCATGTGTGTGTCTCGCATCAAAGGACTTGAACAACGACGCTTTAAGGCGGGGATATTAGAAAACCAAAGGCGCCATATTGGTTTCAACAATCTTCATGACAATTTTGCAACGTCTGATATTGAAAATGTTCCTGCGTCAAAGCAGAGATTACTTTTTAAGTGATTTCCAAACATACTGATTTTTCACAGGAGAAAATATTTACATCAGTTATTTACTATAAACTCCAGGCATCCCACTAAATTGTATGCCATGCTTTAACAAAGCCAAATATTGAAAAAATGAAACGATAGAAGATTTGCATGGCCTAAAAACTGTTAAAACCAAGATGGAGTTTTCGGATCGTATCTCTCTTTGATTCACCGAGTGAAGAGACGCGGACCTCGGATTAACTCTCGATCCAACGTACTTTTTTTTTTGTGGTATACTAAATCACTCCATGTAAATTGCATCCTCATTTTACGCAATCGTGTGTAATTTCCTCGTCGACCAGACGTGAGTAAATAACACAATAAATTTACGATGTATTTCGCGTGTGTGTCGCCGTGCCAAAGGACACGTCATAAACAGTCGGGTTTCACTCGGCAGGTCCGCGCTCGTCGCCAGACCTCTTGGCGAGTCGTCGCTCGGGCGAGAAAGTGACGGGCCGCCGCGAGTGATTCTTCGTGTCGAGGGTTGGGGAGGGGGGAGTGAGGGAGTCTCCCCACGCATCGTTTCGCAAGGCGGCTTGCGCAAGCCCTGCGAATACCGGCCGCCGCGGCTGACCAAGTTCGCGATACGGTAGCCCGAGTGTGCAGGCCTGCTTGCGGGTTCCCGGCAGCTGCTTGCTATCCCATAGATGGCGACTGCGATGTGCACCGAAACGTCGGGAACTGTATTCTTTTCCTATTGAACGCCTGCAAAACGCCAAAAGCTCATGATTTATAATCAGTGTTACAGAAAGAAGTTTAAAGATGAAACTTCTCCTGTGAGTTGACGAGGCGGCGGGCTCAAAGTGGCTACGCCCCGGGACCGTGTTCGTGTTGTCCGCGGGCATCATCGCGGGTGCCGGGCCCCGGGGGCAGCGGCCCTTGTTTGCTCGACCCTCATTGGCCGCCGCAAACATTGACAGTGCCTCCCTGCGCCACCGCGCCCGTGTTGACACCGCACACGCCCGCTGCGTGCTGCGAGTCTCTCAGCAGCCGAGCTGTGCTCCGCTGACTTGCAGCCAGTCTGGATCATGTGAGTGGTGCTCGGTAGCCGTGGCCTTGGCAGGAATCACTGTATAACCACTGATCCGAAACCCAGTGGAGGTCCTGTTGCCTCAAGTCACTGTGACGTAAACCCTGACTTTACTTTTGGGCAAAATTAAAATGGTGGGATGACTGCAGGCTGAACGAATTTGGGCCAAGTGGTGGATGAGTAAATTATTTTTTTAAAAAGTTGCTATACGGTGTGTAATTCTCTAGAGGAAAAATGCAATTTCTGCTATTTTCGAGCCAAGTTCACAGCCTGAGAAGCGCCACTTATATATTGTTGATAAATGACGTCAATCAACTTCGATACATATATTGCAACGATGCAACAATTGTCGGATAGCTTCACGTCATTATTTCATTTTACCTTGAAACATCGGTGGTAAGGGAAATGCGGCTCGGAGTTCTGGCTACGGACGCTGTCCAACGTGGCACGCTGGAACCTCATGTGTGTTCTGTTGTCACTCGTGCCAGGAAACGAGGATAGAAAGAAACGTTGCTTCTGTAAATATCTTGTTTTCTCTTTTTTATATGCGTGTTTTAAGCGGTACTTTTTTACAGTTGTTAGTCTAATAATGTTTCACGTCGAGTAGCTAAAGTTTTTGTATTTTTTTTATATTACGGTCTTTAGTAACACCTGACCATTGAAAACAAAATTAATAAAAACGGGCACAAGTTTCACAAGATCGCTTAATAATACCATCATATTAAATCTACAGACTTTCACAGTTTTACAAAACATTTATTTTAATAATCATAACCTACTTTGGCATGTTAAATGATTTCATTTTATTCTGTGTCGGATACGTGACAGGTGTATTGCGGTGCAAGTATAATAATCTATAAAACTTACATTGCACGGAATACCAGTAGGTATACCATGCATAATGATACAAATATTGAATATAATTGTGGAAAAAAAAGTACAATGGGATAGAAACATCATGTCTAAGTTTTATGAATGTCCACAGTCTTGTTTCTGTTTCGGTAGTTTTCTATTGGCTGTAAATTGCTAGCAAACACACCAACTGCCAAAAAAAAAAAAAGTCGTTCTTGTAAATTCGCCGTCAACCTCCGCACGATTCGAATACCGAGCCGTCATGACAATGACGGCAAAGTCATGACGATGTGATTTTAACGTGGCCGAGCCGTGATAACTCGGCCGTCGTACCGGAGACGCGTCGTGAGAGCAGCATAACGAGTCGTCGGCGCTGCTGTTGCGACTCGCTCGGACAGATGCCGGTAGCACAGCGCGTCGCTGGCCGGGAGTGTTTGCCCGCGGGGGCGTAGTGTTTGCGCTCAATCAGTAGCGTCAATATTTGAGGGCGCGGGGAGCCGGCTCCCGCCGCACCTCGGGGCGACCTGCCCCGCTGCACATCTGCCGCGCGGCCGCGCTATTCCTGGACGGCATCCGGGGCCCTGGAGAACCTACCAACTCGGTCCAGGCACGCTGTTGTTTCCACGGCCTCCGTTCTTATCGGCGGCCGAAGGTCGGATGTCGCAAGCACCTGGCACGCACGCAGCTTGAAGCTTGCCGTATCTCCCAAGAAACTCTTCCGTGCAAACGCTTTCGTACAGGCCCAGATTAGCGCTTGTGCTAGATCTGATATGCAAGCAGGCATGCGAGTTTAAAGCCAGCCCCACACGATACCCATTTCCGTAGCAGTTTTCGTAACACATTTTCAGTTAGCGCGCCTGCTCTCGTGTAAGTAAGTTTCAGCACCCTTTCAATGGGTCTGGATCTGGGTATGAAGGCTTTCCGTACGCGAAGTCTTAGCCAAAACAGCAGTATAACTGGTTCTATTCTTCTGCTATACCCATGAGCGGAAGTCGTCAAGATGGCGGACCCACGTGTAGCATTATAAACCCGTATATAGTTCCCTTTTCGTAAACATTAGGGGACGTAACTAACGTAATGGTATGCCAAATGAAACTTTATGATAGTAAAGTTACCCTGGAACCTATTTGGTAAACTAAAATTATCGTAGAAAGAAGTAATAGCAAAATTTCAAGTACATAATGAAAATACGTTACACTGTTAATATCCCCTCGTCTTAATACTTCACATGTCTCCGCAACTTGCCGACCTCCGTTGCGTAGTTGGGTGCACATCGGCTTACGGTGCGAGGGATACCGGGGTTCAAATCCCGGGTAAGGCATGGGTGTAACTTTGTAAGTGTTTAAAATTTGTTACTAACTTGTCTAAGTCAATAAAATTGCCAAACGAAACTTACAAACTATAAGGAATATTAAGTAAATAATGGAGGGATGATTGACTGGCTGGTAATAAAAATCACGAGCCAACCAAACATTTATTTAAACAAATTAAAAAAAAAGGTAGCATAGTGGCAGCGCGTGGTTGTGCTGTAATAATTTAGCTGTAAGTACTTTCAAAGTTTTATGTTTATAACAGCCGGATTTTGAATACTCGTAAAGTCACGAAGTTCCAGATTTTAATTTTGTGTACAATAAATATTTAGGCTGTCAAAAGGTAGCTGGAACAAAAAGAGTCAGTAAAGGAAATAGTATTTTTTTCTTCCCAATTTTTTTTCCTAACCTAAATTAAAACTAAGTGTATTTGGGAGGGGTCTGGGTTAGGGAGAGACTCTAAGTGCGTCTCAGGCCGAAGCCTATACGCTCTAATCATTCAGGGTTTAAGCCTGCAGGGAGAGGGAGCATGCATCGTGTGCTAGGAGGGGGATTGGCCAGCCATGGCAGCAATTAGCGCCATGACTAACTCCCCTCACTGGCTATTCTAGACTATAAACTAGATAAGTTGAGCCCAGGTAAAACCTGCATAGACACAGGGAAAACCCTGGGAACTTACATGCGGGATGCAAAAAATTCGCGCATTATTGGAAAGCAGGTTGAATACGGGAAACAGAAGGATGGTTCAGAATGAAGAGTTGGACAGAGTAGAAAAGAGTCTACCATGCGGGGGGTTGGGGGCTTGCACATTTCTGTGCGCATTGTTTGGGCAGTACTGGTTGTTTCGGGGGCGACTTTAGTCGTTTCCCGCCTGGCTGCCAGCCAGCCATTTTTTTTTCCCATGTTGATTACAAACGTGGTCGACCGGGAGCCGAGTGCGAGTGTCGCCGGGTCCAGTTACCAGGACTGCCGGCTCGCAGCTCCGGAGAACTGGCTGAGCGCATCCCCGCGGGAGGAAGCAGGTGTTTGCTCGCCGCGGGCGTCAGCGGCGAGGAATGCAGGTGTTATCTCGCCCATAAACTCGGAACAAAGAGCGGCTGTAAAGGGATTAACGCGGCGGCGCGCGAGCCTGTCAGCTCAGCTGCTCGCCAAACAAACCCCGGCGCGGCGACCTCTACTCGCTCTAACCGCTCTGCTTTCAGCTCATTTGAAATGTATTTAAAACAATGCATCACATTGCTGGGTGGAAAATTTGAACTATTTATAACTAACGTTTAGGGGTTTATTTACTTTTAATTATCTTTAAATTTAAATTATATCAATACTAGTTGCCTGGTATCTTTAATGTTTTGATATATTAAAACAAAATTAAACACATATATTTTTTTTGGAGGCAAGCAAATGACTTTACGAACAACATTGATATTAAATCTCTCGTGTTTTTGGCCAATTTAATGATTCATTCGAAAACATTTGTCAGTATTCATATATTAACTAATTTTTGGTTAAGTTAAGGCTTTTAGTCTTCTGTTACGCTTAACCATTTGGCCAACTACACATAATCTTACGGAGATACTAAACTTTACTTAAATTAACTTAATTACCTAAAAATTATAAAGTCCAGACACTATAAGCGTCTAAAAACATAAACAAACGTAGGTAATAAATGTAATACGTTAATGTAACAGAAATGTAGCATATAGCTGTGTTAACGCGTGCTTATGAATGAACCCGGCGTGGTGGTGGAGTCATTGACTAATGGGTGGTCCGCACCCCGCGGGGCCTCTCCACGCCCAGTGCAGCAGGCAGGCTGTCCAGCGACGTGACGTGGCGTCACCGCCGGCGAGTGGCTTCCGCCCTCGGGAAACACGTGGCTTGTCGGAAATATCAGCGCGCCAGTGGCGAAACATCCGCGTAATCTCCTGTGTGTTCTATCGAACCTCTTTCTCTTTGTGTGTGTGTGTGCGGCACCACGTGAGGCAACCGTGTTGCGATACGCACCTGCAGCTGCGGCCTCAAAGCCACGCTCCCCGGGGTGGAGCATGGAGCTAGGTGGCGCACTGGAGTCGCACTCACGAGGATCCTGGTTCGAAACCGAGCGGCTAGCTTTATTTAAAGGTTTTCCGTGGCATCCCGAAGTCACTCCAGGAAAATGTATGGATGGTTTCATTATATATACCATTACTTGGGCCATGTATTTTTGTTTGAAAAAAATCTGAACGCTCATTAATTATACTGTAATACCGGCCAGCGGTTTCTTACAACTAATTGGCGGGCATCCGCAAGAGAAACAATTGCCTTATTTGACCAGGACGCGTTTCCTTCCACACTGAATCGCTATGATTCGTGCCCCAACAATAAACATGTACCTGAAAGAAACTCAACTAATCAGGATACGTAGATTGTGCTGCAGTGTTTTAACTCTCAGCTAGCTTGGAAATCTTTTCGCGAAAAATACATGCCCCTAAACATTACCGATTCATTGACCAATATCTGTAGTCTGAATCATGTTCACCCGCTCTAATGACCTCGCTGTCGGCGAGAAGTTAAGTCCCATGGAAAGAAAAAAAAAACCTATCTTTATGATAATTTTCTTGTGTATGTGCTGTTTTCCTTTTGAAACTATATTTTAAGGAGAGTGAAAATTGCTAAAAACACGTGTTTTCATAATAACTTTTAGTCTTGAAACACCCGGTACAGAGTTTTGAAAGCACTCAAGTGACTTCCATTATACCTTCATCTTCATTTCTCCGTCGTATAACGTTATGGTTGTCGTTCAAAACTCATAGTTGCCCTATGCACGACGAGAAGACTGCGTGCTAGTTCGCAGCCTTGCTCTTAGAGGCGATACCGTACTAGAAGCACCAGCGAGAGTCGCACTTACCATCCTGCCTCACTGACACAAGAAACACCCCAGACCAGGCGACCCCCTTGAAGGTGTGCGCGAGCGAGGCAAAACTGTTACATTGTTAAAAAACATAAAGATGTTTCTTAGCACCAATTCTTATGTACATTAACACAAATATAATTATATAAGAAGCGAACAAGTTTAAATTTATTTCTGCAATATTTGAATTTTAATAATTACTTTACTTGATAGTTGATCCGACCCAAGTGGGCGTGTACAATTTCCATTTCCATTGTACATGGAGCGATTCTTTTACTTTTTTTTAAAAATAAGTGTCCGGGTGAACGTGAACGAACTGTGTATTCTGTGGTTTCGGGGCTGCTCGTTGCTGACGTGGTTCGTGGTCGCGTCGCCGGGAGCCGGGAGCTGACGTCACCCCGTGGCGTGATCGTGCAAGCCGCGCGCGCTCGCCCTTGCAGCAAGGTCGCGTCCGGACCCCCGCCCTGTCTCGCCGGAGAACCGCTGGCGTGTTGCGACATCAGCAGGAGCTGACCGCGCGGGAGAAGGACGTCCAGAGATCGCCAAGCATCGCACGCGGCGTCTCGGGTTTCCCCGCGGGCAAGAACACAGGAACACCTACCATACTAGCACGTGCCTTTTACGTCTTCAAACCAGGATGTACTTTAAAGATAAGATTTTTTTACCAACGCTATTCAAACGCAAGAGATACGATCAGCTACGTATTGGAATGAAGCACGATAAAACATCGATGGTAATTCGCCTTGTCACATCAGTATAATATCGTTCCAAAGTTTGATCAAATATAATATAGTCGTCAGGCTCAGACTGGCAGATTTGGTTCCCCAGTGTTGATGGATATGATAACAGTGCGAATTGTATATTGTGCAGGATAGCAATCTATAGTCGTTAAAGGCTTTTTGTTATAAGTGTGTGTATTGATTGCAATGTACTCATGTTGTCTTGCAAGCTAGATCGATGGACGATGAAACAGGGAGTCAGATGTAAGGAGACGCGGAAAACGTGGAAAAATCCAGAAACTTTGGAACTACAGTACGAGAACCATGTCGCTATTTACTCGTAAAAATGAAGGATCATTTATTAATGTAAATAGAATGATTGAATTAGTGGTTTGAAATCTTGTCGTCGATACCATTGAAGACTATGTGGAGCGAACTGATGTGGATGTAATACATCGGCGAGGGAAATGACAGCACCCCGAGAAACCCCACCGGTTCACATTTCTCACAAGTGGAAAATTCCGCTGTGAATCGAACCCAGATCGTCTCATTGGGAGGCGAGAAATCTGACCACTTAAACAGAGTGCCTCCAAATACTGTTTCCATATTTCTATGATTACACGAAACCATTATTACATGTGGCATTCGACGTTTTATTATCTCTGAAGGGCAATCTGACCAATTAAACAGAGTGCCTTCAAATACTTTTTTCCATATTTCTATGATTACACGAAAACATTATTACATGTGGCATTTGTTATCTCTGAAGGGCAAGATCCCTTTATTCTTGTGGGTCCGCTTGAATATTATCGCGCTCGGTCACTAAAGCCCACCCCACACGATGCCCATTTTCTGCTATAACTTCTGTTATACCCATGGGTATAAAAGTTTTCATAAAAATTTGTATAGCAGAACCGCAGAAAGATTTCTTAACTCCATACACACGATACCTAGAATGCTAACAGAAAACCAGCCAACGCAGTTGCCGACCAAAGCAAACATATCAGGGGAGGATAAACCTGTCGTAGTCAACTTATCAAAATACTGAAAAAAAAAAGTGAAAGTTACACCTGTTTGTGTTAAAAATTATGTAACTTGCGGAAATATTATTTGATATTTTATCTTATATTTTTCATTTGCAAATAAATAACAAAATTGGTTTAGTATTTAAAAACAAATTAAGAGCAATTTTGGAATTACAAATATATTTTTAAGTTGTAGGTTAATTTCAAAATCTAAAAATATATAAATTTAAATGATACAAGGGACATTGGGTTTACTAAATGTAGTTTATGTACGGTTTAAATTCTAATATTAATTTAATTATACAGTTAATCAAGCTAATTTCATTGTAATAGTAAAAAAATGCTACCGATTCATATATGTTATATATAAGATTTATTGATTACTTATATATTTAACTACATAATTAGAGGAATTGTAACTAATATTTTTTGTAACCCAGTGAGACAAATAAACACGCACATACCGCGTAATAAATTTAAATCTTAGGTGAAGAAAAACATATTGCATGTTTTTTTTTACCCTCACAGGTGTGTCGCTATAAAGTATCAGTTTATTCATTATTAATTTATGGACACTCGTTTCTTAATAAACGTTGGCGTTTTAATTATAAAATTAACTTTTGGTCTAAATTATTTGTGAACATGTGATTTTACTTTAATTTTTTAAAAGTAAAAATAAATCTAGGTACGTAGTACTATGAATAAAATCAATGGACTGAGACACCTAAATGTAGTTAATAATATTATATCAAATTAATTCTAATAATTTATATTTGCAGAAAGCACAGTATGTACAATTTAATTATCTGTTATTTAAAAAAAAACTAAAAAAAAATTGGACTGATGAGGAATCGAACCACATTCAAAATCACCCTTCTGCCGCTGCCACCGTGCCCTTCGCCACTACGCTACCGCAACTTCTACGAATGTGATAGGAGATAATGGGTAATATAGAATACAACGTATTTTCATAACGTATTTTAAAATTTCCGATTACTTCTTTCTGTGGCAATTTCAGCTTAACAAATATATTCCATAGTAGTTTTACTATTATAAAGTTTCATTTGGCATACCATTACATTTGTTACGTCCCTTAATGTTGACAATACAGACTATATACGGGGTTATATTGCAACACGTGGGTCCGCCATCTTGACGGCTCCAGCTCGTGGGTATAGCAGAAAAATAGAACACATTCTATTACGGTTTTGGCTAAGACTTCGGTTATGAAAACTTTTATACCCAGAGCCAGACCCCTTGGAAGGGTGCTGAAATGTTACCCACACGGGAGCAGGCGCGCTAGCATAAAATTTACATGAAAACTGCTAAGGAAATGGGTGTCGTGTGTGGCAGGCTTAAGTAATGATCTCCATAAAAGAATGCCCTAGTTTCAATGGTATATTATAACAGTTTAATTCAGACTATTTAAAACAAATCATACGTCAAACTGAAGGTAAAATAACCTAGTTTTTTTACTATGTTCAATATGTGCACCTTTAGTTATACAGTACACATCTAACCTAAAGTCCAATTCTTCCCACACTGGTTAACACGCACGGAGTAATGGAGAAATAGTAGCCTCTTCTATTTTGTGCCAGTAATTCTGGCAAATCATTAGGTAGTGGCGGAACTTAGACACAATCTTTTATAAAGTCTCAAAGGGAAAAAAAAAATCACATGGCGTTATGTCATGTGAACGTGGAGGCCAGCGACAAAGAGACCATTAGACCTATCCAACGGTCAGGGAATTCGACGTTCAACCATTCTCGTACAAAGAGATCCAATGGAGAGGGGCCTCTATCCTGTTGCCAAATAAAGTTTACAGGTTCATCCTCTATTCATTGGGGATAGAGCCATTCTTTCGCGCTGAAAGCGAGAAAACAACAAAATGTATTCGCGCATGCGCTTAACTTAAACTGTTTGAGTTACTCTTTAATTGTGAACCAACACTCTACAACCCTTACAGCTGATAGATACTATTAAATATTTTAAGTGGGACATTCTTTAACGGACATACTGCACATTAGTCGCCAGTCATCTGCGCCTCTAAGCCACTTCCCGGGTAATCCCGTGGATTTCTGACATTGTGGTGAATTCAAGTCCGGCATGACAATATCTGTAAGCTGCTAATGTTATATCACTTATAACGATCATAAAGTCTTAACAATAATTTATGACTAACGATTGCTTTTGCCACCGTGGATATTGTAGCTGAACAAAATGCCGTGTTTAAGGGGGAGGGATAGGAAATGAAAGACACCATATTGGTTTCAACAGTTTGTATGCCATGGATTTTTTTTTAATGTCTGATATTAAATTTTTTTTAGCTTCTTTAAGGCTGTATTCATCCCAAAAACTCATATGGTTTCACAGGGAAAACTGTTTGTAGCAGCCAGCTCGGGCGTAGGTCTCGTGGCTTGCGCTTGCATAATCGTGACAACAGGGATGGTAACCGTAAACCTCAAAACTATGTTTTATGGAAAACATTCTGTATGTTTTCTGAGTATTGCATGCATATAGACCAAAATATGGGAAATACACAACATGAAAGCTTCCTATCCAGAGATGACTTGTGTTGGTTAACACCACGCGCAAAACTCTCTGTCCCCATGCGAATCCTACAGATTTGTGGTCCCTGCAACCAGTATCAATTAACTTCAGGCATTCCACTAAATTATGTATTACTATTCTTTGACAGAACAAAAATTTGAAAATGAATTAATGTTGTTATGGTGTAAAATTTGTCGAAACCAAGATTTCGGTTCCTAACTCTCCCCCTTAAAGCCAAAGGCACGTCATCGACCTTCGTTCCTTATATTAGTACCAAGTGTGCTTCAATGCAGTGACTTTACCGCCGTTACTACTCTCAGATACACGGTCCAGCCCTCAGGCCAGCCTAGCTCTCGCCTACTCAGGCCGAGTTCATGAGGTCACACGCGGTCATTTGGGTCCGTCCCGTTACTGTCACTCACGCGTTAAGTCTTGCTGCGTGCCGACTTCTCTTGCGCGCCTAAAATCGGGCGCACCGTTTTAAACGCTTTCCGTGCCATAGAAGTTGTCTTTCTTTTTTTTTTTCTTCCGGGCTCCATGTCGTTCTTGCCCCATTCTTCACGTGCGATAAATAAATGATGCAGTGATGATTGGAATCGTGGTTTTACCCCGTTAATCATTCAGCATTCTACATTATCTGGTAATAAAGGTAGGGTTGTTGGATTTTTTTTAGAACCAAGCGGATTTAAATTGGTCGTTTTTAGTCTACAGAGAGCAGCAAAAAAAAAAAATAGCTGGAAATTTTAATTAATAAATTATCTGCGTTTGTAGCTAAACTCCGTTTTGTATGGATTCAATTCAATTCAAAAGTTTTTATTCACATATTTTGCACTTTACAGGTTTTGTGTTTATAATTTGACATCCCAGCACTCAGTAGTGTTTAATATTAAAATACACAACAATACAGAGTAATCTAATTATTACGCGATTTTTGTCCTGTCAATTACAAACGCCATCTATCGCGTGTATCATGGCTCGAGCAAAAACAGAACAAAAAACTTCAAGCGAAAATATTTTTTAAGGATAGTCGCAGAAGACAATTGTGTAGTCTGCTGATGTGTCGGCTAGCAATCATATGTTTTCGCGCGGAAACAAACTTAATAACTGTTATCGGGATGTTGGAAATATTTCTTACCGCTAATACTCTAGCATAACGGTCTGGCATCTGCTGTTACCTTGGTACTCCACTCGGTTAAGGTTAGGGGGAGGGGGGATAGACAGAATCCAGAGTGATCTGTGTGTTTTTAAATAATGCACAATGTGGCCTGTTAAAAATAAAGTAGCATTGTCATAAGTATGTTTAGGTTTTTTTTGTATAAAACTATAAGTACTCTAGGTAATTGCAATAAAACAATTCGGCTCAGTTACTTGTAAACCAACGCACATGCCTTTGTCTACACCGGAAGGTATCGGCAGTTCCGTGGGCAGTTCGCAAGTCAGCAGGCCGCGTGCGTCGAACTCGAGCAGGCCAACCGGGCATTTGGCCAGAGCGCCCGTTTTCAAGGGGCGGGAGAATTTTAAGTACGAAAAAAAAATAAGCACAAAAAAATTTGAGGGACTGAAAAAAAAATAATATTTTTGATGTACGGATAGGTTTTTATTTTCAAAAATACATATCAATAGGAAATTTTAGTTTATATTAACTATTGCAGTGCTCTTAAAAATATTGGGTCTTTAACCAAATACTTTAGAAATATATTTTAAATTCTTCTAAAAATATACAGTGTACTATTACTCATGTTTTATTACGGTACACGTTACAACCTTAATAAATATTAAATAAGAAAAAAAAAGACAAACAACCTATGTCTTTGGAAAACCTTAGTATTTAGTTTCTTAATGGGCTGTTTTATAAGTGATGTAATTTGTAAAGTTGTATGATGTTGGGTAAGGAGGAGTGGGTGGGTGGTAAAGACTATCTGGCCAGAGCTGTAGCTGCCAGAACACGAGACGCGACTGCATACGTATGACAAGAGCGTGTTAGCTGCCGGGGGAAACCGGCGGCAACCGGCGGCGAGACGTGCGCCGCACGTAGCACGCGCCAGGCGAGAGTGACGCGCGTGGAAAGCGACGCGGCGCGTGCGCGGCCTGCAGTGTGTCCGTGTCTCCCCCGCGACTCCAGGGTGTGCTCTTCCGGGCTTTCATCGTCCCCACCCTGTTGACGAGGCGTGGGGAGTTACTCCTGAACAGCTGTGGGACAGCTCTAATGTAGAACTAGTCACCTGCATCCCGTTCAGTAGACGGTGGGAGTTTTTTTAAATAGGTTCTTCAATTAAAAAAATAAGGCTTTGACAGCTGAATATTCAAATAAAAATAAACAAAAAAAAATTGGTTGTCTGTAAATTCGGTTTACGGACGATAGTTTAACGTGACAACGTCATAACGAAACATTGATGAAATGATTGCATACTTTTAAGAATAAAATTGAATCATTTTTATTGAATTATCACTATTTTGTATGGATACAAAGAAGGAGTGAAATGAAATCTACAATTTAATTGATAAATTTACTTCTTTTTGCACTCATTAATTCAAATATGTTTATTACTTTAACGAAGAGATTATTTTAACTGTAACTTTTATACATGTTTGCTATTTAACTTCTTCCAATCTGTGTTTTTCTGTTAAGGATAGGACGAAAATAGGAAAAGTAGGAAACTAATGGGAGTGTTTCAAGTTTAATGTGCCTCGAAAAAGTCAAATCGATAGTTGTTCCAATCGGGTGGAAGAGAGATAGATGCGGCGCAAGCGTAACGGGACACAACGTAACGGGACAATATGCGTAACGGGACAATTTTTCGTGCGTGCAGCCGGCGTTCATCGATTTATTAGACGTTGTCACGTCAAAAAAATTGATGCATTCATAGATAGTTTGGTGCTACACAAATGTGTGATTGTACATTTCAGTTCAGGTGCTCAGAGTTCTGGTTACAATGCTCGAACAGAGCACGCAGGCAGATGGGCTGGCGCGACTGGGGCCTCCCTAGTAAAAATGTTTAGCGCGGTGGGCCACTGGCCATGTGCTACGGCTAGTGGTTGGGCGGGGCGATATACCTGAGACTGTCGCCTGCGCCGAGGTGGAGGGGGGAGAGGGCGTTTCAGCGAGGGGGGGGGCGGAATAATGGGAGGGTTGTCATTGTGTGGAGTCCATTTGCTACTTATACCTGCGTTATCTGCGAACAAGATCGTGGCAAGAAAGATGACTGTTTTTCCCTTTCGCTACATTCAACCAAAAGATAATGTTCTCATATTGCCTTGCTTGCTTCCTGACAGTGTTTATTAACTTGAAACATTAAATTAGTGTTGCGATCCAGTCCATATCCATGAAATGCAAACAATCGTCAATTCTGTTTAAAACAGGTATTTTTATTTTAATTAACGTTCTACATAATTAAGAGATTTACATACATTACAAAAAATGCTGTCACCAACAATCGATGTGTTAGCTTGTGTTTTTAGGGGGGAAAAAATGCAAAAATTATATCATTAAAAAAATTTCCAACATTATACTTTCGAACTGACATTTGTGTGATGAATGGTTTTGCACGAACAGTTATGCTTTCATCCATAAAAGTATTCCGCACCGCGACGAGAAATCACGTCCTACTAATAATTGAGTAATAAAACTGGGAATAAAATGATGAAAATAATATTAATTATTTTTAATCTTAGACACAAATCAACTTTTTAAATCGCAATAACGACAAATAAATTTTTAACTTACTTCCTGAATAAAAAGTGCATGTCAAACTTACTTTTAAATTCTGTAAAGAAAAAAAATGTCAGGAACAAACAAGTGTTCCCACCAACGACACATCGTCAACTTTGTATTCTAGGGTTCACGTCGTATTTAGTTACACTAAATATTACTGCATATTATTATTATTTTCTGGCTCTTATTACACGTTTAGCATTTTATTTTATTTTTGCATATTTTTTTAATGACTTTAACGTTGCATAATATGATGAATAAGTATACACGAATGAACTGGAATCACGTTTCGAGTTACATACAGACTGTTCACTACGAGCAGTGTTAATTTCTTAGCTGTTGCAACAGCGGCCTACAGGTGGATTCAGACTGCAGGCTTAGTCAGTCACGCTGAATCCACCTGAGTTCAGATTTTATCGAAGACAAGTGCGGGTGGTATGGAAGAACTCAGTGTGCACTGACTGTTGTGCTCAAGGTGTCAGTGAAATGTATAGCTGGAATCACGGGCGAAAATTTGTAGGATTCCCATGAGGCCCACGGGATAACGTGAAGATTTTGCAAATGCAAGCGGGGCCCCCTCAGACGGACTTTTTTATTTCAGGGAGGTTCGGGCCACCCTGAGATTCTCCCCTCCTCCCGGAATCTACGCATGCAGCTGGAATTAATTTTTAGCCAAGTACGTCATTTGGTGCTGTATTTAGGCTGTCAAAGAAGATACGAAATATGGCTGCTTTGATAATTGACGATAACTCCTTTTTATTGTGGAATAGTACTTACCCATCTACAAATAAATCCCTAAATATACCACCACTACTGTTGGGGATTTTCTATACAAACTATCAAAATAATTTTGGTTTCGTCACTGTCACTAGCTATTATTGTATCATACGAAAACATGTATGTTTTGTGTATTAATTTACGGTATTCATCTCTGTCAAAAAAATATATTTTTCGATAATAGAGTGTAAGCAAGGTAGAATACAATGGCTAATTTTAAAATAAAAATGGAATAAAGTATTTTTTGCTTGCAGTAGTTCAAATTTTTGAATTAATTTAGTTGTTTGTTTAAAAAACCCTTCTAAAATCAAAGAAACTACCTACTTCCTTAATAGATAAATAGTGCTTTAAGATCACACGCTTTCATAAATATTTAAACGCCAACATTTAAAATGTAGATTTCACATAATGATAAAATCTTATCTATTTTCATGGTCACGCCTAATGGAAATAATACACAACAATTCGTCATATATGTTTTTTATGCTTTTAATAACTACTCTACACATGAGCAAATTTCAATATACATAAAACTGAGGAACTCTGCATTACATTTTTAATCTGTGTACGACACTAACAGAAATTGAAGCATAAAACAACATTTTAATTTTTTAATTAATAAGTATTTCATCAACGTGAGCTTTGCTTTCATCTCAATGAAGCCACTCTACATAGAGGAAGTGCACATGTATTCAGTCTTAACATTAGACCCTCCGGATCACAGAGTAAACGAATGAATGGAATTCATAACATTACGCAGGGTTTTATGACATATTTTCCCTTCTACTCAATCGCAACATCTCACTTAGCGCGTAAAATGGTTTCAGTAAACATAACATAAAAAATATTCCCCCCATGTACAGTAGAGGAAACTAAAATGTTTGGAACACTGTAAACTAATTGTATTGTCATTTCTGTAGTCGCTCGAAGTGGCAAACTATGTATCTTTGTTCAATAAAACGAAATATTAAAACAAACAAACAATAACATTACGTTCAGACAATTCGTTACGTGAAGTGAATGTAATAAAATACACAAGACAGTTACACACACCATTACCAAAACACAATCCCATAAAAATCAAAATATTACATGTCGACTTAAAATTATTATTATTCACCATGATAATTTCTTGCGGGTAGCCAGTAACAAAGGGACACAATTTTTATTCATTTAATTAACTTTGACAAAACTTGTAAAACCTGGCATGAGCAAAGTAAGCTGATTCACAATTTTATTTTGCGTCAAAATATTAAACATCAACTAGTAATGAATTAAGAGTATGCTTCGCTTGGTAGAACACCGAATATAGTCATCTCCAGGTATTAAACTGAATTTTGAAAGAGGGACTCAAGTTTCTGAAGAAGTTGTTAACTTTCCTGATGATCCATCGACAGTTCGTAAACGGTCTCATCGTCGGGATGTCGAGCTTGGGACCTTTTTCCTCACCATAGTCCCGTGGTCTGTTCTACCATTCGCACAGCTATCCCAACCTATACAAATAGCCGAGTGATACTACTCCCGTTGCTTCTATCATGGAGCTCGCCCGCAGTCGTACTTCCCTATCCAGCCTGCGTAATACACGCGTCCTACCTGCTAGCCGCCAAGAACGCGTCCATTTGTGAAAAAGCCTCACCCGCCAACAATACTAACTCATTAATTATAATATGCAAAACATAAAAACATTACATATGCGATAAAACAAAATTTGCTGCTGTCATAAGCCGAAGAAAAAGAATCAATTTGAAATATAACACAGACAGATAAATCTAAAATGGAGTTATCGATAGTAATGTTTTAATAAACAGAATAATATATGTCGTATTACACTAAATGCGTGTTCTTACTGACAACCGAATTTAAAAATAAATTAAATTACTTTTTTTTGTTTTTAAACCATAACCGCATAGAAGAAACAATACTTTTGATACAATTTTTTGCATAACTATACGACAGGACTAAAAGTACATTGTACGTAATAAGTATTTGCTTATAGGAATTAATGCTGCAGAATATACGAATAGATTCAAATGCATAGAATTTAATATATTGTCAAATTTATTTGGAAATATGCATGTAACAAAAGATTGAATTTGAAATGAATTATCTGTTTTTAACTACAAATATAATTTTATCATATCTCACTTTCATTCAAACTTAAGAGTGTCATTTTCAACAACAAAATAGCCACAACTACACTTAAAAATATTTTAACTTGATACTTATATTGTATAACTTTTGATGAAATTAAATGTTAAGAGGTTCATTTAAGTTTGTAAGGAAACATAAATACAACGTTCAAAATAAATAACAAAAATTTTGTGAAGTTAGGAGCTCCGCGTCATGCAAATAAAGGAAAGTTAAACTTTTCAGTATACGGCTGCAATAATTATAGAGGAAAATGTTATTTATTCTTTACTTTTAATTCCCGTTTGGAGAAAATAAATCGAAAAGTACTATACCGAAAGTATAAAGTTGAAGTTCAATATCGCTTGTCAAGTAAGTTCAAGAACAAAATTAAAAAAAAGAAAATTTGTTTTCTTGAATCTACTTTTTTCAGAAAAGTATACATACATACAATATTATTACATTATAAAAATAAATTTTTTTAGTCCTTAAGTATAAATTACTGAAATATTTTTTAGTTAATTAATTTTTTCATGCGAAGAAATATTTAATTGTTAAAATCACGAGAACATAATTTATTATATTTATGTATTCCAAAAGCTTATGTTAAAGATCGACTATATGCTATTCAATTTGCCCAAAATTTTACTGAAATAGGAGAGCATTACAAAAACACAATTTAACTAATGTAGGTATTATAACAATAAGTTATGTTCATAAACTATATTAATGGGAAACAAATATTTATCATTTAATTATATGCAACTATTTTCCTTTGAGGTAAAAATTGAGGTATATTTAATGTAATAAGTAAATCATCTCATAAAAATTACTGAAACTAATATTCTTCATTGTCCGTCATATTATGATTCCAAACAGTTTAAATCAACTGAAACATGAAATAAAATAGTAAGGTTAACCATGAGGTGTGGAAGAAATTAGAGATTACTTTGTAAAATGTTTTAAAAATTTCTCATGAAATATTGTGATTATTATGTTCGTACATAATGTAAAAAAAAATTCAATACATGAAATTCAACACATACTTTGTATTGCAAGTTATTAAACATATATTTTAAAAACACATGTGCGTATCTAAGTCGAATTGTTATGTAATACATGAACATTACCGATACAACTTCCCTTACAAATAACTTTCACCCAAAGATAAGGCCGCGGACAAATTAGGTATACACACTGGTCGCACGAGGAGCTGAAATAAGTAATATAAGAAAGCAGGCCGGAGTAATTCTTTTCAAGCCAAAGCTAAAAGTAATGGATGTTGTTTGTCTAAAGCAGGCAGTGAAATGACATACAAGTTTACAGAATAGCCATATAAGATCTTTGACGCTTCTAATCCCGTCAGTGGACTGTACGCGAAGAACCAACTGCATCATGGCCCGCCGCCAGTTTTATACTTACGTATGAATACACTTGTAAACGTTGGTTTGTATACTTATGTATGTTGCCGACATCGATAGGTATTCTTTGGCAGCTCCATGTGGATTCATTCGAACACGTTTGCGCTAAACACGGCATATTTTTACATGAGAGTGACATCGCGCACTGAAAAAAGTTGCAGGTCTGTAACGCAACAGTGATACAAATATTACATAGTTCGAACATTTTCTGGAGCACGACATTCACTTTGGGTAATGCTAAGCTACTTGATAGGTACCCTTTACCCGCTTTAAAAGTGATAACTTAAAAAAAAGTGTACATGAAAGCAGACTCAGCCATATGTTTATTGCTGTTGTATTTGTCATAAACCTACCCTACGTTCAATACGGCCTGTAAGTAAAACCATGTTTTTTTTACTTGTGTACAAGCTGTGGTTGTAAAGCGAATTTATATTCTTAGTTAACTAACGTCTATATTTGGAATAAGGCTACCTTAATTTTTTTCTAGATTGCTATATTGTTATATATATAAGTATTACTTAAACGGAAATATCTGGTAATAAAAATAAATGAAAAAAGCATGAAAGGTTAAGGATTATTTTTTTTCAACAACAAATAATTTATGGTTTAACTGCTTTGTGTACTATATAAAAACATAACAAGCTTTCAAAATTTCAAAATTTCTTTGATTATCCGTTATAGTTATGTTTGGTTTTAACTCATAAATATTTAAGTTGATTGCCAACGTCACGAATGTACAATAATTTATTTCACACCGCTCCGGGTTGCAGGTAAAGTAACAGGCGTGCAATTTGATCAGAAACGCGTTCTACTTATTCAGGCCCTTTAATTGGGCGTGACGGACCATGTGCCAAATATGTAACAATTATAAGTAGGTGAAGTATAAAAAAATAAAGAACTTGAATGCAAAATAATGCATATAACAAAAATAATTTGCAAGGTTCTTTCGTGGATGTTGTAATGTGTGGGCAATATTTACTTAATTTTGGTTTTTGGATAAATTAATTGTGGTTTAAATTTTTTTAATAATTTTGTATAATTGCTGTAAAAAATTTATTTCCTGCCCTTATTAATTAATTGAGCTGTAGAAATAAGTTTATCTGAAAATTTACGTCATCTTTATTAAACATTGCCACTAATTATACTTTTTAACTTCAAAATGGTTTTTGAATTTTGTAATTAATAACGTACCATCCATAACTACATATGTGAGCGATCGGTCACTGACCTCATCTTCAATCCTCCTCGTGATTCCTGCGCCAGGAGGAACATTTACATAATTCTGACTAGCTTATTTAATATAGAACTTCCCTAGTTTTTATTTTTTTATATATCATCCCATGAACATTTTTAAAACAGTGCAGGCAATCAGATATCTATCTAACCATAAAGCATAGCAAAATGACATTTAGTTTTCAAAATACGATTTTTCTTTTAATTTAAAATACATTTTATATAAAACCTACATTTTTAAGTATCAAAACTTTTGTAAATAATTAATTTGGTTAATACCAGTATAAAATTTTTCCCCGGCATTGTAAGATGTGTAAAATTATTTTGGAAAACTAAAATAATTTAAAAAAATATTGGGTGGTATAATAATTGTTTCTTGAATTTTTATTAAAAATAAAAGGAAAAACAATGAAGTGTATTTTCATGTTAAAAATTAAATATAAATTTTGTCGAATTAGCTAGCGAGACTGTAAAGCCACCAATAAATAGTTTGTAGGACAACTTTCAATGTGTTGATTGATTAGTTTCAATACTTTATTTCGTAATACATGATCTAGTATGGTAAGCTTTAGGATATTTGTAGTTTAAACAAAAGCAATGTTTTAGAGATACACGAATATAGTCACAGAGTAAGTCGAGCACATGGTACTGTGGCGAGGCACATTAAAAGCAATTCTGAGAATTTCTTTCGGTCACGGGATTATCTTTTACCGGTGCCGGTTGTGGGTTGTCTCCCTCTCACGCACGCACGCACACACAGGTAGCCTGCCTCCCCTCCGGCCACGTGTTCCTCCACCCGGCTACCTGAGCTGTGTGGCCTGCGAGCTGGCTTCGCCGAGCGGCAGCACGAGACGGTGGAAAACTTTCAGGATTTGCGGAAATTGTGGAAAAGATATCTCGGAATTCAAAGCGATGACTATATGTTTTAAATACATGAATTTCTTCAGAAAAAAATTATCTTTTTTTCTAGACTTGTACTTTTTTTCTGTCATTCTCCTAAGCAGTATAAAATGGCCCCAAAGTTGGACAAGTTGGTGATTTTTTATTTCATATTTTGATAGAAAAAAACAAAAATGTAAAATTATACAGACAATTCGTGTATTATCTTCTCGTGGGTGAAAAATTTTCAGATTCGTAGTGTCGATTAATAAAGTCCCATCATTATTTTAAAAACATAGTGTTCCGCTAACTTCTGATGCTACTAGGGAGGCCCCTTAAGAGAAGTCCTTTAGCTCAGAGCGCATACTCAAACCAGCATTCGAATGTGTTCTATTTTCTCGGAAACATATCAATGAACTAGAACCAAATTTTTACAGGGACTGTAAAAATATATATATCTATGATTATATTGTTGTACTTTTTGATTAGAGATCAATAAATAATAATTAAAACATATTGAATTCACCAAAAAAACAGACGATTTCGTATACATTTTGTGTGCAATTCCTAAAGAGAATTGTAAAATAAAAACGCTGAGTCATAGCTACATATGTTAGCTACAATTTGATGTAATAATATAATTGTGTCACCGCTTTGGATTTTGTGTAACTAGAACACAACTAAATGCATGTGATGTGTTTTTGCTGGCAAGCTGGCTGGCTTGGGCCGGCCTGTCCGTGTCGCTGGTGTGCGTCATTCTCTCTCGGCTGGAGGGGCGGTAAGGCAGCGTGCCCAGCCACCCGTGTGGAGGGGGAACCGGGAGAAACTAGGGGGAGGGTGAAGGGGGAAAGAACAAACCAGTTCTCGCCTTCTCGCACGCAGTTGAGACTTGAGGCCACAATTTCTATATCAGTACCCAAGGCAGAAACATTTATCAGTGGTATAAATCGTGAATATGGAGCGACGTAAAGAGTGGAGAAAGGGAAAGAAGACTCGGCTGTTTCTCACATCCAAAAGAAGAAAGAGAACAGGTGCTGCACTTCTGAAATACCACGAAGAAAGGTAAATTCTCGTTTATCAATATTATTCGCTCACGCTTGCCGAGTCCTGGAATAATTAAAAACACAAAAAAATTAAACAAATACTCTCATTGGATACTGTTATGACATAGCAACAGTCGCGGGAAATAGATACTTGTTAGCTATGAGTCACAATATGTGTCTATAACTACAATACCAGTAGGCCTACATAATAAAATAATAAAAACATTTCTCTTTTGGTAGAAAATTAACGAAGATTCGCAATACAATAGAAGGTTATTCAGAGGAGCCTGAGCCAAGTTGTTCGCAAATTATCTACAATGAAACTGCATTGCAAACTGGACGGTAAGTTGGAGTTCCTAATATTTATTTATTTATTTATTTAACAACAAATATTTTTCCCCATTTTCCAAGAATCCGATATGCATTCTACCTTGTCACTTGTGATATAACAGACAACTAAATGATCTTACCTCTAGTTAGCTTCTGTGTGTCAAACAATACGGCATCAGGAGAGAGTTTGTCACTAGTGGGAAGTACCGTAGCAATTTTTTGTGGAAGGCCGCGGTAAACGAATATTGTCACGGGATAATCAGAGCCTGGCGTTTCCAGTAGCATGATGCAGAGACGCTACTTTTTCCCCATGGTTTTGCCACCTGTTGTAAAGGGAATTTCAAGGCCAAACACTTGCGTAGTATTTACGGACGCGAAATCAACTATAAAGACAGTAATTAGCCTCATAGAAGTGCGCAGTGCTTCAAAATATCAAACAATTCTTATCAGCTAACAAAACCGTACCCGAGCTATTTAAAAATACAGAATGCTAATCTTGTTAATATTTTTTTATGACAATATCCGCAGTATAGGTTGTAATGTATGTTTGTCTGTAGGTTAGACCCAGTGACTTACACAGTGCTTCAGCCCGTTCCATTACATGGCTTAAAAGTGATTGATAACGTCTCACAATTGGATGGCAATTGTGGTGGAGATACTGCACTGTCGAATGAATCTGCAAATAATCTAACTATACCGACCCAGAAATTGCTTCATAATGAACGAAAGTAAGTATCTTGTCTTTAAGAAAAGTTCAATATTAGTTTCTATATTTGTTGTGGTTTTGCATGATGAAATTGTAGAAAATGAAATAAACTATAGGTACATTTTAAAATTAGTATGTCGGCACAAGCATTCACATAGCTTATCAATGGTGTACCGAGGCGTACATTTGTTGTTATGCACTGCAAACATTTCTGGAAACATTGCAACATAACTTTCCCTTAGTACGTGTAGCAAATCGACCTTTATAAGTAAATTTTAGGTAGATTTCAAAGAAATACTACCTTTGTAGCCGTTCCCATGGTGCGAATTGCGGGATATTTTTATATAGTTTTTCGTTTCATGGTCCATCGACCTCAAATCCATCGTCAACTGAAAAGTTTATATATATATATATATATACATACATATATACATATATATCGCTATTTTGTGGACAGGGGTTGAAAAAACCAGTGTGAGAGGGCGAAAAACTGCATTGTTACCATTTTAGGCACAGCTTTGGATGCATGTGAATTTTGTATTAATCATATAAATTTTATATAAAACGTTTGTCTAAAATAATTTTTGATGAGACGAGCCAGTATTGCATGGCGTTGAAAAAACAAGGGTTGGAGGGAAAAAAAAATCATAGCTCCCTTCGTAGGCACAACATTGAACCTGTTAGAATTTTGTATTAATATTTAAGATTTTAATGTTTATCTAAAACTTTTGTTTTGAACAATTTTTGATTATACGAACAATTGCCGCAAGAGGTTAAACAAGAGTGGGGGAAAAAAATACTCCCTTTGTGGACATACCATTAAATTCGTTCAAATTATGCGTAAACGTTATAATATTTATCCCGAACTTTTGTCGAAAATTATATTCTTGATAATACAAACCATTGCTGCAATGAGTTGAAACTTAGCTTAGAAATAATAAAATAATTAAAACTTCTTTACCATATACTCAATGGATTTAATGCTTATTCTTTTTTGCATTATTAAATATCACTTAAATTTTTTTCCTAATTAAATTTTATGCTACAAACTATTGCTGCACGGGGTGGAAATAACAAGGATAGAAAGATTATTCACAAACTTTTTTTTAAACTTTTGGCTGAAACAATTTTTGGTATAAAAAAAGGGGATGGAAAATAAAACAACCTTCAATAGAATCAATTTATTCTACTTTATTTTTTAACTGTCTTATTATTACCTTAAACCTTTGTCCAAAGAATATTTTTATACGACTACGTATTAGTACCAAGGATGAAAAGTAATGTTTGAAGGTTAAAAAAAATTACATAATTACTTAGTAGGTACCATGGGCGTCTTCGGCAGGGGGGATGCGGGGGACAAGTCCTCCCCGCTCCAATATTTTCAAGTACAACCAGTAGTTTTATAGTATTTTAATTTTTATAAAATACGTGTGATTACATTAATGAAATAATTTAGTAGATCATGTGTCAGCTAATATCTACACACAAAGCATATGATTGAAAAAGTAAGTCATTTTTCCTTCTCTTCTTAGAAATGCGTTCTTCGAAAAAACCCTAACACGTAGGAGAATAACTGCGTATCTCAGGAGTATTATATTCGACGGGCGGCACTTTGAAAGCCAATAAGAACATGAGATGCTGTTATCATTATCTGTACGTTCCACTAACATGATCCGACGCCTTTCAATCAGCTCATACACACACACCTACACACGCATCAATATGCCAGTTCCGAAGCTTCCAACTGTAGGAGTGGTTGTGGTTTTAGTTACTCGCGAATTTAGGTGTTATATATATTAATGAAAACATGGATAAATTCGTTATTAAAATTAAGAAGCGTAAATGTGAGGAAGAATCAACAAGTACACAATTAAATGAATATGAAAGTAATGTTGAAGTACGAACTTAAGTGCGTGTTCCTGTAAGTGCTGGCTCTAGTGTTACTTTAAATGATGCAGATAAGAATTTGTTTCCAAATCAACCACTTGAACTGCCAGAGAACTTTCCTGTTCAAAACCTAAAAGAACGAACCCTGCAGTTTCAGATTTCGTGGTTTAAAGACTTCGAATGGCTAAGTATTGAACAAAACGTAAACGGTATTATTTGTTTCTACTGCAATCGATATTGCCATTTAAATCCAAACAAAATACTTGTGAAGAAAATGGAGAATTCATTCACAACGGACGGTTTCAAGAATTGGAAGAAAGCATGGAAAGAATTCAAGCTCACGAAAAATCTGATTCTCATAAACAAGCTGTTTTAAGTTATCGTCAGTTTAAGTCAGCCTATCGAAATGCAACTGAGTTCTGTTAAACAACAAGAACAGAAAATAGCTAAGAATGCCTTCAAAAAATATTCAGCTCTATTAGATTTTTAGGGAGGCAAGGTTTGGCAATAAGGGGCCATGTGTCAGACAGTGGAATCCTACAGTGCTTATTAAATCTGCGATCAGAGGATGTCCCTGATCTGAATGGGTGGATTATTAACAAACAGAGAGAGAAGTTTACTTCTGGAGAAATTCAGAATGAGATGCTTAGTATGATGGCAAATGAAATTGTTAGGTGTATTTGTAACAGTGTTCGTTCACAAGAACTTACAATATTTTCCGTAATCTGCGACGGTACCCGCGATATAAGTGTCCAAAGAATATTTTTATACGACTACGTATTAGTACCAAGGATGAAAAGTAATGTTTGTATTTGTATTTGCATTCGTTGGGTAAACGCGGATCTTGAACCACATGATAGTTTTCTGGGACTTTACAGCACAACAGACACAACAGGTAGGGCTATAGCATCCGCTATATTGGATATATTAACTAGACTAAATCTACCTGTCAGTATGCTCCGGGGACAAATGTATGATGGGGCTGCCAATATGAGCGGTATATATAATGGAGTGCAGTTGGTAATTAAAACGATGCAGCCATTAGCACTATTTGTACATTGTGGTGCTCATTGTGTGAATATGGTGATAAGGGAAGTTTCGAAGTCTCTGCCTGTTCTAAAAATGCAATGCAATGGGCTCATGAGTTAGTTCTCTTGTTTTCTCACTCATTTAAAGCACAAGGAAGGTTTGTTTCTGTAGTTGAATCTAAATCTGAAGGTCCAATAGGTAATATCAGTAAATTAAAACCGCTCTGCCCTACAAGATGGTTGTATAGAGGTAACCAAATTCGAGAAATTTTAGAAACATTACAAGAAATTTCTGAAAATGAAAAGCAGCTTACAAGTGCTCCTGGTCTATTGGCTCACTTCGAATGTGGCACAACCCTATTGGGTCTATTATTAGGGAAGAAAATAATTGACATGTTGGAGTTTCTGAATAAGTCATTTCAAAGTCGGCAGCAAACTGTATCAGGATTGATTAAGGCTGTTGAAATTGTTTAAGAAAGTATTCAAAACCTTCGCAACGAAGCAAGTTTTGAGGAAATAATGCAAGGAGCGAATGAAAAAAATAGATCAATGTAATTTGAATCCCATTTCATTGCCAAGAATGAAGAGAATACCAAGAAAGTACATAGGTTCGGGAGAATATTGGGTTCCTGAAGATATCAATGTTTATTACAGGAAAGAATATTTTGCCATAATTGATGCAGCTCTGAAAGGTCTAGAATCGACATTTGCCCAGGTCGATCTCTTGCGCTTTCGGAAATTAGAAGATACATTGTTATCAAGTATGGACGAACAAAACCTTACCAGTCTACTTCGAAATTATTCAGAAATAGATGTCACATCGTTTTCAGTGGAGGTGAAAATGTTTCTACAGAAGTATGGTGTTTCGTGTGTCAGTATTGTTCGTAATATATTACGAAAAATGTCGCCAGAAGTTAGCGCTATGTTTAAGAATGTTGAAAACTTAGTGTGCCTCTTCATTGTGGTACCTACTTCTTCATGCGAAGATGAACGGAGTTTTAGCTCCCTACTAAGACTAAAAACATATTTAAGAAACAGCACGACTCACAAATGTTTAAATAATGTTATAATCTGCCACACACACCAAGATTTGCTAGACCTTCTCAACCTGGAAGAGTTAGCAGCAAGATTTATTGCAGCCAGTGACCGTCGCAGGACAATCTTTGGTCCAATCAGCATTTCAAAATAGGTATGTGAAGTGATATATGTTAACACAATTCAGTAGTGCCTGTCAGTACATGTGATACGTTTTTGAGTTGATTATTCCTCTAAGTTTGTTATCTGAGTACAAAATTCAATTTATAAAAAGCTACGACATGACTTTACCACAGATTGTCGCATGAACAAAAATATGGTTCAAACTGAAACTTGACAGAGGTAGCATTAAAAAAAATGTTGATGTCCCCATGACAATTTATTTGCCAGAGACGCCCATGGTAGGTACATTTTAAATTCGTTTATACATTCGATGCTGAATGCAATGAGTTGAGGAAAAACATTAAGAAAATTGTTTCTGTCTGGAATACAAAAAAAAATTTGATAGGTCATTTTTGAATATTGGTGAACATATAATAGGGTGTTATGCACATAAAGTTTTTTATATGTTCCAGGAGTTATAAAAATTTCCAAATCATTTCCACTTTGAAATCTACCTACGCCTTTAGGCTGTGCCGAAAGGGATTTTTTGACCATATGATGTGATCAGTCTTACTAGTGAGTTTTTGGGCTTACCTAACATACAGCGACAATTCTATATTTGCTACTAACAATTAATTAAATTTCGTCTCTTCACTTTAAAATAATGAAATAAAAAATTTATTTTCACCAATACATTATAAATATGGTGGTGGTTTGAAATAAGTATAGGATATATTTTTATTTTATGGGCAGAAACCTATGCAAGCAATACATTTAATGGTGCAAATTTCACTTGTATGACTACATTTGTATGGCTACAGTTGCTTTGTGCGAGATATACTGCACAGGGTTTCGTATTGTGCTGCCTGTACTTGTTTCAGACTTTTTGGTTGTTCTGAATTGCATACCGCTGCTGCTGAGATGCCATCTACATCAATCAGTCATGATATTGAGGACATGCCTTCAGCATCGATTTATGTTAGTAGTGATAAGATGCCTGAAAATTGTGGCGGAATAATCACACAACAAGATTTGTGCAGTAGTAATGAGATGCCAGCAGCATCAGTTCATTGTAGTAGCAGCATTATTACTGAGAGGACTTCTAATTTACCTTACAATAGCGGTGAGATGCCTGCACTAGTAAGGTCTAGCAGGTATGTAATTGGTAGGACTTAACCTGCCTTAAAATGATTAGGCTATCATCTCTGGTACAAAGGAAGTAAATAGTCAATGATTTTTTCCCCTTTTTCAACAGCGTTACTGAAGGTGAACTGAGTGGAAGAAGAATTGTCGACATTCGTCATTTGTTTAACTGCATACAAGCTACAGAACATATACCTGCATTTGGCTGTACTTTTAAGGAAATGGAGCTGTTATCAGAACGTAGAAATGGGTTTTACTCGACGTGGATATTTAAATGTAGAATGTGTTCCACCACTTCAAATATAACTTCGGAAGCTCTGCATGAAGAAGACACCATTCATGTTAACAAAGCAGCTATTCACGGCATTATTGCTATTGGAGGTGGATACACACACCTTGCAGAATTTTCGGCTGCACTTAATATGCCATGCATGGCAAGTAGCACATTCTCTAAACATCAAAGTGAAGTTTCAGAAGGTATTACTAATGCAGCGAAGCAGTGTATGAAAGAAGCTGGTCAGAAAGAAAAAGAACTGGCTTTTCAACAAGGAAGAGTCGACAGCGATGGTATACCTAAGTGTACAGTGGTTGCGGATTGCCAGTGGGGAAAGAGATCATATGGAAAGGGATATCAGTCTCTTTCAGGAGGGGTAAGTACTATTTATAGTGAAAGGATAATAATGGAATTTAATTAGTAACATGTGAAATTGTGAATATTTAAATGACGTAATATGTTTCCAGGCTACAATTATAGGATTTAACACCAAAGAGGTGTTATTTAGTGCTTCACGTCACAAATTTTGTGTTGTGTGTACAAAGGCCAAGAACAGAAACCAAGAACCGCCAAAACATGACTGTTTCAAAAACTGGAACAAGGCATCAAGCGCCATGGAAGCAGACATTATTGCTGAAGGGTTCATGCAAAGTGTAGAAATGCATGGCTTGAAATATGATAAATTAATAGGTAATATAATAACTCAAAATGTATTTTAAAATATGTAAAAACCTCAGTGCCAACTGTTATTGTCAATTATAATTACGTTTACAGGTGATGGGGATAGCAGTGTTCACAGAAGGTTACTGGATTTAATGCCTTATGGACCTAACTGCCCAGTAGAGAAAGTCGAATGCAGGAATCACCTCTTGCGGAACTACTGTACTAAGTTGAACGCAATTACAAAGAACACAACATACCCACCAGGACTTCGTAAAGAACTGAATGCCAGGATAGTTCGTTTGCGAATCGCTGTAACAAAAGCAATCGCATATCGTAAAAGCCAAGATGTAGAGTATACTCAGAAGTTGAATGGTCTGAAGAATGACATCGAAAATGGACCTTACCACATTTTTGGTGAACACAGTAACTGCGGGGTCAATAGTTATTTTTGTAAACATTCTGAGTTGCATATTGGGGAAGAAAACTGTGTACCAGCTCTTAAAGAGAGTGGCATGTTGATGGACATAAATTTAGCAGTTAAGAGACTGATTACACATGCAGATAGTTTACTACATGATGTGGATAATAATGTTTGTGAACAATTTAACAGTGTGGTTAATAAGTACATAAGTGGTAAACGTGTTTGCTATTCAATGAGGGGTTCATATAAGACAAGGTGTGAAGCTGCTGTGGTGAGTTTCAATTCTAAGAAATACCTTCGTACTGTTCACAAAGCATTAACAGACGACAAAAGTCCAGGTAAGTACATATATAATATTCATACTGCAATTATTTTTAATGATGTTTATATAAATTGCTATATAAAACATTTTTTTACAGGTGTGTACACAAATAAATTTTTGTCAGGTAACAGTAAAAAAGCTGAAAGAACAGCTAAGCGCAAACTGGACATGAGTAACGAGGCTCCAAGAAAGAAGAGACATGTTGATGAGCCAGATGAACACTATGGGCTGGCAGAAGTTCTGGAGGAAATTGTGACTGATGAAGAAATGACATTAAGAAAAAAAAAATTCACGAATTCTTTGGTGCTCAGTGAACATGATCGCTTAGAGCTTGAAAAGAACACAAGGGACCAATCACAATCGCAGCTATGGCGAAACGAAAGACGAAAACGGCTTACTGCATCAAATTTTGGCTCTGTATGTTTAATGCGCGATACAACATCATGCAGATCTAATGTTTTCAACATATTATATAGTCGCATCAATACAGTCCCAATGCAGCATGGCAAAAAAAATGAAAAAGTTGCAAAAACAAAGTTATTTCTGAAAGGTATTTCAGTACAAGATTGTGGCATGTTTGTGGACAAAAACATTCCCTACTTAGCGGCAAGTCCAGGTAGTGATTACTTAATAGTTAATATTTAATATAAACAATAATGTTGTCAGGCTTTTAAACGTTAATTTTAAAACCTTACATTCGCTTATCTATTCCAGATGGCGTTGTTGATGATTCGACTATTGTAGAGATAAAGTGTCCTATTTCTGCAGAAAGCAGTTTATCTCCAGAAGATGCAATAAAAAATGGCAAGGTAATGAAAATATACATACATTTCCTCTTAACAGTTACCAACAAATATTTATATTTAGGTATCATGAGATGTGGCTGTTTTAACCTGTTCTCTATTGCAGATAAAATATCTGAAAATACAAAATGATGAAGTAGTGCTGAAAGAAAACAGTCACTATTACTATCAAGTACAAGGCCAACTACATATCACTGGAAGAAAGAAGTGCATATTCTCCGTCTATACTTCCAATTGGATGACACTTATACCAGTGTACAAGGACGATGCATTCTGGTTAAGTAAAATGGAAGTGAAGCTTAAAAGGTGAGTAGATTTTGCTACATATCGGGTATATAATAGTTGCAAAAGGCTGACGCCTTATGAAGTAATCATTGCTCTCTGTTTGCTTTATTTTATAGTGGATATCTTAATAAAACGCCCGAATTTCACTAAATTGACTCTAAGTCGTCAAAGGTGGTATTTTAATCGATATTCGAGTGGGATATAATAAATTAAACTTTAGAAAACTAATGGTGCGCTTTTTCGTGAGCATTTTTTAAACCTCGACGTAAACAGAGGGGTGGTATAAGTTTATCTGTCTGTGGCATGATTCAAGAAAATCTGTTCAGCCGTTTAAAGATAATCAGCTATTTTCTAGTTGATGATGGTATATCAGCAACTTCCACAGGTCTCATCAATTCGGAATTTGGTATCCTGTTACTTCAATGATATTGAAAGAACATGGTATCCCTGACCTGACGCTACAGTATCACCTGGAAATACAACTATTGCCAGAATACGCAGATTTCGACGAGGCACGGTCTCGTGTCGCAATTTCGTGTTTCGTCCTGGATATTATTAGTGTGAATGTGGGGATAGAGTGTCGATCGTAGAATGTCTACTAGTAATATATAAACTTTAAAAAGCATGAAATAAAAATTATAATGTAATATTGGAAAAAAATTCAACACAAGAAAACCCTCTGAAAATTAAATAAAACTTAAATTTAAAATAAAAAACCGACAAAAACACTCTACAAAGTAATAAAATAATATGTATTGGCCTGTTTATGTTTAAAATAAGTAGTAATAGGTATTTTGATTAGAGTCGTCGCGTCGGGGAACCGTTAAGCAATTTATTATTTAATTAAGACTTTATTCGATATTATTTTGATATTTACCTAAGTTTCATAAGTAGCTTACTTGTATGTAAATTTCATACTTTATAATTTTTAGTTGTATTAAGTTTTGTTTTTATTTTTTTGTTTCATTAGCGGTGCCGAAATACAAATCCCCCCTCAGGCCTACTTCTGCATTCGGAACTTGTATTAAGTTTCATGTAAGGTTTACTGTCGCATTTATACATATTATTTAATGAATGTAATAAAATATTTTAATGTTCTTTATTAATTACGTTTTGTCGTGCTGGGAACGCATGGTTTAATTAATGTCTGAACCTATTAGTATGCTAAAACATGTAGTGGTATGGTAACGATGTGCTTCAATGTTATTATTAGCTGTGTATATTAATTTTATGTAAGAGGGAAAATACATTTCAAAACATAATTAAAGTTGAAATCCTTTTTCTGCCTGTATATTTTCAGGTTCTATGAGGAATGTTTACTACCTGAAATAGTTGCGCCAATGTATGGACGGCGTATGCTGAAAACCGACATAAGAGACCCAACATATATCCGGGAAGCAATTTCTTCCAAACAAAAATTCGAAACCTTGAATAAACCCAGCACTTCCACCGGGGCCTAAGCAACTGAATATATATTATTTTGCGCATATTACAGTATTTCTTAGTTAAATTTTGCAATGTATTGCCAACATAATTATGTTTAACTAGCTTAATTTAACTATACATTTAACATTTTGCAACCAAGTGTCTGAAATTAGGAAGGCTAAAGTTATGTATCATAGAGTAATTTATAAAATTGCTATTTCTTATTATTTGTGTGTTTTATTTATATTGTGCAAATATTGATGTGTTTATGTACAAACCTCTGGCTTCCTACATGACCGATGTTATAACTTAATTCCTATTTTAAAAAATTTAATTGGCATATACAGACCAGTGGTTCACAGCTAAGCCATCTCGCATCAGTGGCCGATATACTAGTTTCGCACCATCACAGGTGGTTAAATCGCAAATTACGGAAATGATAACTTACTTGTAAATAATGAAACATACAGTGTTTAAAATTTTCTTAGAAATCTTTTTTTATGAACAATGTCTATATTATTGACCATTAGTGTATCTATATATGTATTATTGTACTTGTCACTTTTACGATAATTCAGCCAATTTAGTTTCTAATCTACAATGTCATTTAAGTAATATTCCGCTCATGCCCGAATGCTGCATTGGCTTCATAAACGCTGACCTTGTAGGCGGTCTCAACTCCCAACCTTTTCCAGGTAGGAACGTTCCTCCACGAGCAGCGCGCGCACAATGACAAGGCAGCGGAGGGGAAGGGCACGGCCAACCCCCTCCCATGCACCGAGCGCTTGGTCACGTGATCACATCGTCACTGCTACGAGTCCCACCCCCAGCCCAAAGACACGCCCCCTGGCTGGCACAAACACGTGGCGAGGAGCGCTCAACCGCATTCCTGTCCAGCCGAGGACTTCTCTTAAGGCCCTAACTGCGCAGCTTGCGCCCGGCGGGACCATGCGGGGGTCGGACGGTCCGCCCAGCTGCTCTTATCAGCTCGTGCGCGCGCGATACCGCCGGAATGCGGCCTCGTCCGCGGATCGTCGCCGGCCGCGCTGCCCCTCCCCCGTCCCCTCCCCGTGTCCCGGAGAAAGCCCCGCCGGTCCCGCGGGACGGAGGCTGGGGCGTCGCGTCAGTCGCGCGCCGGCGGCTGCGCGCTACACCGGGCTCGAGTGCCGCGTTTATCATTGCCCGGAGTACGGAACCTGCCCCACAGGTAAGTCCCTGCGCTGGCAGTTGTGCCGGGAACCACACACCACTTAGGAACACGCAACTTAGAACTGTCATAGCTTAGAAACAAGCAACGCAGAAGCACACAACTTAGAAAGGTCGTAACTTAGAAAGTCATAACTTAGAACTATTACAACGTAGAAACTCACAACTTAAAACTGTCATAACTTAGAAACACCAAACCTAGAAACACGCAACGCAGAAACGCATAACTTAGAAGATTCTATCTTGTATGTTTCTAAGTTGTGACAGCACCCCAGTTGTGCCATGTATTTTTCGTGAAAAAAAAATTGTGATCGCTCATTAGACTGCTATAATGTATGCCTGTGCTAGCTGTTTGTTCCTTGTAACTGGTGGCCGTCTGCAAGGAACAATTAATTGCGTTACTTGACCCGGCCATTCAGGACACGATTGCTTCCACGCTGAATGGCTGTGATTCGTGTAGCAGCAGTAAACATGTACCTGAAATAAACTCAACCAATCACGAATAACAGACTATGCTACAGTGTTTTAATTCTCAGGTAGTGTTCTAGGAACTATTTATGAAAAAAAAATGCATGAGCTAGAGACCGGAAGAATTCACGGAGTCATTTCGCGGTAGACAAAAATTAAAACCATTTTCACCTCTGTGGAGTTTTTGCTATTGGTTCACAGTTTGAGGGAAGTCATTTAGGCCAATGAGAAACCCTCAACCAAAGAAGTGTCATCATAGACTACCAAGTTGAGACGTCTCACAAATCAGCAGCCAATGAACACGTGATATTATTTACTCAAGTATGTATAGGATTGTGGAGTCTATCCACAAGGTCATTGAAACAGCGAATTTTTCAGGTCCTAACCGTCAGCAGTGGACAGGGCCAGCTTGCAGCGAAACAGATATTTCGTTCGCGGTGATTTTAATTTGCTTTTAATTTGGTCTAAATTTGGCCACTGAAGTTGGTTGTGTAATCACTTATACACAAGAAAGAGCGCGGCAGAAGGTATGGTATCTTAATAATGCCACAGTCACACGCGAGCGACGCATTTATACGAGTCACTTACTAGTAGGTCAACCGTCACTTTTTGACTTCTTTGGATGTCACATTTTTATTCTGGCATCTTAGTTGACTTAGCCTGAGTACACAGTAGCACTGGAAGGCCATCGTCACGCAAATGTAGGGTTTTTCCTATGTTAGTTTATAGAGTTGTATGTCACTCGGCGGTATGTCCAACTACTGGGGCGCTGTCTCGGTAGCCGGGTACGAGAGTCCAACCGCGGTGCTTAGATTAAACCCACGACGAAATATTTCCAGAATACTGTGTTTTTAAACTCTTCGTGTTTGGATGAGTTTCTTTCAGTTACATGTCTACTTGTTGGCATATGTATTACAGCCATTCATTGCAGAAGCAATCACGTCAAATAAGGCGATTGCTTCCCTCAAGAAAGAAACAACTTGCGCCGTTATGCCTCTTAGTCGGATGAGCTTCCAGATTTTATTTAATTTTCCTCCGGAAATACCTGCCCCTACTTATGAGTTGTGGTTGGTTGGTTTGAATTCCGCGAAGCCGAGTCGATCAGGGTAATGGCGTTACATCGGGAGATGTGAGGAATGAACGATGTCCGTTGTTTGCAGAGTGTGTCTTGTGCGACGAAGGCGCAGACCTGACGCGGAATGGCAGCGGTAATAATAATAGTTTAGTGGCATGGTGATTGGCTGGTTCGCGCGGTAGTTGAAGGAACAGAATGTGCAGGGATGTTAGACAGTGGCTCAACGGACCTGGTACAGATGCCACTAAAAGCTGGTATCTGGAAAAAAAAACTGGTACACTCCAAGATCTTACACTGACAACGATCCTGTAGATTTTGTTTCATAGATTATATATATAATTATATTTATATAAACTACTTTAAACGATATAATCTATGGAAACATAAAAGGTTACACACTTGATGACGCCATGACGGCAATACGGCATGGCGGCATGGCGCTGTGATCAATTTATAGAGAACTAGCTTCTGAAATTATAAGGTGGCCATAAAAACGTTAGCACCTTGTATGAATACTTTCAATTAAATTAGCACTTAAAAATTTCTCTTAAAATGCCGTTTTATTAATAGTATACAGATGGAATTATTAAAACGCAACTATTTGAATTATTCGTCCATGCCTAATGTTAATTGTTAATTCATGGCGTATCGCGCATGGGCATGGTCGATGTTCAAAGTTGGTATTTCTGCATACCAGCACAATTTCTACTTGGTACATGGTACAAGTCCCTGAAAAATGGTATGTGTACCAACAAGTTGGTACGTCTAACATCCCTGAGAATGTGCGATACGTGCGGGCGGCTCGCAGCCAGGGGTTTGGGTGGGAAGAGAGGAGGGAGGTGAAACGGCGTGGCAAGGTCGCGGCGCCGTGGTCACGTGGCCGAGCTATGCGAGGTCGCGTGAAAGTAGCCGGTGCCCGCGCCTCGCGGGTATCTGCGGCAAGTGCTTCGGCCCCGCCCTCCCGACAGAGCGACCGCCAGACCGACACGCTCTTCCTCCCGTTGCTGTTCACGTGTCGTTAGTCAGGTCCTATTCAACCGTAGACATTTTTACAGTGTTTTTTTCGGACAGCCACGATGATTCCTTTACATCTTTTTAAAAAATGTAATAATACCAATAAATAGAGACCGAAAAAAAATAAACGCGAATAAATTTGGTGAGATGATAAAATTAAAATAATTATACCTGTGTGCTTTTTCTGCTATTAGTAGCAGCATGCGTTTTACGCGAAAAGATTTCGAGACTAGTTGAAATCCAAAACACTGTAGTGTCGTCTGTGTTTCGTGATTGGATGCGTTTCTTTCAGTTGCGTATCTACCGTCAGCACACCAATAACAGTAGTTCAGTGCGTAAACAAACGCGTCCCGAGTGGCTCGGTGAAATAACGCAACGGCTTCTCTCTCTCAGGCGGCCGCCAGTCACGAGGAAGAAACCGCTGTTGTGGGTATACCTTGTTGCAGTCTAATGGGTATTCAGATCTTTTCGCGGAAAATGCCTGCCCCTAGCTATTAGTTAGCAGTTAATTCAGAAGAATCTTGGCCATTTAGAGACCCTCGATCAAACAGTTATCGAATCACAGGTTATCCAGTCAGGACGCCTCACGGGCCAGCAGAAATTGAACAGGTGGCGTTTGCCCAAGTATGCAGAGGATCGTGGAGTCTTATCTTGGAGGTCACTGAATCTGCGAATTTTCCCATCCCTACAAATAAACTTAGGTTATTTTCAATTTCATCGATTGAAAAAAATGGCGTTATCAAGCTAATTTTTATCGGGTGTAAAAATTTAAAATTTGTTTTTAATGTTGATAATTATGCACATATTTTCTAACCATGGTTGATAGCTATCCCAAAAATGTTAAAACGTGTTTAGTCATACGTCTTATACGTAAGAAAAAATTACATTTTAGAAGTAACAACTGTGTTCAACTAGCGATAACGAATTCGTTGACATACCCATGCTCTTAAAAAATAAAAGTACATATTGCAAGCTGCTAATAAAGTCATGGCCGGGCGTTAAATGTGTACGAAGCAACGTCCCGCGTTTTATAGCGTCTTTGTCAGCAAAACATTTGGGTCACGCCGCGGGTTTATGAGCGTGAAAGCGCGAAGTATGTGCCATTTCCCACACACTACTAGGTTGTAAAGTCGCTGCAGAGCAGTCGTGAAGAACGACTCCTGTTTGCTTTGGAAAATAATAAATTATTATCACACACTTATTTAGGAATACATACTCAATACAATTCGTGCTTTATAGTTACGACTTAATTTTATCTAAAGCGCTAAAGTGTTAATTTACAATCTTTTTTTTTTTTTTTTTTTTTTTTTTTTAAGCGACCAAATCAATTGGACGATATTTTTCTGTTGGTGTATTAAGATCTCCCATCCATCTCACGATGGAAGATTTCGTACAAGCTCCTATAAGAACCATACAAGCAGCTGGGGAGGTATTTTTGCAATTTGCGGTGACAGGAATGACTTGTCAGAAGTCTATCCCAGAATTTATTCGCAGGGGGATCTCACCGCAGATGTCTTCATTTAGCATGCAAAATACTATCAAAAATGTAAAAGTACAACTGCTATGGTCTGGTAAATATGTCAAAGCTGTTGATCTATTTTGACTCTGTGATGTATAAATTTACATATAAATTGGTGTTTGCGACTGAATTTTAATTTTATTGCCTTTAATTGTTCAAGGAAACACCTCCAACAATCTGGGCTCATTAGAGACATATCGAAATTACAACCTTTTGTTTGTTAGTCTACCGTCTTAACCACGTGACCATCGTTAGTATAAATTACAAAATGCGTAGTTTTTTTTGGTTGCAGTTCTTTTTAGTTGTAAATTTACTTTGACAAATATTTTGTTCCTTTACAATAATGTTTGTATGTAGGGCCTATCTACAGTTTTCGTGTCTGAAAGTTATTCTCCAAACATGCGTTATAGCCATTTTCACTCTCCTAAAAATACAGTTTAAATAACAAAAAACCGGAAACACAACTAATCACCCACCCTCAGCGTAATCATAAATTAATTTCGTAAACAGACACCATTCGGATATCTTGAGCAGTTTTCGAATCGCATGGTTTTTTCTGAAGCTCTGGTACACCGTATGTGGGCCAGGCAGTCGAGGTCCTTTAATAAGTACGTCGTGAGAAAAATGTTTCTTCCCGTCATAAATGTAAGAGTAGGTTTAAATGGTTTGCAAATTATCTTGGCGCAAAAAAAAATCCGCTATTATTTCTAACTGTACCCGGCGGTGGGCATCCGAGCGTGGCAGTGGCTCAGGGTGCGGAGAAGATTCTGATTCTTCCTTCACGGCGCTCGCTTCCGGCCGCGCATTTTTATGACGGCCTGCATCCTGTGTTATTGCTGCAGCGGTGCCGGGCCGTCTGCCAGCGCCGTCCAGACCCGCTGCTCGGATGTGTCCCGGTCTCACTCGCTCGCCGTCCAGACCCGCTGCTCGGATGTGTCCCGGTCGCACTCGCTCGCCGTCCAGACCCGCTGCTCGGATGTATCCCGGTCGCACTCGCTCGCCGTCCAGACCCGCTGCTCGGATGTATCCCGGTCGCACTCGCTCGCCGTCCAGACCCGCTGCTCGGATGTGTCCCGGTCGCACTCGCTCGCCGTCCAGACCCGCTGCTCGGATGTATCCCGGTCGCACTCGCTCGCCGTCCAGATCCGCTGCTCGGATGTATCCCGGTCGCACTCGCTCGCCGTCCAGACCCGCTGCTCGGATGTGTCCCGGTCGCACTCGCTCGCCGTCCAGACCCGCTGCTCGGATGTATCCCGGTCGCACTCGCTCGCCGTCCAGACCCGCTGCTCGGATGTATCCCGGTCGCACTCGCTCGCCGTCCAGACACGCTGCTCGGATGTATCCCGGTCGCACTCGCTCGCCGTCCAGACCCGCTGCTCGGATGTGTCCCGGTCTCACTCGCTCGCCGTCCAGACCCGCTGCTCGGATGTGTCCCGGTCGCACTCGCTCGCCGTCCAGACCCGCTGCTCGGATGTATCCCGGTCGCACTCGCTCGCCGTCCAGACCCGCTGCTCGGATGTATCCCGGTCGCACTCGCTCGCCGTCCAGACCCGCTGCTCGGATGTGTCCCGGTCGCACTCGCTCGCCGTCCAGACCCGCTGCTCGGATGTGTTCCGGTCGCACTCGCTCGCCGTCCAGACCCGCTGCTCGGATGTATCCCGGTCGCACTCGCTCGCCGTCCAGACCCGCTGCTCGGATGTGTCCCGGTCGCACTCGCTCGCCGTCCAGACCCGCTGCTCGGATGTATCCCGGTCGCACTCGCTCGCCGTCCAGACCCGCTGCTCGGATGTATCCCGGTCGCACTCGCTCGCCGTCCAGACACGCTGCTCGGATGTATCCCGGTCGCACTCGCTCGCCGTCCAGACCCGCTGCTCGGATGTGTCCTGGTCGCACTCGTATATCTGTTAGCAACGCTCGCTGGTGCTTCTAGCGTGGTGTCGCCTCTAGGCGCAAGGCACTGAACTGTCTTCTGGTCGTGCATAGGATAACTACAAAATTTGAGCGGGTACCATGGCATTAGATGGCGGAGAATTAAAGAAAAAGGTGTAATGCAAGGTTCATGGGTACTGTCAAAAATCTTTACCGAGCGTTTCATGTCTAAAAATTATTCTGAAAAAACACGCGTTTATTTCTTTTAACTGTACTAAAACGAAATACGGGTTCAGAACTAACCACCCTCCCTCACCGCTTTTCGTGAAGACACACTCGGATACCTTTTAGCAGTTTTCAGATTGTTTCTTCAGACTGTATGTGTGCACAGGTAAGCGGGACCTTAAAAAAAATCCCGGTATTGATATACATTGGTATGTACTACTACAAAATAAATCTCTAATTTCAGCAGCACGGGTTTTAGAGATGAACCGAGGTAACTTTTTTCCACGAGCTTGGCGGAGTTGGCGTGTAAAGATGCGGAAGCAGCCGATGTCGGTACTTGGCGTAGCACCGGGAGAAATACGGTCGTGGCAGTACGTACTTGGCAGTTGGCAGCGTAAGGAACAATCGCTTCGCTTCGACTGTTTCCGGTGTCCGTCGGCTTTCCCTCGCGGGGCCGCCGGCGATCCGACACGCTTTTACGTCGTCCCACAAAACAGAAGGCAAAAAAAAAAAATTTCATTCAGTTTCAGGAAGCGCGACTGGCGGGGCTGCTTGATTGATTTGTCAGATGCGAGGCGCGGTTGTCGTGACTGGTTGATTTAAGAATCACTTTCCCCATCTTTAACCTTGCAGGGACTCTTTTTAATAACCTTCTGTACTGTTCATATAGAGTGTCGTATAATTTTCAGCTTTTTTTTAAGTTATTAAATTCGTTTTATGTACCTTCTTTATATCCAATTTAACTCTCAAAATTACAAAATACACAATAACGACTTCGCTATGTTGTTTATAATAAAAATGCGCATATGTGTGCTGATATCTTATTTTGAAAATATAAATTAATTTTGTTGATCAAACTTAATGTTTTTAATATTAATTAACCACAATATTTTTTTAGGTAATTTATTCACGATTACAGATTAATGTAATGCTTAAAATTAAAAACATTTCTCCTGTGAAACACACTTTTTGATTCGTACACACTGTGTATTTGTTAGTAGTGTAACCCAAATGCATACACAGTGTTGTTATACTCGTGGCCGCACAGGAGTCGGAAGGCTCTGGCCGCGGAGAAAGTAAAAGCGAGGTTGCCACGTGGCCGCCCTGCAGTATCAGCCGCGGACGAACCAGCCTCGCCCCGCTCGTGGTTGTGATTGCGAGCAGGTGCGCTGTCGGCGCCAGTGTTTTTGGCCGCGCGCGGTCTCCCGCTTTCTCTCGCCCCGTGCCCGTGTTTGGAAAGCGAGTCGTGTTGCCGTGTTGTCTGCCGCTGTGTTATCTGCCGCGCCCTTGTAGGTGCTTACCGGACCCCTCCTTCTCCTCCTCCTACTACTACTACTACTGCCTCCGCCGGCGGTCCATTCCTGAGACCTCGCTCGTAGTTGGTGAACACCTGGTGTCATATGGTTCGGCACATTCTGTAGTCCGGCACCTCCTGCTTTCTTTCCTGGGGTCAGGTTGCCGGCGTTTGCAGTTCGCTCAGAGTTTCATTTCAGTAGAGTTTCGTTTTATAGAGGGCTTGTTTCGGTGGTTTTCTATTTGATGGAAATTGCTAGAAGTTACGCAAACTTCCAAAAAAAACTTCATTCCTTTAAATTCGCTAGCAACATCTGCATATATATATATTTTTAAATTTCGAGACATCGTAGGAAGGGCGTCGCAGCGGTGACGAAAGAGTTATGACGATGGAATCCTTTCCCGCATTTTCACGCGGTCGTCGTAACTCAGCCGTCGTTACGGTAACACATCGTCAATATTGTGGTGGTAAGAGTATCATTCGATGATCCGGCAAATTTGCTTATCCGGGATGGCCATGACCCCGAACTTACCGGATTAGAGATCTTTCACATGTATGTTGTTAACATTCGACATAATCCATTGTTGTTTAATGGTTTCAGCCAATCAGAATCTTCTCAGTTCAAAATACACACGACTCTGTAGCAACTGTACGTGTATTGAAACCTATCTTTCAACAAAAATAAATCGTGATTTTAAATTTTTAAGCTGTAGGTGTGATTGGTACTACGAGGACGATGTTGGTAATCACGACGTTGCAGCCGCTATAAAGGTATGACATTGACGACGAAAGAGAATTCTATTATTGAGCCGACTTCTCAAAAAGTGTGTGGCAGTTATTACGTGCACGTGATAGTTATATTTTTTGTAGCGTCGTTTTTCGAGGTAGTGCACGGCTGCCAAACTGAAAGTATTCCTAACAAATGCTTCTTTGCTTTTTCGAACGCCACGTCGAAAGTACGTATTGCGCTGAATTGAAGTGGGCCGGTGTCTGGCGCAGGCCCATATATACAATGGGAGGCGCGGAAGACGTCGCCTCTGCTATTGCTCGCCGCGTGTTATCTGCTGCGCAGGCCCTCCCACGCGGAGGATCTGGTTTTTCAGCTCCTTGACTGCCATATTTTCTATTTTACAAGGCCATCATCTCTTTTTTCCTGGTAACACTTGCCATCGACCTTTCCAAAAAGGAACACTCGGGCCGTATATTATAGTCGTTTACTGACTGAGAAACCCTCGCGGTACTAGTTTTTGTATATTGTAGACCCGTGGTAACCAACCCATGGTCCGCGCACGTTTAATATTTCCACCTTCAATCTACGAAGAACGCTGGTTAAAAATCATCCAGGTATCTTCTTAAATTTAAGGCTATCTTCGTAAATTTCTGGACACTGAGTTCACTTACTTTTAACATGAATCCAAAAGAATATTCTTGGTGTACTAACAAAAAACTGGTCAAGTCTAAGTACAGAAAGGACACTCTTTTTTAAAAAAAAAAAAATTGGTTGTCTGTAAAGTCGGTTTACGGACGATAGTTTAACGTGACAACGTCATAACAAAACATTGATGAAATGATTGATCCAGAAGAAAAAGAAATATCATATGCGGCCTGAGACTGAGCCGTAATAGGTTTTTGCAACCAAACCATTTAGGCATTAAAAATATTATATTCTTTGAGGAAGATTTTTTTTTTAATTTTTCAATCTTTTGCATGATAAAATCTACCTCTGCATACTTTTATGAATAAAATTGAATCATTTTTATTGAATTATCACTATTTTGTATGGATACAAAGGAGTGAAATGAAATGTGCAATTGAATTAATAAATTTACTTTTATTTGCATTCATTAATTCAAATATATTTATTACTTTTGAAATGATGCGTGTGCCATATTTATTTTTACAAGTACAAAAAAAAAAATTCGCAGCTGCCGGGTTTCGAACCGACAACCTTTGGTTTAAGAGTTAGGTACGCTAACCATATTTTTTTTTTAAAGATAAAAGATTGATGGCACACTGGCAAGTTTTTTGTCACCAGTGTGCCAACAATCTCCCCCCCCCCCTTAATGTTGTAGTTTTAAGTCACCCCGAGTCATTGTGCAATGGTAGTGTTGGTTGAAGGTTGTTATTAAGAAAATACAAATTACACCCATGTCTTACCCGGGATTTGAACCCGGAGCCCCCGCACCGTAGCCCGGTGGGTTCCATACGCCCACGAGGCCATACTATGGTAATATAGTTTCAAATGATATATATGTATATATATATATTTATAAAAACTTTGTTCACGGTAGGGGTATAATATTAACACGATTTTATAACAAATACGCATCCCAAATACACCAAACTTATTTATAATGTGTTACAATATTTTTTAAAACATTGTGCAAAAGATCCCGGGTGTAATTTGAATTATTATGTGTAACTGTAAAACACCATTGTTGGTTCAAAACGTATTTGAATTTTCAACATTACTTTTAAATAATCGTACCGACTGTGCTGAAAATCGGTGGACGATCGTTAAATTACATAATATTAATAATTCAAACGACGAAAATATGATTGAAAAGTCAAATCGATGGTTGTTCCAATCGAGTGAAAGAGAGATGCCACGCATGCGTACAATGATCAAACAGAACACATCCGTAGTGGGACACTTTTTCGTGCGTGCAGCCGGCGTTCATCGATTTAGTAGACGTTGTCACGTCAGAAAAAATAATTAGTTTATACCAGGGGGATAGGGAAGATGGTGTTGTTGGAAATTATTTGATTTTCATTTCTAACGGTAAATGCAGTATATTCATCCGTGTTTGTCTAGGGCGAATCCAGAGGAGAGGGGACAGTTGTCCGCTCTTCCGAAGTGGGTTGGAAAGGGGGCGGGGACAGGACAATAAAATACAAGCAATACATTTTCGGAATATTTTTTTAACATTTTGCATGTAGGTATTTCACCACTTTGATGGAAACTAATCATATGAAATAGAGACATGGTGTCAACTGTGACGTTCTTCCTTTTGTTACTTTGTAGGTATTGTCTGGCACATTGGACACTCCCCCAAGAAAGAGGTCAAATTCTGAATAATGCCACTCCTTGCGTTTTTGAGCTGGATATGCTCTTGGCTTTTGTCTACTGTTCAGGCGAATTTGCACCATTTCATCGTTATTATTTATGTAAAAATCTTGTACATCTGGCTTTGTTGATTTCATGTTATGATCAAACTTGTTTTGTTGTATTACTGGTTGAGGAGAGATGCTGTTCTCCTCGACCTGCGACTGTACACGTGACGGGGTTCGAACCCCGAGGACTGTCTGAGGGCCGCCGCCGGTGTTGCCTCTCCGCCTCCCCCCCTCGTACACCAACTCCTCGCCGGGTCAACAAACAGACGAGAGGAGCCCGACGAGGACTATTTCCTGCCCGCGCGGCCACGTGGCGCAGGGCAAACAAGCCGTCCTCTCCAGCTGGCCGGGAGGAGGAGTCTGTGTGCTGGCGGGGGTTCGCTCCCCGGGTAAACACCGGGACCTGCCGCCGCGCCAGCTCGCATTTGTTGCTGTTTCCGTGTGTGTTCATCCTGCGTGACACCGTGACACATGCCAACAACCCCCCCCCCCCCCCCCAGGATCACACGACATAATATAATTAGTAGTTTATATGAGTAGCTTTGTATTGACAGCAAAGTTTTGCTGTTAATAGTACTAAATGGTTTTGTCGAGACTGAAAAATGAATGTAATAACTATCACCACAAATTATTTGTGTTGGGCACATTTTTTTTTTTTTTAAGTTCACCAAAGAGAGAAAAGACATATTGAAATGCAGTACCAAAAAAAAATGAAACAAACATAGTAATACAACACAAATAAACGTCAGAAATTGCACAAACAACCGATTGTACCAACAGTTTGCTTTCAAAATATCACTTTGTGGTCCGCTGCCAGACAATGTTGGTTATCTTTGCCACAATCACATTTGAGCTGATTCACAGACTTTTCCATTTGTAAAAAATTTATATGTCCGTAGCCTGAGGTGCGCGCATGGCTGAAGACTGATATAGAGTTCCCAAAAACACAATGAGAAATAGAGAGAGAGACGTTAAATTTTTTTTCTCAAGAGTTGAAAATTTTGACACGTGAACGATTGTACTCGTTCTTCAGTTGGACACAATTTTCTCTAACGCGTTTAAGATAAGTCCGTTTCAAGGGAGGAACAATATTACGAAAACCCTCTTGAGAATTCTTACAGAGTTAGCAAAACCTTTGAGCATACGGTTTAGGGTGGAATATACCTATTAATTACGTATATACGGACGCCCATTTCAGCAACGTCGCGGCACAGGAAAAAAAAAAACTTTCTAATCGGTTAAGTCTGTCGCGCCCGTGAATTTGGTCTCGTCGACGTCACAGACGTGCTCGGGTTAGGAAAAATGAGTCGATTCGCGACGCTCCCCGCCGCGCCGTTGCGATTCCAGCGCTCCCCGCGGCGAGGGACGGCGGCAGGCACGCACCCGCGCTGCCGTCACGCACGCGCTTTTCCCCGGCACGCAGGCTGAATAACGGGCCGGCGCGTCTTCCGGGGCGGGCCGGGAGCCACCGCGCTTCTCCGCAGACCTCTGCACAGGGCCGGTGCAAGGTAATTGGTGCCCTAGGCGAAAAACATTAATTCCCCCCCCCCCGGCCGGACACCCCCCAAACAATTTTCCTTGCCTCAAAATACATCACGTAACCCTAATATTCTGTCAACAATCAAATGTAAGCAGGCTTGTTTTTTTTTTTACTTTTTTACTTATTACAAATCATAAACAGGTCACCGTGGACTTAAAATAATTACTTATATCAATATAAACATTCCAAACTGTTACAAAAATCCATTTTCATCTAGTTTCAATAATCGTTAAACATATTATATCAGCTGTTATGTGTCGTGCTGCGCCGCCCCCAGCTAATTGGCGCCCTAGGCGGTTGCCTAGTTCGCCTAATTATGGACGCGCCGGCTCTGCCTCTGCACGTCCACTCAATTGTCTTCTCTCTAGAACCAGTGAGAAGAGACAGGCGTATTTATCGAATATTGTTGCGTGTCAAGATATTTTTTCAAGACTAGTCCTTTGGTTGGCAGGGTTAGCAATTTTCAGTCGAATAACGGACGAGTCACTCGTGAAGAAAGCCTCACGCCGATCATAAACAGTTGAAGAATATACGTTGCCAATGTGCATATTTGTAGCGTTTCCAAGTCTTAATAAGCGGCCACATTTTTTTTCACCGATATAAAATCGTCTCCAAAAATGACTAGCACCTTAGTCTCGCCTGTCATAGAACCAGCGAAACTTTTTTTTGTGTGTGTGCCTAACGATGGTTTAAATCAAATGGCTCATGCACGTGATACTATGTTTTTGTTATGAAATGGTAGGGTGTTACAGCTACCCAACAAGTGGCAGACTTCTGACCTATAGGACGGAATGCATTGGCAGGGAAAACCGAAATATCCCGAAGGATCTCGGGTAAAATCGAGCCCGGGTCTAATATAGTTTTTTTTGAACATACGCCACTACAATGGCGTATGTACAAAAAAAAACTGCATTCAATCAAAATTCCCAATTGCACGAACCATTTAAAAAACGAACCCGGGTTGACGTCGTAGGAGGCGGTTGACTAAATTGGTCCCTACGGTATGTGACATATGGAACACACCTATGAAAACACTGCTGAGATTTTTTTTCTGTTTGCCTGTTATGTATCGTTCTACCACATGCCAATATTAATATAATTATATTACTGATTTAGGGCCTGTGTATTATGGGTAATAATATTTTACTGATTTATGATAATTGCTGGAATTTTGTGACGGAAATGGAAAAAAAAATTCTCAAAACAAGTTTTACTAGACTTTATAGCAACAAAACACGACTCGTCACCACCTTTATATTATTTTTTTATATCTATGCATGTATGAATTTTCATGATGAGATGGTGATATGATGATCAGTATCAAAAGAGGTGTTCAGGTAACCGGGCTGTAGGCAGGTGCAACGCATCTTCCCTTTCCCTCCTGTTCTGCGCTGATCACGTCATCCCTCTAATATTAGAACATGCACATACATAGATCATTCACGCCTATCTCGACACTTGGCCTTTTGAAATCGGTCTTCGAGAAAATCCAGTGCTTGTAACTGCATATGATTCCACGCAAACTTCGCCAGGTTCAAGCGGGCAGCAGTTCGAGAAAAGTACTGTGCTGTTACTATTTTCATAATGCACAGAAAGTTATGACTTATTTTAATGATACTATTATTTATAAAGTCTTATTATTTTGATTGTTATTATTATTATTATGAAATTTTATTATTTAATTTGTATATTGTTCGCCCGCAAAAGTTATTTAAATATATTTTTATTAATTATGTATATCTACGAGAGCTATGCTCTATGACCTGAAATGGACTTATATGGACAGCCAATTGAGTATACCCCTCTAAGGACTAATGAACTTAACGAATAAACGATGATTTTATTCGGGGTATTACTTAAAGAAATTTTCATTGTTGGAAATTTTCGTTTTAAATTTACCGCATTTTTGTGTTTTCAATTGTATTAATAAGTGTTATTTACGGTATTTATATTGTAAATTACGCTAACCGATTTTGGTTTCGGCCAATGAGAGGCCGTGTTTTAGATGTGAGGCGTCTAGAACGTATTAATTAAGAGGTTGGTTGTATGAAGGCGTCTGATGCCGACGCAAAGGCGCGAGGCCTATTTTAAATTTGAAATATAGCTAGCTAGATTATGCCATCCGACACTCAGGATGAGCTTAAACGACGTATAAATAAATAATGTGTAAGATTATAAGGGCATATTCTGACGGATATGTTATTAGGAGTGAAAATCTGTAAGTAAAGATCTTGCATTTTGTATCGCCCATAGACATACCCAGCTGTATGTAATTTCGTCGTAAATAACTCCGATTTGACTACAAACTGATTAGTTTTCACGTAAAAGGTGTCAATTATCCTGAACTACGTCATGAATTATTAGTTCCAAGATTTAAATTATTATTTTATTTTGTGATACCCAGAGGTGAAATGGGAGTACAAGTTTCGTGTCTCTACCATATAAACTGAGTTAAGCCAAGGCAAATACGAACCCAAATATAAACATAAACAGTAATCATACTAATTATTAATTGTGCTATGATTTCAAACATTTTCTGGTATGTAAGAATGCGTCCGTAAAAACATCATTTGATTTATTTTCTGAACATACACTAACGAACTTTTCTGAACGATTCATGTGTGCTACGTATTTTCCTGATGTTTTAATTTACATAAGCGCATATCCACGAGTCATGTTCAGTATCGTTAGGATTGTTTTTCTGTGATTTTTTTTATCTAATTATATTAATATTGATTTTTATCTCTACACATATGTTAGTTGTCCCTGATGAATAGCAATTTTTATTATTAATAAAAACCTGAATTCTATCCCTATGTGTTGATATATGTTACCTAGCTACCTGTGTCCAAGAGTGTGTGTTTTATGATAAATAACATTTTTTTTTTGCATGTTTCTAAGGGTCAGAGTACAAGAGCATAACAGTACCATTGACACATATATATATGTCTATATATATATTTTGAAAAATAGATGACAGCCAGTGTATATCGTCCCGACAACACACACACAACAAAAGGGTCTATATATAAATAAACGAGTACTATTAATGGTACTGGCACCAGCAGTAAGAACACACCGAAGAAGTTTAGCAGCAGTATAGTATAGTACAGTTCCACAACTTCACATTTTATTGGAACTGACGCGTTAAAAATAGTTGGCCACTGACTCATGTTTTGCTCGCCTTATGAACTTTGGATAATAAAACAGAGTGTTAACGTAACATTTGTGCTTTTGTCAGATTTTGAAGTTCCATTTGGTCGACGCATGAATTCAAGTTACCTGGCCTATTGCAATGTTGAATTTATCATCTTGCGGATGCACATTGCAAGCGCATGTTAAGCTAGGCTCTATAAAGTTATGAACCAACTTCACGCACAGGTGGTGCAGTGGGAAGACAATGATCTCTATTCCGGAGGACTCTGGTTTGAATCCCGGTCCGGTCATCCGGTATTCCATATATAACTCCAGGAAAATGCTGGGATTGTGTCTTACTGTAGTCAATGCCTGCTTTATTCCCCATTTTCCCTGATTTTTTTTTCAGAACACATTTTAGGCATGAAAAAACCGGTACAGATTCTTAAAAGCACTCAAAGGACTTGCGTTACCCTGTTATCTTCATTTACACGCCATATTATGTTATGGTTACCGCTCAAATATCATAGTTTCCCTATGCACGAACGTGCTAGTTCAGTCTTGCGTTAGAAACACTAGCGAGCGTCGCACCTATCATCCCTCCTCACCAACACAAATACGCCCCTGACTATACGTGGGACCCATAATCTGATAGTTATTCCGGCACCAACAACGAGAAGACAGAATGCAGATTATTATAGGTCGTCGCTAAGAGAACAGGCCTGCTCGCCGCAGCCTCGTCCTTGGCCGACTTGGGACTCGAACCTGATGCTGCCCACGTCGAGTGCTGGCTGGTGTTCCCCGGGTGCCGGTGACGCAACACGCGGCATTGTCGAAGCGGTCCCGACCTCCACGACCTCCGCGACCTCCGGCGCGGCTGTCCTCAATGCCATCGTGTCAGGCTTTAAACTCTGGATTACACATGGTCGACTATCGCCCGGCTATGTTTTTGCTGTTAGCATGGCCCCCACAAGGGTGTGGCTGGGTGCAGGGCCCAGGCCTAGCCCCGTTTACTTTTATCTCAGTGTGTGAAATAAATGTACATACTCGTTGTGGTTATTTTAAAGTAATATAACTTCATAAATATAACTTAGTTTGGAATAAAATAGTAACCATAATTTTACCCTGTATTTTCAGGTTAAATAACATTCTAAAAAGAGAGTAGGTAATAAATAACCCTGCAATTATAATGTAGCACGTGACTGTAAAATTGTGGGCCCAGGGCCCGTAATCGAATGTGGAGGCCTTGGCCGTTAGTATCTCTTGCACAACGCGTAAGATGACGGCAAGTGTGATGACGTTTCTTGTGCGACTTGATATCCAAAAAAAAAATTTTTTTAGCTGTGCTCTCTCTAAGCCTGAACAGCGCGTATCGAAAGACTGATCTTCTTCTCTTCTGACCGTTTGTGAGGATGTAAATTATTGACAATACTTTAAATGTCTATCTTTAATAGACCTGCCAAAAAAAAACGCGATTGACAATGAATGGTAAAAGTGCTTGCACTTGTTTGGATTCAAACGCAATATGTGCAATTTTAGAAAGATAATATGAATTTATGGTTGACTTTCGTGCGTACGTATACTAAGTGAAACAAAGTTACGCAAATGGTTTAGTATTTTGTTCTCAGTATAATTATGTATACACAGTCGTAATGTATGTATACTTTCAGAGAATTATTCCTACAGCTCGATTAAGTAGTAAAATGCAGGAATACATTTGTTTAACAGCAAAGAATACAATAAAAATTTGTAAATTGTATTAACTAAAACTGATTTATTCTAAAAAAATCAATATTGCCAATACATCACACGTGCAAGAAAAAACCTTGAAAATAATTTTAATTAAATACGGTATTTTTCGTTCACGTTCAACTTATTAATTTTTTTAATACATCTACTTATAATAATTTTTGCATATTTGTTGCACGGTACGCTACTTCCGATTAAAGGGCCTGCATAAGTTAAACGCTTTCGTGATCACGTTTGTCAGCTGTTGTTTTAGCTGCAAGCCGGAGCAGTGTGAAATGATTTTACACTCGTGACGTTGTAAATAAAGCTAAATATGTATGAGTTTAAACAAAATACAAGTATTCTGGGTAGCCTAGAATTTTCGTCCCTTGCTCGACGACCCGATACCGAGGGTTAGATACATGGAAGATCTGCAGCTAGGATAGCTCAGTACGACGACGAGACCGTTTACGAAATGTCGATGGATTATCAAGAAAGTCAACAACTTGTTCTGATACTTTGAGTCTCTCTTCAAATTCGTTTTAAATTTGCTACCGTTAATACCTGGAGGTGAATTATCTTCCATGTTCTACCAAGCGAAGCAAACTATAAATTAATTGTTAACCGAGTTATAATATTTTAACCCAAAGTCCAAGAGCGAATTTGGTTACTTTCCTCGTGCTAGGTTTTACAAGATTTTGCAAAAATTAATTAAATGAATGAAAATCGTGTCTTTTTGCTGCAATTAACTTGGCGAATATTGACGTTTTTGAAGTTAACATGAAAATACTATAGGATTTTCATGCGATAATGTTTTGATAATCGTGTGTGTAGTTGTAATTTGTATTGCATTCACTTCACGTAATGAATTATCTAAATGTAATGTTATGAATGCCGTTCATTCGTTTCGTCTGTGATCCGGAGGGTATGTGGTTAAAAATGAATACACGTGCCCTTCCTCTTGGCTAACTTGACTTAATTTACATGAAAGCATAGTTCACGTTGTTTGAACATATGAAATACCTATTACAAGTGAAACAGACATTTGAAATGTTGGTGTTCAAACATTCCTGAAAGGTTATGTATGATCTTTTAATGCGCTATTTAACTTTTTAGAAAATATTTTTATTCAGTTTTAACAGGTTTTTAAAAATAATCGGAATTAAGTGAATTAAAAAATAAAAACTTTTGTGAGCAACAAAAATCTTTATCCAGTATTAGATGTTAAAATTAGTCACAGTATTCTACCTTGCTTATACTCTATTCTAAATAAAATTTTAATTTTTTTTTATTATTGCATGACTAACGTTCTGACACTGAGCTGAATGTCGTAAATAAATACACAAAACATACAATTTTTCGTATGACACAAGACCGGTTAGTGGCAGTGATGAAACAAAAATTATTTTGATAATTTGTATAGAAAATCCAACTATAGCAGTGGTATATTTAGAGGTGTCGGTACGTAAAATTATACAGCTCCATCCCGAAGATGGCAATGAACCCATGCCACTGGGATATCGGTGTTTGATGGCACACTCATTCGCCCCACGCCAGGACGACAGGGGTTCAGGGTGCCTGCAGCTCACTGAAGTCTTGGAATAGTAAGGAAACTGGACTGGTCGCGAGTCACGAGAAAGTCTCTAAATAAAATTTATTTCCAGCATGATTTTTCTCACTTTTTAGTTTGTAGACCCTCACTTCAGTTTGTAGTCGCACGTTATACAATTAGTTGGAGGCTGGCCACTTAAATAATCTGAAAAGGTAACCTTTATATATTAAAAATTGGCATTTCCTGCGAATTCTAGAAATTTATGTGTATCTTATTAGTTCATGTTTAATTTTGGTTGTATAAATATATTTAAAGATTATCCTTTGATTAAACTTGTAATTTTTTTTAAAGGTTCAGAATAAGTTCTGAAATTGGTTCTCCAGCCAACATGGGGTCCCATCCCCGGAGTATCCTCGAAGGGAAACGTGTTGAGCCGGTGACAAACTGTCCCGTCGATGCTTCATCTCAGTGTTCCACCCCTGACCCCCGCGTGGACGCGACATCCGGGGTGAGGGCAGGGGAGGTGTGGGGGCGGCCCGGGTGAGCCGCAGCTGCTGGCGCTCCTGGGTCACGGCCGGAACACACGTGTGCGACACCTCCCTCCCTCTACCTCCCTCGCCCCGTCGGGCCCGGACTCCCCGCGCGCCGGGTCCTATCCCGCATCCCGTCCGAGCCACAGACTCCTTGCGACCCACTTTTTGCCGCGGATGTTCTTTGTCTTACTATTCCAGTTTGTCAGAGAATTTTTAGGCGTCTTATATATATATATATATATATATATATATATATATATATATATATATTGCAGATATACGTTTTTATTCCTACTTCTTTCAAATATATAGATTTATTCAATTTGTTAATATTAAATACGAATTGATAATTTGTCACAAATGAAACATTTAAAAAAAAATTAAATTTGCTTTTATCGTTAATGTTATATCTCTTGCAGTAAAAAGTGACTCAAGTTTTCGTTATTATACTGAAGTAAAATAACTTTTAGTAAATATCTGTTAAGGAAATTTGTGACCCAACACCAAGCGCAAGAGAGCTATCGGGATGAAGTAATAGTAATGACAATACAATAAAGAAAACCAACTTGGCGTGTGTGACCAAGCCTTAATATTATTCGAAATATGCTTCCGGTGGGTTTTTAAATTAGATAGACTATTTTTCAATTACTGTATTTTTAAAGATCGCAGGCTTTCGCGGCCATTGCCATTGTAGCCGCGTCCAAGGCGAAGATATCACCGAAGTTTCGGTCGACGTTGCGGTCGCCATCATCAAGGAGCAGTTAGTTACCTACTGAGGTTATTGCAAGTTCTCCTACCTTTTAACACTCTCGCTTGAGAGGGGAGTGTTTCCCGATCGGCTGATTGGCCCACCGAAACGTCGCGTCGGTGATACCTTCGCCTTCGGCGCGGCCACAACCCAGAAGCCAAGCAACTCCTGATTGTATTTTTATTTGATGTTTTGTTTTTGTTTTTGATAATAAAAAGAAAAGGCCCGGTGTATTCGCAGCTCGCTCGGCAGCGGTGTCAGGTAGCTGATGGCCTTGTGATAGTCGACGAGGACACCAGACCCCGCCCTCGTCCCCCCCTCCATCTAGCTTCCTGTGGCTGGTCACGTGGACAGTCCGTGGCGGCGCCGCGCCACGCCTCGCCGCCGCCTGACACCCCGACAACTGCCATCCGCCCGGCAGTAGCGGCGAGCAGGGTCTCCACAGTTAGTACTTTCGTACTAGATCTAGTACTGTTAGTGGTCTAGTACAGATCTAGTACATTTTTCTTTAATATAATAATATTATTGTAACTCCAATATGTTTTATTATTAAGCGTAATTATTTTAAAAAAAAACTATGGAATGTATGTGTGTGTGGTGTGATATTTAAGTTTGAGCATTGCAATGTCATAATAACTTCCTAAATTGTTAAAAACCATAACAAATTATAATTTAGTACTTTTTTTTCTAATCTAGTACTTTTTTCTCGCCTAAGTTGGTACGAAATATTTTTTCCTTGTGGAGACCCTGGCGGCGAGGAGTCCCGCGAATCCTCACATCCGCCGCGTATTTGCATTTCCAGGGCACACACGCGGTGCGCAGAGCTTCAGGAAAAACCACGCGATTTGAAAACTGCTCGACGTATCCATCCGAGTGGGGTCTGTTTACGAAAAGCATTTTAAGAATTCCCTGAAGATCGATAAGTAGATGTGTTTCCGAATTAATTTTTTAAAACTGTATGTTTAGAAGAGTTGATATTGCTAAAAGGCGAGTTTTCAGATAAAGATGTAAGCATACAAAAAACCGCTACAGATTCTTGACTTGCATTACACTTTTAGCTTCATTTCTCCGCCATATAATGTAGCGATCACCGCTTAAATTTCATGGTTGTCCTATGCACGACGATAAGACTGCGCGCCAGTTCAGGGCCTTGCTCTTAGAGGTGATACCGCGCTAGAAGCACAAGCGAGCGTCACACTTATCATCTCCTTTCACCGACAAAAATACACCCTGGGTTCTCCTTTAAGGGGCCCGCCTAGTCAGAGACGGCCCTCTTAGCTTTAAAAATATTATTTGGCCATAGCCAATAATGTTTTTTAATCATAGTGTTTAATTTAATATAATGCATGAAAATAAAAATGACTAGTTGCTACAAATAGTTTTCCCCCCCTTGAAGTTATTGGCATTTAATATCTAATTTATTTATCAGAATGACTACTACTGTAATAATGCTTAATAGACACAGAGTTAGGGGCTTTGTAAATCTCTTAATGTGTGGTCTCTGTCTTCACTAAGGAACATTTTCAATAGTAAGCAATAACAAATTGTAACTTTATAGAAACTGACATGGGGATTTCTGTTGGTATCTCTCTCCCCTTAAACTAGATGATATGTAGTAATATCTGGAACGAATTTTGGCACAAGCATTTACATATAATATTTTAATGATGATAAGAAATTACTTTTGGAGGGGATAAGAACGCGTGAAAGGTTTATTTAGGAATTTTTAAAACTATAAATATGTACGAACATTGTGTGACATCTATATTAATCTCATACAGGAACAATATTTTCATCCAGAAAAAAGGCACTCCATTGTCTCCATTGCTGGAATATACATTCAGGGCCAACTTTGAAGAGAGAACGATTCACTCCAGCACATTGAAACCTAAAAGTTGCTACAGGTACGAGGATGTATCGGGTCGTTACCACAACGCCGAAATACCACAACGCCGAACGTACAATAACGCCGAATACCATAACGCCGAATTCCAAATTGACCACAACGCCGACGACCCGAAAACTGCTGTGTACCACAACGCCGAATGACCACAACGCCGAATGACCATAACGCCGAAAAATGTTGCTGCGGGAGTGCCAAATTAGCAAACTGAAAACAACTAAATGAATTTATGTGTGTTTCTCAAAAGTACCTTAACGCCGAAATACCACAACGCCGAATGCCATAACGCCGAATCCATACTTGACCACAACGCCGAATCCGTATTTGAACACAGCGCCGAATCCCTAGCGTGTTGCCTACCAGCCAGGAACCTAAACGCAGTATTTGGAAACTTATTTTCTTTATAACGAAAGCAGCAAAGTTTAGAATCTTATCTGTAGTTGTAAAGTGGCACAATTAATTAAAGTAAGTTATAATTGTCAGTTATTATATGAATTGTTAGCGATGATTAGTAGCCCCGGATACTTGGTGAACGGAATAGTTATTTATAAAATCATTCCTCTCGAGCTGTCTCCTCAGTTAATGCGTCGTTATCATTTCATGATAGCATTTAAACTCACTTCCATGTACCATTATTAACCCGCATGCCTAAGTTTCATTGTGCACTGTGGAGGTACATATAACTGAAGTAGCTATTCAAATGCTTGGAAAACATTTAAGTTTTGCAAGATGACTACATAACATAATTATGCATTGTATTAAGGTGGTTTGGACGCAATAATAGTTGTAGTTTTATATTTGTACCAAACAATGTCCAACTTTTAAACATTGATTCCGGTTTTCAATGGTTTCCCGAAAGGATAATGCTGAAATGGCGCGGTTAAGATATTCGGGCGTTTTTAGGGTCTTGAAAATTTCATTTCATAAATTCCTTACATATCGCAGGGGTTTGTGAATTTTTTCATGTTAAGAATAAATCTTGTTCTAGCCGCAAATGCGTTCTTAAATGCGATATAAGTGTGTTTAAGGGCGTATGTCCCGTTCCAGGTCATGATTTTAGATTTATATTAATCACTGATCAACTTTTAGACATTTTCGATCGTTTAACTTTCACGAAATGAAAAATATATATAGTTGCATACTTTTTGCATAATTAGCTGCCAAAGTTACATTTTTAACCTTTTTGGGTTGTACAAATAAGGAGAATTCAATTTATTGCAGAACTGAAACTTTTTAGGATTAACTGCAATGCCACTGGCTACTTCAAGAAATGGTTTGCATTTATCACAAAAACTCATTTCATGTTTCTTGGCTGTCAAGATCATAAAAATTTTGAGAATTTTGAAATGTCAGGTAAAATTAATTAATATTTTCCGAAAGAAATGCAAACCATTTCTTGAAGTAGCCAGTGACATTGTAGTTAATCCTAAAAAGTTTCAGTTCTGCAATAAATTAAATTCTCCTTATTTGTACAACCCAAAAAGGTTAAAAATGTAACTTTGGCAGCTAATTATGCAAAAAGTATGCAACTATATATATTTTTCATTTCGTGAAAGTTAAACGATTGAAAATGTCTAAAAGTTGATAAGTGATTAATATAAATCTAAAATCATGACCTGGAACGGGACATACGCCCTTAACAAAAAAAAATAAGCATAGTACACCTAATAATTTTTTCTTGAACCATTCGTATTTATGTTACAGATTTTATGAACATATTTTGCTGTTTTTTTTTTTTCATTCCCAGGGGCTTTATCTTGAGCCTAGCATAGATAGAAATTAGTGTGATGCAATAAATAATAAATTAAATATTATTTACTTGGATACTGTAAATTGTATGCACCTAATTATAAATTTATCTTATTAAAGCGTAGCGACGAATTAGTAAAATAGCATGTATGTAAACTGATAGAGCTAGAGTTAGGTCCCGTTCGTAAGTTTACTGCGTTCAAGAAAGGTAATTGGTTCGTGCAGGAGCCCAAGAACAAACTATTCTCTATACCGCGAGGGTAAACGCTTCCGAAGAGCCCGCTAGAATGCGTGGAGTGCTCTGCTAGGAGGTGCTTGGCGCGGCCAGTGTGCTAAGGAAGGCGCGCTGTTGTCACTTACTCGTCTGTTCTTTTCCAAGTCAACGAAGAGCGCCGGAAAGTCCAGAACACAAAACGTGACAACTTCGTAGTCGACAGTGTGAATATTTATGTAAACTAAATATATGTATGTTCAGTTCGAAAGCGTAGGTCAGATATTCTATTGGGTTTGCCATAAATTTACGTTGCCGTGATGCAGTAGGTACTGTGCGTCTAGTGAAAAATCGTTACGTTTTTCTAGTAAGGCCTGTTCTAAAATGCAACGGTAACGGAACAGACGGGACCGAAAACGAAAACGGATCGTTGTTCCGTTCCGTCCGTATTTTTCTCTTTCTACTACTACACAGACCCGTAAGAAAAACAGCCGGTAAATAGCCAGCGTGACGTCACATAAAACTAAGAGTATCAAATTAATTACTTTTTAAATCTTTGTATATGTACGGTAGTATATCTGGAAATATATTAAATAGACATTTGGAAAGGAATTCCGAAATAATGGAAGGCATAAATCTCATCGTCTTACGTTTAAACATTTAATTTTAAAGTTTTTCTCCAACTTGTCATATATATATATATATATATATATATATATATATATATATATATATATAGTAACTTAAATATTTTACCATGAAAATCAGCAGTTCGTTAAAATTCATCACGACGAAAAACACGCGAACAATTAAATCACAACACTTGTTTCCATTTTGTTTCTGTAAAATAAAAATAAAAAAATAAAAATTTAACAAAAATAAATCAAAACAAATTGCGGGAGGTTATGCTGTCCACCCTGGATAGTCAAGGTCACTGTGCGGAATGAGCGTTTTGTAGTAGGAGTGTGGGGGTGGTGGTGGAGGGTTAAATCAAATATTTTAGAATGACAATATAGGAAACTCGAGCCTTTTAACATGATGAAATCTGGCGACACCCGACAGCAATGACCCTGGTGGCTTTGCCTAAAGGAACGCCCGCGAAATTAAAATTCCCATATATTACAATGGGAGATACCAGCACAGATTTACTCTCGTCTCTTGAAATATTGTTGTTATCGTGAAAAAAATTTACGGTCAATATATTTTTACTGAAACAGAGTATTCATATTTCAAAACAGTTACCCAATTTACAGAGCTATATTGATTTTTAAGACCATTAAATATAGTGTTACTGTAAACATAACAGACAACCAAATGACGCAAATCAGACAGTTTTTAATAATGAAACATACTTAACTCTAAACCTGAAATTTTGTAAATCACATATTTTATAAATATTCCGTGAAAGTTGAAAAAAAATTTTCTCGAGGAACTGCTTAAAGTGAAAAAAAAAAACAACTTAAAAATTGAATATGAATTGTCCCGAACCAAAATTAAGTATTTTTAATGTTGCTAATTGAAGTCAACCAAACACTTATAAAATTGAGATTAATTTAATTTATTTAACATAACCAAAAACTTAAAACTAATTTACATTATTTTTATGTTGAAAACCAAACATAAAACCTTTGAAATCAATAATTTAGGTAAACTGCTTGGAATACTGCAGTGACAACTAAGTCATTCAGCATGAGTGGAGCGCAAAAATACAAATTTGAGGATATTTAAATTATTTTTTAGGTAATGCTCTGGTTTCAAAATATACAATAAAAATTTAAAAACAAAATTATATTAAAAATAGATTAAAAAATATTTTAAAACATTGAATGTTGAAATATGTGTCATTGTTTCCAATAAGGCACTATCATTTTTAAACAGTGGAAAAGGAATATTTGATTTAAACTATACACAAGTAAACATGGCTATAGCAAATATTGTAGTTCCTATTAAGATATTTGGCTATAGTTTCAGCCTTCGGAAAACTAAAAAACGACTTCTAACAGCTAGATACATCGTAATTATTGCAACCAAACATTGCACAAACTTTTCCAGTCATTATAAATAACTTAAACAGGAGAAAACAAAAAAAAAAGTCCATTCAAAATTATCAAAATAACATTGTCTCAAATGCGCTTACAACGTATGTCCAGGCTAGGCCGCCAGAATGCGCTGCTGAAAATGTCGCCCGTTTTTTGACGACTTTCCTATATTGTCCTAAAATATTTGGTTGAACCATCCTCACACTGCCATAAACCTGTTTAGGGACTTAAGTGGAGGGGCGGGGTGGTACATATCCCACATTGTAAACAAACAACGTCTACCATCAACTACTAATTACTATAACTACTATTATAAACGTTCATTTAGTAGTGTGTCAACGATGTGAGGGATATAATAGACTATAGATGATGATAATACACACAGATTTACGCAATTACTGAATGCTGGTTGTGATCTGCAATACCACTGGCGCTAAAATACTAAATTCTTCCACGCTTTATAACTTAAAAAAAAATTATTTTCATATTTGAATTATTTTCACCTTGTAAACACTGCTTTTAAAGTGACAATATATGGTTAACACCACTATGCAAGACTAATTTATATTCAAAGTCATCCACCAATGCCTTGTCATAAGCTTGGAACAGTTTACCGACATCAGATTAGTCATCCCATGGCTGAGGGGATGACACTGACATCACGCAAAATGTTTATTCAGATCTGTATAATTGTGGGTGTGAGTGTACATGAACGTAATAAAATTGTAATTTTTTATATTAGTACTTAGTCTGCCACTTTGGAGTGTTTTTGTGTATTTGTAACATTTATGTAATTGTATCGTTTGAGCATTGATTTTTAAATAACATATCAATAAAAAGAAAGTTTATTTTAAATGTGTCCAGTGTAAGGAACGTTAGCATGCCCTCTGCGCTTTTAAAGACGTTCATAAATGAGAATGAATCACTGGAATATCAGGTGTAGGAATAGCGATATATATACACAAAAGCATAAAAGTGACTGCCTTAGACTTTCTCATGCCAGGTAGGCATGAATACGTATCAGCAGAAGTACGTCATAAGCACAGGGATATTGCCGTTAGGGTCCTGTACAAGCAAAAAAAAAATAATATATAGGTATATTCTATATAATAATTAAACTGAAGACTGTTCATGGTAAATTTAACACTTCTGAGCACCTGGTTACCTTTTTCTCTCGATCAATTTGTATCCTTTCACTACTTATTTATGCTAAATATTTATATTTTTCTATTCAGGATAGTCTGTTTTTTTCTACCCAACAAAAATTATATGTCCGAAACCTCCACGAAATATAATATTGGTTGTTGTTGTTATTCAAATAGTAGTGATTTTCAAAGTGTCCACTTTACCGTGAACGGCCTACCTTGAAAATGAATTATGTAACATGTTAGAAAAATATGAAGATATAATCTTATTAGATGATTTCAACATAAATATGTTAAAACTTTCTGCTGTGAAACAGTTCTACGCAGGAATCCTAAATATTGCGCAACGATTTAAGGTGGCCGCCTGATAGCGGGCATGTTTTTAATGTTCGAGGCGTGGGAAGGGCAGGACAGCTAAGAGCGATACAGACACGCGCATCAAGGTCCTAACGCCTATATCCGCCAGGCGGTCTTCTGACATGCAGCAACATTGTCTAAGACTCCCCTCTAAGGCAATTTCAGTGGGGATCCTATCATTTTATGACGAAATATTAAATATGAAGGTTTTTTGCACGTTCCTAAACCATTTTTAAGTCCATGAAACTTTATTTTCAAACCTAAAATTGACGGTGAAAATAACCATTTTTAGCCATTTTCAGCTTCCAAAAGAGGTTATTTACATATATAGAGGATTGTATAAGCTGGCATCAATGGTCTAGGAACACGTGTAACATATGTTAAGTGGTATTGGTAGCAAGTGCCGAGCACACACGCGGTACACTTGTGTGATACGTGAACTGCTGAAGCTCTGCACAGTATTTATAGTGGCCGGTCTAAACAACCTCTTTAAATAATTTCACGTAACTGGATATAATAACCCAAAGATATCACTTGAATACCAGAAGAACCTCGTATTTTACAAAAAAATTCGAAAACTCAGCAATTATAAAAAAGAAGAAGAAATTATTTCGTTATGGGTATATTTCAGCATATTGCCTATCGCATGTAATTTCATTCTGAATAATTTAATATTGGTTTTTACTTATTGTATGCTCGTGTAACATGCATATTTTGTCTTTAACAAGCTGTTTTTAGAAAAATATGCAAACTATGCTTACAACTAATGTATACAGAATTAAAGTTATTTATAATAAACATCAAACTGTGAATTTTTCACACTTGAACCAATGCCCTTAAGTTCATTTGTATCCAGCTAATACATTTTCTGAAATAGCACCCTAAACACCCCAGTTTTGGCTATTTAGACGCGACCTAAAAGGTGTTTATATTGCGCATGTTTTCTTGAAAGAAGTGTGTGTTTTTTTTTCGTAGATAAACAGCATAAAGACACTTTACTAAATCTGTAAAAAATTATTCTGACATGCTACAATGCAGTTTAGGCACATGTAGGCGAGCTCCTTAGGGAAATGCCAGTTAGTTTTACAGTGGTTATATTTTTTTAAAATATAAATATAGTATGCTTATTGGTATTAAAGAATCTCTTCATTATTTCGAAAGTATTATACAATTATGTATAGCCTATTTACATTATTTTATAGCAATGAATCAAATAGTTTTTAAATTTATGCACCTAAAGTATTGTAAATATTGTTATGAAAATAGCCTTAAATGGTATAATACTTTTTTTGCAGACAAGTGGTGCACTATTTGCAAAAAGAGTACATTTAAAAAAAAAATACTTTATGTGTAAATTACGAACAACAAACTACTACACTTATTGAGATAAATGTTTTAAGACGCTCGTCCACTCACAGGTTACTTGTGTGAATGAGACACTAAATCGATATACTGCCCTTATCCTCGGTGCCTCCAACTCTGAGTCGTCCTTCACGCACAAGCAATTGAACGAGCATGCAGTATTTTCATTGTGCAGCGTGTACCTACGGGACTTTAAGCGGTAACCCTATCATTTTTGTTATAAATACGTAAGTCTGAATCGAATAATAGATTAGTAACTGCAAGAGTGGAGGTTAGCTACAGCATTAGCCTCCCACCTAGGCGATCCGGGTCCAATTTTCAACGAAAGTTGGCAAATTTTTCGGGATCTCGTGTTTCTCCTGCCCATCATTCCCGGCGCTACTTCACATCTAATTTATTTCCTCAAATCAACTCTAAGGAACTGACATTTCAAAAGGCCGCCTCCTCTTCTCGAAACCCTTGTAAAAACGTCGCATTTTCGAAATAAAAAACCTTCAACTTGACCTTGAATTGTAAAAAAAAAAAAATATTCTTTCAAAAATATATTTCACTAGCTGCAGTACCCGGCTTTGCCCGGGCTGAACACCGGGTGATATATTGTCCGCGAGTTACAGCAAAATGGATAGTGGTGGACATTAATAAATGACACACAATTACTGTTTGTGTATCTGTGACCTATGGTTATCTGTTTATCCATGGCGATCGGTTGAAAGGTTTAGAAGTTGATGCGCTACAGCGCCATCTAGCGGCGAGTTACAAAAAAAATGGATGATAAAAACACTTCGATGTGCCAACTTTCATGGCGATCGGTCAAACGGTGTAAGAGTTTATCGACGTCATACATGCCAACATCCAATTATATATATATATAATTATATTTCGAAATTTTGGGGCTTTCACTTTTGAGGAGGTGGGGGGGGGGGGGGTTGGTTGGATGTTCAGGACTTCGAATGGTTTGGAACACTCCATCTCGAAAGAATAGATATTTGAAGTTCCTGAAATTGTCGAAATTTTTGGGCTTTGTTCCCAGAGGGGGGCGGGGGGTTCGAGGACCCTGAATGGCTCGAAAACATTTAAAATCGAAAGAGATAGATTTTTAAAATTTTTTAAGCTTTCGAAATTTTGGGGCTTTAACCACATGGGGGGGGGGGGGGGGTTATGTTGAGGACGCCGAATGGCTCGGAAACACTCCAAATCGAAACAGATATAAAGGAATATAAGAATGTAGGCATTTACTGTACTCCTATCTACCATAATAACAATATTGACAAATAGAAAGCTTATTACCTACCTATGAATAATTATCTAAATAAATTAATAAATAACTGTATGTTTAATAATTTACGTACATACATAATATTAAACTTCAAACTATGCACACCAAAAAAAACTAAGGATGTTTGTGAAACTATTTTTTATTTGTCATAATATTTAAAACATTTGTAGGATTTGTTTATATGTAAAACTGTGGTGGCAATATTCCGCTTATCCAAAGGAGTATAGAAATCAATAGAGATATCACTCCCTGTACACACCACAAATCTTTGAATTAAGTAAAAAAAAAGAGTCCAAAATGAAACAAAAAGTATAAATAACAACTAATTTGACAAAAAAAAAATTATACAACTGGAATGACAATGTTAACATCCGCCTGAAATTTAATAGAAGTAGGTAGGTAAGAATATATATATATATATATATATATATATATATATATATATAAAGAAAATAAATGAAATTAAAACTTACATAAATAAAATTATCTCACACTCAACCAAACATAATGTTTAATATGAAATAAAGGAAGATGGAAATTACACGTAACTATTCTAATTAATAAAAAAATCAACTTTCCTGAAATAGTAAAATTCAAAATTTTCAACAATATATTATATAATTGATAAATATTTCTGGTCTTCGGTCTCAGCAGCCCTAAGACTCTTGACGCTCAGCAGATAAATTATAAACACTAAACCAAACTCCTTGCAAATAAGTAGGTACTGTAAAAAAAATAACACTATTGACAAATAGAAAATATTAGTAGGCCCTAGCAACCTATGAATAAATTTCGAAGAAATTTATAAGTTTAAGAATTTATGTAGTGTACCTACATAATATTAAACTTGAAACTATCCACACAATAAAAACCTAAGAATGTTAGTGAAACAAATTTTTTTTATTTGTCATAATACCTAAAATACGCGTGTTTCCAAAATGAAACAAAGTATAAATAATGACCAATTTGACAAAAAAAAATTGTACAAATCGAATGACATTGAAAACATACAGGTGAAATTTAAAAGAATTATGAGTGCCCTAGGTAGGGAGAAAAAATATAGATAGAAGAAATTAAATAAATAAAATGGGTGCGTGTACTTAGGTACGCGCATGAGAAGTTATACTTCTTTGGCATCATTAAAAAATAGTTTTTAATTGCATGCCAAAATATTGCCTGGAATCCCTCCGCGTGGAAGAAGTGAAACTTCGTAATGTGGAAATGAAAATAGGAAGGGGTAGAAATTTTTTAGTGAAATCATTTTGTATCAAATCAAACTAAAAATAATAAAGGAAATAAATTTGTAACGATTCATAGATTGGTCTTCAGAGAGAGAGAGAGAGAGACCTATTGAATGTCTATAAAACTAACTTTTTTATGAGAGCAGATTTTCATGAAATAAATCATGAAATCATTCAACGATAAAAGCTGTTTATTAAGCGGACGGGTTCGCCCCAAGGAGAAAATTGACGCGGCGAGACCTCGTGAACATAGAGAAATGACACACACTCACTATTTATGTGTCTATGAAACATGATTTTTTTTCTGCAATTTAAATTGTAATATACAAAAACGGTATTGAAAATTGAAACAAATATGACGACACTACAAACTGTCAAGATCTTTATTTTTTTCTTACTCGCTACTTAGTTCCTTACAATAGCAAAACGTAACGTAATGGCTTGAAAGCTATTGCTCGGCAGACATAGAGGAATGACACTAACAGTTTGTATATCTATGACACACATTACATAAAATTAAGATATATTTTTTCAACCCGTTTAATTTTTTTTTTTAGACAAAAGATAGCCTATGTCCATCCCCAGGATATAATCTATCTCCTGGCCAAATTTCATTAAAATCCTTTCAGCTGTTCAGCCGGTAAAAGGTAACAAACAAACAGACAAACAGACAGACAGACAGACAGACAGAGTTACTTTCGCATTTATAATATTAGTAAGGATTTCGATCAATGTTCCATTTGCCCTATAAAAAATGATAGTGTTATGTTTTAACTAGGGGAAAAATCAGTACTGATATTGAATGTGCAAAAAGATAAACATGTTGGCTGTATGTTTAGCTTCACAGTTGCAAGAGAGTGCGCTTATCTTACGAATACAGCATTTCAATGCCTGGCAGGTAGGCAACAAGTTATGGTTTCGGCGTTATGGTCATATTAGAATTTCGGCGTTATGGTCATATAATGGTTTCGGCCTTATGGTCATATAATGGTTTCGGCGTTATGGTCATATTGTAGATTCGTTGTTGTGGCATTCGGCGTTATGGTATTTCGGCGTTGTTGTTCATTTGAATACTCTTTCAGTATATTTAGTGACTTTCTTCTGAGTTTGTTTTTGTGGCAGTACTGCAATGACATTTTTCGGCGTTAATGTATTTCGTCGTTGTAGTCATTCGGCGTTGTGGTACACGGCAGTTTTCGGGTCGTCGGCGTTGTGGTGAATTTGGAATTCGGCGTTATGGTATTCGGCGTTATTGTACGTTCGGCGTTGTGGTATTTCGGCGTTGTGGTGCGTCCCCGGATGTATCGTTAACCAACACGCACACAGACAGATGCCAAAATGCGTCCTCTCACCATTCTCCAGCACAAAAGAAAGCAGTCTTGTCTACAATGATCAACAGCTAAATATTTCAACGAAGAGTCAAAAATAGCTACGAATTCAAACATTTCAATATGCTCCCATATGCGCAAGGTGTCACCAACCTGCTATCTTGACTTTCAAAGAAACATTGAAATTACACTCGTGTTTTTTTCAGTGTTATTAAGAATAACATTCCAGCCGAACAACATGACGGGATCTATATTTGAAGAATCAAAGAACACATCATACACTTGAAACAAGAGAACCACAGCTGAGCATTCATTCATTTCCCAAAACCGTGTAGATTTCGACAAATTCGAAAACATGTCCAACATAGATAATTATAGAACATGTTTAACTAACAGAAGTTAGATCCTGCTGTCTAGCTTCTCTCCTCTTGCTTTCTTCAAGTTTTTTTTTTGTTTTTTCTTAAGTGGCGCCTATGTTTTAATATTGCTGTAGCTTCTTTGACTTTTTAGTACTAGTTCCAAAACCTTTTATTGAGGAGTTTCTATGAGTGAGTGAATACCAATACTGTGATTATGCTTATCTAAAGAGAGTCAATAAGCACGCATCCCAGAGAACATACATAAACGAGGAAAACATATTTGGTAAGGACGTTTTTATACTACTCCTTAAAACCATAAATAAATGGCTATAAAATTACTACGTATTAATACATAAATAGGAAGTATTTTACGATTTTACGATGTTTTAGGACAAAGTATAATTCCAGTAGGCCTACTTAATCTACATTCTACAAGATTTCTTTTTGTTTTGTTTTGTTGAAAGTTACACATGTATTGAGATTACGTCATGATCACTTCCGTTTGCCTTCTCCGTTCTGAGAAGCGGCAGTCTTGTGACAGTGCCGAAACGCAAAGCCAAATGTTTGCACTATCGGCCTGCTACCGTTGAACGGATAGTCTGTTATCTCGAGCAGATAAGTGATTGCCACGTACTGTATCCGTGTTCACGACAGTCAACCTCTGCGTTTCACGTTGCGGAAGTTACTAACCCCAGCACCTGTCCACGCCGACCACACTGTTAGAAGTTACCCTGAAATACGGACTTTTCAACCAAAAATGAACCTCGAATAAACAAAGTGTTCTTATTTATCTCATAAAACTGGATTTCGTTGAAACTATGACTGATTCTGGCTTCCGAGTTGAGTGTTACTTTGCAAACAGGGTAAACACAAGCGTGGAGTGATAAAATAAGTTTTTTGCTGTATTTAATATAAAATTTTGAAATTTTTGATGTAGTACGATTATTTTTGTTAATTTATGTTCAAAATAAGTTAAATCAGTATCGTACATTTTCGAAGATAAAGCGTAAATTTACGAAGATCCCTGGATAATTTGTAAACAGCGTTCTTCGTAAATTTAAGGTGAAAATTTTTAACACTGCAGAAAGATTTTCACTGTGCTTGTATTAGCAAGATGTTGCTACAGTCAGTAAGAAATAAATGCAACATTTTAATTCAACTCAGAAAACGGTTTAAATATACCCATAAAGAGTTCAAACGCGTTAATGAACAATTTGCTATGTACAGAACTTTCTTTTGATTATAAAACTTTAAATGTTCCTCTCATTGTTGCAGAGACTTTACTTGAAATCTTTTGGCAATAATTAGCATTGGATATTTGTTATGCTCGACCTTTCCACCTGTTTTCTTCGAGAATACCTTCAGTCCTGTAGGTTAGTTGCGCAGCTGGAAATAATATCTAGATTTTTTTTTCAGGCAGGAAATTCATTCTCCTCCACTTGCCCCTGAAATATACACATATTTTTGTTTGGCATGTACAAATGTGATGAAAATATCCTTTCAGACATAAATTCTGTCAGGTTTAAAATGTTAATGTTTGATTTTTGATCCAAGTATAGCTTCTGCGCATCGTGTGGGAACGAAACAGGACAGGCGTACAGGTATTCATACTAATTAATATTCTTCAGGCAACAGCATTAACATCGTCGCCCTTAAACTGACATTTACCCTGTTGCAAGTAAAATCTCACACATAGCTGGTTAAGGATGAGAATCAATTTTTGGACAAGAATTTGAATTAATATTTTTATGTGTGCGTGAATAGCTTCTGTTAAATTTAAAACTCGTTAAAGTCATTTCTGGTATAAGGAGTTTCTGGTTTAACGTTTTAAGGTAACTTATAAGTTAAATTTTGTTGAGAATTTTTTATTTAATTTCGATGTAAATCCCGGTTGAAAATTTCCTCTAAAACGCATGGTAGCCTCAGGGCGGCAGTATACCGCGTGATGAGGTTTTGCGGTGCAAGGGGGGCGGAAGACCTCCGTCATCGTTCGTCGTAAACAAATCCCGCAGCGAAGCGAATCAACCACGAACTTGAGGTATGCAGAAAAGGAGAAAATATTTGGGGAGAATGTCGGAGGAAGGAAAAAAAAAACCTTCGAACGAATGCGATATTGTACCTGCTAGACATGATTGATACAATTCGAATATACATATGTATATATAATTTCATAAGTTTTTATATCTTAATAATTTTCATTGTGTTAATCGCAAACAATGTACTACCGATTGGGGGTGACAGTGCTTCGATACAGTGTCCCCTCCCCCCGGCTTTATTCAAAGATAGAGGCAGAAGTCCCCATCCCAATTCCCAGCAGAAGGCGACCTAAGAAGTCGCCAAGGGAAATCGCTTTATCTTGAGAGCGGATCAAGATAATTGATAAAGCCGAAATTGTTTATTTCGTGAGAACGTGTTTTGAAATTCGAGCCTTTGGTGCACAGGCATTTTATTTTTTCGTATCCTTTCTAACGGTTTTCGAGATGCTAATAAAAATTTGCAGTTTCCATCTTTTAGCAACATTTGTAAAATCAAAATGCAGGCCTTATAAGAAGTACTCAAGAGGAATTCTCAGATTTTCAGCTCAAATAGACCCTAAACGGCAACTTGTGACTATTTCCGAAGTCAAAAACGGTAACGCTGTCGTCTCTCGAGGTATTGTGTAGGGGGTGGGAGAGGTATGATGGTAAATGTGTTTAAAGCTTGGGCGGTACCATCGGTCCTGTCATTTGGTTTTGACAGCTCTAGAAAGTTTGGTTTTTAATGTCGAAAACTTCCGTTCTTGATTGATGATTGAATCGGACGAGCGATTTTTGAAGTTTAAACGACACGAAAACACTAACTTACCAGAATTTGCTACAAGTATAAACGAAAGATAACTAAACCAATCTTTTTTTGATGATTTATTTTATTTAGAAGCCATTCAATACTTAACTAATTCGAATATGTTGGTAAATAGTTTAGTCCTGGGCTGTACATGGCTGAAGAGCTTGATGATGGTAAATTTTTTTATAACCATTTCGTTAACTCACAAGGTATGGCACAGGGATCTCGACCGTGGCCTCGTCCAGTGATGCATGGTGAACTGAAATGAGGATGGCTGGACCGGACCTGGCTGGAGCGTGTTACCACTGCAAGTGGCCGGTAGCAGCGCCCCACGAAACACTTGCTTGCTCTCTGGGCGGTGCACGTGAGTCATGTGCCGGTGTCGGCAGGATGGTCACCTGGTCACCGCACTGCTAGAAGTTACAGTACATCTACCGACGTTCCAACCAACAATTCACCTCGAATAAACGAGGAGTTCTTCGTAATTTCAGATGACTGGATCTTCGTAGAAGCTACGGCGTATTTCAACTTACGAATTTTTTTTCACCCGTATAAATAGGGCAAACAAACTTGTGTTTTTTTTTCATGGGCCGTAGTCATTTCTTAAATGTTTTTCTTAAGCACTAAGATTAATCTTGTGCGAATCATATTCAAAGTAAGTGAACTTCGGAACATTAAATTTACGAAGATAACCATACATTTCTGTAGATTCCTGGATAATTTGCAACCAGCGTTCTTGTTAAATTTAAGGTGAACATGTTTAAGTGTGTGGGGTTCGCGATCCGTCCGCCATTTTCGCTGGTGCATGCTGCGGAATGGCGAAATATAACCTCTTGTCGAATCCTAAGTTAGCAGGCCGCTGCCCTGACAGAAGACAGTGGGAGCATTGACGAAATTGGGGGAAACGGGTCAGGCAGGCCAGTGACTACGTCTACCGAATTTCCGACTTGAGAAAACTCCGCGCGTGACGCCGCTGAACTCTCAAGCACCAAGGTTGAACACGGCGCTGGCTGGCCGCTGTAGGCCGGTGGATGTTTCTAATCAAGAATAATCCTTGTTTGTCAGAGTTACTTACCGAAGCGGCACCTACAATCGGCGCGCGGAGCTTCAGGAGTTAAATGTTTCATTAAAAAAACACGCTAAACTTTTTTTTTTAAATATAAATATGAACACCACCAAAGAGCGTTCACAAATGGATATAATTAAAAAAAACTGCATAATGAAAATCGCAGAAATGAACTTGTAGGCGGGTGCACGTAACCTTTTATATTTACTACGTGTCTGTTGTAGTTGCATGGCAACACCACTCAGTCCCACAGGGTAGCTCTGCAGACTGTTTTGTGGCCAGCGAGGTCATTAGCGACGGCAACGCGACAAGAATCAGGAATATCGAGATGCACCCGGCCCTGGCCTATTGCAAGGAATCATGGCCACATTTATCTGAAGTCACTTCGGAAGAGATGAGTCAGGATGGTCGGCCCTGGATTCGAACCGTGTTCTTCCTGAATGCCAATGCCTCCCCCCCCCACCCCCCGGGCCCTGTTCGGCATTTAGAGTATTTCACGCTCGGATTGCAGTACAGGGTAAATGGCAACCACTGTTGTCAGATTGATACGACCCGGCTTGTCAACTTAAAACAATATTTAATCAAGATATATTTATAATTTTACTCTCTGTCGAAATTTCTATAAATTACTGTCTATCGACACTGTAGTCATTCTGACAAAATAAAATATTTCGGAGATAAACACCAATAATATTTCACAAGAAAAACTAATTCTAAAAGTCGGTCGCTATTTATAACAAGGGTGGCCACAAAATTATGTGCCATTCTCAAAAGATCAATAATTGTTTATATTATATAGAATCAGAAATTGTTTGGAAAAACAATTGAAACCAAGATAGTGTCTTTCTTTAAAAATAAAAATGGAATTTTATCAAATGATGCTCTTATTGAAATAAAACAGAAAATAGTATTTCCAAAATTCTCAGTCCGAATTTTACTTTACAAATACAATGTTTCAGATACGTTTAAAAAAATTTAGTGCAGTACAAATATGTGTTTAAAACGTTTTGTGCTGTGTGGTGTATGTGTGGCAACAGCGCACAGCGAAAGAAGCCCCTAAACAGCTGGAGCGGCGTCGCGCGCCTCCACGCGCGGGTGACAAACAAGCGGCGAGGCGGGGCGGCGGCTCCCGGAAGTGAGAGAACAAGCGCCGCCGGAAGTGTGACGTGGCGTGGGAGCCGCGGCCTGGCGCAGACACAGACGGGCGAGCTGCTATGACAGCCCGGGGAGGGGGGGGGGAAGGGATGAAGGCTGGCGGCACGTCCACATTCCCGGACCTCGACCGCGCGGCACGGCAGTTGTTCCTGTGCTGACGAAGATCTTTCATCCGGCACATTTGCCGTATTATCGGACATCTATACGTAGTTAAAGTGAATACCGAAGAAAAAAAAATTAATATGCTCAAGTTTTAATAAGCTGCACTATAGGGGGGAAAAAATTCACAGATGAGCGTTAGTCGGTCTTAAAAATAATCATTACGGAAATAAGAGTACCCGTGAAAAGTGAAATGTAACTAGCTAAGAAAACAGGAAACACTGTAGGTCAGGGGTGCAATTCTGTAGGGTTCTCAAGGAATGGTTTTGGCGCGTATATTTTCAGGGCGGGTGGGGGGAGGGGATGCGGTCTAGAGTTTTTCGCGTGGGGTTAAACGACAGAGTGATCCTTGGCTAGGGTGTTTGTTTGTTGCATACTGCCCATATTGTGGCCTCCAGCAGAAAACTTATACCTAAATATACGGATTTTTTTCCCCATAAGAGATAGTTTTGACATAAAACCCGTTTTATAGTCTCGCTCAAGTGCAGTCAGACCCCCTCAGTAGTAAGGGACTTCTTAGTTCCAGGAAGGGGCCTGCCCTCCCCTATCCCGGATCTACGTCCATGCTGGAGGTACTGAAACTCTGGGCAATAAAAAAAAAAAAACTTGCATTGCAGTAATGCTACCTGGCAGCCAAGGTCAACAGCTGTAATACACCCGAAGAAATATGAACGCAAGCTGCTCGACCGGTGCCGGATTGAAGAATGCGCCTAACAACAGAATGCCGGATTAAAGACCTTTCATTACGTCTTTTAGCGGCACCAGTGAACAGCCTTCGTCGTCTGGTACGTTTCGTGCGCTGACGTCATTTGGCGCCGCGAACTGCGGGTGGGGACGATTAGAGAGCTTACATCTCGCCGAAGGTAGACATAATTAGTGCCAGTGTGGCCTACATACCGAGTGACCCAGCTGAAGTGTTTCCCTTCATACCATAAGCTGCTTGTAGAAAGTTTTGCTGAGATGTAGCATTAAAGCGTCATGGTCTGCAGTGAGCCCAGCACTTGCCTCGAGTGATCTAGGAGAGCTTAGCACTGCCGGACGTTGATTCGAACCCGGACCCTCTGGAATGCGAGCGCTCCGAGCATCTGGAGGCAACCACTGTCGCGGGAATGATGTTCTTTGTCCAGTGAGTTGTCTAGTTGAGACTTGGGGGGCCATGCAAAGCCACCGACTGCAAGCCTGTGAACAAAGACTAATGGATTCTTCGTTAGCTACCATTTCGGGGTGCGTGTGTGTTGCTATGTTCGAACATTTCCCACACGTCCAGCCTTGGCACGAATATCTCTCTCTCTCTCTATCCCTCTCTCTCTCTCTCTCTCTCTCTCTCTCTCTCTCTCTCTCTCTCTCTCTCTCTCTCTCTCTCTCGCCCAGAGCCAACGACGGGATACACGGCCGACATAGGCGTCGGTTGGTTTTCGTGGATTTTCACATTTCCATCGTGCATTATTCGCGCCGTTGCCGTGCTATATGCCAGAATTTGTGCTTTCAAATTTAAGATGGCCTCGTGCTCACTCAGTTCATGCGTGGTCCCATTGTAATTCGCGAGCAGCTATTCGATATTCAAGAAGTCCTGAAGACGTTTAGTTTGTCGTGCAGCGTACGCAAAAAAAAAGGGGGGGGATTATTTTTTGGTGGAGGGATTGCTGAAATTAAACGTATCGATATTTTCAAAAGGGGGGGGGGGAACCATTAAATCCATTGTGCCTATTTCCAAAAATTACACGTTCAGTTTTAGTGTGAAGTTGTGGTAAACTCCATTTTTGTTTTGATTTCTTTACATTCCGAGAGGATTTGCAACTCCGGTTTGGTTATCTTTCCCTGTTGCCAACTCTTGGGTACGCTTGCGGGGGTTCATGGTAAGGTAGTTACGTAGACCAGTTCACTCACTACGTAACCATGTCAGGAGCCAGGGGCGTAGCCAGAGGGGGGGGGCTGTAGGGGTTCAAACCCCCCCCCCCTTTAGCACCAAATCTTTAATTAATTTCTTATTCATCACTCAAACAAATTTTATATTAAAATTTTTACCATTACAATATTTAAATTTAAGTACCGAAAACTGCTAAAATAGCACCATTTTCCACCTTATAATCCAAATTTTCCCGGGGGAGGACCCCCGGACCCCCCGCTTTAATACGTCGGGTGGGGAGGGGGGGTGCGCATGCTTCTTAACACCCCACATACACAAATCCTAGCTACGCCACCGTCAGGAGCAGGTTATGAAAATCATTCTGCCGCCGGGGGGGGGGGGTTCGAACCCATACGTCGTCCTGCGTCGTGGAGCGAGTCGGCCCGGGCCAGCGGCCGGACGACGTGACTGTCACCCTGGAGACAGCTGGACTCTTGACTGTTGTCGAGCGGGACTGGGCGGTATATCATCGCGCCCGCGACAGACACGCCTGTCGCCGCGAGTCACTGTCGTCGGGGAGAAACTCGAACGGGGAACTGGGTGCCTGCGAGCCGCTAGATGCCAGATGTCGTCAACCTCTTTCCCCTCCTCCTCTTCCTCGAAAAAAAAAAAAAAAAAAAAACAACTTACAATCATAACAGTGGAGTGAAAATTTTCTTCCCGAAGGTTAGTGCTGACATTTTTTGTGGTTATCATAGAGACGAAAAGGCTCTTTAAATTTTGGCAAATTCGAGACCACAGCGGTGTCAGTTAAGCGTTTTCTCCGGCAGATCGTACGTCAGTATAGTTTTAACGGGAATAATACCAAAGAAAAATCGATACCGTACAACGATATTTAATTATCTCTATGTGAATAAAAAATAAACTCACGAGTGTTACTGTTTTTTTTAATCTCAACAAACTGTTGATTCCACCAGAAAGCAGAAAACATTTCTAACGGGAGCTGCTACATCAGTGCCGGATTGTAGAAAGGGCTGAACCGAAAAATTCCGGTATAAAGACCCCCTTCTGTAGTTCGTATATATATATATATATATATATATATATATATATATACACATATGTACATATATACATATATATACTTATATATAGGCTGTCATTTGGTTAAAACGTTTTAGAAGCAAAAACTTCATGAAAACACGAAACAATATAAGTTTTGCATGTTTAAAGGTTTTCGTAACCTCTTCGCGTTAAATTACAAATAAGGCGAGAAAAGTCGCAACAGCGACTTCCGTAGTTCATGAACAAGTAGTGTTATGTAGGCCGGTGTCACCTTATGACGTTGAACCAGTTTCTACTAGGTGATTTATTCTACATAAAAAAAAACTTTTACATTCTTGAAAGACCTTCTTTGTGCACTTAAGAAAGGCTGTCGATAAATATTCAGCAAAAAAAAAAAAAACGCTACTAAAGTTTTAGCTGCAGCTGGAGGAACGAATCGTAGTGTGGCCCCAGCCTGAGTCCTGTTAATATATGCATGTATGTATAAACACACACATTCATGCGTCTTGTGCGACGTTGTTACGTCGGTGTGGTTGTTTACGAACCAGTGGTTACGGCCGCAGTCGCACGGGGTTACGTAAAAAGCGGCCGGGCGGGAGAAAGCGGCGCGCGGCGCTCTGACCGGCCGGTCGCAGCGCGCGCCCTCTCGGACTGCCGCCCCGTGTTCGCCCCACTTAGGCCCCGGGGTCACCGCGCACGTGGCCGACACGGAAACATCTGGAGGCGGCCGTCTGGAGCGGCCAGCGCCGCGCTTTTCCTTCCCTTCCAGTGGAGCGGAGTGAGCGCCCGCGAGAAAAAAAAAAAAAAATATATATATATAGTCTAATAAACTCATCCCTTTTACCGTAACGAAAACCAAAATCGCTTACATTTTTAATCTCCGTAATTAGCGGCATTCTGTCGCCTGGGACTATCCTCGGACTTTTTGATGCCGGGCCAAAGCACGCGGATCTCGACGCCAGCTAAGTCAGTTCGCGGCACACTCTACTGTCTATCGCATGCTGGGGCAGGCTCTGAGACATGGTCCCCTCCTCTTAAAGGCCCCGATACACACGATCAGTCCGGACTTATCAGTCGGAACTGCCACGTGTGTGCCAGGACGGTGGACTGATCATGTACATTAGGTTCACACCTCAAATTTGCATCAATACTCCCCCAGGCAGGTAATCCCGTTAGGGCATAGTCCTGGTTAGGAGAAAGATGGGTATTTTACATGCCAGACACTGTTACCAGAGCCTAGCATGGGTTCCTTGAACCGGGAAATAGATTCGCCATTTCCAATCGCGGCATGTTACTGGAGAGCGCCCGGCTAGGTCGAGAGGTTGAGGAGACTGATCAGTCGGAAGTGATGGCTTCCCATCAAATCGGACACTGTGCTCTGGATCACTCAGTCCGAACTGCAGTGTGTGGGAGCAGGGTCTCGCCAGACCAAACTGCCAGTCCAAACAATCAGTCCATCATCTGAGTGTCGTTACAGACATCTTTGTCTACATACTCTTTGGTTCCTTTTTTTTTTTTTTTTCATTTTCAAACTAAAAGTGCCACTGCAACTGCAACATCCAAATTTGTTCCATATTTCACGATGAAACGATAAATCCAACAGCAACAGCAGCCACAAGACTGATCGTGTGTGGGGAACGCTTCAGTTTGGTTCAAACTGTCAGTTCGGGCTGAGCAGTCCCAAACTGGAAGCTGGACTGGTCGTGTGCGGGGGCCTTAAAGGAGCCGCCGTGGGGGCGGTTTATACTCTCCGCTGGCACTGTCGACAAGTGTAAGGGGTGAGGATTGCACTCCGGCTAAACCAGGCACTGTATACGTGTAGGGTCTCAGGCCGGTAGCATTGGGGTGACTTGACAGTCTAACTGTTGTCCCCCGTGATTGGGTAGGCCGTGCCTGGCCTGAGCCCGCCTCGTATATGCGGGTCCTGAACTGGTGACTGTTGGGTCATGACGACGTGACAAGCACGTGCCTTTGCTGCTCTCATCACGCGTGTGCCGGTGTTGTGGCCACAGATGCCACGCGTGGAGCGGGTCGAGACGATGACGCAGCCGCCGCAACCATCTGACCCGGCCATCCGCTTGACCTCGCGGAAACCCGTGGTTCAATTTTGTTGCTAGACTTCTGGACGGACAAGTGTTGGCAAATAAAACCTCAATTTTAATTTGGCAGGCTTTCGCAGCCATTCTGTAATGATTTATTTCGGCTTTCGAAGGTGGATCACGTTGAAGAGGTAGAGTTCTCAGCAATGAAGATGCCCGTTGCAATGCAGAGCGAAACGTCGGTGTGCAGTCCACCACTTGGACGCGGCTATACCTCGAAAGCCAAGATAAAATATTTGCTGATTTTTAAATATATAGATATTTTTTTTTGAGATACATATAATTCTGCGTCCTTATTCCGTTTGATGCTGATGTACACGTTGGTGTGTGTGTGGTGTGTCGCGCGCAGGTGGGTTTGTTTTGCTGACTCGGTTCCCTTGTTAAGGGATTGTCGCGGTAGTTGGCGTGGACTCGACAGGGTTCTCGACGGGTTCTCGGGCGGACAGTCGCCGGCTAACGCGAGATGAAAGGGCGTGGTCGTCGAGAGGGGTGAGTGGGCGCGACGAGCGGTCGGAATCTCGCCGCTGAGTGTCGCTAACTGGCGGCTTCCTCTCCGGCAACAGCGGGCGAGACGTCAACATAGTCGCGCTGAGCCTTGCTTCACCCTCGCAAGACTCGAGTGCGTCGCGAACATCCTTGGCACGGATTGCCATTGGAACTTGACACCCCTGCAGCCTTCTTTCTACCACGTATCAATTGTGGGATCAACGTTTGGATGTGTGTGTATACATACACATACACACACGTATATACATACATATACATACGTGTAGTGTGAGTCTGAATCAGACCGACCAACTACGTGTGCCGGTTCTTCACGACTAAACAAGTTGAAGACACAGACATATATACATATTCTAACCCTAAAGAAGGTAGTATATGATATAGAGTAAAATCATCTGAGCAATTGTAAAGATTTTTTTTTAGAATAGCATGCTTTTTGTTCTCAAAAAGTTTAAATCTTTTGGGGATTCAGAAATATTTTCGAAACAAATATAAACAGTAAACAGGAATTCATTTTGTTGAGTTGTGCGGAACAACAGACGCTGCTGGAGTCTGGAGACCGGGCCGAGCGGGTGCCTGCAGGAACCGCCGGCGCATGCGAGCAACAGGACGCGAGGTCGACCAAGGACAGGCCGCAGGGGAGACACGGACCGCTCGTGTGGAACCCCCTCCCCCTCCGCCCGCGGTGGTTGGAGTGCTGGCTCGTGTTACAGCTGTGCGCTGCTCACGGCGTCCTACGCCAGCTTTGTTGGAGGCCCTGTTTTACCACATTCAGCTATACCTTCTAGGGAAAATTAACCTCGCAGTAGAAATTAATTTTGCTTTTCCTAACTTCGAGGTGTAAGGGACCCGCCAAGACAGTGGCGTATGTGTATTGTAAACAGACATCACTTGGATGTAGGATATCTTGGGCAGTTTTTAAAATTAGTTTTTCTCTTGTTTTTTTTTTTCCTGAGACTTTCACACTGTATGTGCATTTAGGTGGGCGGGGTGTTTAACTGGATGTCATAAAACCAACCATTATCTTGTGTTCGTTTAGTCTGTATTAGAAGTTACAAAACAACGATTTTCATTTATTTTTTTAAATTTTTTTATTCAACTTGAGATTAAAAAATAATAATAATGTAATATTATAGCAGAAATAATATTTGCCTATTAAAACGTATTTAATTTTAAATAAAGACTTTTTGGAAAGATAGAGATATAAATGTAATGACCTTACGTCTCGTCGACATCAAGGTCATTATACACGATGAGAGTTGACGCTATATTACAGAGCATTGACGAAATTAATGAATGGGAGAAACGGAAGAAACACGATGTAACCCACAGACCACGGCAACGTCCGCCACGTTTCCCCGCCGTGGTGTGAGGCGAGTGATCTGACCACTCCAGCACCGCGGTCCTCATCTCAAGCAAGTAATATGCCCGTAACCGTGCGTTACGTGTGGAACCAGCCCTCGTGGAGTCGAGCCTGGACGTCAAATTAAATCGGGTTCTTTCGTTTCAATCGTGATGATGGTGACGCTTGAAAAGGGAAGTTCAGACCGCGCGAACACGTGAACACTGTTCTTAACGAGCATCACCGTCTGCACCCGGGGCGCCAGCAGTCAATGCGACTTATCGCTGAATCTGATGCGACGGTCCGTCAGTTCAGTTGCACGTCTTTTTGCTGCGCCTTCGCCGGGAGAAATTGCGTGAGAGACGTGGCAGATGTTACGGGATTGTAATCATGCCGGGTTCTTCTTAGAAAACCCGCCCTCCCCCACCCCCTCTCATCAATCAGCGGTGTTGTATGATATCCTTCTCACGAGATGATGACTCGGCCCGCCGCGCGATCTACGAAACCCTCATCACCACTCTGATCGGACGGTGGATTGGTTGAGGTCGTTAGGGATTCCGCGACGGCTCGTAATGGCTTCCAGGTTCGTCCGTGGGAACCTCCGCCCACAATTGTCGTCGCGGATCGAGTCTTTTTGAATTCTCCTCGGACGTGCTCTGTTGTGTCGTCCCCACCTCGGGATCCACCCGCGACGCTTCGATGAGCCGAAGAAGAGTATGGGTTGGGATGTTCTCACGTCGGATCAGTAATGCGCTGCCAGTTGAACTGATACTTATCCATTTTGTCTGCATCCTCGCGGCCACTTTGGTAAGTCGTCCTCCAGCTTGCATTCAAACACCTCGCCTGCTGTTCAGCCATGGCCTAATGGTCTCAGTGGCAGATCCTGTGCCTGACGAAGTGTAACACCAGAGCCTGTGCTGGGTCCTCGCTGGCCGTGATCGCTTGCGCGGGCTGCATCCCAACCGCCGTCAACCTGTGTGCATCACCGCCCGACGTTATGTTCCGAGAACACAGAGGTATTCCCAGTTCACATGGGTCAGCGTCGCGTGTGCTGTGTGGTTCGTTGGTTTTCTTTATGCTCGCGAACCTCTTGGTTCCATCCTGTATTTTACATTGTGCCTAGTGATTTAGTTCCGCAGTTTTTTTATTTCATCATGGAGTGGTCAGAGGGTAATTCTCTGAAACTAATTATTAATGTTTTTTAACAACCACTACATTCATTTTGGCAGACAAAGTAAAAATGACACCATGTTTATTAACTATTGTTTAATTTCTTACTTAATCCTAATTTCTCGGTGAAATATTTAAAAATGATTGCTGTTTATTTTTAAATAAATACCGTAAAATCATAACTATGATTCCGTGAATAACAACCCTCTCTCAATGTAAAGACTTTTTTTTTCTTCGGGAAATGTGAGAAATTTGGTTGAGAAACAGTAAAATTTTAAATAAGTAGCTTTGTTGCATTTGTTTATTTCAGGCGCCACATGTTGAGAGTGTCAGAGTGTCTCCGTAAGCACAGTGCTACCAGCCAGCCTGTGTTGTCTGCCCAAGACCAACGGCCCATAGCGAGGAGCTGGAATTTGAGATTCAGCGATTCGGGATATCGCTCGGCGCCCATGGATCGCTGAAAGTTCGTAATAAAAAATTATTTCAAGAAACGATTCGCAAGCGGCTTCCGAACAGTTCGGCAAAGGAATTCTACCACGCTGGTGTGTAAACCAGGAGTTTACTTTTGAAATTCGTTACTTTATTAGCTCTTTGCAGGGGCGACAAAATTTATAATTCCCTAAAAAAAAGAAGGGAGAGGGGAGTAGAATTTAAATACGTTTGACAGTTACGATTTTGCAAGCGCAAGCGAGGGGTTTTTTGGTTTGCTGCCCGGTAAGGGCACCTTAGGAATTACTTTCGTTGCCGTGATAGGACGGGTTATACCTAGATATCCAAATTTGTAAGAGGTAGGGGGGTGGTATTGTTGAATTTGGGCCATGTTATTAAAGTCGAATTGAGAACCACCCTCACCACCTTTCCCATTTATATAGTAAAATTTTTTTTTGTCATAATGAAGTATCAAGCTAATACTTTGCTTATGTTTCCGTGATGTGTTATTTACGACTTTTTCTAACGAATTTATTTCAAATAACTAAACTAACCTCTAAGGTTATAATTTTTTCCAAGCAGTTTCTAACCAGTGTCGCTTTATCTTTGGAACAGACACCCACGCCTTAGACAAATACATCGTTTTTATGTTCTGGTTACTCGTTACTCCCACGTCACGTGTTCCCTCGTGGTCTGGTGTTGTGATTGAAGTCGTGGTTGAAAGTAGCGGCGTCTACGAGCGAGTTGTGACCCAGCACGCACACACACGCGCTCATATTGCCCTCTCACTAGCCCGCGAGAGGAGGGTGGAGGGGGGACTGCCAGTGACCGGGTCGTCCTCCACGGCCCATTCCAGGTCACGCGCCCCTTGACCCCTGCCCCGGGACCCGGACTGCGGGCACTGCGGGCGGGTTCTCTCTCAGTTCTCCTCGCACCACGTCATTCCTTCTTCGTGCTCCAGCCGTGATGAATCGTTTGTTTTCTTTTCTTTTTTCCCTTCACAGCTTCAATAGTTATCCGGAATCTTTAAAACGAATATGTTTCGTCGTGCGATGATTCCATATCCTCCCCTGTAATTATAAATTACTATATTATTAAAACAGTACATATTTAAGTTTATTAATGGCTAAAAAGCCTTGAGACTACCATTTGTATTTGTTTGATTGTTATCCCTAAACTTTTTAATATAAATCAGCTTAATGGGTCTTTGGTTATGGGTTATGTATGCAATGTAAGTTTATTTTTTCAATGTCTTAATTATTTTAGACGATATAAAAAATGCTAAAATGGGTTACCAAACGCTGTATATCTTTTTCCACCTCGAGTAAGAGAAAATAAAATGGCTTAGTTAATTTAAGGTAAATAACAATTTTTTTTTAAAAAAACTGATGAAGTACTAGAAAATCTCGTGGGTTCATTAATCTGTAGATTATATTTAACGAGCTTTAGTATACTTGGGCCGAGATCACCCGTTGATTGACTGATGACCGCATTGCCGACTCATACACTTCATTAGTTGTACATATACGTCTTAGACTGATACATGGTATGCCCGCGCCAACGGTTTCCTCCTTGCAATCTTTAATCCTTGACCATCTGCAAGAGACGTAATTGCCTCATTTGCTTGGCCATTCAGGACGCGTTCGCTTCCGCGCTTGAGTGGCTGTGTGTGATTCGCGCACCAAAGTACAATAATGTCCGTGAAAGAAATTTAAACCAATCACGGAATTCATGACAGAGACGTTCTTGTATGGACATGCGGTGTTGTTCGTGGCCGAACAGTGCCAACACGCTGTCCTTTTGTGCGAGCACCGCCCTGTTCGGCGTGCAAGTCCCGCAGGCGGGCGGGATGTGCCCAGCCGGCAGCCTTGAGCGACTCGGGCAGCGGCTCCTTGTACGGCTGCCGCGGTTGCACAAAGCCGCGTCCTTTACGGCGATAGTTTTGGATGGGGGGCCGGCCCGGGGGGAGGGGACCCCGTGATTTCCCCGCGCCTCGTCGGGCACTTCGTGTGTCGCCGGCATGTTTACGAGCGTGGCTGTGCGGACGGCCGTGTTTACGTACGGTCCGAGCCAACCTGTCCGCGGCGACGTCGTAAATGTGTCCGCGCGACGTCGCGTGGAAACTTACTTACTGCGCGCGTGCTCAATGGCGCAATCAGCAGCTGCTGTTGCCTTATTCCTCGTGGTGGTGGGGATACATGGCAAATTATAGCACGAGCGTCTTCCTGAAACAAATAAATTCACATTCTGTTTGCATACTCTGATTATCAACCTGTCTGCAACTCTTTGTTGATACAAGAACTATTAGAGGGTTTTTTTTTGCGCAAGAGCAAATTTTAAACATGCGGGAGTGTGTTTTTTTTTTCCCCCGTATGGAGGTCATTTCGTTGAGCTTACTTTTTAGACGGACACGTCTTAAGGACCATGGAATCTGTGCTGAACTCGTGTCTTACTGTCCCTAGTGATGTCAGTTGTCAGTGCAACGTAAAAATAAAGAGTTCACATAATATTTTCTGAACGTACTTTACCAATTTTATATCTATAAAATAAGATTAAAACGGCCGTAAGATTTTTTTAGAAGGGATAAAACTTAATAATGCATATTTAATTCAATTGTGTAAACAAATTTTGGGGAGAGCTTTTTAGTTTCAAATCCTGACTAAACTGTTCACATCTGGGTTTTATTATCTTCAGTTTTCAGGCTCATACAAATAAAAACTGGAAGCGATTATAAAATAATGTACATGCAGATGTAATACGATGATAAATACATGTTTAAGTGCCTGTTTTATGCTTACTGAATGAGCCTATTTGTACGTAGTTTAAGCTTTTATCTTTTAAAAATATCTAACTTAAAGTTTATTTTTAGCACACAAAAAAACTTCTCGTTACTGTAGTTAATATTATTTGTCAGTTTTAAATTGTCTGTAAATTCGTCTGACAGAAATAAGTCAGATGCCTTAAAAATTAGCTGGAAGGTGCTTTAGTACCACATTTAAGAAAAAAAGTAAAATTCGGTTTATTTATTTTAAAATATCAATAGTTAAAGTTTGTGTTGTTGAGAAAAACGCGTATTTTTGAAATTGTGATGCAAAGCTATGTTAATAGCTATCGCTAGGGCAGGTTCGCAGACTCGTCGCCAGATGCGGGCGCGTCGCTCCCTCCCGGGATGCCGCGACGGGACTGCGCCATCCTTGGCCCCGTGCGCTGCCCCCCGCGTCTCAAATGTCAAGGAGACTCCCTCTCTCCCCGCCCGGGGCCAGCTTCACTGCCCGAGGAGGGTGGTTTCTGGGAGCGCACGGCCATCGAGAGAAACCAAGGGAAAACTCCCGTGGCGAGGGTCGGTGGTTCGATCCAACCCCCCCAGGGCAAGTTCCCTTTTGTCGTCCGTGCACAAATGTGCGATGCGAAACCTCGCTTTCGCCCTTACCAGAGGTTTATTATCAGCTGCGCCTACCTGTACTGGGCACACGTACGGTGTTAAAGCGCTTCAGAAAAAAACCCACGCGATATACGAGTGTTGTCTGTTTACGAAAAACACTCAAGAATACTTTGAGGGCAGTTGAGAAGTTTGGTTTCCATATTTAATTTTAAAGCTGTATTTTTAGGATGTAACCCGTCCCCTTAACACTGACAGGAGCGTGGCACAAGGGGGAAAAATGCAACAGAGATAGTGGTAAAATACTGAGTTCTACTATAAAAAATTTTTTTTAACAAACTCCCTTTACAATTTGGGCCATAAACTTGATCAGTTACCGTGCAATTTATTCAGTTATGACTGGTCTTCAACTAAACACTAGCCTTGACTCAGATATAAGTATACAATCCCTTGATTGCAAGAACAGCACGATACACCATGAATGTGTCGTTATTGCACTCAAAACAAATATAAATAGTGTCTATGAAGTAGTGACACTGTCAAAAAAACTATAAACATTTATTACAATACACTTGATCTATAAATCGTTCACAACTATGAGATACTTGCTTGGTGGAACTTGCCTGTTCACTTCGGGGCGTTTCCTCCGAAAGATGACCTTTCGGGATATTAAGGCTTCTACATAACATAAAGAAAACTAGGAAAGGTCATTCACTTTCCATGATTTTTTGAAACGCATAAAGTTCCTAAACAGTGTAAAACATGAAATTCCCCTTGGAAATGTGACCTTTCTCTCATATGTTGTCCAATGATAAATCCCGAAACTTACACCTTCCTCCACTTACGAGATGGCCACTAGACTGTAACTGTAGGTCTCCAACACGGCAGTAGCCTGATCATCCTGAAAGGTCACCTGTCCAAGGGACACCTTTGAGCGTGGTCTTCTCTCGACACAGTTTCCCGGCATGCAACACGTAAACTGAGCAGACGTGCGGTCGGCGCGCGGTCACCGGCGCAGAGTCTTTGCGACAGGGCGGTAAAACTAGTCGCCCGTCGCCACACAGTTGGCAGCACTCTGGTCGTGCGTGACCTACAACCCGTGGCATGCGGAACTGTGCTGCGGGCCACACGTTGGAAATCCATAATGCTCTCTCACGAGAAGTTGCTAAACAGCAGAGGATGCTTGCGTAATGGTTGGTGTTGTAGCAGCAGGAAATTCAAGCTAAGTAGCCTATGCATAGGTAAGATGGCAAGAGCGAAACATATTTGTACCGTGCAGTATTCTCTGTGAATGTCTCTTCATGAGTCCATAATCGCAAGATTAGAATTAACGTTAATTATAACCTTATATTAAAATTAGACACAGCACATAACCTGGTTTTAATGCGGTTGTAATACATGTTTGCCTAACCTTGAAGGATCATAATCCGCCAACTGAACATTCTTCGAATAATCGAAAAAAGAGAGAATATTGTATAAACTGTCAACGATAACCAAGTACGTACACTGTAAAATTTTTCAGCTCACATTTACGAAGAATGCTGATAACAAATTACCCGGGAATTTTCGTTAATTTACGGTTTTCTTCGTAAATTCACGGATACTGAGTTATCTTTCATTGAAGATAAACTTATAAGGATCATTTTAGAGTATAAAATAAACCTTCAAAAACTTATAAGTGTACAACCAAATCACGCTTCTTCCTTTCACTTGCATATTTACCCTGTTACTAGCTATTAATCACGACACTCGGAAGACGGAATCGTTCGTTGTTTCTACGAACATCCGGCTATCTGAAACTACGAAGACGCCTTCGTTTATTCGTGGTACTTTCTTCGTTGAAAGGTCAATTTATTTAGTTAACTTCTAACAGTGTACCAAGAAGAAACTGTTATATTAGCTATTCAAGGTGTGTGCAAATACGTGGAGTGGTTTTGCAGGAAGAGATGCGGGTATCATCTCAGTTGAAGCACCAGGTGCTGTTTGAGGCGCACCTGACCGCTGTCCCCTCCCTCTCCGCAACCCCACGATGCTGGTTGTAGGACGTCGCGGTCCGCGGCTACCATGTATCTAGTTACGACGGCCGTAAATATTGTTAACGGCGCACAACTCTGATCGCCGTGTGCCCGGGCGGTCGCCGCTTGGTCGTATCTTCTTGTCTGTGCGCAGGCGCACGTAATTCATCGCCATCCATCTAGCTCTCGTCATTACTACTCTATACGTCGTCCACGTCAATCTTTACTTCATTATTGCGCCTTACTGCCCAGGAGGTCGTACAATAAATCATAGCAGCGGGACAAGGCGTGAGTGCATCACCACAAGGTTGATGTCTGTCACATCTTGGACAGCTCCTGTTGATGAACAGATGGCCACAACAAACGCAAAGGCAAAGTTCGTAGGAATGCTTAATGAAGAAATGTTAATATACCTTTCAGCTCTTACAAGTTACACTGTAAGGGTTCACTTCTCGGAATATTCAGCCTAACAACAGAGGAGTAACACAGAAACTTGAATCTTTTAAACACACGAGTATTGAATAACGTAACATCATTGCGATTAAAGAGCATAATTTGGTTGGTAATTACAGTAGACGCAGGATGTCTGAAAGTTTATTGACAGTTGGATTTATTCTTGATAAAAATAATAAATTCAATCCTAATTTAGTATTTCCTGCATAACAGATATGAAATTTCAAGCATTTTTTGTTGTTGTTAATTTTTCTAGGGCGATTTCATAGCTCGCCATTCTTTCGGATATACTTCCTCCTACTAGAAGAATGAGGCGTAAAACTGGCTGTGTGTGTAAGTATTTTGAAGACCGTGACACGAGGCAGTAGGACAGACGAGACGTACTTGACCCGCGACCCTTACCGGCGGCCTCAGGGCAGCCGCGCCGCCGCGCTACCTCCGGCGACCCCCGCCAAGATCCGACATGCGGAGTGTGCACGACTGTCGACACTGCTGTGTTGTCAAGTGAGCCGTCAGTGTCGCCGCTGCGTGGTTTGCGTCCTAGCGTGCTGCCCGAGGGAAGCCTAAGATGTACATCAAGTTCTGTCCCTGCCCGAACACGCCCGAATATTAACCTTCGGCCAACCTCGAGTTTATTTATATATATTCATATTTCTCTGTTTATTTTAATGTTGCTATACTAACCTAACTAACCGTCCATAGTGTTTTAAAGTGTTTTAATGTAGCTAACCTAACCGACCACTTTTAATATTTCAATTAATTTTTCGTGCGCAAAAATAAAACAAATCCCGAGGTTGGCCGTGTTCGGGCAGGGACAGAACTTGATGCACATCTTAGGCTTCTCGCTGCCCACGGGCCGGTCCTTTCCTTCCGCCATCACTCGACTGTCCGTTGTTTTGCCTCCTTGTCTCGACAGTTTGTCCAGTTTGCATACGCTAAATCGAACCTTGGATAAAACAAAACTTTTCAAGCTACTACTGTATGCTACTCATACTTAAGACATTAAGATTTTTTTATATATGTTTCAACGTCATGATACTTTTAAATATAAGAAACAGAATTCTTTGTATTTTTTTTATCACGTGTTTCACATGCGAAATCTGTCACAACGGATAAGTGAAAGTGACCGTCGTGTTAGCTGCGTGGGATCTCATACAGTTGTCGGAATTTTTTTTGCAATATGCGTGAATTTTATATCTACTGTGTTGAATATTACAAGAACATAAGATATGATATGATTTTCTTCAATCTCCCAGTTCATATCAGCTAAATGCAATATTACAAAACTCTAGAAATAAATTGCAGGGGTAAAAAAAATTTTTTTTGCTCTCTCCTAGTATTAAAACTATTCTTGTCCAGGCCTTAATTATGCCTCACTTTGATTATTGAGATGTTTTGTTTCCTGATAAACTAGTAAAGCGACTCCAGAATCTCCAAAACTGCTGTGTAAGACTTATTTTTAACCTTAAATTCCGAGATCATCTAACCCAATATTATCAGCAGATAAAATAATTCAAATTCACTGAAAGACGTAATTTGTACACGCTTATCCTTGCTTGCAAAGAACTACAGCCGGGATCACCTCATCTGTCAGCCAATATTAATTTCATACAGTTACCATACCAATGACACACGTTCCACACGCAACTCTCTGCTAGCAATCTCCGTACATTCATCCAAATGTTTTTATCAGGATCTTTTTCAGCCACGAGCAGGGGCGGATCCAGGGCCGGGCGACCCGGGCAATCGCCCAGGGCCCCGCGCCTAGTGGGGCCCCGCGTCTAGTGGGGCCCCGCGTCTGCCCTCACCCTGGCACCTGTCATGTAAGGTGTACACCCCTAATGTTTATTAGAACCTCTTTTATATGCATTACCCGCAACATGCAGGGGACGAGTGTCAGATAATCGGGTTGGCAATATGTGGTTCACATTACCTGACACTTGCCAGCCTGCGATGCTGATTAGTGTTTGCTTCAGGTTACAGTTATCACAGATACCGCGACAACAAGGCTTTGCTCTGAGTGTCGTTTCCCTCTGATATATCTCGGGGGAAGGGCGGTGAAAAGTACATACAGTTGTACTTTTTTTTTGTTTTATGTTTATATTACCATTATTATTATTATTATATTATAAAAGGAATTGAAAGTATAGGTCGCTATGTATATCTACCCTAAAGTTCCTCTCAACCTTCTCAATTTATGTGACTGTAGTCAGCGGCTGATAATTAGCCTTCCCTTCCCTTTTACGATATTCAAAAGTGGAGGGGGTGTGAACGTACGCGTTACAGACCGAGTTTTATTATTTCAGTGTCGCCAGATCAGTGGAAATATTAAGTCATGTATCGTGCAGTGCACATTTTGAATCTCTATTCGTTCGTCCTGTTATTTTGTTGTAACTACTTTCAATGATATTTATTAACAGGGCTAGTTATTTTTAATTAGACAATTTCATAATAAAGGCTGAAATTTTTATTTGTTAGTTTGTCAGATTAATTTACAATTACCTCTCGTGATCGTGACTTTGGTAGGAAATATGATTCTGGCAGTTCCAAACGGAAAAAAATTGAAAACAAAATTAAGTTTAATTTTCTAATTTTCCGGGAGAGTGACCACAAATCCCCCTTTCCCTAGTGGTATTCCATACTCCAGTCTGATAAGACCCCCCCCCCCCCCCTCCACCGAGATACAAGGGGCCCGCTGAAATAAATTGTCCAGGGCCCCGCAGAGTCTAGGTCCGCCACTGGCCACGAGTAGAAGGCTTTGGAACGAACTAGACCAGGCGACAAGGCAATCAGAAAAATTAGCTAATTTCAAACACAGGATGAAAAAAAAATATCTTTGGAACAACATCTACTTACCATGATCACTTCGTGTCCTACCGACTGTTTGAATCTGTGTGTGAATGTGTGAGTGACTGTTTTTAGTATAATACTACTCTTGTTTTGGCAACGTTGGATTTTTTGAGTGTTAATTACTTTTCAGCACATTTATGCCTTTGAATAATTTTTAGTTACCTGTAAATTAACTTTTTGTTTAAATTTTGTAATGGTCGCCTCTTATATTTGAACATTTAGTTAAAGCTTAATTCTGCTTTGTATCTTAATACCCATTTTATCATATATTATGTTAATAATACTGTTAGTAATATTTTTGTAAAATTTTAATGTATGATGTAATAGCAGTTTATGTGTTTAAGTGTAATAAAAAGCCAATCGCCTTAACTTCGCCACCAATAAAGACGATACTAAATAAATACAAATATATTGGCTGGGCGCGCACGGCGTTTAGCGGCGGCTGGGTGTAAACGTAGTTCCAGCGTGCGACGCTAGATCGCGCCAGCGCATGCTCGGCGGTGACCTTCGGCGTCGCCGCGAGGCCTTCACGCTCCACGCGGCTGTCAGCGTTCAGTCAGTCCGTGGCGCGCGGCCGCACGTGTTGAGAGAGCCGAGCGGAGTGAATTACTTATCCACTCATTGCATATGTATTTCTTTCTTTTTTTTGTGGTTAATGGTGGGGAAGACAAAACGTCTAGTGCGTGATTGTGCTACGTAAATAGTGAAACATTTCTCGAGGAAAACCTTTTAAAAAGACAAACAATAGCAAGGTAAATTTTTTACAGTATTATACAATCTTAGTCTGATATGATATAAAATGATAACAGATATGATAAAGGCAACGGAAAACTTCTTAATGTAAAGCAATCTGATATGAGTTTTTCTGCTGAAGTGGCGATTGCGCGGTGTGGCTGCTCCTTATTTTACGCCTGTTCCGGAACGAGGTCAGAAAAATAAATATTTGTAATTTATTTTAATACATGATTAATATATGTATGCCTGTAGGTATAGATTTTATGTGCCTTTTCCTAACACTTTCTGCCTTCAAATCTGTGATCGAATTTGATACGCATGTTCAGGAAATATTTGATACGGAATATTTTGTATCTTTATACGTGAATGTGCGCGTCTAGTTTTTGAAGATTATAATCCAAGCCGTGGTTAATGCGCGGGGAAGTGAGAAGTGAGGAGGGAGACTTGAAAAGCAATTCGCGCGCGTGCTCTTGTGTGGGAGCTCCAGAAGTGCCTCGGCGGACCCTCCAGTGATTGCACATTCCCGGCAACTTGTTCACCTTGCTTCAACTCGTGTTTGCTTTCGTTTCTTTTTTTATTCCCAACAGCAGAGAGCACAGTCCAGAAAGAACAAATTATATTTTAAACGTCAGCCGTATTATCCAGAACTGGGCGTACTTGAAAACAAATCGTTGCTGTACATTTCGTCATGACGCCTGCTCTCGAACAAGCAATAACTACCTGTGTGCAGTGGCTGTGGGCATTCTAATGAAGCCCTGTATGTCACCCCTGCTAAAAAAATTTTTTTGTCAAATGAATATATTTGAATTCTGTTAGATTTCGTGAGGTGGAAGTGTAATTATTTCGTTTTCATCAACAGTTTATTGCTTATACTTGTTAATTGATGAGAGTCATGGACGCAGATCCGGGCGAGGGGTTTGGGGTCTGGCCCTCTTTTGAATCAAAGAGCCCCTCACTGTAGAGACAATCGTAGCTGTGAAACGAGGATGATATACGTTATGACAAAAGTTTTGATATCATCAATTGTTCCGCCTATTGCGTGTATACAGGTCAAGACTGCCTAGTGAGTTGACTTCGGTTACCCATGTGCGCAAACCCCATGGACAGCATATTCATTCTTCCTTCCCCCCCACCTTGCGAATCCTGCAGATTTGTACCCTTGATTAGAGCTGTGCCGTGTATTTTTTTAAATTTTTACCTCTGTTTTTTATGGCAGTAGTTCATCCCATCTAATATTGCTTCAGCCAAAGGTTTTAGATAATTGTGAGGATTTTTTACAATAAAATATGCTGAGTTTAATACTAACCTACTAAAACGATTTGTTTTTTTCTTTCAACTCATGTTAGTTCCACTCCTGTCAGTAATGATAAGTTACATACAAATTTACGTTTACAGAAATTTTATGTAATATTTAGAAAATTTAAAATAAATGAGAACAGTGTACATGGTACGGAAGTTATGTTTATCTACTCCCAACTCCGTGTCTTTCAAACTATTGAATTACGTAATGGTTCTTCTTATCAAAAATTTTTGCAGACCAAAGTTTTAGATCATCTTTAGAAGAACTACAGATGATTGTTATAAATTTTATAGTTAACTTAATAAGGGAGTTATACATTTTTTGGTTCTTTAACCTCTGTTTTTTCCAACCTTAGCAACAAAGGTTGGTTGTATAAAAAAAAGTGTTTCAAAGTAAAGTTTTAGATAATATTTATAAGGTTTACAAACAAATCGAACGAATTTGATAGTGTGCCTACTAAGGGAGTTATGAATTTGTTATTCCTTTAACACTTGTTTTTTCCACCCTTTGCAGTAATGTACCTAAAGTGCGAACCCTGAAGAGACTGCAACACGCAACGCACTCGTCGTTTGCGGGCGTCACGCTGCAGGGGTAGAACACGTGTATTCATTTACTCAGCAGGATATATAACGAGTTAGAAGTAGGTATTCAGCGATGTGTTCATTATTCATAAATGTTACATTTCTAACCGTCGCACTAGGCTGATTGATTTTTAAAATATGCATTATATTCCTCGGTAACTGGTGTCTTTATAGAACAAACATATTTCTGTAATTGCGGTATGATGTTGTACATTGTCGTAGGAACATACTGTTCTGCTTCTGTGACACAAATTTGATGTAAAATTTAAATAAGTTGATCTGGTCTAGGGACAGATTTTGCTGTGTTTGCCAATCTTCGTTGAATCGCACATTATCCGGAAATTTGCTGTCCGATTTAAAATACATTTTCATTTTAGCCTAGCTATTGTACAGGTTTGATTTCTATTTCGTAACAAAGCATTATATATTTTTTCTTAGTTGTGTTAAGTGAGTTGTCTTGTAAAATGAGCAATTCTCATTGTATTTGTTGAATTAATGGCAACATAATAATTGAATTTCTGCTAAAACTATGTGCACAATACATACATGTAGTGAGTCCGGAGAAGTTAGTGACGTTCAGTTGCCGCATTATTTATGACGTGACCAAAAATAGTGACACGTACCCTACCTTTTTACACATGGAAATATATGTATGTATTAATATTTATGTTAATATGTGTGTGTTTTGTATTTGTGTGGAAGAAGTGGCACCAGGTACGGCGAACAGTTGGACGTGAACCAAATTTTATTCTTTAGTTGCCGAATGAGGCTTAGTCGTTATAACATCATCTTTTTCAACATATTCGTGTTTTAGTTAGTATTTGAAATAAGTATTACGATAATGATGCATTTTTACTCCTTGCAAAATTAAATAAAAACTACAAAAAAAGTTTGTTATTAATTTTTTGAAATTTGAGTTGCATATTCTGATGACGGTTAGTCATCCCTACTTTTCTACGCCAAAATATATATTTGCAAGCATAATAATATTCGACGATAGGTTTATTGGAAATCAAAGCTATTTTTAGAGGCAAGCAAGTGCCAGATATCCAGTGTTCAATGGAACTAGCGTCGAACTGGCGAAATATATGACACACGGTATATAATTATAAAATCGACAAATGATTTTTTTTTACGTAATCTAAAAGCGGTAGAAGTGGTGTCACGAAATCTTATATATTTTACGTGGACGGCCGACTAGCCTTCCGTACATTTACATGCCAACTTTATAACCGGTCAGAGCTGAACCTGTTGGCTTACTTCCATCGACCAACTTATTCCTCGGCCAGAATCGCTTAAATCACGTCGTAAGTCGAGCTGTAGGTTTGTCAAATAATGTTGCGCAAGAGGCGCGACATAGTCAGTCTTGTATTAGTCACACTCGTGGGTGCATTCGGACGGCGTCACTGATCCAACAACTCGCTGTGGAGAAGTAGCTTTCTACCCAGGAATGTCGTGCTGCTGATGTAATGCGCCAACCTGCTCCAAGGGCTCTGCGGTGCTACACAAAGTGTGCTACAGTAGGCGCATATTACAGCATGGTGACAATTGAATTTATTTATTATTTTCTGTACACTTCAAGAGTTTAAAAAAAATGTTTGTAACTGAAAAGGTAACACCTTGCTCTTAGTTTAGGATGGTTTCATAGTCCCCCCAAGCATTCAGATACAGCTACTGCGCCCAGGGGCGTAGCCAGGGGGGGGGGTAGGGGTTAACCCCCCCTCCCCCCTTAGCACCAAATCTTTAATTAAATTTCTTATTCATCACTCAAACAAATTTCATATTAAAAATTAATAAAAATTTTACCATTACAATATTTAAATTTAAGTACCGAAAACTGCTAAAATAGCACTATTTTACACCTTAAACTCCAAATTTTGGGGGAGGACCCCCGGACCCCTGCTTTTATACGGGGGGGGGGGGCTATGCTTCTTAACACCCCCCATACACAAATCCTGGCTACGCCACTGACTGCGCCTACTGTAAGTATTTCATTGAGTTCTGAGTGTGTTACCGTGTCTTTTGACGTGGTTTTTTAGTATAAGGTGTGGAATTTCAGTGCTGAAGTAATTGAGATGGTTATCGTCAGCGAGTACTAGATTATTATTACCTATTGTGTTTCGTCATCAATTGTAGCCCAAACATAGTTTAAAGTGGTTTTGCGGTCGGTGAATGGTAGGTTTTATGTAAATAAATAATCGCGAGAGAAAAAATAAGTGTTATTTTCATTCGGATCGCATGAATTTACACAAGCGATTTTTTTTTAGGTAGATTTGGAAGAAATACTACATATTGTAGCCGTTTCCATGGTGCGACTACAGGAAATTTTTTTAAATAGTTGTTCGTTTCACCCCAAAACAATCTCAACTCAAAAGTGTGTGTGTGTGTATGTGTGTATAATCACATTTTTGTGGACACGATAACTGCCGTAATTTTTTTTACGAATCACTTCCAATCTGATACATAAAATATAAACATGGAAAATCTCGGTAGAATTCGTTAATGGTCAATATCTTACCAAAGGGATAGAAATGGGGAAGGTTTTTAAAAAACATAAAAAATCACTTTTACTCCCATAATATGATGCATATCACATCCGTTTGAGTATATGATAACTCGTAGGAGTAATACCAAAAACTTTTGTCTAAAAACATTTTTGATACGACCAACTCAAGGGATGGATATAACAAGGTTTGAAAGTAAAAAAAAAAAAAATCACTTTTTTTTTTAAATAGATAGACTATCAAATCCGTTATAATTTATCGTATAAATCCCAAATTTATCTAAAAATTTGGCTGAAAAAAATCATTGAAATGAATTATTACCGTAAAAACAGAAGTTCAAAATTAAAAAAAAAAATCTTTCTATCAAATTCGTTCCAATTTATTTTAAACCATCTTGATATTGTCTTAAACCTTGGTGCAAAGCATATTTTTATACGACCACGTTATTAGTGCAAGGATTAAAAATTATTGTTTGAAGGTCCAAAAATTAAATAATAACCTTAGTTGGCATATAATATGATATTCTTTCTATGCTATTCAATGCTGGATACATTAAATTAAAAATATTCGTAATATTTTCGCTGCATGGATGAGCAAATATTTAATCGATCATTTTTTAATATGGGAGGGAGAACATACATATTGTATGTACATTAAGTTCTTAAAAAGTTCCAGAAGTTTATAGAAGTTTCCAAAATATTTCCAGAGTAAGTAGGTACTTCAAAAATCAACAATGTCTGTAGACTGTGACGAAAGGGACGGTTTTTTTTAAGAGATTGTTTTACTTAGTCCTTTCCATTGGTGGAGTGGACTTGTTCTGCAATTTTGTGATACTGCAAAGTGTCATTAGTAGCGTGCACTTCAGCCCAACGCGTACCATCCACAAAAATTTGCGATAACGTTACAGAAACTTCCATTTTTTTTTTTGGCTTCACAGTAAAAAATTTCGCCTTTTGGTGATTCTCGACGTGAAAGTTATTTATTTATTTTTTTAAATATCTTCTCGCTTTCTTAATTCTCTTCAAAATTATTGTGCCTAGTAACTTGGTTGCAGATGGTTTATGATGCTTATGCCAAAAATTGCCCGACATAAGCTATTGATAGGTGACGGGGGTGTTCAAGTTAAAAAAAAAAAACCATTAAGGGTGTTTTTTTCCCGCCTATCTTTGCAATTCTAGCTGTTAGTATGTACGAGTGTATGGGCCAGATGTGTTTGGAAGCACTTATTGAAGTAATCTGCTGGTTCTTGCCGGCCCAGCCGATGCAAGCGGACCGGCACAGTCAGGGCTGCAACTAGAGTCTCTGGCACCCGGGGCATGAATGGATTCATGCGCCCCCCCCCCCCCCACTATTTTTTTGCACATACCACATCAATAAAGCGGGGGGTCCGGGGCCCACGGAAAAATGGTGCTATTTAAGTATTTTCCATACCTACATGTAACAGTTTATGTGCTACTGTAACTTCCATGCATGAACCCGCTATGTCCGTAAAGTAGTCCGTATAATCACTAGACTTGTTCATTAAATATGTTGAGACGTTATATTGTAAATCAGATTAGACATTCCTGGCATGCAACTTAAAAAAAAAAAAACCTTTTTACCAGTTACCAGTTGTAGTAGGAATTACAATGCAAGCGATCTCGGCGCCCCCACAGCTTTGCGCCCCGGGGCGTATGCCCCGCTTGCCCCCCCCCCCCCTAGTTACGGCCCTGCGCACAACAGTGTCCAGTCGGAGTGTCGGAGGAGGGGCATTGTGTGGTTGTCCGTGCAGCAGCGGCGCACCGCGCGAGCTGGTGCGGGCGAAGCGACGTCCTTGACGGCCCCCGCGGCCCCGACCCACTTCCCCGCCCGCGTGTCCGCTGTGGTCATCGTCCACCAGAACATACACTCCCCCCACCTTCAAGCGAAATGTTAAGATTTTTTAACAAAAAAAAAATCTACAATATGGGTAAAGAATGACGCTAGCCAGTGCGGGTAAAGGAATTTATTTCGAAAGAAGATTTAAAAAAAAAAGTATTTGCGTATTCATAAACCATACGTCAACAAAATAAACTTATAGTAAAAAAAAACAGCTTTTTTTCGTTGAATTAACTAAAAATTAAAAATTTAAATTTGAGGTTTTTGTCCAACAGCCAAATAATGTACAACTCTGCATAACCAAAAACGTGGGGTGCTGGATACTTAAATTTCCATATTGCCATAACGAACCCCGGGCACATTTTCCACCATAACTCGACCTCGGAAACACTCCAAATCGAAAAAAAGCATTGAATTTTAAAATTTTTCGAAATTTTGGGTCTTTAATCCCCCTCTTTTTTTTTTTTTTTTAGAGTAACAGTCGACCCTGAGGCAAATTTCCACCATGCCCCGACCTCATGGATGCACAAAAAGCCTGGTTATTACCCATAGCTCGAAACTAGTGGTTTTTTGACACTCTGACCCCCCCCCCCCCCCGAATCATCCCCTTAACACTTAGGTCTTAAGTTATGAAAATACTATTTTGTCAGAGGTTCTTTATATGTATGCAAAATTTCAACACATTCGGACGTCGAAAAGTGGGTAAAAATTGAATGGAAAGGTTTTATTACTTAGTCCATTCATCTTGGCGTTGGGCCCCACGCCCGCGCGCCCTGTGTCTCACCGGGCATAGCGCGGACACCGCGCCGCATCCGGCATGCGGCCTCCTCGGCGCGGCGTTGCCACACCGCCTTTGGTGGGCTCCAGACATCTCGGTTAGTCATGCGCGTGTTCGCTAGCTGCCGCCGGCTTCAGATAACTAATTACCTGCGAAATAAATGACGTACTTAAAGTAACGACAGCACATACGTACGAAACTACATACACCTATATCTAACATTTTCAGTTTAAAATTGGGTAACCCAGATTTCATTACCATTGCTTTTCTGAAGTAATGCCCTGAGATAAATATTTGTTTGCACTGATTATTTGCGTGTAAGTCATTCCACAGTTTTCTGAGTACGTAAAATTATTTTTCTTGTCAACTATATTTGTATGCGCTGGATCTCCTAAATTGTTTTTGTGCCTAGTGAGATGCACTGTTAAAGATTTTCTCCTTCAGTTTACGAAAAACACTGTTTACAAATGATCCAGGTATCTTTGTTAAGTTTACGTAAATTTCGGCTATCTTCTTAAATTTACGGACACTAAAATCACTTTCTTTAAACGTTACTTCAAAAGAATATATGTGGTATATTAACAAAAATCTTCCAAAAACTTGTTAACAACACTTTTCTTTTGTCCGCCTGTTAGTTTTTTTCTTTGTTTAGAACGAAACATAGAACTCGGAAATAAAAACCCGGCGTAGTTTCTAAGAAGATGCAGTTATTTGAAATTACAAATAACTCTTCGTATATTAGAGGTAAATTCGTCGTAGAAAAGTCCGTAATTTTAGTGTAATTTCCTAAAGTGTGACCGCGATAGGGTGTCATGTGCTATAAGTAAAGACCTGAAAAATTCGCGGATTCATTTCGTGATAGTCTAGAATCCAAAAACGTTTGCCTTTTTACTGGATCAGTGATTGGGCCACAGTTTATCTGAATGATACTCGGCCAATGAAAAACCTTAAATAAAAGAAGTATCGAATCACTAGCCTCCCAATTAACAGGTGTCACGAGTCAGTAGCCAATGAGCAGATGTAATTTTCCCGAGTGCATAGAGTATCATGGAGTATATACTACCGGTCATTTAAATCGCGAATTTTTCCGGTCTCTAGCTATAAGTATTTGGTTTTGTGACGAGCTCTGTGCGCTCCTGCCACATCCTCCAGGTATGAAGGTCGGCTGGGACGCTTGCAGCTCACGCGATAGGCGCCGACGGCTGGCGCGCTGAACTCCCTTGCTCTGGCGACATGTGGCATTCGACTGCGCGACTGTTCAAGCTGTTCCAGACACACTCCTGCCGGGCGGAGGCGGGTCCTCGGTGGCGACACCTCGCCATGATCTTGGGACGACGGCGTCACACGCCGATTTGCATGCACTATCAACTGTGAACTCTTGCATTTGTTGTTGGCTTACAAATTTCCCCACCACGTATTTACTAATTCTTTTAGAAGTGGAACTTCTTTGCTGAGGGCGCTACAATTTTCGAGCGTTACGAAAATTCCGATCGCACGAGGAGAATAGTTACGAACGTGTTGGGGGAACCGGTAGAGAAGGAGAGTGCGTCAGCTGCGACGCCACTCCAACGCATGCGCTAGCGGTCGAATTGTAAGACGGCTTTGGGGGGTTGGGGATAGGTTTCGTAGCGTAGCATGCTATATGCTAGTTGCAACGACCGGCAGTGAAGACGGCAGGGAAGAGGTAGAAGTGACGCAGCAGTGATGCTACGGAATTCTCATAACGCTGCTTGTGTTTGTCTACTCCCCAGTTTTCGTAACGGCTAACGATTGACGCTACCATATTTCTTTTATTTTATTTAAAGTCACTACAATTTATTTATTCCTGTGAAAAAAGAGTTGTTGCTTTGTGGAATTAATTTTATGAGTATCATTCATTTTTATGTGATTAGTGTGATAGGAAATGTAAAAAAAGACGTATAAGATGTTAGTTTTATAAGTTTAATTTATTTTTGGTATGTGAACACTGGAACTTGAAATGTCAAAAGGACTTATAGTCGTGTGAGTTCTTCCTGCCCCTGCATCAGTCATCCGGCACAGATGCAGGGGCGTGCGTGTCGGGGAGACCCGACAAAGAGACGGCGGGAGTCAATGGACGCCATTGTTTGCAAATCAAGAGCAGTGGCCGCGAGAGTGACGCAGTGACGTGGTGTGGGAGGAGGCGGGCCTGTGCTGCTTCTCCCTCCTGTACAGCCTGTGTCGTGCAACTTACAATGATCCGCATACTTCATGTGGTTGTCGGCGCTCGTAAGCTTGTTTTGCAAGTGACATTTTGGGAAAAGGGCACCGCTTATGAGAACTTTTCAAAATTTTAAGACAAGTTACTTGACAAGTTTCATAGGCAGTTGAGACGTTTCGCTTTGTCAGGCACACTTAACCGCTGCAGCAGTCTCGTATTATTGCCGTGGTGTTTACCTGTGTCTTCCAGCATATGTGTTCGTGGTTATCGTTGTTCGTACATTACGGAACCTTAATTTTTCGTTTTGCGTACTGACTTCATTCATCCTTTCTGGTTGTACTTATTTGTTCAGTCTTCACAAACGCTGATCTCTCGGCTTCATACGAGCCTGGCTTGCTTGGCGTGTGCGCGCAGTTGTTCCCTCGCAGTGCAGTTGACGTCCACGACTCGGAGGGCGGTCGCGCGGGCGAGGGCAGGCGTCGCAGCGCCTGCAGCGCACCCTCGTGGGTGTGGGCCGGGGGGCAGGGGGAGGGTGCACCCGGGCGGAGGGCGCCCCAGAATAGACCGCGTCGTCGGCGCGAGGCAGACGCCCGGGGCCCCCAGTCGTCGGCGGCCGGCGCGACCAGCCGGACCCAGCTCCTCCCGGGCCCTCGAGGGTCGCCGTCAGACAGGTCGGTCCGCCTCTGTTACCCGTCGAAGAAACAGCTGAACACTTCTTTAAATTATGTAGCTACAGTTTGCCCATAAAATAATGTCCCAGTTATAAAATCTAATAGTAGGTATCAACTGTAAGCGCTGTATAGAGTGTAGGTTCAAGGTCACAATTAAAGAGTAACTCAAACAGTTTTAGATAAAAGCGCAGGCGTGAATTCTGCATTGTTGTTCTCTCGCTTGCAGCGCGAAATAAAGACTTTCAATAGAGGGTGAACCTGTACTTTATTTGGCAACAAGGATGGAGCCCCTCCCCATTGGAATCTCTTTTTGAACGAGAGAGGTTGAACGTCTGTCCCTGGTAGTTGGAATTGGCCATATACTGGTCGAGACGTCAGAGCTCTTTTTAGCTTCTCCTCGTCCACTTGACAACGCCATGAGATAAGTTTCCATTGAGGCTTTATGAAATATCGTGTCTACGTTCCGCCGCTATCTGATGATTTGCCAGAGTTTAGACACAGAACTAAAGAAGCTATTGCTTCCATTATACTCTGGACTTGTTTACTAAAGTGTGGGAAGAATTGGACTTTAGGTTGGATGTGTGCCGTATAACTAAAGGCACACGTATTGAACATTGGTAAAAAAAAAACTCGAGTAGTTTACCTTCAATTTTATGCATGATTTGTTCCAAATAGTCTTAATTTAACTGTTATAATATGTATGCAATTGAAACGGGAACATTCTTTTATGGACAACCTGTATAACTATGTATGTATTTTGTAGGCTTTCCGCTGACATTGTCAAATAAATATATTTTCCATTTATTTTGAGCCGCGTCGAAGTTATAGATTATACAGACGTTTCGCTCTGCATTGCAGCAATATCACTTCTGAAGATGCCTCCTGCTGCAATGCGGAGCTGAGCGAAACGTCATAACGTTCTACAACTTCGACCCGACGTAGCTTCGAAACCCCAGACAGTTTTTTTTTTAAAACTAATTTACGCGAAAACAAAGTATTTTATTAATCAAATTAACAAAATATGACTAACAAACAAGGTTTATATTAGTCGTATTAATGTTTTTGTGGGTGCAGAAACTGAGCTAGGTATATGGAATGGGTAAAAAAAAAAGTGTTCGATAATACTTTAGCTTCCCGCGTTTTAACATGCAGCTAAACACAGTAATCCACTCTTATTGATCTCGAACATTGTAAAATTATTTAATCTCCCCACTCCTATGGTTAGAAGATTTTTTTTTTTTACTTGGCGTGGTTATTGTATAGTAAATCACGCGTGTCTATAACACAACAGATTCTCATTCATTGGCTCCCTCTAATGTGGAACGAATTGGAACGAATTAATTTCGTTGTCTTAACCATTAACGGACAAACTGCTATAAACATTAACATGTATTTATGCCTAAACAATCAGTAAACTTTTCCCGAGATAGATAACAATTTATAATTATTAAATTGATGTGTTCAACATAAGCGAGTTGTAGAACATATTGTATGTTACATGTTGGGTTTACAACTTTTTTTTTTTTTTGCAATCTGATTCCTTGGTATATCGTGCAAAATATATGGATGGTAGAAACTAGATAAAGTTGGAGTTTAATTTTAATTGAGTATTTTTGAGTGATGAGCTATAGACATGCTGTTTGTTCCTTCCCGATTTTGTCTTGTCTAAAATTAATTAGACATGATGGTCTATCATGAAAAATTTGACTGTTTGTGACTGTTTATCCGCGTTTTTCAATTTTTCTCAAACTCTTCTAGTACTTCGTCTACCAATGAAAACTAACGCACATGTTTTTCCTTGTTTTTTTGACTTTGTAAACAGATACCGACTTAACTCTGAACACTCGGAACGCAGTTAAATTTTTCCGATATTCGTTAATCTGAAGCGTTCCCATGCTCATCGAACATCGATAGAGAACACGCCATCATTACTTTAATTGTCAGTTCATCGAGTAATCAGCTTCCACCAGCAATCATTTTCTCGTTCACGCGGTTAAAATTAGGATTATGTTGGTTACTCGTATAAAAGAGACGTCTTACCGTAAAATGGGACCGATTGTTGATGTTGATTAGTCTAAAAATAGTTCCCGGAAATTTTGCTCGATACAGTTTTATCTAAAAAAAACTATCGCGTAAGTTACTGAGGAATTCTACCGAATGATATCTTCCTGCAATATCAAATTCCGAAATGATTTGTGCACGACACTGCTTTATAGTCCTGAAGGTGTGTGGTTTTACATACTGTTCTTTATGTAAAGACGGCGGAACATCCACGATATTAATGGGCACGGCGTCACATAGTTCACTCAGTTTTCTTTATCACTACAGTGGAAGGTACTTACTTGTCTTGACACAGCTGAAAAAATGTCTTTAACATTTGTGAAAATAATGACTCTTGTACTTAACTGGTGATCATGAGAGGTCAGTGTGTGCCAGTGTAAACATCGCTGTAATTGGATGGCATAAGAAGTTCCTGTTGATATGTGTTATTACTCATTGTGTTCGCATCTCCGTCCAACCGCCTCACATTCCAAAAGCAACACCGCCCTTCCGTCCACTCCTTACATTCAACGGCCTCATTAAAAACTAGCGTCCCCCTCCTTTTCCTTCCAGACACACTGTAATTTACAGTTAATTATCCCTTCTTCTTCTTTTGTGTATCCCTTGCGTCGTAGTTCACCCCTGCTTACACGTACGTATTCCTTAAAAGTTTTCTCTGGGGTTCCCTGTTTTTTAAGTGATGTTAAACTCGTTTTCTTGGGAGTAAAACCGCTCATATAAGTGCGTGCTCACGCCACGCTAGCGCCGTGAAGACGCCTTTATCACCTCGTTTTACTGCGCGCTTTTGTCGTCCGCGCCAGTTTCCTTCTGTCATGCTCTGTAACGCCGGCTGTACTCCCTGTTGCGCGCGCACTTTGGCACGTAATTAAATGTGCTCACTTCTGAACTTCGAAAGTTTCTTAAAGTTTAGTTCCGTTCCTCCAGATTTTTTATGAACTGGGGTGTAGCCGCGTTACAGCTTTTTGTTTTGAACCATACGTATCTTCCCCCTCCCCCTCTTAAGATTACTATAGTGTACACTAGGAAACAATCAAAATATAGGATTACGTAAGTTCAGCAATCATTACATCGGCACTTTGTTTATTGCCATGCATTCCTAACCTTCGGTATTACCAAATTTATTGCGATATTTGCCTCTTATTTCCCCAGCGAAATATAAAAAGTAGGGTAAGACTTCAGTGTTTAAACTATTTATATAAAAAAATCCCCAACATATAGTGCGTTTTTTATAACGTTTTCAGAGTAGCTACTTGTTGGAAAAACTAAACTGTAAAATTGAAATATGAAATGACAGAGTTTTTCTTTATTCTCTTGCAGTGTAAATGAGAGGGAACTGTGTTGCCCGAGAGTGCTCATTTTGGCAGCGAACGGCTTGGTCTAAAGGTCGTAAATCATAAGAGCGATGATAAAACAGCAGTCTTCTCGACAGACAGCTGTGAATCCTCAAGCACTCCCAACCCCATTGGCTGAATGCCTAAGCCACGTCTGTGTTTCCTGTCCGTAGGCTCTCGCGGGCATGTTTGTCCACACCGCTGTGAGCACAAGCAGGTCGTGGGACTTGGCGGAGCCGCACAGTTGTTAATTGTTTATCTCTGTACTTGTCGTCGCCGAAACCAGCTCCTATTTCGACGCATTTCAGAAGCCTCTAGTCACGGAAATGTTCCGTATTTATAAAACCATTTCAGAAGCCTGTAGTCCGGGAAAATTGTGCGGAATTAAGAAACTATTTCAGAAGGCCATAGGCTTGGAAATGTTGCGGATTTAAAGAAACCTGGCTGATTCCCCACAGCCTCATTTGTCTGATTGCCTCCCGGAAATTACTCTCTTTATTTTATTGAGCTGTAGCCTACGTTATTAAGTCGTTGCTGTCTGTTACTACGTGTCTTATATTTATATATAGTGATTTATCGCAAAATTGTTTTGAGCCAAAATGGTTTGTTAAACACTATAACTTCTACTTAATCCGTATAGGTGGTGGCCCAATAACATGAGCAGGCCAAAATAAATTGTTTCAATTTGCAGCTTTTTGCGAAATGAGACCGCATATATTTTCGGACTCCACCGAAAGGTTAGTTAATGAGGTACAGTGTTTTGAGAGATATCTTGGCACTAACAACCACGCGAAAATATGTAACTGTCTGAAGCTTTAATGCCGCCGAAGTTTGACGGCATAGTTCAGACTCTGTGTGAAATCACGTGCTGAAAATTAAGTGGTGAGAATGTGTTCACGGGCGGTCGTGTGTCTCCCCCTCCTCCTACTGCCTAGTTGCTACTACTGTTAACTGGTTTGTTCTGCAGAGTCTTGGCCCCGTGTCCTGTTTTAAACGTGACGGCAGTGTTTGTCCAACGGCAGTTTCCGTTCAGGTTTGGCAGACACTTCAAAGATTTTCGTCAGCGCTAGCCCAGTAGTTGAAGGCGAAGGGGTGGGGGGGGGGGGGGAGGTTCATTCGCTGGGATTTACAAATCGTCTGCTCTAATTCCTGCGTTGTGTTGTTTATCATAATTGGGGGCGACATGAACATATTAATAATACTTTCCAAAACTCTTGGAGGTTCTTACGGTTTAGTATCCCCGGGGGAAAATTCAACATCCAAGATCGCATGGTGGAAGGCGAACGATCTAACTTAGAGTCGACTACAGATGTTTGGTGAGTGGTAAACATAGCGGACGTTGCCGTGAACCGGTGGTCTTCTCCACGTGTGCTCGCATCCGAGAATCGCGCATGCGTGTGTGGAGAGGAAGAGTGACCAAGCAGCTGTCGCGTGAGTGAGATTAAACACCCACTTAAAGTATTTGTGACGTAGTTCTGTTGAATGCCTCTGCCTGCACATACATATAAATATTGGCTGGGGCCAAAGTTGTGTATAATGTAAACTTAATTTTTTTTTCAATTAAGAAGGGCGTATGCTAATCTGTTTGAATAAAGCATAGGTAGAGACTGAAAAAAAGAGTCTTTCAGTACTCGCCAGTGATGTATTAACATCTCATCTGGGCAACGAGCCAATTCATGTGTTTTCAAGTAGCAAATACACTTATAATATAATACGAAACTCGGACACGAAATTTAAAGTATAATTCTTTAAAATAATGCCGAGCGTAATAAATATACGCTAATTGGGTTTCAACTACATTTCATGGCACGAATCACACATAGTTTCAGCACCTTACGCTAAAGTTCGCTTCCAGAGCAGCTACGTCGACTATAGAATCATTACATTTATAGAGAGAAAGGTTAAACTATAAAATGAAATGGCTAAATAAAACAGAAAAAAAAACTTTAAAAAAATACTTAACTCCGGCTTTAGACCTATTTTCGACATGGAGTTTTATTGAAATACTATTCATCTTGTTAAAATTCATTAGATAGCTAATATAAATTTACCCTTTGGCTTTGAGAACTTTTGTTCGTGCTATCCACCACAGATGGCAGCACCGTGGTTGTTATACATTTACGTTCCTTGACTTCCGTCGCATTCACGAAATTACTCATACTAAAAGCGGTATACCGAGAGCTAAGATGTCACACATGAAAACAACTACGCGCAACATATCTGCGAGACTGATCGCCACGACGAAAGGACGTGTCACTGTATAATTCAGGACCTCACATGGATGTGAGGGCGGATAGAGGAGGAAAACAAGCCTTCGATACATCAACACACACACACACACACAAACAACCCCCCCCCCCCTCCCCGCAGCGTCATCGAGCACGCTGAAGCTCTCAGATGGCCAAGGCAACAACACGCGCACAGCACAGACGCACGGAACTTGAATGTACACAGACAGATAAGCAACAGCCGCACTGGCAAATTTCACACGCAAAATAAAACAGAACGTGTATGGAGCGCAGAAAGTTTACGAACTTATAAAGTAAAATTCTGTGTTGTGCACCGATTTCTGTTTGCGCACAAGGTACGTCAGCGGCATAAAATAACTGACTGTTGTTTTGATATGGCATTCCAAAGATAGCGTGAAACTTATTCGAATACGTATTTTTTTTGCTAGAAAATTCTTTTATATATAGTTATATTCCTAGACGTTAAAAATAATTTGGTAAATAATTGTTTTGATTTGGGTAAAAAAAAATTACTGCTTCTGCAATTTAATAGCTGTCAAAATTCAAATATTTGAAATGGAAATTTTTGACAGAAGTAGCTTCGAGTTCTGAGCTGTGTGTGTGCAACTGTGCTATTCATATGCTGTGTGCGTGCTATCGCTAATGTAGCTTAGGCTTGAGTAAAATCCAAGCAAAAACTTTGCAGGTTAATCAAGCTGAGAAATACTTTACTCTGCTTCAAGTCACGACTGTTCACTGTTCTCGGAGTACTCGGACATTCTCCGATTGTTCAATTGCTGTTGGCTTAGAAATGTCTTAACTAGGTATCCTGTGATTTGGCAGTATTGTATAGGGTGACATAGAAACATCCAGATAAATTGTGAGCCAATCGCAGGGATATATATCCTCAATCAAAAATATAGTAAGTCTAGCCTCAAAAATAAATCAAACTAAATTATTTCTTAAACATGTTATAAATAATTTCAAATATTAATACATATATGTAATTTCGTCTACTGTAATTAAATATTCAAGCACTATATTATAATTGGTATTATTTAATACCTTAATTTATATTATAATAAGAATTTAATGTTAAATAGATATTAACTAAATTAAATTCTTTAATATTAAATGATATAATAAATACTTGTACGAAAAAAAAGGGACTTCTCTCTCCTATCTGATAAAGAATTACTCCTTTTTTTGATCAGCTGTTAGATTTTTCCGCAAATGTATTGTTTGTGGGGTTTTGCGTGACACGGTTGCTGAAGACGACGGGACCTCTAGTTTTACAGTTGCCTCCAAACCACTGGGCACCGAATCGCTGTTCATCTGCGTGACGTCTCCGCACCACCAGCGATCCTTCTGTCAAGGTACAGCTGTCTCTAGCCGTGATTGTTATCTTACCGAACCAGCCAGAGCTAGGAGGGATGGTAAACTGGTACGTAATTGGTAGAGACCTGAAAAATTCGCGGGTTCATTTCGTGCTATGCTAAAATTCAAATAATTATACCTTAGTGCTGCTTCTGCCATTGGTTCACTGTTAATCTGGAGGACTGAGGGCCAATTAGAGACCCATCACTCACAGAAGTGTCGAATCACAGGCCACCCAGTCGAGACGACTCACAAGTCAGCAGCCAATGAACAGTTGGCATTTGCCCGAGTGTGTAGAGGATATTGGAGTCTATTCTGGAGGTCATTGAACCCGCGAATTTTTCCGGTCTATAGTAATTGGCTGTCGCTTGCGTTGCTCTCCATCTCCGTCTTTCGCTTGATCCACACGTGATCCGCACGGCCGATTGCCTACTTTCCTGGCACCAGGATCAACTTCACTGAACAGAAATAAGTACACTGATTTTTTTTTTTTTTTTTCACTTTTACAAGGATGTTCTGTTGAAGCTGAGTTGCCAACGATATCACATGTAAAATTGCAAGGCAGGGCTTTATACCATTTGCAAATTTACAAATATCTGCCTTGCAGTTTTACAAGTGATACCGTTGGCAACTGATTTTCCAAAGATTTTCCTTGTAAAAAGTACAAAAACGTTTGCAGTGTAGGTGGCTATTGTCTATTGGTCGCTTCCTTCCAGACGAATTGCATTTGATTGGGTCATTAAAACGTTTTTTTCAAGTGTTGATATTTTTTCTCGTCTTTCGGAGCGTGTCAGAGGAAATTTCGCGGTGACCTGTAGGATGGACTCCACAGTTGTATGTATGTTCGGGAAAATATCACACACTCATCGGCTACTATCTTGTGAGACGTCCCAACGAAGTAGCCCGTGATACGATACGGCTTTGTTAGAGTGTTTCTTATTGGCCCAGAGTCCTCCAGGTGAGTCGTCAGTCAATAGAGACCGGAATAATTCGCGGAGTCATTTCGCCATTTACCATGCCAGGTATGTGTTTCGCGATTGGTTGAATAGCTTTAATGTACATGTTTACTGTTGGTGCACGAATCACATCCACTCAGCGCAGAAGATAACGCGTCCTGAATGGCCAGCCAAATATGGCAATCACGTATCTTGTAGACGGCCACCAATTAAAAGGCGCGGGCAGTATAATAAACGTTCACAATTTTTTTTTTCCACGAAAAATACATGGCCCCGACACGTAACGTATAAACGCGCGTATGCTTTGGTGGGGCAGCGTAAATGGCAAGCTCGTTAGCTTGTGGGGTGTTTAATAATAGTCAGTTGTCTGCTAACAGGGCGATACTGCTGCTGTTACTACATACATTGGATTTTTATAAAAAAAAAAAAAAGGCGTAATTTTCAATTAGCTGCTGGGTGAAGAGTACTGGTGTTTGACTGAACACGACGCGGTGACTCGGCGTGAAGCCGACAGACGAGGGCGAGCGAGGACTCCCAGCCTTGCGCGGCGAGTCGGCTGTGTGTCTGTAGGGAATGTGTGTGTGTGTGTGTGTTACCGCGTGGAATGCCGACCGGTTCCCGGCCCGCTTACCGTTACCCTGGCCTTTAACTGAGCCCCGTCGAGGTCGTGCCCACTCCCCACTCCCCCCTCCTACTATTGGCCGGCCACCCCCCCCCCCCTCCCTCACGCTCCGCCGTCAACAGCGACAACACACGGCGCGGCCACGTGCGCGGGCTGTCCGCGCCGGCGAGCTCCCACGTGACCACGAAGCCCTGCCCGGTTCGGCTGCTCCTTCTTCACGCTCCCGCCTCCCGGCGTGCGGCGAGCGAGACCTATTTCCACTCCTCCTCGTACGCCATGTCATTTGGTCAATACTTTTATTTAATGGCCAATTCTCACATTTTAACCCGATATCTTATTGCTTATTGGCAGGGGCAGGTATTTTTCGCGAAACAATCTGAACGCCTATTCGACTGCAACAAGCTGGTTCTTCCTTGTGATTGGCGGCCGTCTGCGAGAGAAGTCGTTGCCTTACCTGACCGAGACACTCAAGACGCGTTTGCTTCCGCAATGAATGGCTGTGATTGGTGTTGTCACATTCGACATGTACCTGAAAGAAACACACCCAATCACGAAATACATACGATTCTACAGTGTTTTAACTTTTAACTAGTCTTGGAATCTTTTCGCGAAATATGCATGCCCCTAATTATTGGATTTGTTCTTGTCACAAGCATTTTCAACGTATATTCTCACTTAGTGTAATATTATGGGTGTAAAAAGTTGCGCAAGTGATGATATTTACGAAGACTTGCGCGCAGAAGAACAAATACGAGGAAGGCATATCGAGTGGGAAAAAAAAAGCATAAATAGCTCTTTAAAAGGTAATGACAAAGAAACGAAAAAATAAAAACTCAACATGGCGTGTGAGCACCATGTAGTGCGATCTGAACACTTCTGAACTCTTACTAAGTAATTTCTTTCAGTTCAGATATTTTTAAAAATTGATGGTTGTAATAAAGGCTGTGTTCAAGTTTGATTTTGTGCTGAGAGTAACAGGAATGGTAAACAGAGGTCGAAATCAAAACGACCAGGTTATCTGCAATGTACTGTACTTTCTTTGTGGTTTGAATGGCGTAAATTCGTATTTTAATTCTGTTTTTATTTTTATTTGTTTCAGGTGAATTTCAAATTGGCGACACCATGGGCTCGTGTGTTTTTTAGATCCATTTAGTTAAGGTTAGTATAATTAGTTACAGTTGTTAATAAACAGTAGAAATTATTTTTTAATGTTTGCAACTTTGGAAGGCAATTTTTTTCGTCGGTCGAAGGAAATATTCTACGGTCTTTTATATTTTTCTTTCCTGTTGCACAGGCTGTAACTTGCAGATGAAAACATTTCTGGAAGAAACTTCCTCAATAAAATGTTCTAGCGACCTTGTCCGGGAGACAGAGCGGCATTCGGGGTGGCAACGTCCGCCACGTTTTCTCTCGCGAAAGTGTACTCTAAGCATGACAGTGTGAAAACTACTGAAAATCAGTGAAATTTCATTGTAGGAATGTGAAAACTGCTCCACTGTATAGCGCATCTCACCCTTAGATTGCAGTGTGCATTTAAATGGGCATTTATTTACTTTCTCTTACCAATGCACGATTTCTGTTATTAGCGCTGTCATTGTTTCGGTGTGCAATTTTGTCAGATGTACGCCACGGAGCTCAAAAGTTTCAGACACAAATTTTTAAATTTAATGATAATTTGTTTACGGTATCGGAATAATTGTAATTTGTAAGGTAAAATTTGGAATGAGAATTGTGGAAATACATTTTCCTGGTGTACTTCATCAAGAGCTCATCTGAAATGTCCATTTCTTTAATTCACAAGGAGATGTAAATGAAAGACGCCATCTTGGTTTCAACCTTTTTTTTGTTAACATCTTGTTTGTATCATTTAATTTTAATAAGTTTGCTTCTTAACAGCATTGCACATACTTTCATAGAATGTCTTGTTAACTGTAGTGACTGACTTTTACAAATAGTTTCTCCTGTTAATAATAATTGGTGTTAAGCATGCAGAATTTTTTTTTTCTGTCAGAATGACTACAACTGTAATAATGCTGTCAGTAGACGCTATTTTATGGTCTTATAAAAATAAAGCAGTATAATTAAAATATACTAAAACGTATTATGATAAACGATAGTATACAAAATAAGACTTATAAATGTGAACAACCCGGGAGTGTCAAATCTGGCAACGGTGTTCGCCGTTGACTGTGTGCTGCAGCCAAGCGTGAAGCAGACTATAGCTGTAACACATCGATCACGGTCTCGGGCTCGTAGCGCGCCGCATGGAGACCCCGGATCAGTCGCCAGGAGTTGTGCCGCCGGAGTGTTCCGTCGACCTTGCTATCGAATCCCATCTCCAAAACAGCCTGGCCCCGCGCCGAGTCACGTGCCGGTGATACTGGCAGATATTCGGTCAGCGACGCATAACTGTCGAGTCAATTAATTATAATCATCGCGATAGCGTACAATAATGTCTTATTTTGCGAAATAATGTCTCATAAGATTCATTCATCCGCTGCATAGGTGCACGACTCCTGAAAACTTGTCTAGTTGGACTATTAATATCGGGGACGCACCACAACGCCGAAATACCACAACGACGAACGTACAATAACGCCGAAAACCATAACTATATAACCAAATTGACTATAACGCCGACAGTTAGAAAACTACTGTGTACCACAACGCCGAATTACCACAAAGCCGAAATACATTAACGTCGAAAAATGTCATTGCAGGACTGCCACAAAGGTTAGGTTACGTAAGGTTAGCACATAAATTCATTCAGTTGTATTTCATTTTGCTCCTGTGCCCCTCCCCCCCCCCCCCCCTCCCCGCAGCAACATTTTTCGGCGTTACTGTATTTCGGCGTTGTGGTACACAGCAGTTTTCTAGCTGTCTGCGTTGCGGTCAATTTGGCATTCGGCGTTATTGTACGTTCGGCGTTTTGGTATTTCGGCGTTGTGGTAACGACGCATTAATATCGTAGCAACTTTTTCTCATTCATTTTTTTTCTCCCCCTTCTTAAATACTTAACGTATTCATTTGCATGTGAATATTGCGAGCGTGAGGACGCTAAGGGCGACACTACGCGTAACGTGCCTTTTCGCCTCCACGGACTGTGCATCGAACTGGCGAGTATTTTTCGCGTCGGTAACGTGGCTCAGTGACTTAAAGCGATGACGCTATAATGTTATAGTGGAATATGAAAGATATATGCTCTCTGCACGCAACTGTCCTAATTAAAATAATGTGTGCCAAATGTTTCATATCTAAAAACGTCCTTGAAAACACTCATGTAAGTCATACACATTAAAAAAAATTAACTATAAAACTATAGTTGTGCTGGCAAGTATAATGATTCCTAAATTCGCAATCGGGCATCTTTCAGAAATCTTCACGCAGTTTGGCGGTCGAGTTATTGTTCGTACTGTCTGTGACTACACGTACATTGATATATGACTCGATTGAAGTCGAATTGAGAGGGGGAAACTGAAGCCTCTGATTAATAGTGTGGTCCACGAATCAACTCATTGCAGACCTTTTGAAATGTTCGCAGCCAAAACCAAGTTAATTGAGATGTCCAGTTTCTGTTTCTTCAGGAAAATCGGAAAAGATGTGCCATCGGGTTTGTATGGGATTGGTTGTTGAAATGTGGGGGATAAAAAAAAATTGTTACTGGGAAAATCATCAATTTTATTTTCTCCTAATCTTTGTGTTTGAAAGTGTAAGCAGTGAGCGTGAAATCAGATGACACTCTACTTTACACTGTGTCGCCACTCCAGTGCCACTTAATAATTTTCAGAAGTCATCGAGTAAGAACGAATGAATTGATGGATATGTCTTAACATTTCGACGACATAGGAGTGAGTCATTAGAGACGATGAAAGGCTATGAGATGAGAGGGAGTATTTATTGTATGAATGCGTGGGAAAAACCCCTTCCCCCTTTTAGCGAGAACTCCGGGTTTGAAGTCGCTGGGGTCCAACTAGGAATGCCTTGATAGAAGGCGAGTGGTCTGATCACTGATGGACTGATGTGGCCATGCGCATAGATCCGGTGGGCCGGCGGGGGGGGGGGGGGGAGGGGGGGGGGGCGGCCACTCTAACATTAAGAAGTCCCTCACCGAGGGGGCCACTTGAGCTTGCAAAATCATGGCTGTGATATGATGTTGATAAACATAAACGTCGAAATTATGTTTTATGGAAAAATTTCTGTATTTTAAAGTTTTTTCTGCTTATTGTACGCATAATGCCAAAATATGGACAGTATAAAATATACAAGCACCCTATCCAGAGATGACTGGTGTCGATTAGAACCCACACGCAAAACTCAGGCTTCGGTTTTTCCCCCTTCCCTCTTTAGTGAATTTCCTTGGGGCCGCTCTTGGGGTATGGTACAGATTTGCGCCTCTGGCTGTCTCTTTCAAGTCGCGTCGTGCTGAAATCACTATATCGCGAAGGCGATGCGATGGACGCGAATATTTATAAAATAATCACATTTACGTTCGGCACATCCGTAACGTTAAAATGGTGGACGTGACAGGCTTCTCGATTAGAGATATTCAGTGAAATATAGATGGTATAAAAGGTAACATGAGTCCTGTAATTATTATCACTTGCGCATAGTTAAACTTAGTAGATATGTGTTCAAATAATTAGCAACAAACAACAAATGCATAAGGGCGTTATCGTGTTCAAATTGTAGAAATAGCTCTTAAATAATAATTATGACGATAAAATGGCGCGTGAGAGCCAGCCTTAAATCATGGGTGTTATACTCTGCGGGATGATGTAGGCCAGATTATTTTAAGGGATATTAGTTTGAAGAAAAAATCACCACAAATTTCAGTTGATTTTATAGAGGTCTATCAATTTCCTGGCATATTCTACCACAAGGCATGCGGCCCTACAGATATATGGTGTTTCTTCGCCTTGCGTGATCGGACCATCATTGTTCTTAATCGCACTATCAGCCATCGGAAATGCGATTCTCACGTGGATCAGAGCTGTTCGCCGTCGTTTGAGTGTATGACAGCGCCAGGTTGTCTACAGATGATTTCCAAACAGAAATAATCCGCAATTTCAATGACCTGTAGTCGAGATGTCTCAATTCTCTGTGAGTACTCGGTAAAATGTCACTTGTTCATTGGCTGCTGACTTGTGAGTCGTCTAAATTGGGCTGCCTCTGCTTTTATGATTATTTTTTTTTGGTGATGGGTTTCGTTCGCACTGGTCCAGAACCCTGAAGATAAACGGTGAGCCAATAGTTGAATGAGCTAAAAAGATACAAGCACTAGACTTTTAGCCTGTCGCGAAATGAATCCGCGAATCCTCCGCCTGTAGGGATGACGTGTTACTTGGTGTGGCCCAACAGTTGGTAGGCGACTTGTTGAAGTGCACCTGCTTGGACTGCCAGCACAGCGGCGTCGTTCAGCCAGAGAGTTACGACCGCCGGTCTTGTAACCGTGCGCAGCTTGCCGTGTGCTAACAGCGCCCCGCAGCACGGGCGGTGAAAGTGCGCACTGCACCGTCAACTACTCCGTCTCGCAGCTCCGCGCCAATAAAACACTTGGTTTTTCCAAAGAACTGAGCTACCAGTATTTCTCTCGCTAATTTTGGAAGAACATTCAGTCGTCAGACTAAAACTACAATAGTTACCTGTCAGAAAAGTGTGCTCTTTCGTTGTGTATTGTCACGCAGGGGGAATAAACCTGTACGAAGTTACGTAATACGGTCGTTATATATAACTAGTGATTGCAAAAGAAGAATATTATGTCAGCAAAACAAACGGTAGCTGTGTAAATGCTAATGCTATAAGTTTAATAGCGTATAAGGAACTCGCTAGGGAATCTCGTAAAAAATGTCATAATGAAGTGAGGAATGTTAAACAAAGATAACATATATTGAATTACGTACCGTTAAACTTATTAATCGTTTTGCTAGTGAAATTGAAAAAAAAAAACAGAACATTGGTGAAATGATTGCATACTTTTATGAATAAAATTGAATAATGTTTATTGAATTATCACTATTTTGTAAGGATACAAATGAGTGAAATGAAATCCACAATTTAATTGATAAATTTACTTTTATTTGCACTCATTTTTTCAAATATGTTTATTACTTTAACGAAGATATTATTTTAACTATAACTTTTATACATGTTTGCTATTTAACTCCTTCCAATCTGTGTTATTCTGTTAAGGACAGGACGATGATAGGAAAAGTAGGAAACGAACGGGAGTGTTTCAAGTTTAATGTGCCTCGAAAAAGTCAAAACGATGGTTGTTCCAATCGAGTGGAAGAGAGATAGATGCGGTGCAAGCGTACAATGAGCGTAACGGGACAATGTGCGTAACGGGACAATGTGCGTAACGGGACACTTTTTCGTGCGTGGAGCCGGCGTTCATCGATTTATTAGACGTTGTGACGAAAAAAAAAAAAAAAGATTGACATGAATGATCAGTACGAGAAAGATTGCACGCACCATGAATCAGCACCGTCTCGCGTGGAGGTATTTCTGCCGCGGCCTCTGGACAGCGTCGCAGCGCGGCAGGCACAGGCGCTGCCGCGTCGCTAAATATAGTGGCGGGGGCTGCTTCGTGTCGGGCCCCGTCGAGGGCCCTCTGGCGGAGATCTCCCGACACGCCCTCGGCAGACTGCTCCCTCGGCGAGCTTCCTTTCCTTGTGCGCATGTTCACAATCGTGCGCGAACAGCTAACTGGTTGGTCTGTGAAGTCTGTAGCTGTCAGTAATACGTAGAGACCCGTGAATTTCGCGGATGCAATGACCTCTAGGATAGACTCCAATATACTCTACACACTCGGGCAAATGCCAACTGTTCATTGGCTGTTGACTTGTGAGTCGTCTCGAGTGGGTGGCCTGTGATTCGACATTTCCATGAGTGAGGGTCTCTAATTGGCCCTCAGTCCTCCAGATTAACAGAGAACCAATGGCAGAAGCAGCACTAAGGTATAATTATTTGAATTTTAGCATAACACGAAATGAATCCGCGAAATTCACGGGTCTCTAGTAATACGTAGGGGCATGCATATTTCGCGAAAAGATTCCGAGACTGGTTAAAAGTTAAAACACTGTAGAATCGTGTGTGTTTCGTGATTGGGTGTGTTTCTTTTAGGTACATGTCGAATGTGACAACACCAATCACAGCAATTCATTGCGGAAGCAAACGCGTCTTGAGTGACTCGGTCAGGTAAGGCAACGACTTGTCTCGCAAGACGGCCGCCAATCACAAGGAAGAACCAGCTGGTGCGGGTATACCTTGTTGCAGTCGAATAGGCGTTCGGATTGTTTCGCGAAAAATACCTGCCCCATGTAATACGTAAAGGGAATATTGGTTTAAATAGACGCCATCATTTCACCGCATTTATTCGCTAGCATAGTAGACTTGGATCTCATATATATATATATATATATATATATATATATATATATATATATGGGAGCTTGAATGCCACAAGGCAAAAGTTTGTCAACGTACTCTGTGTTGCATTATATTTTTTTTACGTGGTGTAGAATCACTTGATCGGCTTGGCTACACCCTCTTCCACCAATTCAACTACGTGTAGCCCAGAATCGACAGTGACAAGGAATTTTCTCGTGACTCGCCGTGGACCACCCTCAGCCAATAATATCAGAGGTAAGCACTTTGGCCGAATCGAGCGCAACCAAAGGATGAGAAGTCCGTGACCGCGTGAATTGGCCTATGAGTAGAGACCCGGAAATTTCGCGGATTCTTCTGGCCTCAGGATAGAATTCAAAGTTATAGGTGTGCTCGACCCATGTTTACTTTCCCATTGGTTGATTTCTTAGTGAAAACATTTTTATCCTTGTTATTTGGCACTACCTGATTCCCTTACTTCTCTCCTGGCTGGGCATAATTGGCTCACGGTCGTATAGGGGCGTGCCCAAACAACTGCGTGCCAATCATGAACACAGTGCGAGAGTGTGAAGGTTTGCATTCTAGCTTGCGACTAAATGAATCCGCGAAATTTCCGGGTCTCTACCTATGAGTAGAGACCGGTAAAATTCGCGAATTCATTTCGTGATAGGCTAAAATACAAATCGTTATACCTCAGTGCTGCCTCTGCTATTTGCTCACAACTCACCTGGATGACTCTGGGCCAGTGAGAAACACCCAAGCAAAGCCTTATCGAATCACAGGCTGCTACGTTGGAACGTCTCACAAGACAGCAGCCAATGAATGGGTGACATTTGTCCGAGTGTACGTAGAACTATGGAGTTCATCCTAAAGTTCATTGTTCCCGCGAATTTTTCCGGTCCCTACCTATGAGCTAGCTGTAGAGGCTCGGACGTGTGTATGTATAGGACAGTTGAGTCTAACCTGTAGTGAGAAGACTACGCGAAATTATCGTGGCTTTAATATTAGAGAAAGTAAAATTCAGCGATGTCATTTTCGATTGGCTTACAGATTGTATGGAGAACTCTGAGCCAATGGAAAAGACCCGACAAAAAAATAACGGGCAACCCAGCTATAATATCTTCACCTGAGCGGCCAAAGAACAGAGAACACTTGTGCGAGCATGTAGAGTAATGTCCTTCCTAAATGTCATATAAAACGCGTATTTTTCCTGACTGTCATTTTGCAGGATACCAGGATACCCTATCCTTTGATACTAACAGTATATGGGGAATGCAAATGGACGTGTAGAGGCACTCCCCCAGCGTCGCCGTTGACGTTGGTGACATTGGTGTAGTTTGTGATTAAAAAAATAATTATGTAGTTTGAGGCGTTTCCTATCAATCAGTCGTTATTTGTTCTTACGATATTACATTATAGGTATATATATATATATATATATATATATATATATATATATATATATATATAAGAAGTTACTATGATATAAATTTACGTTTTAATGTTTTACGGAAATACGTTTTTGTTATACAATTATCATCATATATTTGGCTCCGTTTGTGATACCACAATAAACTAAAGACTTTAATCCTGGAGTTAATATCTTAAACCTTTTTGTGAGTTTAAAGTTAATATCATTAGTGGTTTTTGAATTAAATTATTTTGTACAGACACAACTTTTTTTTAACGTTAGATTTGGTTTAGGTACCTCATTTGCCAATAGGAAATATATTTAATACGTATTAATTCCAAGATTACAAATATACACTTAGATTTTATTTATTGTGTCGGTAGTGTGGTTGTTATGAATTCGTTTATCCGACAACTAAGACTTGTTGGTGTCGAGCTGATGGAGCTGGGAGCGCTACACGCAGACGCCGCTGTCCACTTGTGAGTTCCGGGTCTATGTATACTGTCTGTGGCGTATGACTGTGAGTTACGGGTCTATGTATACTGCCTGTGGCGTGGGTGCGTGGCTCGCTGGCAGTCGTGCTCTCTGGACAAGGGCGCGCCGGGTATTATTAGCGCTCCGCTAATGAAGTGGCCTCACCTGAGTCGCGCCCCTCCGAGCCGCGAGGAATGTGGCTGGGACCACGTATTTCTCAACATTGATTAGACTGCAGTGCGGTTATGCCCGCGCCAGCGGTTTCTTCCTTGTAATTGGCCCGCTGGCTGCAAGAGAAGCCTATATTGCCTTATTTCGCCGGCCATTCAGAACTTGTTTGCTTTCGCACAGATTTTTGCCATGATGGCGTGCCGACAGTAGACACGATGCTCCTGGCAATAGTTTAAACAAGTTCATGTTTGTGGTTAGTGACCTCGTTGTTCACCTGACGTTACGTCCGAGTTAAAAAAAAAAAAAGTAAAGGCCAGCATTAAACAGCTGAGCGTTGTTGGTTTTCAGAATATTTCCACAAGTGTTTTTGGCACTTAAAAAAAATATGTCTATGTCTAAGGGAAGAAGCTTTGCAATGTTTTGACACTATTGTCTACGTTGGAAAGTAACGTAAAGATTAAACAGCTGACTGCGGGAGGACGTGATAAGATTGTTCAATGTGGCCTAGTGTGTTGTTCTTAAACATTCAAACTCCGTGTAAGAATCGTGAGTAATCTCAGGAGTCTGTAATGAAAACCCATCTCTATTTTCCCGTCGCTCACTGTCAACTACTTATTGCGCAACTAAAACAGACAGTATAGATGGCCTAATGTTTAAGTATTGTGTACACGTCCGTGTGTAAAATAATTACTACGCGTTTTCATGTTACATGTTTATTTTTATTTTTATTTTATTTGGGAGTGAGTAACATTTTGAGACCTTCAATAGTCAGCTAGCGAGGTGGCTGTCATACGTATCCATGGCGTAATTTGTCACTGGCGCCGAGACCGAATGTTGCATGCAGCCTCACAAGAAGCTCCGCCATCCCGCGTTGCTGGCAACTTCGCTCCGATGGATGTGGCATGACGTGCGTTATCTCCTGCTGCAGAATGCAAAACTACGTTGTTTTTCCCCCCTACGACTGGTTGGTATCAGTGTTGTTGTTAATCCAGCGCTAATTGTTCACCCGTCACTGCGAAATACCAGGCCGCGAGTGTGGGAATACTGCATTGGGAAGGAGGCGGTAAGACTTAGCATGAACTGCGTGTCGTTGTCGTCTCTTATGAAATATAAATTATGTTTTTAAAAAGTTTTTTACCAAATGAGTTTTGTATTATTACCATTAAATAATAATATTAAAAGCGTTGCATTGTGGTAGATGTGCCGTAGGTGAACATATACATCAGATTTTTTTTACACTTAGATGTTTTTTTTTTCATTACGCTTCAGTCTAACTTTGGCAGTTTTTTTTTTCTCGTGTGTATCTGTCTCTCTCACACACGCCTATGTACACACAGACACTACCGTGTAGTTATTTCAACATTTGATGCTTTGCACATTTACATACAGAACTTTTAACAGTAGACAATATTATTTTAATTATTGAGCTTTATGGTCACTGTTTCTTCATGCGTAAATTCAAAGCGCCTATTGCGGGGGAAGACTTTTAAATTATTTTACTTTATACATATTTTTCAATAATGTGTTTTCCCGAAATTATTAAACATTTGAGTTTCCAGTATGTTTTGAAAACCAACCTTTTATCAAAGATTTCTGAATGAAATCTTACAAATTAACAGCTCTATGATAAAAGTTTCATACAAGCGGCTAATTTAAAAAATACATTCAAAATTAAATAACATGATTTCAGTTCATAGTAAAATTGGCGTATAAATCGACCTTAAAAGTTTTTAAAATCATTAAATAAAAACTTATTGAAAATTAAACCATTTATAAACAACAAACCGAAGTTATGTAATGAATTCAATTGACACAACAAAATTACACAATAAAAATAATGTATGAAACTATTCCCTTAAAGACGCTTGTATGTTTTTGTTAACGTTTAAAAACTAAACCTAACCAAATTAGTTGCATTTATGGGCGCTTAAGATGTTTGCTTGTTTTATTCTATATTTGAATAATATACATTGATCTTTTTTATTTTCTAGATCATAGTTTTGGATCACATGTAGTTTTGTCGTAATGTAGTGCGACGCAAAGCCCAAAGTTTGTTGGGTGATATAACGGTGTTGTTGAAATTGCTTCTTCCGGGTATGAGCCTGCAAGTAGTCAGGTATTCTTTGGTAATCAGGCGCAAAGCGTGCCGCTCATGTTCGGAATTTTTTTGGATGGACTATCTTGTTTCTATGTGTTCCGTATCACGTTTGCACTTAATTAAAACTGGGTACATACAGTATACAGTCATAGAACAGCTTCTCACAACTTGTTTTAAAAATATTATTGTACTGTATATTAATTTTTCTTCGGTATTCCCGTTAAAACTGTATTCATGTTCGGTGATCCGGCACGACTTCGGCCCCGAACGTGCCGGATCTGAGAGCTCTTGCTAACTGGTTGTAACAGCGGGCACCGGGCTGGTTGCGGTTGACAAGGAGGGAGGGGGGTGGGGGTGAATCGCGGGAATGCCGGGACGTGACTGGCGGACCCTGTGGCTCGTCGCTTCGGAACGGGAACAATTCTCGCCCGGCACGACTTGGCCGGCTTGTGTACACGTGACTGTCGTGCGACTGGTTACACGGCCTTTCCTCTCCCCTCTACCTTCCTCTCTTCTTCAGCCTCTCATCCTCCGTTGCCCGTAACACGAGCCAGGCCCCATCGGATACTAGCCTCTTTTCACATCCACAGTAATTACTCATTTACACTATTTATAACAAGGAGATAACACTCACTACATTCCATCAGTTGCATTACAGACTAATTCTCGACGCGTCAGTCCGATAGATAGCAGACGGTATGCCCATTACGAAAACATATGGTACCAACATTACGGCAATGAAAATAACTTTATTTTCTCTTGGAAAAAAAGTTGTTTTTTAATAATAGTACAGATTTATATAGAAAAACAAATCCAGTACTTCAAATTAAAAAAAATGTTAATCATAATTCATACAAAATTATATAATATATAATTTAACAATTTATCTTGCCCCTAGGTTATTTTTCTCTCTTTTGTACGTGTTGTTAGTATAGAGCTGTCTAGTATTACTCTATTATTCTCTAGTGTATTTGACTGCATATGATTGCTAATATTCTACTTCATACCCACATGTTGTATTTTTGAAATGAAACTTGTTTACAGCTGTTGGGATAAGTTGAGGTGATGACGTCATCAATTTATTTAAATATACTATTTCTGCGGAAATGGTTCTAGACCAGGGTCGAAAAAAAACTTTTTTTTATTAAACCAAACAATCTTTTTTTTGTTTAAACCAATATTTATTCATTTAAACCAGTTTTTTTATTGCATTAGTTATTTTGGTTTTCAGCATGTTAAAATGAAAGCAATACAACATCCCGCTTTCTGCCACTCATGTTCAACCAGTTATAACATCAAAGAACTGAAGTTCGGAAAATCTGCACATCTGACGGGACTTGGGAAAGGATTTCCCACAAAATATGATTTTTTTAAACAATATTTTTTTTAGTTTCCTCTTTTTTTACACTTTTCTAAATAATTTAATCTAGAGTAGTAATTAGGTGGATATAATCTTCAACTTATTCAGATACTTTAAATGATAAGATCTTGATTAGTATTTGATTATTAGTTCCCGTAAATTACAAGACACTTTAATGAGCTAACTTTTGTTGCTATTAGAATGGAATCAGACATTTCATCAAACAAAATTAAGATATTCTATTTTAAAATAGAATATTAAAAACATTTAGTTACAAAACGCTTGGTTTAAACCGTGTTTTAAATCATTGTGGTTTAAATCAGCAATCCCTGTTTGAGGAATTAAAAATTTCAATTTTATTTTGCCAGCCATTTTTTTTATGTGTAACATCTTAGCTCATGGTATACGGCATTTGGTATGAGTAATTTCGTGAATGGAACAGAAGTCGTATGGAATGTAAATGTGTAACCACGGTGCTGCCATCTGTGGTGGTTGGTGGCAACATAAGTTCACAAAGCCAAAGGGAAACTTTATAGTATTATCTGTTTAGTGAAATTTAACTAGATTAGCAGTATTTTAATCAAATTCCCTGTCGAAAATCAGGTACAAAATCGGGGTTTAGAGTTTTTTCCAAGTATTTTTCGCTTTTATCGGATTGGTTTCATTATATAATTAAATATTTCGCTCTGCAAATGAAATGATTCAATAGTTGACGTAACTCGTCTGGAAACGAATTTCAGCGGCGGGTGCGGAAACTTTATGTGATTCGCGCCTATAAATATATTTTAAAACACCATTTGCATACATTTATCACGCTCGGCATTTTTAAAAGAATTCTACGTAAAATTTCATGCCCGAGCAACACGAGAACACACGAATTTTGCTCGTTACCGAGGTTAGATGTTACACTTCTCTGGCGTGTACCGAAAGACTCGCTCACGTATTTTTTGGAACTGTGGGAAGGGGGGGGGGAAGAGAGATGCTGCCCAGGTTATTCCTAAGAGCGCTTGACGGGCGAGGGGGCGGTGAATGGGCGCCGGCGTGCTATTTCCGCCGGCGGATGATGGAAGAGGCGTCTGGTCGCGGCCCGAAGTCGTCGTGGAATGCGACGCTTCATCCAGCCGCGCTACCTGCTTGTTTTATCTCGCCGTGGCATTCGAGGCTCTCGGCTAGCGGCCATCTAAATAGACGATGACACGGACAGTCAACTTTGCCAAGCTTCATCATGCTGAAAAATACAGGTTTGTCACCACGGTGTGGGATAGAGCTTGGTTCTTATCTTTCAAATGCTCGAGATGATGCCAGGTTTTTTTTTGTTGCCGACGGTGAGGACTTAAAAATGCGTTTGAAAGCTCTTTCAACATTAATAAAGTTATACCATTCAAATGTCGAGAGAAGTTAGTGTCTTATTAATTTAGTTCTACCTATCGTTTTCATCAATGTCATTATAGATGGAGGCATTTTACGTAGCCTTTGGCAAGGTATCATCCCGAAATTTGTCGGAATTATTTCTGATGACCTCTGAAAATCGAAACAAGAATGGCTGGCCCGATGTTGGAATTCTGGTTCTTCCTGATGCGAGTCTAGGTTTTTACTTCGCAGTGTCACTGCCTGCGTCTTACGCTTATGCCGAGAGAAGGATGCCTTCGAGATTAAAATGTTTGCCGGCTCTGAACTATAAATTCGTCACTATGAGTTACAGTCAATTATGCTTTAGTATTTGGGAACACCATTACAAGCTCAGTCTCCTTCCCATTTAATCGTGATGCCGCCGTAGCGAACACATGCTGCAAGACCCTCGGGCGAGGTTAAGTATATTTTTGCGTTTCGGATGATTTATTAGTTAATACTCCAATACTTACTCCTACCGGCAGAACATTAAGCCACTCTGGTTGTTAGAGTCGACAACTGTTATGATACATTGCACATAATTTGATGTAACCAAATAGACACAGTCGTAGGGAAGAAACACGTTTCCCATAAATCTGTACCGATTAGCAGAATGTGGCGTAAGGCTATAATAACAGCACGCTTTAGACATAGGTTAGACCCTGAAACATCTACTACCAGCCTAGCTGCAGTGACATGTGGCAGCCTCCTGTGTAGGGACTGCGTTCGCACCTATCTTGGGTTATGTGGAGTGAATGTGGGGATGAATATATGAGTGCATTTAGTTTGGGCTACTGCGCATTTCGATAATATATACGTCCCTGAGAAATGGCATTTAGGTTAAGTATGTTTTGCACCTTACGCTGACTTGTATGTGCTTACTTTTGTTCGTGGTATTTCTGTAGTTTCAAAAGTTCCGTTGTGAGTTTCCGTGTGTACATAATCAAAATAAAATTGTCCTTTTCAAAAACGGTTCGTTCTCTTATCTTGTCCATCCATAAACTACAGGCGGATGTTTATTTTTAGTCACTCAGGTTAACATTGAATTTCGCATCCGATATGTTTCTGCTTATTTTCTACACACGGACGAGGCAGATGCGTTAGTCAATGAAACATTATTGCATTTATCATGTTCGCGATTGAAGGCAAGTTTGACTGAAGACTGGCAACTAATGTACACGTGATGAAGTAGTGCTTAGAATGAAAACCTCGTATCTATATTTTTGGACGAAATTACGTTTTTTTATGTTTTTGGCTGGAAAACCTCGTATCTCACAAAATGTTTGGCTGAAAGAAATAAAATGTGCATCCTACTGCTTTCTATCGGGAGAAAAAGAAACCACGTATATCAGTAGCACGGTTTTTTGTCTCTGCTGTAAAATTTGCATTTTATGAGATACAAGGTTTTCATTCTAAGCCATCGTAATATTATTTTTATCAATTCCTAACTGAACCAAGTTGGTGGACGAGTACTCTAGCGGTGAAGTGTGTGAAACACTCTCTCGGACGTACAAGGTGGTTGTGTCGGGAGCGCGGTCTGTATCCACGGCCACTCAGAGGCTGCGGGCCGCCGCGATGACCTTGTGAAGGACGCGCCGTGCGGCGATACCTCCAAGGTCGCGCCCCTCGCCCCTCTCCCTCGGCGATGCGCGCTTAAGCGTACACCGTCACAGCATCTCCATATAATTGTATGTATGTGTGTGTGTGAGCGTGAGTGAGTGTTATGTATAGAGACCGGCAAAATTCGCGGATTCATTCGGTGATAGGCTAGAATTCAAACACATATACCTCTTAGATAATTTTGCTATTGGCTTACTGTTCATCTGGACGAATCTAAACCAGTTATAAACCCTCAACCAAAGAAGGATCGAATCACAGACCAAACCAGCTGAGACGACTTACAAGTCGGCAGCCAATGAACTTGCGTTATTTTCCCGAGTGTGCAGTCTATCCTGAAGGCCATTGAAACCGCGAATTTTGCAGGTCTCTAGTTATGTATCACTAGGGGCAGGTATTTTTCGCGAAACAACCTGAACGCCTATTCGACTGCAACAAGGTATACCCGCACCAGCTGGTTCTTCCTTGTGATTGGCGGCCGTCTTGCGAGAGAGAAGTCTTTGCCTTACCTGACCGAGCCACTCAGGACGCGTTTGCTTCCGCAATGAATTGCTGTGATTGGTGTTGTCACATTTGACATGTACCTACAAGAAACACACCCAATCACGAAACACATACGATTCTACAGAGTTTTAACTTTTAAATAGTCTCGGAATCTTTTCGTGAAATATACATGCCCCTATGTATCGCAAACAAACCCGTTAAAATAACGGTACTAAAGCACAGCGCGCAGCAATAAAATTGTACTTTGATTTTTCAACACTTCATTTGTAGGGATTGGAAAAAATTCGCGGGTTCAATGACCTCCAGGATGGACTCGACAATCCTCTGCATACTCGGGCAAACGTCGCCTGTTCATGAGAGGCTGACCCTTGAGGTGCCCTGACTGGATAACCTGTGATTCGATACTTCTCTGATCGAGGGTCTCTAATTGGCCAGGATCCCTCCATATTAACAGTGAACGAATAGAAAAAGCACAAATGTATAATTATTTGAATTTTAATCGTATCGCTTAATTAATCCGCGAATTTTTCCGGTCTCTATTTATTCGACTGCATTAAGTTGTGTTTAAGGTACCACAGTATATCCTGCAAACTGTGGCGTAGGATGAATGATATAACGTGGTCGTTATAGACGGTGAGGACTGTAGTGATGTGTATGGAGGATCGTCGGGAATGTACGGACGTTGAAAACGAGAGTGCACTCAGTAAAAATCCAGCGGCTCACGGCAACGCCCGCCATGTCTCCCACAAACGATCCGACCGCTCGGCCTCCGTGGCCAACTGTCCTGTTGTCCTGTCCCTGGCCAGTTCCCCCGCGCCGCGGTGCATCACGGGAGTCACTGCTAGTGTCGACACAGGGTCCTCCTGCTTTCGACACCTCGCGGCGCCTGGTGTTGGCAACTAACCGCCTTCACAGAGGTTAATACGGCGTTTCCTGGAACAAATGGGGGGAATGTTTCTTGGCTCTACGAGCTTCTTGACACCACTCACTTCCTCAAACGCCTGAGGTTGTGCAGAACATCACCATCACAAGTTTTCTTTAAAGAATAATTTTTAAAATTTTTATAATGTTTCTGATTACGATTAGCGTTTAGTTTACGCCCTCAACACAAGTTTTATTTTTTGTTTAGTTTTAAATGTACAGAGTGTGTGTGTATGTGCGTGCGTGTGTGTAAACATATATATAAACACACGGGTGTCACACAGGGTTTCTACAAGTCACGAAAAAGGTAAGTTAACTGAAGGACTGGTCACGAAAGTCGCCAAAACGTCCCTAAACAAACGGCAATGGTTCTAGATGTCACGAAATTTTAATTCCCAGGAGCCTTTTGCTAACTTGCAGTTTTCTTTACCCCTCATTTAAGATTATAGTCGCACGTTAAAAGTGAATCGTGTGAGTTTGTCCGCTAAAATCATGTGGAGATGATCTCTAAAAAAGTTTTTAGCTTTCTTACTTAAAAGTCGGTACCTACCATCCTGCGAATTGTGTGAAAATTTCGAATTAAATTGTTTCATGTTTAGTTTTAGTTTAATATATATTAAAAACCTCCCTTTGATTTAAAAAAATCTCGCAGGAAAATTTTTATTAAAACGCCTTAAAGTTCTGAGATTGGTCGGCCAGGTATTTGGAAACTTCCTGATATACAGTACTTAAATAGACGTTTGGCGAACAGTACACCTTACTCTTCATTATTTCGCAATCAGATCGCAATTTGAAGCTGAATTGAGGCGCCCGCCGATGAAGAAGACTGCCTTGCGTGTTGTGGCGAATAGGAGTCGTGCGTGAGCCACTTCACATGAGTATTACAAGAAAATTAAAAAAAAAAGTAAGGCCAGCACTAACACCTAATATACCCTGAATTGGGACTAAATTTAGGAGGTAAAAATCAAAGAAATAATGCCTTAAATAGGTTATAAACATCTGTACCAGTCAGGGGCGCAACAACAGGGGGGGGGCAAGGGTATTTTGCCCCCCCCCCCTCTGAAACCTTGAAGTGGGGGCAAACGGGGGCAAAGAAAGTGCTGTGTAATCAATTTTTAGATAATAAAACTGCTTAAATAGCACCATTTTCCACCTTGAAATACAAATTTTCCCGGGGGAGGGCCCCCGGACCCCCCACTTCAATAGGGGGGATCGATGATTCTTTATAAAAAGGTATATTGCCCCCCCCCCCTTTTGGAAATTTAGTTGTTGTGCCCCTGGTACCAGTCTAACTATCTTCAGAAATCGAAATTGGCGCTAGTTCCTGGAACGTCGCGCCCACGACGCGATGGAAAACAGAAAATTGATCTAATCGGAAGGTGTGTGGCGCTGACGTCTCAGGAGTGTTTTGGTTGCTTTCCGCGTCGCGCCGTCGAGCTGTTGGTACCCCTGCGCCCGAGCGCGCCGGTCCGCGGAGGGGCGGTGATAAAACGCTCGCCTGCCAACACGCCCGGCTTTCTAATTGCGAGCTTTCAGGACGTTTGCGAAACATGTCGGGACTTCATTTCTCACCCGCGCCGGTCGCCAGCAAGTGGTGCGACTGCCGGCAAGCGACGATTTCATTACGGGACAAGCATACTCTGATTACCTCGCGAGACAAGCTCGTGAGGTGAGGTGTAGAACTTGGCGGGCTGTGCGACGGCAGTGCTGTCAGGTGTATTCTGTGACACTTCCTTTGAAAATCGTCAAAAAGTACCAATAAAGAAACTCGAGTCTCGTTTAAGTTTATTTTTTCCTTTTGCAAAATGAACAAGGTCATGTGTATTCTTCTTTTATGGTCACTTAATTTCTTGCTTCTAAAATTCTCGGTAAATAGCACATATGCACATTATATATGTGTATATATATTAATATAAATTTTGTCAAATTATTTTTTTATCATTTAATATAAATATAAATGTTTCAGAAATAATTTTCATTTGTACAACATTAAAAGAAATTAACTTTTTAATAAAAAAAGTAAAGGCTCGTGTAGGCCTACTTATGTTTGCGCGTTAAAAGTTATACTTACTTGGCGTAAGAAAAAGTACTTTAATTTTGCATGCAAAATTAAGAAAAATAAATTATAAACTGACTGGAGTGTATAATTACGTATTTAAACAAATTAAAAAAATTAAATACTTAGTATTCAATATAAATTTAAATAAGTTTAAAATAAATTACTCTGTTTAGTAAAATAATCGGAATAAATATTAATTAATGATGAAAATAAATAAATATTCTGACTTTTATTCTAATTTATTAAGTTTAATTATTTATTAAGTATTATATAATAACTTATAATGCTAATAAATTATAAATTCGAGAACATAATCTCACTTATATAAATACCTACTCTTGAAAATAACTTTAATACGTTTATGAACACAATTTGTATTATTAATATTAACAATAAATATGTTTTAATTACATGGATCAGTATTCATTCTCAACCATTAAAGTATAAGCTTTAAAAACACATCTATAATTGTTATTTGTATGTTTTTTATCCTGCGAAATTTTTTTTGCATGGTGCGCTTGCATCTTAAAAAATCACTCTCATTTTTTGCAATGCACTTATAGAAGTACAACTTCAAAAATTTCGTGTATATTAAATCAAAGTGTTTGTTGTATTCATCATCTTTGTACAGGTGCCTTGAGACGCCTTACAACCTCCCAGTAAATTATATTATATTAGCAAATACTTGTAATTTCTGTGTTGTGATTATTTAACTTTTGTTATTGATGTTTGATCACTTAATCACGTTTTCCCCACTAAGCAACATTGGGTCTATGAATTTTTAGTCAAATCTACCACGTATTGACTCTATGCCTAGAATTGTCCAGTACAATCGCAATACTCAAACCCCTCTAAGGACCATTGACCCTGTCAACGGACGTATTAATTATATTTATATAAACTATACGATTTTCAGTGTAATTATACTACAAAAACAGGACATTCCACACTGTACGGTATTGTTAATGGTTTATTTTCGTGATTGCTGCGACAGCGTGGCAGTCCAGCCAATCAGCAACCGCCTTTAAAACATAAGTGATTTTCGAACTGAGTAACCGAAAATCCTTCTTCTACGATGGTGGTCCAAGATGAGATGACACGTGAAGCAAGGAACATAATCCTAAAGTGTTAGCTCAAATTAGTAGCATCTGGTTGTAAACTGATGCTAATTTGAAAGTTTAACGTAGTGTGGGATTAAGCTGGTATTAAAAAAAACCTCTGTATTTAGGAGTGAAATGTGCCAAGTACAGTGCACCACAGTGAGTCTCCAATACACACGTAGACCATCAGCATCACTTGGGCCGTTAACAGACGCCCAGAGCGTAATTTGAGAACTGAATGATTGATTGAACTGAAATAAACTGCATTGCAAACGTAACTTGAAAATGAATGTAAACCTTAACATATCACACCCACAAGTGAACTTGAATTCCGAAGTGAACTGACTCACTCAGTGGTTTTGTTTTAATTTGTCTCTTTGCCAACCACTGTTTTAAGTTAGCAGCAGCGAACCCTTATTAACGAATCAGTGGAATAAACTAAAGTGTTGTGTTATATTAGATACTAATCTAAACTGGGGCATAATTACAGGCTCTTGTTATTCTCATGTGCCCTTCCTATATCCAGCGCATTGGCAAGTTAAATAGTGCCAAAGCCTTAAAAAAAAAAAACCTTGGTTTAGAAACATGTCATACTTTTGATGGCTTGGTGTCAATTTGAAATCCAAAAGTATTCTAAAAAATATAGTTTTGGCGTTCATATTACGTTTATAATCCCAGCTTTACCTTTACGATCGCCTCCACAGTGAAGGGCATTTTAGTTCCTGAAAGGGAGAAGGAGTTGCTCTGGCCCTCTCGTCTGAGTAGTTGTCGGTGGCTTGTCCTCTTTGCGACGACTGATGTGCTCTAACACGATTGTCACGTTTGAACGGCCCCGGGACTCAATTCGCGGACCCTCGCCACGTCGTGCCAGCCGGACGAGGCGGCGGCTGGTTGGCCCGCTTCGCGGCCAATGGGAGTCGGAGGCGTGAGGGCGGAAACCAGGCCGTCACGTATGCCGGGCACGCACTCCTGCCTGGAAGGAAACCGTGCAATTAGTGTCTGCGTCGGAGGCACGCAGGGGTCGTAAAGCATGTTCCCGTTGGGTGTTTGAACACCGCCCCCTCTCGGGCCTGCGGGCCGGTTCCCACGGTCGACCCCTCTCCCGCCCTCTCCCGCCCTGCCGGCTGAAGTGACGCCATTCAACTCTCCTCAACTCATCATCATTATAAATATTATAAAACTCAATGAATAATCTGTGTGAAGTTCGCACCAAAAAGAAAAAAAAAAAGGAAAAAATAAATAATTTTACCTTGATGTTGCTTTTCTTAACAACTGAATTTTACGGTAGAGATCTCTCAAATGTTTGCCAATTTATTTTCATAGTAATTTATCGTTAATTAACTATATTATAATTTTTCGTGGACATTCTCATTGCAAACTATTTTATAGTAGAACCATAAAGTTGAAATTCTTGTATTTTTAATATTGTCATATTTATTAAGTTTTTCTTTAAAAAAAACTTTACAAAATAAAAAATAATAGCACCAAAATCTTCTGTTTTTAAAACAAAACACGTAGAACAAAAAAAAAACATTTGTAGACAATTTGCCTTGGAATTCAAAACATTACTGCTGCAATCTTGAGGACAACGGAACTGAGATTGTTTTCCGTCTCATTTTCATTTATTCACGTTTCTTGCAACGCGCATGAAATCTTCTTGCCTGGAACTCTTGGTTGTGAAATCGAGCTCACGATTCATTCTGGAAGTTACAATGTAATGACTACGAGAGGAGTTTGATTAAAATAACTGGTTTCGCAACAAGCCCTTTGTGAAATTATTAAACACACAAAACCTAACAAACATCACGCAATTAAATGGGCATGTGCTAAGATTACTATGTATTGTAATGGCATATTGAAATCAGTGGAAAACCGTGTTACTTGTAAATAATCCTAAGAAAATAATACTCCAAAAAGCGTCTCTAAACAACTATTCGGTAAAAATGTTTCATTATGTAGGCAACTAAATTTTGGAGAAAAAAAAAGACTTCTAAACACTTTTTAATCCATTATAATTTCTTGATGCATTTAAAATGTAACGAGCCTTTAAGTTAAATCTTTGAATTGTAATTTCATTCCAAATCGCCCACACAACAACATACATTCAACTCATCGCCTGATAATACGTTTGGAACGGAATCATGATGTGTTTAATATCTGTCAAGTTCATTGTAATAGTATGAAACAAGAGTATATAGTTTGTACTCCGGTATTAAAACAGTTAAGGAGTTTTCATCTCTTTCGGGCCCAAGTCTCGTGCACAGGAGGTCGTCAGAAACTCTCTAACGAGGCCCAGGCGAGGAGCCTTCCCAGCATTTGCGTGGCGTGGCTACGGGAAACCATGTCAACCGACATGAAGAGCGCTGTCCGGTATTCGAACGCGGTCCTCCGGAATGCGAGTTGTGTCTCACCACTGCGCTGCGCCACCTTATAAGTATTTTTGTTTATTTGTTTTTGCTTAAACGATTGAAATCAGCCTGTAAATACTTCCTACCATCAAACCTTAACCTTATTCAGCTGATTCAACATTATTATATTATAATATCATTAAAAAACTTTTTAAAAACTTTTTCAAGTGAATTAATTTAAACCACGTCCCTAGAGGTCATCAAACGCGCACACTACCGCAGTGCTACTATGCCTATTGGGAATTAAGAAGGGGAATATGTATTATAATTATTTTTATGCCAGTTTACATAGGTATTTTTAAACTTGTGATTACTTTATACCATGACTATTTTAGTTTACCAAATATATTCCAGAGTAGTTTCGCTATCATAAAGTTTCATTTGGCACACCAATACGTTTGGTATGCCCCCTAATATTTACGAAATCTAAATATATATAACTCAAAGGTGACTGACTGACTGACATAGTGATCTATCAACGCACAGCCCAAACCACTGGACGGATCGGGATGAAATTTGGCATGCAGGTAGATGTTATGACGTAGGCATCCGCTAAGAAAGGATTTTTATTAATTCTACCCCCAAGGGGATAAAATAGGGGATGAAAGTTTGTATGAAACTTTGTCAATTTTAAACCGATCGGGCTGAGACTTTGCATGCATGTGTATATACTTCCAATCAAATGATATACTTGTCCTTGAACTTTAAAAGTTGGTGAAAAACCGCCTTCTTTTATTTGTTTTCCACCAAAGGAAGTCATTTGAAAACAGGCATTATATTTTCAGATATTATCCATGAAGTATACATGATTTGGGTGTAAATCATTAACCATATTGTAAAGTGGTTCAGGCAGTTCTTTAAACGGCTCAAGTTGTACTTTGTTTTCCACCAAAGGAAGTCATTTGAAAACAGGCATTATATTTTGGGATATTATCCATGAAGTGTACATGATTTGGGTGTAAATCATTAACCAGACTGTAAAGTGGTTCAGGCAGTTGTTTAAACGGCTCAAGTTGTACTTTACCGGCGCTACAACACATGCCAGGTGTCTCATCTTTCCACTTCAAGGCGTTACACCACTGACACTTGTACGTCATAGAACCTAAGACTACACTGCTGTCAGTTCCATAAGCAATATCTGGGTCATACGCCAAACCCGAAAGCAACTTGCTTCTCCATACACGCTGAATTGCATTTTCTCTATACCGTGACTGAATCACTCTATGCACATCGGTATTCCTGGCCTGATATAGTGCAGCAGATTGCCTATGTTTTTCAGGGTTTGCAGCCTGGTAGGTGGCGACAGATTGCCTGTGTTTTTCAGGGTGTGCAGCCTGGTGGTGGCGACAGCTTGCCTCTGTACATTAGGTTTTTTTTCTTCTTATATTCAGACACAGCTTTACGGTGGTATTCAGGTAGAGTCTGTCCATATTTTTTGTGCCTTTTTTATTTGATTTTTTCGTGTGTAATTAGTAAACCTTGTCCTACGTTTGTTTTTCTTTTTTTTTTATTAATGTCACAGACTCAGATTGGGACAATACACTTTTGATTAAATTTTCATCATAATTTATTGAAGATACCATAGGTGAATTTTCACGCTCTAAAACAGGTACCTCCTGACAACCCTTATCAACTTTAATTGCATATATATAACTCAAAGGTGACTGACTGACTGACATAGTGATCTATCAACGCACAGCCCAAACCACTGGACGGATCGGGATGAAATTTGGCATGCAGGTAGATGTTATGACGTAGGCATCCGCTAAGAAAGGATTTTGATTAATTCTACCCCCAAGGGGATAAAATACCACTCACTGACTCACTCATCAAGAGATCTCTAAAACTATACACCCGATTGACTTGAAATTTAGCATAGTTACTCATTTTGTGATGTAGACGCTCACTAAGAACGGATTATGCGGAAATCCGATCCCAAGGGGAGTTTCGGGGGCGTAATATATCAACATTTCCAGTTTTTGGTAGGAAATCACCATGGCATCGGCTGTTGCTTTGTTGATGCTTCTTTCGTCTATATGGCAACGACTATTTCATTGTTAGTGCAGTCCTCATCACCGTTGAAATTTTAGCGGGTACTTTAAATATCAAAAATTTCCCTTTTTTTCAAGTATATATATTTTACAGACTTGAAACTTCACAATAATGTTCCTTATGTTACGCAGGATGACATTTTCCGAAAATTAGATCCCATGGGTGGTTAAAACCAGGCAACGGTGGGTAATTTGTCTGCATGAGAACAGGATTTTGCATTGTTCATGCCTTCTGCGTCTCCATGGCAATGGGCATCGCGCGGCAGTGGCGTACCCACAAGGAGGGGCATGTATAATGAGCGGCGCAAGAGTGATCTGCCTGTAGACTGCCGTAGCGAAGTATGGGTACATCAGTTGTACGTTGCGTGCACGAGTCGGGAAACCATCGGTGCTATTCATTTTCTCTCCGGTACATTATACTATTATACAGCATTGTAATAAATTTTCACTGAATTTTTTTTTATTTACCATTACTGTAAATGGGAGATGTGGCTTAATTTTTTTCCATTAGTATAGCCGTGCGAAGCCGGGTCGGGCAGCTAGTTAATTATATACGGTTTATGTTTCTACACGTGGGTCCGTTGTCTTTATGACAAATTTCCGTTCATCGACATCCGTACCATTTCCACGAAATGACTCCTACCAAATGCCGTATACCAAGAGCTAAGATGTTTACGAGAAAAAAAAAAGCAAGTTTCACGGCAACATGATAACACTGTTGTCGGCAGTGAGCCGGGCGTGTTGCGTCGTAGCGTGCGAGCCGCGTGGGGGCTCTGACGCGACTCGAGTGCTGGGTGCGGGCGAGCCGTGAGTCACGCCGGTAGGCAAGGTGCAGCACTGCCGTGGGCGGACACGCCGCGCCGCGTAGCGGTCAGTGCGCCAAGGTCACCCCCGCCACCCCGTCATCTCACACAAACTACATTAAAACAACTTAAACTAAGTGTGTATCGTGGTCCACGTCTACCTGAGATACGAGCAGGCGGTAGCCGCGAGTGTTGTCTGGGTTTCCCGCCTGCGGGCCGTGTCGTGGTATTCTCAAACACTTGACCACGAGTCACTGGCGCTCTCTGCCACCAGATCGTCATTTTACAAGCTCCCCAGATGCGATGCTACATGTCCGTTTAATGACAGTACTTGCTGTTTGACTAGTTCATTCATGTGGCCAGGGATTTGTAGTCTCGTGTATAGGGGAGCTTGGAAATGGACGATCTGGGGTGAGCGACGAGGTTCGGTCGAACTCCCGCCTGTGGCTTTGTCGTTAGTATTTGGGATTTGACCCGCGTTCCCCACCGGAAAATGGGGAAGGGGGGGGGGTGTTCGCCATTTATATTAAGTCTTGGGATTATGATATAAGCAATGTACTCAAGGTTCATACGCAGTGAGCCCTGGGGTAGTTTTATGAAATAGGTTCCTGGCTGTGTAAATAGATTATGTGTGGCTTTAACAAAACCTTACAAGTAATGCAGATCACGTTTATAGCCATGACCACAGTAACGTTTACGGTATAGTTTATATATTTTTTAATTAAGGGGTTTGAAAAGTTGTACACATAAAATATTATTATAATACATATTGTTTCCACATATATTCAGAATTGAAAGTTTTTACATGCAAGTTTATATAAATGTTGGAAGGATAACGCCAAACAACTTTTGTTTTACTCAACAAAAGTGTTTCTAGTGTATGAGTAGCTGACAGAGTGAAGGATTACTAACATACTTCGCTACATAACATTATTCGTCGCAGAAAACCAAGACTGGCATATATACATCACACATATAATATACTCAAACATATGTACATACATTACATTCACACAAAACAAAGGAAACAAACCGAGAAAACTGTGGTTAATAAAAGACATACCCACATTCACGCGGTGCCCGAACTCATCACAATTATAGGACCTGCGCAGCTGTTTCGCGGTAGCGAGCCTCATGTGTTCGCTTGTGATGTCTTGTATTCCTGATCTGCTATGTGCATGTCAAATTTTTCACAACTGTGTTCTTCTGTGCTATCGTGGTGTCGTTCAGAGTTGTTCGTCCGTTTGAAATATCTATTATTGTCCTTGCTGTTAGTCATTTCATTACTATTTCACAAATTAGATTTAGGGTGAAAGAAGGGGGTTGGGGGCCATTAATGTTCCTGGCGGCTCTAAACACTCCCTCGAAATAAAACCTGGCTGAGGATGCCAGGCGCCTCGCCAAGGGTGTACCGTGGCTAACCACATGTGCGCGCAAGCATTCCTGTCCGCAGAAAGTCCGTTGCACTCGTGCGCGCGGAGATCAGTTTGCACTTTTTTTTTTTGTTGAATTCAGCCTGGCCAAGTGATGTAAACAAACTTACTCTAATATTTATTTATTTATTTTCGTCAACTAATTTCGGCAGGCTGAAATATCTTTTCGTATGAATAAAAGGCAATGACTTATAATGAAGGAAACCCACTGTGAAAAGTAAACATAAAGTAGGGCTGATCCGTACAACTACTTATATATTACTATCATATAAATCATTTATGTGCTGATTCATTCCGAAATGTATATCACAGAAAATAAATTTATATTCGTTGCCATATTGTTGGTACCAAATCAATCAAACAGGGCAACAACGCCAGGTTTTCGCACAAAAATCTTGTAGCTATCCGGTATTAGTCAGAAGGATTCTTGCTTTCCTGGGCCTCCTAGCTTATATTGGTGAAATTCAAAATCAGTTGTAGAGGAAATCACAGACTCCAAAAGAGCTGTTCCAACATAGTTCCTCAAATTGCAATAATTTGATGCAGTTTCTATACATTTTTTTAAGTGTAAAGTGTTTTCTTCGCGAAAACTACGCTGTTGACGGAAGAGTCGGCACTTCAGTCGATGCCTCAAATATACCTACTTGGACCGACCTCGGAGATGAAGTGCGCTGCCCGTAGCCTTGGTTCATCTCCGACCCCCTGGGTTTTATTTCAGCACTGCGCACTTCTTTGTTCTCGCGTGGTTATCCCTCTTTCGCAACAGTGTGTGCCCTATCGTGTTCTCTTTCCATCCGCGGTCTCCCGGAGCGACCTATTGGGGACCGAAGGCATCCTTCCTCTTCCCGTGCGCATGCAGCGGCGATACAGACTGTTTTCCGGTGATTCGTTACTGAATGTTTGTGTTATGCGCGCGGTACCGTGATATTGCGAGATACAGTCGCGCTTGATTTGCGGAAGTCTTGCTACCAGTGAAATAATTTGAAACCTTGTGCATTAGCGAAACAGGAGATTATAAAGCGGGGTAGTAAATGATGTTATTTTGAAATCACAAACATTTTCCAAGCGATTTCAAAGTTTATTTTGTGAAATGAAAAAAGAGAAAATATTTCTTCAAAGATGTCACGGATAAGGAATTGCAGCAGCGTCCAATTTCTCTAGCGATTCATAATTTCGTGTTTATTTTCCCAAGAAGCGCTTGCTCAGCACGTTGATGATCACGAATTCACGAGCCACTGTCGGCTTGGCTCGGTTCCTGTCAGGTGTGATTCATGGATGTAAAACATGTGTGTTCACACTGTGCATGAAGATGTACTGAGAGTCATCAAACCATGTTGCAATATTACGTCAAGGCTGCTGTATCAGTACTACAAACATTTAGACAGGGGGTCCCGTATCATTAATTAATTTGCCGTGTGAGAGTTCATGTTACGAAGAAGAGGAATGATGAAAATAACATTTAAGGTTCTAAATCTGTAACCATCAGTGTATGATTTTATCAAAGGGTCAGATCCTTATTAATACAGGAAACAATATGTTTTAATGCACTGTTTAATAAAATGGCAGTAAATTAACACGGGGATTTGGGACGTCGCGTCGTCAGCAACACTCGTAGTGTGCGTTCTGTCTGTGCTCGAGGACGGAAACAGATGTCAGTCCTCGAAAACATCGCAACTTTTTTGTCTTAATGTTGGTGTGTGTGTTGTTGTTGTTTTTGTTGTTGTTGTTGTTGTTGTTGTTGTCCAGAATATCTCTTTACTCACTTCTGTGGGTTCGCCTGTGCGTCCCTGTGTTGTTGTGTTGTCCAAATAATTGGTTTAGTATCATCGTTGGGTTCGTCTGTTTGTCGGTCTTTGTGTTTATTTACTGTTTTACAACTGTTTCGTCTTTTTAAGTCCACTGTGTTCGCCTGTCCTATGATATATTTTTTTTTCTAATTTCTGCTACAGAATTCTCTGTGCTGGTGTTTTTGCGTATTCATATTTTTGCCCGTTATTGCGGTTTCTCTATGACATGCAGTGTAACCAACAATGGCGTATTTAAATAAATAATTACTTGGTAGTGTGCCCTCATTCCGAGAAATCAAGGGACAAAAGAAATACACTTCTGTAACGGTTTTCACCCCGCCATGTTGATTTATTGAAATTGTCATTTTTATTTCTTAGGCTGTTCCACTATGTAAAAGGGCCTAATATTTTTTGTTGTAAATTATATATATATATATGCTGCACGTTATTTTCTATTTGTAAAAAAAAAATCTGGAACGTATCCATAGTAAAATTCTTGTTTGATTTTTTTTGCATCACGTTGACTCACAAGAAGTTCATCCGCGTTCCCACAGCTTGTAATTGGTTTAATTGAAGTTGAACAGTGAGATAGTTGAAATAGTTGTCTGCAGTGTGTAATAGGCAAGAGGCCGAGGAAACTGCGGCTCGCGTGGCGGCCGCTGGCAGCCAGCCAAGGGAGACCTGTGGGCGGCGGCGTGTCACGGGAATGCAGGCTGAGGTGTCCTCCCCTCCCTGGCTGTGTCACCCGCGGCCACAGCAGCCTCCTTGTTCTGCGCCGCAACAGTTCTCCTTGTGTCTCGGCCAGCTGACTCAGCGCCTCTTCGTCCCGGCCCTTTCTGCGCAAGCGAACAGGGTTTTGTTAGGCGAGCGGCAAGTTTTGACTTTTGGGTTATTCTCGACCTTGGAGCTCGAATTAGACGGGAACACGGAATTTGGCCGCTGCTAAGAATCCCGGAAATAAAACGATTGTCGCATGGCGTGGCAGCCTCGTTGACACAAATAGCGCATTCTTTCATCCAGGAACCGTCCGAAATGTGCCCACAGGTGGCGATCCTGCGTGATGGGAAGAGGTAAGGCTTGTTTTATACGTGTGCGGCGGCTGTTGCGATAGGGTGAAGGGGGACACCTCCCCCCCTCCCCTTGCGAATCCTGCAGATTTTCGCCCCTGCCTGGAATTTCAAACAACAAAGGCAGTGATACATGTGAATATAATAATTTTATTTTTCAAATTTCCTCCCGAAATAAAATTCTTGTATCTGCCACTGCACGTGTATGCTACGTAGGTACACAGGACTCTTTAGCTTGTGAACTAACTTCTTCTTAGAGGTTTCGATTCAATTGCTTACCCCGACACAATGAGTCCCCTGTGTTAAGATCTAAAACGTTTACCAGTTTTCAATTGTTTTAAGTACACCGGTTTATTATAATAACCCCCTCCCACTCTGATCTGCTCTGTTGTCGCGTTCGCCATTGAGTCTGCGCTCAGTTCCTCTTATCACACCCACTCTCATCGTCGTGGTATATTTTTGTTGCTGAGAACTGAATTACTCACGTTTCTCTTCTAGCGAGTTTATTTCTTTCTCTAATGTACTCTCGTCACCGTTCATTCGTTCACACGCACTGTCCGTCCTCTCCCCTACACCATCCATCTTCTTGGCCGTAGTGTCTGCTTGCTTATGAACTAGCTTACAGAAATCCTCTATCTTTTCCCCCACGTGCTAGTTTAACCCATTTATATTTTATTGACGTCACTTATTAAATTATTTCGTTATGGTAGCTGTCTGCGGTTTGATTATTAACACACAAGTGTACGGCACCGGAAACAACTGTTTTTGTGAAACTGACCGCAGCAAGAAGCTACACGATCACGAACACGAAATGTTTGTTCAACTTCGTCTACTGATGACGTGACGGTATACATAGCGCGAATCTCGGGTATTATTTATCGCACCGGTGCTACGCTGTATCCAGTTGTATATCTTTTGGTGGTACGAAGCGAATTAAAGGCTAACGAACATTCCGTGTAAGAAAGGCATCCCGCGAAGACGGCGGTCAGCGGTCGGTGGAAGAACCGGCGACTCCCACGGTCATATTTAAATGCGCTGAGGGAGAAGCTTCGTGTGTAGGGGCATTTAAGCCCTGCTCGCTACAGCTCTGCTCACGCTCGCCGTGAGCGCTGGCTCCGCACGCACGGCACGCGACCGTGCGGGGATTACAGCCAAGTCACGTTCCGGTCTCCGTTACTGCCGACATTTTTGGCAGTTAGTATTTCCAAGGTATTCTTCATTGTACTGTTCAGTTTTTTGAGTGGTACGTGGAGCATAAAGTCAAAATGCCTTGTTACTCCTGGAAGACTTTTCGGAAGAGGATATGGTACTAAGCAGGATGTAGTTGCAAAACATGCCATTAAATAAGTCAGAGATTGGCCTAGGATTCCTACTAATATTAAATGCGAAAGTGTGTGTGTCTGTTTCTCCTTCTTTCACCAAGCAACGGAGCAACGGATCGACGTGATTTTTTGCATACAGATAGTTTGTGTGACGGGGAATGACACACACTGCATACAATTATGAAATTCCATTCCTAAGGGAGTGAAAAAGGGATAAATTCAGTTTTATAATAGAAAATCATAGGAGGTAGGGTCATACACACATTAAACAGAGCGTTTGAGTCATTTATTTTGTCCGCCACACGGTCATATAGTAAGGTCTGGGAACTTCCTATCCTTTTCCTTGGTGAAACCCATCCGCTTAGTGAAGTTCGCGGCTGCTAGCGAACTAAAGGCGCTAATATCAGTTTAGCTTAGAACTTCGTCAATAGATGGCGTTGCCTTGAATTTGTAACGCGCCACCGTTTGGTGCGTCCGTCACGTCTTGCTTAGGGGTTACCTGCCTTGAACATCAAATTGTGCAACCAATGGAACTTTAAAATTAAAATTCCCCAATTTTCAAGCGTATGTCATACAGACTTGAAACTCGGTAGTGATGTTCCTTATATTATGATGTGTTTGGCCCGGGCAACGCCGGTGCTTCAGCTAGTTATTTATAAATATGTGGTCTCAGATGCTGACCTTCAATACTTTCATTCAACTTATGCGGTTTGGGGTGCGGGTGGTGGAGGGGTAGGGGTGGGGGTTGGGGTTTACTTTCGCCCATTTGGAGCCGTTCTTGTTGATTTAAGCCTCGGTTGGGTTGTGAATAGACTCGGTCTCCTAACTAAACGACCATTTTTGAACTATGACAACTCGTTACCTTAAAAAAAATTAAAACTTTTTTCCCCTTTTCAAAACGTTTTTTGAGTGAACATGACATAGCGTTGCTCAATGAAAACAGGCTTATTTATTGGATAAAAGCGATCTCGGACAGTAATTAAGAGAGTGTGCGTATTTTTTTGGTTTCAGGTGAGCACACTAGAGGGTGTATGCTGTCCTCCTTCCGGGTTTACAACCGGGAGTGTAGTGCCGACTGCTGTCTCAGGTCAGTCTGCTTTTCCATCGGGCATTGGTGACCGCCATAATACTAGTTCCTTCACCTAAACACGTCAGTGTACAATTTTGAAAATTTACGTCCGTTCAGGCAGAGATGACACATTAAGAGATTGTGAAAGACCGTTACATAGGGTCTTGGCAGTATTAATACAGTTGTCATACCAAAAAATGAATTCAATTCTAAACGCAAATGACTTCACAGGGGAAATATTTGTAGTAGCCAGTTACCCGAACATCTTGGGATATACCGCCCTAAGAGTTTAGTTGATATTTTGTTGGACTACTTGTCTTGATAGGCTGCCAGCCTTGTTGGTTGAACAAAGTGTGAACACAGTTGTTTCATTCCCTCTTTGCGGCCAGTGAGTTTCTTTGAACGGTTGAACCCGAAAGTTCCAGGTACGGCAGAATGGACCGGGCAGTCTCGCGTAGCCGCCGAGCGCGGTCTGGTGCACAGCGACTCATGCGCTGTCGACACTTGCGAACTGTGGGCGGGAACATGGCTAGCAAGCCTCACGGACATCGACTGACGCATTCGATAAATCTTTATGTGCATTATTAAAGCCCATTTGGCATTTAATTTGCTTACGACGAGTAAAACTTAATTAACAAAAGAAAAAGCTATAAACTTTTTTTTTCGAGTAACGCAAGAAAATTGTGTTGAAACCACAAAGGTTTTGCTGTTTACAGGCTGCATTTAAACATTTTTTTTAAAACTAACACTTTTTATTGTCTGAATATAAGTTATCTTAAATGTTTTCTTGAGAGATAGAAAGATTTCAATGTGTTTTGGAGTGTTATGTAAACAATAAAAGTTGCCACATACACTGTTTCAATTCCTGATATATTCAGTAACGTTGCCAGTAGTATCAAAATAGATTGTTAGAAAACTAACATGCAGTTGACAATAATACGAAATTATTCTATATCTAATTTAGTTTTGGATGAATATTGGTAAGAGAAGTTTGCCATCAAGTTATGGTTTGCGTCTCACGGCCATATACCTGAAGGGGACAGTTCCCAGAATCATAAATTATTATGCTTCTAATATTTCGTGTTTTTGCACATGCTTTTAAATAAATTAGTAATATAACCATATTTAATTGTTTATAGAAGGTGTAAGTACAGCTAGCGGTGATGCACGTGATTTGAACTGCTATCAGTGTTGCCAGTTGCATCGCGAACTTTGTGACCATCGAGGGTCTCCATGTTGGCGCAGAAACCGCTAAAAATATTTGTCAGGTATATATTCACCTAGTCACTAGGGTGTTCGGAAACTCTCTTTTATTCTAGTTTGCTTACGCAAAATACCAAACTAAATGAAAAGCGCGCAAATCACAAAACTAGCGATACGGGAGAGTATTGCGACGTTGCATTGTTGACGTGCTTCTTGTAAACCCCCCTTTCCCGCCTCTTCAACTAATAATATTATTATTAATTTCTTATATATTGAACAACGTTTTTCAGGAGATTTAACACTCGTAAAAGCAAGCTTGTGCGCGAGTTTAACAGTGTCTTTACGCAACGTGATGTGTTTTAACTTGTTATCCTCATGATGTAAAATAAATATTACCTACAAAAATTACAACAAAATGATTAAGACAAAAAATAAAAAAAACTTAAAACACATAAACTAATTTAAATGCTATTTTTTTAAGAGCAAAAACATTTAGGTTAGATTAATTACATTTCATTTGTTCAAAAATGTATTAAATATTAAATCACAATAAAATAATATATGTGCATAAACTACCCCTGGAGTCAGTGGTACTGCGATCGGGAGCTGAATAATGCGTGGTTGCAGGCCGGTAATGGCGAAGACGAAGTCCACCGCCCCTCTCTTGTTTCGCGGCGTTCTTGCCCGTGATTGGCCAAGTGCAGGTCTTTCTCGTGCAAACGTGCCCGAATTTCATGGGCATTTCTCGCTCGATCGGGCACCCTGAAGGAAGAAAGCGTGTTTCCGAAAAGCAACTTTCTGCCGAATGTCGCGAGGACCGGGGTAGAGAAGAACCCGAGGTCCGTGAAGCTGGCTACGGGTACTGGCTGCCTACTGGAGCGTTGTGATTGGTGGGAACACTGCAGCTCGTCCGAGGTGCATCCGCCGCGGCTGGTCACTGGCCATCGGGCTGCGACGTGACTTGCAGCTCTGCCCCACTGTCGCTGTGATGCGTGGAGGTTGTGCTGATATTCGAAAATACTGGTACCGCAAATATCGTCATCGGCGTTGACTTCTTCAGAGCTAGCTTACAACTGCACGTTTCTGTAATATGGACATTGTAATTACTCTTAAAATTTTACTTAAGGTTCGGTATCATACGCCGAGTTGGTCATATCATTTTCTCGTCATTACTATAATTTAAAGACTAATTATTTTAAACTTTTGCATTTGTTGTTTGGTCGCAGTTTGTCGTCGTATATTTACTAAACCTCATTTGCGTGACTTGTTAGATAATACGTGGCAAATATTTGGCCGCATGATTTGCGACAAAACAAAAATTACAATAGTGCTATTGAGAGAAATTTACAGTCATTGTCCTTAAATTATAGTTATGACAAAAAATAAATAAGAAAACAACAGCTTTGAGCCCGAGCCTTTCCATGCCTTCGCCTTTTATACAGACATAAGTGTTTATTTTATTAATTGAGTTGTTTCGTAGATTATAACGGCTATGCACATATGCGTAAGGGCCCCACATATAAGGTGTGCATAGCTTCAGAAAAAATACAAAGCGATTTAAAACTGCTCGAGATATCCGAGTGGGTTTGTTAACGAAAACCATTTAAGAGTACGCCGAAGGTGGATGAGTAGTTCTGTTTCCGTATTTCGTTTTTGAACGACATTTTTAGGAGAGTGAAAAGCGCTAAAACGCGTGTTTTTCAGAATAAATCCTAGGCATTAGTCAACACTCAAGGTACTTGCGATAAACCTTTATTTTAATTTTTGCGCCATACAGCTAATGTGACGGTCACAGCTCAGATCTAATAGTTTCCCTGTGCTCGACGATGAAACTGCGCGTCAGTTCAGAGCCCTGCGCTTAGAGGCGATACCGACTCAGTCTTACGGGATGTTAGGTTCGAACCCGCTTCCCTCGCCACATGAGCGCGGCGCGTTAGCGCTCTCCTCCACCGATGACGTAAAGGTACCAGGAAAATCGAAGTAGACATTTGTTCTCTGTCGTCGGTTGTCGGTTGTCTTGTCGGTCGGGAAGCGAGCGCGATGGCTCGTTGCGTGTGCCGCCAGTGGTGCCAACTGCGTCCGGCGGCGGAGGGCAGTTCGTTGACCCGGCGGCCGGTCCAGGGAACAGTCGGCAGCACCCCGACTGCCGGACCGTTAGCGCGGCTGGTTATGGGAGTCGAGGTGAAGACTGCATCACTCGCGCGTCGGACCGTTACCGCCGTCATCCGAGCTGCCAAACTGTGCCAAGGAATACCACATATCGCACCCTGAGTACAAGACTATCGTAACTCAAAAATCAGTGCAATACTATCACAACTCAGATGCCATAGTCTTGCACATATTCTTATATAATATTTTCCAGAGTCAACACTACATTATGTGCCATTAGTCCCGTAAAAGTAAATAGAATATTGCGATAGTCTTGCAGTGCCTATATAATAATATTTTCCTGCTTATGGTAAAAATATCTCATAAACTCAATTTTTTGAGTTACGATAGTCTTGTACTCAGGGTGCGATATTGCTCTTGATAGGATCTTCACCTAGAGATGCAAACATTAAACAGCTGATCTCTGCAAGTTTTGCTGAAATGGCTCAGTGTTGTCTTGTCTGTTTATTTTTCTGTAAACTCCCCCCCCCCCTTCAAAAAAAAAACTCCTGTAAAGAAACATCTTCGTAAATCCACCCAGAAACGTCATTCACCTATTTAATTGTAGGTGTTTAATAACCGGTAAATGTATTTACGACGCATGAAAGCAATTTTTTTGGCCTTAAGTTTCGGATGCTCTCCGCCCTTTATGTCGTTGAAAAGGCAATTTTAATTTAAGCAGAGCGAAGTACAATCTTAAACGTACATTTAATTAGTCATACAGTGCAGTAAACAAAATAAATAATATTATTCGAATGCACATACATATTTATTATCAAATAAACAAAATACGAGTTATAACGCTCTAACGATGGACTAATGTGAAACCAAACAAAATAGAATCGTTTAAGATAATCATCCAGTTAGCCACTGATCAAATAAACAAAACTAAAGATTTAAAAATTTCAACGGTAGGCTAATATTAAACTAAGTAGATATAGTAGGGTTTAAAACGTACTTTAAATTCGTGATGACTAAGAAAAACAATCCCTCTCTTACCGCTACACGCCTAATCTGATTAGCAGCGGCGCCTAGCTAACCTCCCCCCCCCCCCCCTGTTTTTTTCTCTTTCTTCAGCGCTTCCCCATTGAGCCCGGAGAATGGACGACTAAAATGGGGCGGAGTCAAGTAGTTCAAGAAATGGCCGGTGGAAGCCCCACTGCCAAATGTGGGAGACAAAATGTAAACAAATAGTCGCTGATAATGGAATAAGCTATGTTGAAATAGTTGTTTTGGTCAGAATCATTATTAATTTGAATTCATTCGAAGTTTATTGATTTGGCTTTGTAGAGGGCTTGGGTAGCAAAAGACTGAAAAAAAAAGTGAGTCTTTCAGAACTCGCCAATAATGTTAAACATGTAACCTTGGTAACGAGTAAACTCATGTGCTCTCGGGTTTTGTGCATGTATAATACGAAACACAAAATTTATCACAGAATTCTTTAAATAATGCCGAGCGTGATAAATAAACTGATAAATAAAATAGTTACTTTTCAAACACCAAAATTTTTGGATACGAATCACTCACATACTTTCTGCGCCCGCCGCTAGAATTCGCTGTCTGAATCGTAAACATTTCTTGCCATCATCAAACGCAGATAACAATTAGCATCACGAAACAACCGGAAATATCTAACTGTTATAAACGGCTCCGATAAAACCCCGGTTTGTGACCTCATTTTCGAAACGGAATTTGATTAAAACGCTGCAACGATCAGGAGTGGGTGCTCGATGTCGTGTTTTCTTTATATGTAGCACACTCGCATGTTTGCATACTTGCATACTTGCTCAATTCTTTTATATTCTTATACCTCTAGCTGTGAAGTTGGTAAATATTTATGTTGAAAAACGAAATTTTGGTTTACGTTTGGGTACACTTTCACATTTGTAGTGTAACTTCAACTGTTTATTACATTATTTTTTTTATTTCTAGCATAGCTAACAGCAGAATCATTTTCTGTCCTTCATCTACATATCTGTAGCTTGCTTACGTGTATCTAAAATGAACTTAATCTCGCTTTATGCAATATACGACTGAGTATTATATTGCGACCCTACGCTATTAACTCTGTCGCGCTGGTCGTGGCATTGTGACTCCAGCTTTAGATACTGCAATCATGTGCAGTTGTGGGGATCTGGTATTTGTGTATTTGAAAAAAAAATTTTAATCTGACATTTTCCTTAAATTCATCGGTATTGTATTTCTGTTTCTCATCATGCCCTGTAGCGGCTGACGTGTGGTTGTGTTGTGTAGCTGCATGTTGAAACGGCGCGGCGTGTTTATATTGGGCCATGTCGGCGGCGGGGCGCGAGTGGAGGAATGCTAGGCACGATGGCCCGGGGCGAGGCCGCTCGTACCTTCACCGGAGCCCGCCCCTCTGCAGACACGCTCTCTGCGCCGGCGCACCAGCATGGTGTTGGTAACCGGCCCGCGGTCTCACCTTTCATTCCTTCAACCCCTTGCAGCAATGGTTCGTATAATCAAAAATGGTCTCAGACAAAGTTTTGGATAAAAATTATAATATTAATACAAAATTTTTACGAATTCGATGTTGTGCCTCCGAAGGTAATTATTAATTTTTTTTGTCCTCCAACCCTTGTTTTTTCAACCCTTTGCAGTTTTGGTTGGTCGTATCAAAAACTTAATTGCAAAAAAAGATTTTGGTATTACTCCCATGAGTTATAATACCGGTCAAACGGATGTGATGTTTTCCATATTATGGGAGTTAGACAGCGCTTTTTTCTGTTTTTCTGTCCGCGCGATATTCTCCACGTTTTATAGCATTAGCCATTTGTCTTTTGGTGACAAGACATCGTGATCTGCTACCATCTGTTAGCTTGTGGCAATTGTTATATAGGTATGGATACTAGTGATATAAATATGAAGCACGAAGACGTATTAAAACATATATTTATTCATAAATATGAACCAAATTAAATGCTTGGAAACGCAAGTTGCGTTTGAGGAACTTGTGAGACAGAATGTTTATTTAATATTTAAAAAATAATATTAGTTTTCAAACTATCGGTTTATTTCTATCAAATGGGTGGACGTACTTCAGATGAAATCCGTTAGACATGAGAGGGGTCGCAGATAATTATTTTATAGAGATCTATACACGATAAAAAAAACTTTCGTGCTGATGCTTATTGCAGGAAACCGATTCCATTATGACATCAGTAACATAATGTGTAAACTCTTTTTCTTATGTTTGCACAGGGTTAATATTTTGATAATTCTGGTTGTTTATGTATTATTTCGACTTGGACGAAGCCAAAGTTACCGCGTCTTGTACCGAACTGCGCGCCGTTTACCGGATTGTTGCCATTAAGAAACATGGCCCTAACATAAACTTTCGTCTCCAACTGAAGTTGACAACAAAGTTTGAGGTGATATTGGATGAATTATAATTTTAATCTTCTTCACCATGTAAAGTTGTGCAGATAACCTCGAATTTGATTTAAATCATGTCATAATATCAAAGTTTATTATTGGACCGAGCTTGATCAAAGTCTTAAATTTTAATTGTATTATTATGATTTTTGTTCTTTTTTTCTTTAAAACATCTTCGAAAGTTGTAGACATCAATTGCCTAATTACTGATAAAATATTTTACGTACCTACTGTACTAATATTAACATTATTTTAGTTATTTTAACTTTATGACCTCATTATTATACCATGAACTCTTAGCCATTTTAAAATTTCGTTTTTGTTGGGCACGATTCTGATTAGCTGATTAGTAGACCATCCAGCATATTTTAGAACCAGTCCGATGTTCTAAATGTTTGATGGTAGCTCAAGTGATCCAACATGGCTGCGCTAATGACGTGTCTAGCGTTGTTGGGAGGCGCTGCTAGCGGAGGCTCGACAGAAGGGCATATCCGCGACCTGGACGCGTGCAAGTGCGGTGACTGCAGATCGCGCGGAATCATCATTCCAGGCGCGCGCGACAGGTACAGTTATTCGGTGAAAGTTAGTTGGTTGCTTTGTGCCAACCGGTGAAAGGGAACCCAATGATTTGGCTCGCCTCCTGACGTTGTCTCTGTTACTTAATTGTGGGAAATTACTCCACTGCTTTTTACCCCCTTTTACAACTTTCTGTATAAACATTATTTATTTTTTGTTGCTTTCGATACTTTTTCTCCCTTCTGTCTACCTCATAAACTTCCGTTACGTTCTATTAACATTTTGGCCGAGCATAGTTGGGGGTTCATTAATATCTTGTTGCATTGCGACCGTATCTAGGCGTGAGTATTTTCTTGATTTTGTGTGCTTGTAGTCCTCCGTTCCCATAACACGGAAGCAATTCGTAGGGCATTAAATATCTACAATATCCGTCTCCGAGTGCACCATCAGCCAAAAAAAAAAAAAAAAAAAATGTTTGGCCATTTTATAAGGTGAACTTTCATTAGAATACAATATTTACGTAGTTACACATTTACGGCAGTGTCAGAAATCGTCTGAAAGTATATACTTGTATTCTTCTCCCGGAAGTAACATCACGAAGGCTGACAGGAACATACGCATAGTTTCATTTTGGGGGAAGGGGATATAACCACTCTACCCGCTGTTTGTTTTGGAATTCTTTCCTTTTGTTGGTGAAATGAAAGTTTTTTTTTTTTTAAATTTCGGGTAGGGCAAGGGGATTATTCCTCCTCTCCCCCACCTCTCGTACCATATCCCTCCTCCCTGCGTACGCACCCGCGAACACAAAGTGAAGTCCAGTGTATGCAATTAAACGAATCTCTATACTTCTTGCTTACTTCCAAGTATTAAAAATCACCATTTTGAAAATCGTATTGTAGGTTATATTTGACCGAAAACTTTAATGACTGAAATACTCTTAATATAATTTTCACCTTATGTTCAGCAGGGAATTCATAGTTAATAGTAATATTGTTGGTTTCGTTAGTGAAAATAAGTAAGAAACATTCTCAATCAGACAATATATTAATTCACCATACTTGAAAATATAACTCATACAATAATTACGCTAAGATGGTACCTAGCTTACTTGTTTACACAGCGTGGCTTGTTTCCCATGTATATAAAACGTCATAGAACAAAGCATTTTACATGGCTTAATGATAAGGTTTTGTGTATCACTAATTAAAATACATCGCAACTAATATCAATATCACTATGTTAATAACGTATTTCCTACAAATACCTGCCCATACCTCTACCGATCATAACAAGTCGAAACTTAGTGAAGTGGCATAAATTCATGTGTGTGATTGAGTTTAAAAATTTACTATTTTTAACTTAAAACTTTGCTGTTGAGATAAAATTTATTTTAAAAAAAATTTTTGACAATATTTTTAGTTGGCTAATACAATATACAATAGGTACATTATAGTAATCTACTACTATTAGTGCACGAAGAGCAAGTGAAGTATTCAGCGTCGCAAGTTCATAACTGCGTACTTGAATTCGGACACGGCCTAAAAAACATGGTTAGTAGTTTTTAATGATAAAAATGGGTACATGGCTGTCACGCTGGTTAAAATAAAACTTCTCACTTTAAAAGTTAAGAATAAGATGGGAAAAAAAATCAACTATTCACTTGAACGATAAAACTAAGCAGTATTGTACACATTGGAGGTTCACTCTTGTAACAAACATGGCGACCAACAGCCTGCAAAGAGTCCTACAATTGGACTTTATTCGTTACTCCCTTCCCCTGTCTGCCATCGAGCGCTCCACTCCCGAGTGTTTTGCGTCTAGTTACGTCCTGATGTCATCACATAGAATGACCCTGTTCAAAGTGAAAACAGTCAATCAAACGTTGTACCTGTGGTTGAAGTGGACGGTGGGCGGACCACAACTCACTGCGTGGTTCGTGCGAGGATTCAACTTTTGGCGCGTGCTTATTGCGGATACTGCCCACCCTCACGTGGGGCCCGTCTTTATTTATAGCCGGGAGGAGCGCGCACGTGCGCGCCAGGCCGAGGGCTCGTGTTTGCTCGGGTCTCCCCCCTTCTCGCCTTCTGTGACACTTGGACGATATTTTCATTTCAGCTTCACTCTCACTATCAAATAATTGCACCACCAGAAATAAAGATTATCGTAACTAAAAAAAATGACTCTTTGACAAATGTTGTTGTTGTTTTAACAATGTTATCAGTAAAGAAGAATGGAGGGTTTATTAATAAATTGAGATCCAGAATTATGTTCAATAGTTTAAGTAAATAATTACTTAATTATTTATAGATACCTACTTTATTATTTTTAGGTTATGATAACCGATCATTTAATCTGGTGGCAAGTTTAACCGCGTGGAACGTAAATAAAAAAACAATGACCTGGAACGGGACCTGCGGCCATAAGCGCTGGACACGCTGCATTCGCTCTCGGCGTGGCGCGTGCGTCGTAACTTCTTGCTTTGTCGCAACAGCGTCTCAGCAGATGGCTGAGGCCGGCTCAGCTGGGCGCTCGCGTCTCCTTGCAGGAGCTCCTGTCGCACCACGCCCCAGTGCTCACAATAGCTCGACTTGAATGACGGACGTGACAGATTTGAAATATTTTATTATTATTATTATTTCCATCGCGTCGCGGGCGCTACGTTACTGTATAGAACGTCAGAGAACTTTTGTTTCCGAGAGATGACCAGTTTTGAACTGTGGATTGGTAACACAATTATTATTCGTGTATTATCAAGGTGTTTACTAAATTTATCTGTGCAAGCTCTGAAATTTGTTCACGCACAGTGATTTTTTTTTCGAACTTAAGACTAAATTTGTATTTAACATATTTCTCTCAAACATTTCGCTTTGATAAAAAAACTTCACGGATTGACGGTTGTCATATTTTTTGTACATACGAATAGGCAAGACTTTTTTAAAAATAATCGTTTGTCTTTGTCGCGCAGGTGAAAATAGAATGTTCGCATTATGAGTTGTTTTGCTTTCGCATCCCATCTTTCGCGTTGTGCCGTCGCGTTATTTTGAGTCCAGCCAACGACGGGTAGAAACCGTTACGGGTATGTCCTCTTCGTCATATGAACAGTTTGTCGTAAGCAACTACTTCAGTTATTTCTGCGAACCACTGTTTGACATCATGCGAGCTCAAAATGTCTATTACCATCGTCTTTTTCTCGTTCAGCAGAATTTTTTTTTAAATTTATATTTTCTGTATACGTCAGACGTGGTGAATCAACGATTTTTTTATGTAAAATGAAAGGATGGAAATATAAAATACAAACAGTGCTCTTGCAGATTTATTTTTTCAGAGTTGGTAACGATTTACTTATGTTTATTCAAAAAGAAAGCAGATCGCCTTGAATAGTACTTTTTTTCATCAAAATCATTACAATGTACTTGTAGTTGATATCGAAGTCATTAGGGACGGACGTGAACCGCTATCACAACGCAGGGAAATAGGAAAGAACGTGCATTTTCCTGTAGTAAGGAACCAATCCAGCATCTGCCTGGAGTTGCTTGGTGTCGCCATTGACACCTGACATCAGGGATGGCCGGCTGGAATTCGAACCTGAAGCCCCTCAGAGCTTTCCTCGTCACTGCGCCTTGGGTTTATAAAATACGAAAGAAACGCAAGACGCAAAAAGTTAAGTAACGACGTTTTCTAATAATGTCTACCCTTTTATAAATTACGCAAGTCGCAAAAACCAAAAGCAAGTTTTGGCCAACTTTCAACTTCTTGCTTTTTTGTCTTTGCATATAAAATGTTTAAGATATGAGTTTCGGGAAATTTTAAAGATGCAAACGTAATTTGCGTAGAAAGCTGAGGTTCTGTTTTCATCACACGCATTACTTTTTCGTTTATTAAACTACAGCACAGTGAAAGCAAATTACGCTTAAATCAAAGTTTTAAGAATTTCACATTTCGTGGCAAAATACCTGTGCAAATTTGCTGTTTGTTACGTGACGTAGATGGGGATGGCATATGTTTTTGTAATGTAAGAATTAATTTTCTGGAGGTTTTCACTATTAATAAAAATGGTTTTTTTTCCCCCGAGGCATAATCCCGAGGAGAAAAATTATTTTCTCCATGTTCGGGAATGGTCTCTTTCCCGTCTCTTATCCCGAGTTTCTGGATCCCGTCCACCCCTTTCACTATCTCTCCCTCTCCCTCTCTCCACACACACAACACACACACACATAAACGAATGAATTACGCGGGTCCGCCATCTTTTCGAGGTTTCTGAGACTTCCGCACAGGTGCACTGTTTTTACGACGTACTTCCGTTCCATTCACTAAATTTCACCTACCAAATGCCGTATACCGAGAGCTAAGATGTTTACACGTCAAAAAAAAAAACACGTTTATGGAAAGAAGCTCGATGAAGAAAATTTATTCTACAGTTTAAAAGTTAAAAGTCTAGCATTTTGCGTCCTTGCGAATCGTGAGACCTGAGCAGAGGCCATCGAAAGAAACCAGGTGTCCGGGGGGTAAATAATTTTTTTTGTGCCCTTTCCGTGTTATTTAATGTGCAACTTTTCAGACCCCACAATAAAAGAAATTAAAAAAACGGTAATGTCGCATTTACTGTTTTATTGTTGACCTGCTATCTTAAGTTAATTTAACGGCTACATTTATTGTATAAAGTGATAACTTTTCTTTATAAAAATAGTTACCTAAAATTACCGCCATCATGTATTTTAAGTAAATGGACATGCTTGTGTGTTTTTTTTTTTTCCCCCAATTTATGTAGATAGCAATGCATGTGCATTTATATACTTTACAGTGTACATCTTGACAGGTTCTATATCCCGGAGCCTTGACTCCGTGTGGGATCCAAAGGTGTGCCTGTGAATGATGAGGAGTGCTGAGCGCGCGGCTCGTGTGTCGGCAGGGTCACGTGATGCGAGCCGTCGGCCCGCGGTGAGAGCAGCGGCGAGGCACCCACAGCAGACATGCCGGGCAGCAGCGGGCCCAGCAGCCCGGCGAGGGCCGCCGTCACGGTGTCGCCCTACAGGGACCGGCGCGCCAGCACCTCCTCCGACACGTCCGACACTTCCACCGCCTCCAGACAGGTGAGCGCTACTCGTTTGCACGTGCGTTCGAGTCTCCGCGGGGTTCCCGAGTTCTGCGCGCGGGAAAAATATACAAAACAAGGATAACTCTGGTATTTCACAGGGACGTATCCAGCTCAAAACATAAAAGGGGGGAGGGGGAAGTAAAGGAATTTTTTCGGAATCTGTCGGAAGGGTTGTTTTGGGGGAGGGGGCGTTTTCCGCAATTACACCTATTTTAATGGGGGAGGAGTATCCCTGGGGCCATATAATAATAAACAAAAAAAAATTTGAACTCTAGATTGTGAGGAACAGTAACACTTTTTTCTCGTACTTCAGGATCTTGCTCCGTGTTTTATTAATTTTTTTTTTCACTTCGTAAGGTTGGGAAAACTGTACCCACCCCTCCTTGACCTCTTGAATATGCCCGTGTGTCTTCTTTAACCTGGAAAACACAAGGAGATTGAGAAAAAAAAAATGATTTACCAAACTGGAGTAGTAATTTAAATACTAGCTTTTTAATGTTTCTGTAATGTTTAAAAACAAATCTGTTTTAACCACAAATTAGTGTGTAGTTGAAAGAGAACAATCAAAGAATCAACGGTGTATCAATTGTTAATTTAATACATGTTTGAATGTCGATAGTCATTCAAATGTTCACAATAATGTAATGTTTTAAATTTTTATTAAATATAGAAGTTTTGTGTTACATCCTGGCATCGCTAGTTAACAGTGCAAACCGAGTGATGTGCGGGAAAAGATTCATGGGCAACTCGCTCAATGTATTTGGCTGTTTTTTTTTTTTTTAACGGGTTTTTGAAGAATGCCAGATCAGTGGAATTTCACCGAGAATAAATTGATGGGGTTGTGAAAATCGTTACACAGTCATTGGAAATCACCCATTTATCACCTTAGTTCTGTCAGTGAAAGAAGATCATTAGTATTGCTTGATTTCGATGGATCAGTTTATACATATCTGCAGTCAGATGTAACTGATTTAGAGCAATTTCAAATTAAGAGTTTAGCCTATTGTTTGCACTAAACTTATCTCAAGGCCAATAATGAGTCAGCTGCGAGGCATCAGTTTCTGATGTGGCGTGTAGCCAGAGGAAACCTGGGGTAAACACCAGCATGCCTTGGCAACCTTGCGTCCACAAGCCGCCAGTGGCCGAACGCACGGCCATTGTGTCGCTGGCCCAGGAAGTGGCCACGGTCAGTCCCATCCTGCCCGCTCGGTCAGTCAGAACTAACTGCCTGTGCCTGCCTGTGGTGCAGTGGCCTCACAGACGCGACCTCGCGTGCAGCCATCCCTATTCCCTAGTGCAACACTGGCAGTAAAAACCATTACTTTCACTCAGTTCGTGTGTGGAATCTCAGCCGTGGTGGAATACATATCAATGTTGTTCAGCCAGAATTGTTTCCATTTCTTTCATAGTATTTTATTTTTGATTAAAAATAAGCAAACATATTCTGATGATGTGTCTTTTGCTGTTTTTTGAGTTGGTGAGCAGTAGCTTGGCTTCAAGGGCAGATTCAGGACTGACTTCTGAGAGGGGCAGCAGAAGTCGCACATTACCTAGAGTTTCTTGTATGTTGGCTTACGAGTCTCTGATTGTTTGATTCCAACCATATGCAGTGTCACTAGTACAGTCTAAGTTAAATGAATCTACTTTGTCTTGGCATTTATTAAGTCTTTTATTCATCCCAGGTACCCATATTCCCATTGATATTAATTTGCATAGCCTTAAAGTTAGCTGTTTTACTAGCCTTATTTTTTGGAGGGGTTTTACAAAGAAATGTGGGGGAAAAAAAGGGGGGGGGGGAGAAGTGAAGCTTTAAACTTCAACGTAAAAAAAATACTATTGAAACCTCTAAATTTCTAATGCTGATCTTAAGCTAGTTTGCTTTTCAAGTCATTAACCTTTTGCAAAAGCATGAGTTAACAAATTTTTTATTATGATCACATACTTTCTTGAATTCTTGAAGTCAAATTAAATCACTTCAACAGTGTTGTTCAACAAGAAATGCAGTATTTGGTATTACTTGCTAACTTAAACCAAAAAAAAATTGTCTTTTATTTGTTGTTGTTTCATGCAGATTTATAAATTGGTTGCAATTTATACTAATTAGTTTATTATATGTGATAGGATATTTGATTGCATCTGATATGCTGACATTCATTGTCAGAGTAGTGTCAAAATGTTCTAACCAAAGTATGATTGTTGGCAGTTGAGCATTGACGGCGTGGAAGTGATTCCGACACGACTGTCGAAGGTGACAGCCTCGAAGCCAGCAGCAAACCCACTCCAGTTTGTGAAGGTTGGACCGTGTAACTTGTACCGTGCGGCTCAGGAAACCCTCAAGAAGGTGGAGGAGGTCAAGAAGATAAAAGAGGAGGTGCAGAACCAAGAGGAAGACTGGCAGTCGGTGAGTTCAGCTTCCATCCCTCCACCTCAACACCATCCAGCCTTTATTTCCTAACAACCACCTTCTATTCTTAGTAACTCCATCCTTCCCTTACGTCCCAAAATATTCTTTAAATACTCTACCAATCCATCTCACCCACATTCATTGACACCCAAACATCCACTACTCTATTCAAGCTTAAAGTTGTATAAGAATTCCTATAAAAAAATAGCTGACATAGCCACACATTTTAACAGTTACTGATTTATCATATCAATTAATTGAGAGTGATAAGATTGCAGTGATTAATAAAACAAAGAAAAGACCTCACGTAAATCTTGCAAACAATTTTATATGGATGTATTCCTAATGTTTACTGATTAAATATAAAGTTCGTTGTATGGATCTGGATTTCAAATGCAGACACTATTTTTCATCTAAAGCCACAGGTAATAAAAATTAATTTAGATTACAATCTTAGATATCTCTCATGTCAATATAATTATTTTTTAAAAATTAACAAAAAAAATCATTTTCTCAAAGAGTTATTAATGATACCTCATATGAATACACCATTTTAAACATTCTTTGCTGTTTATTCATCTCATCCCATTTATAAGCAAAATGCTAGTGATATCTAGGCAGACACAGTCATTGTTGCCATGTCAATAGCTTTTCACTTGTTGATCATGGAACTCTAAAATTGACTGGAATTGTCACAAGTCCATGCTGTGGTGTACGCGGGATTGTTTGAAACATTCATCTGTGGTTTACTAGCCTTACTAACAGGGCAGGACAGGGCTTCACCACACCCCGTGCTAGGAGTGTCAACATGTCTTCTGATGTGTGCAGAACCTGGACAACTGGAAGAGCAGCCGCAGGAAGAGACAGGAGCACATAATAGAGCGCGTAGTGGAAGTCAAGAAGCTGGAGATGGAGGAGTTTGACCGCAATCGTCGCCGCAGCAAGACCTTCAATGAAATGCTTGAGGAACGGTTAGTTTCTTACTACCAGATTCACCTGGTTTGTCAGCAAGCCTTTAGTTTGTGTCAGTATTTAATTGGATATATTTCCTAATGTTCTTTTGAATAACACATGGTTTGCAAAATATGATGCAAATTCAGTGTTCGACATTGTTATTATGAAAATATAACTTATTGTGTTTTTTTCCATAAAGTTTAGTTTTTAAGAAACTTAATCTCATTTTATACCTGGACCTTCTGTACTTTATCTCAGATGCTTTAATGATTAAAGAACATAAATATTTAAAGCACATGAAAGTTGTTTCATATATGATACTGGTAATTTCTTGAATGTTATTGTGATACCGCCTGCATTTGGCAAAAAAATTGCCCCATATTCATTTAATCAGTATTACTGGTAACCTATTATTTTTATTTTAATACATTACTTCCATTTTAATATCTTGATGTATAAAATTGTACATTGTTTAGTTTTCTCATTTTCTAGCTATACTTTGTTATTTATAAATATTTTACTCAATTGTTTTACAACATTAGTTTATTTTATTGATACTTATATTTAGACAGAAATATTTTATGATAATTAATCACATAATGTATGTTTTGAACTACTATTTACTGTTTGACTTGCTCTTTTTTCCTTGGACAGGAACAAAACAGGGCGCAAAATGAGCCTGGCTGTGTACAAGGATGAAGATGCTAATGACCTCAGCGACCTTGGGATCGGAACTCACAGCAGCAAGAGCAGCATCAGCGAAGAATATGGTCACGATGACAACCACTTGGACAACTACAGTGAGGTGAGCCAGGAGCTTAGAGTGTGCTGAATAGCTGTTGCAGAACAGGAGATGAGGGCCAGTTTATTTGGGGCAGACTTCAGAGGAAATACCTAATAGTAGCATGCCGTTTATATTTACTTAAGTAATTACATGTACATATGCAGATACTGTGAAGACTATTGTTAGAGCACACACACAATATTTTATCAGTCTCTGATCTGGTACAAATGTCAGATTGTTGTCTTCATTTACACACTGACAGGTGATTGGTATTAGGGGTTATTTTGAGAGGAGAAAGATGTGTCCAATGTTTAATAGAATCAGGGGTGTAGCCGGGGGGGGGGGGGGGGTTAGGGGTTCAAACATCCCCCCCCCCCCCTTAGCACCAAATCTTTAATTAATTTCTTATTCATCACTCAAACAAATTTCATATTAAAATTAATAAAAATTTTACCATTACAATATTTAAATTTAAGAACCGAAAACTGCTAAAATAGCACTATTTTACACCTTAAAATCCAAATTTTCCCGGGGGAGGACCCCCGGACCCCCCACTTTAATTTGGGGAGGGGGGGTGGGCATGCTTCTTAACACCCCCCATACACAAATCCTGGCTACGCCACTGAATAGAATACTTTAGGTTCTCTTATTATTGTATAGAAGAAGATAAAATAAGAATACATATGAAAGATACTTTTGGGTTCATCCACTGCTATCAATGAGGTGTTTAATGAATAGTGGTTTTTATGCTCAATTAGGAAAAATTAGAACATAGATGGAAGTTATTTGATTGATTTTGTTTTAGGGATACCTCACCTTTTCAGGTAGATTTTGAAGAGAAACTATCTTTTGTAGCTGTTACTATGGTGCAATTTCCAGACAATTTTTATATACCTAGTTTGTTTCATGGTCCTCATTTATATGGACATGATAACTCCCGTAATTTTTCACAAATTATTTCCAAACTGATACATAAAATATAGAAATGGAAAATCTCTGTTGAATTCGTTAATGGGCAAAATTCCATCAAAGGAATAAAAATGGGGAAGTAAATTTTTTATGTAACCAACCATTTCTGCAAGGAGGCAAATAAAGGTTGAAGGTCAAAAAAGTCATAACTTTTTTATTGGCTATACTATCAAATCCATTATTATTTATTATAAAAATCCCAAATCCCAAATCTTAAACTATTGGCAGAAACAATTTTTGATGAGATGAATCATTACAAAAAAAAACAGGGGGAGTTGTAATACAAAAACTTTAAACTTCCTTACTATAAAATATGTTCAAATTTATTTTAAACCATGTTAATATTATCCTAAGGCTTGTCCCAAAGCAAATTTTCATACGCCCACGTATTAGTGCAAGGGATAAAAAATTTTGAAGGTCAAAAAAAATTCCCTACTACCTTAGTAGGCATAATATGAAAAATAGTTCTAAGCTATTCAATGCCAGATGCATTAAGTTGAAAACAAGTAATCCATTTTCACTGTGTGTAAGATTTCCTTTTAAATACATTAATTTTCATGTCATCTGTTATCAATGTTGTGTCGTGGTGATTGCAAAATACCAGAAGTGTGAATTGTTGTTTAAAACTCACTAGAAAGGTTTTACAAACACAGGCAGATTGTAAAGATCTTATTTTGTAGTCAATGTTATTAAAAAAGTTAAAGATATGTGTGTTATCAATTAAATTTTTTTATGAATGCAATAGAGGCATTTCTCTAGTAGTTTTGTGTTTTTTTTGCATTTATTTATTACATATATTTTGCTTTAATTTTCAGCAGATTGTTATAGGAAATAATATTAAATTTTACAAGAATGATTTTCTGCAATAGTATGTCTTAGATAGGGAAAAAAAGGAAATGTGCAGTGCAATCTTGTGAGCAACTGCTTGCTGATGAACTTTTTACTCTTTGTTCACAGGATAGTAGAGAGAGCACAGGCAGGTGTGTTTTTGACAATCACAATGGGGAGGCACCAAAGAACGGGCTAAATGGCCATCATGATGATGACACTTCGACTACAGCTACGATATCCTCCCCTGAACCGGAGGAGTACACATACGAACGAGCGATTCAAGGCTACGTTAACTTTGCAGAGAATAGGGCAAAGACGAGAGCCGCAAAGACAAATATTTTGAACAACATAAATGGTAACTTTGACCATGGTGAGCACACAGGGAATGAAACATCTAAAAATAACAACTGTGTCAATCTGCCCAATAGGTCTTCCAAGAAAATTCCACCCCCTGTGGTTCCGCGAAGGCAATCGGCTGCCAAGATCGAGGACCGCCTCACGGCATTAGAACAGAGGAGGAGTAGTCAGCTCTCTGATGTAGGTACTTGCGAGAGTGGGAACAAAGTTACAGTGCCCAAGGTGGACATTTTGAAACGCAGAGAGCTTTTTGAGAAAGCTTCAGACGTAGACAGCCAGTCTTCCAGGCAGGACAGAATATCTGGGGACTTCTCCAATGCCAAAAGTATTAGGGAAAGGTTGTCACATCTGGAAAAGCAGAATGAAGAAAATGCCAACATCAAGGAGAGACAAATTTTAAGTAGTCAGGTTTCTTCAACTGTCAAAGAGAGATTGTCACATTTTGATAGGTCCACTGAAAATTTGTTCGAAAAGGGTTCTACTAAATCTGTGCTAAGGCTGTCCAATGGGGATATTTCATCACAAACATTAAGAGATAGGCTGTCGAGCCTTGAGAGAAGTGCCAGTTTGGAGAGGGAAGGGTCGGCATCGAGCGCGAGCAGGATCTCGGAAGAAGTGCCTCACACCATCAAGGAACGCCTCAGCAACTTGGACTCTGCCCGCAACAGAGTAGTGCACAAGGTGACGCCCGACAGGGATGTGAGCTTTCACTCGAAGCTCGCCACTTTCCAGAGCAGTGACAAGAGCAATGCCGGCAGCCCAGAGTGCTCTCTGACTCCCGATGACAAGCTGTATCAAGGCAAGCAGCAGTTCCACCGATCCCTCGACAGCTTGGAGGTCGAGGGTTCATGTGGGGCAGTGGAGAACCTGTCTTCATTCGAGCGTGTGCAGAGCTTAGAAGACGTGGACTGCTTCGGGAACGACAGGAACTACCCCGCCTCAACTTCGTCCACGGAGATGCTCGTCTTCTCCACTCAGAGCGGGGACACGGACAGAGAGGACAGCGGGATCCACACGGCCGATGTGTCCTGCTCCGTCAGCCAGGCAGACGAACCGGTCGAAGAGGGGGAAGCGACAGTGTCTGCACCTCATCTGGAACCCATCCTAGACTCATATCAAGAGTCGAGCGAGACGTTGTGTTTGGGTACGAAGGAACCTGTGGAGATTACGCAGGAACATCCTCAGACCTCAGTGAGTTTGAACAATACACCCAACTCCTCGTTGGGTGATTTTGGTGCCGGTAGTGCTGAGTCAGATGAAGTTACCTCTATATATTTGCCTGCATGCCATCCTGGTGTTGGTGTTGAGAATTCTGGTTTTGGGGTCACTACTCATGAGAATTTAATTCTTGCTGATGGTGTTGGTCGTAGTTCTCCTCCATTTCCTGACCATAACACTATTATTGCGCATGATCTAGAGGAAAAAGGGAAGGGTAGCAAAAATAACTCTGAATTGGTTGAGGCAGTCAACTTGCACCATTGTTATTCTACATCATCGGGCTTATTTCCTGAACCAGTAGATAAAGATGAGGTAGTGTCTTCAACTCCTTTTGCCAACGGTACCCCACAACATGTTTATTCCAATCCTACTGTCGGTGGTAGTCCACACCATGTTTACGCCTCTCACTGGGAATCCACGTTGAACGATTCTATTGATACGTCAGAAGACAACTTTGAGATGTGCAAGACGTACCCAGCAGACAGTCAGGACTCAACCGAGTTTGAGAGTTGCCGAAGTAACATTAGTTCTCCTGAGCCATCCGAATCTTTGGCAACCTCTGCAGTCATTGGTCGACCTGAGAGAGTGTTCCCTGTGGCCGCTCCAAGGGGCGTGGCCGCAGAACGTCGCCGCACGGTCGTAGAGGTCTGCGAGAAGGTGGAGGTGATGGGTGATCAGCTTCGCTCTCCGCCGCCGACGCCTTTCATCAACGTGGCTGCATCTTTCAAGGTCAGGCAGTCGCCCTCGCCCAATGACCATTGCCACGTAGAATGTGTTGACAGCAGTGATCGTGGTCCTGTGTGATTTTAAACTAACATCCTTTATCTTGTAACTTACCCTGCTTTCTGTATAACTTTTACCCTGTAATTCAGCATTGGATGCTGACATGTATTGTAATTTTTATTCAGCATTTGTGCTGTAAGCACTTGGAAATTTAAACCTAAATTATTCCAGGTTGGTTGCTGCTATTGGGATACTGACATGGAAAAATACAAACAAGTGTTGACTGAATGGTATTAAAAACATAGAAAATGAAGCTATTAATTAGATGGTGTTATGTAATGATTTAGGTTTATTTATGCAGGATTTTAAGAGTGTAACTTAGGCAGAATAAACCTAATTTTGAATTTAAATAATGCATGTATAAGTATATAATTAGTATACTGAGAGATCTAAACCATGAAATTTTTCTACACCATCTATTTGCACCAGTATTTTTAAGTGATTAAAAGCCTCAAAATGCTAGGATACTATAGTTTAGATTAGGTATGTTATGAATACTACTCTTGGAAATACTGCTTGTTAGCAAGTCCTTTCATTAATGTAGACCATTCAGAAGCTCTTGGTTGTGCTGGTTGATAAATAGCATCAGTTTAAAAAATATATAAATCTTGAAGTTACTGTTTAAACTAAATATGCAAATGACTGTTTAAGTAGTAGGTAGTTCTCAGGCAGACTGAAGGTACCATTAAAGATCTCAATTTACGAAAGTCAATATGTTTGGAACACTTAAATTGTATTCAAAGCTATTCCCAGCTTTGGGATTGATTCCATAGCTTTCAAAATTGGAATAAATTTTAGCTCAGCATCAATTAATTAATTCCTTTTTATATAAAAAAATAAAATACAGAATGTACTTGGAATCATGGGATTGTATTGGTATGGTGCTAGTTGAGCTGTATATATAGTGGACTCAATGTAAACTTGTAGAAACAACTTTAATAGGTATACATTTTGTTAGATGAAGCATACTGCTATAACATGTGGTTCCAAGCTGTGCAGCTCTGCATGAAGTTTACAGGCACTTCACTAGATAAAACATTTGTGGCATTTGGAATGATTCTATGAAAATATTTTCTATTTACTGTTCATTACCAGGTGTTAAGTTGTGATTGTGGCTTTAATCAGTGTATCTGTGTTAGGTAAAAATAAGTTTTGAGAACGCACATAGTCACAAGCAATGACAGGCAGACTTACTGGCACAGACAGACAAATGCTAAGGCATATACAAATGGGCACAAACACAAAGTTATAATTTTTGTACCTGCTTCTAAAACTTAGTAGTACGAGTTAAAAAATATCCTGTATGCATGAAAAAAGCATTAAAAAAAAGGTCAAATATTTATCTTATAGAGAAATCACTTTCATAGAATCATATTTTACATCCTTAATAGTTGAATTTTGCACAGTTTGAATGTGTTCTGCAAGGAAATCTTGTGATTCTCCAGATTCAGTTTTAGCTTTTAAAATTTTCAGAATTAGTAACATTTTATGTATGAAGTATATTCTTTCTTTGATGATCATTGCATTAACCTCATTACATTCTGACCTTTTTCTTGGATTTTGCTATGTACATGTTATTAATTTGCATGTGTTTTTCTCAGGTTACACATTATTACAGCAGTGTATTCTTATTATTAGCTAATATTTTAGCTGTATTGTGTGTGGTTTTGTAATGAATATCAGGTTGTGAGGGAATTTTTTTTATAAATACTTTCATATAAGTTTTTAACACAGCCTATTTAACCTAACACCTGTGGTGTTGAATAGTTATGTTTTCAAAGGATGTGAGAGTTTGGAATCACATGTTTCCCCTTTACATTTTTGGATTGATTTATGTATTTCTAAAATATTTCTGAGCCATTGTTTGAGGCTTTTTCCACGTATCCCTCATAGATATTTAAATGTTCTGTTGGGCAACCAATCACTCCTGCTAATTAATTACATTTGTAGATTGTGAAAGAAGTAGTTTTTGAATATGTTTCTACTGCCATAAGTTTATGGTTTTAACTGACATGATTTGAAAATTTTGTAAATTATAACGTATTTAGGGGCTGTACAGAGAATAAGTCTGAAGCTGAAGCTGTAAATATGGGTTGAGTTACACTCGCTTGTAATAAAGTATTTTGGACAAAGGTGGGATTTTGAATCCGTAGAGACGCACAATTTTATAAATGTATGTGTATACTGGTGCCTATATAGTTCCTAGATTTGGTCTTCAAAGATTTTAACCTTTGGTAATCTTAAAAATCTAGTGCTAGCTGTAGAGTTGAAATGTTTATGAATGTTGGGAATATTTGTAAATTTGCAGGCTAAAGTAATGTATTATTTGGTATTACTCTTTGATTAGGCAGCTCATTAAGACTAATTTTTCTTAGGTTTTTTTAAAAATAATCTTACTAAATGTACAGTTGTTCTGTGAAGTCTCTTAAAGCAATACTTGGGAAGGTTAACTCATGAAATTTGTTCAATAATTAAAAATTTTTGTGAGCTATGAAGCAAGGGCATGTAGCCTAAAATTGTGGAAAAGTGCCATACTTGTTAAGGGGCCTCCTGACTGGGCACACGAGATATGAAAGCACCTGGGCACTAAGGGTGACACTGGTTTGTGCAGCACTCACCTCTTCTCATCAGTAAAATGCCTCCGTGGGACTCAAAGGTGTGACCCTATCATTTTTAAGTGGAATACCAAAGATAAAGGCTTCCTGCATGTCTCTAAAACAACTAACAATACTTATTAACAAATTTTTCACATAAAAAAAAGTGCATAAAATCACCTATTTTACCATTTTTTGCCATCCAAAAAACACATGTTAAAAACAAAACCATACAGAGAAACTTATAGATAGACAGTTATTAAATGATATTCAAAATCAGACACCTTTAATCTTGAACTGTTTGTATATAGCGTGCTAACATCCAGAGCTCTGCTGTGGCCCAGCCAGGTGGCCACCTTAAGGGATCTGTTGACAGAGATACTGAAAATGGCTGTTGAATCTAAACTATATCTTTTTTTTACGTGTTTTTCCTCCCTCAGCATTTTGGGTAATATGTGTTGATTATGTACAAATAAAACTAATTCCTTTCATTTTTTTCACAGTTTAGAAAATATTTAATTACTATTTAATTTTTTTGTCAAGATTTATTTACCATATTTTAAGACATTTTTTTTGCCATTTTCATTGTAACTCATTCAAGTACTTACAGGTATTGTTTGAATTTGTAACGTGTGTAACATAAGTGTTAAAAATGTTTACTAATTTGGTCTGGTGACTTCTCAGCCGTTGAATATCTCTCTCTCTTTCTTTCTTTCTCTGTAACATTCTTCTTCTTTCTCTGTCTGTTTGCTGCATGGAGGTTGACATGTATCGATTCTGGTTGTTTAGACACATCACAGAGGTTTTGTAGGAAATAAACTATAATCAATTGTACTACCAAATCTTTTACTGAATTTCCTAACCTTATTACCTTAGCATGTCATAAGTTTCAACTTTTTTTTGGGTGGACTTTTGGAATAATAATTATACTCATTAATAAGGTAAGAGAAAAGAAATACGGATAAAGATTATTTTATTTGCATAGTGTGGTTTTTCTTTAACATTTATTGTATTTTTGCATCTCTGCCGGTGTTACTGGTGGGCTGGTATAAACATGTCCAGTGGAAAACCTTGATAATCGTGTTGTCCTGCATGCAAAATTGGTGACAGTTTTTGCCCATGGCTTGACCACAGTAGCAATCTGGTGATGTGATTTGTTAGTGGGATCTCTCTTATGGACTAACTTGAAGTAATTATTCAAGTAGCTATCCTGTTTTATAATTGACAAAACGTAAAGTTTATTTTTCCAGATTAAAATAAGTTGTTGTATTATATATTTTGTGATGCAGTGTATTATGGTTTATCTTAATGCCTTACTAGGGTTTGGTAGTAAACAAGTGTACATATTTGGATGTAAATTAATACACCTTTTTAAGTGCAATATGTTAAAACTAAAATGTATAATAAGGCACTAATATTATAGTTACCTTGCTGTAATATATTTAGTTGAAACACTTAAAGAATTTAAAATATTACTGAGTGAGCAGCATTTTCAGCTGGGAATTTGAGGCTGCAAAATGTAATATAGGACAATAATTATTGAAACTAGTGAAAAAAAAAAAACTATAACATAAAAGTGGGACTTCATGATAATGCACAGATACAAGGCAATTTGACGTCTTAAGATTCCAGAAGGTTTCAAACAGCAATCACTGCCACTGCAGAGACCCTGTACCAATTGGCAGCCTTTGTTTTTGGTCCTTGTAGAAAAATACACAACAACTTCTACAAATTTTAAATTTTATTAATTCAGATGATTTGGATAGGCGTAATAAATGAGTAGAAAGTCATGTGATGTGTTGGTGATTAGCTCCTTCTCCTTTCATCCTTTCTCCTGTCAGTGGAAGCACTAGCATTTCTTACTTCCGTGATCTCTAAAATGTGTGCCATGACTTAAACTGACTAGCTTCAAGTTGGCACACAAGTGGTGCCCACTGCAGTTTTTTTTCTCCTTGATTGGCCAACTTCAATTTGTCCTCTATCGGAAATCTGCATCTCATGATTTCTTTCTGACAACACAAACACTAGGATAATAGAGACGGGCACTCGAGCGCAGCTGTCTGCTGCACCCACCAGGACAGACTTCTTGTTCATGCCGACCTGCAAGCGGCAGAGATTTAATTGGGAAATAACAGCACCCTGAGAAAACCCACCAACCTGTGATCATTCTGACCATAGAAAAAAATCAGTGTACAATTGTGCTGTATATAAAACTTCTTATATAAAAAAATGAATGTTTTTGTGTGTGTGTGTGTTCGACTTCTATGCATTTGCGCATTGTTCATCCGATTGAGTTATAACTTTGCACACTTGATTTTTGAAACACAGGGAAGGTCACTGTCTAGGTGAGATTCTGATAAAACTTATCCGTAAAGCATAATTTAATTCTTGATAAAATTTCGCGTAAGCATTGATAACTCATCATTAATATGATCTCTATGAAATTTTGTACCCTTGACCTTTGAAACCATGGAGGTCTATGGAGTGGTTTTCTGTTCTGAAGTTGAAGTCATCTTGTTAGCAATTAGGAAGCAAAATAAGTCATAGCTGTATAAAGGTTAATATGCTATAAATTTGTTTAATAACTCTACAAGAACTCCGCAGGAAGAATTGTAAAGATGCCATCATGTAATTAATATTGCTAAACAAACATAATACCAACATGTCTGCAAGAAATTAAGGTTAAACTTCATTATAACCAAAAATTGTTTTACTATGCAGAAGGAAAGCGGGGGTTAGAGGTGTCGTTCTCATTTTTACTTCAAGTATTAACATGACAAAGATTGTTTACACCAACTCCCTTACTTCTTACCTCCATATTTAAAACACGACAATTACTGTTTAGGTCAGATTTCTATAAAATCAACATTTACAGCAAAAATTAAGGGGGCGCATGAGTAGTATCAGAATATTACCACTAAGTATTTTATTCCAGTTCCTGTTTTCTATGGTCCAAATAATAATATTGACGTGCGAGTCGAGAGAGTGATATAGAGTTAGAGATAGAAAGATAAAAAGAGAGATAGTTTTGGAGTGAGATAGATAGGAATAGAGATATATAAAGTGATGGAGAGTGATACAGATATATAGATAGATATGTATATGTATGTATGTGTGTGTGTGTGTGTGTATATACACACACACCCACACACACACACACACACATAAGTGATGATAGAGAGATGCTTTGTGTCTGTGTAAAATCTTCAAAAAAATTACGAAAAAAATAATTAAAGAGACATTGCAATGCATGCCGGGCATTAGCTGGTATAATATAATTTAATAAGGAATGCGATATAATGGAGAGCAATGTGCTTTGAGAATGGTGTTATCTGTGTGCCTAGAAAAATAATATTTTGGATGTAAAAACTTCCCAATTTAATATTGGAAGTAAGAAAAATTTAAAAATAATAATTCAGTGGTTCTGTTTAGTTTACAGATTGATCAAATCTTCAGAAAAAGCCAGTTTTTTGGTTATTTTCAAAACTCCTCTTCCCTGTTAACTTCAGGTAGTTAACATTTTAAAATTTATCAACAACATAATGAGTATTTATGATATTTCTGTTAAGATTATTAATGTGAAATGCTGTAATCTTATGTGTTATAATATAATACACTCAGTTTTATTTTTTCATGGTGGCCACACGTCCTTGAATCCTTGAAAAGTTGTAACTGTCCTTGAAAAATCTGGAAATGTGCTTGAATTATGGCATAAGTCCTTTAATTTTATGGTTTCATAAAGTATTTTTATCCATAGATAGAATAAATGTTATACTCAATCTACGTTTTGGTCTTAGCCACACCTCCATAGTAAGTTTTGATTGCAGTATTGATGTGTGTGCAATGTTTTATTGCTAAAGTATGAAGACATATTCCTGTATGTATCTGCATATTGATTTTTTCACAACTGTTGTAAAGTTAATCTTTAATTTTAAAACATTTAGTGGCTGTTAATATTTTTTCCACTTTGTTAATATTAAAATTTATGTACAAATTTACCAGGTTATCTATCTTTGTAAATTACAAAAAAAAAAAAAAAAGTCACATAGTCGTTGAACTTCCTGACCAGTTAATTTTACCTTTCTTATTGCTTTGAAGACTGCTACGATTGGGCACATGCCCGGTGGCAAGCATTCACCCTACTTTCCTCTTCTCTTCTGATTTGAGCCATACTCCTTGCCATCACACACTCCTCATCCAAATCATTCCATTCCTCTATCGTTCTCACTACCATTGAGTTTTTTTTTCCCCTTTGCCTTCTCCTTCTCGCCTTAAAATGTTTTTAGAGTTCTCCCTCCTACTTCTAGGATTTCCCTTCTCAACTCATTACCCCAACTCTCCCCACCCTCCCACCCCACTCAGTACTGAGCATATATTATAGCTTACCATCTTCAGAAAAAATTGGACCACAAATCTCGAAAACAATGTGTGAAGGGTGATATAAACGACTGTAGATAAGAAAACTTGATACAGTATCATCATGCATAGAAAAATACTCCTAGAAAATAATTTGAATTATTTTTATCATCTTTCTTTTATTTACTGAACCTTAAAAACACAATTTGGCCCTTGAAATCCTTGAAATGTCCTTGAATTTCAAAATTTTATATTTGTGGCCATCATGTTTTTACTACTCAAAGTTCTGATAGAAATTTAATTGTTTGAAAAGATAACTGGATTTTTTTTTTTTGTTTACTTTGACACTATTGTGGCAACTCTTAGAAGTTGTGATATTTTCCTTTAACTTGGAGGTACTTTTATAACCCAGTTATAAAAAAGTATGCTAGTTTAGACTAGTGACTTCCATTTTTCTGTGTAAGTAGCATCTCTTTGCAAGAGCTTTTTATGTGTGTATGTTTGCAGCCTGTATACAAAGGAACAAGAAGAATGACATGGAGAGAGTTTAATTAGCTTTGAATGATTAGTATTGTTGTTAAAGCATTCTGTAAGCTGAAAGACGACCTTGAGTTTGTCGGTGGGTCTAATGTTTGCTAACTGAATGTAGCAACTGTTGGTGCTAATAGCAAGCCATCACTAACACATTGGTCAATCAGTGTAGTTATTGGCCGTTGCTGTTTTAATTGGTCGTTCGGGTTGTAGCAGTCTAATGCTCTGCCTCAAAGATCCTCAGGTTTGTAAACAATGCACTTGTAGCATTGGGATGAGCGGAAACTTCTCTGCAAGTTTGAGTGTGATGAAATTTTTTCAGTAGTAAAAAAATTTAAGTGTTTATTACATTTGAATTAGTCATACATTTCATTATCACTGTGTTTTTGGTGGTGGCATCATGGTTGGTGTTGTGCCGTATTTTATTGCAATCCAGATGGGGATAAGAGAAGATATTGTGGTGTTGTGTAGTGTGTATGCTAGATAAGGAACACTAATGTAAGGGGTATGTTGAAGAAAACACCAATACAAGAAAGGATTGAAATGGTTTGGCCACATGAGAGAATAAGAGTATGTGAGTACCAGAAAGGCCCATGAATACAAAAATAGAAGTCAGAAGATGTAGAGAGAGACAAAGAGACATGGATAAAGGAAGTGAGGAGAAGTGTGGGAAATGCAGGTGTTATTTGCTAATGAAAAACTGATACATCTTTTTTTTTCTTTTGGGTTCTGCAACTTTGTAGCCATTTTGTATTTTGTTTAAAAAAAATTAAAATAGTGTTAACCTATACTACATAGCATTTAGGTTACTGAGGTAGTTAAATCAATAAATTATTAAAAAAGAATTTTTTTTGCAAGTTATGAATCACAATCAATAAGTAGTAATGAAGATTCAATTGCTTTTTCTTTAAAATTGTTTTTTGAAAAATATATAAAATATGGTGTTGGGTAAAAAAACCTTAAAAGAGTAATTTATGACAAATAGAAATGCTCAGAAAAATTATACAAACATAAAATTAATGAGAAGAACTAAGAAGAATTAAGAATAAAAAATTTAATTGGTGTTAAGTATTGAAAAGCTTTATTTCTTACAGTAATTTAAAACTACATAGTTTATAAGTGTTCTATATTTGTAATTAATTGTACATTCAGGAGTATTTTTACTGTGCTGTTCTTAAGTGGTGTGTTAATGTTGGTATTTCTTCACTGTGAAAGGAGCAAGGCTCTGCCAATTGTAAAGCTAGGGGAGCTGCCAACGTCACACACCTATTTCGCCCGGCCAGCTACGGTCTTGTCGAAATGTAAGACTGGGTGCATGCGACGCTTGTAGCTGTTTGTTTGCTTTGTGAAGGTTTTTATTAATAGTGATTATGCATGCGTCACTATTATTTTTTTAAATTGCATGTGTGGTGTTGTAGTTAGTTGTGTGTTGGTATGTATATGGTTATGTGTAGCTTTTGTTACTACTGCTTCACATTTTTTTTTAAACTGCTCTTGATGCTACTTTAAAGAATATGGTATGCTAGGATATTTTCTGTTGTCTGCATGCTTGGTTGCATCTCTGATGTAGATAATGGTGTCACTGCAGATAACGTGAGTGTTGCTGATAAGATAGAGCTGGAGTGTGTATCAAGGGCTTGCCTCTGACGTGGTCGGTGTGATGCCAGGACACGCCGAGCTCAGATGATGCTGCTCTGGCGAGCATGGCGGATGCAGGAGCAGGCAGCCCTGAGCCCCAGGGCCCACGGCCGGCAGCGGGAGAAACCATCGAGGACTCGGGCAGCGCGGAGGGACTGCGCGGGGAGGCGGAGGGGGAGACAGCAGCCGCGGGGGAAGTGGTGTCGGATGACTCCGGCGTCCAGATCTCCCCCTACCCCAGCTTGTTGGACAAGCCTACGTCTGAAGACGAGATGTTCTTTCCTCTGATTGACAGTCAGGTAGGGCATTTCTACCTCGCAGTGTTGAACACAAGTAAGTTGGGATTTACAGTTTCGAATGTCATAGGTATTCCTCAGGCTTGTGCCCGAGAAGTTATCTCCATTTCTGTGCCATCTTGCATAACCTTTTATCTTGTACTTAATGAATTGTTTGAATTTACATCTTTAATTATTATGAGTACATTACTTTTCAAAAGTGTTTTATTGCCTTAATAATTAGTATGAGAAAGAGTTTACATTTCATTAGGTATTTTATAACTACGTAGATAACAATAAATTTGCAATAAAATTGTTTCTACTTTGTTACAGATTATTATTTTTTATTTTACATAATCAAATAGATCAGTTTAGTACAGTTCTTAAAAATCACATTGTTAAGTAATTTTTACTGCTGAACCATTCAAGCATGGAGGTCATATCATACCCTTCTCTCCCATTGCTGCATGCATCTTGTAGCCTCACTTGTAGCCAACCTTAATCCATTTTCTGCTGTGGTAACATTTTGTGGTCTGCTCATTCACCCACCACATTTCTGACCCGAAAGGTGCACTTTGTTAAGAGACTACAGCTATTCAGCATACATTCTGAAGAGCTTTGTTTAATATTCACACTCCAGCAGCAAGTTGGAAAAAAATTGTACATTTTGGAGGGTATAATTTTCTTAACCAAATTTAGTTATCACTGCACTAAAATGACAACACTGCTGTCTTGTTTGTACAAAAAAATTGAAAATTTGGAACCAAAATTATTTTTTCAATTTCAGAAGGATTGGATCTTGTTTGTGTGAATCCATTAAAATTTTACCAATCTTGCAATACTGTAGCATACATTTATAATAGAATTTTTAAGAAAAAAAATATCTAAGAGTCAGCAAGTGATAATTTATGGTAGAATGGTATCCCATGTAACCATTAAAAAAGGGCATGTTTTACCTTGCCTGCGTGTACATGAGGAAGGAAGAGTGAGCCACTGAGGTTCGGGTGTGTGTTCAGATCCCACCGCTGGTGTTGTCCGCGGACATAGAGGTGGTGGCAGGCCTGGAGTTCCCCCTCGGTCCGCCTACCAGCGCCGAGCCGCCCAAGGAGAAGCCACCTCCGCCACCCGTCGACCTCAGCGACGAAGACGTGCCTCCTCCGGTCAGTGTGGATGACGGATGTTTGTCGTGCTTCCATGATGTTGCTTTGGCGTAGCCACTCTTGCACAGAATTTTGTTCACTTCTAAATAATTGGATTTCAGGGTTAGTTAAATTTAATATTAATTTAGGTCCGCCAGTGGTTGAAAAAAAAGTTTGTGTACTGGCTAATCTTAATTGCACGAGGGGTTGTTTCGGTTAAAGTCAGGACGGATTGTTTGCCTAGGACACCACCAAATGGGATAATGTCATTGCCAGTGTACAGCGAGAAGACTCGTGCCCCCAATTATTTTTCGGCCAATATTATTGAAAAATGAAAGTCTCTGTCATAACCTAAAAATCCACTTTCACTTTTCATACTACTACATAGTTTAAACTCGCATCATTTCTTAGCTACATGTGCCAGTCCTACATATCAAAATTAAACATCCTAGGTTTTAATAACTTTCTTGAATCTAATAAATCATAAATAAATATATCACCAGCATGGTAAAATTTGATAATAAAACAACTTGCTTTATTAAAGCATAGTTTACAAACAATGGAAAATTCCAACTGCTTGAACTACAAAGAAATGTTTATAATATTGTGATGGAGACTGTTTTAATTAACTTACATTAAGTTTTTAAAATTGAAAAATAAATAATAACTAAATAATATTGGACTTCACATAACATAAATTATATTTACTGTTTTCAGTGCAAAGTGACCACGTGAAACACATTTCCGTATAAATGTTTGGTACCTACCTCAAATTTACGCCGCCGCATGCGTTAAGATGGTATTGGAATTCCCATTCTTGAATTGTTAACGTGTACATAGTCTTGCAATTTTGCACTTTTTAAATTAATTTTTTTAAACTTTGTATTTTGTGAATTATTATATTTCATAATTTCCTATTATTGAATAATCTTATTTGATATAATTACATATTAAATAATTAATTTTTAGCGTTTGTTTTCACCATATTGTGATGTTTGTACTAAACATTCTTGAAAAGCATTTAATTTTTTTTTTAGGGGACAGAAAGAACTCTCTATTAAATAATACAGGGAAAGGTCTGTAATCCAGAATTCTATGTGTAATATGGCTCATTCTGTAATATGGCATCAATCGAGCCACTCACGTGCAAATTATTTTTAGGTGTATTCCACTGTTGATATTGGCTGTCAGATTGTATTAATACACTGCCTGCATTTTTAGTTTTTCACATGCATGCACATGCACATACACACACATAATTTTTATTTGCATTTAGTATGGTACTTATGGTGTTTGTTCAATAAGGCAGTAAGTTAAAGCTTTAGATAAACTTTTTTGTTTTGTTTTACTGTTAGCACAAGATCAATGTGCATAGAACACACTGGAGTAATTAATTATTTTTTACTATTCATTTTTATTTAACAGAATAATTTATTATGAAATGGTATCCCAAAATGTTGGGACTGCAAAACTTTGTGACTGCAAAACTTCAATATCTACCTAGACCTACTGCTGTTAATTCTGAATCTGTCTTTTGGAACCCTGTTGATTGTAAAAATTACATCATAGGTGAGATTAGTTTGGACTGGAGATGACTGAGATTTTATGTACACATGTGCATGCTAGTCGTAGGCAGTTTCCATAATGTATCTTTACCCATCATTGATAAGAACCACAAACACTGTAACTCTCTGTAAACACCGTCTTCCTTGTGCTGCAGGTGACGTCCCTGAAGCGGCTCGACTCAACGAAGCGAATCAAGAAAGAGATAAGAAGGAAGCGCTCCGACTTTCTAGGCATTGAAGGCAGCAATGACGACAGCTACCTAGAGCCAGGTTAGCACGTGATTTTCGCTGTATACATACGTGTGTTGTATTGAGTTTTCTTAGACTCCTTTGAGTGGATGTTCGAGAAGAAATGCTTTGGAGTTTCGTAATAGATATAGAAATACTATGAATGGTGTCCACAGATGCATGTAACTCACTTGTTACTTCCACTAGGATTACCTTATTATCATATCTTCCAATGTTACTCAGATTTATCTATTGGCACATTATCATTTCTTTAACTTTTTTTTAATGACATCTACTAGTTTTTAGACTAGTCACAAAAAAAATTATTTTCCAAATCTAAAACCACGGCTAGGATGACCATGAATTTGAACATGCAGTGAAACATCATTAATACAAATCTTAACAAAACATTAATTTATATTAAGTATTCTCACAGTTCTATAAAAGCAGTATAATTCCACAGAAATAAATTGTTACTGACTACAATGGATTCCAGCTGATTTGATCTAATTGGGGTCGAGACCTGTTCAAATGACCATATTTTCGTATGAACAGAATAATTGCAGAAATGTTACAGCATAAAGTAAAATACATCTCAATAAGCATTTAGTTGTTATGTAACACGGCCTCAAACATTTTTACAAGCTCAAAGTCACCAAAACATGTAAATAATTGGGTCAAGACATAAAAAATAATTTTTAAAATACAAAAAAATATATATATTACTTTTAAATATCTAATTTCACTTAAAAATAATTTGGATAAGCTGGATTTTCTGATTGATGGTGTGGAGGTTCTGATTAGTGGGACTCCACTGTATACTATCATATATTGTGTATGCACAAAATGAAGCTGGCCTTTTTGCTAGTTGTAGCGGGATAAGATAAAATGGTGCAGACGGTTATTCTGGTGAGTTCCTAGGTGGGGCACTTGGTTGCGAGACGGAGATGGTGCTCGGTGTTGCAGAGCTGAAGGTGGCACCTCCGCCTGACATGACGCTGTTCCTGGTGGAGGAGCGACGCTCCGAGCAGCAGCTGTACCGGCAGTCGATCTGCTCCGAGTCGGACTCTGCCCTCGGGGAAACGACGGACAGCCGGGACTCGGGCGTGGAGCTGGACCGAGGCCACTTGGACGACGCGTCGTGGTCGGGCCGGCCGGTGCTCACCCCCTCCTCTGAGCACAGTCGCCAGGACAGCGAGGTCCGTAGGCTTGAGCACAGACAGCGAGCACAAGTTGTTCAGTAAAGTACATGTGACCCCCCCAACATCGAACGGCATGTTTGTCAGTAGAACTGTCTTGGTGGAAGCAGCTGTTCCTGGTAACAGATATTAGAATGTAACAATAAATAATGGCTTTTTGGAAGATAAACAGTATGCCCTATCATGCATGCCCAAAGTTTATGTAAATGACTCCAAATTCAAAATAGGTATAGCAAAAATTTCAAAATCAAACAATTGCTGGAACTAATCCCTTTTAATTGTTCAATGTGTATTCCTATCAGTTATTTTATGTATGATACATATATATCAGTAATTGTAGCTTTTTAAATTTATTACAGTTAGTACTAATAGAATTGAAGTTTTAGTGAATGTTGAGGCAAGCAAATAAATATATAAATCTATCTAATTCTGACCCAATAATTATTTCAAATTGTAATACTTTTATTGCAACTCCAATTTACTTGCAGCTAGTTAAACTACTGTTGTAAAATATGTAGTACTTGTTAGCAGTAAACCACAGTTATTTAGGAGTGTAATAAACAGAGTAAACAACAGAGGCTATGTAGTCATGTTTGATTAAAGTGTTATTAGATTAAAGTGTTGATTAAATCTCTTATTATGTATGTAAATCTTTATTCCTTTTTCTGAATAGTTATTTTTAAAATATTGTATTGAATTCGTGATAGTGAGATGTTTTGTTTTTAAACAGTAATCAATCAGCCATTTACAACTGTCAGTCTTAACTGATGCTATTTTTTGTTCTTGAATTTTTTATTTTGGTATAAATTGCTCTCAATGTTGGTGTTGCAGTTGTATGGGAATGCCAGCACCACTTCTGAAGAGGAGATAATGAAGAGAGAACGTGAGATAGTAGAGACTGTGGAGAAGGAGGACCAATGGCATTACAAGAATACTCACGCTCCGAATGAACAGAGTGGAATAGGTGAGTGTGAAAAGGTTAAACAGCTTATTGGCTCATCTCATACAGTTCACATCAACATAAATAAGTGCTGAGTGGTGTAAGAAACTATGTATACTTCTGCAGAGAAGTTTTTCTATGATAAACTTGAGTATAGCAGACTTATACTTACATAATGGTTTTGCTTTTCTACATTAGTTTTTCCTGATGTTTAAATATAGTTAGTTAACCAATTGTATAATTTCATAATTTTTTCCTCATCGACCAACATAAGTACGTTTAGAGTGACCTATCAGCACTCCGGGGACCTCACCGCTTGCCAGCACTGCTAAGTAATTCTGTTAAATCTTAATCATCTTAAATCTTTCGTTCGTAATTCCTCGGGGCTTCTCTCGGTCGGGGGGGGGGGGGGGGGGACTGTTTAAATAATTGTACGAGTGACCACTATGGTCATTTTTGTGCTAATTACCTAATTGTAGAGTGTGACCACGTGGTCAGGTCGCACCACGTGAACAGATTCATGCCGCAGGCGTTGTGTGATATAATCAAAGGTGTAGGCGAAGTAGCAACTAATAAACCAGGGCATACGATTTTATTTGTATTTGTTTATTTCAACATCCTGAGTGTGACGGCGTGTGGGACGCCATAAGAGCCCACTGCGTAGGTGAAGAGCGTACCCAACGCTGAGAGCGGACCAGTGGCGAGTACTAGGATTGGCTTTAGGGGGGTTAAAATCACGCCTCACATGGGCGACGTCACGGCCCTGAAAAAGAGTCTCCCGGGACCGTGCCCCTTGCACAGTGGCGCCCACAAATTAATATCAGTACATGTATTGACACGAACCCCCGCTTAACATAAGGGCAGTTATGCCACGGCCATGTCAATTTGTAAGAGCTGTGTTGATTGCCAGTACATACCAGGAAGAAGTTTAAATATCCAAGAGTGTTAGTTTGGAAACGTTTAGTCTTGTTTAAACCTCCACGAAAACCAGTGGTGTATCAATGAATTCCAGAGTTTGGAAACATTATTACAAACCAACTGGATTGAGTTCCATATTTAAAGACAATTTTACTTATGAGTGGTTGCAACTGGTTAAATTCCACAAGAAGAAGTTAAGTGAAAACGTATTTTAATCGTCATCAAGTGAGCTACGTGTTATAAGAACATTAATTTTGTCATACCAAGATACAAGTAGGCTAAGTAATAAGAAAGGTCTAAAATTTTAATTATTCGTAACGAAAATTGTTTTTTACAAGAACATTTTGAATTAAGAAGAGTTGGCACAAGACATCAGTAGGAATAGTCAGTGAAATTCATACTTGGATAAATTCATTTAGAAGTGTGTGGCTTAGACTACAGGATGATAATTTGCCAGCCACATTGAAGAGATTACTATATCGAGTTAATCCACCAATGTTTCGTCATTCCTGTTACCTGCGAGAAGAAGTCCATGTTCCGGCTGATTGAAGCAGTGGCTGTTATGTGATTCTACAATTTGCAGTCAACTACTACTTACCAAACTTTCGAACTTTGTTGCCAATCTTTGTGGTAGCTATTGGAAGAACCATCGCGTAATTGAGAGAGATAGTTATGACCTACAGGTCTGTTGAATGTCCCTAACGATAGCCACGATAGGTAATTTTTACAGAAATCTGGTATGTACTGTGCTAATACCATTGTAGGTGTATGTAGTGAGCCAATCGATTTTTTAATTGGTTTCACAATTAGAATAATTTCAATGTGATGATTTCAGAGTCTCTTATTAACTTTAGGTTCACGTTTTCACTGTTTTGTGTTGCCCAGAAGTATCTCTGGAGAATGGACAACTCATGTTTTGCTCTACCCCTGTTTATTAAGTTAGTATTATTTTTGCTTTTAACTTTGCTTTCTGAGAGTTTATTTAATTGAACAGTTAAAATTTTGCTTTATGACATTACTGTCAAAGAGTCGAACCTCTAATGGTTGCAGTTGACAATTTTATTCGGATAGTTTGACAATATAATTGTAAAGGAAAGCGTTGGTAGTGAGCACTTTGAACTGACACGACGTCGCAGTATGTTTAAACAACGAAGCCCCCGCTGAGCGATGTACCTGGATGCTGTTGGTGCTGCGCAGGGGAGAAGCTGGCGGAGAAGCTGCGGCTGCTGGAGCAGGAGAAGATGCGCCTGGAGTGGGAGCAGGTGGAGGAGGACCGTCGGCTGAGGGCCAAGGAGGCCGAGCTGCGTCAGCAGGAGGTAACACTCGTCTCTCTCTCTCCTCTGTACATAGCCCTCCTCTCCCCGACTCTCTCGCAGCAAACTGTCTTTAACCCGGTACCTCATGATCCAGTTGCTTGCATTCAGATTTTTTTTTTTTTTGGGTGGATTTTGATTGTTGACCTTGGCCTCGTGGTGCATTAGTGCACTGCCTGCATTTTTAGTTCACTCAGTGTTTGTCGTTCCTGTGTCTGGTTTCGGAAGACACCTCCGTGGTTTAAGTTTTCTTTTAAATGTAAATACTGTTAGGCTAGAGCTGTACCGATTCACAAAATTTTGTCTATATGCCGATACACCAATATACCAATGGAACTGTTGCCAATTCACCGATTCCGAACCGATACACGAGAAAACACATTTTGGTTAAAGTATTCTTATAAAGTTACTAAAATTACCCAAAATAACTTATTCTAATAAAAGCGTGTGATGTAAATGCACATGTATTTCAGTTTATAATCTGAACATAAACTCACTTTTTGTATTTTAGCTTGTTTTCATTTGTTTGTTGACGACCCGTTAGTTGCTTATTGAAACATGAATTTACTAATGGTAGGCTGGAAAATGTAATTGTTTACTATGCAATTGTATAAAATAAGATTATTTAATAATAGGGAATTATGAAATATATGGATTCACGAATTATGTTTGGAAAAATTAATTTAAAATTTGCAAAATTGTGAGACTTTTTGTACATGTTTAAAATTCAAAAACGGGAATTCCAATACCATTTAAAGTGTGTGGCGGCGTAAATTATGGTAAAAAATATTTATACGGAAATTTCATGTGGTTGCTTGGCACGAGAATAAGTAAAAGTAATTTACATTATGTGAAGTTGTTTATTATTTGGTTATTATTATTTTTATTCATTTTTAAAAACTTTACGTAAGTCAATTAAAAAATGTCTCCGTCACAATATTACGAACATTTCTTTGTAATTCAAGCAGTTGGTATTTTCCATTGTTTGTAATGATACATAGCCATGCTCTAAATAAAGCAATTTTTTTTCTTAGCTAACTTTACCGTACTGGTGATATATTTATTTACGATGTATTAGATTCAAGAACATTATTAAAAGATAGGATTTTTAAGTTTGATATGTACAGCTGGAGCATGAAGCTAAGAAATAATGTTCAAAGTATGTAACAGTATGAAAAGTGAAAATGTTAGTGGTGGATTTTTAGATTACGATACGACAGAGACTTTCATTTTTCATTAATATTGACCAAAAAAAAATGTGTATTCTATTGTGAATTGGCAGGAACACCAATTCAACTCAATATTGGCAAAATCAGCTTTGTCCAATTCGTATCGGCACAGCTCTACTGTTAGCACCAAAGCCAGCTATACTGTTGATTAATGATGAGAGTTGAGGTTCCTGGCCATTCCAAATATCTTCAAAATAGGGCCAGTTTTATCCTGATCTGTAGCAATGATTTGTTGCCACAGCAAATACGTGTGTAGGTTCAAAGTCGAGAAACAGTTAGATATTTCAACAGAGCACTGATAAATGTCTTTAGCCATGGCAGTGTGGCTGTTGTGCATGAACAAATATTATCAATCCAAAGGTCACCTATGGAAGTGGTTGTTAACTGGAGGCTGGCATTCAGCCACCAGACACACTGCACCATGTATGGTTCAACTGCAAGAGCAAGGAGATTAGTAACAGTAAGTGTTTTAGCTTTAATGCTTAAATAAGTGTCAAATTATGCTTGTGATTGTATTGGCTTCAAAACCGTAAAGCACATTTATATTTCTTAGAGGTACTAAAAATTTACTCTTAACAATATCTGTCATGAGAACATCTTAAAGGTGATAATACTATGCTTGCTTATCGTAGTCGGTGATGGATCTGGTTTGGGTTGGGGGGGTACGGATTAGCAGACAGAATTATTTTTAGATTGCCAAACATTTGGAATAATAAATGAATTTAAAAAAATAACTACAATATCTATACGATTTTTATTTTACTCATTATCAGCAATCACGTTTTTAATGGAGATGTTTGTTAATCAGTTCTAGTGAGATTGCACGGTATGCCTGCACAATACCTGCACAGAGTCCTAAGAGGATAAAGGAATACCTGCACAGAGTCCTAGGAGGATAAAGGAATGCTGGCGAGAGAGAGTGGGAGCAGCTACCCTGGAGAAGGGGGAGGGGGGTTGATTTAGGCTTAGGCTAGATGGTGTAAAATGTTAGGTTATTCCAAGTTTGGACATAAAACCCACACAACCGTGTGCCTGGTATGTGGGGGTGCTTATTACTGTTTCTGCCCTGGCTGAAGGCAACCCCAGGTCTGTCCCTAATCATAGTGTCCAATTAGAAATAAAATGGTTTAAGAAGTGCTTTACTATTGTAAAGCTGTAAAAATTCTGGTTTGTTAGGATTGTGCACTGTCAATTTCAGCCGTCTGTGTCTTGCATGTTACAGAGCATTTTCTCAACATATGTGTATATATTTTGTTTATAAAATAAACTTATGGCCTTAATGCAAAATGGCTTTGTTGTATATAATGTACATAAGTATAAGTACTGTATGTATGTATAGAGATATGCTAAAGGAACTCTCCTGTATGAAAATCTGTCTATATATTACTATGGCCATTAAATGTTTTAGTTCTCAGCAAAGAGGAAAGTTAAACTACAGCACAGTTCTGAAAAGGCAGTTTTAAGAATTCTCTTCTATTTTTTCTTCTGTTGAGTAAAAATTTAGACATTTTTTGGCCATTCTCATTTTCTGGGCTTAAAGCTTGATTTCCTATAATGTGCACTAGTCTACTTTGAGATTAAGGGCCGGTTTCACCAACTTAGTTTAAGCAAATTAATCTCGATTAGTTTCAATATAAACTCGTTTAGTCGATTCTGCGTTTCACCACATGCGTAATCTTGATTTTCCAGAGTAAAGCGAGATTTTATATTAACTGGCCAAGTTCATCCAGTTTGCGCAGCTAATCTCGCTTAACGTATGTAAACAAATGGCTCGAGCTGCTTACAATGTTATATTTGAAGAAGATTCGGATTGAGATGATTTTATTCCCTTGCGTCGACCTCGTAGGTATAATTCGCGAAAGGAGTAATTATTTTGAAAGCTATGATGAAGTGGACTTCAGAACCCATTGTCGTCTGTCGAAACAGTCTGCACATAGACTGATCTAACAAAACTGTCTTCTCATGTGGCGAAAGATTTCGACTTCTTTGTCGCTTTTCTTTAATTACAGCTGAAACTGCACCATTGCCAATCATGTTTATATGCGATATGACAATTTCCACGGTATTACTAATTTTTCAAAAAAATAAAGTTTTTTTTAGGTTGATGCGGCCACCATAAATAAATTACGCTCGGCCAAAAGCTGCATCTACAAGAGGAAAAAAAATACATATTCGGGTATCTCCGACAGATATTCGGGTATATTCGCTAGGTAATGGGTGTTTTTATGTGGAAGGCATTTATAAATCGAGTTTTAGAAATCTTGATTAATTTAAACTTGTGTAACGATGGTGAAACACACATCGGAATTAAACTTACGATTATACTTCATCTAGTTTTGTAAATCTCGTTTTGTAACAAAATTAAACCTGCTTGGTGAAACCGGCCCTAAGTGCTGACCAGAAGTCTTGTTAGCTGGACCCCATAATTCTATAAACACGAGTTGCTCGGAATGGACCTATGTAACCAAGCAACAAGTAGAGGGATGTATTGCATTTTCGACACAAGCCGCTTAACATCAACTTTTATAAAAACATTTACTATCCTAATGAAGTTGCTGCGTGTATCTATTAAAAAAAATGCTGGAAACACAGAAAATTTTCTTTTTCGGCCAGTGAGTTTGTATGAGTTTCAAAAACTGGTATTTTCATTGGTTTCAAGTAGTCACCATTACTTGTCACATTTTCATACTACTATTCATTTTGGTTCTCCATGCTTTCTCTTTTTAAACTTTCAGAATCAAATCTCTCATGTTACTTCATTGATGTCTGACTTCATTTTAGAATGCTTGTTGTTTGAAACGAACAACTACTAGGATGGTAACTGCTTCTTTTGTTCACTAATACATAATTATTGATTAATATCTGAAGTATTCAATGTTGGTGATTTTAAATTCTAATGGGAACTGAGTTTAAATAAAGGAAAGGTATTAGGTCTTAAGTAAGTTGAATTAATTTCCTTCCTACAGAAGTACTAGGCCTTTATGTTAATAATCATTGAAATAAAGCCATTTTTTGAACCATTATATACTTGTAGATACCTTTTTTTTTCATGTTCTTTCATTATTTTTATTACCTCATTGCCAGTTACACTCTATTCTTTACTGAGAATTATTTTGTCGCTTTTCCCACGCTTGTGCTTGGTTCCGTTGCCATTCCCCACTGATATGCATTTCCTTCCTTTGTCTGCCCTGTTATTCCGATTACCTCTCACGCTCTTAACGCCTGTGCCGACAGCTCGTCCGACTTCTGGCCCGGACTGTACAGTCAGGCAGTGCAGTGTGCTCTAATGGGTGCTGTACAGGGCCGTAGCCAGGATTCTGTGAAGGAGGAGGTCCACTGGAACTGTTATATCAGTTTTTTATAAGCAAGATTTCTTTTGGATTTCTTTTAAAATGAAATTGTTTGTTACACTTAAATCGCAGGGAATAGTAGATTTGTTTATGTTTACACTAAATTAATACAGTAACTCGTGTGCAAACAGGCACTGAATATAGACTGCTTGGAAACACAATTCCTGTGGCTTCTGTGTACGAGGTATGTCATGCTATAATTGGGAGTAAAATACATTATAGTAGCCCATTAGTGATTGCAACAATACTACCAAAATAATCTCTGTTAACTTAAGTAGCTAACTTGCTATAATTTAATATTCTGTCCCAGCTTGGTTTTCTTCTTTGAAATCCTGGAAGGAAGGATCCAGACCCCCTGGCTACGGTAGCACAGTTCGCAGGAGAGTTCCGGTAGCATCGGGACTGGGTGTGGCTTGCCTCGCTTGGGCACGGGGTACCCGGCGACTGGCTTGTTTGTGTGGTTTCAGAAGGGTGCTTGCGAGGTGGGGCAGACACCTGCTTCTGCAGCTGATGCAGGCTGTGCGGTGAGGGTTGTTCACGCTTAACTTCTGTTCTCACGCTGTACTATACACACCGCCTTCCCTTATTATTGGCATGCCACTCATGTTCAGTGGTGGATACAGCGGGACAGGGATATAAGAAGGTTATGAAAAAGTTTGTGATATTTATTTGAAGTATGTTGTATGTTATTTCGGATGATTCAAGGTGAACTGTTTAATCACCTGGAACTACAAACTGCGTAGGAAGTTTCATTTTTGAGATTGGTAATATAACACTACAACCTCCCTGAAATTGACAGAAGTTTTTTTGTAATAAAATTAAATTTTTTATTTATATTTTTTAATTTTTTCAAAACACCTTCCTTAAAAAATTTCTGTATCTGCCACCACTCATGTGTTGAATGAATGTCTATACATTTTTATCAGAATTAAAATAAAGGTTTAAGAAAAACTAGCTTCTGTGTAAATAGTCTTATTTTAAGGGTATCATACCATTGAAAATCTAACAAAAATTTTAAGTAGTATTTATTATTTAGTTTTAAAGTATCATTAGTGGGAAGATGTCAATTTTTAAAAATAAAAAATTTATTTTAGATGAAAATTACTATTTTTTTTTAATGACAAGGAAAGGTCAGTAACATTTCAATATTTTGATACTATTTATTGATAACTAGGTGACAGATTGAGTTAGTGTTTGGTCAGATATAAGATTAATTTCACAGCTCACTGTTATAAGCAAGATTTTATTTTACATTTTAATTTTTAGGTTGGCCTATTACAGCTTTATAATTTCTGTTTATTTAAAAAAAAATACACATTTAAAAAATATTTATTATTCTGCCTTTTACTTTTCATTTCAATTTTTAAATGTCTCTTTTTAATACAGCTTATAAAAATTAAAGGTGATTTAAAATAAACTTGGAAATATGTTGGAATACAAAAAACTAGTATTTTGCAGAAAGCACACAACTTTTGTGTGCGAGGTCGGTTCCATCTGTAACCACGTCTATGCGTGGCTGGCAGTGTCACTTCTCACCAGTCCTGGTGTCTCGACTGTAAACTGTACAGTTGTGCCACGGTTTGCCCAGCACAGCCAGCAGATTCAAATGGTGCTACTACCTTATCTAAAAGTGCGAGGAATTGCTGCAGAGCTAGCAGCAGTCTTCTCGTGTGCATTGTGTCGTCGAGTGGTGAGAGTTGTAAATAAGTCCAAACGCCTGAGGTGCGTGGAGCGAGGGAAAGAGACGCTGCAGTGCGGTGCTGGTGCCGACAGGACCAGCTGAGAGCGGAGCGGGAGAGGCTGCAGCAGGAGAACCAGGCCCTGGAGCTGCAGAAGCAGCAACTGCAGATGCAGCAGCGCTGGGACCCCACGCACCGCTCCCTGCAGGACGTCTCCTCCCTCCCGGTAACCCACCCGTCTTACTCTTCCCTGACACTGGTTATTTCAGGGGTTTAACATGGGGTCTAACATGGGTTAGGGACAAAATACTCAAAATATGCAATAACAAAATTTTTGGGTTCATTTTTGGGCCAATATAATTATTTTAAATGAGGTTCCAAAACTATTGTTTTAATTTTTACAAACTTTTTTTTTCATTAATATATTACAATATCAGATAAATATAAAATTAAGAAGTTTCATTATACTTATCTACAAAAAAATGTAATGTGACATGATGCATTGTTACAATAAAATTAATTGTAACAAGCTTGCCTAAGACAGATTCAATCTCAATAAAATATACAGGCTGTATCAAAATTCATGTTACAACGCTTGAGGGTAGAAAGCTCTTATTATTTGCAACCATTTTTGCCAATAAACATGTTGCCGGAAACGCGTAGACAAGCCCCTGTAGCCCCAGAAAGATTCAGCATAGGCAACCCGTTGTAAAGTATTATGTTGTGGAAGTGTGGGCATTCGAGTAGAGAAATAACCTTTTTATTCGTGGCACAGATTTAAATTTCACTCTGAAATCAATCACAGCTTCGGCTTTGTTTCACAACATTGAAATTGTTGCATACGTTTTAACAACGTGACAGCCTAAAGCAACGGCTCAAAAACACGCCCACCTTGAGCGACACAGATGTGGCAACAGCGAATCATGTTTTCACAGATACGCTGGAGCATGTGTGGAGTCAACCTCATGATTTCAAACGCTTCAATGATGCGCTGTGTAACAGCTACCACCCTCCGAAACTCAGTAGAGAAGAAGTCTTCAAATTTCTTCTTGGTCATCCTAACATCAGTTTGTTCTTTGAAGCGTTCAAAATGGGACCACAGACACTTGGCTTTCTGGATGTAAATGGTTGAGCTTGAGCAAGCATTAAATTGAACCGTAGTTTACAATTTAAATTAAATTGTACTTATTCCATGAACTATTGACTGTCAGTTACTGGAATCTGTATATTTGTCGTGAAATGTTGTCAAGCTAGCTTGAGCTGTCGTAAGGCAGTAACGAGACCCGTGTTCCAGGTTGGTCAACAACCCCTGACCCCGCTGTGCCTGCCGCCCATCACGGAGACGCCGCCCAACTACCGCTTGTCTCTACCCAACCTCCAGGATGTGGGTTCGCCTGCAGTGAGCAGTCCGACACGGAGGCCACCACCGCCAATTCCCCCGGCCAAGCCCTTGCGACCGGACAGGGATGCCACCATCAGGTACGCACGACATTATTATGTGCTTAACTATTCTAGTCTTATCTCTGAGATGAAATGCAGGCGGTAGGAAGACATTGTTACAGATCAACATGATTTATTTGTAACTGTAGTTGTCGCTTAATACATTTATGTAGTGCTCAGACTTTTTGCCTAGCACCAAGATAATTACAATAAATCCCACGTAAGAAAATCCTGCATTAAAAACTTTCTGGAATAATACATTTATATTTCATTTCCCACTCCCTTGAATTTAACAATTTGGCCACGTGTATATTCATCTCTTATAACATTTACAATGCATCAACATTTCCAGAAGAAAACATTTGAAACATTAATATTCTCAAAACTACGATGAAATTATAGCATCTACCTCAAGTTCAATGTTCAAAAAAAGTCTTTCAGTCATAAATGTAGCAACATGCAATAATTGTGGATCATTGTGCATAAAATGGCTCATACACTAGCGCTTTAGGCACAAGGAAATTTTGAACTACGTGAAAGTTGGTGTTAACCAAGCTTTTATGATCTTTCTACCTTTTTTGTACTGGTAGCGTTGCAATCATAATGTGCATCCACGGAATTAAAGTTGTTAAAAATGTTTTGTTTCAATTCATTAAGTATGCTCTCTGAATGTTTTATGTTAATATTAATGTAGTTAATTTTTTTTAAATGCAAAGTAGGTATCATAGAAAAATATTCCCTTATGGTATTCAGGTGTTTAAAACATGATTTATGTACTTAATTTATACCAAATGAATTTTGGTTTAATTGGTTTTATTGTTCTGAGTATCAATAACTTCTACTAAATTGACATAAATCTCTCTTGAGCTATATTTGGGGTATTTAGTTTTCAGTATGTCACATTCTAAGACTTCTGTGGACTTTTCTCATTTTTCTGGCTGATAAAATAAATTTACTAAGTCATGCTTTTGGAACTTTTATTAAAAGAGGGCTTTACTGTAAATTCTGGTGCATTCTTTAAATGATTCATTCAGTGAGGAATTTTTATTTAATACAATTTCTTGGACATATGCCATTCTGGTTGTATCAAGAGTATAAAATGGATCCTTCATAGTTGAGTAGTGTCAAACACTCCCGCGTGCGCCTGAGCTGTGAGCTGGTGCGTCTCCAGGAGCAGCAGAGTGCCCTCGGCGGACAGCCTGCCCCAGCAGATGAGCCGCCACACCCTGCAGGCCCTGAGCGCCGCCCCGCGGTCCAGGTTCATCTCCACCGACACCTGGATGCAGGCCAAGAGGAAGCCGGACGCACCTCGCAGCAACTACCAGCACTGGCTGGTCCAGGTGCGTGCCTGATTCTCACCTGAACACTGCCTGTCATGGGCTCATTCTCTGCTACTGCCTTCTCAGATTCGTTCGTATTGATCGGAAACTTATGTACAGTTGAGATGACGATGTCGTCAGAGTGTAACGTTTAGTTGCAGAAAGTGTAACAGTCAGGATGAGAGTGGTGTTAACTGCATAGCTAATTTGGTACCGTGTTTGTTCCACTTGCATTTTTATGGCGATACCATGCAATTGGATGTGGCAAGGCCTTGTGGCTGAGGATTCATCAGTTGTATATTTCACACATTATTCTGAAGCCTCTAAGTACTACTAGAAATAAAAACTGAATTTTCAGGTTCATAAAAACAAATATTACCAAATATTACTTTTACAAAATCTAACTGTACTAGCGTTAACATTAAAACTCCTCAAATTACAAATTCATGTTTCAGCTATCAAGTAACTTGCAAAAATACAGATGATAGCAGCAGCGCTACTTGCCGTGCTGTTAGCGAGTGGATGGATAAGTTAAACAAGCCTATGATGTCTATCCATTTAAATGCACATAGTGGCCATGCACTCATTAGTTTTTTTCCTTCTTGATGTTTATTTTCATAATAGTGTACTCATTTGGGCATGTACAGACTGTAAATAGTAGTTCCAAAGTGTACAGTAAAACATCCGTATAACAAACTTGAAGGGACTGATTTTGGGTGCTGTAGCCATCATAATTTGCACAGTACACAAAACAAACTCATACACGTAATAAATAGTACTAAATGTATACAGTATACCAATGATAAGCTATGATAATGCCATGTTACAACAGCTACGATGATTGATGACTTGATGAGACATGATGCCATTACTGGCAGCATCAAAAACCCTGCTCTACAAAGAGGATTGCCAGAGTTTAAAAAGTTCAGTTCATCATACACATCAGTGTACTTGTATGACGTGAAGCTGCTTGACGAATGTGCGGTGTGGTTGCTAGGAAGCGGAACATCGCCGCATCACGGAGCAGCAGCAGCGCAACGCCCGGTCCCCACGCCGGTTGCTGGCCCCCGTCCCGCCCCAGCCTGTGCCCCGCTCCAACAAACCCCTGCCCGACGCCATCATCCAGACCCTCACGCAGAGGGTGCAGAACCGAGCGGGGCTCGACAAAGCCCCCTCCGCTCCCCAGAGACGCAGGTACACGCTATGATCTGCTATTTGTGCACCTTTTATTACTAGCTCAAATGTATTAGTGCTGCAATCTTAAGAGCATAAAAAGTATTACTAACTACTTATTCAGTTTTGAACTATCAGACTATCACAGAATTTATTGTTGTGCAAATATTTGTTTTTGTGTTATTGATATAAATTAGCTTGTTCTGCTTGTTATAAGGACATGAACTAAAGCTTAATTTTTTATAATTCTAGTTACTCAAACTAGATTTTTATTGCTTGATGCTTGGATATCTACTGTTAATGGTGTTCCTTTTATCTATTATTCAGCAAAATGTATAATTTACTATGGCTAATTTAATGCTGTCTTATTCACAATGTACAATAATGCCTCTATTAATTCATCCAAGAGATTTATACTCATTAAATATTTATTTGGCTTACTATTATGTTAGTTATATTATTTAGTTATATAGTTAAAATATTAAATAAAATTCTCAAGTGATGATAATTTGGTGCTTTATTTGATAAACTGTTTATTTTAGTGTGTGATAACAGTTTGTAAAATGTAAAACATGAGCTTTAACGTAAGTCTTATTTGATATAGGCTATGTTCTGAAACTAACTTGTTGATTAACTAAGCAGATGATGAGAGAGCAGTGGGGTGTGACGTGTTGCAGTCCGGCCAAGGAGCAGGCTCCACCCCCTGTGCCCCCTCCCCCCACCAACCTGGGGGGCGTGCCCTCCGATAGCCAGGAGAAGATGCTCAGTGTCAGCGGGAAGAAGAAGTGTTCACACTGCGGAGAGGAGCTGGGTGAGTCCCACATCCTGTGTCAGTAACGGTAGAAACATACTAACCAGTAAACTAGCTATACAATTACCATATGTACCTGAATAGAGGCTGACCTCAACACATTTTTACACACACAAACAACAGTAAATTAGCTATAGAAATACCACATGTTCTTGAATGTACTAGTTAAACCTCTATTACCAGATGACTTCTTTAATTTGAATACCCTCCACTGAAAAAAAAAAATCCTTACTCATCAGAATCACTTTAACCCACTCATTTTTTCTACATTTGCTTATTTTTCTACGTTCTTTACAGCCACTCGTTTGTCTCACAGAGCTACATTGGCATGCTTCTACATAATTGTTAAGTGTGTTTAGCATAGTGTACACCTTTGAGATTGTAATTACTGTTATATATTTATTGTTTGGTAGGTACCTGAGATGTAAATGTGTCATGATTTTTAATATGATCACTCACAACATGGAGATAGTCGTAAATCTTCTGAAAAAATGTGGTTCCGTACAATATAGGTTAACTTTACATTTAGGAAGGGAGATATTGTGAATGTAGATAAGAATACCAACATTAAAAAAATATTTGTAAATGGTGCATTGTTTTAAGTATATGCTTCAACATGCTAATTTTTTTTTTTTTCCAGAATTGTAGGCAGATGAAAGTAATGGAACACGCCTTGATTTATTCACCATATTCTTTTCTATGTAAATTAGTAATTGTGCAAACAGATACATATCACTTGCTTTTTTTCAGTTTGTTAAAGAGGGAAAAAAATAATGCTTCTGCAGTATATTAAAGAAAGGTGACTCAAAAGTAAAACAAGATAAACAACGTAAGAATTAAAATTTATGCTGTATTACGGTTATTCAAGTGTAGGTGAACCATTTGTTTTTAGATAAAAAATTAGTCTGCACTGTTTTTCTTCGTGTGCAAGCCCAAGTTTTTTTTGTGAGGTTTTTTAAAAAAAAAAATTATAGACATTTATTTGGGTGAATCTAAATATGGTACATGGAATTCAACCCTTACATAATAAATTTTTGCTGGTCAATAAGCATCAGCAATATCTAGAGAAAAGATTTTAGATTTTATTTTCAGGCCAACTTTGTTTTTAAAACAGGAGATTTTGGTATTATTATTATTTTTTATGAAATCTGTTTATTAAGAAAGATAGCACATTAGTGAACAAATGTTCCATCATACAATTTTTCCAAAACAGTGTCATTTTGACTGATACTTGATGCACTTTTTCAATATAATGATTTGTAATAAGAGCATCTAACTTTTCTGAACAAATAAAGTAAATCTGTTAAATATTTATGTAATTGAAAAATGTAACTTATTACAGTTGCAAAATTAAAAAGAGTAAACAGTTTCCAATCTTTTTTTTATTTAATTGCGGTACAAACAACATGCTAAATAGATTATTTTCATTGAATAGGTATTTGTCATTAGAGGTAAGTTTTGATTGAAAATGCTGATCAGTTTCATTATTTTTACAGCATTTCAGTGGTTTGTGGCGCATTACTGAACTTGAATTTTGGTGTTATATTGTGTATACAAACTATTTTCTGTGTTATTTTTGTTATATTGTAATTCACCATATAGTCTTGCCCATAGCAATAATGTATGTTATTTTCTTTAATACAGTTTTTCTGTTTTATGATGCATGAACATTTGTGATTTTTGTCATTGTTTAACAAACTATTCACTTGCAAAGTTGAAATTTGTGCTCAGTAATACTAACGACATAGGTAGTCTGCGCAGATTGTGAGCGTGCTGATTTGTCGTGTGCAGGCAGAGGAGCAGCCATGATAATAGAGTCGCTGAGGCTGTTCTACCACATCGACTGCTTCAAGTGCTGCGTGTGCCACGTGCAGCTGGGAGACGGCCTCATGGGCACGGACGTGCGCGTCAGGAACAACAAGCTCCACTGCCACAACTGCTACTCCAGCGACGACGGTCAGTGATGCCCACTTCTCGGAAATACATGTTAGTTCGGTTGCAAGTTTTGTCCATACGTAGCACGTTGCATTAAAAAAATAATGAACTGAATGTTGTGCTCACCCTTGCTGACATTGAACCAAGTTCTGACTTGAAACTGATCTGTGCACAGGTGTGAAGTTCAGCTGTGTATGAAGCATACGGGAAGTCTGTGGCCACAGAATGAGGCATGGACTTCATCCACAAGGAGCCAACGGAGGAATTTGTCTCGAAACAAAATTATCTTTGTTTTACTTATACATAGTTACCACGTTTCAGTCTGTCTGAACAGTTATAGGATTTCGGAATAGTTTAATCCGTTTTCTCTTTACGGCATAAGCTTATTTAACTCTAAATTACAAATGAATTATTATAGTTTTATATATGCATATATTTTTTTTAAGGAGGTTCTATAATAAGTATATAGGATTTACTAAAAACGTTAAACCAAATTTATTATAAGATTTGGTGCTTAAGTATATTTTGGTTAAAGTAAACAGAAAATGAAAAAAATACAGAATTCAATATGAACACTGTTATTAGCTAAATAATAAAGTGAAAAAATAATATTGTCAAAAATTTTTGAGAGACTTAAAGAGGTTGTGTATATATACTTTTTTTATTGTTTGAATTTGTATATTGCTTGTACATAGTGTTGTATATGTGTAATTATATTGTGGATGAGAGTGGAGTCATGTATAGATTGAAAAGAAAGAAGCTGAGAAAAAGGTGTCATGTAGCACATTATGAAAAAATTATGAACAAAATTATTTATTAGGTGGCTACATCTTCAGGAATAAGACTTTATTTTAATGTTAATTATAAATTCCGTTCTTTAACTGTACAAAGTGTCTGCATTTTCAATACATTCAAAGTTTATATTGTGTTTTAAGTCTCATTGACAAGTGCAAATTTATTTGCTGCATTGTTTTGTTTCTGTGTATTTGTTTTTGCAAATCAGTTGCATTATTTTTAAGCACTGAGTGTACACATTGTATATTACTAATATACAGTTTGAAAGAGTCTCAAGTATACCATATTCCTTCATGTAGCTGTAATACATATCCTTATATCTAGTTTTTCTAAATAGAAAATATATATTTTAAATTGTAAAGACTCATCTATCTTAAATAAAAATTTTACAATGCAATTGTTTCTTCCATGAAATAGATAAATTTCTGTTACAGAATCACAAAAAATACATATCATTCATGAAACTATGAAATTGTCCAGTGATGCAATCAAAAGGAATGTTAATAGAAATGGGAATGTTTTTTGTATCAGAGTTCCATAAAGGGCATTGTAAACATGTGCAAATAGCATTCAAAGTCACCAGCACAGTTATTGAAGGTTACAGAGAATGAGATAGTTTTGTAATTTTGAAAGCATTAGTGACTGAATGAAGAAATGCATTAAGTCTTGGGAAAACTGTTGTCATTTTTATTCTACATATTATACTGTTTATTTTAAAAGTTTTTTTCTCAAAATAACTAAGTGATGTGATTAAAAAACTGAACTGAAGGTTTTAAAGCTGAAGTGCAGGCATGTATACTGCCTACTTGCTATTCATCATGCATGAGGTAAAATCTTTCTTACTTCCACATGAATTAGGCCATCCTGGCTTGAAAGTTCTCTAAAGACAAATTAAAAAAATAAAATAAAAAAGAGTTAGGCTTGGTGTAGTGCAATAGCAGTTATTAAATAGGAAAATATGTAAGCCTTGAAATTAGGGTTGTGCCCGAAAGTTGGGCATTACTTTTTTCTCAGTCGGTAAGGAATAATATTTTTCCCAAAATTTTCGGGAATAAAAACATTTATCATGTTTAAAAAATACGTGCCTCTATATTATGTGGTTGAACATATTTTTCCCAATTAAGTCAGTTGAACACAGAATTTCAACTAGGTAGTACACACATTGGATGTAAGGCAAAACAAGATTTATTCCAAAACTGGCACATAATGAACGTTGAAATATCCGAGTTGCTGTATTTATCCGTAAAAGGCTTTTTCCTTTGTATAGGTTGCAACCTTAATTTTGGGCAAAAAAATCTTTACATATTCATTGTAAGAGTTGCCCTTGCTTATGGGTCGCAGCACATTATGTCTTCACTAGAGTTCCGTGGATACAAGTACAGTGTTTCTTTTCTCAGCTTATTGGTGCGTAACAAATACATCACTGGCGTTGACCCTCTGTTCATCTTTGTTTACTACATTAGGGTGTGAAATGGCCCACTTCCCCCCCCCCCCCTTTTTTTCACCACATATTTACGAAACATCCAATTCCCGATTCCCGCACTTTCTAACAAGACAAAGGAGAAAACTACTATTTTTTATACCCTTGTTTCCATTTCCTCCATCGTATTTTATTTTTTTCTACCCATCCCTTTGCCGCGTAACGATAAGAGGTGGCAAGCTACTCTTTGTCAGTTCCATCTATAAAAACTAGCATGCAGTTTACTGCAAGGCTGGAGGAATTTAAAAGGTACTCTTATAAACACCAGCGATGGCTGCAGTTTTGTCACGATATGTTCAGTTGAAAGCGTGGGAAATCTCAACCAAAAACAATGATGATTGGGCAGAGTTGCATCATAATGCACGCACGCGCACACACACGTTGATAACTTCTGAGTTTACTAGGGCAATTTTTTCCTTCATACCTACCCTGTTACCAAGATAACATGTAATTACATAAATAAAATATATATACACATATTGCTTCTAAAACTTAGTTCACGAATTAAACATTTAAAGGGTTAAATGTTTCAATTCTATGGTTAATATTTCTCATGTCATGTACATTATTTTATTTTGAACCTTGAGATATAGACTCAGATTCAAGGGGTATGTTTGAATTTCTCTTAGAAATTCAAATTCAAGATACGGATTCAAGAAAATTGGGATTCAACCTATCACTAATTGAAATGTACCACTATTACTAGAGAACTCTGGAAACCCACTGAAGTGGTGGGAACAACATGATTGAATATTGCCAAATTTATGCAAGTTAGCAGTAACCATCAACTAAAATTGCCCGTGAAAGGCAAAGGTGTGAAAGGTCTTCAAAGCGAGAATCTTTAGCCACCCAATTTCCTTTCCTGCACACCCTACCTTAAAATTACATAATTTTAATTAGAAAATATTTAAAATCATAATACACATAATAAAGTTTCTTGTTATATGTGTGTTTATAATTTACAGAAATTTCTGTACAACCTTCTCTTATAAAAAGTAGTTTTAAAGAACATCATTTATTTCACCTATATACAAACTACCACTTGATGTTGAGCGCGGTGCTGAGCTTCTGGACGGCTCGGTAGCCGGTGTGGAGCAGGGAGCGGCTCTTGTCTGAGTGCGCGCCCCCCAGCCACTCTGCGTACAGGGTCGCCACGGCCGGGTTGTCCTCCGGGGCTCGCCGCGGCAGGGAGGCGTACGCCAGCTCCAGCTGCTGAGTCAGCTCTCTGGCGGTGGTGCTGCCCTGCGGCCGCACCTGTGCCCCGCCGTTCAGGCAACCTGCCCCCGCCAGCCACTCCCATCAGACATCACTCTCACCAAGACTGAGCACTCTGGTACAGTGAGGGGTCTTTTCCCTGGCATGACCGGACCACGGCCATGCCGTAGCGCCTTTCCTGGGTTACTGAACATCAATACAGTTTTAACTGGAATACCAAAATATAAGTTAATATACAGAACAATGGTATTTAAAACAAGAAGTTGTAATAAGCCACTCTATACGAATGACAACTACAGAAGAGCTTTACAGCCTTTTTTTTAAAAAAAAAAAAAAAAAAAAAAAAACTGATAAATATTCTGAATTTAAATTTAAACTCTGAGCAAACCAAAAACACTGGCAGCTAAAATCCAACTGGAAAAAATCTCAACGTATACAGCTCCTTTGGTGCAGAATTACAGAATGCTCCGAACCATGCAATGCCAGCTGTATTAGACAACAAAAAAAAACTTCACACAGTATAATTTAAAGATTTTGTCATCCCAATACATCTGTAATTTCTTCTGGCCTTAGTTAACTAACTTTTCTTATATTTAATGAAAACTAATTTCCAAGAAAATTAACATCTTTACAATCAAGAACTTGTTATTTAGGGAGAAATTAGTGATGCACCGATATGACTACTGAATGATTTGTTTACCAATTGTAGAACTTATAACCAGCGATTAAAGATTCAATTATGTACCACTATATAGTATATTCAACCAATCAATAGAACGATGTGTTACTTCTAAATTATATTGAAATACTACATAAACAATGTACTCAAATTGCCATAAGTTCCCAGATAAGACTAAATAGCAGTTTCTTTAATTATTTCATACTAATGTCAACAATTCAGCACTGGCAAATTATTATTTTGAAAGACACGATTTTTCAAATTTTCAGTTAACATTGGCAGTCTGCGAGTATTCAAAAAATATTTTATATTTGTGAATAATTTGATTTCAAAAACATTTCAAATTAAATAATTTTTCCAATTATTTGTTACCAATGGCAATAGATACAGCAAAGTTAACTAAAATTAATTAAATAAAAATAGTGCAAAATGTATGAAGCCAAAAATATTTAATTGAGAAATTTGGATTCATTTTCTGCAACATAGTACATGCTAAATTTTCATATGTGTAACAAATAATCCGTGAGTATGATTAAAAAGTACACCTGTGTGGTTTCCTAACCATAACCCACACATCCCTACGTATTTAAAAGTATTTAAAAATACTATATTTTATGTATACACATATCAATATGTTTGAATAAACAAACAATATTTTCAAAATTAAAATCTTATTAGTTGAAGATTTTTTTCTTTCTTTCTTTCTTTCCCCCATCCATCACACAATTTAAACTTTCTCACAATTGACACTTTTTCCTCTATTCCCCCTAAAAAGTGTAAATAAGGTGTTTTGCTGTATGAATTTTTTTGGCTCCAGTGTGTGGAAGAGGCCCCTGGCCCAAATGTTATTTTGATAACTGTGAATGCATATCAATAGTCTCTTAAATCACTTATAAAAATATCAGTAATAAGTTTGTATAATTTAGTCAGGTCATTTTAGATCAACATAAGTTCAAAGCCATGTAATAATCTAGTTTTTTTTATTTGAGACTACCAAAGAAAAATCAAGCGTTCATACAAAAACAAATGAAGACTGTACTTTTAGGCCTGATAATAGGTAATCTCAATAGTTATGAGTTAAGACTTAAAGCAATGAACTAAACACCTCCAGCTAGTACTCTGCAACACGCATGAAACCAGTTACTCGTGCCAGGGTAATGTTACGTTCCGCCCTGCTACACCGAGAGACGACCCACCTGAGGGACAGGCCATGACTTCAACGTAGTGGTAGGCAGTCTTCCCTCGCTTCATCTTCTGCACCAGGTTCTGGATGTTGCGGAAGCCATTGGCGATGGCGAACCTCAGCACCACCTCGCCGTCCTTCTCCAGCACCGCCTCTCGGAAATCTGGGTTCCTGCGAGAAGCCATCGTGGCAAGCACTCTGCTGCTTGGTAGGGACGTGCGAACACCATGTTTGTCAATTAAAATTTGAAGATCTAACACTTCTTTGTAGATCACTTAAATATTTGTTACATTAGGCAAATTCCATTAATAGACACAACTTTGCATGTTTGAATATGGGTTTTGTTTTAACCTATGACAGACTGAATAAAAACAATGTCGGATACATTTAACAAGTTAACTAATTGCAACTGCTTGCATAAAAAGCAGAAATTAAAAACAAAGGGATTTGAGGGGGGGGGGGGGGGGGGTTTAACTTAAGTTGTTACATTTGAAATGTTAAGTGTTAACATATTACAATTACTATTGTCTTCAACTAAGCACCTTTAAAAATGCTTGTGAACAGTTGTGAAAAATCTGAAACACTATGTAAAGACATGTGTTTTATATGTTAAGTATATAGCACCAAATAAATATTTAGGACAAATAATCCTGATTTCTCGTGCTTCATGTATATGCAACTCATACATTTAAGAGTTAGTTGCACTCGGAGTAGTGGCCGTACCTGAGCGTCCTGAACTGCACGGCTGGCACCTCTTCTCCAAACAGCTCCTTGGCGGCATGGGTGAAGATGTGGTCGGCGTAGCCCCCCGAGCCAGAGCCCCTGTGCGACCACAGGCCCTGGGCCGCCCCCCAGGGACAGTCCAGGGAGGCTGGCCCCACGCCCCCCAGCTCCACTCCCTCCGCCTGCAGCAGCTGCTCCAGCTCGACTGTCGCACGCACGCCAACCCTCACTCATCACCCGATACACTACAATACACAGACAACTGTTTAAGGTAGGGTTTTACGTCATGCCTCGGCTTCACCTGCCACGGTGAATTTTTTTTAGTTTTCTTGCAAATTCTTGAATTTTAAAAAGACATATTAAAAAAAATACCACAGTTAAAGCTTCCTATTTAGTATCTGGTAACCAGCTGCGGAAACCCAGAAAATGAAATTCTAGTGTGTAGCAATGCCATAATTAGTCAGACAAATATTTTAATTATGAATATTTACCTGACTTTTTACAAAAAGATGACAAGGAGCATATTATGTAGCAACACAACACAAATGTGATACTTATGTGTTGGAATATCTGTATAAATTGTCCTACATAACTAATAATTGCACGAAAATTCAATAACCCAACATGGCAAGTGAAATCAAGCATTTTGAAACGGCATCACCAAGATCACAATGTGCTAGGAAACACAATTGTACTGACTTTGTGCTCATAAATTGAGTCAAGGCCACGAGTTTAGACATCAACCAGTGACCCCTGCCAATGAGCATGGCCACCATGAATGCTATAATTGTTTTATTTGAACAAAGCAATAAGCTGATTTAACAGCTAGTTCTTCAATAATGACTGGCTTCAAACTCACTGAAGATACATAGTTGGTGAATGACCTAAAAGCAAAAATTGCACACCACATTCCCTCGTACCTTAACACACTTTGCACTGGTGCAAGTTGTCGAGATGAGCAACAAAGCCCAAACATCACACTATGCACTCCAGCGGTGAGCTAGTACAAAGAACCCAGCACGAAGATACCTGTAACGACTGAAACACCTACAAGAGTTGAAGTAACGGTACCAGCACGTAGAAGTGAATGTTCGGCACAGGTGGAACACACTAGGAACGCATGAGTACTGAGCAGCCAATGTCAGTCTCCAGCATTCTACAACCTTAACTGCCTGTCGGATAGTTAGGAACACATTAAAGAACTTATGCTCTTTACAGTTGGGTTCGCAGCTAGAGCTGCACTGGAACTTCTTCCAAACCATTACCATGAGTAGCGGTTTAACTCTGAAGATGAACGTAACCTCCCACGAGGCTAACACTAACCCTCATGCCTCGCAATCTCAACAGGAGCAGCTTAACAGATAAAAGCAAACAAATTTATTAGGAGAACAAGCAAAACAATCCTAAGGTCAGAAATTACTAAAATTTAGGGATGTGCGAATCCTTGATTTTCAGTTCGGTTCGAATTCGATTCGAATCCCTGGCAATATTTGAGATATGAATCCGATTCCGAATATCTAGCGCAGAATAATTAAAAATAACTGATTAATTTAAAAATAATGTGTGGTTTATTTTTTCTAACTGTAACTACTAGCAATTATTTATTAAACTGAGATTGAAATGTTTATAATTATGTAAACTTAATTAATAATAAACACTTTAAAATGTGAAAACCTAAACATATTCGATTCTCCAACTCAATCGTAATAAACTGCACGCCACAAGGAAATCTCAGTTTCATAACATTTCAGCAAACGAAACCATTTTTTCTCCAATAAATAGCCAAGACTTTTTTTCTTGTAGGTATGTAATTGTTTTTAGTTTATAGTTTTCTATACAATGAAATTCGTAATTATAGTTTAAGCTCTCAAAATCTCAAAATTCTTTTAATGTCACTGTGTTAATTATTTCATTTACATATCTTTCTTTGATACATCATATTATAAATACTTACATAATATTAGCCTAATTTTATTTTTTCACTGCTAGTATTTTTGAGCCGTATTAAATTAATCTATAACTTTTGTGAATATTCGTAATACTGTTCGAATCCATGTACGTACAACAATTCCGGGTTCGGGTAATTGTGGATTCGAACCGTACCCGAAAATATCGGGTACTCGCACATCCCTACTAAAATTCTAATGAAACATCTGGAATTTTTGTAGTTCCAGAATAAAATCACTTGTATGAATTTCTTCATTTAAGCTGAATGTTGATAATAAAAAACCAAGGGATAATGTAAGAAATAAAAATGTTTTAGAAGTTACAATAATTTGTGAGATCATCCCAAACATAATCAATGAACACTTTATTTTGCTTTTAGGCCCCTAGTTGTGACACACATTCAATAGTTACATGCCCAAAGAAAAACAGAAAGAATAATTTTTCAGCAGTGGCCAGTGATCACTACATGCTGGTGGATCAAATAGAGTTTACGTAATTAAGACAAACTCTATCTCAGCAGTGGCCAGTGATCATTACAAGCTGAAGGATGAAATAGAGTTTACATTTTTAAGACAAACTATATCACTCTTTGCTGTAGCTTCCAAGTAAGGCAGTACGGCAGTGTAGCGTCGGAAGTGCTCGAAACAGGAAGCAATGAAAGCACTCACTGGCAGTGATGACGCAGTCGACGTCTCTCGTCCCCAGGTCGTGGTTGACGAACTCCTCGCGAGAGGCCTCCAGCTTCTTGTCGTAGCAGGGCATGAGGGTGACGTGGTACACCTGCTGCGGGGGTCGACCCAGGTGCCCCTTCACGAGGGAGCCCATGATCTGCTGCGGGGACTTGGTGGTCGAGATGTAGGGCAGGATGAAGCTGCCATGCGTCTTCTCTGCGTAGCACACCCAACCTGCCGCACCAATCAGACTGTGAACTTCACTCTGCTCAGAATACATCCCACTCAGGTCATCTCAAGGTCAGTGGGGATGGTGGGACATTGTTTATTTATGAATATGATCTTGCTCAGTATTACTTTGCTATAAAACTATTTTTGGAATGATTTTTAATATTTTAAAGTAAAGAAAACAATATAATTAAGAAAAAAAAGTATCATAATTAAGCTATGCTAGTGATGTTTCAATAATGATTATAGGCTTAGACCTACACAATTACTATTAATAATAAAAAAAGATTTTTTTTAAAGATTTTTTTGCCAGTGACTTAGAGACTTAATGCAGTACAGAATAATATTATTACACACTTCATGACACTAAACCTTAGATATTCCAGAAAAAGTAATATTTCTTCACCATGGTCAACTGCATCACAACAAAAAAAATTAGACATTCATTGTATGTATCCCTCAGAAGCTCATTAAAAATGTTGTACATTCACTACTACCACTGTTAACGTTGTTAGTTGATTACTCTAAGGAACTCTGCCAAATGCAGCACACCCAGCGATCTAGAAACGGTCACCTGGGCAGGACGACGCAAGCATGGGCAGCTGCGTGGCTGCGTTCTCCGGTCCTTCCTGGGCCGCCTGGAACCTCTCGACAAACTCCCGCTGGCTCTCCAGCAGCGCCAGGTCGTCAGCCACTGTCGAGTCCAGCACGAGGTCTGCTCCCAGCGACTTGAAGTAGCCTGCGCCAGACCACTGCCTTCACCGCCCGTGCCACAGGAGTCACAGCCACTGGAGGGATACAGCATTATCTCCAGGAGGGAAAATAGAGCACCTCGAGAAAAACTCCTAAAAACATAGCTTCCACTAAACAACCCCTCAGGAGAATCTTCTGATGCTCTGATGCAATGGAATGAACAAGAGGCTTCAAATATACTGGTACAGGTATAAAAAAACCAATGATTTTAATTTGTCAGCACATTGGCTAATAATACATAATAATACTTGGTATCAGGGTCCAACCAAATATTTTTCCCCTGTCTCATAAATAAATCTTGCATGATACAAATATTTATTGAAATACTCGTAGTCATCAACCATTTTAATAACACGTCAAATTGACCAGTTCATTACTTTTTACTGTGCAATATACAGTTTGCACTGTTATTACTATCACTGCTATGCAACCAACTTTGCCAGTCTGAAATATAAAAATGCTATTAAGTGATGAAATTTTGAAAATATACATTAGTGATTGTGAACAGGTGAATGACTACTGATGTAATATATCATTGTGCTTCAAATCATTAGATACAAATCTGATTTTTTTAATAGATAATTAATGCAGTATAAAACTAATCATTTATCATCCAAACAAGAATAAGTGAGTAAAATACAGACTTGGTTTTAAGACATAAAAGAACACTGATATTAAAAATTACTACTTCACCCAGATTGGTTTCCAACATTTCGTCAATAACCCTGTAATTTCCAGGATTTTAAGGCACCTTTTCAATTCCCTGAGTTTTTCCTGTATACAGATTTTTCCTGTCCGCAGGAACCCTGGCATTATTATTTTTTCTTAGTTACATACTGTATTAATTTCAATATTTTTTCAAGTAAAAAAAAACATTAAATACTACTGTAACTATATAAGAAACAGGGCCGGCACGTCCATACAGGCGAACTAGGCAACTGCCTAGGACGCCAAGAAGCTGGGGGCGGCGCAGCACGACACATAACAGCTGATATAATATGTTTAACGATTATTGAAACTAGATGAAAATGGATTTTTGTAACAGTTTGGAATGTTTATAGTATTGATATAAGTAATTATTTAAAGTCCACAGTGACACCTGTTTATGATTTGTGTAATATTCTATCGTGTGATTGACTGAGATTAAATAAAAGTAAATATGTGGGATCTATGTAACATTGGTTCATTCATAATAATTAGGTCTCAAAAGAAAATCATCTAGTTAAATAATCAATGTTATGGTATTTATTATATTTATTCTCAAATAATCTTAGAGTAAATTTATGACAATTTTAAATTAATAATCCATTAAGTAGACATATTATAACAAATAAACAGAAAAAGGAAATAATTATTTTAAATCAAATTACATGCAAATTTACCTATCTCGATAACCCATTGATACTGATGAATTATTCATCATTTAATTGTAAGTATGTGAGACTCTAAAATGATTGATATTTTAATTTTGAAGTAATATGCTCTGGCTTAGTTCAGGGGAGGGACAAAGTAGACACCGTTCTCCCAATACTTCTGGTCTCGTCCTCGACTTCTTCAGGATACTCGTACCGTCTTGCTGCAGAACAAAAAAACTAACTACGACCCAGGAGGAATACTACTGAAGACCACTCTTCTGGACATCTTTCAGGATGGGCTGAAAAGTCTGTATATTGGTTGTATCTCACCAGCGTCGACAGGAATCGCAGCATGCAGAAGATCGGTCGTCTTGAAGCACAAAAATGTAGATTACGATTCCCTATAGCCCGTTAGGGGTAAAGTCGGACTGTTTTTACTGAGTACTGACAGAAAAGCTAGCTAAATATGCGATCGCCTCTGCGCACAATTCCCGCATCCAGGAACTGCAGAACGCACGAGGGAATTCCGCTCGCTTAGCCGATCCAAATTTCCAGTCTCTCCTTTTTTATCACTCTCAAACAACCAAAAATGTCTGCCCAGCGAAACCTACCAACTAGGAGGAATAAATCAACCAACTCTTTCTTTACCTGACGAGAATGCAAAACTTAAAGACTCTAGCTAATACGCCCATATGATGAATCGGTCATAGACAGAACAATATATATGAATTAATTTTGATAAAGAAGAATAACATAACAAATATCGCTGACACCTAGTTACTTGTGGCGTATTTCTGGGTCATCGCACTCAGTATTACCATGCATTAAATACAAAATTTAATCATATTCTTAGTTATATAACAAAATATACATGAAGCTAAAACATGATGATAATAATAATAATAATAATAATAATAATAATAATAATAATAATAATAATAATAATAATAACAACAACAACAAACATGTAAACATGCTCCAATGGTTACATTTGCAATAAGTAGAACAGTAAAAAAAAAAAAAAAAACCTGCTTACATTTGATTGTTGACAAAATCTTAGGCTTACGTGATGTATTTTGAGGCAAGGAAAATTTTTTTTTGTGTTTTGTCCCGCAGGGTGGGGGATGGGGGGGGATTAACGTTTTTCGCCTAGGGCACCAATTTACCTTGCACCGGCCCTGATAAGAAATACACGGTGCTCCCTCAGTTGAATGCGATGAGGTTGGCAGGACCTACCTGACAGCCTCTCAGCGCACTCTCCGGGAGACAAGCCGTACCTCGCAGCCAGGGAGAGCACGGGCTGCACGGACAACGACACGACCAGCAGCTTGGCCTCCTCGGGTCTGCCGCTCTGGCCACAGTTTCAACATCACTCATCCGACAAACATCTACGATGGTACAATCCACACAATAGTCCTCGTTTGAAAAATTTAAGGTCTTAAACATGTACGTATAGATTCATCACATACCCATAAACACTTGAGTATGCACACAAACAATTCAGCAAATGGGTTTTGAATGTCAGAAAACATAATGAAGACCTTTAACATAGGTACATACATTTTCATACACATTCGCAGATAACTTGACAAGTCTTAAAAATAAAACATATTAATCATAATTTTCAGAAAATATTTTAAAAAAATGTACAAATAGTCGTTCCAATTTTCAACTAAAGAACTGAATCCTTACATAAAGTCAGTAGTGTTGAAGACACAAATCCCCGACCTTAGGAATTAAATGAACTATCTGAAGGCTTTGAATGATTTCCAAAGTCAATTAAAATAAGAATTTAAGAGTTAAAGCACATTTTATGATAAAATTCTGTCTTACGCTGCAACTTTCTTCTGACAATTATTATGCTCCTGAAAACTACATTTACATCTTTGGTGAGGCAAGTGTATGTCCTTGCTTCCTCTTGGTTCCATTGCGCTGAATACTTTTTCCTTGCGAAATTCATTCACAGTGACAATGGCAATCTAAAATGTTCTTGAAGCTGACTTCTAGCTAAACTGGCCCAAAATTTAGTAAACATACCTAGTGAAAATGTAGTTTGGAAATATATTGAATAAATACAAGCTAACATTGTAGGTACCAAATAATAAAAAGAAAGCATGAAATTAAGAAGAAGAAGAAAAGTAAAACGAAGGTGTAGGCATTAAAATTTCCATTACAGTATGAACGACAAACTATTGCCACTGCAGTCTCAAATTTTACAGAGACGGTACTTGAAGTGACAAAGTCCCTTCGGCCTGAAATTAGATTTTTTTTTTAACTGTATAGCCTGAAATGAGGTGTGGAAACGGTAAAAATTGGACTCGTATTCAAAAGAACCTGGGCTCAAATCCAGGAGTTAGGATTTATGTGGTTTCTCCAAACCATTCCAGGCAATTCTGGGATGGTTCCTCACCACAGGTCGCGGTGAACTTGTTCCCACACATCGGCCTGCGACGCCCTCGGTCGGCATCGGCGGGCCTCACCTGCCTCAGCTGCTGGTTCTCCCTGAAGACCCTGACCACCTCCTCGTGGCTCTGCTGAGCCACCAGCACGCTCTCGGCCGACGTGATGCAGCCGCTGCATGCCAGGCAGTCTGACAAGGAGATCTCCACCTTCTGGAGCCTCGTCTCCCGTCCCTGCACAGCCACCTCACGTCTCTCAGCCTCACAGGGCAGCACGGCGGAGCTGTCGCCAGCCACCTCTTGGCTTTCAGCGCACACACGCCCTCAATCCACAAGCCAACAAGTAGCTGGTGTCTCTGGCCACTACGGTCTAGGTGTATTACGTCGGTCCACACACTGCTTACTGAATCTTCGGGCCAGCAACCCAGTACTATTTCACGGGACCATATTTTTTTTTTGCTCATGCCACGAGGCTATCTTTCACTGAAAACACAGATGCTCCGAAGAAAGGCAATTTTAATAATATCAGTATAGTTGACAAGAACTTCTGAAAATGGAAGAAGTGGTCTGAGTTGTTTTGAATGAAGAAGAGGCAATACAAGCAAAATTTAGTAAGTTTTTACAAGGGGTTTTTGTCTTAAATTTGCATAGTTTTTTTCCTTGTTAAAATAACATACTATTAAATACTTATTTATCCACAGCTGCTTCTACTGCCAAACTAATGCATTTTGTAATTTTTAATGAATGCTCACAAACACAGGCTTTCTACTGCTTGGCATAAAATAAGCATTATGATTTTACCACCAGGAATTGTTTACTGGTCAGTAAAAATTATTAGAAAAAACTCAGCACCCATAATGCAGACCAATTAAAAATCTGAATAAGCTCATTTTACATTATATTACGGCCCATAACTAATAACTACGCTTATGTAAAAAATATGCTTGCTAGTGTGTCTGTTGCATACATATTTTAAGAAGTCTTAATTGACATGTAGGCATACTTATAAAGCAAACTTGTGCAAAGTGATGTTTTCAATTCACAAAGTTATTATAACATAAGAAATGGTGTATGCCCATTAAAATATTTTAAATCATAAGAAAAAACACTAAAATTTATATTTAAAAAATTACACCTTTTTTGTACCAATGCCATGAACTTTTTTATTTCCATTATTTTTTTTTATAAATGTTATTTCTCAATAATAATTTAAAAAGGCCAAATAATTTGCTATTAATAGGATCATTTAAACAGTTTAAAGTCAGAATGTAACATAACAGGCTTGAACGGAAGGTGGAAAAATTTTAAAATTAAATTATTTAGTGTGAAATTAAGTACACGTTTACCTCATTACAAATATCATTCTTATATTATCATATCTACTTACTTTGCTCAAATGAACATAAGCACCATCATCTTGAATAGTAATTTTAGCTCCAGTTCCACTTTCTGTCTTTTGTATCTTGACTGGTTTTATGCATTCCTTTAAACAATAATTCACCAAATTACCATTTTGGTAACTAGTACAACTTTTAAAAACTTGAACCTTAGTTACTATTACAATTTTCAGCAAACGTTATGTCCATTAGCTATCAACTCATTTTGTTTTTAATGAGGTCCAATTCCATTTCAAGTATGCACTGGAAAGTACAATAAGAAAGAATAACAGCCCGCAATTTAATTAGTTAGGTAGTAAGTCTATTCTAGCCCACCATAAACCAAACCCATAACAATTTTTTTTTTATTAAATTACTCAAACAATAATTTTTTGTAATATTTTATAAAAACAGATTTGATTCCATTAATTAAATTAAATTTGGTAGAAGCTAAGTGATCTGACTATTCAATAGGAGGTTAAGTTATAATAAAAACTCTTAACGATAATTTTATAACATATCGTTTTATAATTTCATTCTTTTTTATTGTTTAGTGCATTAAATTTCAACAGAACTGCAAATGAAATAAATAACCTCAAACAATGCACAATAGACAACATAATTTACAATCCCAGTTGAAGATATAAATACGAGGATTGTAATTCCACAGATCACTAAACGTACTTAAATACTACTTAACCTGCGATGGGGTAATAAAGTCATCCAAATCAGTTAATTGAAGAGCTCCACTGAATCTTGACATCTTCAATGTTTACCTTTCGTCCAACCATAGGTAACGAGCAAACTGTTTACGTTAAAAACTTGAGCTCGTGATGGAAGTACTTTTTACAATAGCTGACAGCAAATGGCCTTGATATAAACTAATACGGATGTAAAAAGAACGAAGAATAGGTCTCAACAGCATTTTAATAAAATCACTACAAAAATATGTATTTCTTATATTTGCAAATAGGTTCAACATTCATATTTGTGGTTCAATCCGAAAGAGACAATTATATATGTTCACTAATACGCTCGTCTCTTTGCTTACTGTATTCCGTGGTGGAATTTATACTTGCGCGCGCTTGCTCGCAGCTCTCGCTATCGTTGCGTTGCTTGACAGTTTCGTCAGCAGTCCAGTCGAGATGCTGGCTCCGACGTTTGGTGTGTTCTTAGTCCTCGCTGGGGCTGAGGCTGAGGCTCAACGGCTGGCCTTTGGTAAATGTCCTAACCACCCGGCAATGAAGGACTTCGACATACAAAAGGTGAGGTACAAATTTTCAGTGCTAGCTGTAGGTAAAATGAATGTAAGTACTGTAAGGTCATGTGAGGAAATAAAAATTGATTACCAATACATTTGAAATTTACAGGGGTTTGCTACACAGTTCATGAGGAGATGGGAATGGTAGTGAAAATAAGTTTTGATATGTTCGAATGTTTAGCGGGATGAGATTTTGAATGATATATTATTAACTTTTTATAGGAATAATGTAAAAACAAATGTCAGAAAAACATAATCTAAAACAGTCATCGTTATCAAAAAGACAGTTTCGTGGAATTCTTACTTGTGGGAAAGTATTTATTAAATATAATGTACATATAAGGATCGTAACAGGGGAGAGGCAAGAGACATACTTCGTCATACGTCTTTCTTTTTCTTTTTACTTTTTCTTAGAGGTCGTGGAGGGAGGTGGGGCGGCGCTCGAGTTGGTATGGCCCCGACAGTTTACTACATAACAGTCAATAACAAGTCAAAAATGCTGATTACTACAATAATACTGTCGACATATATTTATAATTAATAATCCCCAGAGAATAATAAATAATAGCATCAGGCGTGCATGTAGGGTGTGAATCAGGGTGGAAGGGTCCGGACGTTTTCCTTCAAAACCGGATTATATCATGAAGACGAAAGTATAAATTTATTACGATATAGTTTTCTATCAATTATAAAATTAAAAATTGTAAGATATTTAAATCCAAATATAAAAACCACACGAAATCACATTTAACACAATGTCTAGGAGGGACTACTCCCAAAATTTTATCTCGATTCTCTATAAGGGTACATGAATATTTCGACATCTCAAGTAGGTATTTAAAACTGGAATTATTTCGCTAAGTTTTTTGGAGGTGATTGTAAATTGGTCACTTCATGCTTATGTTTATTGATCACTTGCTATATAAATTATCTTTGCGTGCAGGGATATTTATTTCACAACATGCGTGTGTGCATGCGCTTGCATTCACACAGCGCGGCGTTGTACGAGGATGGTAAAGGCGGAAGGGGTTAAGTAAAGCTTGACAGGTCTGAGCTCGATGCATATTGCATAGCAATAAGGAGTGTTTGCGGAGAGACATGGGCCTGTACTTTAAAATTATATTGCTTTATTCGGAAGAGCTGACTTGTGCTGATGTACAACTTTCTTACGCGCAAAATTAATTTCGACAGTTTTGGAATTATAAAAAAATAGATTAATTTTCCCCCGAGTGGAAGACAATAAGTGGTTACCTGGGAAACCGATTGGAGGGAATAACAAACACCTAGTAAGAAAAGCAGCGAGACTGCTGGAGAAGCTGGCTGGAGGCTGGACCCGTGTTGACTCGGCTGGAGGCGGCTCCAGTGGGCTGGAAGTGTGTCACCGCGGCGTGGTGTCCGCCCATACGTCGTTCCCGGAACAGCGGGAGGCGGCGCCCGGGTGGCCAATCAACGGCCTGTCACTCTTGTCAGACGTTCGCTTTCGAAACCTCCCGGTCATGTTGGAGGGTTATCACGACACCAAAAAAAATTAATCAACGCAGCCACGTTTGACAAGTAGGATGATTTTATTTTCCATCAAACATATAATAATTATGCGTTCGGTGCTTGACGGAATCGACCAATCAGACTCGTACCCAGCAAAAACAGAAATGACTTTCCGTTTTCCTCTCGAAGAATTTTTTAACAAAATTTTGGATATAGACGGAAGCTTAAATAAAAATGATGTTGACAATGTCGTTTGTAACGTAATTTATTTATGTCAGAAAAGTTCATTTTGTTCCTCGGACGTTTAAAGATCGCGTCGAGTAGAAAAAGGTTGAAAAAACATTTACCAATGAAAACTTATTATTATTAAACTTTAATGATCTAATTTAAAACGACTTCAGGCAATCGTGGCAGCAGTTTGTCACGCGCACGCCTCTCCTGCCACTCACGTTTATTCTTTTCTTCCTTGAATGAACTGGCGTGAAACTGCATTATAATGTTTGAAATACCCGTTCTCTCATGTTACTACCAGACGTAATTGCCATTTTTTTAGCAAGAAAAAAAAATGAACTTGGGCTGTGTGGTTTGCCTACTTTCAAGACATTTAGCATTCAGAAAAATATTTGTTCGGTGTCATTCAACGTGGCCCGATATTAGCCACGCTGCTGTAGCTCAAAACTCTGTACCCGGATTTCTACGTAACCACTCAAAACGTGTGCACTGAACTTCGTTACACACGCCGAACGAAGTCCTGGTAGTTGGCCCCCTATGGCAGTAGTATCCTTAACCATTTTGCTTATAATGTTTTGTGTTTTTGCACATGATTTCAAATAAGTTCATAATATAACCATATTTTATTCTTTATAAAATGCTTTTTTTTTTCTAGTAAACAAGCTATTTATTTTTTTAATTTACTTAATAGTAAATTTCCATGTCACACCTAGCGTGTACTGAAAACATGGAATCGTGCGGTATACAGTTTTGAATTAACCGTTAGCCTTCGTCTTCGAACAATTTATTTGAGTTATTCATTTAGAAATCAATACAAATTAGATTTCATCAAAACCCCAAAGGAAAAAAAAGGTTTCTAACACACGATTCCATGATTTCAGTACGTCCTAGGACAGGCATAAAATTTGGCCTGTAAGTTAATAAAAATCGCAAAATTAGTACTGGTTTTGTAGGAAGAACCCTTTTTAAAACATTGAAATATGGTTATATTATGAATTTAATTCAAATAATTTGCAAAAAAAATGAAATATTAGAATCAAAATAATTTAGGACACTCCCCCCTAAGGGGATCATACACTACATTATGCAGTATTATAAAGACGTATTATTTCATGTTATTGCTATAAACTAGAGCAACTTATTCTATAGACTTTCTGCAGATAACACCCGTGGCCTTGAACCACTTCTACGCAATCCGCAGTTCACGAGAAGTAATCAGCGATTTCTTCTTCTGTAGCCTGTTCGTTAATACCAGACAATAACAGCGTCAAAAAAGCTTGGCCAGATACAAAGTATTTATGCCATGTCGTGCCCATAGTTAGAATAGATATGTAAAACTAGGAATTATTAAAAAAAACACTGATAAATCAAAGATGGCGGGGTATGACTTCCCTAAGCTGACTTGGGGTGGAGGGTGGGCTGTTTCCGCTCTTACTGACCGCGGCTCGGCTAAGAACATATTGTGTAATGTGCAGTCGCAAAAAAAATATATTTAATTTCAGCTTATATTATCCTGCTACTTTTGGAAGAAATTTATCTTCTGTGACGTCTGCTGTATTCAGTATGGAGAGTGAATAATAAAGGAGAGGAAGTGGAAAGATACCGTCATTGCCACCACTTTATTTAACGATGGCGGACTAGCCTACCTCCGAGGTGCAGTGGTTTGAGTGCCATCGAATCTCTGGATTCTAATATCGGGTAACACATGCTTTGTGTATTTTTCCCCTCAATATTTGATAAATCATAGTTTATCTTGTAAGACCCCCTCGCAATTCGTCTGCAGTTATAAGTTTAGTGACGTTAATGGGCCGAAACACAATAATGGATACTGTTGCACGGAACTCAGACTGAGAAGGCATGCATGCGTTTTCACGCACTATAAACATTACACATGTTCCACTCACTATAATTGTCATTCATCCAAACAGGCTGTCGAAGTCGTTTACAGTGGCATCTCTTATTCGTCGAACTCTGATTAACTTCTTGAAAATAATAATAAAGAATTTAGCGCGACAGCGTAATATGCTACATTGGAACGGTATTAAAATATGTGAGCACGTGGTGAATCATCAGCGTCAGTAGCAGGCAGGATATGACGCAACAGACTGGTTTCCATTAGGAAACCACAAAGTTTTTTCCTTATAAAAATCGAGGTACCAACAGATTTCAAATATCATTATCACATTTCATCGTACTAGCAAAATGTGCAAGTTCTAGAGTTAGATTTTTAAATTATTTCATCAGTGATACCTGTTTATAAATTAATTGTGTAATTTCCAATTTTAACGTTATTCTGAGCTTTTTTAAGCTAAAGAAGTGCATTAAAATAAAAAAAAAGACATCGTAATTTCTTAGTAAAATGACAATATCTAACAACACCTAGCTGCGAAAGTGAATTTTGATTTATTTATTCAAAACAAAAATACGTTTTCAATTGGCACTGCTAATGGTTCTCCTACTTGGCTGTAAGTTCCGAATACAGAAAAGGAATATTTCTGCAATAACCACGTCACTAATACAAGTTGGATGACTTGAATTCTTATCAAATATTTTGTAAATATGACTGGTTATAAATTTAAGAAATTATAATTTTAAAATAAATAAAAAATTTAACATGAATGTTGTATGTAAATTGATTTAGCTTTTAAAAACCTAATGGTACGAATATAACTTTTAAAGATCTCAAAAAATTCATTTTACTATGCAATAAGTATTCGTGTGATTTAAATTTATAGGTCTTTACGTTTTAAAAGTAAAGCAAAAATATCATAAATTAAAATTTTACTTTCAGCACTGTTATGCCTTATTTTAATTTTAAATAATATTACAATATAAAAGTTTGATCTAGCTCAGTCCGGTAGTTCACGAAGGGCAGACACGGTAACCCGCGAAGGAAATTCGTCACAACTTAAATTTTCCAGATAGAGCTGACAATCAAGCCAGTTGTCATCGCCATTAGAACACAGCAGAGGATTTTGTTTCAATGGTCGACAAATGGTGTGCGTGCATGAAATATTTCATTTTTCAGATGTCAAATAACCGCACAGTGTGTACGCAATCGAAAGGCTGCAGCCAACGAAAATCGGTCGTTGGCACAAAGTTTTATTTTTCGAATGTTTTATAAATTTGTAAAGCTTTATTGCTATATCTACCCACGAAGTAACTAAGGCCGTGTCTGAATTCGCCTGAAATAGGTATATACTTATACATACCTTTCCCCGGAAGTGACATCACACTAGCTGTCCGAACCGGAAGTGAAGTATTACAAGTAAACGAATCTGTGTAGGCTTACATCTCGTGTACTTATAGTTAAACATACATTACCATTAAAAAAAAAGTTTTGTGGGTTTTATTTGGTAAATTTAATAAGTAAAAACTTTTTAAAATATTTTTACCGTATAAAATATATATTTAGACATGTATAGGTGGAAGTTTTATCAAATACATGCACATACATGCAGATCGGAACTACGGAACTAAGGTTAGAATCATAAAGTAAATTGTCGTAAATTTTTTTGTACACTAATTAAATTACTAATTTCAGTTAAACGTTTTCTTAATAAAATATATTTGTTGAAAAAATGATAATGTAAACAGCCTGTTCGGCCGGCTGTTCGGAGAGGCCAGACGCCTAGGGCGCTCACACTAGTGAAGTACGTCCAAGGCGGCAGCCAGAAGCGCTCTGAGTGCCTGGTGATGTAGGTCGTCACGGCTGTGCGCGAGCCTTCCAGCCACGGGCGTCGCAGCTCCCCGGTTATTCCACCTTGGCGCGCGCAGTGTCGAGCCGGTTTGTGTAACCGTGCGTGCGAGGCCCGGGTTCCACTCGGAAAGTAACTCGGCTATTCCAGTGTGCGATTCAAACCAATTTCATGGACATACGCCATTGGTGTTTTACACTGATTTTCAAAGAAAAACCTCAAGGATGGTCAGCATAAGTTATTACATAAACACACGGTGCCTGGACGGCACGGAGAATTCGGTACAGTCTAACACTGGCTGACAACAAAGAGACGGTTGTTACAAATTCCGGGTGTTCGTGTGTTTTTTTGTTGTCCGCTGTTAAGGTTATTCGACGATGCAGTGTAAACCAGCAACTGTTTAAAATCAGTTTACCCAATTGCAAGAATAATTCAAAGAACTTATTGAAACGTGGATGACAGGCGCCAGGGGGGGGGGGGGTTAGGGGTTCAACCCCCCCCCCCCCCTTAGCACCAAATCTTTAATTAATTTCTTATTCATCACTCAAACAAATTTCATATTAAAATTAATAAAATTTTTACCATTACAATATTTAAATTTAAGTACCGAAAACTGCTAAAATAGCACTAGTTTACAACTTAAAATGCTAATTTTTCCGGGGGAGGACCCCCAGACCCCCCACTTTAATACGGGGGGGGGGGGGCGCATGCTTCTTACCACCCCCCATACACAAATCCTGGCTACGCCACTGACAGGCACTATCACCGAGCGTTGGCCCGCGCAAAATACATTTCCACGGAGAACGGGCCGTGACCCGTAGCTTCCCGGCTCGGGCAAGCCGTGGTTGCCGCTCCAGTTGCCGCCGCGAGCAGGTCACCCGAGGCTCGTTCACACGCACGCAGTCAGCAGGTAGCAGCGAGCAGTGCGCATCGACTGAACCAGGCGCTCTCCGCGGTCCCCTGCGACTGGATCCTCGCCGGGCTACGACTTCCGAACCTCTGGGCTGGGCAGGGTTTACTTAATACTTGAACTCACCAGAGTATTGTTGATGATACTTCCAAAAAAAAACCATCTCACATCTACAGCTAGAACACTTTCCGTCCTTCCGCGTAAACGTAAACGTAAAAACGCAAGATACTGTTACGAGTGAGGAAAACGTGTTTGTAAAGATAGCACAATTAATTGTATAGTTTTATTTGTTACTAATATATACATTACTAATTAAATCACTTCACCTAAAGTTTGTTCATTAATTACTACGGATTTTTACATACTAATATGGCGGACGTTTGTTTATATTTGTATCAGCTGTTATAGTCTGCTTTTATTAACAAATGTAGTTCAGCTGTTCAGAAGAAAATTAGTTTAAAATATTACTGGTTCATTTGTTTATATATATTAAACGAATATATATTAAATTAATTTTAATAACATAGATGTAATATAATGATATCAGTTGACATTTTTCTCAAATTGAACGTCCAACACAGGTACAGCTGATATATTTTTAAACAAGGCCGCCATATTGATACGTGTAATACACTGAAATCCCCCTCTCCTTTTGGCTTCACCCTCCTCGTTAAAAATCGGAAATTATGCTAAATCTGTATACTTATGTAACCTCTGTTTGTGACGTGTCGCGTCATCCCGGGCCGACCCGACGCTCGAAGTGACCAGAACATGGGCGCTTATTCACGCCACTCCACGCGGCGTCTTGTTATCCCGCGAAACTCTCAGTCTTCTCAGGGATAGATAAATGAGCCGCGGAAGCATGGCCTGGGGGGGGGGGGAGGCGGTGAAGCCGGGACGCTCTAAGCCCTGAAGGTATGAGCGCGTGACGTCAGTGACCGTGCGGGGCCGCCAGGCAGCTCGGTACCTGGCGCGCATCGCAGCCTTGACTGCCGAGTTCGTAACAATACTGACTTTTCACTATACGTCTGTCGCTTTTACAGCGCACGGAAACGTAACAAACGGAAACCAATGCAATTTAACTTAGGGTTGCAAACAAATAATTTAATTGAAAAAGAAATGTTGGATCCGAAAACTAAAAATGGTCAGGATTTACGTGGATAGCTAACAAAAATAAACCGTAAAGTAACTTTAGAACACTCTTGTAACTAAAAAGATTTTTCGCGTATTAAAAAAAAAACTAACTTAAACAAACATGGCTACCACTTCGGCCAAATACTCGGCTTCTATTGGTCGCACTAATTAACGTGAACGGAAGAGCTGGGAAAAGCCGAGCTAATCCCTAGGCCTACTGGCCCGTGTCCGCTTGCGTGCTATTGTAGATACTCCGTTCCGTGAGATCCGTTTACGTTTTCAGGCTCTGTTTCCGCTCCATTGTAGAACGGGCCTAACAAGGTAAACGTGCACGTTGAAGGAAGAAGATTGCTTCAGCTGCTAGACTTGGCATGTTTCTGAAGGTTTTGTTAACGCTCGAAGATGACTCCCGTGAGATCACGTTCGAACTAGCTAAACTCAGTAACCGTAAATTTACAAGGAAATCCGTAAATAATTTATAAAGATATCCGTGAATTTACGATACCTCCTTGATTAATTTTTGGCCAGTGTTATCAGTTAATTTAAAGTGAAAAAATTTAAACAGTATTATTTTTAATCTATTAGTAAGTATCGTTGAACTTAACTCGTCACGCTTGATTCATTGGGGCACGCATACACAGGAATAAAAAGCTGAAGAAGGACTGCATTGTTGGCAGTTATGAAATTTTCGTGCCTATGATACAAAGATCTTCATTAGGACGGTTTTGTGTGTGTCACGAACAGTCATACGGTTTCAACTACCCAGATAATGTTTCCTGTACTAATGGTCTTGAAAGGTTGTGGGTACATATTTTTGGTTCTTGATTTAAAATAATAATATCTTAGAAAAATTAAACACAATAATTGTAAATAAATTATATATTTATTATTAAATGGCAAACACAGTATATACATAGTATATTACATAATGTACACAGCTTAGATAATATTTTTTTAGTTTGAGATGTATAGCTTTTCACTGTATTATCTTCTAAAATTTTATTCATGCATAGTGAAAAAGAAAAGAAGGTTAGTAGAGTGTTGCATTGCTGTTAAGCAATGAGGAAAACAAATTTAAGCGAGGATGGACGAAGATGAACATGCCAAATATGCACAAGGATTGACAAGGAAGAATGTACCAATATGCTCAAAAATGAATGAGAAATGAAGCAGTGGGGAATGGAAAAATGGCGAAGATTACAGAGTAAATGTTACCGAATGCGAGTCCAGTTTTTAACTAGCGCCACCTTGCTCCATATACTAAATTAAACTTTGATTTCAATCATGGAGTCAGGTATAGTCAGGAGACGGCATGCTGTGATGTAGTTAGTCACATTTTTTCCTCATCATCGCCATATTACTTCGCTCAAAAAAGTGGTGCTTAACCACGTGTGATGATGGTTAGTAAGTATAAAATAGAATCTCCATCGCTAAACACAGCCTCTTCCATAGAAAAAATCATTTAGAACTGTTTCCACAATGCAAATACTATACTTCAGCCAATGTTTTGGGCGTCTAGCAAACATGGCGCAAACATTAGGTGAAACAAAAGGTTTCACTCACTGGTAACCATCCTGAAGTGCTCCCCCCCCCCCCTCCTTCACAACTCCCAATCACCTGATTTCACTGCTATTTTATATAAAACATGGCTCTTGTCAGATGCTGAGAAAGGGATCTGCTCTTTTCTTTTGTAAAATATGTGATCCACTAAATATGAAAACTTTACTTATGTAAAAAAAACCACCTACCATATAAATAAAAACTAAGTCATAATTGGAGTTGGTAGTTCCTTTATACGTGTATTTTTTTCATGCGTTTCTTTCTTCGAAATGGCAATATTACAAAAATCCCCAATCCCCGCTTATGCCAGTTCAAACAATTTCACTGAGCAGAGCACTTGGTATGTTGCATATATATATATATATATATATATATATATATATATATATATATATATATATATAATAAATCATTTGGATCCTATTTGTCATACACATTTTTACTGAATGAGATCTAAAATAACAGTTTATACTTTAGTCTTTTCATTAAAAAAAACTGATCCAAACAATGTCTTGATAATGATAATCCAATAAATTTAACTAATTGATACTTTTAAAAATATGTAGTGGTAGTTCTTTGTCCGAACCTAGACGTTCTTCCCAGTGCATTCTGTGGGATATTTGCAATGTATGTAAAATAACTTTCCATCCACCGCTCTTCACAACAACAAATATTAATCAGTTGTTTATGACGAGTTGGCCGAGTCCACGTCAGCTATCCATCTGTGAAAAAGTTTATATATATATTTGTGTGTGTGTGTTGACTTACTGCTTATAAGAGCTAAGAGTTTAGGAGTAATCCGATATTATAACCATGTTAAAACCTGTATTTAGGGTCCTGAATTTACCACATGACCAAGAAAAGGCCCTAATTTTTTTAATGGTTCTGGGGCTTTGATTTACGGAGCGGGAAGCTTAAAATGAATAATTAAGTAACCGCGAGTATTTGAAATACTCTTAACTTCCGATTTTTATCTCTTGCTACAATATCAAAGCAGAATCGGAAAAAAAAAAATCAACCTTTCATATTTCTACTTTATCGTATGGAGCTCTGATACGCAATTTACGAATACATACAATCCAACAACAAAATGGTAAATCCATAATTTGATGGATTCAAAATGGTTTTCCTAGTCTGAGAAGAAGTGAACGTTTAGAGTCTGAATATAAAGTACAAATGTCCATAAATATTGTCCCAGTTTCAATGGTATATTATAACAATTTAATTTAGACTATTTACAATAAATCATTCATCAACATGAGTGTAAACCTTCAGTTACGACACGCTTCCAACCTAAAGTCCAATTCTTCTCGCACTTTGGGTAACACGTTCGGAGTAATGGAAGAAATAGCCCGTTTAATTCTGTGTCTCAACTCTGGCAAGTCATTAGGTAGCGGCGGAACTTAGACACGATCATTTATAAAACCTCAAAGGAAAAAAAATAATCACATGGCATTGTTAGGTGAACGCGGAGGCCAACGAAAAACACCTCTGTCGTCTCGACCATTACGACCAATCCAACGGTCAGGGACAAAGAGATTCCAATAATGCCAAATAAAAGTTTACAGGTTCACCCTCTAATAATTACGTACAGTAGACGCCATTTTGAGCAGGTGGCGCTGCAAGCGAGAAAACAACAAAGCAGTATTTGCGCATGCGTATATTTAAAACTGTTTGAGTTAGTCTTTAATTGTGACATTGAACCAACACTCTACAACCCTTAAAGTTGGTTACTATTAAATTTTATAACTAGAACATTATTTAATGGACAAACTGTATATCCGTGTAAGTCGTTTACTGCTTTGCGTCATAGGAAACAACGGATTATAATTATTTTTATTTTGTTAAAGTCCGCTAATTACAGCAAGGTCATGCTAACACGAAGCTTTTAACAAACGATATTCTCTTTTATCTTTTATGTTAAATAAACATGACAAAAACAGACTGTGTTTTGTAACATATGCATGAGTAAATATTTGATCTTTACTTATAAACAATTTTGGAGAAATGTAATAATTAATTTTTTGTTCTATTAAACATCTAGCTCTCGGTATACGGCATTTGGTAGGAGTAATTACGTGAAATAAACGAAAGTCACATCGAACGGAAATGTGTAACCACGGTGCTGACGTCTGTGGCGAATGGCAAAAACAGAATTTTACAAAGCCAAAGGGAGACTTTAAAGTATTAACTGTGTAATGAACTGAATTAACTGTTAAATTAATTAACTGTTTAATGAATTTACTTTAAAGTATTAACTGTTTAATATTGTCATTATTTAAAAAAAATTCCTTGTCGAAAATCAGGTCCAAAGCCGTGATTTAGTATTTTTTTCAAGACTTTTTCGTTTTTATCGGAGCCGATTCATTACAAATTAACATTACGGTCTATAAATTGAACGATTCGATAGTCGACATAGCTGCTCTGGGCAGTGAATTCTAGCGGCGGTTGCTAAACTACGTGTGATTCGTGTCCAGAAATGTAGTTGAAAACACAAACACGATCGGCATTATTTTTTAAAGAATTGTACGTTAAACTTCGTGTTCGAGTTTCGTATTGTAAGTTTATATGCAACAAGAGAAGACATGAATTTGCTCGTTACCGCGGTTGCGATGTCACACATTACTGGAGGGTACTGAAAGACTTGCTCCGGTGTTTTTTTTTAAATTTTATTTTCAAACCGTTTCCAAAGTGAACACTGATAGAATGAATATTGCTAAATTAATAAAAGAATGATCCATTATTAGTGGAAAATTTGTGAAATACGTGATAGGCTCTCGTCGACAAAATCTTGTTTATCTCCTGCTGCTGGAGAGGGCTGCCCTGACTCCCGTGAGTGCAGAGAGGTGCCTGGCTGGAGGGAAAGGTAGCTATTGGAGCAGGCCGATGGCAGGGGGGCAGGCGACCAGGTAGGCAGGGGGGCAGGGGAAGGACCCCGCACTGGCCGTGTAGCTGCTTGTCGGGGGCCGGCGAGAGTGGTCCGCCTGTTACGCAACCACTCCCCGGCCGCCTTCCGGGGCCCGCGCCACTCCACCGCGGGGCGACCCGGCCTGCACTCCCGGAAACGGGAGCCATGGAGCGGGGAATGGGGGGGAGGGAACGTCAAATACGTATCATCCGCAAGCTGGAAACGTGGCTGACGTTGCCGCGAACCCAGGGGTTCTACCGACAGCCGCTGCTTGCTTCCTGAACCTCGGCAGGAGTGGTGATACCCTACCCCGGCCGGCGTTCTGTAGTTTGTCAAGATGTCGGTTCTTGTTGTGATGTCGAACTAAATGTCAAGGTAACATGTTTTGCTACAGGATGTAACGTATATAATAATGATGGGGCTCGAATTCAGGTAGCATTTCGTTTTTTTTTCTCTCTCCTAAAACGAAGATCGGACGACCATGGCTAAGCAAAATACCTTGTGCCAGTTTCGAACCATCAGATTCTTCCAGGATAGATTATTTGACATATTTAGTGGCGTTTAATCAGCATTGAAGCATGTTTTCAATCACTAAACGTCTTACAATTTTCCGTATTATTTTGATTTGAAAAAAAAAAAATGAAACATCCTGTTTGGCTGGCTAATACTGTTTGAAGAAGCAAAATACTGAACTCATTCGGATTCCCCTACACTGTTAAAAATTGTCACCTTAAATTTACGAAGAATGTTGGTTAAAAATTATCCAGAGATATTCGTAAATTTATGAGAATTATATTAACACTCTTTAAACATGAATCCACATAAATAATCTGGTATATCCAGCAAAATGTAAAAAAAAAATGGTAAACTACTTCTGCAAAAATTACAACTATTTCCTCCGAAGTGTTAATAACGTAAAATAAAACTAACTTGGAAGTCAAAAAACAGAATTGTTTCTACGAAGACCCGGTTATCTGAAATAAGGAAGAACTGTACGCTTATTTGAGAAGAAGAACTATTCGCTTATTTGAGAAGAATTCTTCGTTGAAAAGTCCGTAAATTTACATTATTTTCTTACAGTATATGACGCTTAGATTTGTCAAATCCTTAATTGCTTTGTTTATAGTTTAGTTATGTTAAATCAATTTCGGGATCTAAACTACCAGAGCCAAAATAGCAGGACACAAACAACATTAGTGACTGATGTGTTCCCGTTTTAGGTATTAAAAAAAAAATCGTAAAATGTAAAACATCAACTCTGAAGCCAGTTCACATGACCACGTGTATCCAAAGGAAGAAGAGGGCAGCTTGTTCGTTGGTTGTTTTCTCCAGGGCCATTCTGAAACCAGCAAACGTCATCTCTAAGACAAAAAGAAAACGGAGAAATTGTGAATGGATGATTACTTTCCCTACTCGCCGCACAACGGCGCCTACAGCTTGACGAGGCGATTACAATGCCATCTCGTGGCGCGCAGCCATACTAGCGTTGATTTGATACACTGTCATACGCCAGATCAGTTCTGCACTGTTTTGGCATGGGAAAGATTCATAAATGCAAAATAAATAAAAAATAAAAAACATAAACTGGCTTAAACAAGCCTAAAGAAGCTCATGTCAAACGATAAACCTTGTTATAGGAAACCTACTGTGATTGTCGGTGTTGTGTTGTCCATAATATCTGTTTACCTTCATCGTCGTGTTCGTATATTTTCTGCGTTGTCCAGTTTTTGTTTTCTTCATGCATTTACGGTTTTTGTTTAAACTGTCTCGTCGTTGTTAGACCATTGTGTTCGTCCGTACTGTTATTATCCTTTTTCATGACTAAATTCCTTCAACGGAATTATTGTGGTGTCTGATATTTAAATTTGAATGTGTTCGTTTATGCAGTCGTTGCCGTGTGGTCCATAATACCTGTTTAGGTTCATCGTTGGGTTCATCTGTTCGACATCAGATCATTTAGGCTTGTTTTTCTGTGGGTTTAATGTTTCCTTTTTTTCATTTGTTAATTTATGAATTTTTCCCATGCCAAAACAGTGCAAAACTGCAATGGCGTGTGTCCATGATGTTTGTACTTAATCAAAATTCCCCATTGCATGAATCGTTTAAAGAACCTACTAGCGCTCTAATGTGCAATGAAACATCCCAATGTTTTTGGCAATATATGTAAGTAATATTTGTATTCAGTGGTTCTACCGTTCATTCCCCCCTCCCGGAGGAAGTGCAGACAGTTCCGGCAGAGCGCCGTGACGCCGTGTCGCCGGCGGGCAGAGGGGCGACGAGATCGCTTTCGCGGCTATGTCCTAATTGAGACAAGTGACGGGGGAGGGGATGTCTGTCGGCAGCGGGGAGGGGGGGGGGTGGGAAGGTCACAAGGCAGGATGGAAAGCGGGCCATCGGGAAATCGGCGAGCTCATCGAAGCCCGCCTGCAATGTCGCGTCGGCGTCGGGCGGAGCACGTCGTGCTTTGCAGCAGTTCCCAATACAACGCAAAATACTGCTTCAATTAATACGTAAACAAAAAAACACACGTGAGCGAATCTTTCAGTACTTGACAGAGATGTGTAACATCCAATCTCGGTAACGAGCAAATCCACGTGTTCTCATGCTGCAAATCCACTTAACAATACGAAACTCGCGGACACGGAATTTAACGTAGAATTATTTAAAATAATGCCGAGCGTGATAAATATACGCAAATTGTGTTCACAACTACATTTCTTGACGTGAATCACTATAATTCGTTGTCAAAGCAGCTACGTCGACTTCGCGAGTAATTCGATTTGCAGACAAAAATGTTATACTATATAATTAAATGGCTCCTGTGAAAGTGAAACATACTTGTAAAAAATACATAACCTCGGCTTTGGACCTGATTTTCGACAAGGAATTTTATTTAAACACCATCTGGTTCAAATTAATTAAATAGTTAATATTGTTACGAGTGGGGAAAACTGGTTCGTAAAGATAACACAATAATTTTTATGCAGTTTTATTTACTAATAATATTTACATTACTAGTTAAATCACCACACTTAATGTCTGCTCACAAATAACTAAGTATCTGTCTAGTCCACACTTCATACCTCTCACTGGAGCTAGGCTCAAGAGGGGTTCGCCCCCTTACCACACATGCCTGTCCGCACACAGTCTCTCGCCACTCTTGCTGGTTTCAGTGCAGGGTGTTGTGTGCATTCATCTGCCCACACTGCGGAAGACAACGATGCAAGCGTGACTCCAAAATGATGAGAAAAAAAGGGGGGGATGGAGGGTAGAGGTGATAGCCCCTCCGAGTCTCAATTTTTTTTTTTTGGAAGGTATATGCATCGTTGATTAAATCATTAAATACATGTTTGAAACTTTTCTTTCATCAAAAGTTGTCTGAAAATATTAAAGTTCAGTATTTGAGACTAAATTTTGTATCTATTCCATGGATAATCTATGACTTAATATAATTTTCTGCAACTGCCTCATTTATTTGCACGGCAGCCCTTCCCGAAAAGAGTTCCTTGGCGAACATGGCGGAGACCTCACTCGAGGTGCCGGCCCTCCTGGGCATGACCGGGAGACCTCGTGGCCAGCGCGATATTTGCGTTGCTGGCGGACCAGCACCCAAGGTCGGATCTGTTAGGAAGCGCCCGGCCGCTGACACAGTGCATTTGCCAGGTTGACCTCGGCGGTCTGGGGGTCAAGGGCGTGGCTATTTAACACCGGGGTCGTAGGTTCGAGCACCTTCTCGGGCACGGCTGTTAGTGGGTTCAGAGTAGTGATGGGCAGAACGGATCTTTTGACCGAATCGGTTCTTTTGGATCAGTTCCGTGAGATGATTCGTTCAGAACGATTCGTTCATCTCGGTCAATTCGTTCTTTTCTGTGTATGGGATCTGGCTCTTTTATCAGGTGTCGTAACTCGTTCATCTTTTAGAGTATTACGTACGTGTTTTTGTATTTGAATTTGAACATTGCTTTCCGTAGCCAGTGAATCACAGTTGCGTATATGAAACAAGATTATTTATATTTTATTACTTTTTAAGTTACAAATATTAATATATAGGCTATTTACACTCTAGTGACAGTAACGTGTTTACATGTAGACCAACACATTTAGAGAAAAAAGACAAAAATTTAATACTACTGCAATTCAGTATGAATAGAAACAAATGAAGTACATTAATTAACCCAAAAATGGTAAGTGTGAACATTTGTAGTTACTTTCCCTGTTATTTTTTAATTCATACGGTTTTTTTTTGTTTTTTTTTAGTTTTTTTTTTTCCAAATTTGTGTATGTGAATGTGAAAAAGCAATTTTAAACCACTACTTAATAGTTGACATTTTCAGGTATAGATACTTTTCATGTTACCCTATTTTATTTGATCAGTTATCGTTTGCTCTTGTGAACATGCGCACGCTGTGATTACTAATTCTTCAGACTCCTGACGTCATGAATCATTTAACGAACGAATCAGACCGGGCGCGTGACCGGTTCTCTCATCTCGTTCTCTCGTTCTCTCGTTCTCTCCGCGTTTTCGTTCTTCCGAATCTTTCAAGGTACCGGCTCTCAAAGAGCCGGTTCTTTACATCGCGAACGAATCGCAAGATTTCGTTCTCTCAAAGATTCGTTCTTTTTGAACGAATCGTTAACGAACGACCCATCACTAGTTCAGAGCCGTCTCCCGCTTAGCCTCCGGGATAGTGCCTGGGACGTGAAAATATTCTGAAACAAAAATACTAGCAACTTCGGAGAACACACGAAATTTTTAGGAATTTCCGCGATCGAAATTAACGTACCATGAAATTATGAACTGAAAATTCTAAGAAAATCAACGCTGTATATACTTACACAGAATTTGCTTGAAAAAAAAAAAAAGAATGGTCTACATTTATTTTTGAAAAGGCCAAAAACTTGTTCGTATACGGTATTTCCTACACGGCGGCTCTTCAGCCAGAATGGCTACTCAGATGGCTACTCCTTGTTAAACTCCTTAACACGGATTCTTATCGGCGGATACGCATTATCGTTTACATAGCTACAAATCACGAGACCTTATTTAACATAATAGTACCTACTTACAATGAATTGTGACTATAAAGTGATTATTCACTACACACAATTACCATGAGTAATTTTAAATAAGTAGACCCTACGCAATTATTCTTTATCGATTTTTTGGATAGTAACTATTGACATAATAAATCCAGTTTGTAGTCAAATATTTTGTATTACAATACATTACATCTTTAAGTTATGCAATATAAGTAGATACATTGCGAATGTCTCTGTAGAAATTGTCAATTTACGGTCACCGTGAGCAGAGGCGCAACAACTAAATTTCCAAAGGGGGGGCAAAATACCTTTTTATAAAGAATCATCGATCCCCCCTATTGAAGCGTCCGGGGGTCCTCCCCCGGGAAAATTTGTATTTCAAGGTGGAAAATGGTGCTATTTAAGCAGTTTTATTATCTAAAAATTGATTACACAGCACTTTATTTGCTCCCGTTTGCCCCGAATCAAGGTTTCAGAGAGGGGGGGGGGGCAAAATACCCTTGCCCCCCCCCCTTGTTGTTGCGCCCCCGACCGTGAGGAAAATTTAGAGTGACTCTGCGTGTGGAAATTAAATTACATATAATGTCTGTCCATTCCCTAAAATTGCAAATTTGCGGGTAAAGAAAATTTAAAAACGCTAATCAATGAAGTATCTTTTTGACTTAAATATTTTATATAAAGTCGCATCTCGTTTCACTCTTATGAAACCAAGGTCGATAATGAACTAAGTACAGCACAATGATAAAGATAGTTTGCTTTATCCACTCTAACTACAGGTCTGCCGTCTATGGGAACCCATCCGAAGCCAAATAGCGTGCAGAGCTACAGTGACGTAACATACACACGCAAACACTTTCGAGAAGGTTTCACCTGACGGCATAGAGGGTCTGAGAGAAGCCCTTGCAATGTCCCGCCGTGGAGGTCACGCGGATAGAGAGGTATCGGAAACCTCTGATTACGTGCGGGGAATTACACAGCTTCGCGGCTGCCATCTCGCGGTTGTTCTCAGCGGCGACCCACACCGTGACGGCCTATCACCGGCAGCCATCAGCCAGGCACGCGTGCTTTCTTCACCGCCGTGTTCCAAACACCGGGACCGCTTACGTCCTGCGGCCGTAGCCGTAACGAGTTGGCGTTATGCACTCGCTTCTTTGAGTAATTGAGAACACGCCCAGGCTTCCTGTTTTAGTTCTCTACATAGTTGTTAGCTAATAACTTGTCTATGCATGTATTGATTCTCAATTACCATATAATGTTCCTTTATATTTTAAAGTAACATTGTCTTTTTTTATTTCGAATATAATTTTTTTAGTGCATTGTCCATCAAAATTTAAAGTTGATGATTTATATGCATGTATTTTATTTTTGTATCTCGATACTAAACAAGTGTAACGACAAAAGTTTTGTAATAAACTGAAGTTGGAAAATTCTAAGAACCAACCATAAAAAAAATGGACTCTGAACAAGAGCCGAACTCCAGTACGCAGTGTATAACAAACTTCGCTAAACGAGTAAGTGTGTAATGTTTCTTCAGCATTGCCCTGTTTGGAAACGAAAGGGGGGCGAAACGACAGACGTGAAAGTAAAGAAAAAATCCTAGAAGGTAAACGACATAGTACGAGATAATATTCTCAACACGGTTCAACTAACGAACATGGAACTGGAGTGCAGTTGCCGTTGGAGGTTATCGCTGTCCCAGCAGACGGCCGACAGTCTTCCAAGTCCGCGCACGGCCTCTCAACAGCCGATTGTTCTCTGCCGCGATGCCATCAGGCCTTCCTTGTCCCGGTGTTAGGGCCTAACCGTCGGAGTGCCGCCACAGCACGAAAGCGACGGCTGACCATCCTGGCTCGGAGGGGTCGCCGAACTTCAACTCATTTAGTCTCAACAGGCGGTGCACTAATGCGGCAACCGGACAATGACACGGTCAGTGTACCCACCACTGTACGTTTTCTTTCAATGGTTCATAGTTGATTCGTCTTGGGTTTCTGAATAACTTCGCAAATTATTTATTCGTAACTGAGAAGAATATTAACGCCATATTTAATTTTTTTTTATCAAATTCTGTGTGAAAACATTAAGATTTAATTGATATTATTCGTGATTTTGTATGAATGTTGTAGATATGACCATTTCTATTGAATTAATTTATGAAACTATTAAAATTGGGGGATATTATATTTTTGTTTTAAAACAAATAAAGTACGTTATTACGGTGTATTGACCTCCGCTTCGCTGTTATATAGGTTTTAACGCTATTCATTACATAAAGTAGAATATTTTATGATTGGAATATTGCTTTGGTGATGACGGGGTGAACTGTGAACAGCCGGGGGTGGGCGGGGCGATTCTACGGAGGTTGAGCCTTGTCTTTCCTCCGTGTGGGTGACGATCCACAGCCAACACCCGTGGCTCGCCAGCTAGAAGCTCTAGCCACTCAGCAAACAGCTCGAATATAATTGCTTCGGAATATACGACACGCGCAGTGCCTAACAGCACCTGCAGCCTAGTACGGGCATTAAGGGGGTAGAATCCTAAATTAGTTTGCTTCAAATATGTCGTGGTTGTGAACATGTTTTAAAATAAATTCATAATATAACCACATTTAATTGTTTATTAAAGTTTTTCCAACTAAATATTTTTTTTTTAAGCTTAAAGGCATATATTTATGTCAGTCCTAGACAGTAATTAATGCCCGAAATCATGTTATGTACAGTTATTGATTAAACAAACGTTTGTATGTAATGTAGCCTTCGTCTCAAAATACGTTGTCTTAGTATAGCATCCATAAATCAATAACAAAATTAGGTTTTTCCAAAAACCTGAAAAACTCAAGTTTCTATGTCACCTGAAAAAAAAAAAAAACTAATTTTTATTGTTTAAACTGATAATATACTAAAAATTTAGTGTTTGCAGATGGAGGCTACATACGAACCGTTAGTATGAAACTGTATACCACATGAGTTCATGTTTTAAATGCAAGCTAGGACTGACATAAAGTTTTGCCTGTATGAAAAATTTTATAAACAATAAAATAGGTTACATTATGAATTTATTTAAATGTTAAAAAAACTAATCGTTAGAAGTACATGAAGGTTTCTAACCACTTCTGAATGTCATAAACCAGTCTCAGTTGGCAGCAGAGTTAAACAGCTGGTGATAGGAACAGAGCAGGAAGTGGCAGCTGCACAGGTGCTTGGAGGCAGTGCATTGTTGCAGTTCGAGGGCACGTGGTACGAGGTGGAGCGCTCCTTCTACCTGCTGGAGATAGCGTCCAGCTGCACGAAGCTGGACATCGCTCCTGTGGAGAGGCGACCAGCCACTCTCAACATCATCATCAAGACAGTCAACAGATGGTGAGCTAGCAGCTGTCAACTGTCATTGTTCCGTCTGTACAGGACCAATAAGCCCACGGGGATCAACCACGCAATGACGCAACTGCAGTTGAAACTACATTTTTTGATGTGTAAACATCTTAGCTCTCGGTCAGGGGCACAACAAGAAGGGGGGGGCAAGGGTATTTCCCCCCCCCTCTGAAACCTTGAAGTGGGGGCAAACGGGGGCAAAGTAATAATAAAACTGCTTAAATAGCACCATTTTCCACCTTGAAATACAAATTTTCCCGGGGGAGGACCCCCGGACACCCCGCTTCAATAGGGGGAATTAATTATTCTTTATAAATAGGTATATTGCCCCCCCCCCCCCCCCCCCCTTGGAAATTTAGTTGTTGCGCCCCTGCTCTCGTATACGGCATTTGGTGGGAGTAATTTCATGAAAATGGAATGGAATTCAACAAATTTAAATGTGTCACAAAGATGGCGGACCACACGTGTGGCAACATAAACCGTAAATAGTCACTTTCGTACACAGAAGGGGACATGCCACACCTAGTGGTGTGCCAAATGAAACTTTATGATAGTGAAACTACCCTGGAATATATTTGGTAAACTAAAATAGTTATTGTAAAAAGTAATTATAAGTTTAAAATACATAATAAAACTGTCATTAAAATGATTATAATACAAATTCTCCTTGCTAAATCCCAATATGTTCGGCAGCAAAGCGTATAGCGCGCGCTTGTAAAGCTCAAAGGCGAATTGTTGATGCGGTTAAAACCACATCACTGGATTTTTTAAACTTTTTTTAAAATAATAAATGTTGAATCAGCTCAAACTTAAGGATTGCCCCCCCCCCCCCCCTTTTCTCCCTTTTTAATTCTGTGCCTAACATCTATAAAATACAAATTGAAACAAATGTTAAGTATAGCTATTATCAGTTGGTTATAAATGAGCGTCCCTCCCGAGTTGTACGTCGTGGCGGCTGGAGGAAGTTTGGCTGGCTCGCTTTTCGCCTTCACTCTTCCTCTGTTGAATGCTGCCCTCCGTCCCATAGTCTGCTAGGACTAGTCGTTGAAAACTAGTCAGTTTTGGCGTGGCTCATTATTTCGGAATGGTACCCAGTATCGTAAAGACGTTTTCACGTCGGAAAGCGTGTTGAGAACGTACTAGAGAATGTGTCCTCGCGGAATGCTTGCAGGACCGGAGGACCCAGCGTGAGCCTGGGCACAGCCACCCTCAAGAGCAACAAGACGGCGGTCCTGGACTTCCGCATGTCCTCTCGACTGCCGACGGCAGTGGCCCGCATGCTGCCCGGGGCTGGCGTCTACCACCTCCTGCACACTGACTACGACAGCTTCGCGGTTCTCTGGTCCTGCTCCGACCTGGGGTTCATGCACGCAGGTACGTCGCTCGTGCCTCCGGCCCGTCCCTGCTGCTGTTAGCGTAGCACCCGCAGTCGGCGCACGACGAAGGTGCTGTAGCACAGCCACTGGGCTGAAACAAGTTTTATATGGATAGTGGCGGCCCTGCACTTTGGGCCCTGGGCCACTCAACTTCTGCGGAGAGGGGCCTTATTGGGTGGCCTGGGGTTGTGGAATAGCCTCCAAAGAATAGTGAAAGGTAGGCCTCCCATGGGAAATGAGAAAAAATAAAATTCTTTAAAACAACATTTTTAAACCAACCTGGAACTTGCATTTTGTAGATGATTTCGCTTAAAAAATTTTGATGTTCTTTCCTGATCGATTATTGAGTAATGTTTATAAATAGTAACAGTAATAATTGGTGAAAACGCATCATTATTATATGAGGCAATAAAATCTTTGAAAGTTTTTCTGATACAAATATTGAAAACTGAATTAAAATCGAAACATATCGACCAGGACTTTGAATTGCATAGTAATAACAATTTAATACTTCCTTTTCCCATTAATGTCAATAATTTTTCTCATAAAGCTAGACAAACAAGTTAAACAAAAAAGTAAAACTGGCAGCATGGGGGCCTGCTAAGCACGGGGCCCTATGTGTTCACCCGGATTTGCCTGCCCTGGCACTACCCCTGTACTGTATATTTGTTCTGCAGGTATGTTGAAACATATTAGGAATGACTAGGATTCCCAATATAGGTATTACAAACTCTGACAAATATCACATCAGAAGGACAATAAGCTACTTAAAAAAAAGTGTGCTTAAAGTCCAACGAAGAAAAACAATTGATAGTCAAATAGAAAAAGTATTAAGTCCAAATGATTACAATATCTGTTTTTGAGGGATAAACAAACGAAAATTGTTAACCCTAAAATTTGGAGGACACTCTAGAGGCAAAACAAGAGTTCTCATAGGGCGACATGCTGAGGCTAATCATGTAAAAAACTTAAATGAACAAGAATCCTAAAAACAGCATGATCAAGCAGGCAATTTAACCTAATCTTTAATTCTGAAGATGGAACCCACACAAGAATTATGACAATGTTAGACAATATTATAAGTTAAACTACGTGGTATGACCAGACCACCACATACCCAAAAAATTAAAATTTACGATTTGCCATGACTGGAAAATGTCTATGCGCCCAGCTGTATTCAATATCTTCATACGTTCATTATGCCGGTGTAACTACTGTCACTTGTGAACTCGATTTATAGTGAAACCAAAACAATACACACGTGGTTGGATTACCATGTTAAAAGAAGCAAGAGATGAGTAATTCACATTACAAATTATTAAACTTTAAAATTGCTTATCTTTCTTTTATTACCTCCTAATTTTGGAAACGTCTTTCATTTATTTAAATTAAATATTTAGTTTATTTTAAAAATTTACTCTTGTAAGCTTTTGAAGCCTGCTGGTGGAAGATGAAAATTAGATACATATTAAAGGTATGATAAATAATATTTTAGATAACATTATTCTTTTTAATGTTTGGAAAGATATATAAATGAATTTAAATTTTTAATTAGTCATGATTATTTATTTTCTGGTCGTGCCAACCATCTGATTAAAATCATGGGTAAAAAAAAACCTTTGTTTTTGGCAAAGCATTTAATGTGCAAGTTATATTTCACTATACTGTAGCCTGCATGTAAATTGTTACAGGCTCCTGCAGTGAAAGAAGTCAATTATATAATGAGGCCATTCAGAGTTCCATTGAACAGTTAGCGTAAATTCAAGTTCCTGCTCGACAAAAATATGAATGCACGAAGTAACATTAGTTGTTCAGTAACGGAGCAAAACAGTTTTAAGTGACAACTGTAGTGAATTATTTTGACCGAAACAAGGTCACTACTCACAGCCTCTGTGTGGATTGTGTGTGGCAGATCTGATCTGGGTGCTCGGCAGACAGCAGGACCTGCCGGTGTGGGCACGGGCCGAGGTGTACAACAGGCTGGCAGAACTGAACATTGACAGCGACAGGCTGACGCTGTCCCGCAACAAGGACTGCCCCAACTTCTAGCGTCCTCGACACCACTGCTGCTACATGCCCGGTACCTGGGCCGCCCCGCGGCGACGACGCCAGTGCGGACTGGCGGGACGTGCCGTGGACACAAGTTCTTCGTATTTAAAAAAAATTCCCAACTGAACTTGGGGAAGAAACAAGCCATCAAGGGAAGCGTCACTTCACGCAAAACACTTTACTGACCTTCCTGGTCAAATACTCAGCTGTGCTTTCCATTTTCATTTGTTAAAATGATGGATATTACGCCAACATTTACAGTCAGAATGAGAAATTGCACATCTCAGTAGTATGAATACTTCAGTGATCTAGAACATGTACTGTTCTATAACACAAGGAGATTTTTTTTTAATGTAGTTATCACTTTCCAAAATCACAGTGAAATTAAATTACCAGAGCTTGTTGTAACTGTCACAAAAATAATTTTGACATCCACATTTCTCAACTTGTGCAAAACCTGAGGTCACACATGAAGGTGTATTGAACTGGCATTTTGTGCAGACAGGGGTACGAACGAAGCCAAGCTGACTGAACGTGGGGCTCGCTAGCTCAGCAATGTATCACGGTGGACTGACATGCTTTAACAAGAGACTCTTAGTGGTATCAGCCCAGGATGAAGAGGAATGAGTGTGCCAGCAGCAGTGCCAATTAATACCAGAGTACACACCTCCAGACTTGCCAACTTTTGAAACCCTCAATTAGTAAAATACATAAAAAATAATATAACACGCGTAAACTGCTCGCGGCAATTTAAAAATTAATAAACTTTCATGATATCACATTTTTTCTAGTAATCTAAATTATGTAATCGTTTTAACATACTTACATTAACAATGCAGACCAACAATCATTCTCATTATTTACCATTACAGAAACATTTTTGTTTAGTATCACATCAAAGAAATAACTTCGTTCCTAGTGGTACCCTACAAATCAACAGTGTGTACCTTTGTTACAATATACATTGATATCAGTTAACTTCCAGTAGAATCTCCCTGGAGTACTGGTAATAAAAGCAACCTTGACACTATCATTTTCAAACTTGCATCACAAAATGATACTACTAGTGGATATAATTTGGATTCAGTCATTGCTGCCGTCGGTCGCGACTGAAAATGCCACAGTTTGTAAATTACAAACAATTTTATAGTTGCATCTGTTGCCATTTCTTTCACGATAGCTGTCGACTGTGTTGTTGCACAACCAAATTTTTCTGCTAATTCAGAATTTGAAAACATTTTTCTGAATAACGGGACGGCGTGATCCGAAACATTTAAAGGAATATTATTTTCAACCAAAAAGTTTGTAAACATACATTCTGCACGTATTACAGCATTGTCTGTGCTGTTACTTTTAGCGAACTAATCACTAACCTTTGAACTCACTGCGACACTTTTAACATTTGCGAGATGTTTTGAACAGTTCACGTGGAGATTGATGTCATATCTTCCGCCGTGCCCAATGTTGATGTCGCATCTACACACTGAAAAAAATGCGAACTGTGTTCCCTTGCTTGATTTAAGAATACACGGAAAATCCCGCGTGTATGTATCACGAAATGCCTGAGAATAATGCGTATCACGTTTCGGGGGCATTTTATTCTTCACTTGATTCCACTTCCGTTAATTGTGCACATAACACATTTTTATTAAAAACATGCAATAAATTTGTTTCCTAACCTGTAATAAACAAAATCAAAATTGGCTCAACTTTAACTGAAGAGTCACAACATACGCTTATGCACGACACCATCTTGCCAAACTAAAAATGCTATTTAAACTGGTTCGTAATTGGTTGTAAGCGCATCAATGTAACTCAGGCGGCCAATAAGGAAAGATATACAATCAAACAACAAATTACGTGGTTCGCTGGCCTTCGACCAATAATATAACTCAATTACCGCACTCGTTTCCACAGCAACAACACATGGCAACAGCTTTCACAAACCATACAATAAAACATTTAAGGCAGACGGAAAATACATGTTTTAATAAACGTCTTGTACTTAAAATTCGTAAAAAATGCAGACATCCTCGTACAATCGTAAAACGGACGTGATTTTCGTACATTTTACGAAAAAATCGTAAAGGTTGGCAAGTCTGCACCTCCTTCAGGGCTGGTCAAGTAGGGGGTTTTGTTGAGCTGCAAGAACTGCTCAGGGTCTCGACAGGGGCCTGAACATGTAACCTTTGTAATGTTTTATGATGTGCTTACAGATGAAGTCAAGGGTTTACGTAGAAAATCCTTCCAGGTTAGCACACATTACTGTTTATAGTTACCTCTAAAAAAATTATTCATTTGAAAAAGTATTATTTTTCAGTAATCTTTCTTTCATATGCAACATATAAAACATTCAACAACGAAAGATATTGTGGCACATCATCTGAAACAGGAGCTAGCTTAGTAAATGAGAGAAGAAAGAGTTGGCTCAACTAACTAGTGAAAAAACTTTCATTGATGTATGTTTGGTTGAACTCTATGTAACTGTTTAATGTAATTCTGCAGATTTCTTGATTTGGTGGTCAAAGTTACAGCTTTCACTAAATAAACCATTTCAAGGGAGCAGTTTGTTCATTATTATTCCATCGGTTTTGAGGTTCTTTATCAGGGCAACCATTCAGTGTAATCAAAAATTTTCACATTTCCTGATTTTTACATGCAGACAGTACCAAACTAATATATACTTCAAAAATTTGGTAGCATAACTTTTATTCAAAATCAGTTAAATCTTGAATCATTCTGATGTTTGTCTCACATGGTCTACAACTGAAACTTTCTCTTGCTATTCACACTTGAAGTGATCATGAATTCACTCACTTATAGTGTTTGTAACACATTTTATTTTGTAGTGCAACACATGAAACACTGGAGCATTAGGCCTTACTTAAAGATAATTTAATAAATTACTACACTGAAGATCAACAAGTTTTAAGTACATACAATATAACAGACATCAGAACACAAATTAACAAGTACACCACAGCAAGCATTTCCTTTGACAACAGGGAAATTTGTGAAGGATTTTGTAACACAACAATGAAATTCAATACAAAATTGCAAGTATATAATCATACAGCAAAAATGTGAACACATCAATAAAATGGGAATGACTTCTCTGGCGACTGACTCGGTGTAACCTGTTAACACTTTCCATTGTCTCTATGATGGGTTGCACACTCGACAACAGCTGCCAGCCACAATTTGACCACGAAGGCACACCGAAACACTCAAGCAAGAGAATCTAATACAGTTTAAAAGATCACAAAATAAGCCCCGCTGATGATAAACAGATGCCTACTGCTATGATCAGCAATTCCTCTATCGGCAGCACCATCAATACATGCAACAGAAATATAACATCTTTGCATCAGAGTGCATGCAAATCCTAGCCAGGTGTCCTGGACTTCAGGAAATATGTAAACAAATTATAGGTAACACCAGTAAAGGTTAAGGAAATTTGGCTTGGGGCATCTCAATAGCAGGTACCACAATGCAACATTTAGGTAAGGACACATCCAAAATTGTTTTTAGAGGCCTGGGAGGAAAAAACTAATGTATAAAGCTAGTTAAAATGACAAATTTTATGGACAGCAGCAAACACTAAGCCACAATGAAAATAACGAAAACAACGCAGGATAAATGTAAGACCTCTGCATGAATTCTGTATACTTTTAGTACACAAAATTCAATGATTGGGTGTTGCATTGATGTGGAATTCACAAAATAGTGTGTTGAAGTATGTAACTTTAAAAATTATAATTCATACAGAAGAGAATTAATATCTATGATTTAATCCCAACTAAGTACTCTGAACAACATGACATAGCAGTACAAGTATGGATCTACTGCAAAGTAAGCTGCCGTCGGCATGGTAAATAACGTATTACAGATAATACCAGCAAGTGTTTCTAATTTTTGAATTTACAATGTAAAATATCTTTATTGGTAATTTTTACTCTCAAAACTAAGAAACTAACAGTCATTAATTTTTTTTTTCTGATAATGTACTTAAAGTGTACCTTAGTACCTTGCCATTTAAGGTATAATATTCATCATTCAATGACTGCTAGGACAATCGATAAATGTATACAATTAAATTATGTATACATTGATTTTGTGACTATTTCAAGCCCTTTTTTTTTATAATTCTTGCTTTTTCATAAAACACATTTTGATCATTGTCAAATGAGCATTTTTATTCTAAACTCAGAGGAACACCTAACACTTTCCAAGGGACAAAGATAAAATTTTGTAATACTAATAAAGGGGGAGAGAGAGAAGGGAAGTGGGTGTGGGAAATTAATACTGTATCATCATTACAGTAGGATACAGTAATACACAGGAAAGTGTAAAGTCAAGGTGTAAAAGGGATTCTACTGGATGTCGTTAAGTAAATGCTTACTATACTGCACACAAAATTACTCTACAAATTGGTTTCAGTTGCCACCAATTTTTAGACAACATAGAACCAGCATTCCACTTGCAGCTAGCTTGACATTGTGTGCAAGCCAGGCATGTTAAAATTGCATGATTATGCACATAATGTGTAAATTTTAATAGGTTGCTGTAATGAATAGCATGGATTAGGATGAATACACTACACACATCATTTTGCAGGAATCAAAATAATGTGATGGCGTGATGCAACAGCACAATTAGAGTTGTGCCGATACGAAAAGGCAGAAGCTGATTTTGTCGATATTTAGTTGAATCAGCGTTTCTGCCGTTGTTAATTTTCAGACGATGATATGGAAAAAATTATAGTGCCTGTCATAACCAGAAAATCCACCAGTTTCCTTTTCCCTTTTCGTACTATTACATACTTTGAAATTGCATCATTTCTTAGCCAAGTGTGCCAGCCGTACATATCAAACTTAAACATCCTATATTTTAATATCGTTCTAGATCTAATATATTGTAAATAAATATATCACCAGCAAGGTAAAGTTAGATAAGAACAAAAACTTGCTTTATTTAGAGCATGGCTACCAATTTCTTTGAACTGCAAAGAAATGTTCGTAATATAGTGATGGAAATATTTTTAAATTAACTTACATAAAGATTTTAAAATTGAATTAAATAATAATAACCAAATAATATAGGACTTTACATATCCTACATTACTTTTACTGTTTTTCATGCAATGCGACCACATGAAACATGTTTCCGTGTAAATGTTTGGCACTGTAAATTTTTGCCACTGCACGTGTTAAGATGGTATTGGAATTCTTGTTCTTGAATTACAAACGTGTATAAAGTCTCGCAATTTTGCACGTTTTAACTTCAATTATTTTAACTTTATATTTCTTAGTTACTTATTACTAAATAATCTTATTTTATTTCATAATGTATTAAATAATTAAATTTTCCAACCTCCATAAGTAAATTCATGCTTTAATTAGCAATGTGTCAAAAACAAAATGAAAACAAGCTAAAAAAAGAGGTTATGTTTCGTTTATAAACTAAAATACATGTGCATTTGCATTGCATGCTTTTCTTAGAATGAGTTATTTTGGCGAATTTAATAAATCTATAGATATATATTTTAACTAAAATGTGTTTTCTTCTGTACTGGTTCAGAATCGGCAAATCGGCAAAATTTTGTGAATCGGTATGACTCTAAGCAAGCTAAATGGTTTTTACCAACACGACAACCAAAAATAAAATGAGGTATATAAAATATTCTTGCTGTTACATATGCACCAAATGTACGATGACCATCAAAGATTGCAGGATTTCTTATAGATGTGTTTAAAAGAGCAATTTATTTAATTCAAATTTAACATTTAATTGTAAAAATTAAGGTGTGTAACCACATGTCAAAGATTTTACAGAAAATTTAGTAAACAAAACCTTAAAAATATAAGAATAATAAAAGAACTACCAATGCATCAGTTTAACCAACTTTTGAAAACAAAATTCTGACATTTCAGTAATGCCATACCCACGACACAATGGAAATAGAAAATATTTTTAATCACGAATTCTGTCGCATCCGCCATTTTGTTGGCGCTGATGCCATAGATGTGTCGAACGTGATTGGTTGGAAACATTTGCATCATCGCCGTTGCACTATTGTGATTCCAGCATTATACAGTATTTTCCGGCATACAAAAACACAATTTTAGTTGGAAGAGCTTAAAGCTGCTACTCCAAGATGAAGTATCTTATATCCCAGAAACTACAGTACCTATGTAAGACAATTAAATACAACCAATATTCTTTTAGGCACAAGACTTGTACATTTCACATATGTAAACACAACTACTGGTTGGCAGACTATAAACACTGTAATCATTAATTAAATAACTCCCCATTTTCCAAAGAATTTTCCACATTGCAGCCAAATTAGATAAATTAAGCATCACTTGAAAATACCAGACTATGGCACCCAAGACAGACATGCAGTTAAGTTCAGTGTTCATTCAATGTAGGTACAACATAATACATATTTTGAGGTAAGGATCACTTGTCAGGAAGATTTAGTTCATGACTGACAAGAGAATGGTTCTACATAACGAACTGGAACACTACAATACAAAGAATGTGACTGCTCAATATCTCAAACAAAATGTTATCCAAACCTCCAGTGACCTCTGTTGAAGATGCATTGCACATATCATATTACATTTGACGCTAAGTCTGTCGCTATCCAAGGTTCATTAACAATAAGGTTTGAGATATTGTGAGTCCACCGATCTGTTAAAAATATAAATAAGAAAGCAAAACATGATTGGTCCAACTTGTATGAAAAATATGGAAGACTGAGACAAATACGTATAGATTAGTCTCTTCGCATACCAAGAATACGTATCCTATCTACTCACTGTACATTAAAAATAATAAATAATCTCTCTTTTGTACTACAGTTATGTATCTGTACACTTTAAATCTCTGCAAACATCACACATACAATTTTCTTAAAACATTTACATTATATGAACATTTTTGGCAGTTTATCCTTGACAAAAGTAAAGCACAAATTGTTTACACACAAAATATGAATTTTTTAATTTAAAGATAAACTTAATTTTAAAAAATATAAAAAAACCAAAAAATGCACCAACAAAAAAAAATATATATATATTTACTTTCCTTTGGATATCTTTGGTTAACCTGGGGCCCAAATAAACTTATTACATCCCTACATCACCATGTAAAATTGTGGTACCTTCTTTCCAGGAAAAATTATTCTCTAGGGCTGAGGTCGCACATAAAAAAAAAATGAAAGTGTTAAATTATGGTACTGCACCAGTATGCTAGTAGGCAAAAGAGCAAGTAAACTGAGTAATTTCTACCTCTCCCCTGCTGTCTCTTCCTCTACCTGTTTCCCAACTATTCCCCTCACATGATCAGAATTTTCTCAACGCTTGAAAATTATAGACCCTAAGCAAAGAAGTTTCACTTCAAAAACTGAAGTGAATTTAATCAGTGAACATAAAAACGCCAAGTCCAACATTATGGGTGGCCCGATAGACCGCCCGATAAACCAAAAATCCTGTTGAAGACTCAGATCGTGACCATGTAGTTTGTAAACACTGGGTCTGCACAAGCAGTTGAACTGGTCACACAGTGACTACAGAGTAAACGCAGACCTCGCCATTGGCGTGCAAGTTCCATAATGCCACCACAGGCTCAAACAAGTAGTTTTACATGAGACTTGCAGGTACATGGAATACAGTGATAACAATTATTTGTAAAGTTAAATTACAAATAGATTGAATAACCGATTAACTTGTTAAAAAAATTTGTTTGCAATTAACTCAGATTCTTAAGGATGAAAAGGGCTGGGTTGGGGCAGCAGCATATGCTGGGGAAGCGGAGCAGGGGTGGAAACTGTAATTCCCTCACCCAAAATCCTAAAAAAATCTACAAGATTTTAAAATCGAGACAACTTCCAAAAAGGAAAGATACCCAAGAAAAACATATTGGACCACCAACTGTCACCAAAACCAACGAGTATTAACAGGGTGCAATGCGTGGCACAACTGTATCTTTTAACAAGCACTAAGTTCTTTTGACACCAATTTCATACGGAAATGACATTTCACTAAATCTTAGTTTATTTGATGTGGGCCAAAACTATATAGGTAGGTACATAAAACTGCAGACACGTCAAAATGGTTAAAGTGATGATATCACTGCACTTATCGCTCAACACAGGAACATCATTACTTTTTATCGCTTGCGTAAGCGGGCGAGATGTGGAATGTAACGAAGGATGCACGCTGTGCAGTGTGTGCCACACTTGAGTTAGCAGGACGAAGGTTTTTTTTATTGAATTGTGAAGCAACCTTTTTTTGGTAACCCAGGGAAAAAGATAATTGCTTTAGTTGTCGACATAAACATGGCCAGTGGCGATTAAAATAAGAGAGGGAAAGAGTGGGCATGCGTCCGGATATTATTTCTGTTGCATCAAATCCTACGCGTCGCGCCGTCACACTATAGTGATTTCAACAACATGTGTTCGCTCACAAAGACGTTCACTGTTGACATGGTGGCATAGAATGGTAGAAGAAGAAGGAAAAAAAAAAGGCTAAGGCCTGTATTCCAAAACACAAAAATAAAGGTTTAGGTGATGAATATGATACACCTGTACCCTAACAATATTCCAAATGCACAATAGGACACGGTCAGTCCCTTATTTTTAGGGCACAGATTTTGGTGTCCTATCCATTGCCGTTCTGTTACTCAAATTCCGTGCATGTGCAGAGCTCACTTTTTTGTGGGTTTTGACCAGATGCACCCTTGCATCTGAGGCTACTAACTCGTATATATTTAATTTCGTAAATATTGGGGGACGTACCAAAAGTATTTGTGTGCCAAATGAAATTTTATGGTAGCGAAACTATTCTGGAAACATTTTGTACACTTTAATGGTCATAACAAGAAATAATCGCAACCTTGTTTTTTTACTGTTTTCAATTTGAAAGCCAAAGATGGCTTCTGTTATCTGTGGAACGAGACTGAGAGGGGCCTTGGTTCAAATGAGTTTGCTACAATAATTTGCAACTTCATCTTGTCGCAACTACCTTTGAGGAACGATGCCGACAAATTGATACTGTATAGTGATGGTTGCTGCTATCAGATCAGAAATATGACTCGCCAATGCACTCTTACAGATATCGGTGACAAAGTGTGTAACGATAGAGCAAAAGTTTCTGGAGGTCGGACACACACAAATGGAGGCAGACTCCATGCACTCGAAGATAGAAAATAAGCTGAAAAACAAGAAGATTAATGTTCCAGCTGACTACATTGCAACTTGCAGGGAAGCACACAGAAATCCACGTCCATATGAAGTTCATTATTTGACTCACAGTTTTTTTTTAAGATTTGATCATGCTCAAGTGTATAGCTCTATCAGACCAAGCAGAATAGCTGGGGATCCATGTGTTACCGACATCAGAGCCTTGAAGTACACTCCAGATGGGGTTATTTCCTACAAGTTGGGTTTCACAGAAGAGTGGAAGAACTTGCATATTCGCAAAAAGAACATTACTGCTAAGCCATTTGATACCTAGTTTGCCAGCACTGTACACTGAGAGGCTGAAGATAAATAAAACTAACTACGACCATTTGCAGTCCCTGAAAACAACAATAGAATCAGACTATCACTTATTTTATGATAGTCTTCCTTTTCAAAACTGAAGCATTGATTTTCTGAGGGGTAATTTTTTTTCTTTTCCCAATTTGTTGGAGTAATATTTATTGCCTCATTTATCAGTATTTAATAGCTTGTTTTATCTTGATGTTCTTTCAAACGAATTCATAGTCAATGTTGATTTTATGTACTATACAATATTGCTGTTGTGTATTGTATACTGTCCTTACTTTTCAATATCGGAAATAACCCTTGTATTGTTAGAGATACTTTTTTATAATACACGAGTAAATTTGGTGCTATAACTATTCATCTCAAAATTGTTCTAATATCAATATTAAGTTTATGCCAATAAGAAGATTTATATCTTATCAAACCTCGTATCTCCATATTTAGTTTGAATTTATGATTGTAAAACCTCGTAACTCCATTAAAAAAAAGGTTTAGTAATTAAAAACTGACACAGAGTTTATTGACAAACGTCAGGGGGTGTTTTAACTTTTATGTGATGAATTAAACACATATTTAGTACAAACAAAAAAGTTATTCCGTTTTTTGCTTCTCTTGTAAAATTTGTCTTCAGGGAGTTACGAGGTTTGCTAATTAGACCGACGATATGCTCCTGCATGGGCAGGATGGTGGGGGACTGTTCAATCTGGCACCCCACTCCTGAAGTACTGCACACACCTATGGTACTGTAGCCAATACAGATTGCCTAAAATATTCATAATCTCATCAATCGAGACCATTAAAATGATAATTAAGTACTGCTTCTTGTATTTTAAATCAGTGTTTAAACTTCACAGTCCAGTAAAAAGTTACCACAAAAGAGCCCTTCATTACAAATCCAAATAAAACACATATATGTATGCAAAATGCAATATGTGCATGTGTCTGTGGCATAAAGTTAAATGTTTACAAGTCTTACAAACAAAACACACTGCATAAGTAAGTACAAATAAAGTTTGCGTTTCACAAAAATGTGGCTTAATAAAGTTTTTTTTAGTACCAGATTACACACATGACAAATACCTCTGGACTGCACAATGTTTACTGGAAATGCAAAGCAGCCTATCAATATGAAAGGAGTTTACCTTTATCCTCTACAACTATTAAACTAAGATTAATTAGTGTGGTACTAATCAATGAAAAAAGTTAGTTTTATAAATTGTAATTTATACTTTAACATACTTCCAAACTTAATGAATACACAAATAAATTTAAAAAAAATTAATTACAATATTTATGTAGTGCAAATTATTATTACACTACTCCAGAAAAATTTAAAGTTAATGACAGGGTAGGGACACATTTTCAAAAACAGGCTATTTTAATGAGGCGGCTCAAACCTTACGGTACATCTTTAGGAAATTTTGTCATTATGTCATTCTACAGAACACAGAAGTATAATTGACACATTCAGCAAGAGGTAATAGTTGTACCTCTAAAATGAACTGGATCTGCAATAAATACAGCTTGAGAGATTAAAAGAGTTTTGTGCTTTCAGACAATAAATTCTCATAAACAGTCAAAAACATTAATGGAATAGCTAAAATCGAAATACTTTTTTCCTATGGTGCTGACATCTACAACATTATTTTAACGAACACTTTGTTAACACAGTCCAACATGGTTTTTGAACTCATAGTCATCCTCAATAAAACACTTATAAAGCTAAAGAATGGACCAAAGTTGGAGAAAGCATTTTTTGAAAGCACAACTATCATCTGTCGCTGAAGAAAGAAACAACTGACACAATGGATCAGTGGTAGCCAACCTATTGACTATGGACTATTTTCGGCCGGCCAAGGCTTGGGCAGTGGCTCACAACAGTAAGGACATCACTAATAAACTAATGAATTAATAGAAATCCATAAACTAATACATAATATCAAATGATATCTATGGATGAAAGCTATCATAAACCAAAATGGCGTAGGTCTGAGAGAAAAAGGGGCGATTGTTGTTAATATTACAAAAACGGTTGGCCACCCCTGTCAAAGATTGCATGTAGTGAAATTAAAAAAATTAAAATTGATTTTACAGTTTTTCATAACCATGAATACATAAATTAAATAGGTAACTTTGACAGGGTAAAGCATATAATACTTTTGGATAACCAAGTTCTTTTCTTCATTTGTTTGTTATAACATAAGGAGTCAAGAATTATAAAAAGAAAGCATTATAACAAGAATTAATTTCTTTTCTAAACAATTATTAGTTGAGAACACAAAAAACACAGACATATTGGATAAAAAAAAGTCTGTTATAAATCACAAAAATTCAGACAAAAAAAATGACAGTTTAACTCATAAGCTAGCAATTACTTAGTGATATAATTTTTTACATGTTGTAATAAGTTTACTTAGCCATATAGAAAATATGTGAACAAAATGCAACACTGATAATACTGCCATTTGGTACAGTAAAATTTGGTTACAAAATATAAGACTGGAACTATTTTCTTTACATTTTAATAAACTTATTTTGTAAATTATAATCAACATTATAGAAATAAATTAATTCTGGTATTCCTTTATTCATGTACTTCCTTGGTGTTAAACCAATATTTTACTACACTCAAACCCTTTACTTATTTAAATTATCGTATTTACTTGCGTATGGACAGCATATTTTATGCTAATTTTTTTAGATTAAAAAAATGTTGTGCTATCATTATGTGAGGTTTTCACTTTGGGAATAAAAAGAAGGTAATTTTTTTTATAAATGCAGTGTGGTGTTGTTTATATGTGTTAATAACTCTCATGTGTTGGTTTTTAATATATACAACAGCATGAGCAATTAAAAATTGTTTAGTTATGTTGTATAGGTAGCTATGTAATCAACAGACTTGTGTTTGTAGTGTGTTTCTTATGTTGTTCTATGGGATTGTTTTGTTTTGTTTTTGCTTTTGGCCTCTAATAACTTCCAGCTTTTCGTGTAGAAGTATGGCCGAACTGTGTATAGTGTCTTGTAATGTGAACGACAATAAAATCGTTCAGCATCCGTAATTTACAACAAGTTAAAATATCTAAGCAATGCGTGAAAAACACTAAGACTGGTGCCACTGTGCTCGTCTGTCCGGCCACCACGCCAGTCACCCAGCCAGCGCCGGCAAGTGTGGTGACTTGCTGGGCTGGCATTTGGCTGGATGGGAAGTCTTAAAATAAACCAGCCAGGGTTTGTGTGTGTGTCCATGTAGCGGTGTTCCCGCCTCGCGAATGTGAGCTGAACTGGCACTGTACACATTCATGTGTCTATTTTGACAGGTTTTTAAGAAGCAACTGTGACCCAACATTATTGTTTTGTTTTTTTTTGCGCGAGACTTGCCACCTTTCAAAGGCAACATTCAATGGCAAAACTGCAGCCATTGCCCGCGCCGTGAAAGCCGCAATTCAAAGCACTGCTTTTTACGTTCCTCCAGCTCCCGCATGATTTTCGATTTTCTTGCTGACCGTAAAGTGCGTGCTAGTTTTTGTAAAAAGAACTGACAAGAAGGGGTAGCTTGCTGCCTCATTTTTCTATTCTGGAAGAAGATTGGTTAAAAAAAATACAATAGCACGGGAGGAACAGAATTCTCCTTTGTCTTTTTGTAAGTAGGACAGGTCGTGAAGTAGTTGGGGGGTGGAGGTGAGGGTGGGGGAAAGGAAGTGGGCGCAAAAAGCCGCCCCACTTCCACAATAAATAAGACAGTATCTCAGAAATAAGACAAAAAGAGGACAGAAGGACACCAGTGCCACTTAAGCACCAATAAGCTCAAACACCAAACAAAGACTTCACTTGCATCTATGGAATTCCACTGTAGACAGATATATGGTGCGACCCATGTACGAGGGCGACCTTTACGGCAAAAATGTTGGGTTTTTATGACCCAAATTATAGGTACAACCCACATGCAGGGACGACGACACTTCTGCGGGTAAATGCAGTATATGACAGTGTGAAATATATGAAAAGCATCAAGAATTAATATTTCCATCGAAATGCTAATAAAAATTTGTCCAATTTAACATTTTTTGCACAAAAAATAAACCAATTACACAGAAATTTTGCAAAGCTAAACTGAACAAAGAAAGCACATTTGTGATACATAAAACATTTTTGCATATTTTGTAAATGAGAAGTTCATCTCTTGGAATGTTAGCATGACGGAACAAATGCAATCGATAACAACATAATTTTGTATAAATTCAATTACGACGGGCCAACAGACATCTGCCAGATTACACCTCAATATTACCATTAAAACAAACAAAAAAAAAAAACATGAAACGCAACTGCGTGCAGGCAGAAAAGTAATCCATCAAAAATAGCTAACTATAGTTGCAACACATTTGTTTGTGATTTTAGGATAAACTAAAAAAAAAAAATTATATATATGTCACATTCCTTTATAAAAAAAACCCACAGCAAATATTTTCCAGGTACAGCGAAAGGTCTTAAATTCAGAATTCTATGGTTTGGCATATTCTGTGAACAGACACCAGTCTAGCCGCTCGTGATCAGATTTTTTTGGGCTGGTTCTGGTCGTTGACCTTGGTGGCCAGGCCACATTACTCCACTACCCGAGTTTTTTGTTCGCTCAGAGCTTTCGTTACTGTTTGAATTCATTTCAGTGTAATGTTTCCTGGTTTCTAGGGGGTTATATTTCTGTAGTGATTTTTTCAAGAAGATTTCTGATGAATGCTACATGTTACCAGATACTTTTTAAAATAGTAGTATGTATCTGTATTTTTTCTTCCTACAGAGCTGCTTATTACAATTTGTTTTAAATACCACTTTACTAGTTTTTTTCCCCCCCCGTTGAAACTATATGATGATGTTTGATAATCGGGCAAATTAAATAGTCTGACATGGTGATGATCCAGAACAAGCCCATTAAAGCCCTTTCACTGCAATTATTTTGAGATAAAAGAAAAAAAAAAGAAGAAAAAAAAGCTTTACTGTATAGGCTAAACCTAAACACAAGACCATCTTGGCAACAAACTATCCAACTTTCCGTAAACTACTTGCTTTATAACTATATTTTGGGTTAAGAGGGAAAAACTTGTTTTATAACAAATTTTTGGCATGTAATTATACAGGTATGAATCATTCAAATATATTATTCCTTTTTAAAATTGTATTGAAAAATTTCAAATTGCATTAAAAAAGTTGAAACAACTGAAATATTTATCACACTTAAAAATAAATCACTATTGATGCTCTTTAAGAATCACTATTTACCCCCCCCCCCCCTTTTTTATATACAAAAGTATAGAAAAACTAAATGAATACTGCAGAAGTAGTAAAGACTTCATTATTGTACTTAATGATTATAAGACACACACAAACTAAACCACAATTGAAGTTGGTAAGCATATCTATTGCGTGGAAAATGTTCCATAACGACACAATGATACAATGTTTGGTTAGTCCCTGCAGATCTTCGTTACCTACAACATGACGAATAGCGTTCCCTGGCTCCGAACGTGGATTGCCGCGAGACACACTCGGTCGTGACACTGCTCAGAAGGGCCGGTAACAGCGTGACGTTCCCGTACTGCAAGCGCGGCGAGAACCGGATGACGAGACAGTTCCAAGCAGAGGAAACAGAAGCACACACAACCCAGAAGCGAGCCCTCCCCCTGACGGCAGGCACGCCACTACCGCTCGGGCGGCGTCCTGGGACCCGCGGCACTGTCCTTGGAGGAGCACTCGCCCCCGCCGGGGCCCAGCTGCCAGTCCTGGTTGCGCTCCACATCCTCTGAGATGACCACGAACAGCTCCTTCTCCTTGCTCTGGAGCTGCTCCGACAAGTACGCCAGCATGTCGTCGTCCTGCAACCACCCCCGCCGTGCTACACACCTCTTCACCTGCATCCAGCCATCTCACACCCAAGCATTGTCACCAGCAGGCATGCATCAGTCAAGGCATGTCAAAATGTCACCATTACTCTAAATATTATTCTAATAAACATGAAACAAATTTAAATCAATTTTAGTAGCCACCAATTCCGATCATAGAGGTCTTTAAGACACACAACGCTCTGTTTCACACGCCATGTTGGATAATCCTGTAAATTAACCAGGGTGTCCATAAAAATCTGTAATATTTTCCTCTGACCAAAATTTCCAGTTTCCCAATTTCTAACTTACCTATTTTGCAATTTTCTGAAAGAAATGAAAAAATCCAGGCTCCACCATTCCCATTGCTGGCCTAGCTCTCGCTCTACTTTAGTCTTTTACAGGATTTAATGTATTTCCCTGTATTTCCCTGTCTTTTCAGAATGTGGACATCCTGTTAACTACAGTAACACTTTTGCATTTAATGTCCTGCCCCAAATTTGGTCACTAGATATTTACTAAAACTGAAGTGAGTTCTTTCTTTTCAAAATGTTTTCAAACATGCTGTAATGAAGTTCATGACTTGCCTTCCCGAGGAGCTGTGGCGACTCCAGCTTGGAGTCCAAGTTGTGGTAGACACCGTCAATCTCCCGGATGGCTATCCAGTGACGTCTCCGCAGAGGCAGCATCACAAAACCCAGTTTGTAGTCGCTAGGCACGTTCAGAATGAAGCCGAAGATGTTGCTCAGCTTCAGACATTTTGGATCCCTAAGAGAAAAGAAATTAAAATACATACCTGATCTGATCTTAATTCACAGGCTATACTAGGTATCATCAAATAGTTTGTTGCCTATATCTATATGAAGTGCACAATATTAGTGATCCTCATTAGTAACCTTTTATTTTCAGACATGTTGCTACTCCCCTTACTCGCGATTGTAATGCATACACCCATCTCTAACGACCTCGTCCAAAAGAGGTAAAACCATGATTCAATAATAATAATAATAAAATAAGAGCACATAAATCATAACGCCAAAGCAACTTGGTTATGATTACAAAGAGGTCCAAAGGTTAAACTGGAATTGAGAACAGATGACCTAAGAATTGTAAAATCAGGCCTGACATCCTGATCACAGACGCCAGACTCAAGAGCGTAAAGTGAGGACCAACTTGCGCTTGTCGAACCAGACGGCCTCGTAGCCCTTCTGCTGCAGCGCGGCCATGATGACGTTGACGTCGTAGTTGCCGAGGCCGAGGAAGGACTTGTGGGGGTTGATCCACACGTCGGGCGACAGAGAGTAGCAGATGGAGTCCAGGTCTGCCTTGCTGAAGGCATTGCGCTCCTGGAAGAGGTTGTTGAGCGCGTGCAGTGCACACAGTTCCTTCACCTGCGACACAAGTGCACGTGTGTGTGATCGACGCACACGGGAAACAGCAACTACAGTGGAAGGTCTTTAATCAGACATTTTACATTTCGGCAACAACTTAGCTGTTTGAGTTAGGATCTTTCCGGGTAGATTTTAACTATTGAGCTAAGCCATCAGGTTCTATTAATGAGCTGCCGGTGCCTAGTTCGCTCAGAGTTCATCGTTAATATCAGTTTTAATTTCAGTACAGTATTTCTTACATTATAGTTGGTTACATTTCATGGGTACATTTCCGCAATGATGTTTTGTAGAAGACCAATGCTTGTATGTATTATTTCTTTCTACTTGAGCAGCTTATTAGATCTTGTTTGGATACCATTATACTGCACATTAATTCCTGTTAAAACTTTATTTTTGTTAGATATTCCAGCAAAGTCGCTTATCCAGCACACTTAACAGATTTGACTGTATTAAAGAGTTGAATTACAATTTTAAGGACCAAACTGATAATATTAATAAATAATATAAGAAATTACAAGGCCTTGAAATGCACCCTGGAAAATCAAGGACTTTCAAGTACCTAGTATAAGAACACTGTAAAGATATTTATTTATTGAAAGAATTATAAAATAGCATAGTAATACTAATAATTATAAAATAATGATTCATTAATACAAATTTAATTTCAACTAGAATGAAGATAGAGTCATAATTAGGTCTTAACCCTAACTATAAAAACCTTTTTTAAAAAGATGAACTTATAGCATATTTTAATAAATCGTAAAACCAATATCAAAATCCAAAGACAACTTCATTATATATTTTTTGGACTAGTTAAGTTGTGACATGAGTTAGATTACCACACAAACTCACCATCTTTTTTTATATAAACAGAATTATTTTTAATTAAGCATTATCATGTGGTATTTATTTCACAATGTTTACAACTGGCGAACATCACAACATTTTCAGAAAATATCAAAACGAATACTTTAACTACAATTTTTGAGCTAAAAGGTAGCCTAATGAAATAATTTTCAACTCATCCTTCTATACTCAAAATCAAGAGAGAATGTTATTGATAAATACTAGCATATGTTCAACTTACAAACCTGTCTTTCATGATATATTGTGTTCATATCCACACTAATTCTGTTGTCGCTTCTGATCCAACACATATACCATGGCGAAGCTCCATCCAAACAAAGAGACTGCATCTGAAATAATATAATAATCAACTGTTCAACATTTTTCAGTCTTAATGTTAAATTCTGGGTACAGGATATTAAATAAAGGTTGTTAAGCATTTTCCGGTTTAATGATAAACACATACATAACAAGGGGTAAGGCCAACACATATGTGACGTGTTAACACGTAAGGGAGTGTAAGTTGCAAATTAGTTACAAAAAAAATTTTGGTAGAAAAATTATGAGATAGTATTTCTGTGCGTACTGGAAACATTAGACAGCTATCAAAACAAATGTACATTGCAATGCATAAACATATAACATGTACTATAATTCAGTGGTGATATAGTTTGCACTTGCACTTTTGATACATTTACATTCTTACTGGACATAAGCAATAGTAATGTGGGTTTGGACAACAGTGATACAAAAAAAATTCATTAAATTAGGAAACAAATGTGTTAGTATGGATGGTAAAAACAATACAAGATCCCTACCAACCTAGTGTACTTTGGAATACAATGATATTAAATATCATAAAATAGAGTAAGTTAACTAATATTCCAGTGTCCTATGCAATACAAAATGTATTTACTGTTATGAGTGGGAAAAACAGGTCTGGAAAGGTTAGCCCAATCAATTAATTGCAGTTTTATTTATTACCTAATATTTACACTATTATTTAAATTACAACCAATAATTGTAGGTCCACACATTAATTACACTTTCACAAGTCAACCATTTACTCTTCCCAATGAAGCTTGGCTCAACAGTGGCTCTATCTCCTGTTCTCTTACTGGAAATCTTTGTACTACATACTCATTCGTCACACACACACCATGCCACTTCACTTCACTTAACATCTCTTCCCAGTCTCGCACTCGCTTGCCAGTGTCGCTACTACCACTGTCACTCATCCTGCCAGAGGCCGGCATCATCCTGTATAACTGCAGAGTTCCGGGCTGCAAATGTCTTCTAGCCTTACGAAGTCACATCCTCAGAATCCCAGACTTAGCATTCAAAGGTACGAGAACAATGGCATCCTAGTTTCACCACTTCTTGTGACTGTGCTCTCAGGATACACAGAATGTACCTGGTGAGACAGTAAGGGTGCTAGGCGAGGAGAAGAGAAAGGAACCGGCATTACCTGGGTTGCAGCGGGGTTTCCCCAGAGATAAGTGCGGCCATCAAAACAATATAAACATATATATGTATGTGTGTGTATGTATAGTAAATCACAACACAAATTTACGTCACTTTCTTTAACGGCTTGGACGTGAAAAGTTTCTGAAAGTTGGCATGCAGCGCCCCAGAGGATTAGAAATAACATCAAAAAACTCAATAAATCCATTCCAACCGACCATTGTCACAATATCACAGTATATGTTATGTAACATAATTATGTGCCTTACCTAGCTATTTGTTAAAATAGTAAACTACAGGTTAACTACTTCAAAGTTGTTGTCCTCTTAGGAAATGATTAAAAATCATGTAAGGAATAGAAAGAAAAAAAAAGCATTTTGGGATTTTATTTTTTCTTCAGAAAAGTGGCAATCTTTTAGAATTAACTAGGTAGTAAAGTTTACACAAAACATTATTCATGCAGATAACTTTCATTACAACTAAAACTAGTGAAACCGCTAAAGCAATTAGGGCACTGCACACAAAAAATTAACTAATTTCCGACAGCAAATAATACACTTCGCCTTACTTGCAACTCTCCTCTTGAAATATAAAATTGTTTAGCTTAGATTGTTGTTTAATAGAAAACAGCTGATTGAATTTCGCCATAGAAGTTTAAAAAAAATGGAGTGACAACCAAGTCAGCTTCACCAGAGATTGGGAAAAGATCCATTGAGTATTAACCGTCAGAAGTACAAAAGTCTATCAGCAGGAATTATCTTTGGTTCAATCTACCGAATTCGCTCGAGTAGGGTTGGCAAGTGGTGATACTGGTATTAAATGCTAACAATTTTTTTTTGTGTTTGTTTTGATCCATTAAACAGTTCGTCAAGTATAATGCTTTAAGTAAGTTAATAACTTCATCATAATTTTTTTTCCTGTGATTCGGATCTAACTTACCCTCTGTTGATTTTTTTGATACCTTCCTAAAAAAGTTTGATTAGGGAAGTGGGTAGGGAGGATTTGGCGGATCTGTATCGCTATGTCAGTAGAGAGATGGGGTCAGGAGGGGCTACCACTAATGAGGGGGGGACGGATGGGAGTGTGTGGGGGAATTGGAAAAGACGAAATTACTACAGGAGCAATATCTGTCTGTATTTTTGGAGGGAGAGGTATGGTATGGAGCACAGGGCGAGAAGCCAAGGGGAGAGAGAGACCTGAAAATAAAGATAGAGAAGGTGATAAGGGAGGTGGATAGGCTAAAGGGGAGGAAGGCGGCTTGTCCCGATGAGTTAGGAAACAGCCACCTCAAATTGGGAGGGAAGGAGGTCTGTATACACACAGTCATTGGAGGAGGAACAGCTGCCAAGGCAATGGAAGGAGGCAGTGGTGGTGCCTATTTTCAATTTTCAAAGCAGGTGGAGATAAAGCAAAACCAGAAATTAATAAGCCTGTCAGCCTAACGCCGAGTGCAGGGAAGGTGATGGAAAAACTGATTAAAGTATATAGTAGGCAAAATCGGAGAGCTGGAATGGATGAACGAGAGGCAACACTGCTTTAGGAAGGGTTTCTCCTATGAGATGCAGATGGCTGGACTGCTGGAGAACTTGGTGGAGGCAGTGGATGAGGGCAAACAGGTAGATTCAATCTTTATTGATTTTGAGAAGTTGTTTGATATGATGCCACACAAGAAGGTTATGGAGAAGGTTGATAGTCTGATAGAGGACAGAGGACTTCCTGAGGGATAAGAAACAATGGTTGAAGGTGGGAATGGAATGGTCAGAAGAGGGGGACGTGACATCAGGGGTACCGCTTCTCATCCAAACCATTCCATTTTGTTACAGTTATCACTACCGAGTTTTTCCTTCTTTTCGCTCTCCTTCTCTCCTTAAAAACTTTCCTAAGAGTTCTCCCTTATACTTCTAGCATATAATTAAAATACATTTCTTTAGTAGGTATGTGTGTGATTTTATTTTGTTTTGAGAGTGTTAGTATTGGTACTTTGATGCTAGAGTCAAGAAGAAATTGAATGCCTTCAGTTTCAGGGCTGTTGTATTTGTGAGAAGTGTCATCACTTCCACAGCCGCCATGTCTAACGCAGTGATGCAGCAGTTCCTGCTTGGGCTGAAGTCCCGGCATGCAGAAGTTCGCTCCAAGGCAGCCAGAGATCTCTACCACTATGTAAGTTTCAACCATCAAAATGTTTTATTACCACAGTTGTAGTTTAGTCTGCTATCAAAGGTTAGGTGGCACAGGGCTAGTGAACAAGGGGTAGTGTATAATCTGACACCTCCAGAAAATTTAATTCAATGCAGTTTTGTATTTGTAATCATGTAGTGTACAATGACATAGGTTTACTTCCATCTTGTCTTAGTATAATATTAATAATGATACACAACCAATAAATCCAGTTTTCTGTATACAGTCTAGCTGCGAGTGCTTGCTCTTGGAGGTTTCTTCATTATTAATTTTTTTAATTAATTTATTTATTTATTTATTTTGCTGCAGGTGAAAACTGAACTGCGTGAAGTATCAATTGAAGAGTTGACATCATTCATGGACGAGTTCAACCATCACATTTTTGAAATGGTTTCAGGGTCTGATGTTAATGAAAAGAAGGGTGGTATTTTAGCTATAGGTATGTAAAAAAATTATTTAAAATAATTTATTATTAATTTTTTAAGGTAAAACAAGACAGCAGAGTGAATTGGTGGATTTTTTAGTTTTTTTTTAAATAATGCTCATACTATTGAAATGTTTTGATTATAAACATTTTTAAGAGTAGTTCACTACTTAACGTATCAAACTAACATGATTTTAAAATTTAAAAAATCTTTTAGCCACAAAATAATTTTTGTTTTATTTTTTGTTTTAGAGGTATTACTAAAAACTATTTTGATTCATTTTATAAAGCTGGGGATAATTGGTGTTTAAAAAACAACCAAAAACTGTATATAAAACACACTTCACTTAGTTATAAATTTTATAGTGCACATCAAATTATTGTAATTTATATTATGAAATAAAAAAAATGGTTAAAAATTTTATTCGGTAGTAGATAGTAGATATTTGAACATAAAATATTTTTATATTGTTGTTAAATGTATGAGCAACATTTGGGCATATGTATTTCAATTTAATCTTAGTAATATGTGTGTGATAAAACTTTTGAAATTCCACAATCTTTCTCTACATTAAATAAATTAGCTGAAACTTGTAAGTGCTTTGCGTGTGATTTTTTAGTTTGCCTAATTGGAGCTGACTTTGGCAACATCAACACTCGAGCTAGCCGTTTTGCAAATTACCTTCGCAACCTTCTTCCTTCGAACGACGTCGGTGTGATGGAGCTGGCGGCTAAAACAGTGGGGAAGTTGGCACTTGTCTCGGGAACGTATGCCTCGGAGTACGTAGAGTTCGAGGTGAAGCGTGCGTTCGAGTGGCTGGCTGGGGATCGCAATGAAGGAAAACGACACGCAGCGGTAAGACGTGTAATGATGTATGCATGGAACCGTCAGTTTTTTTCTTGTTTTTGATCACTACTTGCCTCTTTTACTCCGCGTGTTCTATGTGAAGGTGCTAGTGTTGCGGGAGCTGGCAGTGTCGGTGCCTACGTACTTCTTTCAACAAGTGCAGCAGTTCTTCGACACCATCTTCAGTGCTGTGCGGGACCCCAAACCCATGATCAGGGAGGCAGCCGTAGAAGCTTTGAGGGCAGCCCTCGTAGTGACAGCTCAGCGCGAGACGGCAAAACAAACACAGAAGCCGCAGTGGTCAGTGCAGCATTTTGCATGGTTTGGATCATAATTTAAACATGGTTTAACTGAATGTGCTTATAGTTGATTAGTGTTTAAATTAGTTTTTTTTAAAAGCCCTTGTTAAATTATCCTTCCTCCTCCCCATGTGTTAATTCTTCTGCTTAGGGACTTGTATTGTTGACGTGAAAGTGTAACATTGTTTTATAATACATTTGTAAACATTTGTTTCTTGTCAGACTGGATACACACACTTATATATTAGAGTAAATTTTAAAGAATTACCTTAAGATGCCCAGTTTTTCAGGGGTGTGTCCGTGTTTATGAGGCGGGTGCAACACTCACTGGTGTTTCTAGTGCGGTATCTCATCTTATCTGGCGCATAGTCTTCTTGTCGTTCATGAGACAATTATAATTTTTGAATAATAACCATAACATTATATGGCAGAGAAAGAAGATAGCTGTAATACAAGGCCCTTGGGTGCTTTCAAGAATCTTTACTGGTTTTTTTTTTTATATTTAAAATATCCTGAAATCACGTTTTAGCCCTTTCACTCTTCTAAAAATGTATTTTAAAAACAAAATACGGGAGTAGAACTACCCGTCTGCCCTCAGCACATTCTTAAATGTTTTTCATTAACAGATACCACTTGGATATCTTTAGTTTACAAAATATGTGGCTTCTTCTGAAGTTATGCACACTGTATGTGCGCCCAGGGAGGCGGAGCACTTAAAAGCATTTAAATTAGTGTTATTGCAGTGTAGTCTTACTGGTTACATTGATGTGAGCAGACCATTCAACCCAGTGCACCCATTTTCTCCATTAATTTGTTTGTTTTGTTGTTTCCTCCTCATCTCATCTCATTTCATACATTAAGATTCTCCAGGCTGCTGGGCTTGGTGGGTCCATCTCGAGCATTGTCTCTTTTGAGTTGGAAGGGAAATGTGTTATTGAAAAAGTGAGAAAGTAAGGTTTTTGATAGGTACTCATTACCGTGTGTTCAGGTACAAGCAGTGCTACGATGAGGCATTGAATGGGTTCGACGAATTCTACGTTCGGGAGAAAGGAGTGAATCGTGAAGACAGAGTGCACGGCTCGCTGCTGGTTCTCAACGAGCTGCTGAGGTGCAGCAATGCCGAGTGGGAGCGCAACTACGAGCACCTCATGGAGAAGCTGCAGTACCAGCAGGGGCAGCAGTTGTCTGTGAGGATGAGTTACTGTTGTTGCTGTGAGGAGCAGCTCCCTCTGCTATCGTTACAGATGAACAAGTTGAGCGAATGCTAATGCCGGGTGCAGTCCGCTGCTCTGCCGGCGACTGACTTGTCCTTCACGTAAGGGCTGGTGGAACATGGGTGGGGTTAATATCAGGGAATCCGAGAATTCTGCAAGAAAACCCACTACTTTTCTGATTGCTTGAGAATATGAGACTAGGAATGTTTTGTTTCATTGAACCCTGGATCAAATTTAAAAAAAATTGTAATGTTTGCATTACAGTTTCAATTTATTATGTAATTTATCTCACCATAATGTAATATAATGCATGTTGTAACATTTGCTAAAAATTACAGTTAGGATTATTTAATTTTCATGTAATTAAGAAACCAAAAAGTGAGGTGAGAGTGCACAGCACTTAAACATAAACTAATGTGCCTTAATTGTAGGAGGTATTGCTTTGGTAAATCATCTGTGCTCAATTAGACAGGTGGTCTACAGGTTTGAAGTATGAAAAAGTATCAAAACTGAAGGACTTGCCACGAGGACACATTGAAGTCTCCAAAAAGTAATGTTACCGGAAGTTGAGAATATTTTATTTCAAGCAGCAGTGATGCCTCACTTCAGTTTTTCATTCATACATTGAGGATAAATTTTTAGAGACTGCACACTTAAATAACGTGGAAAATATCCCTGAATAAATTTCAATTTTCTAATATAAAATTTTAGTGTGTTCCTGCCAGTAGTAGTGTTATCTTTTATTTTGGTATATCAAATAAAAATGAGCCTTTGAACTTGTAACTGGTTGATTAGTTTGGGGAAGGAGACGTGAACGGGTGCGGTTTGCCCGCCAGGACACGAGCCTGATGCCCAGCCTGAAGTCGCCGCTGCTGGCCAAGACGCAGAGCGGCAAGGGGAGCTTCGCGGTGGCATCGTCGCCCTCGGGGAACCACCCCCACGCGCTGTACGAGAGCGCGGCGTGCCGCCAGATGATGGCGGAGCACTTCGACGACGTGTGCCGCGACGTGCTGAGCCAGCGCGTGGTCCGCAACGCCCACATCCAGCACACCCTGCTGACCATCCTGCCGCGCCTCGCCGCCTTCAACCACGACAAGTTCGTCAAGAAGTGAGTGTACATGCTGGTCCTGGGTCTATCTCGGGGGGGGGGGGGGGGGGGGGGGACAACTCAAGAGCATGGGCGTCGCAACCGGGGGGGACAAGGGGGACACGTCCCCCCCATTAATAAAAGTCTTCAATTTCATCCCCTCCAATAATATATTTAGTTTTGTAGTTTCGTAGTTTCTCCTGTTATTTAAATTAATGATTTTGTGTGGATATAGCACCAGCAGATATGTTAACTGTGTTTTTACAAATTTGTTCTCTGAAAATATTTTTTATAAAAAATAAATTATTTATTGCAACCAACTATAATTAGAATATTTAGGAAAGAAAAATGCCTAAAAAATACCTTTCTGCACCTTCAAACCCCAAATTTTCCCGGGGGAGGACTCCCGGACCCCCCACTTTTTTTTCCCAGGGGATGGATATTCCTCAACAATTAAATCAATTGCAATCCCCCCCAAAAAATATATCCTTGTGACGCCCATGGACAAGAGTATACTGTATTTACCCGTCGCCCCTTCGTATGGGTCGTACCTATAATTTGGGTCATAAAAACCCACCTTTTTTCAAGTTTTTGTTCCATGTCCCAGCTTATTGGTGTAGGGAGAACCCTAACACCACTACAAGCCACACGCATTCACAGAATGTACACACCCAAACTGGCTGGTTTATTTTTAGATTTCCCCTCCTCCAACCCGAATGCCAGCCCGGCAAGTCACGTCAGCTTGCTGGTGCCAGTTGGGTGACTGGCGTGTCGGCTGGACAGACGAGCAACGGAGCCATTCGTAGTGCTTTTCACGCACTGCTGAGATATTTTAACTAAACAATTTATACTTACTCTTAACATATGTATTAAAAACCAACACATGAGAGTTATTTACACACATACTCAAGATACAGAGCAATTATTTTTTTTTTACCCAAAGTTATTAATTCGCATAAGAGTTGCACTACACTTTTTTAAACTAAAAATCTGCATAAAATGTGCGACCATACTCTTTTAAGTAGTTTTCGATGTTTTGAAACCACGAGCTATTTGTTGATTTTTGGTGACATTTTTTGAAATGAATGTAAATCTCTTAAATTATGTTGTATGTGAAAAAAAACAACTTTTTAACACTTGTTTGCTATTCATGGATATAGTCTGGAGCACAACACTAATCTTATTTTTCAAATTAATAAACACTGTCGAAAAGCAAGCAAAGCGATACAAGAATTTGATCCTGTTGGTGTATGTAGCGGTAGGCAGTCCCCCACCTTGCCGTGACCTTGTTCGCAGATAAAGCAGCAACTGGACTCCAGCAAAGAGCCTTCCTCTCCAACCCTCCCTTGGTTATTCCCCTTCCCCACAAGGAGCTCAGATATTTCGCTCCGCCCATCCACTAGCTGCAGCACGTGGTCAGTAACCCAGCGTGCTAAAAATATTTTCTAGGGAGGCCACTTAAGACCATAAAAACAAATTTTCACCACAATGATTTGTTTTTGTTATGTAGCTCATGACCTATTGTTTCTATTAGTCATGTTTAGTGTTTGGTGTTGACAGTCACCTGGTGTCGTCGATGCAGTACTTGCTGGGGAGTCTCCGAGGCAGGGAAAAGGACCGCAGCACTGCGTTCATGGCAATAGGCCTCATCGCAGTTGCAGTCGAGGAGGACATCAAGCCGTACCTGCCTAAAATAATAGAAGTCATTCGTATTTCATTGCCATCGAAGGTACGTTTGTCACGTTCTGTGTTTGTGTGATCATCGACTGTGCTGTTCTCTTTGGAGGTCGATAATGTTCATGCAGTTAATAGCAAGTTTTGAGTCTGGTGTTGGGTCTGATTCGTGAATCAGTCAATTACATCAATTCTAATGAGGTTAAAGTGTTCAGATTCGAATGGTTTTGGAATCGTAGCTGGTCAAGTTTTTTCCAGTTAGCAAAATATTGAAATGGTGAGTGTATTATGATTTTAATAGTAATATAAAAGTCAATTTGTTGAAATTTTCAATTAGGATTTTAGGGTTTTTTTTAAATAATTTTTTTCAAATAATCTATTTTTCCTCTACTAATTGGGAGTCTACCAATTAATCTGGAGCTGTACGATGTGAAGTGCACAGTGTGTTTTCTCTACTGAATGTGTGTAATTTGTAAGAATATGACACAATAGGTGTAGCACCAGAAACTTGTTTGAGACAATCTAAAATGATTAACGTACTTAATGAACTTTCATGAACATCGTACATACTCCAATACACAATTTCCTTAAGTCATTTACAAGCAGGTTTACCTGTTTTAATATCCTGCAACTAAATAACATCCTAGATTAAATGCTGTTGATTCTAACTGTTGCTCGTGTATGACAAGCTCTGAAAATGTGTTGTCATTGAATAGAATTCAAAACGTAGGATTCAAATGTACTGTTATGTATATGAATATGCTTAACTTTATAATCTTTATCCTCAATTAGAACTCAGTATAGCTACAGCTGGGTTTCTGGATGTAAAAACTTAAATTTAATTAGCTCTAACCTTAGCAAATGTGTATCCAATTTACTATGTGAATATTCATTTTTAGGGGCACGGAAATTGTTTATGTGATTGGTGAATTGCAATAAAACCGAAATAACACAGAAAAGCATGTCAAAACACCATATAGCACCAAAATGAATTAGAATTCATTAATAATTAATAATCAATAAATAATTCATAGAATTATGTAACATTTAACTAAAACATAATTCAAATAATGAAAAAAGAAATATTTTATTTTGGAAATTCAAGAAATACATTTCCAGATAAAATTGTACCAAAGTGCATGGGTCGGAAAAATTAATTTGATTTGGTTTATTGTGCTTTTCTTATGAATAAATTTTAAACCATATATACTTGCTAATTTATTTTTATTTTTATACCAATTTTATTAAAATCATTTTATGGAAAAAATGCAACATATAAATTTTACCTCTATTTTGGCGGAATTAGTATTACAAAAGAGCGTTCATAAAAATAAAAACAATTACACCAAAATCCTCTGTTTTAAAAATGGAAATTGGACTTGAAATCAAACAATAAAATCTTGTCTGTAGTGATAATTAGTGTGGAATGACAGGCGAAAGTTTGTTATAAATGAGCCAGTCTGTTTCAAATGAGTAAGGACGGTAGATACGGGGCGTGTGTGGTCGCAGGAGACCCCGAGCAAGAAGCGCGGGACGTCGCTGGAGCCCGCCGTGTTCGTGTGCGTCACGCTCCTGGGCCACGCGGTCAAGCTGCTGATCCGCCCGGACGTGAAGGAGCTGCTGGAGCCCATGCTGGCCACGGGACTCAGCCCCGCGCTGACCACCGCTCTGCGCGAGCTGGCCGTCAGCATACCGCAGCTCAAGAAGGAGATATCCGACGGTGAGACGCCGATCTGTCGGCTGGACGTGCCTGGTTTGTGCAGACGGAGGTATATGTTATAGCATCTGTGTGGTGATATTTTAAGCTCAGAATTTTGTAATTCTGTAGTTTTTCATTAAAATCATTTCTGCTGATTTGAGAAAAAATTTTACAAGTACAAGGAGGCACCTATTACAAATATTTAACTGGTTTTGGCACATATTTATTCACCAAAAATAATCAGTTCTTTACAGTGAATGACTACCAGTTACAGTATCTGTATTAGCCGATCTAGGTAATTAATAGCCTCATTATCACTCACATGATGGTGTAAAGTTTGTAATATTACTTTTAATAAACTATGGATACCTGCTACTTTACAATGTAGATAGTAGCTTTGAGAGAAAAGTAGCAACATTCCTTGCGCTACTTCACAATAACTATCTTCTGTTACGGCTCTGTCTCACATGCATGTTTTTTTTTTTTTTTTTTTTCCTCTTTCTCTTTAGGCCCTATAACTATTATTTAAACATCTCGCCACGTTAATTTTGTGTTTTTGTTTCTGTGACAATCTCAACAAATAGTTAGACTAAGTTTAATATAATAGGTGCAAAAAGTTGCACAAATAACATTTCAAAAATAATTTTTTGTAAATATCTTGTGACAAAATGTGCCACCAAGTAACAAATGCAAGAGAGCTATTGAAATGAAATTTGACTGACATGGCCTTAGAGCGAAATAATGTCATAAAAAGGAAATCATTTGACTTTCCAGGTGAGGCAGAGCCTCAACACATTTCTGTTCAACGGATTGGTACTTCAAGGCCATCTCTGCTTGCAGGCTTGCTGCGGATGCTGTCGCATGTGCTGATGCACAAGCCGCTGCGGCACCCGGGCATGCCCCGCCACCTGCCGCCCTCGGGCCTGTCCCTCACGGCGGCCCTGGGCGGGGGCGGGAGCAGCCAGGACGCACAGGACGTGCCCAGCATCGTGCTTGCGCTCCGGACTCTGGGGAGCTTCAACTTCGACGGTAGCTCCCAGCCGCACACACATTTTAACATGTTTTTAGAAGTCTTTGGTAGTCAGTGGTTTTCCCTCTTATGTCTGTTGAAGGTTAATATGTTCGGTAACTTTATATTGTGAATATCTTGACATTTGTTGTTGTTTGAGCTTGGACATATCTAAGTATATTTGGGCTATTTTTCTTGCTGTGTGTGCTGCGTTGCGGAAGACTTTCTCATAGCTGTGCTCCAGACACCGAAGAAAACAAAAGACAGTTTTACTCAAGATGGCCGCCTAAGCACACGTCGGTGCTAGGTGCTGCTTCAATTTTAATCGATTAATTTTGTTGAAAGTTTTCGTTCCCATTGTCACGGAACAAATATGTAGTGCAATATTTTACCAAGCTCAGATAAAAGTTAGATTTATTTAGATAGAAAACGAACAACCAAACAAAAATTTTTTTTTTATATATTTAGAACCTTTTATTCCACATCTTGAGGGTACATAATATTTTTTCATTTGTCTGTGCAGAGCATTTGTAGATGTAGATGGTAATCATTTTCCTCTTACTTTGAACGTCAGGTGCGCAGAATTTCATCAAACTTGGAGTAAAACTGTAGATAAGTTTGAAAACCAAATCCATTGATAATTAATTTTATTATTCTAGGTATTTAGAATGGAGGAAATATCTGTACCTTTAAACAAAATGATCCTAAGTCACAATTGGGCACTTTTACAGGAGTACATAAAAACTGTTCCTTCAATAATTGTTTTTTTTTTATATCAATTTTCATATGTATATGGCTGGCAAGAATTAACTTATGTTTAGTTTCTTACAAATTAGGGACTTTTTTAATAGTCACAGGTATGTAACATTGTAACTATACTTTTGTTTTTCTGGCTCAACTAAACATTTTGATTTAAGCTTTTATAACTCTCAACAAATTCTTTAGAAAAAATTTTGACTGAGTTACAATGTTAAAGCTGGATAGAAAATTAATTTGTATACTTCTATTATTACTTGACATCTGAAAATTTGTGAACACAATAAACTCGAAAAATAACGCAATTTGTAATAGTAATTAGAAGTTGAAATGTATTTTCTTTTTATTCCATCTTAAAACAGTTTCCTAGAAATTATATCCTCTCATTTTATGAATTATGTTTTCATAACTTTCTCGCCAAAGCATCTTGAAAATGGTGAATCGTAGAGAAAAATCCATAGAATAAAAAAACTTGTTGCAAATTTAATTACGAAAAAAAAAATGGCAAATCTCCAGGTGCCCTGCTGTGCGGCTGCTTTGTACCTACTTCTTCCTTTGTAACTTCAAGCCCTTCCAACTGCTGTCAGCTATGAAAAGAGTGAAGTTTAAAAACTATACACGCTCTGCTCCAGTGCTTATTATTTAGCATGTTTTTTTTTTGGTAATATTTTTGTATAAGTCATACTGTTTTTTTGGTAAATTTTTTCTCGGAAATGCTTGTAGGTACAGACAGTGGCGTAGCCAGGATTTGCGTATGCGGGGGGTGTTAAGAAGCATGCCCCCCCTTCCCCCCCCGTATTAAAGCGAGGGGTCTGGGGGTCCTCCCACAGGAAAATTTGGATTTCAAGGTGTAAAATAGTGCTATTTTAGCAGTTTTGCGGTACTTAAATTTTAAATATTGTAATGGTAAAAATTTTATTAATTTTTTTAATATGAAATTTGTTTGAGTGATGAATAAGAAATTAATTAAAGATTTGGTGCTAAGGGGTTGGGGGGGGGGGGGGGGGGTTGAACCCCTGAAACTTCCCCCCCCCCCCGGTTACGCCCCTGGGTACAGAAATGACTGTTTTGTCGCTTTTTTTTTTTTTTTTTTTTTGCCGTGCGACCATCAAATGCAAAAAAAAAAAACTATGTGAAGGGTCGTGACCGGGTGGGCGCAGGGCACTCGCTGCTGCAGTTTGTGCGGCGGTGCGCGGACCACTTCCTGAACTACGAGCAGCAGGAGGTGCGACTGGAAGCCGTGCGCACGTGCAGTCGGCTGCTGAGGCTGGCCCTGCAGGGCGCCGCCAGCCGCCACTCCGACACCGTCACCACCACCGTGGCCGACGTGCTGGGCAAGCTGCTGGTCGTCGGCATCACCGACACCGGTTCGCTCCCTCACTCATTAGTAGTAGCTTTGAATATATATATTTATTTATTTGATTTGTTACATGCCACACCAACAGCACAAGGCTCCAACGGTGGGCACAACATGTAAGACAAGTAAAAAACAAATACAGTAACAACAAAAATAAGAACAAAACAAATTATAAGAACAACAAATAGTAGGACAAAAACAAAGACAAGACAACATAACATCGCCCCCGCACTTACTGGAAAAATTCGCGTATTCAATGACCTCCAGGATAGACTCCACGATCCTGTACATACTCGGGCAAACGTCGCCTGTTCATTGGCTACTGACTTGTGAGGCATCTCAATTGGGAAACTCGTGATTCGATACTGCTTTGACTCAGGGTCTCTAATTGGCCCACAGTCCTCCAGGTTAACAGTGAACCAATAGCAGAAGTTGCATAAAATACAATTATTTGCATTTTAACATGTCGTGAAATGAATCCGCGAATTTTTCCTGTCTCTACTCATTAGTAGCTTTGAATATATATACTGTATAGAAGTTGCCAGCCCAGGTTAAATTTTCTAATACGGTTTTGAGGTGGTTGGTTGTTTCACCACCGCAATTGCCACCATCTCGAGGGCATCGACTTATGGTGGTCCCTGGCGGAAAAGTGTCGAACTCTTCGAACACCCCTTCCCCCCTCCTGTTGAACGACCTTGAGCTGCAGTGAATGTTGGTTTTGGGGGGGGGGGGGAATGACAGCGGGCGACAGTGCTGCGCTCTTAACGTGTAAATGACAACCCAAGACGATACAGGACGTTACGGCAGCCCCCTGCAGCGGTGAAGTTCCCAAGCTGCTCATCATACGCTCCTGAAAAACGTAGAGTAAATCCTATCCACTCGCGACTTCTATACAGTATATATATTCAAAGGTAGTAGGGACAAGAATGCATGGTGAATTGCCACGAATAACAATGAAAATCATGTTGATACATCACGTAACACTGAAATGCAAATAAGTGCACCATAAAGCACCAAATGCGACTAAAGTAAAGAAATTAGTCAACATTGTTCATCAAAACTCATCTCAAATGACAAAATACATAATTTTTGAATATATTAAAATCACTGAATGTGATTAACTTGTAAATTGGTACCAAAATGTAGGAACTAAGTAGATTGGGAAAAAAAGATTTTTTTTTTTCTCGCAACTGTCATTGAGTTGGAACAATTTTTTATTTTTAGGTTGGTGCATTTTTTTAAAACACACAAATACGTGCAAATTTATTTTTAATGTTCCAAGTAGTTAGACAAACATATTGTAGTAGTCTCTCTGTCTGAATTTTACATGTTCAATAAAATATTTTTTTTTGAGAAATTTATGAATAATTTCTATTATATACCTGTTGAAAAATGCTGCTGGCAGTTTTTATTTTTTAAAAATTATGGCTATAAGAATTATGTTTATAAGCAACAATTTTTGAAGGGTGTAGAAATGTTTTATGAAATTTGAGTGATTGATTCACATTACTCGAGGAAGTATCGTCTGCTCCTTTCAGACGCCGATGTGCGCTTCTGTGTGCTGGAGTCGCTGGACAACAGCTTCGACAACCACCTCGCCCAGGCCGAGAACCTGAGTGCCCTCTTCGTGTCGATGAACGACGAAGTTTTCGAGATCCGAGAGCTGGCCATCTGTACCATCGGGAGGCTCAGTTCCATCAACCCGGCGTACGTCATGCCGTCCCTCCGGAAAACTCTAATTCAGGTGAGAAAGTCAGGTTTGTGTCTGACAAAGTTTTCCGTGGAAGTGAGGAATGTCAGGTTGTCGGCTTGGACTAACAATCGATGTTGCAGTAAGAGATTAGTGCTGAGCCAAACCCGGTTCCGATTATCGAAACCGGCCGATATAATCAATATCGGAGTCTTGCACGATTCACATAAAAAATGCTGATATTAAAACCGATAAATTCGTACGTTTTAATACTTAAACATTGTTTTTTATTACATGATCCCAACCGAGTTTATTTATCCATTTCTACAAAATTTTCGCTAAACAGAAAGAAAAAATATGATTACAGTCTACAGTGTATGTTTATGCGTTAAAAAATCAAAATACGAGAGTATGAAAAGGCACAAGTAGTTTATGAATTCACTCGGGTTATGCCGGGTATTGTAAAATTTCAACTCGAGGCGTTCAAAAAGTGATGCAAATGAAGCAATATGCTGTACCAAGATGGCATCCACAACAATCGAGGGCCAAGGAAGAGCGAGTCATCACAGCGTTGCCAGATGCAACGGCATTTCCACCGTTGCCATAGCTCTACCAAGGTACAAGCATTCGTAGTGCAGCCAATGTGGCGGCTAGGTTCTGTTTTTACCTCTTTGTTGTAGTAAGTAATCTGCATTTATTAAACATTTTATAAGTTATATTTAAAGTTATGGTCATTGATTTGTGTTATTGCATTATATTTCTAAAGTAAAATATGTTGGCTTCATCCAACACACTAGTAATAACATTTAGGTAATGGAATCGGGACTATCGGTAAGTTAGTATCTGTAGTATCGGAAAAGGCTCAGAATCTGCATCGGCTCAGCACTATAAGAGATCTACATCCGCGATGTTCGACTGCAACAGTTCCTGATCGAGCTGGAGCACAGCGGCATGGGGCGCAACAAGGAGCAGAGCGCACGCATGCTGGACCACCTGGTGGTGAACGCCCCCCGCCTCATCCGGCCGTACATGGAGCCCATCCTGAAGGTGCTCGTGCCCAAGCTCAAGGAGCAGGAGCTGAACCCGGGCGTCGTCGTCAGCGTCCTCACCGCCATCGGGGACCTGGCGGAGGTGAAGTTTCTACTTCAGTTCCGTGTGGCATCTAAAAATGTCCATTTTTTTTGCTGATTTAATTTTGTGAGTCTCTCGCTCGCACAATGAGTTTGGTATTTGTATTTAATTTTCTTGATGAAACTGTATTATATTGAGGGTTTTCCTGAAAATTTACCCAAATAGCACTCTTGCATTTGTTGTTGGATCACATATTTTCTCACTAGATATTTGCAACACTTTATTTTCGAGCTGAAAATGTCATGCAAGTGGTCGTGATTAGAACGCTAGGGTGACGTTTGTCAGTTTTATATATTTGAGTGTCAAGCTGTGTTTGTTTGAAGGCAGGAGACAACAAGGATCCTCAGCCTGCTTGGATCTCTGGACCCTTTATGAAGAAAATAAAACATAGTGCATGATTGTCAGAACCAAATGGTAGTTAAGGTTTTCAAAAAGTGATTAACTTTCCTAAACTATTTATATATATGTACATCAATTTCAGCTTTTGTTTATTTTTATAACTTTTTTGATGGAAATTGTCAAAAGACCATTTTATTATTTCTAATAGAAGTCGACGATAAAGATCTAAGAAAGATATGGAGAAAAATTTATGCGATTAGCCCCATTTCCCCCATACCAATTCATTCCATTGCTGCTCCTATTTGCTATGCTCTTCAAATCACTGTTTATTTTGAGGTAATTTTTTTTTTGTAATAAATGTTTTTGTAGTATATGTTATTGGAATGCATGAAATTTGCCAATTAACTTCCACCTGTTTATGATCACACATGTTCTAGGGACTTGAACATGATTCCACTTTACTGAGTTAATGCCTGCTGAAGTGAAGAGCAATCGGGTTGATCAGGTGAACGGGGCGGAGATGCAGCAGTGGATGGGAGAACTGCTCACCATCTTGCTGGAGATGCTGAGCGATGCCAGCTCGCCCGAGAAGAGGGGCGTGGCCCTGTGGACGCTGGGGCAGCTGGTTGGTTCCACGGGCCACGTCGTCAAGCCGTACAGCCAGTACCCTCAGCTGCTCGACACCCTCATCAACTTCCTGAAGACGGAGCAGCAGCCCATCATCAGGTATCACAGCCAGCAACCCTAGTCATTTTATATATGTTGTCATTTACTTTGAATTGTTTGATTACCTAGTTTGCAGTCTTAGTGGTTATTGAGCAGATTTCGATGTTGTTTCAATTCAATTAAAGCGGCAAAGGTAGATCTTACAAACATTTAGGATATTTAATTATTTAGCCATCTGATAATAGGGGTGTGCGAAGCTTCAAAAAGTCAGTATTATCTAAGACTAATATTCCTCACCTTGTCTTCTGGAAAATTCAAAAACTTTGAAGATGCCGTATTTTACACTGTGGTTTTTGGCCATGAATAACTGCTATCTGCGGTTTTTATTGAAAAGAGTACCATTCAAATGGTTCCTCCCCACTTCCTCCTCCAGCGACTGCTGCAGTGATGTTTATCTTTTGACAGCTCAGGCAGTTATTTCTTCTCCCTAGCTAACAAAACAAAAAGGGTCACTCTAACATCCCACCAAGGCAAAAAAAAAAAAACCCATGCCTTGCACAAAAGCATGCAGGCATTGAGGGAAAAAATCGTGAAACTTTTACTGTACTTAGTTCAAAATGAGGGAGACATTTTTGGCAGGTTTTCAGTGAAGATTTAGACTTTGGTAGCTAGATATTCTTAAAAATTAAACAAAATAGATATTTATATACAATTAATAAGTTCAGTCACAATAATGAGGTGTCAAAGTCTTGAATTTTGCTGAAGATCTGGTCAATAAAGTCATGTTATCATGAAAAGTATATATCCTATCTCCCTACACTTAAATTAAATAAATAAACTCTTAAATGTTGGATACTATTTTGCATGATAAACAGGATCTCCCAGAATCAACTTCAAGCTAAAAATTTATACCCAAAATAATGATGATTCTCAATAAAAAGTGTTATAGTGTTATATGTTAAAGTTATAATGTTAGAAGGATATTTTTAAAGTTTTAAATTCCCTATCCTGCACCAAATTATTATATACCTAGACTACAAATTTCCTTGTGATACTAATCTCTTTTTTGCAGTCATAATAACCCTGATGTTGATATCAATTCAAAATAAAATCAACATGCTATACTTTGGGGAGGGTGATTTCTTGGCATGACTTATGAGGCAAAACAATTTTTATCTGGTAACTTTGACTGTTTATACTGTAAAAAAAAATGTACCATGTTAACTTGGCAAGTTAATTTCAAAGATTGGTCAAATAATTGATTTTGGGACAGATATATTAAAACTTTTAAAAATAATTGCATATAGTAAGTCCTCTATTTACGTCGTACCGATTTACGTCGTTTCGGATTAACGTCGCTAATGTTTGAGTACTCATGTTTCAATTTAAGTTGTCGCCGATTCACAATAACGTCGTTTACAATGACCGTAAATCTTTATTTTAACCAAAACACCGTATATAATTCGTTTATAATTCTTTGTTTCCTTCGGTAGTTAATTTATGCTATGTAGCGTAAGCTACACGTTCACCGCCTTATCGTATCATACATCATGAGGGACGCTTCCTGCTCTCCGCTGCTCTCCGCGCGGTGATGCAATACTACCAGCCCGCCCGCTCGGCCACCCACGTATCTCGCACGTAGAAGTGTTATCTACTTCCCGCAACAACACAGCATTTTCTCCTACCCCTTTTCGTCCAACTCCTTGGCACTTCAGTCGCTATGATATCATTGAGTTGGCCGGAGTTTTAAACGTGCCGTTGTTAACTTTATCGTGATTAAATGCGTTTGTAGTAGGCCTACAGTATCAGCTCACTGCAATTTATGATTTTTTCTTCATAAGATGTCTTCCAAACGACTATATATCTGTTTTTATATTTCAATCAATAAAGGTAATAAAGCAGCTGGTTAAATAACCATTCTATAAAGCTGAGAAGTACTAGTTGGACTTGTTTCCCACGCTGTCGGTTGTCATTTGCTGATAAAATTGCCCGTTGTTACGTCTGTATGCCAGCGCTTCCGGCCGACCTTGGGCCGTGGCCGGCCGGTGGCATGAAACATGGAATCGAGGACTTACTGTATCTCTAAAACTAAGAATTTTTTTTTAAATTTAAACTGTGTTTAATTAGCCTTCAACCTGTTCACATCCTGTACATAGAGTTTAGCCACAACCTGTAACTTTGCTTTAGTCTCTCTCTCACCTTTTTAATTTCATCACCCACAAAAAAAGTTTTGTGTGTTTTGTGACCCAGCAATAGGAAAATATGATAATGTAGAGACAACTGTTTTCACAGCTAACAAAGTAAATCCTTGCACCACAACCATTCTGGTTGTATTACTAATGGTTTGTTAAAATTAAATTGCAGTTGCACTGTTTATGTATAGAAGAGTTAGAATCAACTAAGTACACATAATTTTTTTATTATTATTTATTTAAGCTGTACATTCATTAAGTGTCAAAGAGACAGCATTATTCTTCATATCAAATTTCAGACACAAGGTTGATTGGGTATTGTATACTTTACATTTAACAGAAAAAAAGCAAATTTTCTGATATAGTGTTACAGAATTTTCACAACAGTTTGTTTTCAGATATTTAAAAACATGTGGGGTTGTACCTACCTAATCGTAATTTGTTCACATTTTAAAAGTACTTCATAAGTTAATCTTATTACATAAATATATTATTTTTTCAATTTTTGTTTTTTATTTACAAGCAGTGGCAGTTTATTTAGCTTGCTAAATGTTTCCTACATTATTCTTGTTTAGTGTTTACATACTGAAATACTCAAAATTGTATCGATGGATTTTTCTTATTGTAGTAAAATATTTAAGGGATCTTCATTTTGTTTTCGTCTTCGGCAAAGACTTAGATCTTCATCTTCAACTTTTATTCAATTGATAATGTGGTTTTGGCACATCCTCGACATAATTTTCATCAAGAAAATTATAAAAATAAAAACTGAAGTTGATTCTTCATAGTTTAGATTTAGAAAAGTTAATTGCTTTTGAGAAAATAGCTACCAGTTGGTCCTGATGTGTTTGCAGGCGGGAGACGATCAGGGTCCTCGGCCTGCTTGGAGCTCTGGACCCTTACAGGCACAAGATGAATTTGGGCCAGATAGATACGCAGGTGGACTCGACAGCTCTTCTTTCAATGTCTGACAACAAAAATGAGGCAGAGGCTAGTCAAGGTATCCTTGTTTACAGCAAATTCATGTGAATTCAGTGTAGTGATTGGTCTCTACTTCAGCCTGTGTTGTTTCTTGCCTGAGGCAGGCTAGACATGGCTGGAATGGATCTGACACAGAAGCTGGCATCCCTACCAGAGGGACAGACGGGTTGTTTCCGCCGGACTTAAGAATTTGTGAAATGGGATGGAATTGGGCGAGCGATTTTGGCCAGAGAAACCATGCCAGCTAACTAAATCTTACATATTTTCCCGTTTGCAGAAAATGTGGGCTTGACTCTGCCAGGAATTAAACCGGGATTGCATTAATGTGATCTGGCCACTCATCAACTATGAATCCTCCTTTTTCACTAGCAGCACTTATTTTGAAAATTAGATCTTAGACTAAATGTACTCTTCCATCAGTGAAAAGGGAAATGGAAGGGACAATGCTGGTACTGTCTTATTTTATGTCGTTTTTCCATAAAGTACAGTAAATAAAAATAAAATAATTATAAATAGTAGTGACAATACCGTAATTTGGATATTCGGTGCAATACTTGATATTGTTTTCAGCTCCACACCCTCAGTACTTATATACTCTATACTTTTAGAAAAAAAACTAACATTGCACATTATGCATTCAAAGTGTAGTAAACAGTTTTGTGAGTTCCTGAAAAAATTAAAATAAAATAGTCAATCATGATATAGAATTAGGTTCAGATTTTTTACTCAAATATGATGGGTACATCAAAAATGACACTGAACAAAAAATTATTTTAGTGTTAAAAGATCCACAAAGTTACAAATTTTTTATTGAGAAAAACTAGCATCTTGGTGATCAAGTCTTCTTTTTTTCCTGTCAGTAAGTCCAACTGCACTGAACAGCTGTTCACACGCAGCAACAGAAGCTGGTAGAAAGGTCAGGAATTCCTTGCTAGCTGACATAGGCAAGAAAACATGTGTTATTCTTCTATTATAAAAAATAAATTTAGTGCGGTATCAAGAGGTTTACATTGATACTCTACAGATTTAATGTAGTACAATAGATGTGAAGGTATCGAAAGTTTCACCTCTAATAAATGATATGTTTGTAAATTTTTCTTCAAATTGAGGAAAGAACTGGTTTCTAGAAAGCTAGAAAGCTTGGTTCACTGTGAATGACTGATTTATTTCTTGACTGAGTCCACGTCAGTGCTGGTGGACAGGGAGATAGGTAATATCCGGTAGCCCTAGTAAGATACAAAGCTGTTCCTTGACATTTTAAGACCTTCCCCCACAGCTGATTTCATGGCTAGGGACAAGATTATGCAGTAAATTGCGATAAAACCGAAATAACACCGCAAAGCATGTCAGTATAACATGTGACACCGAAATGCAAGTTAATAAACTATTTAGCACCAAAATGTAACTAAAAACATGAAACCAGTTGGCAGTTTGATAGAACTCAACTCAAATTACAAAAAAAAAAAAAAATATTTTTTAACATGGTAAATTCATTGAATGTAATTTATCTAGAATGAATATGTACCAAATTATATGATCTAAAGGGATTGTAAAAAATTAACATTACATTGTTTGATCTTGCATCTCTCTTTAGTAACAAGTTTTTACATAAATGACAAATTATTTTTCAAACATACAAAAATTTGAAGATTTATTTTCCTCAGTAGTTTTGTTGTGGACATGCATATTAAAAGTATGTGTCAGTCAAAATGTGAATGTTTGGTGGTATAAGTATTAATAAATTAGTTGCTGCATTAAATACTATTTTTATGAATAAAGACAGTGTATGAGAATATAAATAATAACACAGAAATATCCCTGTTTTAAAAATGGCCAAAAACTAAAACCATACAATCTTGTCCTTATGTATGGCACATTACGTTCTATCATTCGTTGTACATGCCTGTGATTTTACTTTACGTATGGGCTACGTAAGGTAGTCCATATGTTATGAAAAATCATTAGATCACTTTAAGACATTTTGATAGTAAAGATTCTTTATAAAATAAACGTATTTCCTAGTTGAATTAATGTTTTATGTGAAGAATAAAATAAATCATAAAATGGTTCCAGTTAAAATTTTTGATAGTGTCTTGTAGATGGAGTTGTGGCATGGAAGTTAAAATGTGTGTATTGTGTGGCTGCTTGCAGATCTTTCATCAAGCGAAATGTTGGTTAACATGAGCTCCTCAACACTGGAAGAATACTACCCTGCTATTGCAATAGCTACCCTGATGAAGATTATCCGGGACCAGACGCTTGCCCAATACCACACCAATGTAGTTCAGGTACTATAAACTATGTAATAAATATTGAAACATTGATTTCCTTTGCACATCATCTTTATGGGCAGCCACTTACATGGAGGTGTGGGTGGTTGTTATGTAATAATGTATTCATGTTGTTGAAATTAAGTATTATGTGCATCATGTTCCATAAGTATACAGATATGTTAAGGCTACAGACATGCTTTTGAGTGATACAATTTAGAAGTCTTTGTTAGAGCACTTACCTCATCATTATCCAAATTAATATTTAAAAATGTTATAATGTTTAAAGAGATGCAGTATTGTATAACTTGAGTGCTGGATAAAATAGTATTATGGTGCTTCAACATCACATTTGGTACTGAATTATATATCTCCGAGAATGTAAATGATTCAGCATATCTTTTTGAGTACCTAACTATTTATCAAGGAAAATCAAGAAATATCTTAAATGTAAAGTTTATGACCAAAGTAGTTTAAAATTTTGAAAGAATAATTTTGCTATTTGTTGTGAATATATGTATCTATTATTTTTACCATGTAACCATTCATAATGTTTGCATGATGTTTGTTATGTTTATTTTGCAGATATTTGTTTCTAAATGTTGAATTTTAATTTTTTTTTTTAATGTTTCATACTTAAGTTATCCGAGTGTTATAGCAAGCTACCCTTCATTAGGAGTGTTGGTTAACATTTATTGGTAGGTTAATTTCTCCTAGTTCGTTCTCTAGATTTATTTTTATAATTAAATCATCCCCTTATGTACTGAGTTTGCACTAGATACATATTCTTCATAAATTTACACCTGAACACAGTTCGCCAGGTATAAATTGCATCAGCCATTATTTCTCATAACACTGCTTCTCTTTGGTGCATTACCCAGTTCGAATAGTAAGGTTCTGGTAATAATGCAGTTTGAGGAATCTGCAAAAAGAGTCGCGTACGAATCGTGCGTTGAGAAATACGTCTCCTGTGTGTGGGGCACAGGTAGCTGAGTTCCATACATCTAATGTTGCAGTTCTAGCTCATCCTGAATTGGTATAGCTGACGCGTTCTGCTGTCCACCTGGTAGTCCTGTTGATGAAAGTTTTATCGTTTTACCGATACCTAAGTATTTTGCATAAGTTTGGTATGTTGAAAGTGTTGTCTAGTGTTTATACATACAATACCACCAACGCACACATAAATCTTGAAATATTAGCAAGTGTTTAAGATTATTTTATTCAAAAATTATATCTGATATAAAGTGAAACTTAAATTACTTATACACATTGACATAAATATATTACGTACTGTATAAACTGAAGTACTTAAGTATTGTGTGTAATTGTATGATTGTTTTATCTGAATATTCATTTTAAAAAAAAAATTCAATTAAAATTAGTAATATTCAACAACTTGCATAATCATTTTCTTTTTTTTAATATATTTTTAATAATTAAAATGTAATTTCAAGTGACTGGGTTTGTGTGTATTCATTATATGTTATATGCTATTGAAATTCACACTACATACACAATATTTGACACACTACACCACTATCATTATTTTATTACAATTAGATATTCTGTGGCAGGCACATTGACACGAGATTTTTGCATGCAGCCAAGGCTGTGCCATCCAGTCATGCGCCCTATTTTATGGGGCTAGTTACAACATCTTAATAACTAGACAAAAAATCAGCACTCATAAACATGCCTTAAAACATTACCTCAACAAGGCAACATTTGAACTGTTGTTAGCTTTTGTTCATTGTAAATAATATCTGCCTAAATATAACACAAAAAGAAATTAAAATTATTTTTCTTTTTTTAATTTATTTTCTTTCCTTGAAATTATATCTTTTGATTTGCCATTATTAAAAGTTTTTGAAAAGTGCAGTTAATGAAAACTGATATCTATACAAATAGATGTTTGATTATGCTGAATTGTTTTATAGAACTCTGTTTTACATTTCCAGATCCATTGGACTGTAGAAATTTTAGGAATCATAGAATTTATCCTCCGATCTCAAGTTAAGTTCAGTAACTGACTTGACGGTGAAGCTCCATAATGTACCACGTTATTCATAGGTACCGTATTTACTCGCGTAAAGGCCCCCCTTTTTTTCCCAAATTTTGACTCCAAAAATGGGGAGGGGGCCTATACGCGAATTTGGAGGAAAAAATAGATTTTTCTTTTCAAGTCGTGCGTCTTTGTTCAAATGAGGAATGGCGGGGGAGGCAGCGACGCGGCAGGATGGAGAGAGAGGCAACGACTCCGCAGGGGGGAGAGGCAGCGCTAGGACAGGGGGGAGAGAGGCAGAGGCAGCTAGCCCGGTGGGGGGGGGGAGAGAGGCAGAGGCGTGGCTTAACCTCCCTCCTGCCAGCTAGCCAGCCAACCAGACAAAGGAGTGTAGGTACCTGCTCCACCCACTTCCCTTCCTCCTTCACTTCCCCTCTTCTTCCCCTCTTCTACTCCGTCAACACTGCACATCAACACAGCGGCGCGAGTCCAGCTTTCTTTATCTTTATGTAGTTTGAGATAGGACTAACTGCTTATGTCTGGTACGTCTCACGACGGTCGGACTGAGAACGGACAAACTATAATACCAGTTTCTGTATCACTGCCGCTTACAAAATCACCTCCCGCCGCTCACAATACATGGCTTGTTGTTTGATGCATGCCAAGCTGCCCTGCCCTCAGATAAACCCAGAAAAACACGTTTTTAAATTTTTTCTCAAAAATGTTTACAATGCTTATACGCGGGCGGGGCCTTTACGCGAGTAAATACGGTATATAATTTGTGCAATGCAATACTGCATAGCTATGTGCCTCTCATTATGTATAACATTTTTAAATTATCAGTAATCTTTTTATTTTTAGTTTGGCGCTTTTATGTCATGTTGATGTGATTTTGAGTGATGGTAAAACACATTGAAAGACTCTAGGACATTGGGGATGGAAACAACCATGGCCTATTGTAAAAAAGCCTTCCCAGCATTTTCTTGGGGTGAATTTTAGAAACTCTGGCAACCCACAATCAGGGCAGCTGGACTGAGGTTCAAACCCAGAAACTCTGGAATATGAGTCCATTTAGGCACTGCGCCATCCCGCTCCATGCTGTCGATTTACCGTATTTACCTGAAAATAATGCGACTCTGAATATGATGTAGCCCCAAACTTTTTGATTATGAGTTTATGAAAAAGACTTAATGGATTGGAAATCGAAATTTAAGTACATTGCATTTGAAAATTATTTAAATTATAAATTTTATTCCATATTACTAGACTCTTTCTACTTTTCTCAGTAGATTGATTTACATGGTCTGTTTGAAACATCAAGCCACAATTAGAAAGAGAAAAAATTGTTTTTGGACTGGTGTTGCACAGCATGGGGGGGGGGGGGGGGAGGTATGTGGTGATATATGGTCGCCGGGTGGGGGAAAGTGAAGTGGGAGGGTGTGTCCTCCCCATCAATCACAGGGAAGAAGAGAAGCAGAAACAACCCAGTGAATAACTCCATTAACACCCTCTCCATCCTGCCTCTCTCATCTGTCACGAGTGTGCAGAGGTTCAGGGGAAGCCCTGGACTAAAGTGGCACAAGTGATATGGTTTACATGCAGAGAGTGTAGTTTTTTTTTTAACTAAGTGGGGGTTCAGTAGGAAGTAATCAACAGTGGTGTCTAAAATGACATAAGTTACACATTTAGGAGGCACAGCCTGTAATTTTTCAACTAAGCTTTTTCCATCAACAAGATACTAGTTTGTGATTATAATGCGACTCACTTTTAGTTTCCACAGTTTTGGTAAAAAAAAATCGTAGCATTATATTTAGGTAAATTAGTTATTTCCTAAGTTACATTTAACTGCTTAATTTAGATTTCTACACCATCCATTAAAACTTTCCGTTAGCCACATTTTTATTTACAAATAGTTTAAACGTTAATTGCAGCCTTACGATGCAGCAGAAGTTATTAATACCAGTACCTAGTAATAAAAATATTGTTGGCACTTAATATATCTACACAGAAATATTACTGACACAAAACCTATTAATAAAAAAATCTGTTGTTTGTACATTATGATTTTACAGTTTTTCAAAACTATTTACATTAACGTACATGAACGTACATTAACGTTTCAATTTTTTTTTTTTTTTTCACAGGCAGTGACATTCATCTTTAAATCTCTCGGCATCAAATGTGTTCCGTACATATCACAAGTTCTGCCGAATTTCTTGAATGTCATTCGCACAGCAGATGTGAACTTCAGGGATTTCCTCTTTCAGCAGTTGGGAGAACTCATCACTATTGTTAAGCAACACATCAGGAACTATCTGGATGATATTTTTGTGTTGATCAAGGTTAGTATTTAAATACATACAAGTACCTATACATGTGTGTTTTATTACCCATATAATCGAGATGTATAATTTTTTATTGTGAATTTTTTCTTTGACTCTTAATAAAAAATTATTTTCAATATTATAAATGTTTGGTGTAATTTGTGTTTAAATCTTTATTCTGTGGATTATTTTTGGAAAATTAATTAATTAATGCACAATGCTTAACTGTTAGATAAACTTTTCTTCACTTGTTTATGGCATATTAAGTGTCTGTAAACTGGTTTTATATCAGGAAATAATTTTTTTTTTTTTTTGATGTTGGTGTTTCCATGAAATTGCTTAAATCATGGACATCAGTGAACTTAATGTATTCCAATAATTCAAAATTCAAACGAATTTCTTCTGAACATAACATTCAAGTCAATTTCAAAAATTAATTTTGAAACCTTCAGTAAGCCAGATAAACTTGGTTAGCCCAAGACTGCCAGGAATTATCAAATATCACAGCAGACGAGAAAACCGTTGATGTGATGGAATGAAGTTGTGTAAATGGTAGCGTTGTTATTGTTATTATTATTATTGTTGTTGTTGTTGTTGTTGTTGTTGTTGTTATTATTTGCTGTATTAACGGGATTGTTGTTTGGGTTTTCTACACTAATGGTTGTATATCATAATTTGCTTCCCAGGAGTTCTGGACAATAAATAGCCCGTTGCAGAGTACACTCATACTGCTGGTGGACCACATAGCTGTCGCCCTGGGCTCAGAATTTAAGATATACCTGCCCCAGTTGATTCCACAAATACTACGAGTGCTCATGCATGACACCAGTAAAGATCGTGGGGTCACTGTAAAGGTCAGTTTTTTGAGTGCTGTCAAGGTGTGAAACAAATATTTACTTTGGTTGTTTACATTCCTTGTACTGTTTCTTTTTGAATTTATGGTAGCCAGTCCTGAGGTTTGTAATACTGTTTACTTAACATTTTACTTTTACTGGTCACATGATTTTTAGAACTAGATTACTTAGTTCGTGCATTGTGGAGTTCAAATGTTCATTTGCTAATCCTTAACTTTAAAGTACTCCCCTTAATATTGATATGCAACAGTTTGAAAAGAATTTGAGAGAATCCATAGAAGGTGCAGCAAAGTGTTTCAGAACATCCCATTGCTGACCTGACAACGATAGGTTTAAAAAAGATTCTTTGTTTTTTACTCATCCTTCATTTACCCATGCCAGTATGGATTACTTAAAGTGCTGATAGTAATGATAACACGAATACCAGACAACAGCTCAGATACACATCTCATCCCTTATGCTGCTCAAAAAATCAGTATTCTTTTTCATTTATAAAATGTAATGTAAGTTAACTGCCTTGATTTTTTGGGTACAGCTATATTTATTCTGAATGTTGGCAAGTTGTGTAGCCATTAAGTTGAATATGCTTGTTGTTGACCCCACCAGTTAGTTTTCTTATGAATACATCAACAAAGTGGGGTGAGTTTTGGCTATTAATTTTTCAAGTTTATCATGAGAAATAATAATGTGTATGGTTGCTGATATTTAATGTTATCAGCTTTTCTTAAAAATTTTATTGACAGTAACTAAAAGACAGGTTAATAAAACATTGAATTTTACAATTTATGTAATACTTAAAGTTAAACTCCAGGTGTTTTTTTTTATTTTGAAGACATGGGAATTTGAACTTAGAATATATTTTTTTTAAGATAATGTAACTTACATTGAAAGTGGGCTTATTTTTGAGTTTTTTTTTTATAATACAAGTCTTATTTTATTTAGGTGTTCTGATAATAATTATATAAGATGTCATCTCCTAAACTTGAAGGTTAAATTCCTTACGTAAAACTTGGTGGTTCAATCATGCAATTGAGCTGGAACCAAGAAACGACGTAAGTCAGTAAGAGAGAAAGTCAAGTATGTTGGGAAGTGCCGGGTGCCGGGTGCTGTCGAGAAAGCAGCGGAACACGGCCGGCGGTGTCGCAGTTGCTGAAGGCCCTGCAGAGGTTCGGCAACAACCTGGACGACTACCTGCACCTGCTGCTGCCGCCCATCGTGCAGCTGTTCGACGCGGCGGACTGCCCCGCGGCGGTGAGCCGGGCGGCGCTGGAGACGGTGGACCACCTGGCCGACACCTTGGACTTCGCGGACTCTGCCTCGCGCATCGTGCACCCGCTGGTGCGGGCCCTGGACTCCAGCCCGGAGCTGCGCCCCGCCGCCATGGACGCCCTGTGCGCCCTCATGCTGCAGCTGGGCCGCAGGTACCACATCTTCGTGCCGCTCGTGCACAGGGTCGTAGCCAGGCACAAGATCAGCTGCCAGCGCTACGAGGTGCTCAAGTCCAAGATTCTCTCTGTGAGTCCTTCCACTGTTCGCGTTACGAAACTAAATTGGATGTTAGTATGCTGTTATTTTTAAAATAAGGTATTGTCGTATTGTAATTAGGTTCCAATCCCAGTCCAACCATCTTAATTAATTTTTTTTTCATGGTTTCCCCTAAACAAATAATAACTCTATACAAATGCAGGAATAATTACTCATGAGTTATGATTAGGGACACCTGTATTTCGTGAATACATTTCGTGTCGAGGTGTTTCACAAAATACTGTAGCCGTTTCTCCGGTGGTTATTGGCTGAGGTCGGTGAGAGGTGTCGTCCCGCTCTTGACGGGGCCAATGAGAATCTGGTCACCGTACTGCTGCACCCTCACAATTTGCCATGACTCTTAGAAAAAGCTACAGTGTTTTGTGAAATACCTTGACATGAAATGAAATCACGAAATACAGGTGTCCCTAGTTATGATTAATTAGTAATTATGTACTATATTATGTTGAAAATTGTATCCATCTCAAATGATCTTGCTTTCGGTGATATGTTAAGCGAAAGAAAATCAAACGTAATAAATTGAAGATGATTGCACTTCGTATTTTAGACTTTATTTTATTTGTGATTTAGACCTTATCATCAGCGAAGATATTAGCAACAGACTTTTTCCGACGAACACACAACAGGTGAAGTGAGGAAGTAACTGACCATGTTCCAAGGCAAGGAACAATCAGGAGCATTTTCTTGTAGTGATTATGCGAAGCAGTGATAAACTGTAATCAGGATGGATGAACTGGGATATAACCTGATACCTCTCTAATAACAGTGCTATGTTTTACTTTTGCACCACTTCATGTGGGCTGTTACATACTTAGTTAATATCACAACTATTTTTTTTTGTGTACTTGTGGACTGAAATAATCACATATTTATAAGACATTAATAAATTAATATGCTACAGAAACAATAAGTAATAACATTTGCAAAAATAATTTATAAACTATTATTGCTAATACATTTCTTTCTAATGTGGCAGCAGCCAAAAACTACAGTTTTTTATCTGTTGTTGCTAATTAGTAATTAGTTGTTGACAGTAATGACGGTAATTGCAAGTAGGCTTATTAGCACTCTTAAGATATATGCTGACATTTTAGTCACTCGTATTGAGACACATGGATTAGCATTTTGATGTTTATCTAGTGTTTTGCAGCTATAATATTGCAGTTCACTGCTGTACAGTCATAGATGAAAAGGTGCAGTGGAAATTGGGTCTTTAAAATCATGGGAAATATTTTATCTGTTATGTTAATCAAATGGAATTAGTATTTTAATTCCAAGCCAAGTGGTAGGAAAAATGTATATGTTCTGCACTTGGTTTGTGTTGACAGGAAACGACTATAGCAGAAGAAGAAGATAATTTGTTGATGAAACATAGGCAGACTCGACACAAAAATAGAGAAATGTCATTTGCATCTTCGGATACATCAATTAAAAGGGTATGTAACTCAATGCCACTGCAATTTTTTTTTATAATGAGTGATTAAGGGTAAAAAAGAGAAGCAGAAAATCACCATCTTTAATTTAACCATTTTTGAGCCAGAGAAAATTTTTATCTTTCATTATTAAAAATGTTTAATCTTTAAGGAATAAATTACACATTATTAGATTTTCTGAGACTAAGTGCATGGCTATTGATGATATTTTCCCACTACTAGTCATTCTTCAAAATCAATTTAACAGTGAACCCCTTGTGAGATGTTAGGGGAATGTATTTTTTGTTGTACCCAATCATTGCCAACTTCAGTTATATACTACGCCTTAACGTGGCCAAATTCAATCTCAAACTATAACTACATGAAATGGCCAAAAAACTGTTGAATTCAAAAGTAAGTGTTTCAGTTTCTACCTCTTCGCATTCAGCAATACAGTTAAAGATATGCATGTAGAGTATGTACTGTCTTATGGGACAAGATTCACAATATAGCACATATTTTATGACTTTGCATTAGTTTCCATCAAATGGACTTTTGGTGAAGTAGTACTATATTGTAATATTGGTAGTAGAAAATACACTTTTAAACTGACCAGTTAATTTTATTCAGTGTCTTCGATTGCATTAGTATTGAATATAAATTCTATTTTCTTAATTTTGAAATTGTGAAGTGCCTAGTTTGATTTTGTGTTGTGTATTGTGTGAAGTGCCCAAAAATAATGTAAGATTTTTGTAAATATTATTTTAATAGATTTTTTTTTATCTGCAATGTAGTATGTGGCCAGTAGCAAAGTTTTTGCATGGAAATTTTTTTTGTTTAAGAATGGCCTTGAAATGAAAAAAAAAGAAGCATAAACAATATTTATTGTGAAACATATCATAACAGACTTATTTATTTTTAAAATACAGAAGGGTATACAAATTATGAGTCTTGTCCATATTGACTTACCTTAATGATTCTTTGTACTGTTTTGTTTTCAGCTTCATGTAACAGCAGGAAACTTGCAGAAAGCATGGACTGCAAGCAGACGAGTGTCTAAAGATGATTGGTTGGAATGGTTGCGACGTTTCAGCATTGAGCTATTGAAAGAGTCACCTTCCCCTGCTCTGAGGTACTAAATATGCATGAACAGTTCATGGTTTCATACGTCTGAGATATTGCCTTGGTTAAGCGATGTTGAGAGGGGAAGAGGCTCTGCCTCCCTCCCCTCTTGCAGAGGGCGGGTTTCGGCCATGAGCTGGACGTGAATTGGGATGGTGACTGTGCAGCGGTCCACACCTGGGTGCTTGTATAGATGGGCAGCTGGCACTGTGGCTGAAATGATGAGGGGCGGGGGGAGGGAATTGACATTTGTGATTAGGTGCCTGCATGACAGGCTTTACATCATTATGCAAATTTTACACTGTAATATGTTAGTAATTTGACCAATTTTTATATACATGTTTAGATTGATTATCATGCTCAAAATTATAAGAGAAAATTTTAAAATGGGTTTTGGCAAAAAAGTTGCAAATAGCTAATTAATTTTTAGCATATTAAGCATAGATTTTTTTTCCAATAGCTAATAGATATTTAATTCATCTGATTCACATTTAGGCCAAATACGTGTTTACAACTAACATCCATAAAGTGTTAGAAATTTTTTTTATATATATTTACTTCTGTGTTTGCGTGTGTAGGCACATGCACGCACACGTGAGGGAGTGAGAGAGAGAGAGGCTTGTCAACCATCATTGTGATACTCGTGTGATGGCTCTTCACCACGTCTGTTCTCCACAGGTCGTGCTGGGCCCTGGCGCAGATCTACTCCCAGCTGCCACGAGACCTCTTCAACGCGGCGTTCATATCGTGCTGGACGGAGCTGAGCGAGCCGTTCCAGAAGGAGCTGATCCAGAGCCTGGAGCAGGCGCTCATGGTCCCGGACCTGCCGGAGATCACTCAGACCATCCTCAACCTGGCCGAGTTCATGGAGCACTGCGACAAGGTGTCTGCCATTTTCTCCTTAAAGTAATGGCCTGCTGGCTCACATACATATACCTTTGTTATCTGCCTTTTTTTATCTAATGTAACTTTTCTTATGTTTCTACCGTGTTCACTTTCAGTTAGCACCGACTGCCTTTGAGCACTTCTGTTCCTTCACATGTCATTCTTCTCTTAAAGAGCACGTGTGTGAAAGAAAAGTAAGCTTTCTTGCTTGATAGAATCTTTAAAATCTTTATTCTAAATTTTACAAACAAATATTTTTAAAAAAATACCACTATAATATTTATGATTTCTAGTGGCTTTTAAAAAAAAATTTGGTGGCTGTTATTTTTTACTCTGGTGTTATTTAAACCTTCTTAAAATTTTTAGTTTAAATAAATAAATAGGTAAAACTATACCACAAATGTTATGACATGAAATTCAGAGGCAGGATATTAAAACAGGTTCAAAGATGATATTCTTATTTTCATTGATTTTATTTGTAACTACAAACACTGGAAAAACAAGTAATAACTGTACATTAGGTCAATTATATCTGTTTTCAGGAAGAATACTAATGTATGGTTTGTAATGATGATGTGTTCAGGGTCCTCTTCCGTTGGACCCGCAGCTTCTCGGGGAGCGAGCGATGCACTGCAGGGCGTATGCCAAGGCTCTGCATTACAAAGAGGATGAATTCCACAAGGGCCCCAACTCCCAAGTCTTTGAGGCTCTCATCTCAATCAACAACAAGCTGCAACAGAAGGAGGCTGCTGCAGGTATAGTTTCTCGTGAATTTCCTGTTTCCTTCCTCCCTTGACTAGATGAGAATACTGATGTAGATACTTCATGTTAGATACTTCAGGTAGAACGTGTTTCAAGCAAGTGAGCTTGTTCCTTATAGTTCAGAAATATTCTTCGTGTTAAAATGTTACAATGCTTCACACTAAACATTTTGAAAATGTAGGTACTACTATAGATAATGATACACCTATACCAACTTTTTGGCTGTGGCTTTGTTTTTTTTCTCTCTTAAAAATTGTTATATTTTGAGTGCCTGTTATAAGTTAAACAAAAAATTTCAAGCCCACCACCACTGAGCTAACCATCCTTGTTGCTAAAAGGAAGAATCAATATTAGGACTGTGTGAATATTTGAACACTAATAATTTATTATTTGTATTCAATTATACAGTGCAGCTGTTGACTATTACATTGTGTAACTATTATTACGTCTCGGCAAAAAAACAAAACAATCCTCACAAGACCAAACACTCATCAAAATAATTTCTCCAAATTTAAAAAACAAATTGTTTGGAGAAGTACAAAAATTCTTGAGGTTTGCTTTTCAGATACGAATTTAGGATTATTTGTAGTTATGATAAAAAGATTAGAGTTAATTATATGGATATTTATTTTCATCCTTCAATTAGCACATGAGGTCAGTAGGGGGAGCACGCCGGTTCTGGGACACTATGGGACATTATAAACAAAGGACAGGTGCATGTCCGACAGGTGTTTTTCCGACAGGTGCATGTCTGACAGGTGTTTTTCCGACAGGTGTTTTTCCGACAGGTGTTTTTCCGACAGGTGTTTTTCTGACAGGTGATTGTCTGACAGGTGCTTGTCTGGGTTGGTGACGTCACGTGGAGGGGGGTTGGGTGTATCGATCGTGAGCCAACTTCGGTAGGATCAATATATCTCGTCGGGTAACTTCGGGCGTGTTCGTTGCGGAGGGGGAGGTGGATGGTGAGGGTGTGTGTGTGTGTGTATGTTTCTAAATGAGGGAGGCAGGTAGCGCTAGTGTCGCGCGCCGGAATTATTTTTACAAGTATAAAAATGTGAGGGCGGGCGACGGTTGGATTCGAACATTCGTTTCTGGATCGTTAGTCCGTCACGCTAACCACAGGACCACGAGACCATGTAGGAGAAAATAATTTCAGATGTTGTATATATGCTTATAAAATATTTTTTTTTTAAAGAGAAGGTATATATTTTCGGCTTCCCCTATGCGGGCGCCAGTGTATGAGTCATTATTTAAATTTTAAAAAAAAATGACACTGGGGGGGATGAAGGAAATGGCCGTGGGAGTACGCGCCATCGTCGTCGTCTGCGCAGCTCCAACCCCCTTGGGAAAAAATATTTTAATTTAAAAAAAATATATATAATGCCTATAAATGCACACTACAATAGTCTTTCTTTTCTTTTAAATAACAAGTGACGTAATAAGCATACTTTTTTTTATCGATCCTACCGAAGTTGGCTCACAATCGATTAGTCAATCCCAATCTTGCGCTGGGAGCCGGTGGCGTCATACATACTATTTTCACCTACTACACCCCACACCCACCCCGTTTGAATTCGCTGAAATACGTAAAGTATAATTTTTTTTATAATCACGCTATAAGCATAAGTAATGCCTATAGCATTTTTTTATTTATTATTATTATAGACAGACATGCTACACACCAAATTAAGCATACTATAACTATACTGGTCTAGTACTATAAGAAAACATGGCTACACTTCAGTGTGTGTGTTTTTTTCAAAATTTGGCAAGTACTACTACTACTACTACTACTACTACTATAGTCATAGAGTAGTGGCTGACGAAATAATACTTTCTTTTATATTCAAACTTGAGAAATGAAAAAAAAAACAATGACTATAAATGGGGAAGAAAAAAAAAGATGGCGGCCTGGTATGCTGTGCTACAAGATGGCGGCCTAGTATGCTGTACTACAAGATGGCGACTTTCAGCAATCGATTGTCATACATATAATATTATTTACTTTTTTTTTCAAAGTTGGCTGTTCTGGTTACTTCCTAGCAGTCGAAATTATTATTTTTTTTTTCCAATGTTGAAATAAACATGGCGGCCGGCCCGTTTTTTAAATTTCCTGCTTAGCACTATAAAAAAAATAAAACATGGCGGCCGACTAGCAGCCGACACTATACATTTTTTTTTTAAATTTCCCGCCGTTTAAATTGGCCGACTAGCACTATAAAAAAATAAACATGGCGGCCGCATAGCAGCCGATGCGCCTCGTTTAAATTTACCGCTTACCACTATAAAAAATTAAACATGGCGGCCACCCGCTTTTAAATTTGCCGACTAGCACTATAAAAAAAATATATACCTTCTCTTTAAAAAAAAAATATTTTATAAGCATATATACAACATCTGAAATTATTTTCTCCAACATGGTCTCGTGGTCCTGTGGTTAGCGTGACGGACTAACGATCCAGAAACGAATGTTCGAATCCAACCGTCGCCCGCCCTCACATTTTTATACTTGTAAAAATAATTCCGGCGCGCGACACTAGCGCTACCTGCCTCCCTCATTTAGAAACATACACACACACACACCCTCACCATCCACCTCCCCCTCCGCAACGAACACGCCCGAAGTTACCCGACGAGATATATCGATCCTACCGAAGTTGGCTCACGATCGATACACCCAACCCCCCTCCACGTGACGTCACCAACCCAGACAAGCACCTGTCAGACAATCACCTGTCAGAAAAACACCTGTCGGAAAAACACCTGTCAGACATGCACCTGTCGGAAAAACACCTGTCGGACATGCACCTGTCCTTTGTTTATAGTGTCCCAGAACCGGCGTGCTCCCCCTACTGAGGTCCACCATTACACGACGTTCACAACAGTTCCACATAGTTTCATAGCAATAACACAAATTTTCCCTGCTCAAAAAATGATTGTTGGTTAACTTTGACGATGCCAAAAAATTTCTGAATATTAATATACCATCACATCTCACAAATAAGTCTTGAAGTTTCTTGGCGTCCTTGGGAATGTGGTTACAAATTCCTAAAACCCCATCGTGGGTTGAGTGCCGACGACTGTGGTCGCAAATATTCTAGTTAAACAAATCCAAAATAAAAGTTTGATTAACAGTGCAGTCCATGCCACAATCGTAAAGTTTGTCACTTTATGTGAGTAAATAAAAAGCAGTTTGCAACCACTGGAAAAATAACCCTAAAAATATTGAAGCATACTTCTTGTGTAGTTGTGTTTTGGTATTTATATTTCATAGCCATTAAAGCATAACATCTATTATCATTGCAAAAACCATTTACAAATATTTGTTAAAATGTGACTTTGTTTTGAATTAACATATATAATGGTTTTAAATAATTATTACCCATTTTGCTATTCAGATTTGAAATTAATATTAGAAAATAATTATATTTTCTATTTGAATTTGATTCAGACTTAAAAAAAAAACTAATAATCTCACTGGCCTAATAAAATAATATAAGTGACATGTAGCAAAATAAAAATTGTTGGAATATGGGTTTGTATTTAGGGGTTTTATGAACTGTTAGGTTTATCGCATAAAAATTCCATGGAGGGAATTTAATCATGAAAAAAAAAATAACAGCACAGATGAACACAGTGGGCTGACAATGACAAGACAATTTCAACAATAACATTAAATGCAATCAGACAGGCTGTCTGATATTTAAGTTTTAATGTGTTTGTCCGTGCTGTCATCATCGTGTTGTCCTCTAATGCCTTGTTTAGGTTCGGTGTTTGGTTTTATCTGTTTGAACATTAGGCTTGTTCTCTTTGGGTTTATGTTTTCATTTTTATTTCTTTATTTGCATTGTTGGAATATTTTTTTTCATGGACAAACAGCGCAAAAAAATGCATCGGCGAATGTCCAGGGAATCGTAGGTGGAGCGGTGATGCGGTGTGTCTCGTCGGAACAGCGAGGTTGGGCGTGTGTGCTCAGGGCTGCTGGAGTACGTGATGAACCACCAGGGCTCCGACCTGAAGGTGCAGGAGCGCTGGTACGAGAAGCTGCACAACTGGGAGGTGGCCCTCAAGTCGTACCAGGAGCGCCTCGTCACCAGCTCGGAGGACGTCGAGCTGGCGCTGGGCCAGATGAGGTGCCTCGAGTCTCTGGGCGAATGGTAATGCACTGTGCAGCTCGTACTTCTCCTCTCATGTCGAGTGTGGTTTAAAGGGCGTCAGTCATACTGGGTTAACCGTCAGGAAGTTTTTAGGAGACAAATATGAAGGAAATAAAAGAGGAAACACATAATTGTTTAGATATTTCTTTTGTACAAATGCCAATTTGATCCACTTCCCATTTACTCATTAATGCTTGGACACATGTTATCCTAGTCCTAACATAAAAATAATTAAAAACAGAATAAATGCCATTTTAACAAATCACGATTGATAAATATGTGTTAAAATACACAGTTTTCAGTACTTCGTATTAGCCAAGTGTTATGCAACATGTTATTATGATATGTGTAAGGAAAATGTTTATTAATCTTAAGGAAAACTTAAAAGTGGTAAATAAGCTCCCAAAATTCTTGTCTTGGCTTCAAAACTGGACAGCTGGTATGTATGAAGAATAGTTGAATGTATAGCAATTTTAGTGTTTGCTATGTACCTTACAGTGTAAAGATTTCCTTCCTAAATTGTATGAAGTAAGTTTAATTTGAAATTTTGTAATACATAGGGATGCCTAATTTCTTATTGTATTTTATTCTACATTTATTATTAATTGATATGGGAATATATTTTTTTTTAATGTGAAAATTATTTTTTTAATTCTTTTTGTTTTAATCATGTGTTAGTTCATTTGCTGTTGAAAATTAACTTTTATTGTGTGATTATATAAATATAGTATTTGGAGTCATAATTATTAGTTAAGGAACCTATTGGATTATTATGAGAGTGGTGTCAATTAATCATAGATTTTTTTTTTTGTGAAATATACTATATATTAGGTTTTGTGTAGGAATGGATTTTCGGGTGGGAAAGAATTTTTCCCACAGGAATAAAGTTGTAGAACACCACATGTTTCAAGCTTCCCTTTGTTTTTTTTAATGCTAAAGAAAAACACAGATGGTAAAATGTTTTTAAAGTTTTCACCCTGGGCAGTTTACAAATTGTTTAACTGTTGCACATAATAATTTTTGTGTCAGTTTAAATCCCTTGTAATTAAATGTTTTTATTTGGCGTGTTTTTCTAGTTTCTTGTGTGTGCTCATGTAGTGTAACTGAGTCTCCAAGCTATTAAAATTCAAAGGTCAAGTTTCTACCTTGTGTGATATCATTTATTGTAGGTTTTTGATTAACTACTGCTTATCCATACCAAAGTGATGCTGTAACTTTAATATTTATTTGTCAAATTTTTTTGTAATAATTAAATTTCTAATCAAGGGACTTTCTTAAACTAAGCATTGTTTGATATAGCTCTTGTGCCATGCTTAATTCTTGTCATTAACATATTGATGAAAATATAAATGCAAATTTTGAAGACTATCTTTTGACTGCTATGCTTATAGCAGTATTTACATCATAAGCTGGCCTTCTTTACCACATAAATCATAATAAAATGATTTCGCTTGTTTTCAACACTCGTTCCTGCGTGGGCGTGTAACATACCGGTTGCCTGTTGCAGCCAGTATGTTGCATAGAGAAAATACAAAACCCTCTACATAAATAACCCTAAAAAGCCCAAAAATTTCAGGGATATTTTTTTCCTTCCCGACGGGGGAAAAAACTTGAGTGATCCCAAAATTTTTCCCGAATTTCAGCATTCCGTTTAAATTTCTTTGGAAATTGCCAAAAGAATGTAAATATTTTCTGTGTTCCATTGCACTGTTAGCTTGTGATCTTGGTCTGTGCTAATGTTAACCATTTCACCACAGGGGTCAGTTGCACGACGTGGCAAACCAGCATTGGAACCACTTTAAGGATGATGGCCGGCAGAGAATGGCTCGCATGGCGGCAGCATCTGCATGGGGACTGAGTCAGTGGGACTCCATGGAGAAGTACGTAAACTGCATCCCACGGGACACACAAGACGGAGCTTTCTACAGGGCGGTTCTCGCAGTACATCGGGGACAATACTTAGTTGCTCAGCAGGTATCTATCATAGGAGCCTGTGTCCACGGCTCGAATCAGATGTAAAAATGTTTTGCTAATGATTTTCATGCATGGTCTTGTTTAGTTGGTGGACTCTGCCAGAGATTTGCTCGACACTGAGCTGACAGCCATGGCCGGGGAAAGCTACCAGCGAGCGTATGGTGCAATGGTGTCCGTGCAGATGTTGGCAGAACTGGAAGAGGTAGTACAGTACAAACTGGTGCCAGAGAGGAGACCCACAATACGCAAGATGTGGTGGGATCGTTTGCAGGTAATGTGATTTTGTCAGGTGGTTATTATCTAGGCTAGTCAACTGTACAGTTTTTGGTTTGTGTTCATCACAATGATTGCTAGTGTACGTAAATATTTTATATGAATAAGAAAACTTGAAATTGGGCTATTGTTTATTTATTTATCCATCCATTTATTTATTTATCTAGCTATTTATCGTGTTGACACATGTCTACCTACACCTGAGAAGCTAAAGTGGTAGGCACGATACACAATAAGAAAGACAGGATATATAAATAAACTAAGTCATAGTTGTTATTAGTAAACAAGAAATACATAGACAAACAAGACGTACAACATAAAGTATAGAATTAAAATCAATATACTGGTAAAGTACGATACTGTAATTTTTTAATGACAATGGACAACTACTGGACAGTAAACATAATAATACAAATAACAACATACAGTAAAACAATCGCTATAGTAATATTAAAATGAAGCTATTACATTAAATAGATATAAATTAGTAAATAAAATTGTATTTATGGTTAGAATTCAAGATTAATTCCTTTAGTTTAATACTTTAATATCTAAAGAAGATTATTTGAATTACAGCTGTGCCAATACGAATCGACAGAAGCAGATTTTGCTGATATTTAGTTGAATCATGATTTCTGCCTTTTCACGATACGCTTGTTAATTAAAGTGCCTATCATAACCTAAAAATCCACCAGTACCCTTTTGTACAACTACATACTTTGAACATCATTTCTTAGCTACGTGTGCCAGCCATACATATCAAACTTAAACATCCTATGTTTTAATATCATTCTTGAATATAATACATCATAAATAAATATATCACCAGTACGGTAAAGTTATATAGAAAAAAAAATTACTTTATTTAGAGAATTGCTACCACTACAGAGTTAAATACCAACTGCTTGAACTACAAAGAAATGTTTGTAATAATGTGACGGAGATATTTTTTAATTAACTTATGTAAAGTTTTTAAAATTTAATAAAAGAATAATAACCAAATAATGTGGGACTTCATATAACTTAAATTATTTTTACTGTTTCTTGTGCAAAGCAAATACGTGAAATGTTTTTCCGTTTAAATGTTTGGTTCCGTAAATTTGCGCTAAAGCAAGTGTTATGATGGTATAGGAATTCCCATTCTTGAATTGTAAACATGTACAAAGTTTCGCAATTTTGCACATTTAAATTCATTTTTAAATTTGGTTTTTTGTAAATATATATATTTTTATAGTTATGTATTTTTAAATAATCTTATTTTATATAATTACATATTAAATAACAAACTTTTCAAGCCTTCATTTGTAAATTAATGTTTTAATAAGCAACTTGCCATCAACAAACAAATGAAAACAAGCTAAAAATACGAGTTTAAAAAGGCGTGGTTGTGTTTAGTTTATATATAAACTAAAAATACATGTGCATTTACATTGCATGCTTTTCTTAGAATGAGTTTTTTTGGGATATTTAATAAATTTATAAAAATATTTTAACCAAAAAGTGTATCTGTAAAATATTGTAATTCAATACAGCTCTAATTTTAATTGAGTAAGGAATGAATACGTTACTAACATAATTTTTTTTTTTTTTAATAATGGAAAAATACTATCAAATATGTTAAAATAAATAATTAGTCTGTATATCATGTAATTTTTTACTAATGGTACTCAATAAAGGGCTATAGCATCAATTAAGTGTAGAACTGTAATACCAGTATTTTCAATTAAATAATTACAGTTTGTTTTGTTGCTTACAAATTTTGTATATAAAATATTCCTTCTTATTAATAAAGAGCCTAGAAAGAAGTTTAAATCTATATTGTGACTTGTAATTTTTTTGGTTTATAAAATCTTGTAGTTTATTTGGTATTTTATGTTTTTTGTTACTTTTCATTTATTTAGATTGTTCCAGATAATATAACTCGTTAGGGATGTGCGAATCCTTGATTTTCAGTTCGGTTCGAATCTGATTCGAATCCCTGGCAATATTTGAGATATGAATCCGATTCCCAATATTAAGCACAGAATAATTAAAAATAACTGATTAATTTAAAAATAATGTGTGTTCTCTTTTTTCTAACTGTAACTACTGGCAATTATTTATTACACTGAGATTGAAATGTTTATAATTATGTAAACTTAATTAATAAAAAACACTTTAAAATAAACTATGAAAACCAAAACATATTCGATTCTCCAACTCAATCTTAATAAACTGCACGCCACAGGAAAATCTCAGTTTTATAAATGTTTCAGCAAACGAAACCATTTTTTCTCCAATAAATAGCCAAGACGTTTTTTTTCTTGTAGGTATGTAATTGTTTTTAGTTTATAGTATGCTATACGACGAAATTCGTAATTATAGTTTAAGCTCTCGAAATCTCATAATTCTTTTAATGTCACTGTGTTAATTATTTAATTTACATATCTTTCTTTGATACATCATATTATAAATACTTACGTAATAGTAGCCTAATTTTATTTTTCACTGCTAGTATTTTTGAGCCGTATTAAATTAATTTATAACTTTTTTGAATATTCGTAATACTGTTCGAATCCATGTACGTACAACGATTCCGGGTTCGGGTAATTGTGGATTCGAACCGTACCCGAAAATATTGGGTACTCGCACATCCCTATAACTCGTATTATAATTTGGATTTAATCAAGGAAATATAACACATATACATAATACACCTATATTTGAAATGTTTTCAGGGTTGCCAACGTGTGGTTGAAGATTGGCAGCGTATCATTCAGCTACATACACTGGTGGTCGCACCACAGGAAGACATGCATACTTGGCTCAAGTATGCTTCTTTGTGCAGAAAGTCTGGACGCCTGGTATGGAAATGTACAGCAGGCATCTGACATGTGATGAACTTCGTCAACTATTATTTTAAAAAGTTTATTTTAAGAAATTGCAAATGTCTCATTTGATGCAAACACTTTTCTGAGGCAACTAAAGCATGTAATAAAGTTCACGTGTGTACCATAAGCTTGTATAAATACACACTCCGTAAGTGCTTGCCTATGAATGGAAACATGGTCTTGTGTTAATTTTGAATTAAACCTTTTCATCAAAATGCAATTAAATTCGCCATTAAAAACTAAAATGTAAGTTATTTTAAATCATGAAATGAAACTAAAAAGTGAACCATTACATTAAAAATATGTGTTTTAAAATACATACAGATGTGTATAAGAAATGGGGTATATTTATGGAGAAAGCCTCATATTTTACAAGTTGTGTTATTGAGGTTGTGACTTCCCTGTAAAGTTTATTAATTGGTTTGGTTTTTACAGTTTGAATTTGTTGTGACTGGTCTACAAAGATTTCCTTGTGTGTTGTTGATGCGAGAGCAAGTGAAGGGCTTGTTCACGTGAGCGGCATGTTGCAGATGCTGTCGCACAAGACGCTGGTGATGCTGCTGGGGATGGACCCGTCACAGAACCCGGACCAGCCCCTGCCCGCCCACCACCCGCAGGTCACCTTCGCCTACACCAAGCACCTCTGGATGTCTGGGAAGAGGGAGGACGCTTACAGGTGACCATGACCCGACTCGCTCACCTCTGTTGTTCGGAAGAACATCTCAGCGAGGATGTTTCTGAATACTGTGTTGGTGTATGCAATTTTTGATTTTGCATGCTATCAGGGGTGCAACTACGGGGGGCATTTTGCTCCCCCCCCCCCCCTCTGAAACCTAGAAGTGGGGGCAAACAGGGGCAAAGAAAGTGCTGTGTAATCAATTTTTAGATAATAAAACTGCTTAATTAGCACCATTTTCCACCTTGAAATACAAATTTTCCCGGGGGAGGACATCCCGCTTCAATAGGGAAGATCGATGATTCTTTATAAAAAGGTATATTGCCCCCCCTTTGGAAATTTAGTTGTTGCGCTCCTGCATGCTATATTCCATGTTTAGACTGTCACAAATATTATGTAAATATTATAATATGAGTATTCTGTGTACACTTTTGTGAGCGTAATAGAATGGGAATAGAACTGTGTAGCTCAAAGTGATAACAATTAAGTAAAGGTGACTATGGAATGTGGTAAGGGAGCATTCGGTTTTGAGTGCTGTTAAATTTGTATTCTACTGTTATTTAATTTTTCCATGGCAGTGCCCTTACTTGAGTTTGTTCTGCTTGTGGTGTGTCTGAAAGTATTCCACCGACCTGTAGTGCCATCTTAATTGCGGTCATAGAAGGTAAGGTAGCTACCCTATCGTAAATATGCAGAGATGGTGATGTCTTCAAGGTCTACTAGGGCAGTAGAAGGGCAGCACTAGGCTGGAGATTCGGCTAGGCTTACTGACCATAGACATTCAAGTGTGTCTTACATGCGAGTTCTTTTGTAAGTATATTATTGTATTAAAAATCCCCACTTTTATTCCAGGCACCTTAAAATGATTGAAAGTTTCTCATACATTTGAGAATGTTTCACATTGGAAGGTCATCATTTAATCGTGGTCTCTTATAGTCCTACATTCAAGAGCATCATATATTTTGTGCCGTACTAAATTTAAGAGCATCTTATATTTGAGATCATCCTATACAATTAGCTACATATTTTACCTCTGAAAAATAAAAATTATTATATTGTATGGTAAATTTCAAACATGCAAAATTCCTGACTTGCACCACTATGTTCCAGAGCCCCTCATATCATGTTTAACATTAAAGAATTAAAATTTATATTTAGTTTTTTTTCTTATATTAGACTATGATTGACTCAAACCAGTAGAATATTTTCTTAAAAATTTATCAAACATTCATTAAACACCTTATTATATGTTTTATTGTAGAAAAATACTAAAATAGTAAGTTTTCTCATTTACTGAAAAAAGAGATTACCTGTTTTATGGGAATCTACTTATGTGTGTGTTTCAGTCAGTTGCACCGATTTGTACAAGCATCCCTGCATCATCCACAGGCATTACAACTAATAAGTCAGGATGATGAGAAACTGCACGATAATAGGCGGCGCTTGCTAGCCAGGTGAGCCAGCCACTTACAAGATGTAATTTGTTTACTGCCACTATACATGCAGTTAATGGGGAGTAAGAAAAATATATACAAATATTCTCTTACTCCCCATTAACTCTCTCTCTCTCTCTCTCTCTCTCTCTCTCTCTCTCTCTCTCTCTCTCTCTCTCTCTCTCTCTCTCTCTCTCTCTCTCTCTCTCTCTCTCTCTCTCTCTCTCTCTCTCTCTCTCTGTGTGTGTGTGTGTGTGTGTGTGTGTGTGTGTTTTGTGTGTGTGTGTGTGTGCGCGCGCGCTTTAAGGCGTGCGTGCATGTGTGGTTGTGTGTGTGTGTATCCCCCTAGGGGACAAGTATTTAAGTTATAATATTTTAAAACCTTGAACCTATTTTAGTTTCCATCTGTTCTTTTTTTATAGATATGTAGATATGTTTATGTTGGTGGATGTTTATGGCCATTTTTTTAGTGACTCTAGCGAATGTTTTTGTACACTAATGCTCAATTTTGATAGTTCATATTACTAAGTTAATATTTTATTTGGTGGTGATGATTCATGCTTTTGTTACTTGGTACTTAGTAAAGTATTTATCATAATTTTTTGATGTGTTGGAGTTTTGGTTTAGTTGTATCGGAATGTATAGTTTTATCGTACCTTCACACCTGTAAATGGTTTGCAGAGAGGACATGCATTCCGTAGGCTTGCATTTGAATTCTGTCTGGGTCATGCTGATATTGATTTTCAACAGTTTCCCAAAATCACTCCAGGTAAAGCTTGAATGGTTTCTTTACAGTTGGCTTTGCTACATTCCTACCCCAATATTCGTGACTTATTTATAGGGACAAGATTATACAGTGAATTGTAATAAAACTGAATTAACACAGAAAAGCATCTCAATACAAGATGTAACACCGAAATGCAAGTTAATGCACCAAAATAACCTAAAAGTAGCTAAAATCATTAAATTCAAACAATGTAGTTTATTTAGCATTAATTTTTATCTAAAATGAATTTAATAAAAAGAATGGAATTTTTATTTTTATTTTGCAACTTATAAAACACATAATTAATTGTGATTTATTTTTATTGTTTTCAGTAGTTAGAGAATTATTACTATAAATTACATATCTTAGTGTATTGTGTAAGAGACAAAATGACAATGTTATGATGAAAAAATTTAAGTGCCGTATTTGTTTAATAACGTGATATTATGAATTAAACATATTTCATAAAAAAAATAAAAATAACACCAACATTTCCGGTTTTATAAACAAAGTTAGCCTTAAAATAAAACCTTGGAATCTTGTCTCTACTTATCTCTTATGTTTCTGCCTTTCATGTTTTGACTTGTCAACGAGGTGTGTTCGTCTCATGGGTTTGTGTATGTGTGTGTGTACACAGGTGCTACCTGAAACTGGGCGAGTGGCAGGAGAGCCTGCAGGGCATCAACGAGCACTCGATTCCAGCCGTGCTGCAGTACTACGCTGCCGCCACGGACCACGACACCACCTGGTACAAGGCCTGGCACGCCTGGGCCTACATGAACTTCGAGACGGTGCTGTTCTACAAGCACCAGCAGCAGCAACAGCAGCAGCAGCAGCAGCAGCAGTTTTCCGGGGAGGCCGGGGCCAGGGTGCCGCCTGACAGCACTCCTTCTCGCCCCGGGCTGGTGAGTCTTGGCCGTCGGCATCTCTCCGCTTCCAGTGCCCTCGGTTCTATCTTGGTGAGAAAGCGGACGTGCGTTCATTCGCGTCAGTCTCTTCTGTACAAAGTGTGAGCCACTTTAACATTACGTGAAATGCATTTCATATTTAATTATCCACATGGTGAAAACAAAAAGTAAAATGATAAATCATTTTGAGTTTTTATTCTTTCATAATAATATACATTATCATCTGTGGTTCTGAAATTTGATGTTAAATTCTCTAAAACAGTGTATTATTAAATTCCTGCTACTTTGATTTCAGGTTCTTAAATTTTTTAACTTACTGTTCGATAGTCAATATGAACGATGTGTGGTATCAGCTAAAGCTGTACTATCGATAAATGCATCCAGTAAACTTTATTCTGATAGCGGTAGACCTCAAGTTCTCAAACAGTTGTTTTGTTACGATACGGAAGAGCATGTCAGCTGTCTGTGACACGGAGGCACATTTTATCCTAGTTTTTTTTTTTTTTTTTTTTTTTTTTTTTACTGTGTGTTGGTTGGAAAGATTTACGACTTTTCAGTATGTTTTACTCGTTTTATATCCACATGAAAATAATACAAAAAAATCAAACTTTCATGTGGCTAAAATACCAAATAATTTTTTACTATATAAGAATTGAGGCAGTTTTAACAGGAGTTTGTCTGCGATTGAGTGCATTTTGTTAAATTTCATCAGTGGTCACTTTTCAATGCATGCAAATGTGTTTGTTCCATTAGAATTCAATGTACATCTCCCAGTTCACTGTTCCTGCGGTGGATGGCTTCTTCCACTCGATCGCGCTCTCGCACGGCAACTCGCTGCAGGACACGCTGCGGCTGCTGACTCTGTGGTTCGACTACGGCCAGTGGCCAGAAGTGCATGATGCGATAGTGGAGGGAATACGCACCATCGAGATCGATACGTGGCTGCAGGTGTGTTGTCCTGCCCATTTTCATACTTTGTTAGTAAATGGGTCCAAACAAATCACAAGGGTGCAAATTTTGTAAATTACTATCAGGTGTTGACAAAAAAAAAGGTGTAATGTTAACACTGCAATTTAGTAACATGTTGACTGATAAGTTTAAAACATTACATTTATTTTTTCATCACAGGGTTGATTATCAATAGCTTGAACATTGTGCCATTTTATTTCAATCCAGGCAGTCTGCAGCTATACGAACTGAAGAAAACAGGCCATAGAACTTACGAACTGCATTCAAAAGATATACATTGTTTTGCATTCTCATTGATCAGTCAAAAATATTCAGACATCAGTATGAGTTATGCTGTGCAGTTGTGCACTGACCAGAAAACGTTAATTTAAAAATTTGTATTCATTCTTGTACTTTTGATGGTGTACACTCTTACCGTTTAGAAAAAATTTTCAAGTCATCTAAATTTCTAAGTACCTTGGGATTTTGAGAAACTTTTACTATTTCAAGTATGTAGTACTGATAATTTCAAGTTATTGCCTCATCCATCAAAAATAGGTATATCAATCACTAGCAGCATATATGTTAGTTACTGTTTGTCAGATCGTAATTAGTCAATAGCTATTCTCTCGTCCACAGCTTCAAACTTCCCACGCTGGTTCAGGACAGTTTCCAATGAAAGTTGATGATGGTCTTTTGCCAGGTGATTCCTCAGCTGATAGCACGCATCGACACGCCTCGAGCCCTGGTCGGCCGGCTGATCCACCACCTGCTGATTGACATCGGCAAGCACCACCCACAGGCCCTGGTCTACCCCTTGACGGTGGCCAGCAAGTCTGCCAGCCCCGCTCGGCGCAATGCAGCCAACAAGATACTCAAGAGCATGTGCGAACATAGCCCGGTTCTGGTGCAGCAGGCGGTCATGGTAGGTTGTCGTTGCTTTGCTTCTTGCTGCATCACGCACGAGGCTTCCACGAATGCTTTTAGATGTGTAACATCTTGGCTCTCAGTACATGCCATTTGGAGGGAGTAATTTCTTGTATGCGGCAGAAAACAAGGAACGGAAATGTGTAGCCACCACGGTGCTGCCCTCTGTGGCGGATGACGCAAACCAAAGTTCACAAAGACAATGGGGAACTCCTGCTAAGGTTTTTAACAAAATGGGAAGTGTTTTAATAAAATTCCTTGTAAAACAATCAGGTCCATAACTGTGGTTTAGTATTTTTTCACATCTTTTTTTGCTTTTATCTCAGCAGTTTCACTATAAAAAAATTATGGTCTGGGAATCAAATGATTCATTAGTTGACGTAGCTGCTCTGGCAGCGGAAACTACGTGTGATTTGCGTTCACAAGTGTAGTTCAAAACACAATTTTTGTATATTTATCACGCTCTTCATTATTTTTAATAATTCTCATTAAATTATGTGTCTTTAAGTTTTATATGAATTTTTTTGTTATGGAGGTTAGATGTTAAATACTGAGTACTGAAAGACTGGCTCACGTTTTTTTTTTGCATGCTTCCACACTCTCATAATATATTAGGCCTAAATGGTGTTCTTAGAGAAAATTAACTTGTGTGGTTATTGCTAGAGCTGTAGCAATTCATAAAATTTTGCCGATATGCCAATATGCTGATTCACTTAATGATTGGGCACATATTTTTATTGCTGTCCTTTTCATACCAGGAACTGGCCTCAAGATAGCTAAGCAGGCCTCCTTCCAGGTGAGGTACTTGCCTGTATGTTAATCTGTTACTGTTTACTGTGTAAAGGTTCAGTGCTGTAATCTTTCATTTTGATATGGAAACATGGCCTGTTTAACGTTTTGTCTCAGGTGAGCGATGAGTTGATCCGAGTGGCCATCCTCTGGCACGAACTGTGGCACGAGGGTCTGGAGGAAGCCAGTCGGCTGTACTTCGGCGAGAGGAACCTCAAGGGGATGTTCGACACGCTGGAACCACTCCATGCGATGCTGGAGCGTGGACCACAGACACTCAAGGAGACTTCGTTCAATCAGGTAGGCTTTGGCACTCATTTCACTCATTGGTTCTTCTTGGGGCTTGTTTGTATTCTTTTATAAATTAAAATTTATTCATACATAAAAAAGTATATTTGTTGATTAAATAAATAAATAAATTTTTCTTCAGAACTATTCTGATACATAGGTATTCATTTTTAGTACTAATTATTCCTGGCCTTATGACGATTGAAACAAACCAGCACAAAAATAAATAATTAAATAAATTTTTTTGTAGAGACGTATTAAAGTACTAGTACATTATATGCCTGATGCTATCCAACATCTAGCAGAAACTACCATAAAATAGAACATCAGAAAAGTAAAATCACAATACATAGGCAAATATTTAACTTGCTTGCTTTGTGAGCATTTTTCATTTTTGTCATATCATCATCAGTTGGGCTGTATAAGATGAGATGGTTTTGTTTGTAGCTCAAAGTCTGAACAGTGATTGCATTCTCATCCTCCTTACTTGAAACCAGAAGGGACCTTATTTTAGCAATTTTTTTTATTAATGTGATTTGTATTAACCTAGCTATTTCAAATTTATTTGATTTGGTGAATTTGTTGAAACTTTTTTTAATTCTTTAAATAATATATATATATTGCTAAACTCGTATAATTATTATGAACATTTAATAAAAGAAAAAATCAGAGAGATCTTATTTGTAAAAATATTTCTATTTTCGCTGGCTTTTGTTTGGACTGTTTAGTTCCTGTTCAACTGAGGTAGTTTACAAACACAGAACAAGGGTTGTTTGCTGACGAGACGAGGTGCTCGCAGGCGTACGGCCGGGACCTGATAGAGGCGCAGGAGTGGTGCCACCGCTACAAGGTGTCGGGCAACGTGCGGGACCTGAACCAGGCCTGGGACCTGTACTACCACGTGTTCCGCCGCATCTCGCGGCAGCTGCCGCAGCTGACCGGCCTCGAGCTGCAGTACGTCAGCCCCAAGCTGCTCCGCTGCCGCGACCTGGAGCTGGCGGTGCCCGGCTCCTACAGCCCGGGCCAGCCCGTCATCCGCATCGCCGAGATACAGAGCTCCCTGCAGGTCATCACCTCCAAGCAGCGCCCTCGCAAGCTCTGCATCAAAGGTCCGTCCGACCTCCCGACAGTAGGGTTCTGCGAATATTCGAAATTTCCGAATTCGAGTTCGAATTTTTTGATATTCGATTCGTAAATTCGAATCGAATTCATTTTACAATAATTCGACTTGCAAAATCTGGCCCGGATACACTAATATAAGACACCCCCCTCCCCCATTTTTAAAAGAAATGTAAATGGACGATTACATCTTCCACTTACAAAAAATTATACATCGTAACCCCTTATTTACGTTACCGTTACTTACGTTTACACGTTATTTGAATCATTTTATTTCTGTCCCGTTTTAACCTCATTTGATGTAATGCAATGAATTCCCGTTGTTTACAACGCGCCTATTGCTTTACGCAGTTTACGCCGTTCGTTCTGATAAAACTGCTTACTAACTTAATTAATCCTATTACAAAGTAACCTGATGTATAAATCGTGTTTTAAAGACGTTTTTAAAAGTTAAAAAACTTCATCTTTAACGTCTCGGGAGTCTCTTTATACCGCTTATAAAAACGTAAGCAGCGCCAGTTTGGTTGTGTTGGTTCCTGTATTCCAGTATAGAGCGCTCTCACGTAGTCGGAGATCGATATCGATATCTCGCAGACTGCATGCACGCGCGCGCGCTCTGTCAATAACCGAGTTAACCAGCACGATCGTTATGCGTATAGTTACAAATCACGTTCTTGTTACGGGTTTCTTTTTTTTTTTACGTTGAATAAAATGGTTTTATTGCATCACTCATTAATTTAAATTATTTAGCTTGCTTTCGCAATGCCTCTTGTAAACAAACATTTTCATTGGCTGCCGGCCGCCGCGCACATAATTCGTGCGCAAGAAATAGTCCCTTGGTTACGTACCATTTGTAAGTATTTTTACGCTGCCTTTTTTATTACAATTATGTTAGCAGACGCCGTGTGTATAGTGTACAGTTGATGCCCGGCCCAACAGTTGTATTTCGGATTCGCGCGCGCACGGTTTGTTATGGCTGACGCCGGACAAGGTTTTGTAAAGCACAGAACGGAAAAGCCTTTGCAAAGTGCACAGAAAACTATTGTGTTGAATGTTTAAACCTTTTCAGACAAATATCCGGATTGTCGTGTGAACGATATCGCGAGTTTAACTGCGGAATTTACGAGTGTTTCGAAGAGCAGGGTGCTTCGTGCAAGGAAAGAATTACAGAACACTGGGACATTAACAACTTCCAGGAAGAAAAGGAAACTTGAGTATTCTGTTATCAAAACTTGTGATGATTTTGTGAAGACGGCTATTAGGCGTAAAGTGCATAGTTTTTTCTTCGCAAATGAACCACCTACGCCGAACAAAGTGCTACGGTGCTTCCTGTTATATTACTTCTCCGTTATTTTATTAGCACCGACTGTACTGAAGTTTCTGTGTTGCAACTATTCTCCGTTCACTCTTAGCTGAGTTCTGAAATAAACAAACACCGCCGTATCACTGCGCCACGTCAGCAAGTGATAGGCTGAATTCATCTGGCGCGCCAAGCACTAGTTGCAACACACACACTTCAGTACAGTCGGTGCTAATAAAATAACGGAGACGTAATATAACTGGAAGCACCGTAGCATTTTGTTCAGCGTAGGTGGTTCATTTGCGAAGAAAAAACTATGCACTTTACGCCTAATAACCGTCTTCACAAAATCATCACAAGTTTTTATAACAGGATACTCAATTTTCCTTTTCTTCCCGGAAGATGTTAATGTCCCGGTGTCCTGTAATTCTTTCCTTGCACGAAGCACACTGCTCTTCGAAACACGCCTAAATTCCGCAGTTAAACTCGCGATATCGTTCACACGACAATCCGGATATTTGTCTAAAATGTTTTAAAAACATTCAACACAATAGTTTTCTGTGCACTTTTCAAAGGCTTTCCCGTTCTGTATTTTACAAAACTCGGTCCGACGTCAGCCATAACAAACCGTGCGCGCGCGAATCCGAAATGCAACTGTTGCGCCGGGCATCAACTGTACACTGTACAGTACCTTTTGTCTATGCCACCGTACACATGGCGTCTGCTAACATAATTGTAAGTACATACTTGCTGACACATTAAACTGTATAGGAAATTAATGATGAATCGCTATAATGTTATATATCAACAATTGTTATAAAAAATACAGTGTAAAAATACTTACAAATGGTACGTAACCAAGGGACTATTTCTTGCGCACGAATGATGTGCGCCGCGGCCGGCAGCCAATGAAAATGTTTGTTTACAAGAGGCTTTGTTTATTCCAAAACTCAGGTAAGACGTAAGAGTGAACGGAGAATAGTGCTTGGCGCGCAAGATGAATTCAGCCTATCACTTGCTGACGCGGCGCAGTGATACGACGGTGTTTGTTTATCTAAAAAATCAGCTAAGAGTGAACCCACGGTCTCACCCCTAATTATAAACTTGATTTTAGAATAAAATGTGCGATGCTTACGCGATAAAAATGGTAAATTTGTTATTTTTATTATGTACCACTTCCTTATGCTGTGATATTTTTATTAATATTTTTATCCTTGAAAGTCAAATATGCTAATTAAGGTGGCAAGTTAGATAGTTTTCTCTACAGCAGGCAACATCAGGGGCGCAACAACTAAATTTCCAAAAGGGGGGGGGGGGGGGGCACTTTTTATAAAGAATCATCGATCCCCCCTATTATAGCGGGGGGTCCGGGGGTCCTCCCCTGGGAAAATTTATATTTCAAATTGGAAAATGGTTAGGGGCAGGACATTTTCACGAAAAAATCTGAACGCCTACTAGATTGCAACAATGTATACCCACACCAGCGGTTTCTTCCTTGTGATTGGCGGCAGTCTGCGAGAGAAGTCGTTGCCTTGTTTGCACGAGCCACTAAGGACGAGTTTGCTTGCACAATGAATTAGTGTGATTGGTTGTTGTAAAAATCAACATGCACCTCAAAGTAACTCACCCAATCACGAAACACAGTCGATGCTACAGTGTTTTAACTTCCAGCTACTCTCGGGATCTTTTCATGGCCCTAAAAATGATGTTTTTAAGCAGTTTTGTTATCTAAAAATTAATTACACAGCACTTTCTTTGCCCCCGTTTGCCCCCACTTCAAGGTTTCAGAGGGGGGGAAAAATAACCTTGCCCCCCCCCCCCAGGGGCGTAGGAACCGGAAGGGGCAGGGGGGACGTGTCCCCCTGAACTTTTTGGGTGGAGGGGACTATCCCCCCCCAACTTTCTAGACAGTGATATTTTTATTTTAAAATATTATTCCGCATTTCTGTTATGCTATTTGAATAAATCAATAATCTAAGCAATTTTAAGCGAATCGGGTACCATGTATCAAAGGTTCATGTGAAAGAAATATGTCCAGCATCGAAATTATAACATTCAAAAACAAACTTTACTTTAAAGGCAAAGTTTATGAATTATAAACAATTTTTTTTAATGTTTCCAAGTGTACATGTTTTTTTAATTTAGATTTAAAATATCGTAAATGAATTAGTTGTAGAAAATAATTTATAAAAATATAATTATGATTGTAAAATAATACTATTTAATTCCATTTGAGTAAAAAAAAAGAGAGCTTGTGCCCTCCCTGCCATCTGCCCAACTTTATTTGTAAATTCTTCTCTAATCAAATTTTATCTTAAGGAAACAATAATAATTTTAACATCGCTGTATCCATTGGTTAGATACAAAAACTGCTTAAAAAGCGCTATTTTGCACTTTTAAAATCAAAATTTTCCGGGGGAGGACCACCGGACCTCCCGTCTTAGTAAGAGGAGAAAGGGTTTACATGACATCAAAATCGTTATTTGTCCCCCCCAACTTTATGAACACAGCTACGCCAATGCCGCCCCCCCCCCCCCCCCCCCCCCCCATCCCGGTTGTTGTGTCCCTGGGCAACATAGTTACCAGCCGCAGAGAATTGTTGCCGCACCATGTCGATGAACTCACCTTTCCTCCATGACAATTTGAAATGATTTGCGAAGTGATTTATTTAAGTGCTATAAACATATAATTTTTAATTTTTTTTTTAATTTTTGAGAATCTGGTTGTGCTTCTTCAAAATAGTCTCAGTTTAATTTTAGTTGCTTGATTTAAACTGTGAATTATGTGACAAGTTTTTAAAAGGTGGTAAGTTAAAAATTTTTAATGATCTATGTTATTTTAATAAATATTCCCAAATTCGATTCGAAAAAAATTCGAAACTCGTGAATTTTTTTGAAATTCGATTCTAATTCGATTCGAACTGAAAAATCACAATTCGCAGATGTCTACCCGACAGCCAACCCTGGCCTAAGACAGTGTGTCATGCATGGCAGCAATGACACTTCTGGCAGCTGCAGGACAAATAACTATCCCTGTCTTATTTTTCTGTTCGGAAAATTAAAAAATTATGTAAGGTGGAATTATAAAAATTTGGCACAGATCATTTCGAGTTACAACAATTGTGTCCTATTAAAAATTGTTCATATTTTGATGAAATAATTTTTTTTTATCTCATATTTTTTTAGGGATTATTTATTTATATAATTAATTGTTCACAGATAACCTAGAGAAGGCATAATTATGTTGAACCTCATTCGATTTGTGATACTATTTCCTGTGTAAAGTAAAGAATGCTAATGTATAAGAAACATGCAATAAGACCTTTGTGTTTTTGTGATGTGCATATTTTGTATTCTACTTGTAAATTCATGAAAAATTGCAAAATTGCAATTGGTCTAGAAAACAGGATAAAAAAATCAGGGAAATTTGCATATTGGTCTAGAAAACAGGATAAAAAAATCAGGGAAATTTGCATATTTGAAACTATATAAAAAATTGTACTGTTGATCACCCTTGTAATGTGTTTCATTGATATTTTTAAGTGCATGTAGGTACGAAACATGTAGCAGTTTATTGATGGACTGTTGGTTTGCGTTGCCATAGGGAGCAACGGACGAGACTACATGTTCCTGCTGAAGGGTCATGAGGACCTGAGACAGGACGAGAGGGTCATGCAGCTGTTTGGGCTGGTCAACACGTTGCTGCTGAATGATCCGGACACTTTCAGACGCAACCTCACCATACAGGTGAAGTTTGCCGTTTGCCACATGACCACGCTGTCAAATAAATTACCGAAAAGAAATAAGAATTGTCAGCTCAGTAAAATTTTTATCACCTCCAAAATATATTACATTTGCTATTGTCTACCTCTAATATGTTCTTTTTTTTTTAGCTGGAGAAAAACTTTATATGAAACTGACAATTAACATGAGTGAAGCCGCAGGTGTAAATATAGTTCTTTAAGAAATTAAAATAGTTTTCTGTTCATATTTAATAATTTGTGACATGAAAATTTGCTGGATTAATATGAAAGGTATCATTATCAAATGATATGTATTTGTTTTGTTTCTGTTTTAAAAGCATGTTTTTATTATATCTTCATAAGTGTCTTGTTTACTATTTTAATTATTACTTTAGTCTGTTACTACTTGTTTCAATACTGCAAGGATTGTTTTTTTTAAAACTAATTAAACATTTTTTGTAGCGGTATGCGGTCATTCCACTTTCTACCAACAGTGGTTTAATTGGGTGGGTACCGCACTGCGACACCCTTCATACGCTCATCAGAGACTACAGAGAGAAGAAGAAAATTCTGTTAAACATTGAACACAGGATAATGCTGAGGGTAAGACTTACCTAGTATTAAGTAAGTTGTATCAAAGTATTCAAAAAATTCAAGTGTCCCTATTGGAATTAAGAAATAGGAACACAAGTAGCCACAGACCATTAACCACTTTGTACTTTTAGACGGTAGCATTTGTATTAAGAAAACATAAGAGTTTTTATTGGATGAGCTTCTGTAAGCAGCAAGAGGTTGTGTCCAATATGGCAGTATGCAGACTCCATCAGCTTGGTGCAAAGTTCCAGTGGAACTGATCATTTAGTTGACTACTAGAAAATCACTTTTCGAAAATGAAAAAGAAATGCCACATGAAATCTCTTGGTGAGGGAGAGTTGTTGTGACTGTTAAACCAAATAATACTAGCTGTACTTAGTAAACTATTTGGAAGTATCAAGTATATTTCTGCAGTAATCACAATAGCATTTTTTAAGTTAAATTCATTACGTGATCTGGCTAGAGTGGTAGGCTCTGTCTAGTGAAAGTGGTTCTGTCCATTTGTTATCCAAAGTCGCATGCTTATGGATGATGTATTTAAGCCCGCTGTTTGAGTCCCTACGTTTTGCTATGCTTTCATTAAGGGCACTGCCTACCCAGGTATACATAAGGTAAGCAGAGTTTCAGAAGAAACTATGAGATTTAATAACTGCTTAAAATATTCAAGTGGTGTTTGTTTAAAAAAAGCATTTAAGTATGTGCTTAGAGCAATGAGTAGTCCTATTTCCATTTTGTTTTTAAACTGTATTTTTAAGATAGTGATAATGGATAAAACCTGGATCAGATTTTTATAAGTTTTTAAGGGCTTTGCATTACAGCTTCATTTTAATTTCTCCGCATATAATGTTATGGTTACCTCTCAAATCTCATAGTTGTTTTATGCACAACTAAGAGACTGCGCTCCAGTTCAGAACCCCACTCTGATGTGTGAAACTACGCTAGAAGCACCAGCAAGCATTGCACTTATCATCCCGCCTTATTAACACAGATAGGTGGGTCCCTTAAGGTAGCTAAAAACTTTTATTTTTTCTTACAAATGACAGAAAAGCAGAATGGTAATTTATAATGGTAGTCAGGGCCGGATTTAGGGAAGGGCAACCGGGGCCTCCACAAACGGAGGGCCCCCACAATAGAGACTTCGGGGAAAAAAAATCTTTCAAATTCGACAAGTAAACACTAGTAAACATCTTTTACTTTGATATTCCTTTTTCGCTGTTTTGCCTTTACCTACAGTTTTCGGCGAAAAAAGCTCGGAAGGTTCAGTTCATTAACACTAAAATTTAATTTCATATAATTCTTGTCTCCGATTATATGTATGTATGTTTTTTAAATACTAAGAGAATCTACTTGATTTCACAATAAATTATTTATTGGAAAACTCAACTGAAAAAAATTGTTCATTTTATTTGGAAAATAATTTGGGGCCACGGGGCCTCCGCTCCTCTGTTGCCCCGAGGCCTCCAGACCTCTAAATCCGGCCCTGATGGTAGTAGTATTTGTTTAAATGTTAAACATTTGTTTCGGAGGCTGCCTCGATGTTTAAAATCACCTTCTTGGTCAACTTGGACAGTGGCCTGCGTGCCAGCTGTGAACTTGAGCGGCGTGATATGGACGATAGGTGTAGGCCACGTTGTTCTGGTTGTGGGCTGCAGATGGCCCCGGACTACGACCACCTCACCTTGATGCAGAAGGTGGAGGTGTTCGAGCACGCTCTCGACACCACTCAGGGAGACGACCTGGCCCGCCTGCTGTGGCTCAAGTCCCCTTCCTCGGAGGTCTGGTTCGACCGCCGCACCAACTACACGCGCTCCCTCGCCGTCATGTCCATGGTGGGCTACATCCTGGGGCTGGGCGACCGGTGAGCAGCGTCCCCCGGGTCACCAGGGCTTACACGTCCAACACCCTTAACCTCCCGAGTCATTTTCAACGCCCGTCTTTATTGATTTCAGTTTAGATGTTTAACTAGTTCATGTAGGTCAGTTAACTTTACTAGTGGTCAGAAATTTACATTATATAGTATTTAGATTCATTGCACAAAAAAAAATTTATAACTTGCCCCCACCCTCTCTTCACAATTTTCCATCTCAAAAAAAAAAAATATGAAAGGAACTTTTATTTATTTATTTATTTATTTATTTATTTATTTATTTATTTATTTATTTTATGACATGACTTCCAACAGCTAAGAAGCCTTAAGAGGCCGTGTCAGTAAATTTTTATTTCCAATATTCTGGTCTAGAAGTTCTCTCTTTTAACAGTGAGATTTAGTGGCTTATTCAACCGAAGTAACTGTAACCGCAGCGCGTGATAAAACTACTATACCGCCAGATTACTCGACGAAAAATGTATCTGGTTCCTCGACAATCTGAGAGGATGACAATCTGACCGGCGGCTCACTAGGAAATTGCGGATGCAGGGATTCAGAATCAAGAAACCTCACATTTACAACTGTAGTATGAGTCGTATCTAAAAATTTTAATACTTTAAATGTATCGGAATACAATTAATCTTCAAACATGTGGTAATTATTCTTTATCTGGATGTAATATTCCGTGAAAAATAATGGTAGTTGACATTAAAAAGTATACGAAATTCATAGTGTAACGTTTTAAAAGGATAATAACATAAATTCTTATGCTTAGATATTGCATATGCATTACACACAATCTAAATACAATCTCACTTAAGTCAGACTACCTAATTTTTTTACAATGCACCATCATACAGTTTAACAGAGGTAGGAGAACCTCTTATCGATGTTGTTTCAAAGAATCTAAATTTACAAATATTACTATTTATCTTATTATGATATGTATCTTTATGAATAAGAATTTACAAAAAAAAATGAATTGATTACATTACACTTTAACATTACAAAAGACTAAAACACTAACAAAACTTAGTTTTATATATTGTTGTAGCATATTAGAAGACGAAATAACTCACTAGGCTAACATTAAGAGGGCTGTATCACAAATTTACTTTACAGAGGAGAAAATATCTTTTAAAGATATTTCATTACCTCATTGATTACATAATACTGCCGTTGATGTGATCGTAGATATAAAGTATTGAAAAATTAGATTTCATTATGTTTATGTAAATATTTAGAAAACGTTATTGCTTATAGATGCTCATTATTTAAATAATAAAGAATCTTTTACTTTTATGTACTGGACAAACAAAATACTTATAAGTTAATAAGCTTAGTTGAATAACATCTTCAATTTGTATTGAATTCAATGTACAAATTGAAAATCATGTACAATGAATGCAACTGATTGAATTCAATAAATATTTGATCTTGTGAAACGGCCATAGTGGTGATGTAGATAATTATAGATACTCACATGCATTTTGAGAGTCCTTATAAAGCCTATTACAATTCTATAAGTATACATTAAAATGATTTTAAAATAGACATGTGTAATATAATTAAAACTTGTTTAAATAAGATCATAACAAAAAAAAATGAAAATCCTTCAACAGTAAGTTATGTTTTATAAGATTTTAACAAAACACACATACCATAAGAGAATATTAATCATGCCACATAATTCAACACAAAATATTCATTCCAATAGGCGCTACGTAAAAATAACTTCTATTTTTATGCTGATAACTTTGCATTGTTTTATATATATCATTATTTCTAACTTTTAATATTCTCCACACATTAACTGAAATTAAGTATTTTCAGAGCCTTAGCAAGTGTTGGTCTGTACCACATACAGTTCGTACGATATCTCTACGTGAAACACATACAGTTCATTATTTGTAATTTTAATTATATTTCCATGAACATAATGAAATTAGTATAGGGCCTAGGTTGTTCACTGTTGAGTACTTCTGAAGTATTTTCATTGTGAGTTAACATACATACCAAATGCCATTCTTCCAGTAAAGTTACAAAGAAGACAACAAGATAATATATGTATAATATATATAATATGTATAATATATATAATATATATAATATGTATGTAGTACCATATTTTAAACCCCTATTAAATGAATAATAACTCAATCTCTTTTCTGGACTATTAAGTAATAGTTTTTGATTACTGTTATTTGTAACTTAAATAAAATGACAACTAACAAATTAGTAAAATATATAATTACGTGCGATATAGTGACAGGTTTACTTGGACGGCAAACGAATATAATAAAATGTCTATGACAATGTTAACTTTACTCATTATTATGGAAAGAAACAAAATGGGCAGATAAGCATATTCTACGCTGACATTTAAAAATGCTCAATTCAAAATGAACATTTCTTCCCGATGACAAACAAAAAAGTTGTATGGTCGCGAATAATACATTCGTATGGCGTCACATCAGCGGAATATTCCCTTGGCATAAATGTGTGAAGTCTGTGACACAAAAACAAATGAACGAACAGCTTTTTTTTTATCGGATGTGCAATCGGAGACCCTTGGGGTGGTTGAAGAGTGTCAGGTCGGTCGCCAGACCAGATAGTGAAAGCTCAGGGGCTTAGGATAGAAAAGGCCTATCTCCAAATTATTAAGTATAAATGTTGTCATGAAATAGTTAAAGACTTGATTACAACCAGGTTTTTAAACCCATCATGATCATGAAGACACTGATCGGAAGGTGATGTACAATACATTTCAATGGCCTTTTCAGTTTTTGCTAAATAATTATAAATATAAGCAAAATTCCACTGTATCTGGACAAATCAAAATATTGATTATATTTTTTCCATCACAGAAATAATATATGATATGATAACTAAATTTGAAAAAAGCGGTTATGTTAAATGTATTGTATACTTTCAGTAGGCAAAATTTCTGGCCCCTACCTCTTATAGACTTTGAGAAAAACTGCCTTTTAAAATAACATTGATATAGATAGGAGCGCAAATTTGTGACACGGCCTCTTAAATAGTAACAAAGACATTAATACATAAAAATAAAAATAAACAAGGACATTACTACTAGACAATATACAATAGACAATAGTAGATAATTTTAACACATGTTAACGAGATCATATGATTATAATTTAATTATATAAGGAATAGCAAAATTTTTGAACACTTTATCTTATTACGGTGTAATCTCCTTAATAAAAACCCTGTTAATTCAAAGCTCTTATTAATACAAAATGTTTTCACATTCTCTAGAAATTGCATGATATGAGTTATACAAAAATATGGTTATTATGTAATACAAAGTGGTTTTTGTTCCATAGGTAAACAATTGCATGAAGTAAAAGAGAGTTATTACAAATATCCCAGAATAAAGTAAAGAAACAATGTGAATTTCAACTGAAATAACAAATAGGTTGGGTGAAGAAATATAGAAATTTTATAGTAGTTCCAAAATTATGGTAAAAAAAAATCATTTTGTAGGTAATTTATAAACCTTTTCTTTATCCTTCTGTCTTAAATCCTTTAAAAAGTAGTATATTTCAATTTTTTTTCTTTTAAAGACACACATGTAGTAACCTAAAATTATAATTCGTAGAAAAAAGTACATATGGTGCTGTACAAAATAGTGTGCATGTTTACTTGGAGCATATTTTATTTTATTTTAAGGTGTGTTATGCAAGAAAAATATTTTTAATTTTATTTAAATTGTAATCATAAATTATATAAAAATTGTGATGAAATTTTGTAGTAGTATGGTTAATACAAACCTTGTATTGCAGAGTGCCAAAATTATGGCCCCTTCAGGTTTGTATTATTGAAATTTGACTGTATCTAGTTAAGGAACATTACTGTCAAATTTATTTATATGTGTAATGAGTGTGTTTAAAATGTTATTTTTAAGGAACGTAGTAATGGCTTCTTACAGCTGTTTAAGGGTGGAACTGTAATGCTAGGGGTTGCAAGTAAATAATTACAGTTCAGGTTTTATTTAAAGCAGTTAAGATTCTAGCACCTATTTTTCTTTTTTGGCAGAGAACCAAAAAGGGAATTTAAATCTACATCGGTTTATTATTATTTTTATTAATTTGTTTTTTACCTTACACGTTTGTTACGATAATTTTTATTAATGTTATTCCAAATAATAGAGCAAAATACAAGTTTAGATCTAACTAAAGCTGTATTAAATCTAAATTAGATGTATGTGTCATCTATATCAAGAATGGAGATTTTGTCCGTCTGTCCATCTGTAGCTTGTATAGTGCGGAGGTGGTGAGGTCTAGAGCAGTGAAATTTGGCACGTGGATTCTACAGGTTGCAGCCATTTGCAGTTTGCACCTCAAAATAGATTTTTTTTTTTTAAATTGTCTTGGTTCTTTTTTCGAAATACAACCTGTTCCTTTTTTAGTTTTATGTTTTTTAGAGATTTTGGACCATGTTTTCCTGATGATCTCCATGGAAACGGTCATGGCATTTTTGATGAATATTTCTTCATCACCATGGCAATGGTCATGGCATTGTTTACATATTTGTCTCTATGGCAACATCTACAGCAGTGTTGAGGCCTCATTCTCTCTTGGATCTCGTCCAGTATTTCCGTAATTATTATCTTTTCCGCCATGCAGACACTGTATTGTTTGTTGGAAAATGTGATTTTGAATGCCCAATAAAATAAAAATAAGGCATCTTAGGTTTATTTTTCTTCCCATTTTTCTTAGTTCTAATACATTTTTTTTTACATTCGTTGAGTTTCAAAATGGAATTTTCCCCTCTCCCCTCCCCCTCCCCTTGTTCACGGCGTGTTCGAGGCGGGGCACATATAGGCCTAATGAGCAGTGCAAGAGTTTTCAGCCCTTATACTTCCGAAGAGTAGCACTGGGGTAAAATCAGCTAGTAATTAATCAAAGTTACGGTTCTTTAAGCTTTTTTATATGTGTGTTTTATGCTTATGAAAAAATAGTTTAGAATTAAGTGAGATTGATTTGCTAGTGTTTATTCAAAATTAATGCAGTAAAATTTCCTAAAGATGGTTATGGTAGTAATTTTTCTAGTTAAGATTAACACAAAGTTTAAATTACACCACTCTACAATAGAAATTATGTAACTAAAGCAACTACAGTCATCTAAGGAAGTTTTTTTTCCCTGCTATAATAAAATCAACTGTGAGATGTAACACTTCAATCATGTCTTCAATAAAGATATTGAATAAAAGAGGGAATGAGGTACTCGGAAGGTTTTTACTGAATCAAAATAGCAAGCATCCATTAGACTAAGTGTTTTTTTCTTCAGAATTGATTTAAATAAATGTATACATATTGTGAGAACCCCATGGTATAACTGGTTTTTTTCTTGATTATGCTTTAGCAAAAGTTAGTTTTAGATCTGGATTTACAGTAAAATTAATTGATCAGTTTACTTATTTACTTTCAACATGAAATTGTACTTTAGAATGCCTATAGTTAGTAATTTTACCCGCACTAGACACCCATCGAACCTGATGCTGGACCGACTCAGTGGGAAGATACTGCACATTGATTTTGGAGACTGCTTTGAAGTGGCAATGACGCGTGAGAAGTTCCCAGAGAAGATTCCCTTCAGACTCACTCGCATGCTGATCAATGCTATGGAGGTAAGATCACCCAGTTTTATTGCTGCTTTCTTGTGTGCTTGGCAAGATTTTTCTGGATTATCATTCTTTACTTGCTTGATGTTTGATTTACTTCATTTCGTTATTGATCTTGGGGGGTTTATGTGTTTGGTCATATGTTTGTAATGAGCATCAGCATAATTTTCTATCATGAAAACTGAATAAACAAACAGATCCCCTTTTCTTCCAAATGCTTTTCTTTTTTATTATTATTTTTCTCACCAACCCATAGTTATTAAAAAATAATAATTTCATAGCTGTTTGAAGTTACAAGTAACTGTTATATTTTAATTGAGTAAATTCTTATGTTTGAAATTATTGTATATCTTTAAACGAGCAATTCTTATATATATATATATATATATATATATCATCTGAATCTCGGAAACGGCTCCAACGATTTTTTAGAAATTTAGTATGCAATGGGTTTCGGAGGCGATAAATCGATCTAGCTAGGATTCATTTTTAGAAAATGTTTTTTCCGTGTTTTCAATTATCAACTTTATCGATAATCAACTTAAACATAAATTACTCTTCCTGACATCTATTGGCGAGTAATAATACAATTTTTTTTAATTGGGAGCAACTTACTGCTTTAACGACACAACAACACTAAAGCTACTCCAGTAGATGGTGTTGTTAAGCAACACTAAGCCAATGAGTATTTGGTTTGAGGTTAGACCAAGAAAATCAATTGTTTACTTATATTATTTGTGTCTTTTTAACTCATGTGTTCACTTAAAAATGCCTAAACAATCTTTGAAAAAAACACTTATAAACAATCAAACTTCACGAAGCCGCAACTCGTCTCAGGAACACCTTGAAGAACATCAAACTGAAAATAATCAGGTTTCTGCTCGTCCCACACATGCTGCTAAAGTAAGATGCTTGCAAAACTTGACTAACATTATACAAGCAGAAAGTTCTTATGATTTAGATGTGTCACGAGATTGTGCGTCACAACGTGTGGCCACTGAAAGAAATATTATTCATATTTTCATTTCATCAGTATGTAATTCGTATTTAAATATATTTTCTAAAAAACACAATTTACCAAAGAAAAATACCGAGCAAAGCTCGGTCATCCAGGTACTGTAATGGTGAAGAGAGCAACCTTGATTTCATTCCACCCAGAGTTTGAAGTTGGTACTACTTAATTTCTGTTTTTCAATTACATATTTCTTGAGTTATTATTTCGTTTTAGAACATCCATGCACCAAATGCATGTCTTCAGTTTTTTTTTTTTTTTCCCCTCTCTTTTACAAAGTTTTATTAGCTTCAGTCTGTTGTATTTCTCATAGCTTCCTTGTTCCTTGGTTGCCTCAACCAGATAAGTCAGAGAAATTTCAATTTTTAGAATAGTGAGTGTATTGAAGTACGCAAGACGTTTCTTCAGGTGAGCAGCATTGCAAAGCCTCGATCTCGATTCGTGTTGACCGCATCACTAGTTGATGTTAATCCTGGTGATGCAATGGCACAGGTGACCGGCATCGAGGGCACGTACCGCCAGACGTGCGAGTCGGTGATGTCGGTTCTGCGCCGCAACAAGGACAGCCTGATGGCCGTGCTGGAGGCGTTCGTGTACGACCCGCTGCTCAACTGGAGGCTCATGGACACCAACGCGCCCAAGCTGAAGCGCTCCAAGACGCAGACGGACTCCACGGTGTCGTCGTCCTCCCAGGAGGCGGGCGACATGCTGGACAGCGGCGGCAGCCTGAGCGCCACCGTGGCCAAGAAGGGAGCGCCCAGCAGCATCGAGAACGGAGGTCTGTCCACGGCGGCTCGTCGTTTCTGCATTGAGCGTGTGACCAAGCGACAATATTGGACTTCTGTCGAGGTCCATCCTTCCCGACTCTGGTTTTCCATGACTTCCTGAAATCACTCTAGTCATATGCTGAGACGTATTTACATAGCCCTTGAAAATTATTTCAACTATTAGATTTATTCATTTACTAGACCCAGTATTATTACTGAAAATAATTTTCAAGGGCAATATACTTGAATTACGATTTCCAATCCATAAAGTCTTTATCAAAAACTCATGATCAAAACATTTGGGGTTGCACTGTGTTCAGAGTCACATTATTTTAGGGTAAATAGATACATAAGTAAGGTTAAGCAGATTTCCGTGGACAAAGTATGCAAGTCAGTGGGAAATGTGGGTATCTAGTATGAACTGTGTGTTCCAGGAGATGGTAATCAACCAGAAGCTGTGAACAAAAAGGCTTTGGCCATCATCACGAGGGTGCGGGAGAAGTTGACGGGACGGGACTTTTCTCACGAGGAGGTGTTGACGGTTCAGAAGCAAGTTGACCTGCTGATCCAGCAAGGCACGTCCAATGAAAACTTGTGTCAGTGTTACATTGGCTGGTGAGTAACATGCAGAGAGCAGCATTGCATGTGTGTGTACATATAAGCATAGAGCATTTTCTCACTTTCATTATATATCTCTATTCATACAGTGAAATCTCATTTTAATGGGGGAAAAAACACATTTTTGGTACTTAACGGTAAAAGTACTTTATTCTGAACTGTTAGTAAATTTAAAACAACTTGTAGGGATCCCAAAATAAATACTTAAAAATGAGAAATGCTTTAAAATGCAGTACTTTGCTACTAGGTTTCACTGAATCTGTATCTCTATAGCCCTCTCTATATATTTTTGTTTCTCTCGTACTTTTTCTGCACGGTAGCCTTTTCTCCTATAATATATGCCCTCAAGAAGGAGTGCATTCAAGTGATTGCATTTGTATTTGTGATTTCATATGCTATTCCAGGAGCATGTTGTTATATATCCATTTAACAAACATGTGACTAGATTCTTGATGTGAACTTCATTGTATAGGAATGTTTATGGATGATTTTGATTTTATGATTTCTCAATATGTATTCAAATATCCGAACATCTGAATGAATTGATTATGTTATTGTATTAAGTTTTTTTTAAAATGCCAGCCATTCTTGATTTTTATATTTCATTTTTAATATTTCTGCCACTTTTTTATTATATCAAGGGTTTATTGATTGGTTGATCAGTGTAAGATAAATTTTACCTTTATAGGCTATTTTGTAGATTTTTTTTTTTTGGCCAGTTTAACAATAATTATTCCTTTGTCTGTATCTCTATGTTGCAGGTGTCCTTTCTGGTAGCTACATTCTTGGAGCGGTCATGTTTGTAAATATTGTACTTAAGATAATATAGTCATCAGCATGGCTTGCATTTTCATTTCACCATGAAGCTCAAGCAGCATTTTTTATGCTCAAAAATTCATGTGACATAAAATGTATGCTTATAAAACAAAGAAGGTAAGTTCTGAATTTAACTAGTGTAGCAAGTTCACTAATGCATTCGCAAGAAGAATCAACAAATAAAACTCAAAATGATGCTAAAGAATTTTTCAAGGGACTTAAAAAAAAAATGTATGCTTACTAACCAGGAATATTTTTTGCAATGTTTATGTTTGTAGGTCAAGTGCAAAATGATTTGAACCTGCCAAGCAGGTAATTTCCTTCAGTGAGAACATAGTACCAGAATTTCACTTGTTTAGTAAATAAAAAGTTTAAGAAACGAAAGAACTGTCTGTAAAACTAGAGGATATTTTAGGTGAAATAGATAAGAAAATATGCTTACTAGTCCAAATAATTAAAATTGAATTGTTATAATACTAATATTACCACCCTCAAAATGCAAGTAGAAAAAATTTATTTATTTTTTGTGTGTAAATTGGGTCTGAAGGGTTTTGACAGTGATGTAGTGATTCTTAGATGTAAGACAGTTAATCTCACGTAAAGGGTATAAAAAAAGGTGGCAGCTCATTCTAAGAGTGTAAAACAACATTCTTTGCTAAGTAAATTTTTTTACAATAATACTTAACTAAATATATTTTTTCAGTTAGCTATGTTCTCATGCGATACTATACCCTAAGATTGTAAATTGTGTCACTTTGTGTTAGACACAGCTAGCGATTTTTATCACAGCCCTGGTCTGCAACTGGTGTGTTATCACGACGCTGTGTGTATATTTTTGGTTGTCCGAGATCCATGAGACTTCTTGAAGTCTATTGAAGTTTAGAGATGATTGAAACCTTTTGTTAAAATGCATGTGTCACATACCTAGTCATATTTCTAGTACAGTGTAGTCATGCCAACTGCAACTCAGTCGCTGCCTGGGCCATTCAATTACTGTTCCAAGGACTGTGATTTGTTTGAACAACAGTATGTACTATTACATATTTCTTTTAAACTGTAAGTTAATCTGTACGTGATAATTGTTTTAAAATTGTGCAACTAATTCAAATTTTTTATTATTTTGAACGATTGATTCTTCTGTTTTTTGTTAATGAATCATTTTGTAATTACTGCAAGGAACATGGAAAAACAAAACATTTTTATAAGAAAAAAAATGTGTTTTTTTACATGTATTGTGAAATGTAGCTGCATAAATTAGAAGTGTTTTCAATTTCTACTCAATTTCTGATAATACATGTTAATGCATGATATTTGCAGAGCTACTATGATAAGAACTATTCCTTATTTGTTATTAAATACATTTTTTATTGTATATGTTATGGTTTCTTATTTATGTATTCCCTTTGAAAATCTTCGAACTGCTATGTTATAGAAATACTTGCAAAGAAATTAGGTTCCATACCTAGTTAATTAAAAAGAAAACTAGTTAATACAAACAAAATGAATTTACTGCTATGGTTTTTCTTGATTTCCTTGGTGTATGTCATTTTTGTTTTGTCCTGTTGGTCCTGCCTTTTTTTTTTTTATTGTGTCAAACAGTAGAGAAAATCAACTTGCTTGACTTATACCACTGTGAGATGGTAAATTAGCATGGTTAATTTTATATAAATATAGACTGTTAAACAAGTAGGTAAAACATGTAGTGTATCCTTTACATAAATGAGTTAAAATTCGAAAACATGAGTGGCACTGTGCGGCTGCTTCTCACGCACACACTTAAAATGTTGGTGTATGTATAGGCCCCACTAGGGTAGCCAATTAGATATGTAGGGAAACTTTAACTTTCTGCTCCACTTGGGTTGTCAATTAGTTATGTGGAGATACTAAATAGGCCACACTTCTATGGAGATGAACATACATGTAACACGTTGGGCTGTGTTAAACTGTGTAGAAAAATTGATATTGTGTACTTATGTGGCTCTCCGATGGTAAGTGCTGATATTAAGTAGGCCACAGTTAGGTGTTAATTAAATAGATACAAACATACATAGATATACACTAGGGTAAATGAAACTATAAATAACATAACACAACACTCTCAAATAAAATATGTAATTATTTATTGCAAATGAAAAATGGATTCAAAGTTTACCCTTATTAATTATATTTGTTTAATTACTAATTATATTCAAAAACCTAACTGGTACTTGGCATAATACCGTATATACTCGTGTATAGCGCGCCCTTTTTTCCTCTCAAGTAAAGGAAAAAAATAAGGATGCGCGCTATACACGGAAGAAAAAAAAAGGGGGGGGGGGGTGTGGCGGGGAGGAGGAGTGGAAGTCGTTAACTGCCGGGTGACGTTTCTGGCCAGACCCCACACATACCATTGAATATATATAACTTATAGAAGTCGCGAGGGGATAGGATTTATTATTCCAATTTTCGGATCCAAAACTGTGGTAGTTGTTAGCTCCGCCGCTAGACAGCTCTTCTTTCCCCAAGAGGGGTACTCGTAGTTACCAGCTTCCACGCCAGAGCGCTGTAGCGTCGCTTTTTTCAAGGTCATGCGCGTAATTCTCTGTCTCACTCTATCGAGAGGCGGTGCCTTTTGTTGAAATCCGAGCGCTTAGATACGGGCGGGCGCAACTGAATTGGAGGAGTACGGCCACCGAAAAAAAAAAAGTGCGGTTAAAAGATGCCAACATCAAAATTTAAGTTTTAATTATAAGAAAACTACAGAAATTTCTTAAACGTAATAACGTAAAAAAAAAATACTGACATTCGTAGCTCAGAATTTATAAAATGTTGTGTTAACGGAGTGGCGCATTGAGTAAAATGGCAAAACATAATTTGGAATAATTCTTGACAACGTTGAATGATTTTGGTAGCTATGAAACAACTATGACTGCGATGACTTCAAACGCGTGCACGTATTGTTATTAGTAACTGAAACTAATGGTATGATACTTTGTGGCTATGCAGTTTATAATTTATTTTAACATAAAATGAAACATTTTTACATAATGTTTTGGTTGTTTCGTAATTCAAAATAAATTATCTTAAACGTTATATGGTGAATATTCCCAGTAACGAATGACCACTAAAAAAAATCAATTTTGCCAACATAGATCTGAAAAGTTAACGATTTACTATGTTAAGTTGCTTATAAATAACGCACATTTCCCGGATCTCCAAAGAAAATAAGAGTTTTTGTTATAGCATTGAGTTGCCACTCTTTATATTCCTTGCTTTGAGGTTAGATACACAAGTTATGCTCGTAAAAACGATGCGTAAGTATTTTGAATACAAATATATTTTCTTTTAATAACCGAAAGGTAAATATTATTTCCATGAAGTATAATACAATTATTTAAACACAGACTATTTTTTGTTTATTATTCCATCTGGCGTGATAAATATTATATTTTAAAAAGAGTTTGTGGATTTTTAATATAAAATAAATATTTATTTATGACATCAATTTAAGTTGTTCAAAAAATTCACTTTGGTATGAATTCAACCAACTTCATGTTATTCAGGGCAGAAAATTAGAAACTACCAAAAAAGATTATCTACATTGCTGTTTTGTGTAAATCTGTGCACGGACTTAGTAAGTGATATATTTATAATTCCTCATTTTAGCAACCCATTTTAACACAAGAGAAAAAGGATTTTATGCTAAAAATTATTATGTTAAACCATTAATTAGCAGGAAACATGTATGAATAATCTATTTAAATTTGCATTTGAACAGTGAATATTATTTTGCAATAATAAATATATTTAATCATCGTATATTACGGATGAAAAGTTTGTATTTCCATCTAATCAGAAGAATTATGACACAGTTAATTAAATTGCTTTACAAGTTTTTATTCACATGAATATCATTAAAAATTGGTTGGGAAGTTATATAAATATACAAAAACAAATCATTATACATACAATTTTATTATCTTAGTGGATTTAAATTAATGGTGTCCCAGTGACTACTGCGAAGAAAAAAATCTTGCGAAAGATTTCCTCGTAATTGAAATTCGTCAAAAAAAATCTATCTCTCATTTTTGGTGACATTTCTGACAAGTGGTACGATGAAATTTGAGATTGGCAAATGAATGTTGTGAAGCAATAAACAAAATATCACATTCGTGAACTACAAATGTATAGTTGTTTTTATTTTATAGTAAAAGTATATCTAATAACCCGTGGCTTTGCTCACGTAATTTCCGGGTATTGCTGATATTCTACCATTTTAAGAAAAGTATGTATTAAATTCCAAAGATTTTTGAAGAATTATACACAAAGAACTGTCAAGTATGGAACATATTTAATAAATAAAAATATTTTTACGACTTATTTTTAATTGGTTTAGCGTAAGCCTATTTTAACTTTTATTTAAAATTAAGTACCTACCTTATTTTCTATCTCCCGGTTTAGTGACTTTGAGAATATATTTTTCCTTGATTAAATCTTAACTGTTTTCCATTTGACGAAGAAGCCAATTAAAATATAAACTAAGACTCGCGCACTTATTGTATGTTAAGACTGCCATCGTTTTAAATTACTGTAATTTTTTTAGTTATAGTCATGCTTAGGATAATAACATAATATGCCTTATTACGCATACATTTCAGTATTCATGAAACCAATACATTTTTATTTGAAATGTAGAGCAGTTACCAAATTTCTTATCTCGCATATTGATTTTTTGGTATGGCTAGTATTACTTAAACTAATTTTTTGAATTTTCACTGATGTACTCTTTTCCCTTTTCTATGTGATTTAGAAAATATAGCAATATACGTAAACAAATTAAACCAAAATCATCCTGAATTTTTATTACCGAAAAAAGTTAAATACAAAAAATTTTAATATGCGTATTTTATTATTGAATTTATATATATCTTGCCAATACTGATTTAGTGGGTTCCATTTTTTTTTATTTTTTAAAATAATATCTACCCCTTTTACTACTTAATAGATAACGTTGAATAAGAGAAGGTTGTTTAAGGTATGTTGATTTTCCTTGCCAATATCTAAAAGTAAATTTTTACAAACGCGAAATATAGTTTAAATAAGTATTTTACTTTTAAAATAAAACCATATTTTGAACGGAACACTGACTATTGGCCCAATACAAAGTTTTAATAGCTAATTTTCACTTCACTCGGGTACAGAATCCCATCATTCAGTGATTTCCGTGGCTAGCTTCTTTTGGGATTTCATCATTCTCAAACGACGGTAAAGGAAGCACCTCTTCAAGGTCGCCTAAAGATGCTGATAAGACCTGCCGGGTAATTTGAATCGTTGGTCTTAGATTTTCGAAGAGGGGGGTGAAGGATGATGTCACGACTGGGCTGGTTAACCAAGTTCTGCCAAATACCACCAGGGGCGTATACGGCCGATACCCAGCGATGAAAGCGATCGCAGCGGCGGAGCTTGGAACTACAACAATTCTTCTGAGAAACCGGACAGAAAATTTAACCTGGGCTCGCGACTTCTATACATTATATATGTTCAATGCACATACGCACAAGCAACAAGACCTCTCTTTCACACACTCGCACACACACACACTCGCACGCACGCAACCTGGTCTCTCGCACACACGTGCGCGCGCAAGCTCGCATGTCTCTTGTTTATTTTTAGACCTCCCCCTCTACAGAAAGCCAGCACAGCTAGTAAAATAAAAGATAGAGAGAGAGAGAGAGAGAGAGAGAATGTTGTCGCCATTCCCCCTTCCACTTCCTTCGCTTCGTCGCAGCTGCTACCGGTGAGTCATCAAGTCCTCCGTGTCACATTCTCACATTCCTGCCTGCCTCCCTTCCTCCCGCCCACGTACCAGTTGTGACGATACAGCGCTTCATTATCTTCCGTCTACACAGCAGTATTTTCCTGACGCATCACCACACATCAATTTAAATTATCATTTGTTTCATACGTAATTATTTAACAGGTACCACAAAATGTTAGTATAATTTATTTACGGGAAAAAAAAAATTGTCTTTGGAATTTGTTGCAAAAATCGTGGTGCGCGCTATACACGAGGGCGCGCTATACACGAGTAAATACGGTATATCACAAATAAATTTCAATTACCAGGAGTTATGGTGCGCACATTTAAGTTTTAACAAAAGTCTTTATTCTGGTTCGTTGAAACTACACAGTTTTAATATATGTTTTTAGGGATCTTATTTAAATTTACCTCGGCTAGTAAGGTTCGAAATGTCGTCGGTAGAGCTCAGAGTCTCACAACCTATAGGACCTCTGAGTCGATGAAATAGTGTGTAAAACGATTAAATTTGTATCAAAATATTATTAAAATCGTAGACAATGTCAAGTTACTTCAATATATCAATGTTTATATTGGTTTCTGACGGCGATGTGACGGAAAAACGGGAGTTACGTGACGAGTGCATAAGTGGAGGAAGCAAATTTTTGGCACTTTTATTTACTCACGTTTTACACTCCTAGGTTATTTATCTTTTTAGATAAATCCTAATTTAGTATCTTGACTCCCTAAAGATACATAATTTTCATCCTCTATCCGGGATGCCTACTGCTAAATAGCTAATTCGTAGCTACTAGTGATGGGTCGTTCGTGAACGATTCGTTCTAAAAGAACGAATCTTTGAGAGAACGAAATCTTGCGATTCGTTCGCGATGTAAAGAACCGGCTCTTTGAAAGCCGGTACCTTGAAAGTTTCGGAAGAACGAAAACGCGGAGAGAACGAGAGAACGAGATGAGAGAACCGGCCACGCGCCCGGTCTGATTCGTTCGTGAAATGATTCATGTCAGGAGTCTGAAGTAGACTTGCGCCTAATAGTTCGCGACCGGGAGCGCTCCTTTTAGTTCGCAGCTCCTTGGCGAACTAGGTCGCTCTTTTAGTTCGTCCGCTCCCAACTCGAATTCAAAGAAGACAGGTCACAGATAGTTCGTTCGCTTTGCTACCGCTACTGCAGGCGATCTTCTTTGTATGTTATAGTAGTTATTTTTTATAATGATCAGTGTTGTGAACGCCTAGATTATTATCCTTTTCGGGTTATTATACATCAAATGAGTAAATAAAACAATAATTTACATAATTGGGTAAAATGGCGTATATGACAGGTTTTTATTCTTTTCTTAACATACACTATAATCGAAAAAAATTTAATTTATGAAAGGATTTTTTTATAGCTAGTTTAAGAAATATTATTTATGAAATGTGTTTATTTTAGTGAATAAAATACCGTTTTATAAATATACAAATTAAATTTTTTTTTTAAAGAAATAATCAACAAAAAATGCGTTATTATGTACAGGCCACAAAATTACGTAAATTATTATGAAAAAAGACCCATTACTCTTCTAATTTGTTACCTTACAATTATACATAGAAAAACTAATAAAAACTCTTAAGTAAGATTGTATGCTAATATTGCTTAAGAATGTGTATGTTCATTAGGACCTATATATAATTCAATAATTAAATATTAGCAAGTTCATCATCACTTAACATACACTATAATCAAAAAAATTTAATTTCTAAAAGAATTTATTTATTAGCTAGTTTAAGAAATATTATTTATTAAATGTGTTTAAATTTGTGAATAAAATACCGTTTTAGGCCTATAAAATACATTTTTTTTTAAGCTTTAGAAATAATCAACAAAAAAATTGTTTGTCTGTAAAGTCGGTTTACGAACGATAGTTTAACGTGACGTCGTAACAAAATATTGATGAAATGATTTCATACTTTTATGAATAAAATTTAATCATTTTTATTGAATAATCACTATTTTGTATTTATACAAAGAAGGAGTGAAATGAAATCTACAATTTAATTGATAAATTTACTTTTATTTGCACTCATTAATTCAAATATGTTTATTACTTTAATGAACAGATTATTTTAACTATAACTTTTATAGATGTTTGCTATTTAACTTCTTCCAATCTGTGTTATTCTGTTAAGGATAGGACGATGATAGGAAAAGTAGGAAACGAATGGAAGTGTTTCAAGTTTAATGTGCCTCGAAAAAGTCCAATGGATGGTTGTTCCAATCGAGTGGAAGAGAGATAGATGCGGTGCAAGCGTACAATGAGCGTAACGGGACAATGTGCGTAACGGGACTTTTTTTCGTGCGTGCAGCCGGCGTTTATCGATTTATTAAATGTCGCGTCAAAAATAAGTTTATTTAACAATGGTTTTATATAAGTCAAAATTTTAATATTAAAGTTGTCATCAGCTGTCAAAAGTATTTTATCAATATTGAAATCATTTTGTAAACACTGATATAATTCCTAATGTAATTATGTCTGACTTGTTCTCAGTATACACCATGAAGTTACCGTGCTCGGACACGAGTATAAAGCTATCAACATCAACAAAACGATTATATTTGAAAATGTTTCATTGCAGTAAACATTTGCAGCGATCAAGAGTCAATATTTTTGTAAAGTCAGTATCCGTTAGATGTCTGAAATTTCAATTATCCGACCCGAGCAGATAACGATAGCCAGCCAAAAAGACCAGCGACAAAGCCGTAACTAATACCCGAAAGGGTGAACGAGTGTCGACTTTTGATAAGAGCCAGATCATGTGCACAGAACTAAAAGAAGGAGATCGGAAAAAGAACGAACTAATGAACTGAGGAGCGAGGGATCTGGGAACTAGTTCGCGTAGTTCGTCTGTGGGAGCGCTCTTCCGAACTAGTTCGTTCGCGAACTACACAAGTCTAGTCTGAAGAATTAGTAATCACAGCGTGCGCATGTTCACAAGAGCAAACGATAACTGATCAAATAAAATAGGGTAACATGAAAAGTATCTATACCTGAAAATGTCAACTGTTAAATAGTGGTTTAAAATTGCTTTTTCACATTCACATACACAAATTTGGAAATAAAAAACTAAAAAAAAAAAAACGTATGAATTAAAAATAACAGGGAAAGTAACTACAAATGTTCACACTTAAATTTTTGGGTTAATTAATGTACTTTATTTTGTCTCTCTTCATACTGAATCGCAGTAGTAGTATTCATTTTTTTGTATTATTTTCTCTAAATGTGTTGGTCTACATGTAAACACTTTACTGTCACTAGAGTGTAAATAGCCTGTATATTAATATTTGTAACTTAAAAAGTAATAAAATATAAATAATCTTGTTTCATATACGCAACTGTGATTCACTGGCTACGAAAAGCAATGTTAAAATACAAAAACACGTAGCTAATGCTCTAAAGGATGAACGAGTTACGAGACCTGATAAAAGAGCCAGATCCCATACACAGAAAAGAACGAAAAGAACGAGATGAACGAATCATTTCACGGAACTGATCCAAAAGAATCGATTCGGTCAAAAAGAACCGTTCTGCCCATCACTATTAGCTACTAGCTTCTTAAATTAAGCCAGTAAAATTAACTTTAAAATGGCGGCCTGTGATTGGCCGAAAACCAAAATCAGTTACTTAATTTCCTTACTAAAACGTGAAATCCGCACGCAACAATAGCGCGGATTACAAAATTTCACGTACAATTTAAATAAAAAATTATTAAAATAATAATTTACATTATAAAATAACGGCGTTAATTTTACCGTTTACCGTTTAAAGATCATTTAGTCCTTAGAGGGGTCCAACAATACATACTTTCAAATATTCCGGAAAAATCCATAGAGTCACGTTCTCATAGATACACATAAAAATAAATTACCGTTTCTGAAAATAAATAACATTAGACAGAGCAAACAAAATAAATCGTAAATAAATAATAATTAAACTGTCAAAACAAATAACATGTTGCAGTACAGCACATCATACACATTCTTTACCCGTATTATGAGTTTTCTTCTTTGCGCCCATCTACTTAATCTCAATAGTGTTGTTACCATCAAGTCCTTGTGGTAGCTGAGAGAATACATAATGCCTCATGGTTACGTGTTGATTGGGTTCAACATCTGGCTACGGAGTTGTGGTCCAGTCTTGCCAGCCTTGTATACTTGCTCATTGCCATGACAACAACAAAGAATCAGAAGACCCATTCCTAGGCATACCTATATCCCTGGGGCTCTGAGCCTTCTGTGACCTGCATGTTTGAAGCTTAGGAGGGCTGTCTTCTTCACCTAACAACAGTAGGAAATATTTCATATTAGATTTATTAACTGCTATTTAAAATATTAAAACCCATTATAGAAGTAATGTTTTATAAAATTACTTCTTTACTTTTTATTAGATTTTTCAGCTATGGGAGTGCACAGGTAGTCTTATTGGCAGGGCATCAGCAGTTTTATTGTGGTAGGAGATGGGAAGCAGTGCGGATTGGCTGGGAACGGTAGACCCATCATGAAGAAGAAATTTGTTTGATTTCCTTTCTACTTTAGCCAGCCGCTATAGAATTGTGTTTTGTTTCATGAGTGCAAAACTGTAAATGGTGTTTTTCCGAAATTGATCTGGGTTTCTACAAGGATTATGCATTTAATAAAGTTATGTTGTGTAGTATAGTAAAATAAGATATTTGAATAATAAGGTAATATTATTAGTAGGTATTGCAATAGAACATTTGTTCTGATGGGCAATTGTATTATTAATAAGAAAATAAAATTTAATTTGTCTCATGCAATAAGGCCTGTTATTGAATTGTGAATTATCAAGAAACCTCAGAAGTAAGCTGATGTAATATTTGTTACATGCATTTGACGACAGTCGTCGTACCCTCCCAGATGCAGAGGCCGTAGCTGGCCACCGACGCGGGCCTGAGGGAGTCTGTTTCCCCAGTGAACCATCAGTGTAGTGCATCGGCCAGGGACACACCCGCGTGCGCCCTAGCATGCCAGTGGGCCACTGTTAGTGTGTAAATAATTCTGTGTTGTATATATTTTTCAAATGGTCGTGAACTTTAATAAGTGTGTAAATAATGTAACTGTAATGTATTAATTATTGTGTAAATAATCTTGTAATTTTCGCAAATGTCTCGCAGTGTCAATATGTAATCGCGGCCTGGCGCTCGTCCGCGTCGCGAGGGGTGGCGCTCTCCCACGCCGGCCGATTTCACATAAACATTTTCAAACAAATTTGTAATATTATCCTAATAAAGTAGTTTCATACATCACTGACCATAAATAATATGATATTTGGAAATAGGCCTAAAACTCACAATTGTTTTGGCAATAGAATAAATACTCTTTGAAGCCACCCTTAATGACTCTATGGATAATGCTTTGGTCATAGAAAAGAGGCTTTGGTGGTTGGTATTTATTGAAGGGAAATAAAAAGGAGGTACTCCTTCTTTGTACTGTGTATTATTTTTACTCTCAAATTTGATATTGTTCTTGAATACATAATAAATTTGTTAATAAGTTAATGATATAAGTCATAAATACAGTTATTTTATGTCTTAGGTTAAGTTCACGTATGGTCTGCTGACGTCATTGTGTTCGTTATTAATATTTTGATGGAAACGAAGAATGCAGCAGACACATGTGATAATGAGATGGAGGGCTGTGAACAGAACAACACAACTCATATTTCTGAATTAACGGTGAAAGATGTTGATGTAGATTTTCTGCCATTGATTTATGATATTATTAGAGGGTAAGGAAAGTATGTAACAGAATATGTTCCTAATCATTTGTGATCATACTGTTTTAGAGAATGCTGTGATTATGTAATACATCTAACATTAGTGTTTTATTTTTTACCCAGTGTTGAGAAGGATCCGCAAGACACGACCCAAAAATCGAGAGACTCTCAAGATACGAGCCAAAAAGTTCTGGAACTTAATAAGAAACTAGATCAAGCTAGAAACCAGGTACATACATTAGAAATTGTCATTAACCTCACATGTATAGAGTTCCAGTTATACATTTACCCACATTCGTTACACATGCATGAAGATCTTGGAGTAATCATTTTAAAATCATTCATAAACTCAACTATTTTTGGAGCTTAAATGATTTATTATTGCTTTTGTCAAAATATTTTCATTAAAAATGACTGATAGTTATATCATTGAATCATTAGAACTGCAAATATTTTAGGACTCTGCTGTATTTGTGAGTGTAGCTGATTGTTTGAGAATTTAATACTGAAAATGGTATTGCTGAGTAGATACTACTAAAGTTGCATAAGGTACAATTTTAAATTCTGTTTGGATTCTAAGAAACTCATTAGTGAAAAGGGCGTGATGATGCACCTAGGCAGCCGCGTAGAGCTAACTTTAGCACAGACGATAAAGTCAAAGTAACTCGTGGGTAAAAAGTCATAATAAGCAAAATATAAATAGGAAGTGCTTAAAATTGCTAGGCCTTATACTAGAATGAAAATTTTAACTGCAATGAAATTGCTTGGACTGGTGCTCTGTGAAGCAAAATGGTGCAATTTTATAAACAATGAGAATAATTATAATTAATATAATAAACATTATTTTAAAAATACTTTATCCAGTTTTTTTTTAATGTTTATTTCTTAAAACTATCGTTTATTGAAACCAATCGATTTCTCTCAGTTTTAAAAAGGTTTTTAGTTCTAAAAATAACTGTCCTCTTCTATTGTCAACTTCACTTTCAGTTGCAGCTAGTGTCTAGAAATGTGGTGTAGTTATGGCCAGTGATTTTTTTAAAATAATTTCAGATGTGTTCAGATAAACATTATTTTAAAAATACTTTATCTATCCAGTATTATTTAAATGTTTATTACTTAAAACTATTATTTATTGAAACCAATCCATTTATCTCAATTTTAAAAAGGTTTTTAGTTCTAAAAATAACTGTCCTCTTCTATTGTCAACCTCACTTGCAGCTAGTGTCTATAAATGTGGTGTGGTTATGGCCAGTGATTTTTTTAAAATAATTTCAGACGTGTTCAGATAAGTGGGAATGGACTTAGTATATGTATAGGTAGGCTTCAGCAAGATAATGACATAAATTGCAGCAATGTTCATGGAAGTGAACGTGTGGCCGACAGATCCGCAGGCTGCCGGGTATAGAGTTCAGCAAGGAGGAGCAGTTGAAGAGGCTGGAGACACTGCGCAAGCAGCTGCAGCTCAAGAAGGACTTGCTGCTCAAGTACCGACACGTGTGTTCCTTTGACATTCCCAAGTGAACACTTTTATACAGGTAGGCTACAATTACCATCCAATATTCAACTATGTACCTTTAGTTTTAAAAATTTTTTAGTTCTGTCGTGGTTTTTATTGGTCAGTTCTGGGCTCTGGTTTCAGTTCTTATAAAGAAAAAATAAATTGGGGTGCTACTCAAAATATATATGGATTTTTTTTTTTTTTGGTTCGTTATGTGGTTATTAAAAACAATTCAATACATAGAAAAGAGGATTGCATGCTTTGCACATTAAGTATTTTTTTTAAGTTAATTACCTGGAAAATGGTAGGCAGGTCCAGCATTTAAACACTAGATTATTTTTTTTTTACAATTAAAATTTAATTTGTTCTTTATAGGAATGCAATAATTTTGCTGGCATGCTTTGTTTGTATTGGTGTTGGCCTTTAACGTACAAACTATCAAAAATCTCAACATTCCAGTTGTCAAAAAACAGTACCACCAATATATGAGAGGAACAGAACTGTTTCTGCTAAAACAATTTTTTTTATACTGTAATTTTTTTTTCTTTGTAACAGCAGAGATCACACATAAAAAATCTATAGCAGCCAGAAGCTATAAATAAATGTCAGTATTTCTACTTAAATATATTTAGCTTTAACAAAGGCAAAAAATTAACCAAAATAAATTATGGCCTAGCAATTATTGAAACTAAAATGGCATCTCTCGGTTCTATATCTCCCCTAATTGTGACAGTTAAACTATAGTCAATGACATACATTGTTTATGCGTTTTTACTTTGCAAGATGTTGGAGACGTTGAAAGAATGTATTTGCTTACCTTTCCCTCAGGACAAACAATATTATGGATCGTGAAGTAAAAGTTAAGAAACATACAAAAATAACTAGAACCAAAGACTTCAAAAGTCGGTTTCGGGTCTCTTATTTTAAGGAAACCGGACCTGAAAATATGGGAACCGCACAGACATAATTATTATCTAAGACATTATTATTTTTGCTTTTGCCAAGGTAATGTGCTGCTTATCATTTGCATTGGAGTTATAACTGTGTAAATATTAATTGTCGGAAGTTTTAATTTAAAGTGTGTTTTGGTAATTACCACGTTCCGTATTTACCTACATATGGGTCTTACATTTTAGGCTTCACGTTTTTTGGTTTATATCTTACACATATTTTCATAGGTACTAAAAATTAACAAACACGAATTTTCAGGACAGTCTGTTTGGGGTTAAGGAGAAATTATTTTATACATTTTAGTCTGTTTTAAAAATGTGGCCTGTTAAATTTTATTTATTCAAATAACTATTTTTTTCATTTTAGTCTTATGTGTGCATTGTCATCCAGTTCTGACTATGTTGAAAGTTTCAAGTCTAGCTCATCAAAAGTTGTTTGAGGGTGATTGCCAAAAAAAAGTTAAGGTTTGACAACACATTTGACAAATTGTACCAAGGTGTAAAAAAAAAATATCTTAACATTCAGCTCTACCCCTTCTTTTGATATCACAATGAAACAGAGATAGTTTAAATGTATTTTATTAGATATTTAGAATTTTTAAAATCGCTGTGTCCACGGAGTGGACCACACAGGTTACGGAGTGGAAACATTTGATAACAATGTGAATCTCAGTAAATGAATACATTATACCTAGATAAAATCAATGAAAACAAAATACTGCCTAAACTAAGCTAATTACATATTGTATGCAGAGAAATCAAAATCAAATTGGTATTGGTTTCTTCGGAAGGAAACTGGTTGGGCTAAAATTTTGCAGATGTCAGAAGCCTCAACATCATAAATGTTTCTGTCTTCTGGAATATAAAATTTTGTCAGGTCAGTTTTCTTAAAAAAATTAACTTGGTAGTCTTTGTAATCTACACTTTTTCCCTCGACAAATGCAACAAAGTGCTTCAAAGTTTTTTCCCCCCGCACACTGTATAATGACAAAATCATTTGGTTGAGGCTCATTAGGGTTTCTTGTCTCGCCATCATGATGTGAACTCTTTTCTCCTTCACTGTCTGTGTAGATGTCAGACACGGACAGACGTTTCTTTTTAATCAATACTATAAGTTAAGGGTGGGGTGAGTGGAGTGGAAAAGTGTTTATTTGCCCTTTAACCTAAAGGTCTTGAGAGCCGATGAAGGTGAAATGACGTGAAAGGACAACAAAACATCCATACCCATGCCCGGATTTAAACCGGGAACCCCTCGCACCCCCGAACCAGTGAGCAACTGGTTGCACCACAGTACCCGTTTAAGGGTGGGGTGAAGTATGTTAGTAGCATGCACAACCATGCAGGATACCAATGTATTTAAATACAGATTTAGTTTGCCTTCCCAATAAATTCAACTGTAAAAAACTCAATGTTTCAAAGGATACATTTCCTTTATGTCTCAGCAAATTTAATCTTTCCAAGATGAAAATGCTTGCAGGTAGCTCCATCAGGAGCACCTTTTCCATGACCACTCTCCAAAAAATGCCATTGAATTACCTTTGCATCAAGTTCCTTCTGCAAATATCCAATGAAATTGAAAAAAAAAAATATTTTTGTATTGGCCAGGAGCTCCATCGGTTACAAAATGACAACAGTTCACAGATTCTACATTTTTTCTCACAAGTTGTATGATAGGTTTGAGATGAGCTACAACTGCAGCTGGATCATGTCTGTTACAATCAGAAAAGGGGCCAATGCACTGAGGTTCCTTCCCATAGCTATATAACACACCAGTATGGATAGAAACTTGAGTTTTTGAGGCTCCAAACAGTGATGCTTAAGGTGCTCTGAAGTATTTGCACTCAAAGTTCTCACTGAAATCCATATGAAACAGCATGTCTCCAGGAAGATTTTCTTTCACACTTTTGATCTGTCTGTATTGGTGATAAATATTTGAAGTATGCTGCATGTATATGGGGATCTTATCATTCACAAGTTCAAATATTTTTTTTTGTTGTAACTATAGTACACTTAATTGTTTTTTGCACAAGTCTTTCTTTTCCTTTAACCAATGCTGGGATTATCTTTGTTACCCATTTCTGATAACTTGTTTCGCCATCAGTGAATGATGTTGCAAGGTTAACTGTTCTCACAGAGCACACACAGCAGGTTCTTTCAAGGTTCTTTCATTTTGCTGGAATCACAACAAAGTTTTTTAAGAAGATTGTCCGGAGAATTCTCCAAGATAAGGCCCTCTGTATGTGCTTTGCCAGTAAGTAGAAAAATGTTTCATGCGTTTTACAGAGACAGGTTTCCCTCTCAGAAACTTTTGGGTACAGTATCCAAAAAGGTTTGTACCTACAAAATGTCTTGTAACTTGATATTTATAAACCTCGTATTTTCTTCCTTGAACAATGTAACTAGGTGCTTTAAGCTTCACATATTTTAAATAAAATTCAATACACTTTGAAAGATTATACAGGGGACAGGCCATGGAGTGGACAATCAAAACGTTTTTCTCATGTGTTTTCAAGTAAATAATATTATTTTAATAAAATAAAGGATTAATGCAATTCCTTACATAATTAACTACTACTGTAGGCAATTTTATCAGGAAATGTTTTTGATTTTGACATCGTAAAATCAGGACATAGTTTCTACCCCTTTTTTTTATATCACCCTTGAAATAATTCAAAAATCAATTGCAAAATTTTTTATCTAACAGACAAACAATAAAGCGAATTAATTAAAATGTAGTAATAAAATAGCAGTCTTCTCCTGTTAATTTTTGTTAGGTAGTTTGGGAATTGGCCCGGGAGGGTGGGTGGGGGAATAGGAGGGAAGGACTTCACTTGTATCGATAGAACTTTGTTGGGACAGTTATATGGTGTGTTTATTGAAAGGTGAAAATGTTACAATTTTAACCGAAAACTATTACAGTAAACTTTTAATTATTGGGGCCCAAATTATCTGGTTTTCAGGTTATCCATGCTTGGATTTAGTTTAGTTATATTCTGAAGCTGTAAAAAAAAATTTGGCATTCTAGGTACTCTTTGTGGTTCATATTTGAGGAAAGGGATTGGATAAATCATTTATAAAAATAGCTCATAGCATTATTGAATTTCTTGTAGATATTGTGTTCTGTTATACTTCATATAGCTGTGTTAATGGAGCTGTTTTCCTTATAGCTGTGCAATGCAATGGTCCTCCGGTACTTGCTGCGTTACTTCGCTAACAGCGAGCATATCATAAGTCGGCTTGCAGAGTCATATCCAATACGACGAGCTGCCCAGCTAACGGTCTACGCATTCACTCGGGGAAAGCGTGTGCTAAGTGCTGAGCGATTGCGAAGTCTTTCGCAACGATTTGCGCATGAACTGGAAGAAGCTAAAAAAGAATTTCAAGATGAAGTAAAGAAAACTCGTAGGAAATGAACATTGAATTTGTACCAGTGTTGTGAGAAATGCTTCAGTTCAAGGATTCAAATGTTTAGTTTTGCATGCAAAAAGTGTTGAGTCTTAACAGGTTTTTTTTTTTTTGCAAAATGGATAAAAAAGGTGTGTCAGTTGTGTTTATTGATGACATATATGCACGATACTCAGATGATTATTCAGTTAAAGATCACAGTAAAAATTCAGTTTTCTCCGTTATAAGACCTTTGTTTTCAGTTCCCGTAAAGGAACTACCACAGCGGTTCTTAATATCGCTGGTTCCTCCATTGACAACACGTTATCGTTATATTTATTCAGACTTGTTGGGTCCAGTAGTCATCTTGGTCATGTTGGCAGCGCTGTTGCACTATGGGCATGCATCCAAGCTGCCGTCTGCTGCGACCAGCATCTCGCCCGGGGAAGCGCTGGCGGGGTACGTGGCGCTGGTCCCCGCACTGTCGTACGTGTTGGTCCGCGCAGGTGCGGCACGGATAACGATGCGGGAACTGCTGTCGTTGCTGGGCTACGGTCTGTCAGGCCACGTCCTTGCACTAGGGGTGTCCCTTGTGTTCTACCACGAGATGAGCAACACCTTCTTCTACTGCTGCCTCACTTTGTTCGGAGGCCTGAGTGCCTTGCGCGTTGCCCTTGTCTTGCTGGCCGTCATCCCCGTTCTCGCTGCCCGTCTCATTGTGTGCAGCGTGGTGGCAACAGTGCAGCTTCTGTCCATCCTCTTTCTACACTTTGCCTACATGCACCGCACTTTTGTTTACGGGGCAGCCAGAGTCCACAAGCACTGACGGGTTGTCTTGGTTATAACTGTTCAACTGCAGTCATCTCTTCCCAGTCTAGAATCCTGACCAAAATGTACTACAAGTATACACGCGTGGAACCTGATTACCGGGAGTAGTCTTATATTTTGTAGGCATGTTGAATATGTCAGAAATATACCAGTTGTTATATTTGGACAAATATGAAAACATTATTTTTCAATTAATCTCTTTTTGTGCATATTTTGTTTGGCAGAACATGTTACCTATTTCTAAATTATGTTTATTATTTATTTTGTGGTTAATGAGTTTTATCTGTTTAAAATAATTTTAAGTAAAAAATACACATTTTTAAAGTAAGATCTCATTGTATTTTTGTTGTAATACATCTAGCTGAAATAAAGTTTGAAATTTTGAATAACTTTCTTCAACACTTATCCAGTGAAGTTATTTGACAACGTATCTTTGATATATACCATTATTTTCAGACCTTTCAAATTGTCACTTTCAACAAGTACAACGTATGTACAAAAACACAACTATTTTATTCATAGTAATTGTAATGTAACAATAAGATGGTGCTAAACATAAAATTTAAATTTTAAACCATGCAATAAATTAAACTTTTTTTTCCACCACTTATAAAGTTAGGTATATTGTTTATATTAGCTTGGAGGGTGGGTGAGGTAATTCCCTGGGCTGTCAAAATAATCATCACTTTGTTGCATGGTTGTCAGATATGAGGGAGAGGGGAGGTCCATGGATCTGGATGGTCGCTGTGCATTATCTTCCCAAAAAGAAAAAACATATAAATACACGTAAGGATAACTTAAGGCTTATTTCTTAATTTGGAGCCAGATATTTTCTACAGGAACTACACAAGTTTCCTTCCCAAAAACCGGGCACTCACATTTGTGTGTGCTGTTTTACAGATTTGCTGACAGTTCTACTATATATTTAACTCTGTTCCTATAAAAATTAAATAAGCCAATAAGGCGGTTGCTACATGTCCGTCTTTTTCTGTATTAATTTTCTCATAAATTACATCACTGAATGTAGTGCAGAATAAGAATCCTCCACATAGTTGATCCTAAATTGCTTGTGTGCTTATTTTTGGTGAAACTTCTTTGGGTGCAATGGGAGTAAAACTTCAAGGCAGAATCTTAATGAAATGTTTTCATGAAACATTTCTGATGTGAAACGGACACAGAATAGGTACTTGTTTCTAATCATTGTGTAAAATGGCATTTCAATATTTTAAGTATTTTCACATTTATTAACATTTTAATGTTTTGGTTAGGTGACATTAAAAATACTATATATTTATGTAGACGAATCTACATTTTGGTCGAATCCGAATCCTTGTTCGAATCCTCAGTGTTTGTCATCGAATCTCGAATCCCAGTCCCACACTAAACTTCACATGTTATTAAAAAAAATCATGTGTATTTATAAAATTGTAAAATAAGTGCATAGTGTATACACCTGATATAAAATAGAGACAAATAACCTCAAAAACCACACACGTAAGTTTGCATCTGTCTAATTCTCTGTTAAATTAATCCTTCCTATGTTTTCAATAAAATACGTTTGTATAACAGACACCATTTAAAAAAAGTTACTTTTTTTCTGCAATGTTATATTATTGAAGGTTGGAAATGATCGAGTAGTTATGCTAATTGACAAAATGCAGCGTAGTTTATCTTATGTTTGTGCTATTTCCGTTACCTTTATAATACAGTTTAGGTATACAATTTTCTAGAGCTGGGCGAACCTCAGTTCTCTGGTTTCGAACCGAACTGAATCGAACCATAGGGAAAAAAAATTTTGAACCGAAACTCATACAGAAATAATTGTTTTGAATTAAAATGAACCGACCACCAACATTTCAGTCTTTAACTGAATGGTGAGAAAGAAAGGTTCTCCAGCCATATGTAAAATTAAAACATTATATAGCTTAGCTTTATTAAAACATTGCAAAACATTTTATAAGTAAAGTTTATGCAATAAATAATGAAGGAAAGAAAACAGTTTAGAGAAAATCATTTTGCATTTAATTTCTTTATATGTATATATATACTTTTAATTCATGAAGAAGTTCCATCTAAATTTCAAAAAGACTATCTTCCTTTTTCAGTGTACTTTAACCTTCATTAAAAAAAAATATAAGATTATAAAGATGACGAACATTCAGCATAAGGCCACATAACATATTTTTGTGGTAGACATAACCTAACATTTTTAAAAAGTAAAACTTTTTAATAGGACATTAAAAAAAAGTCGAATGTGAATAAAGTTACCAATCTACATTACAAAACCCGCTGACTGCAGTTGCTGTTTTCTTGGAAGAATGCTGCTCGTCAGAAGAAACTTTTAGACATTTTTTGGGGTGGTTCTGGGTCATCTGGGTCGTCATTATCTTTTCTCCATTTGGAAAACTTAAACGACGTAAGCCTGCTCATCGCAAATCACCTCAAGAACAATAATATTGTAAACGTAACGTAAGTCAGTGTGGTTATAGAAATTTGCGTCTGAAAAAAGAAAACACGAGAAATAATGATGGCTGCCGCGACTACGCTAGTCAACTTAGTACCGTACTGTAAAATTTACTGGACCAGTACTTTTAATACACAAGACTAAATTAATATTTTCAGTACCTGACTCTTATAACCAAAAAAGCCAAAGAAAATAAATACATTCCAGTAATTTAAAATACGTTATTTACGTAATCATTTCCTTCCGCATTTGTCTTGTGTTAACTTGATCACGTTAGTTTTGCCGAAATACGAGAGTTCTCGTACATGCGCTTTAGTTTAACGTATGGGGTACGCAATCTTTGGTGATTTTACAACACTTCTCGTACACGCACTATAGTTAAAGGTATAATATACAATACCTTTGGCATTTGTACGATAGTTTAAATTACGTAGTACGAGAAATGCATACAAAATTCTCTAAAGTAAACAAAAAACAAAGCGCACCTATATGAAAAAATGCTATGAGAGTTATGCGACGATTAATAATTTTTTTTATTATTATTTTGTCTGCGCTTGAAACTGTTGAGGCGACGATTATGCGATAAAAGTCGGAATATTACAAGTAATGGAATTTTGTTGTGCTGTTTTGTGAATGGTCTCAAATGGGGGTTAGAAAATTATAAAAACGTAATTTTCTTTTAAAACGAACGTTCGGTTTTTCGAATATATTTTAAGAGGTTTCGAACCGAACGTAAGGGTTCGGTTCGGTTTTTTTTAAATTTTCAAACTTCGCCCAGCACTACAATTTTCAATTACTACCTAAAACTCTTAAAAACCCACCTCGAATCCCACCTCGGATCCTACGAATCCTCGAATCCATAGGATTCGGTATATTCGACGAAACCAAGATTCGAAAATCCCATCCCTATATTTATGTAAAAATGTGACATTAAGTACGTTTCATATTTTAGTTACCATAAAGCTATATCAGATTTTGTGTACATATTGAGGAAATTAAAATACAATATAGAAAAATTAAAATACAATAGACGAAAAGGGAAACAAGGTTACAAAAATAAGTCTTCTCCATTGTCTTTTCGTTAGGTAGAGTGGGGAAAAAAAGGGGGGGGGGGGGGAGAGAGCGAGAGAGAAGTGGGCCATCTCAAGGTAAACAGACAAAGAAGAACCGAGGGTCAAAACCAGTTCTGTGGTTCTTACGCACCAATAAGCTGAGACATGAACACAAAGACTTCACTAGTATCCATGGAACTTTAATAAAGGCGGACACATGGTGCAACCCGTATGCTGGGGCGACGCTTTTGCCGGTAAATACAGTACTACAAATATAATTTAATTTCATATTCAACTATAGTTCAGAAAATGAGTAGTACATATTCTAATAATAATCATCATAGCAAAGACAAGTGTTTTTCAAGGTGTGCACATGGTCTAGAGGAGGGGGCACAAGATACTTGGGATGGAATCTTATCACTGATGTGTCATTATTTGAGTTGTAACCAATGTAACAGTTTATTATAAAATTGACTCCTACAATGTATAACTTATAGCTATTTAAATGTTTGCTTTGTGTAAAATAGCAACGATGACTGCTATCATTACATACTTGGAACATCATGCAAAAATAATCCGAGGTATTTTTTAACATATTATGTATCCAATAAGCAGTAAAATCCATATAAAAAAATTCTTTAAGAAAAACTTATAAAAATAATATCTATTGTATTTTGACTAATATCCTTTACACTTAATTTTAGCGGTAAAATAGTATTCAATATCCTAAATTAAAAAAAAACAAATGGATTTTGTGAGTTATAAATTGACTGCTATGGTTCTCTGGTACAGAAAAGAATTATAAGACATATTTGCTCATTATACTTACTTCTTGTCAACTTACAAACTTCCATTAGATAGTATTCCATATTCACAGCATCATTCAAAATTTTGCTCTTATGAATTGGACACCAGAGCTACAACACCAACTCTTGAAGAAAACTCACACTCAGACTGCAGACAACTTAATTACGGTGTTACAGTCACTGTCCCCAAAGAATGGTTTTGTAACTGGTGCTTGGTCATGAAATGTTAGCTCAGACTGGCGGAAAACATACCGTATATACTCGTGTATAGCGCGCCCTTTTTTCCCCTCAAGCAAAGGAAAAAAATAAGGATGCGCGCTATACACGGAAAAAAAAAAGTGATGGGGTGAGGCTGGGAGGAGGAGTGGAAGTCGTTAACTGCCGGGTGACGAGTGACGTTTCTGGCCAGCCCCCACACATACGCACAAGCAACAAGGCCTCTCTTTCACACACACACACGCACACAACCTGGTCTCTCACACACACACGCTCACAGCACACACACACACAAACACACGTGCGCGCGCAAGCTCGCACGTCTCTTGTTTATTTTTAGACCTCCCCCTCTACAGAAAGCCAGCGCAGCTACTAAAATAAAAGAGAGAGAGAGAGAGAATGTTGTCGCCATTCCCCCTCCCACTTCCTTCGCTTCCTTGTCGCAGCTGCTACCGGTGAGTCATCTAGTCCTCTGCGTCCCGTTCCTGCCTGTCTCCTTCCCTCCCGCCCACGTACCAGTTGTGACGATACAGCGCTTCATTATCTTCCGTCTACACAGCAGAGTTTAAGTATTTTCCTGACGGATCACCACACATCAATTTAAATTATCATTTGTTTCATACGTAATTACTTAACAGGTACCACAAAATGTTAGTAAAATTTATTTACGGGAAAAAAGTTTTTTTTCTTTGGAATTTGTTGCAAAAATCGTGGTGCGCACTATACACGAGGGCGCGCTATACACGAGTAAATACGGTATGTTGTATGTTGAGGTATTTTTGCCTAATGTTAATTGAAGAACAACCAAAGCCAATCTTTTACTATATTCACGAAAATTTGATTTGTCTCATAATTTTAATTAATTTATGTAAGTATGAAGTATTATTATTTTAATTTTTGTATAGATTGCATATGCAAGTGTTTCTTAACATATCCTCTATCATTTGAAACCAATCCCGCTCAGTACAACTCTGTTATGTATCAGCATGAGAAACACTGATATAGTGTAAATTGTTGACATTGAAAACTTAAGGGACAAAAATTCAAGGATACAAACCGAGAAATTACTAGGATTTTATGTTCATTAAAGCCAACAGTAACACTGTACCAAAATTCAGTTAAACATTTCTCATCTAATTAGTCTGGGCTAAATGAAATGTACCAAAAATACAGTCACTGATGAACATCATTCCAGCTAAATAATATTAATTTTCTTCTATTTGTTGAAAGATGCCAATTAAAATTTCTTGCTTACAATGGTATTTAAAAATTATATCTATCACACTTTTCACTTTTTTATATTTAAAAATTTATAAATACAGATAGAGCAACAATATTGCAAACACCTTCATGCACTTGCATAACATTTCATAACACTCTCACATAGAACTTAAGCTTGACTCAAATATAAAGAGCTTTGCAGATCCACTCAATGTGAATTTTAATCCCTGTGTTTACAGAGCCCCATGCTGATTGCTTGGGAGGTTTAATTAATGGCAGAGTTGTGTGTCAATGTAAACAGAAGAAATACATAGAACAATAAAACTAGCACATCTATAATACTTCTGAACATTGTCATATTGCTACATCTACAAACTTGTAATACCACAGGAGCTAGATTTTGACAATGGTGTAACTGCATCATAGACACAATTATTTTACATTTAATTTGGACTACACAATTTAAGTTACATAGTAAAAAGTTCAGATATAGCAGTTTTTTTTAGTTAAAATATAAAGGCATGTAAATTCAGGCTGCTGATAATTCTGTTGCGTACTGTAGTCTTCGTTAACCTTGAACCAAATTCACCCTTAAAGAAATTTTTTTCCCCACTTCTACTAAATTTAGTAGTCAGAGAAATTTGTCATTACATTCTGAAGGAGCAAGTAAAATATCTTTCTTATTTTTTAATTAAAACATCACTTATACATGATACACAAACCATATTTGTGAAAACATGAGGGTACTAAAACAATTGGGGAAAAAATATGGTACCATGCTTTGTTCTTTTTTTAAAAAATGTAAATTAGTAGGACATGCATAACATTGAATGCACACCAATTACAACATAACAATCACACGCAAACACTTTATTGATAGGTCAAGTAATTAAAAAAAATAATGCCTGTCTCTTTATCTTTGTTATAGTGTTAGACTTATAATAAAATTGTGTATATATGTGTGTGTGTGTGTGCAGCATATACCATCCATACTGATGGAAAGAGAGCAAATAAGTATGTTTCATGCTTTTATTCCTATCTGATATAGTTATAAAAACACACCAATATTAACATCACTTTTCCAATGTTTCCACATGAGTTCTTACAAGGATTAACAAATTATATGTGCAGCTCCATTTAAAATTTCTACCAAAATAGTAAGAACTTTCAGGTAGTGAGACAATATTGGCACAGGCAGTTCCCAAGTTACCAGAGTTATAAGTACAGGAAGTTGAACGCATTACACTGAATTATATGTGATAAGTTACAAATAACTGTATTAAAGAAGAAAACATGAACTGCTTACACAAAAAATAAGCATCCAGCACATTAAAAAAAATTTCAAACCAATTCAAAGCAGTACTTTTAAAAGTGTCAAACAGAAAGTACAAAATAGGAAACAAAGATAATCCACTAAAGAACCACCTTGTGGTGATTAAACTTTACACTAACGTGACATTCATTTAGGAAAATGATATGAAAATGGTGCTTTCTAAAATTATAATTATATAGGTAAATGACACCATAAAGAATCTGAAGCACTGCTGTAAAACTGTCAATGGTTGTGTCTGGATACTCACGTTTCTGCTGCTTCACAATACCAGTACGTGCATAGAGGACAAGATGCTGTAGCTACTTGCTTATAAACATATAACTAAGGAACTCTTGTTTCTAAACTGTGCTCCACTTTAACTTGTAGCACACACACATCTCAATTTAAGACTTTGCTTATGGTCTTATGGGAGGTAACCAGAGCTCTGCCTGCATCACACTTGCTCACCTGCAGCAACCTTCAACATCCTGGGGCACGAACATCTGCGACAGGCAAAACAAGGCTGTCTGGGGTAATGAGATCGCAAAGTGAGACTATACGTCCACCTTTGAAAACGCAAACGAGGAGCTGGGACCGGCTCAAGCCTTGTTGGGGCGAGTGGCCACCGGGTTCTGCTCCCCCAGAGGCTTGGGTCCGCCCGCACTGCTGCCGGCGCTGGCCCCTTGCCCGCCCGAGCGGCCTCTGCCCCCCCTGCGACCACGACTCTTGCGCCCCGAGCGCTGCGGCATGTTCTCCCGCTTGTCCGCTGTCACCTCGAACGGAGAATCTGCGTCTGTAACGCCCACTGATGACAACTGAAACAAAGTATTTAGCGTAAGCTAACAAACTTTTGCGACTACACAAAATAATTCAAATAAATTGACAATAAAAACATAAAATTACAGTTAAATAATAAGATGTTGGCTTATACCATTGGTGCACACACAATTTTGATTGCCACTCCATAAAAAAATTTTTTTTACAGCTCTGATCTGAAGTGATCCAGAACATCCGTTTATGCACATTTAGACACCAAGAAGCTTTATTCTTCTTTCGTCACTGCACAATGATTTTACAACTGAATTTATACTGTTTTAATAAATCATACTTCTTAAATATTTTCTCCATGGTTTCCTAATAGAATATTATAACTAGGAATGGCTTAATTCCACATTTCTTCGATTCTGATTCTAAAATTTCTAGTGATTGGTCGAATCCCATTTTTCCCGAATCCGAATCTTGAATTCGAATCCCAAACGGTACCTCGAATCCACCCCTCGAAACCGAATCCAGATCTCAAGGGTTCAATATAAAATAATTTATAAGTTAAGAGAAAAAATTAAACATTATGCAGAATTATTTAACCCTTTAAATTTTTATTTAAAAAAACAAGGATTTTGACACAGTCTGGATCAAGACGATTCCATTTTTGGTCACATATGTTTCCTGTAGTGCTGAAAAAACGTTCAGAGAACACTGTCGCAGGTGGTGAACACAAATATTTTTTGGACAGTTTATTTCTGGGTTAACTGTAGGATCACGTAAGAATCTGGTCACTTCATCAATTGCTGTAGAATCCGACTTGGTGGATTTAAGGCATTCAGGCATTATCTGTGAGTACAGTGATTCATGTATCCACGGAAATAAGAAAACGAAATTCAACATCCGATGGAACAATATTTTGTAGTTACCAACTTGACATTTGTTTAAAGTCCCAAATGAAGATAAACACTTTCCTGAAATATTTAATGGAAACTGAAAGGCGCCATCTTGGCTTCAATGGTTTAAGGCCATAAGTAATATTGTTGTGCATCTTTTAAAATTAAGCCTCACTAAAGCATAGTGATTAATATGCCCGAAGTTAAAAGTGACGGAGTGTTTTCTCTAGTTTACCCATTAAAATTCTTTATATTAATATTAGTTATTTTTTGTGCTGCTCAAAATGATTGGCTAAAAAATTCATTGGTGGCCATCATGGAGTTCTCAGATAATACATATTTTAACATTGGTAGTCTACACAAACCAAACTTGGTCCTAAAAAAATTCATAAATAGAATATGTATCAGAATATTTAAAATTGAATCGCGATTAAAATAATAATTGTATAATGTATTAATTTTTGTCATTCATTATTTCATTGTTATTACTACATGTGTGACCGTAACTTGTGATGAAAGTCGGCATTATTGTTGTATTACTAAGTAACAGATTTCTCGGTAAAGTTATTTAAAAAAATACAAGATTCATATTACTAGTCTAGATCCTAAATGTGCTTTATTTTATTTTTTAGCATATTCTGAGAATACATCTGTGATTTATGCCTTATTTAATGCCAATGTAGCGACAATGCATCCATGTTCATGAAAATAAAGTGAGTTTCCCAAATCAGTACATGCTTCTTAATTTTTTTATATAATAACGAATTAAAAGTACAATACAGTAGAACCTCGTTAATCCGTGATGCGCAAATTCGGGAATCGGATAATCCGGTACGATTTAAAAGAGCAGAGAAAAAAGAAAAGTAAAAATTGTCAGCGCTTAAAATTAACGTCACGCGGGCCGGCGGCCGGCAAACACTGCAAGCCAGTGGCCGGCAAACTGCAAGCCATCGCGTGGGCCGCCAAACTCTGCAATGCTGTTTGTACCGACCCTTTGTGTCGCCCCCCTTTCAGCTGTCACATTTGTCACTCTTTAAACTTGAGGGGGATGTCCTGACTTCTGCTTCCCATCTTCCTTTATTTGTTTCCACCCGCCAATGCACGGCAGGCGCCTGGCGAGTGACGGCGAGTGACGTGTCTGGCTGGCATTCGGCTTTACGATTTGGGAGGGGGGGGGGGGCTAAACAAAATTTATGTGTGTAAGGTCAGCACGATCTTATCTTTCTCTCTTCGGCTGTTGTAAATGACCGTAAACTAATGGCTAGGCAGTGCTGTATTTTTTAAGCCGAGACACTAATTCGAAGGCGGCCGGCCCTTACCGTTAGGGACCCCGAAATACACGAAACACCGCGAAATTGGGCACTATTTCACAGTTTTCACCAAATCTGCTATTTTTTCACAAAACACGAAACTTTGCGCGAAATCCACGTAGTTTCCGTTACCAAGAATGTTTACATTGGTCGGATACTGTAAATAATCTTACTATTGATTGTATTGATATCGCGTAACGAAATCGATTGTAGTTCCAACATGGCGGCAAACGTGTATATTTACGTTGCCGCTATGTAGCAGCGTTACAAATTTTCGTGTAGTTGGTATTAGTTCTCAAAAATTCTAGCGCACAGAAGCGAACACAATATTTACGCTTACATAAGTTTCATTCTGGCCGAACACAATATTTTACGTGTGCGTGCCACTACGGCATAAATGTTTTTACGGTGCAGCTTGCAGTAGTGTTTTTTTTTATGACGTCTCGGTTACTCGGTATGAATTTCCAAGCATCTAGTTAGTAGTGCTTATTTTTGTGTTAAGATGCAGAAAATAGTTACGGTTTTCGATCGAGAACGAGAGATGAAGCAGGAAGGTTTTTATACATTTGATGTTATGGATAAGATAATAATGTGTAAGTTTTGCAACGTTCGTGTGGACTGGATGCGTCGAGACACATGCCTAAAACACGTTTCTAACGCAACTCATAAAAAAAAAAAAAAAACATGTGCGACATCAACGTCGACTACCGGTACTGCAAAACAGACGTCTATACGAGCTGCTTTGCAAACTTATAAAAACCTAGTCGTAAACAAACAACAATTTATAATTGACTTTGTTGAAATGATGGTGGGGGCAAACATACCTTTGGAAAAAATAGATGACCCAAACATGAGGACCTGGTTAAATAAATATGTTCAAGGTACTGTGGTTCAGTATTTTTATTGCATTTTTAATTTTTTTTTATTATTTTATGTGTGCGCAGTAGTTAAGCACCATTTGGCCAATGAAATAATTCTACAGTTCATCATGCCCGCATAAAACGTTAGTTAGGATGAGTAATGTGAATGTAGGCCTCCTATAGCTTTGTTACAAAAATCAGTTTTTGGGAACACAGGGTTGCTGTAAAGGAGACAAGACCAAGAAGAAAACTAGAAACACTACAAACTTTTTAGTGTTTGCCAACTGAGTGCATTTTATGTTTAATATTAAAATTTAAAAAAATTTGAAGCAAAACAATCCTCGTTTGCCAATTTCAATTTACACCGATTTTTAGCACCGCTTGCTTATTTTTACACAGATTTTTTGCACCGCTTTTGTCATTTTTTTACACCGAAATGAGCCAGTTTTATTTACTATTTTCTGGGGTCCCTACTTACCGTGAACGGATTATCCGGGTTTATTTTTTTTTTACAGGATTTCAATTATCCGGCCATCCAATTAACATGAATAATGGGGAGTTTACTATTTTTTATCCATCTGCTGCCAAGGCGCAGTAAGCCTCGGGAGATGTTACGTCACATGACCTTGGCCTTAACCCAGCTGCACGCCGGTGTCTTAGAAGCTAGACATGACCTTCCGGGCTTTTAATCGCTAGTCCCTGAAATTCGGTAATCCGTGATTATCTCGGTCCCGACCATCACATATTAACGAGGTTCTACAGTACCTCAATAGGATGTGTTCCAAGGAAAACGTAAACAGGCCAAGTAAATTGTAAGCTTTTAAGTTTTTAAAGTACTACATTTAAATCAATATTTTTCCTCGATTCCCGAATCTTTTCCTTTGAATTTTGAATCTTTCGGATTCGGTGAGATTCGAGGATTCGACCGGCCCATCCCTAAAAATTTCCTTAGATTCTAAATTTGATTCCAATTCCAAATTTTACTTTTTTTCTGAATTAAATTATGAAAATTCAAGCAGAAGGCAACCTAAAGAATAAAACTTAAGAAGACTAAATATACATGAATTATCTGACATAAAATAAGCATAATGAGTCACAAATAAATTTCCTCTTGTAACAATTTTTGTACTTTTACTTATACATTTTACCAACATTACCTCTCAATTTCATCTTCAGGCAATAAATTAAAATAAGTATACTGTGTATATATACACACACACATCTGAACATCCGCAACTGGCAAATTATTTTAACGTCTGTTTAGCCACCGCAGTTCACCATCAACAAATATATGCAAAATACATCATTAAAACTAAACAAAATCCATGGTTCTTGTGAAATTCCTCTGTAATGCCATGAAATTTAACAGTCTTATTGTTGTGTTTCACATGATTTACATCGGTGAATGTTTATATTGGAATTAATACACTAACTTATCCTGATATACAGTAAAACCTTTTTGTTGCAACCCCATTTATTGCGACCACCTCTCTATTACAACCCGATTTCGAGGAACCGTGAAAAAATTGCCGAAAATCGGACAGAAAATAAGTTTCTTGTGGTGAGTAGCGTGTTACTGGGTTTCTCTTGCCAAACGCTGTACTGCCGTAGGTAGGGCTGGGCCGATACCACTTTTCACCGATTCCACCGATAGCGATTCTTATGGGCCGATACTGCCGATACTCAATGCACTAACCAAAGAAATGTTTGTGTTATGAAAGGATATTTTACTTATAAAGTATTTTTTAATTTAATATTAAGTATTTGGAATTTCCTATCTCCGCAGGCTGTAATGAAAAGAGGACGTAAAAGAGCATATAATGAAAGTTATTTCAGATTTAAAAAAAATTTTTTGACGATAATCCGTACACTACATATTTACCAAAAATTTAAATCCTGCACGACCTTTTGTTACAGTTGAATTAGACATGCCAAATGCACTGACATGCATTGGAACAGTACCAGTCCATGAGAAATAATTGGCAGGATTTGCATTTTGTGTGTACTTTTTCCCCTAATAGCTGGACATATTCAAACCCAATTATAAAATAATGTTCAACTGTTCAACATACAGTACCTACAGTTTTTTTCATTTAGTCAAGAATGTTTGTTTGAACTTTCCTTTGAGAAATGTCTTTCATAACTTTGCAATGCTGATACCCACACGCTTTTGGGTACTCGTAACTTCTACGGCTAGGCCTACCTACATATGCTGCCGTAATACACTAAATATAAAAATGTAAACTAGTTATCCACGTCGTCACGTCACCATTAAACAAGCTTCACGAAACGTCACATAATGTTCACTAGCGTCGGAAACTGTGTGCCACTAGATCTGTTAAATAAATGTTGTATACGTATTACATTTGTGTACAATTGCGAAAGATGTTAATTTGAAATGATGTTTACAAACAAATTGTGGGTTAGGTCATCGAAACAGAAAACACACGGTAACATAAACGCATTAGTAGTCGTTGGCCATCGTATAATCCACGTTTTATGTACCTAGCCAGATATGGCCGCCATCGGCCAATATCCATTGCTACAAATTCAAACGCGAAAATACACATTTTGTAGGATAAATATTATCGAGTCATTTTTTTCTTAGTTGAAAAAGTTAAGCGTTTTTTATATATAACTCTTGATTATTCCCCATAAATGTTATGTTGCTATACCAATCACACAAAAAACGGACATTTTTTTATACGAATGAAATTTCTATCCACACGGTTACCAGCACTGCACCTGCCATTTTACTCAACGAAATAAAGAAAACGTCTGTAAACAAATTTCCTGTTGTTTAACAAATCTATAGAATTGTGAATGAAATGAGAAAATGTTTAATATTTTGTATAATAATATCTGCAAAAAGATACGTATTAACGAGAAATTACAGTCCAGGGCTTTGAAAAACGTACGTTATATATTTATTATGCCTATTAATTTGCATGGTGTTTCAAGACCGGTGGCTTTATACGTTATACTGGATTGTACGTTAACAAGAGGGATGTACTAGAGAGAATTTGCTGTAACACAGTTTAAAACTTGGACTGACGTATCGGCAATTATTTTACAGATGCTGCCGATGCCGATACTCTGAATATCGGCCGATACTTAAGAATCGGAATCGGCATCGGCCCAGCCCTAGCCGTAGGCAGCGCATATCTAAAAATATATACCACTTCCTGTCGACCGCTGTCTGAGCTTGACAACCCCCATTCCACGTCCCTTCAATGCAGGAAAAACCCTCCGGCCGCAGCGTGTGAACATGGTAGTCGGCCGCTTGCACGCCCTTGCTCCCCCTCTCCCCATACTGTGCGCTGCGGCCGATCTCGGATGCTGCTTGTACTTGTTAACAATCACGTTATCTACTTCATTTTAACGAGGAGAGTAAAAATATATTAAAACTGTCAGCAAATTGATAAAAGCTTTATGTGTCCGTAAAACAGGGCAAAACACTGGCCCGCCAGTTGTTTTCATTCAAAACGTGGCTAAAGAACTTGCATGGATCAGGCTGAAAACATCCGGCAATACGTGTAGGTTATAAGGAATCTTGTTATAAATTGAGATGTTATGTTTTTCGAGTAGGTATACACAGCGACCGACTGGATGCACGCCCGCCTCAACTTGTTTTTACTGCCGCAGCGATGTTTATTTTGACAGCTCAAGCAATTATCTTTTCCCGTGGGTTGACAGAAAAAGGTCGCTTCACCTGGCATAAAAAAAAAAGGCTACGCCACTTATTCCCCACGCAGGAAACACACTGGCTGCCTTGTCTCCCCCGCATTTATCTTTCTTCTAACATTCCACGTCTCGCCTCTCGCGCGAGCAATAACGATGCGACCACGCATCGCATCGGGCCGTTTTGTGCTTTGTTTGGTGACAGCTGCTTGACTTTATTCGGTATATTCCTTTTCATAGGACCCTTGCTATTAAAATACATTAATATTTAAGTTTGAAAGCTTGTAAATTCCTTGCCAGAGATGACTGAACTCGAACTTGGTGTGAAAAGTGACATATTTTGACATACAGTGAAACCTCGTTAATAAAATACCGGTTATTTCAAAGTTCGCGTTTATTCAAACACTTTTAATTCCCCTTCAGACTGGGATAGCATATTTAATGTCAATCAATACGGTTAATACGAAATATTCGTTATTATGTATTACGAAGTAACCTCACGTCCGCTCACGTAGTGTACTATTGTTTTATTATCGGATAAACTGAATGAAATTTTAGAACAAGAATCGCACACTTTAATCACGTGCACGCAGCTTCACTATAATTCTGTTAACAGCAAATAATTTGTACCGTAAATGGTCTACAGTCAAACCTCTATCTATCGAACTCACATGTATCGATTGTCCGTGTTTATCGTATACTTTCTACGGTCCCGGCAAAATTGCCATACAACTAAGGTTAAAAAAGTCCGCTTGTACCGATGTTCGAATTATCGTTTTGTCCGCATTGATCGTACAAAATATGTGGTCCCGTCACTATAAATTATAATAGATGATCGTTTAACCATAAAGATTTTGCAGAACTAACCATTTCTTAGAAAGAAACGTCATAAAAACAGTAACGATAGTATACAGTAGTAAAAATCAACTTAAATCTGCAGCCAAGTAATGGAGCACGTAAATATGAAGAAAAGACAAATGAACAACAACTTACGAAGAAATTGGATGATGTACCATAACTAAAGTACAAACCCAATTGTTATCCTAAGATAATTACCATAAAAAGAACTAAAGATTCTTTGTCGATACCATAACTACTACAGAAGCACGATAGATACCACATTTGCACTACAGTTACCGTAACAACCGAGATGTATATTTACCGTGACGGTAATGTATTTATTTATGACATATTAAAAATAAAGAACATTATTGAAAAATAGGATGTTAAATTTTTATACAGTTTCAGAAAAATGTTTAAGACCACTCCTCACAAACAGTTTAAGTGCTGTGGGTCTTACATTATTTTATATCATGCCATTCTGTTAATTCTCCTGAAATATACATAATAAAGGGAATATTTTGGTATATCTGGAGTTAATGTATTTGTAATGGTTCAATAGTTACAGATTATTAAAGGTTTTATAAAATAACCTAAAATTTAACAATTCTTTAAGATAAAAAATTCATAGTTAAAAATTGGGTTTAGATATGGATATGATTTTGTTTTGCCATAGAGAAAATACCAAGGAGCATTAAATGCAAGTCTTCAGGGTGTCTACTGGTCACGAAAGTCACGAAAAAGTCACGAGTTGTGGAAAAGGTCACGAAAGTCCCGATAAAGTCACTTATTTTCTTCAATATCTGTAAAAGTCACGAAAAATATTTCTGGCACATATAAACAGACCTGAATTATAATTCCACTTGTCTGTTGTTGACGAGACGTCTTTGGAAGCGATCGATTACGGTATTGAACGACTGGCGCCAGCTGTAAACAAATCAGCCTGGAGTTGTTTATAGCCTTCCCCCTCCTCTCAAGCGTCTGTAGCGGTGTAATGTTGCTATGTACAAGCTTCGCTTCTACCAACGGCTGCTACTAGTTTTGTGTTTGCGATTGAAGGCACATCTTCATAATGTTTTGCAGTAATGTTAGTAAAGCGAAATTTTTACGTCGTATAAAAACACATTCAGTTCTTTAGTATTAAAGAATTAGCAGATGTTTCGTTCGTATCTATTTATAGGTAGTATTAATAGGGAAGTTCATTACTCGTTTCTTTAATGTTGGTACTAAGTAAAGATGAGCTGTTTCCTTCTATTTCCGTCTCGTTGATTTCCGTGCGTTTCGTGTTATGAAAGGAAGAACAATTTTGTTGTCGTGTATTTAATCTGCTAACCCGCCTCGTCTTGGAAACTAAAGTAGGTAAATTTTGTGCCCCCATTATATTCTTTATCCATATGCCTTAGGCCGTGTCTGAAATGGTAAATTTTGCATATATAATCACGATCGCATATTGTGTACAAAACACTTTGCATAGGTTATGTTGTACTTTCGTTTTTATGTTTTAGGCCCGGTACACACTATCCATAATTATTTACTTATTGAGTATAGTTACTTAAACCTTCACAAAAGGCTGCGATTAAATATGATGTCCCTTACCTATGTTTTTTTATTTATGTTTCTGTTACTTTCAATTGGGTTAAGCTCTCACAAAATTACTACACTTTGTATTTTGGTTTAATGAAAGGTAATTGTTAAAAATCGCTATTGATAATAAAGGCAATATTTATCAATAAAAAATTGTTATGTTATGAAAAGTAGTCGCCAGTAAAAAAAAAAGTACACTTAACGCATGTAATCACTGTTGCATTATCAATGGACATGAGTAAAGTCTGTTATCTTTTTTTTGCATGGAATTTTTGTTAACCTATTTGTTTTTTTTTATACGTGTTATGTAGGCCTAACTTACTAGCAATCAGATTTTGGTTTTAAACAGCAATTTTTATTACACTCAATTGACTTCAGATGTTTGTTTTGTAGGTTTCTGTGGTCAAAAGGAAAGATGCCTGGAAAATGTACTTTTAAAGAGTTCTGGATTACGGATGATGGAAACAGGTTTTCCAAGTGGCTGCGTCCAGTTGAAGGTGATAAATATAAAGCATATTGTACTTTCTGCAAGTCAAAATTTGATGTAGGACACAGTGGATTAGGGTCTGTAAGGGTTCATGAGAGTGGTAAAAAGCATGTGGAACTTTCTAGTGCCATTCTACATGGAAAGCAATGTACATTAAATTTTATGAAGTGTTCCAATGAAGCAGCACAGTGCTCAACATTGAGTGTGGACAGTGTTTCTCTGCCATCAACTACAACAACTTCTGAAGATAAGCCTCCTCTTACTTTCTCTTCTAGTGAAAGTGAGATACCACAAACATCAGGCAACTTGAATAAATTTTTTGATGGTAATGTTTGGAAAGCTGAAATATTGTGGGCATTGAATAAGGTGATGACTCATGGATCAGATAGAGGTGCTTGTGTTGCCAGTGATCTTTTTCCAGCAATGTTTCCAGACAGTGTAATTGCTCAAAAATTTAAAATGCAAAAGGACAAACTGGGGTACTTGGTTACATTTGGCCTGGGACCATTTTTTCAAGAGAAACTGTCAGAGAATTTGAAGAAGTGTCCATTTTTTGCTGTTTCATTAGATGAGAGCCTTAACCGTATTGCCCAGAAAGGTCAGATGGACATTATTGTACGTTACTGGAATCCTACAGTAAACATGGTTTCAACCCGCTACTTAAATTCATTGTTTTTGGGTCATGCAAGTGCAGCTAATCTTCTTGATGCATTTACATCAGGAATGTATCAATTAGGACTGCCCCTGAAAAATGTTTTACAAATTGCAGTTGATGGACCAAATGTCAATTTGAAATTCCTGAAGGACTTTAGTCATATGATGCAAGAAATTTCAGATAATGAATATGACAAGAAATTAATTGACGTGGGCACTTGCTCACTACATACTGTCCATGGTGCTTATAAGACAGCCCATAACAAATGTGAATGGCACATAAATGTCTTTCTTCGGTCTTTGTACTATCTGTTTAAAGATTTCCCATCACGCAGAGCAGATTATATTCGTGCTAGTGGATCTAGAGAATTTCCACTTAAAATGTGTGCAATTAGATGGGTGGAAAACTCTAGCGTGATTGACAGAGCTCTGAAAATGATAAATCATCTGAAGAAGTATGTAGCACTTGTTGAGCCCAATCCACCTCAAACAAAGAATTTTTCCACTGTGCAAGATTTCCTGAAGGATTCACTTCTTGAAGCCAAACTGTATTTTTTGCAGTCAGTTGCAGGTGAAGTTGAACCGTACTTAAAACTTTTTCAGAGTGATAATCCATTACTGCCATTCATGTATGCAGAACTCTATTCACTGGCACGAAGTATTGCAAGTAGAATGTTGAAGAGTGATGTAATGAGTAATGTCAAGAATGTAAAACAGCTGTTGGCTATAGATGTGCAGAACAACCTTGCAAACATGGCAAAAGTTGACATAGGTTTTGGAGCAAAACATAGCTGTAAGAATGTTAAAGAAATTGATGTACAAACATTCAGGAGAGACTGCAGAAATTTCTTGTTGGAGATGTTCTTGAAACTTACTAGTGCAAAGTCACCGTTACGAAAAATCATGGTGAAAGGCGCTTCTTGCTTCTCACCAGCTGTAATGTTGAGTGAAACTTTAAGAGCACAGCATGTTACAATTGCCCTCGATGAGCTTACGTCAAAGCACCATTTTTCAAGCATAGAGGCTGACCAGATAAAAAAAAATTATCTTGCAATTTGTGACCAGCCATTTGTTCAGGAAAAGTTGAAGACATTTGAAGTCAGTGTTCACAGACTAGATACATTTTTGTATGAGCTCTTAACTAGTGAAAAAGCCAGCAAACCTTTGATTACTTTTTGCACTATGATCTTGACGATGTTCCATGGAAACAGTGCGGTCGAAAGGGGTTTTTCAGTAAACAGAGAGTGTTTAGTGGAAAATTTAAGCGAACATTCTTTTATTTCTCAAAGGAGCATATATTCTGCAGTACAGTCTGTATGTGGTGTACAAAATATTGAAATTTGTAGTAGGATGCTTCAAGCAGCAAGACATGCAAGTTTTAGGAGGAAAGACGCCCTTCAACAAAAGAAAATGAAGGAAAATGAAGAATCCGTTAAGATCAAGACAACAATGGAAACAGTGAAGTTATTGCAGGCGAAAAAACGAAAACTTCTCGAGCAGGCTGAAGAAGAGGCTGCTGTACTTCAACAAGAAATTGATCGTGAACGAAAAATTCTGAAGAAAATGTAATAGACCTACATATAATATGTTTACCTTCTCGAGAGCAGTGTTTTTACATTATTTCAAAACAATTTCATAATGTATATAAGTTTTCTTTTAACAAGTTGTTCAAAAATTTGGAAGCTCTCACGCTACAATTTTGGGTAAGTTTGTTTGCTTTTTCAGTAGTCTCATAATATATATTAGTATGTATTGTTATTGTTGCATTTCTTTCGGATCAACATTTTTTGTAATTACGTACGTAGCCTAAGTGATTCAGAAAATTAAGGTCAAGAAAAAGTCACTAATTTTATTTCTGAAAACTTGGTAGACACCCTGGTCTTAGAAAAAAATTTAAAAAATTATTAACTTAAAAATTTTGTTGCTTTATCATTTTGAAGTTAGGTCTAAAATTGTGTAATTTGGTTTTTAATTTTTAGTAACCTTAAAGTTCCTGTTTTTAATTTCTGTTCATACCTTCTTAATCTATGTGAAAAGTAGAAGATTTTGGTACCAATAGAATCAATGTAGCTAAAATAGTTAATAGTTACATAGATTTTTAAGTTTTATTAAATAACAAGAAATGCCAAATTCTTTTAATGAAAAAAAAAAAATCATAGTTTCGAAATGGGTTAAGATACAGGCATGAGATTGTTTCACCAAAGCAAACATACCAAGGGAAAATGTATGCAAGGCTTGGAAAAAATTTAAAAAAATTATCAACTTAAAAAACATGAAGAAGGAAAAACAAAGAAAAAATTGAATTTCTGTTGTCATTTTATAGTCACCATGATGTTGGCAACACACTTGTCCTTAGGATGGCAACATGTGTTCTTTTTTATGTGATGTAAGGGTAGGGTGTAGGCTGGCACACTTGCTTTGTAAGTTCCCGCCATTCAGTTGTTTCTTTCTTCATTATTTGGAGGTTATGTTTGTTTAACAGAGTTGGAGACAAAAAGTTCACTATGGGATAAAAGTCTGGCTGAAGCAACTAAAGGGCAAATTATTGGTTTACTAAAGGTTGGAAAAACACAGAGACAAATTGCAGAGGTTTTGAAAGTGTCAAAGACTTGTGTGCAACAAACAATTAGGCGATACAATGAGTTTGGAACAGTTGTTGACAGGCCAAGGTCTGGCTGCCCGAGGAAAACATCACCTAGACAAGACCGCAAGTTATTGCAACTGTGTAGGAAAGACAGGAATGCTAGTTGTAGTGATCTTCTGAGAGATCTAAGGGCCTCCTATGGCAATGTTGCCATAACAGATCGTACTGTATGCAACAGATTAAATGAGGCAGGCCTAAGATCATTTTTTGCAATCAGGAAACCACTTCTCAATGACTGTCACAAAAGGAAGCGACGCGAGTTTTGTAGACAGCGTTTGGGATGGTGTAAAGAAGCTTGGGAGAGAGTAATGTTTTCTGATGAATGCCGTTTTGAACTATTCCCCCGATGTAAGGTTCGGGTTCGCAGAACAATAACTGAAAAATTTCTGCCAGCTTGTGTTGCCCCAGCAGTGCAAAAAGGAGGCGATGCAATCATGATCTGGGGATGCATCACCTCAGAGGGTCCTGGAGAGTGTAAGGTGGTGAAAAATACGATGAATAGTACCAGATACTGTGAAGCTATGGAGGAAGTAATGATTCCTTCAGCACAGAGGCTACTAGGTGAAAATTTCATTTATCAGCAGGATAATGCCCCATGCCACCGATCCATGCAAACAAAGCGATGGTTTGAAACCAAAGACATTGAGCTGCTACCCTGGCCTCCTCGTAGTCCAGATTTAAATCCTATCGAGAACTTGTGGAACACAATGGCATACCGGCTGGCAAAACAGAAACCCAAGAATGGTGCAGAATTAAGACTGGCAGTGCACTCACTATGGCAGCGAGTGACACGTGAAGAGTGTAGGAAGCTAATACAATCTATGCCTGACAGAATCAAAGCATGCTACAAGGCCAGAGGTGGTCCCACTAAGTTTTGAACTTTACAGTGTTACTGTTTTTTTAGTGTGTCTTTGATTTTTTAAGGTTTTCTTAACATAATATAATACAAATGGATGAATACTAAAATGAAATGTGATTTATTTGTGTGGTCTTAAACATTTTTCTGAAACTGTATGTACGTTTGGCACATGTTGCGAAGAAATAATGCGATCTGAAAAAATGCAGTACTACTACGAAAAGCGAAAAGGGTAATCGTGGATTTTTAGGTTATGGCAGTCTCTCTCGTTTTTCAATAATATCGGCCGAAAATTAACAAGCGTATCGGAAGTCGGCAGAAATGCAGATTCAACTAAATATTGGCAAAATCGGCTTCTTCAGTACAGCTCTACATTTGATGACATGAGTAAACATATTTCAGGATAATGAAAAAGACTTTAATTTCCATGTAGATTTATTGTGCGTATGTTTTTTTTGCAAGTGTAAATTGAATTAAGTAAAATACTTCCCTATTTTAATTATTTTTCAACTGATTTAACTTTAATGACAAGTAACTGATAAATTTTGACACTAATTTTGAGGTTGAAATATTTTTTAAAAATTCTTAGAGTGAAGTACACTTCAGCATTAATTGTCTTGGAAAATGTTCTGGCTGCTAGTGATGTAGACACTGATGTCTTGTCTTCCTTCGACAAACTTTGCAGTGCAGTAAAGGACATTTATGCAACTAAAAAAGTGCAGAAAAAAATCAATGAATTTTTCAAGCCTCTTTAATCCTCTATTTGACTAATTTTCGAGTAAAAAATTATTACTTGATTTTGTCAATTATTATTAATGTGAGCATATGCACCTGTTAATACAAACCTCATTAATACAAACTGCAAAATTTTAGGTCCCTTCAGGTTTGTATTAAAGAGGTTTCACTGTACTTTTTTTGGGCGTGTTTGGCGGGGAGGGAGGGGTCCGAAAATATTTACAACGATCTTACCCCTCCCTCACCACTTTAGTACCCCATTCATAATAGCCCAATTTTACGGGAGAAGGGAGGGTGAAATGAGCATTTTCTCACTGAAGGTTTTTCAAAGGGGAGCGAAGTTGGGGTGTTATAAGGGAGGACACTAGATGGTTTGTGTGTCTGGGAGGGATGAGCTAGCCTTGAAGAATGTTACCGAGAGGAGGGAGGGGTGAGCTTATGAGTCATGAATCCGCTGCCGCCAGCCAGCCGTGCGAACTTAGTGTGCGCCCACTCGCGTTGCAGAACCTACCGCTGCCATATTTTTAAAGGAAATGTCCCATTATTTTTTTGTTATTCTTACATGAACATTATTGGAAGTATTAAAGCCGACACAAAAATACGCTGTGTGTTAAAATTAACAGATTTTAATGATCACTCATTTCGTTTTGTTTTTAATTTTTTTCACATTTTGGTCAAATGTCCAATTTGTTGACGGTTCCCGAGAATGTATTCGTAAAATCACTGCTTCGTTAAATCCGAGGTTCGTGACATAGGGGTTCTAGTGTATTTAACTACGGCAAGCAGAATCCGTACATGTAAACTAACTAGTAAAAATAAACTGTCTTTTGACATATTTTCTTTAGAGGTGGCCTGTAGGGCAACGGACTTGTCATGAAGGTTGAAGTGGGTTTAAAGCAAAGCCGTCTAGCATTGTGAGTGACAGCATCCTGCCATTGTACAGCTGATTTCTTAACAAGTAGCGGGTATAAAGGGGGGGGGGGGGGGGGGTAAATCAACTGAAAATTTCGGAAAACATCTATTACGACCCCCCCTCTATTAAGACCATATTCCTGGGAACCGTGAGGGGTCGTTTCAGAGAGTTTTGACTGTATTTTCTGTTTACTTTGATTAAAAATTAAAATTCACAATAGATTTAATAATAATGCAAGCTATCGTGGTCACTGCAAATGAAACATCAACACTAACATGAAAACAATGGAATTCGTACAAAAATGTTATGCACAGTAAAACTTAGGTATTTCACTAAATGACTTTACATATGTGTAAATCTGATTTTAACTGACTTCTTTAAAGCAAAAAAATAATTATGTAAAAGTAACAAAATTGTAGTGGGAATTAGTTTCAGTATATGAAAGACTAAAACAAGAAAAACTAAAAAGATTATGAATAACGCTGTTGACCAGACTGCTTTGAAATATTTACTTCAACATGTCATCATAATTGCTCGTCAATGTTGGAAGTGAAAGATATTCTTTTGTAAATAGAAAGAAAAGTTACATTTTACAGAAATCTAACTTTGGTTAGTACAGTGTTACCGAAAAATATAGGTCATTACTAACACACATACACCCCTGACTAGACGGGCACCTTAAGTGAATCTATTATACACCCAAATTATCAACAGTTGTTATGAACTAGCATTCTAAATACCGTATTTACTCGCATATAGGTCGCCATCGCAGATAGGTCGCACCCATAATTTGAGGTCTTGAATTTGGTATTTAAGATTTCCCCCATAGGTTGCACCGGTAATTCATTACCGCGCCGTGCGCGGAGAAAGGTCATTGTACTCGATCAGCTGCTGTTACGGCGCGCCTGCTGGCTCTCGTTGTTCACTGAGCTGCGCATACGCAGTATAACTCACTCAACGCTCCGCCCAGACTCGTGACCTTGCATCAGCAGCCAGCCAATAGATGCGAGCTTAGCGGAAAAAAATATAAGCTCCACCTCCCGTGTACCAGTTTTGTCCAGTTCTAATACCAGTTTATTGGTATACGCACCAGTTTTCTCGCTGCCGTGACATGTTCAAGTTTATGTCCATCTTGTCTTTATACCAATAAATAATTAATTACGATCCCCAGAAATAAATTGTTAGTTTAAAAAATATACGTCAACTGTACAATACTTCCGAAATTATAAAATACGTATAAAACAGTTACCAAGACTCCGCTCATTTTATCTTGTGAAGTTTGTCTCGTACCAGTATTTCGGCTAAGTTGTGACATAAATACAGTATCAGAACTTACAAGCAGCCATGTTTGTACATTCGTGAGTTTACGTTTTTCCCTCGTGCATTTTAGATTGTCTCCTGCTATAATTACTCGGACTTTTACACGCCTAGGCTTAAATTATTACATGTTTAGAAATAAAAGCAACTTTTCATGTTATAAAATATGTATATTTTGCGATTTAAAATGTAAATTGCCGACTATAAACGTTACGTTTTTCACGATGATTTTAGGCCTACTAGCTAATCTTATCTACTCTTAAAGTACCCACGGTATTTTCTGGTTGTTTATGGTTGTTATGTGACGTAAATAGCGGGATGGATTCAATTTTTGAGTCGTAATTTGCGTGAAAGTATTGTATGCAATAACGGGAAAACGTAAATAACGGTAACGTAAATAAGGGGTTTCGCTGTATGTGTACATTGTAAATAAATTTGCCTATACCCATATAAACTTCTTTTTCGCATTTTAAAGCAAAATATTGCAAAAAAAATTCCTCAAAAATTTTCTTCACATTTAGGTCGCACTTCATTTTTTCCCCATCAAATCTGGTAAAATTGCCGTGACCTATATGTGAGTAAATACGGTATGATAAAATTCCTCCTTTCAGCTTGAGAATCGGCGGTTCTGATTCCAGATAGAATCAGTGGAATTGAAGCACCAAAGAATTAACTCTCTAATTCTAACAGTTTAAGTGTTCTCCTAGACTGCGGCCCCAATTTGGGTCAGAAATGTGGGTCCTAAACATACCAGAAAACAAACCATACAGTACACCAGAAAAAAAAACGTTCAGAATGGTGGTGACCTGCCACTCAAACTCGTGTGTGCAGCGAAAACAGGAAGTGTGGTAACAGACAAGCTTAGATGTTCACAAATAAAAAATAAAAAAATAGCTTAGAGATGAGTTAACTTTATCGACCGATCATTCTACAGTCTGCCGTTTTTCTTCCTGAGAACACCATATGTAAGCACTGAGGTGGTGCAGGTGTATCAACTGACTCGCACTCTTAAGGACTCAAGTCAAATTTCTAAGTGGTCGTACGGTATTTAGTTTTTCATATTTTCCCAAAATCACACCAGCTCACTGGTGATACCTCCTCTAAGTCCTCTAATCTTCACAAAACAGCAAACACTCTCCATGGTTTTAAATCGCACAGCTAGTTTGGTATCCCCTGGCATCATTTGCTAGGTGAACATACATAGTATATTGCCACAGTAAATAGAGTTTGAACTATATAAAATCCTCTAGGTTTCTCTTGAATGACACCAACTGAGTAACTGACCTGCTCGACAGCCTGTGGCAGACCTACAGACGACGCCAGCGTGTGCTGCTGTTGCTGCTGAGAGTGGGAGGCCTGCTGTTGCCTGGACTGCATCTTGTTGGGCTTGGAGCGAGACATCTGAGCACCAGGGTTTGCCTGTGGTATGATGCGTAACACATTGCCCACCGCCTTCGTACGTCCTTCCCGGAACACCTGCGCACACAGCGTGACTTCAACTCATGAATTACCGTTACCGACTCAGCACTTAAATCTTACTGGTTTTTTTTTTTCTAGACTTTTTGTGAGTAGGTATGCTGAGTCATAAACTGAAGTAGAGAAGCATGTGCTAGTTACCATCCTCTGGCCGGCCTTGATGTACTCCGGGTGCTTGATGAAGCGGAAATGCACCAGCGCCTTGTCTCCGGTGCGCAGGCAGTCTTGCGACATCGACAAGATGGATGCCGTCTGCCGGATGCTGCCGCAGTGCACTACAACGCAACGACAGTCCCCGTAACACCCGGTCGCCATGCAGCATGGCAGACTGCCTGCAGAGGAACTCACCCATGGCTTGGTAGCGAGTGCTGATGGTTGTCGGGTGGTGCAGAACCAGGATCTCCCCCTCAAACTCCCAGCATGCCTTGGGATTCAGCGCTGGGGACACCATCACCATGCCCTTACGCAGGGCGTTGCGCTTGATCTGGATAGCACATGTTCACAGTTCACATGTGGCCTTGCACAACAACACAATAATGTGAACAGTGAACCTTTATTTTAGTGGAGCATGCTCACCAAAGAGGAGTCCACAAAGTGACAATACCAATGCAACAAAAATTCCTTATACTAATAATCTGCTGAACATTAAAACAGTTATTTGACGTCTATTGTATTATTTGTTCGCAATTGCAAAGCTAGCTTGATAAATAATGTAATTTTTTTTTCTTCAGTAGTTCACAAATTCAATGTTTTCAATGTTTAAATTAGTTCAAATGTAATGGCAAATGTATAAGTTATATTTATTGAGTAACACTACTTGAGGCATATGTACAAAATAGCGTGGCACTTATATCAATTATTAGTGTCTAGTTCTTCAGTGTTGAACCTAAATCAAAGAGTCGACGCATAATCTGGTAACAAATTGCAGGAAACTTGTTGACATATTATCAGTTAGCTTTGGATGCATGACACTTCATGCACATGGTGGCTGGACCAGTCCATCAACACCTAACACCTAACAACTAAGGTGTGTGGGTTTCGCCTGTATGCCCACCTTCTTGAGAGCGAAGGAGGCAGTCTGTCCGCCGCGCACCTCCCTGACCACCATGCGCTTGCGGTGAATGCTCTTCACCGCAATGGGGATGAAGTGCCCCAGCGGGTCAGGCCCCAGGAGCAGGGTGTCGTTCAGACGGATCACGCCCTTGAGCGTGGTACCGGACACCACTGTGCCCACACCCTGTGAAGCACAACACTCTCCTGTCTCAGCACAGCGACCCCCCCACTGCCTCCATTGAGCAGCCACGTCAAGTAGAGTGGCTTAAATACTTCAGCACTTACAGTATATACATTAAAATGTTACTTCCATTTGAGTATGGCTCAGTTAGTTCAAGAGAAACTGGGAGTGTGATTCATAATTTATCTTACTGCAATCGCAGTGTGCAGACAAACGGCACATCAGTGCTTAGTTGTAGCTCGCCCACCCCATGTGCACATTGAAGTAAATTTAAGAGGTTTAATGTGTAGGCCGTGTAGGGCTACTCTGATAGTGACAACAAACTGTAGCAGCGTGTGCACACAAATCCATAGTAAAATTTCCCTGACTTTTCTCTGAAAAAAATTTCAAATTTCCCAGACTTATTAAAAATAATTTACCCATTTTACAATCCAGCCTTCCCCGTTCACATATCTAGCTTAGCTCTCTCTCTCCAATGTCTTTATTTCAAACAGAACCTTCCAGGTATTGTTTTATAGTGTGTATGACTCTACTAAACAACCATCTTAAAAACAAACCATGCTTTTACATTTTAGTTATAGCAGACTGGAGCTTACATATCCCCCTCAAATTATTATCATTGGGGAATTACTATGACTTTACCAAGATTAAATGTAAATTTCCTGATTTTCCTAGACCAATTCAAACTTCCTTAATTTTTCACTGATATTACCCAACTATCCATATTGTGGGTACGCTGTGTAATACCTAAGCTTAAAAAGTGGATACATATTAAAAGTAAACAAAAATTCTGTGTATTTCAAATTTTAGAAAGTTACTATAATATACTAGGCTAGAATCTCAAACTATACAAATACTTCTGTACACAATTTGTTCTTTTTAGTAAAATTAAACATTTAAAATGTAAAGCTGGACCCTTAATGTGGTATGACATTCATATCATAATAGGTGACATCTCAACAGGCTTGTAGCATAACACGCTGTCATATTAATGGTTAAACATTTTTTATACTTGCAAAACAAAAATAAACTCAAGAAACAACTGTATCATTCTGAAAAAGTACCTAATGCAAAATCTCTGAGACTGGCAGTGTCCTGCTGTGAGTTTAGACAATACATGTGAGAAAGGTTGGCATAAAGAAGATGCAAGACGAGCGGATGTAATAGCAGCTCACCGGCACGGAGTAGAGGTCATCGATCTGAAACTCGGCTGGTTCGTCATCGCGGCTGACCTGGCGTGTCATCAGCAGGTTCAGGAACATCTTCAGCAGCTCAAGATTCTCCCCAGTTACATTGGACACTTGGAATATGGGGCATAACCTGCACAAACCAGCAGCAACATCAACCATGCTGTGCATGCACCATGCAGCCACACATTCATTGCACTGGTTTTTAAGTACCCCAACCCACACAAATGGTTCAATAATCAACATTCTGACTTTATTCCAAGAAGCCAGTGGAAATCAACCTTGCACCTGTTGCTCGTTTAAGTTACAGGCAACATTCTGCGTGGATTTAAAAATACAGTAGAACCCTGTTACCTATAATGTTCCTGCATATAATGTTTTCCTGCTTATAATGTCATATTTTTAAAGTCCCAATATTTCCCCCATAAGGACAATGTATTTATTTCCTGCATATAATGTTCATAAATAGTGTAATTTCCTGCTTATAATGTTTGCTTTCTAACATTCAATAAATGGGGGAAAAATGTTTTAAAACCAAATTATTCCAACACTTACGATAAAAAGTTTCCTTTATGTATGTTTATGTTTACAATTACTGCCATACAATACATAAAGTTTGTTAAAATACAATTTTATGCAATATACTGAAGGTACACAATGTTCATAGTTACGTGTCAGTTGGCACCCTTAGTCAACTCTTCTCTTACTTGCCATTCCAGTGGGTATTCAGATGCATGTACATAGTCCTACGATATTTAAGTTGCCAACCATTGAGCGAGGGCATAACTAAAAGTGTTTTCTATTGCTTACAAATATTTTTTTTTTCATTCATACGTAGGAATCCCAAAATTAAACATTTTCAGGTGGCGAAGGAGTAGACGTTCTCACTCTTAATGTTGTCATCATGAATCGTGAGACAATTTTACAAAAAATGTGGCAGTGTATCTTTAAAGACAAACAAAATTTAACCAGGGAACAAGACGAAGTTGAAAAATTGTTGGCTTGTTTCAGAAAATTCATGTATCAAGTATACTATCTTTGGTTTTAACATTAAAGTTGTTTACATAGCTTGGTGAGTCCATTGGTACAAAGCTCGAACATTGTTAAGTGCTAAATTGGGATTTCCTGCTTATAATGACTTTTTCTTGTGCTCCCTTGAAAAACATTATAACAGGGTTCTACAATATGTTTTCTTATGGCTACGCCAACATTTGGACCTAAACCCAGGGGGTTGTTCCAAGTTATTACAACACTTAAATCAAATACATAAGATCAGAAACAGGTTTATATCATACAAGCATTATCATGACTATGAGCTTACCCCACTACTGTGGGGTTAAGATCCTCCTTAATGTCAGGGAAAAGATACTGCTTTGCTTTACCAGGACTGTAAACAATTACAGTAGAACCCTGTTATAACGAATCTGAAGAGGGGAAACTTTATATCTGGGAAAACTTTTATATTGGCAATACATACTCAAAAGCAAAATCTTAACTACACATAGGCCTAAGCCAAGAAAAGAATGAATGAAAATACTCAAAGCAACAGTTTTATGAGAAAATGCAGATATTATTTTTAATGAACTACGCATGTACAAACTTTTTATTACCTAATGGTTCTTGGACATCGGCGTATTATCCTTTTTGCAGGCATTTAATACTCTGTGACGTTTTCGCAGCTCGTGAAAGAAGAGTGTTCATCTTGTTTAATATTGTACTTAATGTGGATGTTGCAATTCCCAGTTCCTTTGCTATTTACACGTGCGGGACAGTAATGTCCAGTTTATCTCGCACAGATAATGCCTTACGTTTTTTACCACATTTTTCACACATTTTTTATGTACGTATTTCTTATTGAAGCACATTTGCAGCTTAATAACACAAAATTATTTTTACCGTCAAAAGTAAATAAACGAAAAATGAGTCTGGCGCATCAAAGATCACTACGTATCATTTAATATCGCAGTTGCTAAAGCTGGAACGAAATTTTATTACATTCTATGGAAAAATTTAGTCCACAGAGTTCTATCTAGTGGTAGTCTTACGAACCTTACTCGATCAAAATGTCCGAAACGTGAACGATAAAAATGAGACGTAAAAACATCGAATTTGCTGCTACAATGTACATACGTATTTGTGTGGTGGTAATTTATGTTTAATTTTGATAACATATTAAATGTACACGCGTTCGCCCATTCTTTAACTATGCAGGGAAAACTATTTTTTATTTTCACCAAACTGATCACCATTTTTGGCTACATGTAGCCTACCAAGACCACTCAAATACGACTTGTTTATAATATGAACAGTGGACAATTGAGTAGCGTATTGCTGAGAAAAACTTCAATGTGATCCAGAATAGATGTTTTGTGAAAAAACTTGAAATTATATGAAAATATTTGAGATAAATGTGCATTATGTCGGCAAAATTTGTTTGTGGTACACGGGAAAACGTATCAACATTGACAAAAGTTGTGCGCTATATCCAATAAGTTAATACATAACCTCACATCATTTTTCCGGGACTGAGACGGAAATTCACAATAAACGGGAATTCATTATAGGCGGGTTCACTATAAACGGGTTCTACTGTATCTCAAACGACCATCCAGATGCAACAAATTGTGACCTATACACTACTTGTCTGCCGAAAGTGGGCGTGCAAGGGAGAGACCTCTCGGACACGAAGTTGGTGGCGCTGATGATGACGTCGTCACCGCTCTTGACCATGACGGGCACCTTGCGGCAGCCGGGGGACTTGAGGATGCGAACCAGCAGCTTGAGGGTGTCCTGCAGCACGTTGGGCGGGCACATGTCTATCTTGGTGACGACCACGAACACCGGCACGCTGAGGGCCAGGGCGAGGCCCAGGTGCTCCTTCGTCATGCCCACGATGCCAGCGTTGGCCCCCACCTGCAAGCCACGTGCCACACGCGCTCCTCTCCACGCAACTCAGACACACCACAGATCCCTTAAACATGCACCACTTCAACCGCCATTCTGTTGGCTCGCAATTTCACTACCAGTTTTAAAAGCCCCGCTAACTGCCTTCTTCTATAACACCATCATTAATATTGTTGGTGCACTAGCAACAACACATATCAAAAAAATTAGAGAAAAATAGTTTTAAAAGAAACAGGATTATTACTACCACGTATTTTACACCACAAAAAAATTTTTCTGGTGAATTAAAATGCTATATAAATGTGATTTTTGATTAGGAGATACATACATGTTGGTGCATTTGCACAATCATTGACAAGAAAGGCAATTTAAAGGTGGTTAGGCAATAACTAACAGTAACACAGTGTTTAAAAACTGATATATAGGTACTTGTATGCACACACCCAGAGGGTAAATTCATTTTTGGCAAACATGTAACTGCAACCTTTCATTGGTTGGACCAGCTTCTTTGGAAAGTTAGAGACAATGATTGTCACCCTCACTTCAGTTACATATTGATACTGCAATGGAAATAAACAAAGTTTAACATCTAGTAAACACTAAAGTCATTAGAGACAATGAAGGGTGATGGGAACACATTAAAATCACATCAAAAAACTTCCAAATTAATGTGTGTGGATAATGGGAGAACCCCGATAGAAGTGAGTAGGTATTCAAAAACTATTCTATATTCATTAATAATTTGATATTAGTAATTAATTTGAGATTCAGTTCGATATTTCAATGTGAATATTATTTTTAATAAACATAATTTAGAATCTATGAAGCTAAAATGATTTATTGAGAAATTTAGATTTGTTTTCTGCAACACTATACATTTGTACATTGTTTTTATATGCAACAAATAATCTGTGATTTTATTTTTAAATTTCTAAAAATTCTCTTATTTTATGTAGGTATGTATATAATCAGTTTGAACAACAATATTTTCCATCTCTCTATTATGGTTCCATATATATTTCTTCTTTTAATTTTGCTGTATTTTTTGATAAATTTATCTGGACTCCCGTGAAGTGTGGGAAAAAAAAGTTTCACTGCATGTCAAAATTAAATTAGAAATTTTTGTTTGTATATATATTTATAAATAATTGGAATTCAATTCGAAAAAATCAGTTCAAATTTTAAAAAAAAGTATTCGCAGACGCCTAGATACAACCCTCGAACTACAGCAATGTCCACTACGTTTCCTAACTTCCAAAAATTCTGGTTTTTACATTGCCATGAATCAAACCAGAATAATCTTGGTGGGCGGCAATAATTTAACCGATTTGTCACAATACCAAAGCCACTGCATACACTTCACACTGCCATTATAAAATTTACACTTCCAAGTTTCATGTTTACCTACATTCCTTAGTTTACTCTATGGCCCTTAAGTTTACTAAGTACAGCACATAATCATACCAAATTTTTAAGTTTGCTTTGTCCCTTGCTGTTCTAAGTAGCTGATCCAACTAGACAAACATCATGATCACACCTTAATGGGAAAGTGGGTTTTCTTTTTTTATGTGTCTTTCTTAAAGGACCAGCATGTAAGACTTTGCACAACTGTCGAATTTTCAGTTCATTATTTTTATATCTTTATCTTCTTTACAATTTAAAGTCTCTGCAGATTAATGATTGTTCTTTAGCTTTTCCAACTTTCACTTTCTACTTTTATTTCCATTCATCTCTATTTTCCGAGCAGCTGACGCTCAAGCAGGCTACTCACCATCAGCATGCCAAAGTCTGGAGCGTGCCCCGTCATGCCAAACACGGTTGTTTTGAGATAGCGCTCGTGACCAGCGAGATCTATGAAAGTTATCACTTTCGAGGACTTCTCGCAGATCTTCACCCAATCCAGGGACCCATGCTCTGGCTTGTTAACAATGTTTCCTGCAAGAAGGTGACTCACTTTCACACGACTATAACTACAGACATACGCAAAACTAAAGTAGGTCAAAGGATCTGCCTAGTCATGGTTATATTTATGTTAAGTAGGATAATTAGTGCAACGCTCACTGGTACTTCTAACGTGGTAGCCCCTATAAATGCAAGGCTGTGAACTGGTGTGCAGTCTTATAGTTGTGCTTAGAGCAACTATGAGATTTGAGCGATGACCGTAACATTATACGGCGGAGAAATGAAGTTTAGAGGTGTAATAAAAGTCCCTTGAGAGCTTTCAAAAATCTCTACTAGGAGTTTCATGCCTACAAATTAAGACTGGAAATTTAGATTTTAGCCATTTTCACTCTTCTAAAAATACAATTCAAAAATTCCCTGCAGAGTGTTCTTAAAAAACGTTTAGTAAAAAGACACCGTCCGATATCTTGAGCAGTTCTTAAATTGGGTGGTTTTACTGAAGCTCTACACGCCATTGTGTACCCGAACAGGTGAGGTCCTTAAAACGAAAGACCTTTCTTTGAAGGCCAAACAGGTGTGCTGAAGACTAACCGCAACTGTCAAAGCCCAGGATATCATTCCCGACGGAGCTGGTGCGGCCCGACTCCATCTCGTGCTTGTGGCGGAACAGCCTCTGTCGTGCGTGGCCCCTCCCGTTGTCCAGCTCCCCGTGAGTGAGCACCCCCAGCAGCGTGGACTTCCCCGCGTCGACGTTGCCCACCACGGCCACCCTGCGGCACCGACACGCACTTCATGCGTCAACGTTCGGGAAAACACAAGGATCAATATTCAATAGAATTATGCTGCTATGCATCTTATTTTGATATCACTTATCTTTTTTTAATATTGTGCGAATATTATTGCTGTTCTTTAACTAAACAAAAATGAAACTAATAAGAAAATATTATCAACAATTGTACAAAAAGTCTTTTTGGAGAGTGAATTAAATTTGTACATACATACTTTAAATAAATTTAAAAAAATATTTGCTAGCACATTATTGGTTAACAGACAATTGGAAATTAAATACTAGAAATAATAGAAATACAAAGTTAAAGATTTGTAAAATATCAAACAGCGGAATGAAAAATTACTTAACTTTATTTAATATGTCAGCTTGGTTACAGTAAAATATTTATTAGCTCTGAAGGGATTTTGAGTTAACTGCATTACATTTTAAGTTTAAAATATTCTTGTATTTAAGGTAATCTTACACTTGAAGTCACTTTACACTGGGTTTGAATTTGTTTTACATTCAAGTTCATACATATTAAAATCAAGATTGTCTTATAGTTGAGGTTATGTTACTTTCAAAATGATTTTACATTGGTGGTTATCTCACAATCAAAATTACCTTATATTCGATGTCATCCTGTGTCTGAGATTGACTTATATTTAAGGTTGACTTACGTTCAAGGATAGGATATACCTAATTCAGTTTTTTTTTATCATAAAACATATTAATTAACTCCTAAATTTAAAAATAATTTCATATCAACAATATGAATGTTTATTATGCACGCAAATACTTACATAGCTCAAAAAAAATTTATTTTACAAATTTCCATTTAAAGAATTCCTTCCAAAAATTAAAAATTTAAGTTCTAAATATTTTGATATTGATATCAGCATCAAACATTTGAACAAACTTATTTTTTCCTTTAACAAATTCCTGTAAACTGCACAAAATCACCAAGCAATCTAATGAAACTTAAATTGCAAAATGCAAAAAAAATAATCGTGTGTTTGCTTCCAGACAGCAAGTAAAAAAGGTTACAGTTGTGAATACTAGTACACACACTAATCAAAGCTGTATGTATGTGTACTACTATTCATGAATGTTTCTAATGAGGACCATGAGGAGACCACTAGAGGAAGGGGGTTCAAAGGCAGGACTGACCATCGACCTTGCAGCCCCTCGATTGTTTGTCGACCCATCGTCACGGCAGTGCATCATAACAGCCTTAATGAACCGAGGGACACCGAAGGTTGGTGTCAATAGTAGGTTCAAAATATAACTGGGCATATACTGATTTACTATCACTTTTATTTTTGTATCTGGTGGGTTTGTAAGTATTGAGTGGTTTGTTTTTATAAAAATTCTATAATACATAAGAAAAATGTATACATTAAACATCTTGTTGCCAGTTTTAAAAATTATTTCAGTTGTATTTACATATTACTAATAAATTTCTCTTTGATGCATGTTTTCCGCAAATAACGCTTACAGAGTCGCTCTACCTGATCTCCATGAAGTCCTCTATGTCGACCCTTCTGCGCACGAGGTACTGCCCCGTCTGGCCCTGCTCCATCTTCCTCTGCCGCAGCAGCACGCAGTCGGCGCCCAGAGTGCTGGCCAGGGACTGCAAGGTCGCCAACGACGCGTCGTACTCGTCCGGCTTCAGACCGCTCTCTCCCCCATCTGCAAGCACGCCACTGCTGTGCCTGGGTCCTCGCCACCCCCTGCTCATCTCCGTCCGTTCCATCCTTCATTAGGACAACTGCACGTACACGGAGGACTGGGCCAATACCAGAAATTGCTGATTCCTCAGATACCCATACATATACTGCCAATACTCAATGCCAATATCCACACATTTTTTTTTTTTAATAATCTGGGAGAAAACAAAGGAAACTTACCATTTATATGAAAATAGTTTACTACATACAGTAAATTTTATTGTTTTTACCTTTATCATTCAAAACATTTTTCTTCGCAAGGTTTGAAAATTTTACAAATAAAATATATGTGCATGAAGTACATTCCTAGAGAACAAAAACTGCCAAAATCCAGATTACTTTAAACTCTGCTTAGTACCGATAACACGGCAAGGTCTGAATGAGTCCTGAGATGCAGCCATGTGATACATGAGGGTGGAAGGTGTCGCCACACATAATTTGATGATCCATGATGTGGAGGGAGGGTCAGTTTAACATGCTTCCAAAAACTGCTTTTTTTATTCATTGAAGGCAACAGCCCAATGAGGGAAATACAATGAACCTTCATTTTGAAAAGTTTAGCTGAAAAAATTTACACACTGCATCACTTATGTCACTTTCAAGCACTGTTGTCTACCTACCTGAATCTCAGCACCGACTGTGTATACTGAATACACTGAATGACGCTGAATACACTGAATTGTGCTGGTGATGCTGAAAACATAACTATCTATTCGGACAAAATTCCATTTGCCACTTTAAGAGATGGTTAAAATCACTCTCACTTACAAAAATGAATTGACATTGAAAATACCCAAAGTTTTAATTTTTTTGCATAATTAAAAATTGAAAGTGGTAGTATCTACATTAATTATTATTTTCTGAGATGCTTCCGATAAAAATAGTCAATATTGGTTGATACTGTGCTATAGTGATCTGTATTTGCCCAGCCATAATTATTACAAGGAGTATAAAGAGATGTTTAAATATTTTTCATTCATTATTACATATTTCATAACTATCAATAATCATATTCCAAAATTCATCTAATTCTTAAACATGTGTAGGTGTACCAAAATGAAAAAAATATATAAAAATAAATAAATAAATAAATATATATATATAAATATATATACACACACACACACATTGGGAAAAAATAGTCCTATACTTAAATTCCTTAGGGACTAAAGAAAAACACTAAGAAAAAATGTGTTTTATTTAAATGACATGTGCTATGTGTACATACCTATATTTACTGTATTCAGCTATCTACAAACCCCGCAGACCAAATTTTTGGGAAGAGCAAGAATGCACGTACCTTCCCCCAGGCCAATATCAAATATGGTCTCCCCATTGCCATCGTCGAGGCGCTGTTTAAGATACTGATGTAGGAGATCATACTGCTTCTCATCTGGGTCGACAAGAGCAGTCTGCAAAAAAAATAATCAAACCTTTGTTAACACACACAAACAGTTGTAATTATCGTCAGTTGGAAGTTTAGCAGGCAATTAACTAATTTCAAGTGCATGTACACCTAATGTTTTGAAAACAAGCAAAAATAAATATTCAAGATTTACATATGAATACAAATTATAGCCCCCATTATGTTAGTGTAGAATGATTCAATATTGCAAACAAATAAGTGCCAGGGTTAAAAATAAAAAACACAGGAAGTGGGATCCAAACGAATTTAAGCATGAACGTCTCTGATGCCCTGCAGACGTTTGATAGTCAATTGCAATTGAACACATTCATCCTCAGGCTGCTGGGTTCAACTGTTGAGTCACATCAGGATCTGAGAGTCTGTAAAAACTAGATAAACTAGTAGCACCAATGAAAGTAACTACGGCAACTGCTGTTGGGAGCTGCTTAGGGGACGTACTTTGCCAGTAGAACTTCCCACAAACATGTTGCTGGTGCCTGAGTAGAACATTATGTAAATAACAGCAATTTTTGCAAAAGCACTTTTTCGCCTATTGTGCGACAGCTATTGCAAACCGCGTACAAGAAATTAATGCAATACTGAAAGACCACTAGGCTTAGCATTCCCAGCATCTGATAAAATGTTAAATCTCAATGAGCAAGCGATAATAAATAAAACGCAAGGTTCAACTACGTCAAATGTAACAACTGAGTTGTGTTGAAATTGATCTACTACGGGCCCTTTAAATTATTTCAACCCCCATGATAACTGCTTCAAAGCTGTCACACCACACTATTCATATTAAACCAAGAGGGAATACATTTTAGCCCAGTCTCACAACATGGCCTTACCTTAGAGATGTAATTATTCAATTGGTCTTGTTTGTTGGATTCAACATTTACTGCGACATATTTTAAGAAATTAACAAAGAAAAAAAAATTAAAAAGCTATTAATTTAATGTTCTTAGTACTGTTAGAAGCAATCATGGTAAAAATTTGTAAATCAAACCTATATAGTTTCATTATAGTTTTTTTACATTAATATTTACATTAAACATTGAAAATTTGTATTTGAGAGTTTCACAGTTAAAATAGTATGGATATAGTTAGGCCTATTATTATAATATTCAATACCAGTTACATGATTGATTATTTTGTATGATTGAAACAAGAGGGGAAAATTATGACAATATTAATATCAACAGAAATAAGTATATAAGTATAAAGAATGCTGTGTTTGCTATAATTGGTATAATGCAACATAATAGAAATATTGACAGTTATATATGTATGTTTATAAGAAGGTAGTTCTTATATGATCATAGTGGATGTAAATACTATAGACGATTCACTAATTTGACTAAAGCATATTATTGTGAAGTAATCACAACCTGGTGTTAAAAATATGAGATAATTTGTTCGGTGATTATGTAGGACTAATTAAAATAACATCTGAAAAATAAGAAAGCAAGAGAATTATTACTATTAGTGATAATAAGCATTATAGGTCACAAAAACAAATGACACGAGATATGTTTTTGAATTTATTAAGATGTATAGGGTAACCTGAAGATCATAATCATAAAACAAAAAGCATATAATGTGTGACATGATAATTCATTAGGTATGGTGAGATTTATAAAGAAAAATTTGTAAGCAGGAGAGTTATGAGATTGTATATTCGAATGGGTCATTAATATTTCAGTCTGTATCTTGATTTAAGCTGGGCACACACAGAATGAGGCATGACACAACATGATATTTTGTCTGATAGAAGTTGATTTCCATGTATTTATATAGAGGCAACACACAGAATTAGAAGCGGCATGTCACGATCAGACATGAGGCGACAACTTGGAATGACTGCTACAACTTCATCGCAAGCCGACTGTCTGATGGCAGTAGTTAACAAAGGCATGCAGTAGTTAGTTTATAACTAACTACATTCAAATACTGTTTTTCATTATTACTTTGAGTTTATATTCTCTTGTTTTTCCTTAGTATGGTGCGGGATGCAGACTGACAATTATGTACATTTAGTACAGGCAGGTACAGCCTATTTTATATTATCCATCTGTGAAGGATTATCACGACAAATTAATTTTAAGATTAATTTGGGAAGAAATGAAGTAAGGAATACATGGTGTTAAGCTGTCGCGAGGTATTCAGTTGTGTCGGAACATGCTGCATCACATATTGTCTAAATCTGTGTGCACCCAGCCTTAGTAATGGTATAGTTGTGCTTAGGTTATTATTTATAACAATTCAGTTTAAGGAAGTACCCACAATAAAATAGGAGATTTGGTTAGACAATGATAAATAATGTAAAAAATAAATTTTATAGTGAAAACAATATTTTAGTGTGATCATAAAAAATACAAGAATTAAAGCCAAGATAAATGAACCTGTATGATTTATCCTGTGGTGAATGATGCTTGTTCTTTTCATTTAGTACATCAAAAGATCCTGGACATTACAAAAATATTACTATACAAACAATGTTGGGAAGTAAAAAATAATCATTTTCAGATTTTTATTTGATCTGATCATAATTCATTTTTACATTATAATTTTGTTGTATTCAGGACCTTTTGATGTAGGTACTGAATTAAAACAGCAAGCATAAAGTACCACAGGATCAATGTATTCAGGATCAAGCCATTAGGATACAGGATAGACTTATGCAATATGAAACTTATACCAAAAATTTTATTTGGCAATCATGAACTGAATACTGTGAAGCAGTTGGCACCTTTTCCTTGCACGGCCTAGCAATCCTTCCCGTCCTTTCCCCCTCTTCGACCTTTCTCCAAGTAGGTCTTCCCCTTCCTACCCCTTAGTTTTCCTCCCCGCCTCTTCACCAGCGCTCCCTAGCGGGTAGTGCAGCCTTGGTATAAGTACCGGTCCGCTTGGGCTGTGTGCTAACTGTTGTGGATTCTTTCAAGCTCGTGACAGTCATTCGGCTGGCTGGGCTCTCCGTGTGGTACGTACTCGGCGATGATGATTAATCTTCCAGATTCTTCTTTGCGTGTGGTGGGCGCGCCGTAATTCTGTTTGACCCTTAACGTAAACTGTTACCGTTCGCTTGGAGCCTTCAGCTCAATGATGGGTCATTATTTACTTCTTTTCTTTTCACGCCAAGTACGCTCAGTACTTTTAGCATGTTAACGCCGTTCACTAAGAGCCTAGCCACTATGCCGTCTACTTTTGCTACCATTGTTTTATCTTTCTAGTTATAGCGACGCGTCGCTGTTGTTTGCCTAGTACGGCTTTTGTGTTTTAAATATATTTATTGCCCCTTTATTGCTGCGGGCAGTACTTACTCAAATCATTTAAATTATTGTTGCATTGTACTCGTTTGGCTTGTATTAATTTGGCATTAAAGAAAATAGTTCCTTTCTCCGCTTTAACGTCATTGGTCCGCAGTGCTTGTATGCGAATCAAGGATTCTGATTTACCTAAGTTTACCACTTAATGAACCTGCGTGCTTTCATATGCATACTTGTGTTTATTATGTTTGATACTAAATATTATATTTGCATTTATACTCACATCATAAAGAAGCTTATATTTTTGGTAGTCATGTGTTCAACACTACTTAGAACTTGCCTTCATTCCTAATTTTAGGAACCCGATCATTTTCTCTGTGTTTTTGATACGCGCTTGGTGGAGTTAAGTCGAGGCCCCTCCACCTAGCTTCAACTGTATATTCTATATTTTACTATTTTAAGATAGTAGTTTTCTTATGATACAAATTTTTGCATCTAAATATATTTTAAATATTCCCCACACAAACCCCCTTTTATAACATGCTTACTATTTAACAATGTACGGGTCATAATGCTATAGGCAGCTCCAATCAAATCATGTCATTGATGATACGAAATTGTAGGTATTAATAAACTAAATTTACGTTGTACTATTTAGCCTAATTATAATATACACAAAAATATTTTAAAAAATGCTTCTTCACTAGTAAGACAGCAAAAACAAACTAACCATAGGTACTCATAGTTCAACCACACACACATACACACATAGTTCAGAAAATACTTTTGAAACCAAAAAGTGTGTTCCTTTTCATAGGTTAGGGATGAACATATTGTTCAGAAAGCAGTTAATTCTAACACAATATACTTTCATCATGACTGTGGCTTAAAAAATGTATACATATGCGGTTCATTATAAAACTTTCAATCATACATGCAAACACTATTACCTTTATTCTTATGCTTGAACAATCTATATTAGCAGCTGATGCTTCTTGTGATGCCAAAAAAATATTTGTAGCTTTTTCAATTTTCGTTGGACTCTGTTCCACATCAGATGACATTTTATTAAGTTGATATAAACAAAACACCCACTGAAAGGTAAAATGCGTTAACACGTGTAGCTATATAAAATATCTGACTTCACACGCAGTTAGCTGTCCAAGGAATAAGAATACGTAAAACAAGTCTCATGAGAAAACACATCATATGCTATGTTCAAACAAATGATCCTAGCATAAAATATTCAAATACAACAAACGACTCTTAACGAGGACTGTAATATTGCGAGTCAACATTCATACAACGTTACATTACACTTGACAATATTACTACTTTCAACCACGAAGCAGCCATAAAATACGTATGTTTTGTTATTCTTATTATTTATAAACAATCGATGTAGCCAACATGTGTTTAAAATTTACCTAAAAAATAAATCCTTATACATATTTTGTATAACATTTCTATTTTCTAACGTTCTTCAAATGATTCATTCTATGGAGAAATTTGATTTAAAACCATTTATTCTTTGAGATTATCTATTGCAGTTTTTAAATAATTATCATGGAAAAGATCAGAAAAATAAAATATATGAAGTTAAAAAAGTTCACAGAAAACAAGACTGAATTAGCTGATGGCATACAAACGAAACTAACGAAGAAACTAAACAATTATTATTAACAACACAAAGGCGACAGCACGGACAAAAAATATTCAACCTCTAAATATCGCACAGCTAAAGATTTCTGCTACAGGAAATTAGTCATGAAAAAATATATAACAACACAGACTAGAGGTGGGTCGAAAAGTATCAACCTGATACTTTGTCACTGATACGCGCCTGTATCAGGAACGGCAAACGAGTACACTTGAAAAGTATCAGAGACTTTAGTATCAGTTCAGAATTCACCTGGAACAACACCACGGCCAATGAGCGCAGTACCCGATCGCAGATGACTGTCACTTGGGCGGAGCTTGTGAAAGGGGAGGGAGCAGGAACGACGAATAAGGGATAAAGAAGGGAAAGAATGTAGGGGAGGAAGCGCAGGGGAAGGCGTTGAAGCCTTGAAGGAGAGGCGCAAAGCGATATTGTTACAAGCAGGGCTGCCACTCATGGGTTTTTCCACTCAGATCTGGGTTTTTCCAATGGTGTTTGGGTTTCTGGATTTTTAAATAATGAATTCCAACAATTCTAGGTTTATTATAATTTTAATTATTTTTATACCTAAAACAATAATAAAGGTAGTAGCTACTGTATCTGTTGCAATATCTGTTTGATAAATGCAAACAAGTCTATGTGTTTCACACACAAAAATACATATAAACACAAAACTAGTTTTCAAGAAGCTAAGTCGAATATTAAATTAGACACATTCTTCAAAGAGGCTTGCAGAACACAAAACCAATGCAACAATTAACCTTCAAACCAATCTTGTAGAATCAGACTCTGAATAAAGACTAACGTACATGATGCAGTTTTATAAAAACATTTACCGGTTTAAAGTATGCAGTGATGGTGTTTGTTTTGTCATGTATATATTTGTAGGTTTTTTTTATGATATGTGCTGGTCCAAGAATTACTTATACAGCCAGTTTGCTGCAGTGTAATTTTCTTGTATTGGTTGTATTTAACCGTTTTCAGTCTTGTAAGGTAATTAATTGTTTTATATTAAAACCAGTTATGTTTATATTTTTGAATTAGTACGCAAACATTTTCAACGATAGCATTTTAGACGCATCTGGGTTTTTTACCCATGTGTCTGGGTTTTTTTTTTAGGTTATCTAGGTTTTTCATGAATATCAGAGTGGCAGCCCTGGTTACAAGTCGTTTTGTTTATTGTCCTACTTTAGTACACTCAGCCGACCTCCGTAGCGTAGTCGGATGCACACCGGCTTACGGTGCGAGGGGTCCTGGGTTCGAGTCCCGGGTAAGGCATGGGTGTACCATACATATTCTGATATTTGAAAACGAGTTGAAATTGAGATTCACACTGAAAATAATGACCCTTTGGCTGTTGGCGAAAAGCTGTAGGCCACAATAAATAAAAAAAAAATAAAAAAAAATAGTACCCTCAGTGCGCAGTGCGTGCACCGTCTCGTTCAATAATAAAACTGATGAAATTTTAATATTAAAAAGTACATTAATTCAAGATATAATATTTATATTTGTGCACCTAACAGCTATGAAAATGCAAATAAATTCTCAGTTGACACTAATAACAGATGTAATCAACATATGGAATTTTTTTTTTTTCGATAACAATTAGTAACTAGTGTTTTTATACATTAAAAATTCACGATTTTATCAAAAATAAAAAAATAAAAAAACAGATAGGTACATTAGTAAGCATACTATATTAGTGTTTACGTTTCAAATGTTTCTTTAGATTAGTCGATGATTTATAACTCAGTTTTTGTTTACACAAATTACAATTAGCAAACTCATTATTTTCCGTGAAAAAATTCCACACAAATGAAGTCTTTTTCGTGCACTTATCCATTCCTTATTTCACTATAAAAATACTAACTACAAAGCATGACAGCCCGCAACATGGTGATACACGGCCAGGACGAACTGCAGTGAATGTTGAACTGATTGATACTGGTTGTATCAGGCGGGCATGAGAGTATCAGAGGTTGAGAATTACCAGGCGTGATAAATAATGTATCAGATTCTCCTTCCGGTCGCACGGTCTGCGTACGCGTAGCTTTATTTCCTCCTGGGACCGTCTGATACAGAAGTATCAGAGACTTGTACCTAGGTACATTACTGTATCAGTATCAGGTTGGGACTGATACCGAAAATTGCTGTCCCAACCCACCTCTAACACAGACGATCACAGTGGGCTTACAACGACGAGACATTAAATGTATGCAGACCACAAACAGGGACAACGCAGCAAACTTATAAACACAACGCTGACGATAAACAAATACTATTCTGGCTGAATTAAGACATGAAAATTGTCTGGGGTTAGCAAGGCCTCCCAACTCTAAGTTAAAACTGTTGCCACAGCACTTAACCACCATACCGCTTAACCCCCACACCTGTTTATTATTAGACGCCACTCACCAGTGATTTTTATATAATTTTCCAACCCCGTCTGGGAAAGTGCGACGCAGGAGTGCCCCAGTCACTCCCGTGGGAACGTGTTAATCTATGAGCGTGAATGTCCCCCTTGCGGCCTTTCGCCTTAATCAAGTGTAGTGTTATGTCTACCAAATTAGGCCTCCACGTTTTTATGCATAAGCAATCACTAGAGTAGTCCATAAGTGACGAACAGTCTCTACCGTGACTTTGGATTTTCAAACATAATTTAACGTAAATTTCATTACCATAATTATTATAAGCCTTCTGTCGCCTAATTTGCCTATAACTAATTGTTAATAGAATTTGTGTACAAACATAACTTCCTCATGTTTCATATTTTTCGAATAAAGGCACTTTAGGAACCTTGGCGCGAGAGAGCGCTCACCCTCTCCCTCGCGAAAGGGCCATATGCCAGTACCGCGCGACTCGCGAACCGGGACGGACCTAGTGACGCGAACCCGCAAACCTCTATAAAAATTTATGTGATTTTAGTATTGTTCGGAATCTCAGGGTAGGTTCGGCCTTGTGGCTAGAGGCAGTGGTTCGACACAGTAGGGCCCCCCGAGCTGTTTATGCCACTCGGAACGCCTGGAAAAGAACAAGAAAATATCGGCTGCTATTTGATTAATTTATTCCGGCACAGCCCTACAATAGTGCTGCCCGTCCTGGGCGTAACGGTTGTCCCGATTTGAATCGTCACACGCCCGACCACTCACTCAGTGGCGGCTCACGATTTTATTACCCGGTAAGGTCATACATTTGACACGATGCGGTGATTACAAAACAAACCCTAACATGACACACTAGAATCCTGATCAAAATTACACTTCACAATTACAAATTACGTAGCACACTGGGCTAAGAACACGTAGGCCCGTAACTCCGGCGACACTACCTGAATCTTAGGACTGTCCCAGAAATTGACGCATTAGTAAGTTTGAATGTTACGTGTTGCCTACTGGCTGCCCCGTGCGGGCTTAAACTAGTTAGCCGATTGGCTAGGATATCGCGTGAAGCACCGAAATAACATCTCGTAGTTCACACACAGTACTTACGTATCACAATGAACGCTCGTCTTGGAGCACTGGATAATTAAGTTAAATACCACTAGGTAAGTCGAGGCCGACCACGGAACTGAAAGAAAAGATTTGCGGGAAAATACAACTATTGAAACTACATATCAGTGAAAATAAGAATTGCTGGTCCCGTATTGCGCGGAGGCTGCCGGCCTCTATGAGCTCCGGGAGGATACTGCCGCTATCACCGCGCGCGACCCCCCTCCCCCGCCTGCCATCCCGCGGAATCGTGTGATTTTCGCGGGAAACTGTACCGGCCAGGTTCGGGACAAGTCGCACGGTGAAACATAATTTTGGAGAAAATGAAGTATTAAATAATGAAAATAATGTCTAATAATATCCTGTAGAAAAAATTACATACATTACATTTGTTGTAGTTCGGCGGAGGGATATGCCACACCCGGCCGGATCCTTCCGCCGACGTAGCACTTGTTACCTGGCGATCGCCCCGTTGCACTTTCTATACTCCGGTGCGCGCACGAGCACGTTCGGTGCACACGCCTTCTTGAGACGTTGATAAGGCATATCGGTCTATGCGACATAGAGGAGCATTGGCAGTCGGCGTCACTAGGGCGGTAACCCAAGACGTTTGAGTAAAGTAGCGAATATGCACTGCCTTATTGGGCAACTGCTGTACCCTATCTTTCGGGTCATATTCCAAAAGTGTCCTAACTGAACCCCTGTAGGGTATCAGATCGGCAGCCGTTTTAATAAACGAGGACTTGTGCGAGACTATAAACAGTTGTACTTCGTGGAATCCATCGTAATTTTAGCTTATATTTTAAAACTATGGAGTTATAATGTGAAATAAAATATTGAATTTTGGTCGTACAATAATAAACGATAAAATTTTGCCCGTATTTATGTTTTGTGTTTTTTAAGATATTAGGGGGGAAAATTGTAATTGTAAAATTTCCGTTTAAGTTCATTAAAAAGGAAAATTATATATACATTTATGGATCAAATCGGCAACAGATAGGACACCAAAAATCAGTGCTTTAAAAATAAGGGACTGGCCGTGTCCTATTGTGCTCTTGGAATATGGTTAGGGTACAGATATCGCATATTCAACTCCTAAACACTTATTTTTGTGTCTTGGAATACGGCCCTATGTATTTAATTATTTAAATTGTGACATCAAGTTGGCGACTGTAAATTTGCTAACATATTATCCCACTGTTAATTGTTTTAGTCTGACTCGATCATAGTAACGGAAACTTTAATTAAGGCCAGTGGCCACGTTGAATGTTAATAAGGTTTGTTGTCTGCTCCGTGCGTGCGGTACTCACACGGAGTGGCTACGCCGCACTTGTTTCGTGTCGGGTAATTAGAAATGTTGTCATAATGTATTTTTCCTTAATTGAATTATGGGTTCGAGACCCCGGGGTTCCGTGCCCTTAAGTTTCTTTATGTGTATTGGGGTCACGCCCGAGGAGCTCGCCTGACTCATTCCCGCTGGCCTGGGGGTGCGCTCCTAAAATGGGATCGGATACAAATGGTGTGGAGCACGGGCTTAGAGGCTATGGTCGGTACGACGTCAAAGACTGTTATGCTCCGCCGACCCCTGATCCACCCCTGCCCCATGCAGTGTGTTAAGTGCTATTGTATTTATGTGTATAATAAAAACATTACGACGACATAACAAGAACATACCTTTATGTAATAAACTTTATAGTGTTATTTATGTAATATTTCGTTTGTGGTAATAATTATGTTTTCCATAAATATGTCAAATATTTACACAACATTGTCCACCGGGCTCCGAAGCCGAGGCCAACCTCCGGAATCATCCCGAGCGCTGCGCGTGTCGCGGAGTGGGGGAAGGATGGTCGAAAGAGTGGCGACGTGTGCGGACAGGGGCAGTGGGCATCTGGCGACAGGACGAAGCGGACATGCGTGGAGGACCGGGTCGGAAAGCAGCGACTGGTGAGACCAAGCGTGAGAAGTGGGGAGTTCAAGATTACGTGTGATACATCGCGATAACATAATTGTAATTATTCATATTTGTAAATAAGGGTGTTAGTGTCTAGAGATTGCGTATATCATCGGGCATGTCACCACAGCAGCAGGTTGGACTTAATGCCTCAGTCGCCAACATTTTAATGTAACTTCATCAAGCTATCAACGAGAGGGAGCAATAGCTAGTCTATCGTACGAACGTATCACGAGACCATGGGGGGCAGCCCGCACTAGGCGCCTGCCCACCGAAACAGGTGCCGCCGAGCATCACTCTGCGGAGGGACAGGTGTTGTGCCTCAGGTAGCCGTATGTAAAGATACTGTGTTAGGGATTAATTAAACAAGCTGTACCCGAAATGGCAAACTTTATTTTGTAGTGCGGATAGGAGTGTATTCCCCCCACCACAAAGCCTGAACCCCCACCCTAGTACTGAGCGCAGACCAGCATCGCATGGGGGGTGATATCCGCGACTACGACAGGGTCACGCCCGAGGCGCTCGCCTTACTCATTGCCGCCGGGCTAGGGGTGCGTTCCAAAAACGGGATCAGGTACTAGCGGTGCGGAGCACGGGCTTAGAAGCCATGGTCAGGGCGACGTCAATAAATAGCAATGTTTGGGATCCATGTCTGGCAAATGAATACAGATACTGCAGATTTGGATGAATACATCAACATACTTCGATGGCCGTAGGGTGGTTATCGACTCATCAACCTCGGGGCCATTCCTTTCGCTGCATTAACCCATGCCACTGATTCATTCGAAGTACATACACACTAAGGGACTATCAAAACTACACAATAGTCTGTGCGACAGAGGAGCACCAATGGTTGGTGTCAATACATGACTCTTGATGTTTCATCCTACAGCAGGCTATTTTTACATGTTCAAGAAAAGGTCGGGCTTGGTGATCCGACATTATTGTTGGCACTCGACATATGAAGAAGCTGTTGCACCCTGGAGTCAGCCAGTCTCGGTATAAGTCTAGGCTTAGGATTCATGGTCAGCAGTATCAAAGTTGAAAGCCCCCTATGGAACTGTGCTTTCACCTCGGGCTACGGCATGCGTTAGCCTGCCAGTGGAGTTAGCTTCTTCGTCGCGCCAAAACCATAACTATAAAAAGGTGAATAAAATTATGTTTAATGATTTAGGGTATTTCATTTTATCTTAAATAAAACAATACATTGATACAAACTGGCTTGAAGGGTCAAAGGATTTGTTGGTAATAATGAAGTAATAACTACTTAGTTCATAAACTTAATTTACTTAGAAGATTTGTTTGATATTTTAATAAATGTTTCCTGCATTTACACTTGACTTTTTTATAACTTTGTAAATTATAATTGACACTGTGAATTTATTAAGACCCACGACTGCAAGGAAGGTAGATTAGTCTAGTAATTCATGGTGCCCTTATTAAGCCAACTCATGTAATTACGTTTCATATATCTTTGTTAGCATATCTGGGTCTAGAATAATTAAATACAATTTTATTTGAATATTCTGAGACTTGGTTACGTCGGGTAACCATGTAATACGATTTTGATTCCATTTGAATACACTGCACACATGGTGGCATTCGACTTTATTCACTTGTCGCATGGGTGCTTTTACCCAGCGAGGTTCGTTACTGATGGGGTGTGAAACGGGCTTAGATATTCTATAGGAGGTAGTACGTCAACAACACATACATACATTCACATTGTATGAATACTATTTTACTTATCCAATTTTTGTTTACAACTTCAGAAATTTATTGTTTACTTTACTTTTCCCTTACATACAGGTCTTAAAAATTTAGATATTGTCAATTTTCATTTTAATTCAGATTTATTTCCAATAAGACATAAGCACAAAAAAATTATACTGCATTTATATTGTTGCAACATGTAGAAACCTAGCTTTGAAAGAAACGATATCGGTGTAACTTGATGTTTACAAATTTTTAAAAACAACCATTGTCTCGATCCAAGTGGGAGAGTGTGACGGCAAGATGTCTGGAAGTTGTGACGGCGAATGCGTTTGACAGCTTTGCTTTTGTAAATTGTTCTCATCTGTCAAGTGTTTTTTACAGATCATATAAAATATGGGAGCATTGACAAGCAGACAGCATGTTGGCGTAGAGGAAGTTGATATTGTTTCAAACCATGCATACAAATATCCACCTCGTTCAGGTGAGCAATGACAAGGTTGCGGTACCAGTCATGCGTGTATAGTCTTCCGTATAAAAACGCATTTGTACGGTATCTACATATTAATAACTAGGTTCATTGGCCCTGTGGTGCTTTTTAAATCTCGATTTCTGTGTTTTATTACTGTTTAGCACTGTTGTGGTTGACCTTTATTTGCATCGTGCCCCTATTTCCTGTTTGGTCAGTAATGACATTGAAAACTATGTACTATAACGGACGTTACGTGACACATATGTGAGGCGTAGTTCTGCATTCCCGATTTGAAAAGTAGCGGTAATTGTCTATTATCGTTGCTTGAAGTGAAAATGTTTTCGAATCTGAAATTCTATGTTATTCAGCCACTACATGTACTTCTACAGTAGTTTATAATCGTATAGTTTTGCCTGCTAACTCAGAAGCATATTTTCTACTTGCCTTATATTATACAGTGTCCGTAAAATCATTGTGCACTTTTGACCGGTTACCTACATGAAGGCAACGAAATAAGATAGACTTATGAAATCTTCAACCAAATAAAAGGTAAATTCTTGGAGAGTTTACCTTTTATTTGTTGAAGATTTTACATTTGTGTGTACATAGTGTATTTATAAGCCTATTTCTTTGCAGAGTACCAGATATGAATTTTTTTTAACAAAAAGCTGTTTCAGGTCATTAGTAAGTTACATTTTTACATTACACAAGAGAAAAAATATTTTTTGTTTTTGTTGTAAAATATTGATGTATATTTGTTACATATGTTTTACATACTACCAGAAAGTTTCTTTATGCTTTGAAAAAGTGTGTGAGTGTACCACAATTGTATATTCTTGTTCGTTTTCCTTTTTGCCTTCTCTCTGAGTTGAGTTGGGACACAACCTTAGTTAAGTCATGTTTACTCCTGCGAATAGTACAGAATTGATTGGCTTAAATATATTTTTGTTACATATTCATGTGTAGGCCACTAGTTTTTAAAACTAAGAAGCAAATAAAAAAAAAATTCTAACCTCACTGTTAGTCTAAAATGATCTATTTGTGTTGAACAACTTGTAAGGTTTCCTGTGAATTCTATTAATAATAGACTGTCCTTCCCCAACCCCCCTCAAAGGATGGATTTTATGATTTATTGATCTATTTTACATGTCTAACATGCATCAGATCTTGTTAAAAATGTATAAAAACATTTAAAAAAACAATGCAGCAAGTCACAATACCTACTTTGGACAGACAGAAAAATGGTTAAAAATATGGATTAAAAATGGAAGACAATGTAACAAAATATCAAACGCAAAACGTTTTTAAACCTTGAAGCTACATCAATCACAAAATATTTGTCCAAATTATAAAATGTTTTAAATACAAGCCAGTTATTTGGTTCTTTTTAAATGTTTGTTACTTGTAGAGTGAGCTGCTAAAAGTAATTTATTGAATAAATTTACTCTACTTGCACTAAAGTGGACTATAGATATGGAATAATATCATAATTTGCACCTAAATGCATTAAAAAACCTTTGTTATATCAAAAAAAGCAATGGTAAAACAATATGAGAATTTTTTAGATTTATTTATCAATGTTTTGTTTCTGAAATGCCATGGTTTCCTGACACTCCAACTATAATATTTTTTTTACGTGAATGATTATGCTAATCAAAGCAAACTATGCAGCTTGCAACATGGTCACATTTTCGAAGCAGTTGTCGTTCTTGCTTTCAGGTAATTACTTTGGCAGCCACTTCATCATGGGCGGGGAGAGGTTCGACACTCCCCAGCCAGAGTCGTACCTGTTCGGGGAGAACGTCGACCTCAACTTCCTCGGCAGCCGTCCAACTCCAGTAAGTTGGGAGCCGTTAGAGATGGTCTACTTGTCGTTGGACTCCACTTTAAGAATTACTTGATCACTCGGTCCATCGTGTCGTAAGACACTAGACTCTCTTTTCAGAGGAATTTTCATTCTTATATTGTAAACATAACAAGTCTTGCAGCAGAGAAAAGAGTATAGAGGTCCGATACAATATTAACGACAGCAAGGTGAAAACTCTTTAATCTGGCACTCTGTAGTTTGACACATACTGTTTTCCAGCACTAATCACTCTGTTCCTGTTTGGATTGTTTTGAGTGGGTACTGGCTTTTGACTTTAGTTGCTAGGTCGTTTTACTGCATTGCTGGTAGGCATGTGCAAAAACTATTTTTTTGGTGCAAAGAGATGATCAAATCGAATGTTTAAAATATTCACTAAGTCAAATTGAATTGAAAATATAGTTCTCAGTAAGGCTTTATTGCACTTATTTTATAAAATACTGGATTGATGAAACAAAATAATATTTTAACATTTGTTATGTTTGAACTGAATAAGTGATAAACCAATTGGGCCCTATAGATAACACGATTCAATAAAAATTGTAAACTAACTATCCATAATATTAATACTAAGCATTCATAAAAGCAAAACTGAGTACCACTTTTTTTTTAAGTAACCAACTTTATTCATGCAAAACATATAAACACAAAATAAAAAAACTCAATATTTTATGAGGGAATATTAGGCTTCCATTTTTAAAGCTTTGCAATGAATGCCTAGCTTCACATTAGATGCGAAGCTTTGCATCACAACTAAAGCTTCATGTACAATGAATAGCAAATTTCCCGACTATGTCAAATTTAATACTAAAAATATCATGAATTTATTCACTTAGTATATTCTTCGCAAATGCCTAGCTGTTGGTGTTTTGAGGTCACTCAGAATTTATCTTTACTGTAAGTTTTCATTTCAGTACAGTGTTTCCTGGTTTATAGTGTAGTGATATTTAAAGACGAGAATGCTCTTCTGTGTTTCTTTCTTTCTGTAGAGTAGCTTATTAAAACTTTGTTTTAAATATCATTGTACTCTATATTAACTTTTCTTTTGTATTCTCACTTTTACTGCATTGACTTTGATGATATGGCAAGATCACTTGCTCGTGGTCAAGAATGTTCCTGATTAAATGCCAGTTCACTGTAATTGAGTTAAAGCAATAAAGTTGTAATTTATTGTAGGTACACTGTGCTTTAAAATTTTTTATCAGTTTTTAAAATAATTATTTGGTATTTTTTGCGATATTCAACATAAGGCAGTTAGTGTTTTTTTTCTTAAGGGCTGAATTATATTTCATTGGGATTACCGTAGTGTTGCGATAGTCACTCGGTGGTCACCTTCCCGCAAGTACGGCTGAGAATCCAAACCACCTTCCAGCTGGAGAGAAGCGTCATCTGAAGGAATAACTGTTTTGTTCAGTTCCCGTACCCACCACCGCAGGCCAACGAGCCCACCAAGACCCTGAAGAGTCTGGTAAACATCCGGAAAGAGAGTCTGCGGTTCGTGCGCACGTCGGAGTCCATCAGCAAGTGTGCAACTGATGATGATGGGGAGTACCTCAACTGGACCAACTTCAACATAGAGTTCACCTTTGACTGCGACGTGCGGTGTGCCATCACCATATACTACTTCTGCACGGAGGAGGTTACTACCAATGGTGTGGTGTAAGTTGGTTTTTTAATCTGTACTTCAAGAATACATTTATTTTCTGGATGGATTCCTAGTGATAGCCAATTTAAAACTTTAAAATAACAGTGAAATATCATAATTTTTTTAAAAATCTCTCTCCTTTTTTCTTTAAAGATCTGTACATATTTATTTAATGCACTATATCTGCCCTGCCTTGTAAAATGTGATTTTTTTCAAAATACATTTTAAATAAAAATTTTTGTAGGACTGTGTCATTTTAATGTGAATCTTAATGTAAGAAGTTCTATGAAGGCATGCATTGCTTGTTGGGATTGGTCAACAGCTTGCATCCACTTGCAGGGATGTGATGTGCTACACCTGATGTAGGCTTTCTTTGCAAATCGTCTGGTGTTTGCTAGAGAAATGATTGATCCTAAATTCTAAGAGGATGACTCTTTTTTAAATTAAACTGCAGAATGAGGGGAAAACATCTAGAAAGTTTATCACCTTTTATAAACTACAGGAAGTCAAATCTGCCAAGTTAAGTGTTCCATAACTTAATGCGTAAGGAACCAAGGAGTCTTATCAGTTTTTTTTTTTTTTGCTGTCACTATTTTTGCATGTTGTTTTTTTGCAATCCGTTTTGAAAGTCTAGCTTAAGTACACTGGTGGCAAACAGAATTTGTGCTTGCAGTAAACTGCATCTGCATTTGTATTAAAAATTTGAAATGACACTTTTTTATAATGTACACCTGCCCCTCAAAGTAATTCTAAATTCATTCTAGGAATATATAATGCCAATCAAATACTTTTTTAATTTTTTTTTTTCATAAGAGAGTAGGTTAATCAAAATAATTTGTTTTCCAAGTGTGCTCTTTGACTACCATATCATTCAAGACATTAATCCCTTTGAAATCATTTTACAGTATTAATTATAAGTGTAAATATATTCAAACAAATGATGGAATTAATTTTGAGGATATAATTTCAAATATATATACAGTTTAAAAAAAAATCACGGGCCACATTGTTTACACATAAAGCCTTGGGCAGGACAACAGTTCTGAGAGACAAGAAAGTACCATTTTTATATGGTAGTTCTGTTTTTTCTATTAACAAGAACAATTATAATTTAACATGTAAACGTAATTTCCAATTCTGTTGTTTACTAAATGCCTGATACTACATGAATCGCTAACCACACGACTGGCCAACTAGCACATTCGGGTAGGCAAGAGCAAAACTAACCTTGAAAGTTTCTAGCCTTTGTCGCCAGAGCTGCTGCTGAATTGCGAGATGGTGCAAACATTGGCTTAACATTCACGGGCATCTGGAATATTTGGCATAGTTTAAATCAGTCTACTATTTTAATTGGGCTCAAAAATTGGGCAGTGAAGGAAGTGAATAGTTAGATATGATAAAAAAATGGTTTTAAAATTTGTCATATTATTAATTCATTGCATTGTGTTTAATGTTGCAATGTGCTGTTACTGTTGTGTGTACATAGAATTGAAAAATTTGTGTGGGTGAAAGAGAGCCGTACTTAAATTCTCTGACCTTGCTACTTTAAATAATGTTGTTAATTTATTGGCATTTTTTTTTCTTCAAAACTGTGCAAATTGGTATTACTTCAAGGGGTAGGTGTATATAATTGTACATAATTTATTGTGTGTTCATGGTTTGCAAAATCATCATAATAAAGTATTTTCACTATTTATAACTCATACGTATTCAAATATTCAATTTATTCATATTAAAATATTTATTTAACCATATTGATGCCATGTAATAAACGATTGATGTTTGCTTCAGATTGAATTCCAAGCAAACACAGTTTGTAGTTTTAATGGAGAGAGAGCACGATAGCTGCTGACGACCCTAGAGAGTGTATATCCTGACTGTGCTGCTGCAGGTACACGCCCAGAGACCCCGGCATGAACTCTGCCACCTACCACTACAAGCGTGGTGCGAACCAGCAGTTCTCCCAGGTGTCCCACGTGTTCAACCCTTGCAGCTATCACGAGGACGAGTTAACTTACGATCCAGACAGAGAGGTCATCCCCATCGCAATTCATTGTGTTACGGAAGAAGGTGCGGAGGGTAAGTTGCATTTCCTCTCCTCCACGATACAGCTATTGGATTCATCACACTTATATTAAGTTTCTATTTTTTTTAAACCAAACCACAGTAGTTGTACAGTGAATTAAAAAAAATAATAATTATTGCTATATATTTTAGAGTCTTGGGCAATCCTCTTTGGCGATAGGACTTGCCCATATATACATAGTGGCTGTCAAGAAGTGACCAGTGTGGATTGCTACATATATAAAATCACACAAATTGTTAATGCCTCTTTTTTTTTCTTTTGTACAAAGGTGAAGAAGGCAGGTTAAATTACAACATGTAATTTATAAAAAGTAATGCTTCTGTAATTCATAGCAGTTTTATTAAATTTATTCATTGTGTACTTGACATAATTCTAAATCATTAGAACAAATGGGGGAATTCGCCACGTGAACAAGAAACCCCAAGTAGGCCATTTCTATCCAGTAGTATGGATTTTCATAAATACAAACAACAATGCCAATTGTAATTCTAGAAAGACCAATGCAAAGTAGTTTAAAAAAAAAAGTTCTGCTTCGTAGATCATCTCTTTTACTTGTGGATGATTGAGTTGTGGATCAGCTAAGTTTATGTTTGATGGAATGTTCCAATTAAGAATGGCAATTGTTGCCATTAAGTGAACTTTGGCAACTCTAAATTGTAATGGTTAAGAAATCAATTAAACAAAAAAATATTTAAATTGAAATTATTATTGAATACATTTGAACATCAGCTGCATTTGGTCTGCTGGTGTATATGTGTGCTGTTGATAATGGTTGTAGCACAGCCTGAGTGTTCAACTGTATGCAAGTGAACAAGGGCATTCGGTAATAGGGGTTTTCAGCTCATACGTATGTGATGCATAGGTGATTGTCGTATTGTCATATGCCTCGTCATGGTTGCAATGTGACATAGTTAACCATCGCATACAGCTCTCCTGAGTATTTGGAACTGTCAGCCACTAAACATTATTTTTTCATATCAGCAAAACAAATTGTGATGAATTGTAATTCAACTACTCATACACTTTACTATTCATTAAATCCTCTTAAAAATTAACAAAATCCAATTGGAAAATTGTTATTTCTATCATTTTGATGGAAAAATCAGTGAAGTGTTTTTTGTAGTTGCCCATAATTTTAATTGTGTGGAAGGAAATGTTTTATTTTTTAATAATAAAATATAGCACATAGGGAAACACTTTTTATAGTTGGCTTATACACAATATTTCCAAATGTTTATATGTACCTTATGTACAATTGTTACTAGATTTATAAAGTGATCAAGGTATTGTCGGCTCTGCAGAATTACGACAGTCACATACAACAATAGCGGTAGTGGACCATCATTCTGATGGCACATACGTATTGCGTGCATTGAAGCAGAAACTATATGTTGATGGGCTGTGCTACCTGCTGCAAGAGATTTATGGCATAGAGAACAAGAACAATGAATCTAAGGTCAGTTACTTTATAACGGTAGGTATGTCTATATCAAAATTTTACAATTACTTTTGTACATACCTACTACTTAATAATTTTTTTAAATGTTTTGTATATTCAGGCACAAGATTTTATGATGGATTTTTTTTCCCTGAGCAATGTTGCTCACACACACACATTACAAATTTAGGTTATTTAACACAAGGGCTTTTTATAACAATTAAAATGACTTTTAGGTGAAATTAGTAAACGTTTAAAGTTTGAATGTTGAATGTCGCAAATTTTCATTAAACAGTATCTTGAAACTAATTGCACCAAAATCTTGTATTTTCCAAATACAATTTGGCAAAAAAATTAAAACATTACAATCTTGTGTCTAATTGTATGGTGTTAGTACTAGCTAATGTAACAGTTACACAAACAGTGGAATCTGCTGTGTGGGTCATGCCCTTCTCTATGCACAAATACGCGACTTTAACTGTATTCTTGTTTGTTTTTTATTGTATGGTTAAAGTGAAAATGGTTACAGTCCTTCAAATGTCCGTGCATAGAGGTTTAAGTCAATGGGGCCTCCAAGATCACAGTGGACTTGGGTGCCTACATGAGCGTTCCTCTGTGATTGTGGCCCTGCATGGCAGTTTCATCTCGGTGTTCTGGTGCAGGGAGCCAGTGATGAAGACACGGAGGACAACGGCTCGGAGTGCGTGATCTGCATGTGTGACGTGAGAGACACGCTCATCCTTCCGTGCAGGCACCTGTGTCTTTGCAACTCGTGTGCGGATTCCCTCCGATACCAGGTACCGTCTGCAGCTTGTAGTGCTTCTCCTTCGTCAGGCTTTGTTTATTCTCACTTCTCGCTGGATTATCTTTGTGCATTAGTCTCTTTTTTTACTGTGTCTTAGCTGATGTTTGCTTATTTTTACTGTTCATTTGTTATTATTATTACCCCTGGTTATTACAAAATTTTGACCATAGGAAGTTAACTCAGTTCTTGTTACTTCTGACGATCATGGTTTTGCTGTAACAATTTTGGTACTAACATGGCACAATTCCTCATACGTGGGTAACAGTATTGTTTGGCTATTTATACTAAGAACAATTGTTTGTGTTGTAACAGTAGCTGCTGAGGGAAACGAATATAATTTGTTTTCAAGATGGTGTGAATAGTTATTGTGCTGGTTTCAAAGTTTTAATAGTCTTGTGTTTGAACACTTATTTCAACTCAATTTGCCTATTTTATACAAATCAAGAAGCTGTATTCATGGCAAATGTGTGTCATTATTCATGTTTGACTTCCATGATGATTATTCATTGGTCTGTAGGCCAACAACTGTCCCATCTGTCGAGCCCCATTTCGGGCCCTCCTTCAGATACGCGCATTGCAGAAGTCCGCGACCATTCCACAAGATGTGCCTCTCCCCACAGAGGTAAGTCGGTAGACATCTGTTATGTCCTTGTCATTTGTGTTGTGTTCAACCCTTTTACGATACCCTAACATTAATTTTATTACAGTTTTGTTATGTGGTTTGCTGTTTTCACTTAAAAATTTTTCTTGGTTAAGTTCTGCCAAGGGCTGTTAAATAATGTACTTAAATTTTTTTACTTTTTAAAATAAGTTTCAATTAAAAGGCATTGCAAGTACTTAACTATGTAAAACATCACTGTTTGTCAGTAAATACATTACCAACAAGCTTTGTGATTTTAATTATGCTTAAAGCCATGAGCCTTTCAGTAGATACGCTGTACGTTTGCAGGTATTGGACTGCTGTGTATTATGTTGTATGTGAAGTAGCTTCCTTACTTGAAACTGTTTACTATTTAAAAATGGCTTTTATTGCATTTCTTTTATGGTTCAAAGAATAATATTACAGTTGTAAACTTTTGAAGCTGTTATTTACATTTCATGAAACACGGTTGTGTTAAATGCTTTAATTGTGATTTCTTGAGTTTAAAAAAATTTGATTTTGGAGCAAGGAGTGTTCGTGGTGGATAATTGAGGAATATCATTTGTTAGAATGTAACATTACAAAATACGTTTTTCTGAAAACTGTAAGTAATTTGAATGTTACCAGCAAAATTTTTTGTGTGTAAGATTGTCTGTTTATTTTTTTGTGGGAAATGTCTCACTGTCATATTCAAAATGTGTTTGTAATGAAAATGAATGTATGTGGGCAACAATTAATGTATGGTCTCCATGAGTTGTTAAAATAAAATTTTGGTTTTAATAGAGGTAGTTAATATTGTACTTAAAAAAAAACAAATTAGGTATGTTATTAAATTTGATATGGTTGATACAGTTAAAATGAATGTTTAGATGTAAGCAGTGATGGATTTAAAGGCCAGTGTCAGTTACGGTATGACTGAAACCCTGTGTTGATGTGAGTTGCTGTTGGAGATGCACTCAGTGCATACGCAGCTTGCAGGAGGGAGCCTGTTGCAGGGCAGCGACAACATTCCCGCTGGGTACGAGCCGGTGTCCCTGATAGAGGCCCTGAATGGCCCTTGCCTGGTGCGCAGTGCCCCCACCGTGCCCCCGCTGGACATGGCGGAGACCCCGGACCAGGAGGTGGCGGTGCAGGCAGCGGAGGTTCTCAACAGGTGCGCTGCCACACGCCTGTCCCGGCACTGCGATTCTCATTCCCCCTTTGTTTAGTGTAAATAGTGCAGTGCCTGAAGAAAAGATCAAAACTGTCACGTTGGCCAGCCTGCCTGGAAGTTGAGGACTTTTCGGTTTTAACAGGTGGTCCACCTGGCGCCCGGAAGTGACGGTTTTTTCTACAGTCCGTTGTTGTGTGGTTGTTGTTACCTAATGTTAGTAAAAAACGTGTCTTGTCCTTGCAGTGCAATACAAGTAAAAGAGTGCAATCATTGGTGGTGTTTGGAATAATGCGCGCCATATTGTGGGTGAACAAACACCCTTCTGAAACTCACCACTGATTTGGGAGCAACCCAACACTTTAGAAAATCTGATAAGTAAAATTGTATCATTTAGCGATGAGTACAAATTAATTACAGATATAAAAAAAATATTTCTATGTAAGCATAAAAGGAAACTAAATAATAGCTATAGCTTTGCAGATAATTTAATTGGGGTAATAATGTGAAGACTTTGCACTGTCTAAAAAGTGAATCGTAAAAGATTATTGATTCATGAAGGATTTAAGATAAACTCTTAGAAAAAATGGTATGTTGTAATTAAAATAAATAAATTTTTAATGCGTTAATTTTTCTAACCTTTACTTACGGCTCAACTCTAAATAAAAGAGGGGGTTTGTCTCAAACTTAACTTAAATTCACAAAGTTATGTGACCACTTTGCATTCCTAGTTTGTGTATGTATGTTGGACATAAATTCTTGCAGAATTGCTCATCATTTATGACCTATGAAGTTTTAAGACTTCTAGAAACATGCATGACAGTTTTATTACATGATTCCAATGATGACAAATCATGTTGCCAAAATATATTGTTGGGATGTTTTTGTGCATACAATTATTAGTATGTGGGTATGTCACGATACTAAAGAAATTTCCTTTGACAATATTTACTTAGTTATGTATATCACACACTCAGTTAATATTTTGCGTTACTTATAACGGTACGAAGTTAACAGCTTGTACTCACCTGTTTGCAGGTCGAACTTGGAGATAATGCAATGTAATGGCAAGCAGTTGGGCAGCCCAGATGATTGCAGTATAATGAAGAGTGTGCGGGAGAAGGTCAATGGTGTTTGCTCTACTCCAGAGGTGGGTTATCTTGATTCATTGATACATACCAAGATAGGCTCAAAACACTGTTCTTTCTTACTGCTTTAGTTAGAATATTTTTTTTTTTAGTGGTTAATTTGAGAAGGATCACAAATTTTCAAAAAATAGTTCTACTATATTGTTTTTGGGCGTATCAAGTGTGGTGTACGCTTTCTTCACCAATCGCAGCCAGAAGAGAAATGAGTGAAAGTGCATAAATGACATAGTTGCAAGTTGAACAAGCGGTCTTGTGGTGATGATTGTTCCGCGAGAAGTGAAACGTGGTGTTGACCGGTAGTTTCGCATGTCGGTGCTGCTGTCTCGAGATGAGGAGGGCGCTCCGCACAAGCAGCAGACAACCAAGTCCCCGCTGCTCGTGAGGCACGGGCGGGACAAGGGAGCACTTGTGGGCCGGCAACGAGACACCATCAGGCTGGTTAACGAGAAGAGTCCAAGGGAGCCCGATGAGGTAATCCCCTAATGTGGATCCTGTCAAGATCATGGATGAGGTATTTATCTAGAAGACATTGAGAATGAACTAGGTAGTAATGTGGCCGGGAATTATTTGATCAATGCATCTTATGTTCCTACCTTAAATGTATTTACCGTTGATAGTCTTTGGCTATGCAACATTATTAACAGTGCTGTGTGCTATGAGTAAGTTGTTAAAGTTTAGTATATTGAATTGTCTTAGCAACTTTGACTGTGACCAAACACTGAATGATATTCAAATAGGCTACTACTAGTGGATACTTTCTCCCCAAACATTTTCCATTATCTCCACGTACTAAGCTGAGACTTGCTAAGATAACTTCTGGCCACAATAATTCTTAGCATGATGGCGGTTCATCCACTCCGCCTCTGTGTGAATCCATGTTTTTACTAAAAAGAAACATCCAGCAGCTAAATTCTCCTTCCAGTGTGTCTGCAAGTGCCAGCAATTGGCCTAAGCTTTTATGCTACTTCTCACTCCAACCTCATCTCTGATTCACTCGCGCACACCCACGGTGCTCAGTTCGAGCCACTTTTCTGCTGTCTTTCAATGCTGCTTACTCCTTACCCATAACGCCCTTTTCTCCATGTTGCAGCAGTCCTTCCGCTTCCGAACTTGAGCACGTTTGACACGGACGGCTGCCAGCCGGCAGGGAAGCACGGTGGATACCTCGAAACTGTACAACTACCGATCATGTGTGCTCTCTGAAACCCATAGCGTGACCGCACAAACATTCACAGGGCCACATTCACTCATTAACCTACATTGGACCCTGCTTGCACAGAACTGAGTCAACTACAGAACATTACAGTTTAAATCCTGATAACATATAGAAGATAAAAAATTATTATGAATTCAAAAATAATCTTAAGTGTATCTCAGATCATGTGGTTGGTGCAGTTTCTGGAAAAAAACAAATTTTTGTAAAAAACTTAAATTATTTCAGACCCTTCACCATTACAAAAACAACAGAAGTAGGCATTGCAGGTAATGTGACACTTCCTGCCAGTGTTGCAGGATATATTTAGCTGTAGAGTTTTTTGTGGGTGTTGTCACTAGACCGACACTGTCCTAACGTGCCGGACTGCGAGACGGAGACGGCAGGGCCAACAGATGTTACTGCTCCACAGACGGTGGATGATGACAGCGAGGCAGAGAAGTTGTCCCCTCTGCTGGACGCTGCGACGGTGCCACTGGACGTGGCCGACCTGCCGCCCGTCGACGATCTGGACGAAGAGGACGACGTGGAGCTGAAGGTGGAACTGCAAGAGGAGGAAGCACTAACATCCGCCACCAGCCAGGGTGAGCCCCAACCTGTTCCCCTTCGGGCTATGGCTGTTGCGTTCTTTCTTCCACGTCTCACCTTTTTATTTCAGACTAATGTACTTATGCAAGTTGAAATTAACTTTCAAAACACTTACCGTTTCATCTAATCCAACACTCTTGTGTAAGCTTACACTATAACATGCCCCACATGTGGTAGCCTAATTATTCTGTACTATAACAGGCCTACACTTTGTGTGAGCCAAAGTGTTCTCTGTAAACATACGCCACACGTTGTGTGTGACAAATTCTGTAAATTATCATGATCATACAATAAAAACAAATATATAATAATAATAAACACAATAAAAAATATAATGAAATTGGGCACCTTGTATTATGGTTAACATAACCCAGTGATTGTAGAAACACCAAATGGTAGTTAGTCATAACAATAAAATAAAAACAACATTTATTTTATTATGAATACATGAACTCAGTAACAGATTTCTCGATAGGACCAAAATAAAACAATTATTTCCAAACCTATGTTCTGTTACGGTGGGCACATGTGTAAAAGTCCATTAATTTTCAAAAGTCTATTTAAATTGGTTTATTATTTGCCTCCAGCTAGTCAGACACAAAACCCTGACTCCTAGGACCACTGGACCTGTGTGTGACAGTTTGTTGATATAGTTCGTTATATACAATAAAATGATTGAAAACACGATAATCTCTAATTACGTGCGAGATATTAATAATGTTCGCTGGGACGTAGTTGTCGACGTACTGCGTTAACGTCACTAAATGTTTGTGCAGCCGGCCATACCTGAATCCTTGTGCAAGGAAACTTCTCAACCTTATATTTCGCGGTAAAGTTGTTCCCGCGCGCTGCATTCATTTGCTGACGTACGGAGTAATTAGTTCTCGCGTTTAAATGCAACTTCGTAGTTACACGCGACGCTGATCAACTGCAAACAGCCGAATTCCTCACGGGAATTATCGCCGAATCACTCCATCTTCCCGGCATCAGAAAAAGCTCTCCTTTTCTTCATATATTTAAATTTTGCATTGTCGGTACTAGCCAACCAATCCAAACGTAGACGCTAGGCGTCTTTATTACAAGCGACCAATTATAATGTTATTGTTTCGAACACGGCAGAATGTTGTTGATTTGATGCCTCGTCATGGCAACGTTAGAGGCCGCTGACGCTCGTGCCCACGCCAAACAAAACACTGCCGAAAGTCCGGTAAATGAAAATAAAAACAAAACAAATGAGCATCAAAACAGTTGCAGTGAACCTGTAAATACCGTAGTATTACACTTGATTCAAAGTGTACACTTTTTAACTACAAAGTACATCTCCATCGGTGATTAAACGTTCATTTTTTTATAAGTGCAGTTAAGAATCTGTCATCATTTTTAACTAAATAGGTTCTGTTGGTGGACAATACTGTTAGGTCCAGAAGTAAGGGTTGCCAATTTGATGTACAATATTAATATAAAACGAAACACAAATGTCCCTAGTCCCCACAAAGTTAATGGGGAAAAAAATATGTAGAAGCAAAATTAAAAATAACTAATACTAGTCTTTTAGAAATATAATTAAACAATAAAACAACTAATACTGTTACGTGGTGTTTAGCTATCTTTTTTTTGTACTCTGTGCACACCTGGCTGCTATCTCAGTATTGAGCTTGATTAGTCGTGAGTTTGTGTTGAAGCTGAAAGTATGCACTTTTCACTTTCATGTTGCAGATAGTTATTGGTAGAAACAATAACAAAACACCTTTTATAAGTTCACTTTTGTTCAGTGCTATTTTATATTTATATTCATGTATGTTCCTTTAGGGCCGATATTATGACCTCCGGCTAAATCCTCAGATTAGCTAGCCTTCAGGTTAGGCTAGCCTCCGGTTAACGAACGAGAGGTGTATTATGACCCATACTTAGCCTGCGGTTGGCTAACCGGAACCTGACGAAGTGTGTGGTGTAATAATGGGTGTGTTGGTAATGAAATAAACCAGAATTTGATAACTTTTGTTGCAAGACTGTTTTTTTCTGGTAGAATGTTAGTCAGCTGTTTGTTTGTATTGTGATTCGAAATGTTTACAGCTGTAGTAAAGAAATATGCCGCGAACTTTATCTTGCAACAGATATAATTAAATTAACCAAAAATTACTTTGACGTCAAACCTGCTTTGTATTAAACCATAAAATTACAATTTACGATTCAAAACCGTGTGTTTTCAACTTTACTCTTGTATTGAAACTCATGATTTTGTTAGGTTATATATTAAGCCAAAACTAACGAACTAATTCTATACAAACAAATTAATAGGGATGACATTTTTGCTAGAGAACACTTATTTCTTTCATAAATTTATTTCATAATCAAATAATATAGACCCTGTTTCGGGAAAATACTTGTCGATTTTCATTTCACTGGTGAAGGTTATTTTTGTACTAATAGTTTCGTATCACATATCCAAATTATTCCGATCCTGATTGAATTAGTTTGTGGTATAGGATGCTTAATGTTTTAATTTAGTAGGTCGAGAGATCCTAGACATATTCACTGGGGAAATAATTATGATTGTAAAATGTATACGAAAGAAATACATTTTTACAAGACCTGACATAATTTGTTTGCATTGTGATATGTTAGGTATTTTGTGTTATTTACAGGATTTTTCAACATTCTAAATTAAAACAGCAAGTATAATGTAAAACAAGACCAACATATAAAGGGTCATGCTGATAGGATCAAGGGATAAACTTGGATACGGGAAACAGAATAATTCCAGTGTTGTTTTCGTTTTGCACTTGCGTGGCAAGTAGATAATAAATACCTAAAGGGAAGGGATAATTGGGTAACATTTATTTTCACATTCAATTGTATTCATTGAATTAGAACCACGTCTGAAGTCGTATGAAGTGCATTTCATTCCCGGCATATGTCCACTGTATTACGAATAAAAATTCACAGATACAACTTCCACGAAAACACGCATTTTATAGGTAATAATAACCCTCGTTTTGCAATTTTAAAATTCACTTATTTACACATATTCTTAAGCAGGAACATTTAAGTTTATATACATTGCATACGTTTATGTACTTCGTGATCAATTAAAGTCAAATAATAATACATGACTCGACAAGAATAGAAAAGCGTGACTACACTTTCATGCCATGTAATTTTTAATAAAACTTTGACGAATACGGCGAAGCATTTTATATTTAGTAATAAATTATTCCATCGCATCCTGCACATATTCAATAGAATTCCTCACATAGTCATCATCACTATCAACAACTAACCTCGCCTGATACATCGCCATTTTATTTTCTGTTGCTTAGCCTCCGGTTAAGCAGCTAGCGGCCGGTTCATCCACCCGCTAGGTTAGCCGGTACTTTAACTGGAAGGTAGACGTTAACAGGGAGTCATAAAACCGAAATAAGAGCTAGCCTGCGGTTAAATTTTAGCCGGAACTTTAGCCGGGGGTCATAAAACCGGCCCTTAGTAAGCTATTCCTAATTGTAGTACCCTTGACTTTACCGAGTCGTACGTATTTCTTTCTGAGATTTGTCAGTGGTCAGGTGGCCAAACAACTGTCAGGAGGTGCCACGATGGTTTGATCTCCTGTTTTGAATGTGAGAGTTTAATATATTGTTGCTCTAGATGCTTCTTTAGGATGAAAGTCACATCTCAGTGCACGTTTTGCTTCGCACTGACTGTTGGCTAGAATTTTCCGTGCACACTGTTGCAGGCGCGGTGGGCAGCAAAACCGGGTCTCGCGACGGGGCCAGTGACGCGGGACTCACTGCGGTGGGCGATGACTCGGACTACTACACTCCCGAGGACCCAGCCACCACCATCCTGAGCCCCCTGCACTGCGACAAGGTAGCCGCTGCCAGCCCGGCTCGCATCATGTACACTTACAGGTTCCCTGCACCCCCCTCGCCCCCCTGCGAGCACCTGTAGTCCCCAAGGAGCGTGGCTGTGGTCGTGCTGTGACATGGTTGCATGTGCTACTAACAGTTTACTCTTGTTAGTTTTTGGTCCATTGGAGTTGGTTTTTTGATCTCTTCCCTGGCGTACGTTAGTAGGAATTACTCATACCTAGAGACCCGGAAAATTCGCTGGTTCAATGACCTCCAGGATAGACTCCAATATCCTATACACACTCGGGCAAATGCCAACTGTTCATTGGCTGCTGACTTGTGAGTCGTCCTGACTGGGTGGCCTGTGATTCGACACTTCTATGAGTGTAGGTCTCTAATTGGCCCTCAGTCCTCCAGATTAACAGTGAACCAATGACAAAAGCAGCACTAAGGTATAATTATTTGAGTTTTAACATAACATGAAATGAACCCGCGAATTTTCCGGGTCCCATCTCATACCTAAGTTATACAAAACTATCAATTAATAATTTTATAGACATTTATCTAGATTACTGTAATGTTGCATGATATAACTTTAGCTTTCAGCTAAACATGCCTCTACTTAATTGATTGTGTGTACATTACTGCCTTGAATTCTGAAATAAGTTTAGGGGCATTTTATAATCAAATTTTGTAGGATGTTGATATGGGTGGTGACTGTACATACATCTATTACATATTAGGGTAGGTATGTGAGTTTTAGTTCCTAAATTATCTTAGTTTTGTTCCAATATAATATATTGAGAGATAGAAATTTTAAATGATGTATATAAAAAAAAGGAAGTTAAAATTTTTTCAGAACCATTTTTCCATTTTCACCCTTGTTTCAGAACTCACCTAATACATATGAACAGTGAACTATTGCAGCTATTTCAAAGACAAAACATTTTACTATAAAAATTATTTAATTAATTTAACGATACTTCTAAAATTCAGTGTCAAACATTAGATTTTACCTTTCATTTCCTTAAAAATTGTTTTACATACACTAATTAATACAATTTATTTTAATAAAACAAATGTAGGCAAGTCAGAATAATCTTTCTTTTAAAATGCACTGAGTATCAAAAATATATGTTATCTATCTTATTTATCTGTGTTAAAAAGGCCCAGTAAGTAATTTGGTGTCATCACATGCCACTGCTTAATTTTCCATGTGGTAGAGAGCTCCAGGTGGGTTTGGTCATGTGACATTTTTAGTGGGATTAAAATTCTGCACTGATTTGTTACCTCGGGTGTGTTGAATCTAGAGTCAAAAGTAAAAAAAAACATACTTTTTACAGCTGTAGTGCCTTTTGATCTGGTTGCTCCCCTCAGGTTGGCAACTGTTGTTTTGCCTGATAGGGTGTGAAATAATGGTACTACTGTGACACTGGTGTAAGATACTGTGTTGAATGTCAATCCTTCTTACCAGCCTGGATAGAGGCTTATTCTCAATGCCAACAGACACTTTAAATAATAAGGTTGATAAAGCAGAAAAATTGTCCTGGGTGGGGGCAGGTCGTTTGTAATGACTACTATGCCCTATATTTTTTTTTAAATTTACATGATGAACATTTTACTGTTTCAAAAAAAAATATCATTGTGAGGCAGAGTAATATCCTGATTTAGCAAATGTTTGGACACACAACAGATACCTATGTACATTTTTGACTTATCAACAACGCTATACCGGGAAGAACAAGAGAGGTCATTAAATTAGATTGAAATTGTCAGCACAAACAGTACACAACACACTACAGAATGTTCACAGTTTTCAGGCATCCTCAAACTAGAGTTAAGTGAATTTTTGTTTTTGTTTTTATTTTAGGTTTAATTTTCATTTGTTTGTGTATATTAGGTTTAATTTTCATTAAGAATTTTTTAGTTCCTCTTAATACGTTAATTTGACATTAAAAATTACTTATTTGCATTTCTAATAAGTATCTGTTAAAAAAACATTTTTGAGGTATTTTTATATTTTGTAGATAACTTGGTTACATGCTTCCATTGATGTGCCAAAGTAAGCTACATATGTATGCACATGCAAATGTGTTCTAAGTGGAATTGGTAAATCCATCGGCATCACGTCATACGGAGCGCTCACAAATGCTTTGACTAGCGACAGAGAGAAACATGCTAAGCTTTAAATGTTTTTTTGTACTATACTTACCAAGATATTGTACCTTCAACATTCAATATATAAATAAAATTACAGTATGTATTGATTCTAGAAACTTAGTTGTGAAACAAACATTTAAGTTTAAGGGGTTAAATGTTTCAAAACCATAGTTAATATTTTTCATTTCTTGGTTTTATTATTTTATTTTGGACCCTTAAGACCGAGATTTGGATTCGATGGGTATATTCAAAGTATTCATTGGGATTCGAATTCAAAATTCAGATTCGAGAAAATGGGAATTCAACCCATCACTAAATAAAACCCATAATTGTTGCCTGTAACATAAAATAAATTTCACTTGAAGGAAAGAAGTCACAACTTAATGATTTTTAACAGGGACATATTCTACCAAAATGCAATTCATTCAGTATACTTATTTTAGTAAAAATACATACATAATGTTAATTACTGTCAGAAAGACTGTGAAAATAAATTTAGCTTGAAGATATTTCCTAGTTATACACTTGCCACCTTCCTGATAATATAAGGGTACTTACCGTAAGTTTCTTTGCTATACTCAGGGTTGTGCATGCTACGAGCGTGCTTCTTTCCTAATAGTTCCTCTAGATGCAAAGGCACAGAACTGTGTTACTCTCAACTTCTTTTAGCTGGACTGCCATCACAGCAGGCCCACATGACTTGTGGTAGATGCATGCATGGGTAGAGAATGCATTCGGCAGCAAAGCAAAGAATTCAGCGTGTGTGGGAGTGAGTTTAGTTTCGTGGAGTTAGCCAATTTAAGATGAGTGACTGTGAATAGGTATTCATTTCTTTGAATGTGTCAGAAGTTATAACTTTAAATGAGCTATCTATGCTTTGCTTTAAGCCATGCTTAAATACATTTTGACGTGACAACGTCTAATAAATCGATGAACGCCGGCTGCACGCACGAAAAAGTGTCCCGTTATGCACATTGTCCCGTTACGTTGTGTCCCGTTGCGCTCATTTTACGCTTGCGCCGCATCTATCTCTCTTCCACTCGATTGAAACAACCATCAATTTGACTTTTTCGATGCACATAAAACTTGAAACACTCCCATTCGTTTCCTACTTTTCCTATCATCGTCCTATCCTTAAGAGAATAACACAGATTGTAAGGAGTTAAATAGCAAACATGTATAAAAGTTATAGTTAAAATAATCTCTTCGTTAAAGTAATAAACATACGTATTTGAATTAATGATTGCAAATAAAAGTAAATTTATCAATTAAATTGTATATTTCATTTCACTCCTTCTTTGTATCCATACAAAATAGTGATAATTCAATAAAAATGATTCAATTTTATTCATAAAAGTATGCAATCATTTCATCAATGTTTTATGACGACGTCACGTTAAACTATCGTCCGTAAACCGACTTTACAGACGACCAATTTTTTTTAAAAATCTCTTATGTTTATTTATTTTGCCATCCAGATCTGACATCAAATATATAAAAAAGTTTTATTGGAATTTCTACTACCTAATTTTAAATCTAGCCAGGTACATGTATGTGTGTATCTATTATTTTGAGGGGGAAGGGGGGGGGGGGGAAAGCTTGTTTTTTTTTTTCCCTTCCTTCTAATAGCTTGACATGCTCTCTTCTGTTTGTCTGGAATCAAGTATGAATATGTTGTTCACTAGGAAAATTGTTTCCTCTCCAGATGCTGCATTTTACATTTCATATTTACATCCTCTTAGCTTTCCTGTTTGAATAGTTTTGCAGGCATTTCTGTTAATTCTGTACCAGTGCAGACTCATGTACTGCTACTATATTTCTCTTTACGAATTAACAAAATCAGTGGGTGTTAATAAAAGGTTCTACTTTAGGTGCTGATATCTTGTGAAACACCGAGCCAAAAATTTATGTTGCGCACAAGTATATTTACATAAAAGATAATTTTAACTATAAAAAGAGGTGGCAATCTGAAAAAAATATATTGCCTAATTTTTATATCCAATCCTAAACAACAAGCTTAATTGTAATGGACTACAAGTTATACTAAAAAGATATTGAATTGTAAAATTATATATTCATTAGGAACTCTGTAGTTCTGTTAAAAAAGCAAAGCAATTACCTCGTTGCTGCCGCAGGGTGGTTGATCTAGGACAAATGTTTTGGTATTTTATAAGTTGTCTTAATATATGCAAGACTTTGATTTTGTTTGAACTTTATTTCTGGTTGTGTGTGCAAGTGCATCTAACCGAATTGTTTGCAAAACTCTTCTTTAGTTGAGATTAGTGTATACTGGTTATCAGGCCTCTCACTCATTTGTTAAAGTTTAAACAACTGTTTATTGCTTTGCTTGCATTTACATCTTTCTGTTATTACACTTAGTATACACTAAGTATTTTTCCATTTGAGAAAATTCACTCTCTTTAAATTTTAATTAGCTAGGAGTAGGTAGTTAAAGTTTAAGGTTATAACCATATAAAATTCTTGTCTGTTATGAAAGTATGATATTCTATATGTAATATGTGGTAACTAGCTCTACAAAATTAAATGCTACAGTTTTACATTAATGAATGGTGGGCAACATGGAGTTTTTTTACATGAATATCTGATCCTGTGATCTTGTAAAAACAGTAGGTAAATCGGAACTGCATAGTAGATTAGGTTTTTCTGTTTATTTTCATACTTGTCAATATAAAGCATAAAATTTTCAAGTTATTTTTTCTAAAAATTAATTTTAAATGTGTAGTTATAGTTCCATCAGTAGTTTGCAATAAATTTTCCATGTTCCATTCTGCCTTGTTTCATAAACCAAAATTCTTAATTGGACAATAAAGCTAATGATAACATTACTATTGGTGGTGTAAAAAATTGAATATCTTGTTGATTACCATGATTGAATTAAGTTGCATGTGTTGAATATTTATTATAGTGATGTTATTAATTATTAATATTTTTATATGTACAATCAATTTCCATATAAATCACTTGTTAAGTTGTATGAATCACAGCTACTAACTTGGTAGCATACAAATTGTATATAGTGTATATATTTTACCACACTTGTTGTCAGTGGTGGTGAGAAAGTAGTTGTAGCAATACCAAACCAATTTTCTGCAGTAAAAGTGTAACTTTAAACATTTATATCAATTATAGTAAGTGCAGCTATATTGTTGTAGTAAATTTATTTAAAAAGGCATGTGCTTAGCAATTTGTAAATCATGCACTGTTACATATTAAAACTTAAACAAATTAATGCCCACTTCCCATCCAAAAAGCATTATAACATGCAATGGAATTTGCCAGTGATTAATATTGGGCCTGTGCATTTTGTTTGGCCAAAGTATAGTTATAGCAGTACATCCTATAATTGCATGTTTATACTTTTGGGAGACAATATAATATTACTTGGTATTATAACTCAAGTTTGGAACAGCTATGTGTAGATTGATAGGTTTGTGCGAATATTTAGTAGTTAAATTGATATAAAAATATTCAGAACCTTCATTTTAATTAAGAATTTTTTAATAACTTTCAACTAAACAAAAATTTTCCAAAATATGAATTTTTGAGTGCTAAACGAATGTACGTTTGGTTTATATAAAGAGTCCATAATTTTGATTCTAAAAAAAAATAATATCTAAATCATAAATTATTTATGTAAATTATCAAATTATTTATGTAAAGCATCATGATCATTCAGTTTGCAGGATGACTTGACTTCAAATATAAGCCTCACCTAAAGTATAAATTAATTGACTGTAGAATGAAATGGAATATAATATAATACAAAATAAAATATAAATAAACATTAAACTTAATACAACCATTAATAGGTATTATACAATCACAATTATGACTATTTTGAATGTAAGAATAGGTACTTCAAATGTAAGACTGTTTACAATTTAACATGACAAAATGTGAGCCCAAATGTAGACAAAGAATGTAATATAGTGAATGTAAAAAGAACTTAGAATGAAAGTCAACTTCGAATGTGAGACCACTTTGAGTGTAAGACCACTTTGAATGTGAGACCACTTTTAATGTGAGACCACTTTTAATGTGAGACCACTTTTAATGTGAGACCACTTTGAATGTGAGACCACTTTGAATGTGAGACCACTTTTAATGTGAGAACACTTTTAATGTGAGAACACTTTGAATGTGTGACCACTTCGAATGTGAGACCACTTCGAATGTAAGGCGACTTTGAATGTAAAACGAAGCAGAATGTAAGACAACTTAAAATGTAAGATGACTTTGAATGTAGGATGACATTAAATGTAGTAAGTCCTCAATGTATATAAACCTTGAATATAATTATACTTTCATTATAAGGCACCCTAAAATAAAAGAGGGGAACTCAAATAATATGTTTAGCTCAATTATAAGATGACTTCTAATCAAAAAACACTTTTGAATATGAAGTGATTCTGATTGAAATATTAAAAATAAAAAGCTAAATTAAACGTATGACAACTCAGTTTAAAATGTCTTAAAAGTTAGTTAAAATATAGTCAACTACACATGTAAGGTGTTTAATTTTCATTTCAGTCTTGTGAAAGTTAATAATTATGAAACTTTTAAAATTTGCATGATTACACTTAACCGATATATTTTCATATCATATTCCATAAGAAAAAATTACCTTTGACAAATCAAAAAAAATATTAATTTAGGTGAAACTTAAAAAATAATTTTTTTTGTTTTGTTTTCACAAAAGTTCTGTAACTATTAATTTTTATTGTAAAATAATACCAGTATTCGCACAACCCTTATATTTAAGTGTTTCTTACTTTTCCTATTTACAAGTCTATGTAAATATGCTACCTAATATTTTGTTTCCAGCAGTGAGTTTTAATGTGTCACTAATTTCTTCACTGCATTTGAAATATGTTGAATATGGATTCATCTGTACTTAAAATGTAACCAGGGTCTATTTCAAAGTATCTGTCTGTGGACAACTGCAGGCAGAGTAAATTAGAGACTCTAAGTTTATGCATGTCGGCCAGAATTTGTGCCTCTTCCATCAGCATGTTCTTTACTTTGTAACATTATTTTTTAAACATTCTGAGTCTTCCTTTAAGATTTTTAATCATAACTGATGCCTGATAGACTTTTTTTTTTGTATAGGTGACTTATGTCTCGTAGTTATATATAAAGGCTTAAGGCAATGGAACCTCCAAGATTATGAGATCCTAACTACACAAGTGATAAATTGATTCGTTCTGGGTGGTATCTGACGTGGCGACAAAATGTTACCTGATGCTTGCTAGCCCAGTGGAATTGCGCTTTTAGAGATCACAGCTACCAAAGGCCTCTTTTAAAAACTAGGTAATTACGTTTTCAATTTTATATTTCAAACTTAAAGTACAATCAAATAGTAAAGGCTTTATTTTCTTTATCTTTTTTTTTTCCCATATGATGGTGTTTGTTTTGTTGAGCTTACGTGCATCTAAGTGTCTAAAACTGAAAAAAAGTGACTCACAATGAATTTTGTAAATAACTAGTCTTTTCTTGGTTATAGTTATTTTATCTTTCCTAGTTAATGTACTAGCTGTGCTGAAATTACTATAGCTAAAAAGGTAGTTCTAGGCTGTCAATGTATATAATTCTTATATAGTATTATGTACTTGTAGTGTAAATACTGTAATGATTGCAATGAGCTTGGGGCTTGAGTGCATTGTAATGTTTATGGAAGCAGTGTGCAATTAATGGAAAAAATGGAAAACTAGTTGTGATCTGCACTGGAGTCTTTTCGTTGGTTTGATTTTAAAACGGGTAATGGCTATTGATCAAACTGTGAAGTCTCTTGAACTAACTTATTAAAATGGGTACAATTTTACAATTGTAATACCAGCTATTCTTTCAAAGTGAATTACTTTGGAACTTAACAAATTCCTGTGAATAATCTTTGCATGTGTGACAGTGTACATGTTGTATGAATTGCTTAAATTACGACATTGTTGACTCAAACACTTTGTTGCTTTGAATATTTCATATTTGGGTAGTGTAATAGCAAACCTTTGGCCCCCATGTATGCTTTGCTGTGTCATATTTATTTAAAATCTCTTTTCTTTAGATTTTTGGCAGGATTTAAAATTTTTTCTATATATTGTTATTGGTTTATTGTAAAGTTATCTGTAGAAAAATGTGTAGATCTGAGACCTGTCATAACATTTTTACTGTACTGTTGTTTTTAATCATTCAGTCATTATTAAAGTCTGAGTTAACTAGGTTTTCTTTTATTTCCAAAATATTCCCACCATTAGCTCACATTTGTTATGTTGAAATAATTTTTGTAAGCATAAAGTAGTGTATCTACTTTAGTTACCAAAATGAAAAAAAAAGGAAGAAAACTAGCATGATTGTTTTGATAGTTGCATTATTGATAGGTTTATTTATTTATTTTTTAGTTTAAAATGCCTGTGTAGCAGTGTTAGTCTTCAAAGTAAATCACTGTGATTATGTAAATGTTTTAACAGTAGGGAACTCAGAATCCGCACAACATTAGGATTAAAATAAAAATAACAAATTAATTTCAAACTTAACAGTTTTCACCAAGTAACAAAGATGAAGTCAAAATGTTAAAAAAAAAAATACGACAAGACTTTATGTAGTTGCCTACAGAATACATAATAGTCAATTGTTCCTGTTAACTGCTAAGAGCATAAAAAAAGTTATGTGATTTCTAGCCCCAGACAGGGCAGTATGCAATACCTGTGTCACTGATGAATGGTTTTAGTTTATAGCTCTGTAAAAGGTTTGATTAGTAATATTTAAAATTAGTTACATGCAAATTAGTAAATCAGATTTTCACATTACAATAATGTTGGATGTGATGTGAGAAAATTTGGTTACTAATGCATTTATGATTTTAATCCTATTTTTCTTTATTCTGAGATCCAAGCTCATCTTGAAATCATATTTATTGAGTTTTTTTTTTCTCACCATTTCAAATTGTGCAGTCCAATTATTTCCATAATAACATTGTTGTTATGGAGTATAGTAAAAGGATTAATAAAAAAGTACTTATGGTATGCATAAACTTGAGTTTCTGTTTATTATAATCATACAGCACTTTTTTATGTAGTATTAAGTATACATAACTGCTGTTAACTTAAGGTGGGAATGGAAACATGACAGTGTAATTTAGTACAGTGATCTGGTTTCATAAGAAACAGCATTTTAGAGCAAAATGCGTAAAAGCAACATCAGCTTTATAAATGGAACCCAACATGTATATAAATTAGTTAATCTTTGTAAATCTGTGCGATCCAATTTTAGACAGTAAATTACTGTAACATAAGGTAGAAGGCATGATATGTCTGCATCTGTAGGTATTCTCCACTGAAGCCACAAAGAGGGAATGTTGAGTGTGAAGCACTTGTGTTAAAAAATAATTAATAATTGTAGCAGCATTTATCTGTCACTTTTCTACAAGCTTCTACAGACACCTGACACAACTTGTTTATTGCCTTTATTAAGGTGGTGTTTCTCTCTTCACTCAATACTTTTATCTCTGAAAGATTGCTTGCATCATTAATGTGACACAAATATGAACATAGTTGGACTTTTTAACATAACTGACAACGTTTTTGGATTTAGTTAGGATATCTACAATGGCGCTGACAATTTGTGATTACATTTTTAGTCAAATGAAGTTTCTGAAACTCATCTGAACTTTGAAATGAATTCACACGTGTAATTTCAATGGCCATCTTTCACGTTCACATTCACGAGGGGGCCCGAGTCATAATGTGTGTTCACTTTCAGCGATAGTGTTGTTCTTCTAGTTAACAAAATTGGACCACAGCACAGCATTCGTCATAGGCCAGAGGTTTATTTTTATAGTTATGAGAGATGAAAAGGATTTAAAATAGATTTGTGATATTAAAGTAAAAATATGTGCAGGAGATTCATTAAATGTTCTTAACTAAGAGTGTACGAAGGTAAAGAACGTAGGTTGACCTGTGGTTATTCCATTTTCACATTGTGTGCATTTCTCAAAACATTGTTTCCATTCGGTTTTAAGAGTGCGTTTTCGCATGTGGAGGTGTTGTCTAACTTTTAAAAGGTTGCCCTGTCCTGCTTGGTACGGCACCGCTGTCGCCTGATGTTAGGAATGTTTGCGATGTACAGGAGCTGGCGCTGATGTACTGATTTCTCGGTGAAACCTAACCAGGTAATAAATGCCTTTTAACAGCTCTGTGGTGTGTGGGGGGCTGGTGGTGATTGCAGCATGCTCATCTGGTGACTGGCTTCTTTTACAGTGTTACAAGGTTATAACTATAGTGCGCTGAATTTGAACTGCAAGTCGAGCGGCTTCTTGCACAGCATCACTGCAAGATGTCTGGCTTATTACATTTGATCTTTCTAGGTTTTTAAACTATGGACAAGTGTCCAACCAAACCCTACACTCTCTGGTAGTGGCTTTGCACGTACTAGAGAAACTACTGTATAATGATCAACTCCTAAATGTTAACTGTTAAATGCTGAATAAAATTGTCTGTCATAATTGCTCATACAAACTGAATATCAGTAATACATAAAGAACAAATATTTTTTTTAGATGATAATTTGTTCATGATTGTGTGTGTGTGTGTGTGTGTGTGTGTGTGTGTGTGTGTGTGTGTGTGTGTGTGTGTGTGTGTGTGTGTGTGTGTGTGTGTGTAAATGTACAGTACTTTTCCCAAACATTGAGCTGCAAAGAAAATGTTGCAACAGAAAATGTTGATTCACATCTTAATGCAAGTTGTTGTTGATGAGTGTATGTATTTATGAAAATAACATTTTGTGTGTTCTGTGGTTGGCTATTGGAGGAAGTTCTGTTTGTTCTCTGAATTGGGAAAGAAAAAGTAGATAGAGTTGAAGATGTGAATTGCTACACTTGTTTTCAACCATGTGTTATTAATTGCCTCTGGTTTCTCCAGGCCTTATTGAATAATTCCTTAAAACCACCAATGTTTCTCTTAAAAATTTTAATTGAAAAACGTTATTTTTGTAACCCATTACAAAATCAAAAATACCATGAACAACAGATGTCTTACAATACAAAATGACCATGTCCTCTGAAATTTTGACCTTATTCTTTGTATGTATTTCAGGTGCACTGATGTGCCTCTAATTACACAAGGGTTATAATTTTTGTCTCATGATATGATTAAATTATTTTTTACTTGAATGGGAATCAAGCCTTATTTTTTAAACTTTTTTATCTCTTAAAAGAAAAAAAAATCTTAAAGTTTGCATATATATTGTGCCAGATAACGCAAAAGTCATGTTTACAATACTCCTTACCAAAATTTAGACTACTTTTACAGCGATACTCCTTTTAGTATTTTATAATAATTTGTAAAATTTGTAAATACTGCCATTAAGTAAGTGAAAATCAGTCATTTGCAAGCTAAGGCTTGGTCAAATAAATTAAGTGCCAGACATGGATTATTTTTCAGTTTGTAGGAAAACATCAATTATTAGTAAAGAAGTTTAGGCATTTTAACATATAGGATGGTTTTAAAAAAATGGTATTGAAAAATACTGGCACAAAGAATGATTTTAGTATTAGTGAAGAAGACAAAGAAGCATATCTCGTAGTTCCTAGTGAGTGACGTTCATGCAGAATGTGTAGTTTGTATCTTACTCTACATAATATACGAGATGTGTTAGATAGTGAAACGGTGATACGTATAATTATATGACCACAGTGACTTGACAGGGGCTGTTCTTGGGTACTGTTTATACTGAATGATTCTGATCTGGGAAATGAGTGCCTTGAGTTGGTGGGTTTTCACCGTGAGTCCATTCCATTGCTACTCTTATCTCGCCGTTTAACCGTACATTTGTCGTTTTGTGACCTCATTATCAATGAGTTTTAAAACACTAATTAATTTATTAGTTAATTTTTCCACCCATAAAATTACTGGTTTATGCAGTGACATCAGACTAAAGTAGGCTTAGCCAGGGTGAGTGAAGGCTCCTTGCAGGAGATACACTACTTTCCTTTCTGATCTAGAGAAGAATGTTGAGGATGTCATCTGCAACACTGAGCACAGTTTCATAATCAGAGCACTAACGAAAAATTTCAACTTCCACCTAATTTACTCCATTTTCATGATCCATCCCACAAGAGGTGAGCAAGAGTCAGGATGAAAATTACAGGTAAACCTCAAAGTGAGGTAACGAACGCTGCCTGGTCGTTGCTGGACACGGCAGACTAGCAAACTTGCCGCAGCACACTACGGTTGCAACATCCGCGAGGTCAGAGCCATGCCACATCCGTACAGCAAGGCGGGAGCTCGAGACAGAGCGACTGATACCTCCAGACTCCTGACAGACTGAGCATGCCAGTAGTTTGATATCCAGTTACAGTCCTTGTTACTCCAGGCTGTACTCTCAGGAGATTAGTTGCAGCGATGATGCTGTATTACCCTCTGCCATCCAACTCTCTATGTAACACTGGAATTAGCTTAGTCCCAAAACAGAAAAGAAAAAGCCAGGATCATACATTTAAATTGAGTTACATCAAAAATTCAATAGTACTTAAAACATAATTCCTACTATCCTGGTGTTGGACAGGTATGACCACTTAAGAGAAGGAGTCATTACTACAAATTAGAGGTCATGTTATTAAAACTTTACATTCACTGTCAAAATATTACGTTTTGCTCATCTTGACTTCTTCATTTACTCTGAAAATGAAGAAGAAAAAAAAGTCTAACCTTAACCATTGTGGTCCCAGAAGCTGAGTTGTACAATGAAAGTTTTCTTCAAGTGGTTCCATTGGCTTTGATGAAGTTCGTGGTGCCCACAGTCGACTGTGAAATTCACAGTGCAATTGCTTTTTACGCTGGTGTAGGGCACTTTAAGGTGATTAAACTGTTTTAGTTAGTCTTGTTAACAGGGAAATTTTATTAAATAGTTAAAAAGGTTAGTATATTTATAGGCACAGTGCTATTTTTAAAATTTAATAACGCAGGAAGTTTTTTTAAGAGAGATGTGCTGTACTTGGTGCAGCGGTGTGGCCGGACCACGGGCAGTGTGTGTTCCAGGAGCGGGAGCGGGCCGCGGCGTCGGCGGAGAGCACCCCTGGGCGGTGGGCGGTCGGGGCATCCCTGCCCAGCACGCCACTCAGCCACCTGAGCAACCGCTCGTCGGGCGACAGCTACAGCTCGGGTGGCTCCACTCGGCAGCTGCTGGCCCCCGCCGCGGCACTCCCTCCGGCCCGCCGCCCCTGAGGCCCTCTCCCTCTCTCTCTCTCTCTCACGTCGCCACCTCCCTTCCCTCCCTCTCGGACCAAGCACCAAGCTGTCACGCTTGTCATGGGTACGAAATTTAGAAACAATATGACACGTGGCCGGACATCAAGAGACTGAAATCCAAAGTGGAATACTACCTAATGAGAAACTTAAAACTTCAACGTGGATGTGAATCAGTCATCCATATGGCCAAATTTAATCCGATAAAGCTCTGATGTTTTTAATGACTGCTCATGATTTTGAAATAAAATTTTTATCTTATTTTTCATAGCTATTAAGTAGGGATGGGACGAATCCACATTTTGGTCGAATCCGAATCCTTGTTCGAATCCTCAGTGTTTGTCATCGAATCTCGAATCCCAGGCCCACACTAAACTTCACATATTATTAAAAAAAATCACACATTTATTTTAAAAAATTACATAGACCTATGTATTAAAAAAAATCACATGTGTATTTATAAAATTATAAAATAAGTGCATAGTGTATACACCTGATATAAAATAGAGACAAATAACCTCAAAAACCACACACGTAAGTTTGCATCTGTCTAATTCTCTGTTAAATTAATCCTTCCTATGTTTTCAATAAAATACGTTTGTATAACAGACACCATTTAAAAAAAAGTTACATTTTTTTCTGCAATGTTATATTATTGAAGGTTGGAAATGATTGAGTAGTTATGCTAATTGACAAAATGCAGCGTAGTTTATCTTATGTTTGTGCTATTTCCGTTACCTTTATAATACAGTTTAGGTATACAATTTTCTAGATCTGGACGAACCTCAGTTCTCTGGTTTCGAATCGAACTGAACTGAATTGAATCGAACCATAGCAAAAAAATTTCGAACCGAGCTGAACCTCATACAGAAATAATTGTTTTGAATTAAAACAAACTGACCACCAGCATTTTGATCTTTAACTGAATGGTGAGAAAGAAAGGTTCTCCAGCCATATGTAAAATTAAAACATTATATAGCTTAGCTTTATTAAAACATTGCAAATCGTTTTATAAGTAAAGTTTATGCAATAAATAATGAAGGAAAGATTTCTGATTTTCTTTACATATATATACTTTTAATTCATGAAGAAGTTCCATCTAAATTTCAAAAAGACTTTTTCAGTGTACACTAACCTTCATTTAAAAAATATAATATTATAAAGATGACGAACATTCAGGCCACATAACATATTTTTGTGGCAGACATAACCTAACATTTTTAATAAGTAAAACTTTTTAATAGGACATTAAAAAAAGTCGAATGTGAATTAAGTTACCTATCTACATTACAAAACCCGCTGACTTCAGTTGCTGTTTTCTTGGAAGAATGCTGCTCATCAGACGAAACTTTAGACATTTTTTGGGGTGGTTCTGGGTCATCTGGGTCGTCATTATCTTTTCTCCATTTGGAAAACTTAAACGACGTAAGCCTGCTTATCGCAAATCACCTCAAGAACAATAATATTGTAACGTAAAAAGTGTGGTTATAGAAATTTGCGTCTGAAAAAAGAAAACACGAGAAATAATGATGGCTGCCGCGACTACGCTAGTCAACTTAGTAGCGTACTGTAAAATTTACTGGACCAGTACTTTTAATACACAAGATTAAATTAATATTATCAGTACCTGACTGTTCTTATAACCAAAAAGGCCAAAGAAAATAAATACATCCCAGTAATTTAAAATACGTTATTTACGTAATCATTTCCTACCGCATTTGTCTTGTGTTAACTTGATCACGTTAGTTTTGCCGAAATACGAGAGTTCTCGTACATGCGCTTAAGTTTAACGTATGGGGTACGCAATCTTGGGTGATTTTACAACACTTCTCGTACACGCACTATAGTTAAAGGTAAAATATACAATACCTTTGGCATTTGTACGATAGTTTATATTACGTAGTACGAGAAATGCATACAAAATTCTCTAAAGTAAACAAAAAACAAAGCGCTCCTATATGAAAATATGCTATGCGAGTTATGCGACGATTAATAATTTTTTTTTATATTTTGTCTGCGCTTGAAACTGTTGAGGCGACGATTATGCGATAAAAGTCGGACTATACAAGTAATGGAATTTTGTTGTACTGTTTTGTGAATGGTCTCAAATGGAGGTTAGAAAATTAGAAAAACGTAATTTTTTTTAAACGAACGTTCGGTTTTTCGAATATATTTTAAGAGGTTTCGATCCGAACCGAACGTAAGGGTTCGGTTCGGTTCGGTTCGAAATTTTCGAACTTCGTCCAGCACTACAATTTTCAATTTCTACCTAAAACTCGTAAAAACCCACCTCGAATCCCACCTCGAATCCCACCTCGGATCCTACGAATCCTCGAATCCCACCTCGGATCCTACGAATCCTCGAATCCATAGGATTCGGTATATTCGACGAATCCAAGATTCGAAAATCCCATCCCTACTATTAAGTTATAATAATTTAATTTTTTTATATATATTTTAGTTCTTTTCATGGAGGCTTGATATTTTATTCACAATACAATACTAGTTGAAAATTATTTGTAATGAGTACTGTAGAAACTATTAAATTTGAAAGCAAAGTTCTGATCTAAAATTGTAATATTAAACTGTAACCTTGCTATTATAAATAATAATTATTACATTGAGTGGTAGAGATAAGAAAGTCAAGCCAACCATAAGAAAAGAACTAAAAAAACAGTATGGTACAAACTCTTGCTTGCCTTTTAGTGTTTTCAGAGATAATGAAATAAAGTTATTTTTAATTAACAATTCAAACATTTTCTTACGTTTACCATATATCAGGTTTAGTTTGTTATCTTTAAAAAAAAAATCATCTCTGATGCAAATGAAGTAATTGATAATTGTTACCTAACAAATGTGCGTATTGTATAAAAAATATTGAAGAGGCATTTGGGCAATTTTATAAAAAAATATCCTTTCCAAAGAAAATATGCTCATTATTTTAACCACCATCTGCCCACTTCTTATTCACTATCCTTATCTTCCTGTAACACTACTGTCTCTTATGCTTCTATATTTAACTTATTGGCATTCCAGATGGGAAGGTCTTTGAACATTGCAGGACAGATAAAAATTTTGAAGGTGTGTCTATGTAAGGATATATTTTCTAGACACTAAAGATTGTATATTGCAATTTACCAGCATCTGCCATTTTCAAATGCAGTGAGGCTGATGTCAGGTCCACAGCAAACATGATTTAGTCTGTCATATCTATCATTCCTAGACTTCAGCAAGCCTTGGTGACATTTGCCTCTGAAACAGCTTTATTGAGCAGTGAAAATTTTATTTCAAGGCATACGAACAGAACACAGTCTTCACCTAGACTGGCTCAAGCTGTTTGTACAGAATGCTAGCACAAACTAAACACAGCATTAAGAGCATCTCAAAGGAGCTGGTGCTCAGGAAGTCAATACGAAAACTGCCTTGGAAGAGTGGAAAATGAAATACGTAAGGAACATTGAGATAGGAGGAGACGTTAACTTGAAGGTACTAGAGATTATATCTTGGATCATTACTGCAACATGTCTCGAAACAAAAACTGCAGTTTCTGTAATGAAATTATTTGTAATGTTTGTATAATGTGCTCTGCTGGCCAGGGGCATAGCCAGGGGAAGGGGGGGGTTTATTTTAGGGGTTCTACCTCCCCCCCCCCCTCTTCCTTATACTGCTATCACCGGCCACTGCACTGGTGGGGAAGAGTAAGCGAGCCCTACCGATTCTCCTTCCCTTCCCCTACCCCTGTCGCGAGCAGAAGCTATAAGGTTGTGACGCCGTGACGGGTCCCAAGCTTTCAAATATCTTGCACCTATTGTATTTAACCAACGCGGTAATTATAAGCAGGTGGTGACTGGGTAATTCTTCAAGCTAAAGCTAATTGAGGAATAGGCCAGTTCTGCCGAAACCCAACCATTTTTATTCCTTTTTTTTTGTATTGTCGAGCTTCGAGCATGATTTATGATTTTGAGTGGATGGACGAGGCACTTGAATTGATTAAAATATCTTTAATTTCTTACTTCATCACTCAAACAATTTTTTTATTAAAAAATTAATATTTTTACCATTACAATATTTAAAGTTAAGTACCGAAAACTGCTCAAATAGCACTATTTTACACCTTAAAATCCAAATTTTTCCGGGGGAGGACCCCCTGACCACCCACTTTAATAGGGGGATACCATGCTTCTTAACCCCCCCCCCCCCCCCCCTCCCATACACAAATCCTGGCTACGCTACTGCTGCTGGCAGAAGTGCGTTAGCATCCTCACAGGATTAAAAATGTCTTGACTAACCAACCTGTGCAGTTACATGCAGCTAAGGGGTGGTGTGTTCTAGGCTACCCTCTTCACTTTGACATGAGTTACTGAACTGGTCTCATTTGTGAAAAACGGGGTGATTTTTTTGAGGTTGAAATTTTCACCGAGAAGTTACTTTATTTGGAGCCTTTTTATGATCCTTTGGCCCTGGAAATTGGATATATGTACTCTTGTAATTTGATGAAATTTTATATATGGTCATGTATGTTCAGAGTACAATTTACTTTTCAGTATTTTTCAACTTAATGCCTTTTTTAAAATTTCAATATCACAGTAAAAATACTAATGATTAATGCAGTATGCTATTGGTACTTTTATCTAAACTAGAAACACTGGCAAAAACCTATTATTTCTACTTAATACCAGAAATGCATGTAAATTGATGATTGAAGGTCACTATGCAAGCTGTATGCCAATGTTAATTTGAGTAACTTTATACGAGTGTGTACAAAAGTAGTAGTAAATTTATAGTCTACAGTCTGTATGAAAGAAATATTTTGTTTGCAAGAGACAGACTAAGATATTTTTCTGTAGTGTATAAACAAATTATGACTTGTAAAACAGTGTATTGTATCTCTCCACTTCAAAGTTGTCTGTACATTAACTTTCAGTGTTATGAAATTAAAAAAAAAATTGCTTTATTTTTATTGTGCAAGTCAGAATGTAATAATATACTTTGAAATTTTTGATTCAATTTAGACTCCTGTTACATAAAGCATTAAGGTTAGTAATAATGTGATAAATTCTATATAACTTCTCTTTTTACATTATTGCAAATGTTTTCTGCTAAAACTTTATGAAACTCGGCATTTATTTTACAAAGAGGCTTCCAGCATTCTGTATTTTAGGGATGAGGGAATATCTAATTTTCTTGAAGATTGTTTCATTCTTCAAGAAATGTAAAGATTTTTTTTTTGTATTTTTAAGTATTATTTTATTATTTTGTACTGTTTTGCTGTGTATTGTACATCCAGATGTATCCCTTCCCTTATACATATATCACACATTGATCCTGGATGCTCTGTGTTTTGTGTCAACATATATGGAATGGAAAGCTCCCTTATTACTAGCATAGTTTAGCTGTTGGGCTTTAATTGCACAAATTATGTTTGTGGATTGTATTTAAATCAGTATTCATAGCATTTTTGCTATAATGTTTATGGTCAAATAAAAGTATTTTCTACGTTTTGTGTTTGAATTCATTAGGTAGTACAAAGTGAATAAGTGCACAAAGTTTTTGCCAGGCACAACACGCAACATTTTGTCGGATAGTAGTTGACTTCCATATATTTACCTGAATATAATGCAATGGTTTTTGTTTTTACCAAAACTGCTAAACCTAGAAGTGGGGATCACATTATAATCTCTAAATTTTATCTTGCGGGTGAATTAACAGCGACGGGAACAACTTAGTTGAAAAACCACATGCTCTGCCTGTAACTGCACGTCACTTGGCTGTGTGAACCTCTTGCTGGGAAGGAGGATGTCAGCAGGTGACAGATGAGACAGATGCCATGAAGTGGAGGGTGTCAGTCCACTGCACTGCCAGCCAAGCCACCCCTCCCCCTCCTCTTTCAACCTCCCAGGCGACTGCCATATATCGCAGCTTATGTTCTTTGCTTTCTGACATACTGCTTTGGAACTACAACCACGAGAACCTTTTTCTTCTAATTACCCCTTTTTGTTTCAAAAAAGACCATATAAATAACCCTATTCACAAAGTAGCATCACAAAAGCTGCTAATAAACATGGAATAAATTTACTAATTTACATAATTTTTAATTTCTATGTGTTTGAATTATGATTTCTACCCCATAAGGTATTTTTCATAAACTCACAATCGGAACGTTTGAGGTCGCATTATATTCGGGTAAATACAGTACATAAGAGCAATGCACGCAGAAATCTGACGTGGCACGATGCCACAAAACTGTTACTGCCAGACACGAGGCGACGACATCGAATGACTGCTCCAACGCTGTCGTCAGCACTGTTCTGCACATGCATGGGAATAAAAAACTTTTATGCAAAGGAATGCCATAGTGTGCATATCCTATTTACTCTATGGTAGTGTGTTAATAGTTATTTAAATACTGTTTTTCATAATTAATTTGGGTAAACATTCATTTGTAAAATGTTGGACTTGTTATTATGAAGCTGGATGTAGACTGATAGGTATGTTGAGTACAAGAAAGACCTACCTATATAATCCTCCTCTGAAGAAGTATCACAACGATAATTTGATTTCAAGAAAAATATTGTCAATCTTTCACACGACATCATGTGGTGTTCAGCCTTTGGTTACAAATGGAATTGTTTTGAAATTAGAATTAATCAAAATGCTCCCCCTAGAAATTAAACAACCAATACAACTATTTTAAGTAAATTAATTTAATAGTTGATTAGAAAGTAATATAATTGTTGGGTAGACATCAGGCATATTAAACACCTTCAAAAACAAAATTACACATGACCACAGTTATTATTTTGTCATACTCCAGTATGAGAGGATTTTAATCCTCAGTATGAAATAACATTTGTAATTAGGCATGCATATGGTATATTCATATATTTTTTAATTAAGTTTTTAATCTGCAGCCTAAAGTTCTATGTAGCAAGAATGGTATGAAGTACAGACACATGGATGTTTGAGACACACACACAGAAAAGGGTAGATGCTTTACATGGGTGTGAAGATTGATTGAACATAAGTATGAACAGTGCATGATCTTAATCCAGCATTCTATGGTTCAGAACATTCTATAATCTGGCACCAATCAAGCAACTCGGGTTCTGCTAACCTTGGCCGCTAAGAGACAATACTTCACTGCCGGTGTTTTTAGTTTGCAGAGTTTATTATTCCTGTCCGTTTTCACTTCTGTAGCGTTATGTTTTCTAGTAGGTTAAATTTCTGTAATGATTTTTTTTAAGAGATCTGAGACGTGGACAATATAGTTTTAATTTTAACAGTAACCCGCATGTGTATTATTAATTATTAGTAATTATTTGTTCCTATTTCCATTAAAAACCTACTGACATACAATAATCCAACATGGCAGTGACCCCAATTAAAGACCATGAAAAATTTTAATTTGGAAAAATGGCCTCTTCCCCCAACCTTGGATACACTCATGTTTATTATAAGATTATCTTCAGTGTAACTTCTTAATAACTATTTTAATTATCTTTGGCTACTGTTAGTTAAAATTAATTTACTTTCATTTCCGTATTGGGGCAAGTATTTTTTTCATTATATGAAAATACGTAAATTGTTTGTTTAAATTTGCAGTTTTTGATTATATATCTATGAAAAACAAAACGACACACTAGTTAAGAGTAATTACAACAGAACAGCTTTGACACATCTTGCATGAAAGCTTAGCTCCCAAAAGCAGTGCAACTTGTCCAGTATATCTTGTGGATGGATCAAAAAAAAAAAGTCTCCATCTTCCTGTGTCTCCACCATTCACCACTGTGCTGCCCCATCTAATGGCAAGTTACAGCTAAATGGATATCACGATAATATTCTCCATGTTCAAATATCTATGTAGACCAATTTTTGTAGAGATCGGTTCCATTCTTCCCCTTTATCTTCTCTTCCCACCTCCTCTTCGGTCTTCCTTGTTGCATTCTTCCTATTTACAACCATCATTTTCCTAGGCAGCCCCTCTCCTCTTATTCTCTGGACAAGGCCAAATCATCTCATTCAAGTCTTGTACACATGCTCTTGCTTGTAATCATATTCCTTATCCTGTCTCACCTTATAACTACCAATGTAATGTAAGAGCTTATAATCTCTCAGACATTGAGGTCATTAGAAACTGATAAGGAATGGTGAGATGATAATGTAATGGAGCACCGATTAAATGAATGGGTACGGGAAACTGGAGTACTCTCAGAAAATCCACTATCTCCTGCCAACCTCTGCCACGTTTCCTACAAGCAAAATATCCACGGTTTGATCGCCAGAAATTAAACCAGAATCTCGTAAGTGAGAGGTGAGTGATAACAGTGGCTCCAAAGCATCTTCAGGATGAACAAAATGTGTATGTACTCAATACAAAATCAATAAAACAAAAAACATTATCACAGGTTTAGGCATTTTATTTTCAAATATTCCCAGATGGCGCCGTACACGGCACAGGTTACACAGCTTGTGCCAACTCCAGCTGGACTTTCTTCCAGTTGCTGAGAGGGCCGTGCTCTGGACGATACTTCACGTTGCAGCCATCGTTAGCTAGTCTGCCATCGTCTCGGAGCTTCTCGTAAACCTCACGGTCGTACTTTGTGAAACCCCACCGCTTCGACACGTAAATCTGCAACACCCATCACATGTTCATGCTAAACCAGTTACATAAAAACTGCTTGGCAATAACACATATTGTATCAAGTTTAGAGTCTATAAGTGAATTCAATGCAAACAATGGCATACCTGCCAAATTTGGCCAGTCCAAAAGCGGGAGGTTTTTTAATGGTTTGGGGGGGGGGGGGGGGGGGGGGGGGGGGGAGAATTTTGTTTATTTTGTAAATTTCGAATTTTTTTTAAGAGTAAACCAGCATGATTAGCACAAGCAATGGGCAAATTGTGTTCTAAAATAAAATACTTTAACAAACACTCTGCTTTTGTCACACTATCTTCTTTCTGACTTGTCACGAAAAACGTCTAATTTCTGATTTGATGCCATAGCATTGACGGCATGTTTCTTCGTATTTATATGCTTCACAATGTCGCCCTTTCCGGCATGCGAGACGGAAAAATCACAACGACACAAAGAACAAAATGCAGCATGTTCACCTTTCCTCGATTGCAAAATACACGGAAATTTGTCACTAACTGTCTTCTTGTACACAGCAAGATACTTCACTGTAGGCTTACTTAGTGCCATTTCTATTAAAACCCTATTGCGGAGTAGGCCTACAACTAAACAACGCATACAAAATACTTATCACGCAACTGCTTCCACAAAATAATATTTTTATGAATACACCGTTGAATAAATTCGAAGACTGTACTACATATAATGCTACCTCTACACTTCGTCTGTGAGCACAGACGCGAACAAAGACGAATTTGTTCGGGAACGAACAAACAATTCACACATAGCCAGGTGACAAACCGAAGCGAATTTGGGCACAAATGTAAACAGTGGCATCATAAACTCATTATTAATCCACTCCGTCTTTATTTCAAACCAATACCACCAAAAATACAGTTTACAATGTTGACAAAACACACCATCTTGGAAAACAAATGAAACCTTTTTCTGGTTGGCTAATAAACACCAATGACGAACGTGTACCAAAACAGCTCCCATAATTATCGTAAATAACTACGTTTCTTTCTTAGATGTACGCTTAACCAAGTGTTTTAGCCGACAATTGTGGGCATTTAGGTTATTAAAATAACTACACGTTATGGTACGAACCGTAGTTACTATACGATTGTACGGAATAATGGTAAAAACATATTAATTCTATAAATTTATTGCATTAGAAACTTCAAGAGAAACAGAACCAAAAATCGGGAGATTTGAATGACAAATCGGGAGGGCAGGAGAAAGGGTACAAAATCGGCAGTCTCCCGCCTAAATCGGGAGTCTCCCGCCTAAAGCGGGAGGGTTGGCAGGTCTGCAATGGTAGGATCCAAACTTTTGAAATCAAAGTTGTATGAATTTTATCCAGAAGAACCTAATATGAGTATAGATGACAAAATACCTACATTATATGATATGCCCATTATTTTTGCATGCAATTCAAGAGAATTGTGTTTTTATGTGTTACGGTTTATTGAATTGTATGCATATGAGGGTGATGTAAAGTGAGAACTCAATTTTCATTCAATTAACTGGGTTACAATCTGACGGCCACATTTTCTTTATGAGGAGTATCTTCTTATGTAGTATTAATTCTTTGCAATTAAAAAAGAAGTTTTGCGAATGCCATAATAATCCTCACAATTATAGCTAAAATACGTCACTTTGAATGTTTACGATGCATGGTTCCCCCCCACAGCTTTGAGTAAGATTTAGAGTGATTACACAACACACTTGCCTGCAAACATTTGTCATCATGAGGATCAACACATCACTAAGTATGGATAGAAAGAGACCAGGGTTGTGCTGGACGGATGCACCGACCTTCTGGCGGCCGGGGAACTTGAACTTGGCACGGCGCAGGGCCTCGATGACGGCAGCGCGGGTGACGGTCGCTGGTGCGCACGCTCATGATGGGCTGGCCGATGCGCACTCGTGCCACGGTGCCCTGCGGCTTCCCGAACGCACCGCGCATCCCCGTCTGGAGCCTGTGGAACACACCTACACTCAGGGCCGGTGCAAGGTAAATTGGCGCCCTAGGCGAAAAACCTTAATCCCCCCCCCTCCCCCGGACTCGCCAAAAAAAAACTTTCCTTGCCTCAAAATACATCACGTAAACCTACGATTTTGTCAACAATCAAATGTAAGCAGGCTTGTGTTTTTTTTACTTTTTTACTTATTACAAATCATAAACAGGTCACCGTGGACTTTAAATTATTACTTATATCAATATAAACATTCCAAACTGTTACAAAAATCCATTTTCATCTAGTTTCAATAATCGTTAAACATATTATATCAGCTGTTGTGTGTCGTACTGCGCCGCCCCCAGCTACTTGGCGCCCTAGGCGGTCGCCTAGTTCGCCTATATGGACGCGCCGGCCCTGCCAACACTCACGACACAGCCGGGTCTCAAGGGATAATCTATCATGCAACGGATTCCCTCCTCCCAGAAACAGAGGAAAGTACAGAAGACTGTGTCAACACTGCACGAATAAGAAGTAAATGTGATCAGAAATAAATCAGTCTAGCTAGCAGTGGTTTTTAGAATAATGTTTCACTGTTAACAAATTTTTTTTTACAAAATAAACAATTAATAAAATGTGCGTAACTAATTCAATGCATAAGATGACAAGCAGACACGTCCATCAATGTTTTGATTAAGTCAGATAGATCATGGAAAACTTCGTTTTCAAAACAAATGTAGAATTATAGTTATTGTATTTAAGGACCCTAACAAACAAATATGACAAAATTATGCAGTTTTTTTTTTAAGTTCATCAAAAAAAATTTCTCAACATTTTTTGTGGAAATGCAAAGTTTGAAGCAAAACCGCTGCTCCTGCGAGTTGATCAACACTACGTATTTCTGAAAACGTCACACGGAAGGTCAAAGATATTCTAATACAGGAAACAAATTTTAATAACAAAGTATTTTGAAATATTTTAAGCACACAATATCTTTCTACTACAGTGCCCATCGATTTATGAACGCTACAAACACAATACATTGCACTTTGTCGGAGTATGACTCAAAATTATACGTCTTGTATCATCATCTTTGGTTTTTTTTTTAGCGAAAAAGCAGGATATCTGTCTACAGTAGAGCATTTTATATTTATACCTGGTTATATATGACTTTTCTTTTAGTACTTGACGTGAAACCAAATTTGGTTTTTCAAGTGGAGAAAAACTGACTTCCCCAGCAAAAGTCTGAACAAATTTGAAAAATAATACAGTAACCCTATCTTCTAATTTGTTTACACATAAGGTTTTAGAAATTTTATACATTAGGCAATAATGATTGTTGATGGTATATGAAGACCTGTTACAATGTTCTTTAAATGATTCATGCATAGGGAATTTTGATTTTATAGAATTTCTTGGACATATGCCATTGCAGTTTTGAACTGCCTGTAATGGAAAAAATTCCAAAACGAAAATCAAGAAATAAAATGAAAACATAAACCCACAGAGAACAAACCTAAATCAGCGGTGCCCACAAGGGGGGGGTAACGACGCAGACTGCGTCATTAAAATTTCAGGGGGGGGAGGGTTAAAAGACGAGAAAAATGTATATATTAGTATTTACATAATTATAGCTTCTAATGTGAAAATACGTTTCTGGTGCTTTGATAATTGAAAGTGATCTTGTAAATCAAATTGGCAACCCCGCACTTTCCTCAACAAAAGCAGTTTGGCATCTGTCGGTTCAGGATGGAAATATTACCTGCAGACCTGCCAACATTCAAATTTAAAAAATCATGAGGTCCTCGATAAAAATTTTCAGGCCCATAAATACAGGTTATATATAAAAAACAACCAATGAGAATCTTTAAATTTAAGTGACATACCTGTACATATGTTACATGGTCTCTGCTTCAAAATTTATTTCAACAAATTATAGGTTGCAGATTTAAATTTAGTTGAACATAATTTAGCGCTCTCGTGTAGTGATCATGCACCGCAACTAAAAAAGATGATGTAAAATAACATTCTGCTCGTGTAACACTATTATCACTGTTTACAGCAAAATTAATTTTTTTATTGGAAGCAATACACTTCACGTGTTAGTTGCGTTTTTTTGTAGCGTCATGTTTCACAATGTCTCCTCTTCCACTATGCGAGATGGAAAAATCAGCACGGCACACGCTACAAAACACAAAATTGCTTCCTTTACGTGACTCGAGTATTGATGGAAACTCGTTACTGTAAGCTTTCGTAAAACTTGTTTTGTAACTTTTACAAACAAAATCTTGGGGCCCCAAAAAATCGTGAGGAAACACTATTTTGGCGTGAGGGCGTGAGATGGACCTTAAAATCGTGAGCCTCACACCAAAATCGTGAGAGTTGGCAGGTCTGTACCTGATATGACCAAAATTATTATTAGAAAATCAATTTTAATTAATGCAAAATGTGATAAAATATAATACTAAAACAGTATAATATTATAAAATAATTGAGTAAATCATTGAGAAAATGGCATAAAATTTTTTTTGGGGGGGGGGGGGGGGGGGCATCATTAGGTTAGGGGGGGGGGTGAGTCATAGTGATCACTAATTAAAAGCAATATAGCTGTTCATGAATACAGTTACTGTATCTTCCTTCACAATAATTTCAGGAGTCTACTATTCCACTTCTAAAAAATTAACATGCATACTACTGCACGTTGCCACAGACAAGTCGGGTACTTTGACGTGTAAACCACATACGTAATAATTTTCAATAAATGCTGTTTTACGCAAGTCACATGTTTTGTTCATGAATATGCACGCAGCTACACGCGTGCAAACCACACCTCGGGTGACGAGCAGCTCACCTGTCGGCCCCAGCACACGACAACATCTTGTTGATGCGGATGACGTGGAAAGGGTGCAGCCGCATGCGGATGTGGAACTGGTCCTTGCCGCAGTTCTTCACCATGTACTGGAACCACCACCGTCACCAGATACAAACAGCTGACTGCTGACGAGCTCAGGAGAAGGTCCACTTTTCCTTCGATCGACGCCCGCTTTTGTACCACTTAGATTAAATTAAAATATGACAAAATGTTGCTTATACATTTAACAACGATGAAAAGAAAAATAGGTATAAACTACAGAATCAACAAATAAATAATTTGCATAATTTTTTTTTTAATAATTCCATATCTAAATTATAATTAGTTTACTACAAAACATTTTGCCTTAATTTGGTAAATATGTAGTTGGGCGGTATTTGCGAAAAAAAAAGTTAAAAATCCGAAAATACTTTTATTCTATGCTCTTTAACTTTCTCTTTTCAATAAAAGCGGCGGAGGTAATAAATTCCAAATACTTTAGGAGATATCGAATTTTTAAATTTCATCATATGTAGTTGAGCGGTATTTGCGAAAAAAATGTTAAAAATCCGAAAATACCTTAATTAGATGCTCTTCAACTTCCTCTTTTCATTAAAAGCGGCGGAGATAAGAAATTCCAAATACTTTAGGAGATATCGAATTTTTAAATTTCATCACAATTATAGCAGTGCGTTCATGTGGCTTTCACCATTGTTTCTTGTTTACGAGCATCTATTTTTTTATTGGATAATGATGTCACGTGATTGTTCGTGATAGGCCAGAATTCAAATTAACCAATACGTGATTATTTACTTCATTTATTGTTTAAAACAGTATTTAATTACCGCCTCCAACTTAGGCGAGTTTTTAACGTTTCTAATTATAAAGTCATATTTTTTATTGTTGCGCAAGTAATAAGTAACAAAAAAATTTTACGTGAGTTGTTCCTGTTCATCCTTTGTCCCGGTTTGTTAGGTCAGATCAGTTACATTATAAATACTTTAAAACTAAAGAACCATTGAAATAATTTCATATTATTTCTAATGTACGCTTAGTTTCAAAGTATTTATAATGTAACTGACCTGACCTAATCGACCATTTTCATTAATTAGGCATTCACAAACACACGGCAAAATAAAAAAATGGCAACTGTTGAATGATAAACACAGGTCTTGTATGCAAAATAAGAACGGCAATATCTCCTAAAGTATTTGGAATTTCTTATCTCCGCCGCTTTTAATGAAAAGAGGAAGTTGAAGAGCGTCTAATAAAGGTATTTTCGGACTTTTAACATATTTTTTTCCGCAAATACTGCTCAACTACATATGATGAAATTTAAAAATTCGATATCTCCTAAAGTATTTGGAATTTCTTACCTCCGCCGCTTTTAATGAAAAGAGGAAGTTGAAGAGCGTCTAATAAAGGTATTTTCGGATTTTTAACATTTTTTTCCCGCAAATACCGCTCAACTACATATTTACCCTTAATTTTTTTTTTTGAGAAATTACAATTGCAATAAAGTTTTGTACTGTTTTACCCCCCCCCCCCTTTTTTTAATAAGAATCAAATACCTCAATTTTCCAACTTTGGGGCATAAATTGGAGGTTAGTTAATTTTTTTGCAGTTTATCTAAAACTGTAGCTTGAAAGATTTATATGTATATATATTTTTTGCTACCAGTAAATATAAAATATATATTTTTTTACTATTACTATGGAAGTTAACTATTTGATGTTATGTTCACACATATTTTGTATTCTAAGATTAGGATATCTTATTTTTAAATTCTCCCATCCATAATTTCTTTACAAACAAAAGTATATTGATTGTTAACTTGAATTTGGTATGTGCTATATCTTCCCTCACTACGTGACAGAGACCCAATTTGGTCGAGAATGCATTCACTGCACACTCCCGTTGAGAGTATTGGGAATTTCTTATCTCCGCTGGGTTTAATGAAAAGAGGAAGTTAAAGAGCATAGAATAAAAGTATTTTTGGATTTTTAACATTTTTTTCCCTGCAAATACCGCTAAACTACATATTTACCGCAGGATATTATAAATTTGAAGGAAATGGCCTGTACCTTTACATGTAAACAAATAAAAATTAAGAAGTTTATAGTGGCCTTTTTCAAATCCTTTTGACTTCAGATACTAAATATGAATATTACAGCCACATAGATTACAATAAAACACATCATTAAATATAGTACTATCTGAATGAAAAATTTGCATTTTTGGGTTTTCGTTTGATATTTTTCCCCCAGATATTTGCAAAAAAAAAAAAAAAAAAAAAAGAATTGTTATTTAAAACAAAAATAAAACCTTGCTTTGGCAATTCAGCTAACAACTCAACACAAATACAGACTGCTATTTAAAATAATATCCCACCAAAATTATTTCACATCTGGCAATACTGCAACCACAACACAAGAAATGCCAGGAATTAAATAAGTACCTTGTTGGCACAAATCCTGCCTGCTTCCAATGCTTCTGAAGAAAGCTGTTCATACTCGTCGGACACCAAGTGCACACACAGTGGGAAGTCTTCCACTCTAGCCTTCTTCCTGCCCAGGTCAAATATCCTGATTTTAGGATCTGGGACACCACGGCAAAACCGGCTTTTCGGATATGGCTTGTTTTTGCAATACCGGTAACTGTAACACCAAACATAAGCCTGATGTAGAGAAAACTAAACATATCTCTTTAATAGCAGTTTATATGTTTTAAAAAAAAAGGTGAATTAATATTTAAGCTTCTGCATAAAAACAAGGGAAGATAATTACAACAGTGGTGTTTTCAAACATTACAGACATTTCTGTATTTAACCCTAAAAACAGTTTCTGAATTTTTAAATGGATTCATATAAAAACATTTATAAATTAAGTGGAAAATTCATTACAACCATGATTACTGTGATTTTTTTTGACTCGCAAAAGCATGTTCTTTGGATCAAATTACCTTTGTGGTGGTTATTTTAAGACACGAGACCAAGCTGAGTAACACCATGTTAACTACGTGTGCATGTATCTGTTTTTTACTACTTATGTTAATTGTAGTATTCTATTAATAATGAAAATAATCCCAATCGTAATTTGGCACCAGTTTTCGTGATTGCAACTAAATGAAGAAAAATTAATTTAAGTAGCCTGAGGTAACGCAAGTGCCACCATGCATAAGTTCCTACTTCTAGCAAACAGCTTTGAAATCAGAACCTGTTGCAACACAGCAGGCGAAGTAAAAAAATACCTACTTAAGCTGCTAGTTTCAATTCAACATTTTCCCCACAATTTCCCTCCAGTTCATAGCCCTACCTGTGATTAGAATTAATTTATTACCATTTACCTTTGCCTTATAGAATAAATAAGTTTTACTGAACTCCCACAACAGTCACAACTTAAATAAACACGCATTAAAAATATTTGGAAACAAACAAAAAATATTAAATTTTTTTTGGGACTACTTAAGAAATCTGTAGAATCGGATATCACATTTGTATACAGGGCAGTTTTTTGTGCGACAATATGACATTCCCTTCAAGATTCACACAGTCTACCCACAGGATGGGACTAATATAGATGGTCAACCTCTGTGGTATAGTCGGATGCACACTGGCTTACGGTGCGAGGGGCTCAGAGTTCGAGTTCCGGGTATGGCAAGGGTGTAAATTCAAAAGACGATATTGATGTGTAGACATAACGAGTTTCAATTCAAAGGTTTGAGTTTCCAGCCATTGGGGTAAAACATGGATAATGTTAATTCAAGATACCTGCTAAATTTTTATATGTATTTTTATCTATTTTTTATATATTATTTTATATATTTTTATTATATAATTGTAACAAAAAATCTCCAGAAAAATGCTTATCATTCATGTATTTTGTTGTTTAATAAATTGCCTTCACAATTAAAAAACCTGCTTGCAAAACCTAAAGAATTCAAATATAAACTCAAGGAATTTTTAAAACCTCATTCTTTTTATTCTTTAGAATAATTTTATGCCAGTAAATTTAGGTAGATTATAAGATGATTATTTTATATTTTTTAACAAAATGTGTTTTAAATATTAGTACTTTCGTGTTATTTTATAAATTTGTTATACATTTGTTATTTATGCCAATTTGTAATTTTTTTTAATGTGAAAATTAATTATATGTTGTAAATAAATTGTAAAATAATTGTATAGACATGTCCAATACGGTGATGTGCAAAACATGTATGAACTGTATTTACTGGACAAAATAAAATGAAATTATTAATTACACTTATTTCTAATAGGCCTCTACTTTCCAATTGTACCAAATATATATATAATTTTTTATTTGGAACCTTTAAATTGATCCAAGTACTCTACTAAAAATTAAAATTACAAAAACATACCATCTTGCAGGGCGTCGCCCCATTTTTCACCTGCAAAAAGAAAATTAAATAAGTTAGTCACGTCAATTGCTTACAAGATGCTTCAGAACAAATATCAATTTTGTACACGTTGTGGAACTAACCTCTAAGGCACAAGAATTCGAAGGAAGAAATTCGTTTTGATAAACTTCCGTTCATGGAATGAGAACCACAAGTAGAACAATCAAATCGAAAAATACAGTATGTTCGGTAAGGAGTTACGATTTGTAATAATTTAACCTCTCCGAAATCAAGAACAGATATTCATGTTATGGCTGTACTGTATGAAAGGCCATGAAATAGAAAAAACGTTTTGTGTTCGCGCCATATAAACATTTTCATTGTGGTTTTAGTGAATATTAATTCTTTCATGAAATTGTACGAACGCAATTTTGGTTAGAGAGCGTAATAAGTTGTTACATATATGTTTGTACGTTCATTTTTTTTTTCTCCAGACAATATCGGTGTAGCACGTAGGTTTATTAACTCTGTGTCCAAGAGTGATACCATCTTTAACGCGGGAAACTGTTTATTTTTGGATGTACAATTTTATTTTTAAGAATAATGTCACAGAAATCAATCACGTAAGTTATTTGATTAATTTTTTATCATAAATTATTTATTTATGTTTGTGATAAGTTATTTTGTAATATTTTGGAATAGGTCATTTTTCTCGCTGAAACCAGCTGGAAAAACCGAGCCGCCTGAAGACACTAGCAATGAAATTCTTACCTCGCCAGCAAGAAAAGGGTATGTGCTGCATAGTCATTAATTTTATAAGTAGCACATTATTATGTTAAGGACAATGTACTATTTTCGTGGTGTAAAAGCAGATTGTGCTATTAGATTGTGTTGCTCCTCTGCTTTGAATGACGTCCACTGTTTGTTGCTTTCGAACCCTTCGGTGACAAGACATGTTTCCATGTGGATGCTCAGTAGGAGTGGGGAGTCATCTGGCGAAGACTCGCCCATTCGAATGGTTTCTAAGAAACGGCAGAGGATCAAGAGTGACAGCGAAAGCAGTGATGACGCTCAGAACAAGTGAGTACCATTGTTATAAAAGTGGAAATTAAGTTAAAATTCAAAATAAACCTTTTCATACTCTGTTACCATTAGAGTTATAGGTAAATATGTATTGTACGGATTAGCGCCAAAAAAAATCGTACAAATATGAAATAACTTTCATTATATGCTATCTTACGTCCTCTCTTCAGAACCGCCTGCGGAGATAAAAAATTCCAATTACTTTAGGAGATATCGAATTTTTTAATCTTCATTTTTTGGCGATTTTTTTTAAAAAAAATTTAAAAATCCGAAAATACCTTTATTCTGTGCTCTTAAACTTCCTCTTTTCATTAAACCCGGCTGAGATAAGAAATTCCAAATACTTTTGGAGATATCGAATTTTTTAATTTTCATCCTGTGAACTCGTGCGGCGATAACGGTTGCTTGTTTACAAGTATCATTTTTTTTTTTTTTTTTGCGATGTTCCCAAACGGAGAAACCTAAGATGCACATAAAGTTCTGCCATTCCCGATTACACCCGAACAATTCACCTTCGGCCAACCTCGGGTTTATTTATTAATATTTCTGTGTTTATTTTAATGTAGCTATACTAACCTAACTAACCATCCAAATGGTTTTAAAGTGTTTTAATGTAGCTAACCTATCCGACCACTTTTAATATTTCAATTCATTTTTCCTGCGCAAAAATAAATAAATCCCGAGGTTGGCCGAAGGTGAATATTCGGGTGTAATCGGGAATGGCAGAACTTTATGTGGATCTTAGGACTCTCACGTGAACGAATACATCATGTAAAAAGAAACTTACGTGAGTTTATTCTGTTCATCCTTTTTCCCGGTTTGTTAGGTCAGGTCAGCTACATTATAAATACTTTAAAACTAAACAACCAATAAAATTAATTTTATTATTTTTAATGTCTGTTCAGTTTCAAAGTATTTATAATGTAGCTGACCTGACCTAATCTACCTTTGTCCCATTTTGTTAGGTCAGGTCAGTTACATTATAAATACTTAAAACTATACAACATGTAAAATAAATTGATATAATTTTTAATTTTGGTTTATTTTGAAGTATTTATAATGTAACTAACCTTACCTAATGGAAAATTTCTGTTATTTAGACATTCACGCGCACACGGCAAAATATAAAATGGCGACGGTCAAATTAATACACACGTCTGGTATAGCAAAATAAGAACGGCCATATCTCCAAATGTATTTGGAATTTTTTATCTCCGCAGGCGGTTCTGAAAAGAGGACGTAAGATAGCATATAATGAAAGTTATTTCATATTTGTAAGATTTTTTTTGGCGCTAATCCGTACAATACATATTTACCGAGTTATATTTTGTCTACAAATAGCACATTTATGATTGTGAAAACTTTACTGTTCATTATAATTTACACATGCATACAAGACACTGGCAAGATTGAATTTTCGATTTGGTGGATGGATGCTGAAAGTAGTTTTAAGCACGGTGTTAAAAGGTGTAAAATAATCTATGCTAGCATAAGTTAAGTTATCAAAAAAAAAATTTTTTTTTAGTGTTTTATTTTTAGAAAGATGTAAGTACATCTGAGAAGTATAAACTAATTCTCAGATTTGAGTGAATATCGCAAATAATCTCTCATTAATTGATTTAATAATGTATTACCTATCATACTATTTTTACCCGTGGCGGACCCTGTAAATATAACTTCAAAAAAAAAATTATAAGATTGTTTGTTTATGTAAACTAATTTATCAGTGACATACTTTCAAATCTGTTTATAATCTGTCAACTTTCTTTCAAGTGGGTTGTCTCAATTACTGGATTGCACATCGCTAATAGAAAAAATGTTGGCGGTTATGTAAGTTAGGTTTAAAATTTTAACAAGAAAGTCATTATATGACTTGCTTGTTCCCAAAGGGTTGGGGGGGTACTCCATCTTCAGAGAGCTCTTGGTGGCACAACAGAGTAGGCCTACTGCAGGTTTCTGCCACTGCTGTGTCACGTGCTGCACGGACTGGCAAGGTGCGATGTGGGGCAGCGAGATGGGTGAGGAGTATGTGGAGAGACGAGAAGGGGGAGATGCACAGACCATCGGTGATGATGGAGCAAGGGTGGGACACACTTCAAAGGAGAAGGAAAGTGGAAAGACTGGTGAATCTGTTTGAGTTGATTAAGGGGGAGGGGGCTGGTGAAAGGTGGGAGATAGGTTGAACAGAGGGGGTGTACAGGGAGGAGGGATCATGAGTGGAAGAGCCAGAGGGAGTGGAGACAAATGGAAAGAGGGAGGCAAGTATTCCTGGTGAGGACGGGGCAGCTGTGAGAGGAGGGAAGGACTTCAGGAATTGGGAGAACTTTGTAAGGGAGAACTCCTTGCCACTGGGCAAAAGCCCAATTTCAAGCTTACAATGAAGTGTTTGCTTACTCTCAACACTGATGTCTTTTCACTACCCATGCATTTTCTGTTTGGATTCTTTTGTCAGACAGCAGAGAACATTTTTGGTGTTACCTAGACAGATGTGGACATTTCTTTATTGAATTTAACTATTTTGCAACACTTTCATCCCTATCAAATTGTTACATCTGATATTGGAAATGACATGGACACAATATAATTGACTTGTTTACCATGGCATTTATTTTAGGTATATATAACTCAGAATGACCAAGTATTTGGCTTTATGGATGACTTTTTAATTTCTAAACAAAATGAATGTATTAATTAGCTAATAACTGGCTTTAATAAAATATCTTTTTTGGGTAAAAGAAGAATACACTAATGGTTTTTGAGTTTCTTTGATTTTTACGATGAGGGTTTGATGATTTCTGGGAACAACTATTTTGTGGGCTGAAGCTGCCTTAATATTACACATTTTTCTCTGCCCCTCCTTAGCTGTGGGTATTCACTGCTGTGCATTTGCAGTTTTTTTTTTGTCATCTGATAGATGTTGAAATGTTTTTTTTAGATTATTTAATTGCTTTCAGTTGTGTTTATACATTTTACAGTAATTTAGTAGGGACGTCACTTGTGTAATGCATTAATTACTGTTATTCATTTTGTTGCCTTTATTTGTCATCTGAAGTTGTATTGACTCCGGTAGTGTAAGTAGAATGCTCATATTTCACTGTGTTTCTTATAAGTATTTTTTTTTTTTTTTCAGCAAGACAAAATCTGGCAAGAAAAAGGTGTTTAACTCTGCCGTTAAATCACTAGCAAAGTTATCACCAGGAAAGAAGGAAGGTAGGCCCTTCAGAAACTGCATTAATTTAATTATTGATATGTTTCAAGTCTCAAAATGAATTACGGCTTAAATAATGATTTAAAAAAAAATCAATGGAATGACAGATTTTGTGGTGTTCAAGATAGGTTAGTTTATATTTAAATATAAGGTGAAAAATATGTGGTCTAAAATTTAAAGATAAGCTTCTCACACAGTTATAGTTGCAGATTTTTTTTAGCTCATCTTGTAAGACCCTATATAATAAACAGACTGTCTTCACTGATAAGTTGCAAATTTTTCTTCAACTTTAGAAAAAGAGGTGGGGATGCAGCCCCCCTGTTCCCTTCCCTTTTCATCCATCACTGTCCGAGAGTCCCAGGGATTGCGTTGTTTGGGTTTTTCTTAGATTCTGGTTTTAGTTTTTTGTATTATTTTTTTACCAGCATTATAGTAAGAACTTGCATGTGTAACCTACTTGTGTTTCTTAATATTTCATATTTCATTTGATTGTCACTACACCGATGGAAATGTTTATAAATTTTAATGTGTAAGGGAAGTTTACACAGCGGTCACAAATGAGTTAATGAACATGGCTTTTAGTTTTATTGTGACCACAAAAAAAGTACATACATTTTAGAAGGCTTTTTGTGGCACACATAATTAGATGGGTAATAAGCTGACTACAAACAGATTAAAATCTATTTTGATGCTTTGTTAGTTTTAGCTTAGCTACTTAAACGTTGTAGTTAGCTTTGTTGTTTAAGGTTTTTTTCTGTACAAAGTGTTGTGAAATTATTTATTTAGGTTTCACATTCTTCGAGACTGAAGATGGCAAGTAGGTTACCATTTTTATGTTACTGATTCAGTTACAGGTTCTGTAGGAAGTGTAAATGGTGTCAAGTTGGAAGTCGGAACAATCAAGGAAGAACCGTGCGTAGGAAGTCAAACAGAGAAACATGTAGAGGAAATAAAGAACGTGTTGGAGCCAGATGTTCTCATCAAAGAAGAATCAGGTGTTAAGCAAGAAGAAGGTGAAAAGGTGATGCCGAGTGAGGCTGAGGTGAGACGTGGCAACACTGCGACTATGAGAAAAAAACATGCTCGCTACGTTGTAAACACTTCCACTTTCATCAGAGGCAGTATTCGCTGCTTTTGTATGTCTTCTTTTACCTTTCCTTTCCCCTGAGTTTTATTTTGAATTTACATGGTTGTCAAAAGTTTGGGTTTAATGTTTGTGTAATTTAAAATGACATTTCCTTGAATGCCAATCATACTAATAAATTGTTACAAAGAGAGAGTGCAAGTTTGTAAGTAGTAAACGCCATACCACTTGGACAGGTTTCAAAAAATATTTTACTCTTATAAAGCTACATTCTAGATGGATTTTATTTTTATAAATTTATGTTTCCATTAGATACAGAAACTTTTGTAACTAAAACCGGAAGAAAGTGACCAAATTGATAGCTTTCTGGGATTACGTTGACTAAACTGTTACGATATATGACAGAATAATTGTGCCGTGTGAGTCTGCACTTGGTGTGCACATGAGTTTGAAATATGCTATCTTACACAGGATGAGTCTGAATTTGATCCATGAACTTCGGCTGCATGTTCATTACACGAAAAAATAACTTTGTAACATACATATGACTTATGGACATGGTTTAAAGTGCCTTTAAAGGCTGGTGTATGTCTTTGAAATACAACCTGTACAACTGGTTTATTGAAAATTAAAGATAAATTATTTAAGATGTAGTAACTCAGAGCAGCTGGCTAAATTTCTTACTTTTTGTATTGTTACATTGTGTTTTTTCAGGCTGACAAAAACCTTACCGATAAGAAACAGACGAGTGGCAAAACAGTTCACAGCTTTTTCTGTAAGTTTTCTGACAATCTGAATTGAATATATTGCATTTTAATCAAGGCTCTGTTTCTTTAAGTTGATAGATCAGTACGTAGTCAAATTATTGTTTATATTTATTTATTATTTGTAAAAATTGGTGGAAGATGTAAGAATGCTTAGAGTATACATCTGTCAAAAATGCATTACAATAATACAGTTTTCTTGCAAAACATATTTGAAATAAAAAATAACTGATGGCAAAGTACACAGTTTGCCATACAAAACAAAGGAAATTTTGTGCACCTATTTGTTTACAGAAAAAAAAGTTAACTGACAGATAAAACGAAAGTAATCTAATTCTGGCAGTGTTGCGCTATTTTATAATTTATACTCTTTCATAAACAAATATGAATGTGTGTGCTTTTTTTATGGCATTGTATTAAATTGAAAGAGTATACATAATACTCTCTGGTAGGTTCAGTAGGACTACTATTTCAATTCCATGTGTATAAAGCATGTTTTATTTAAAATAATGAAACAAATATGGCCTTTCAACCGTTTGTAGCTTCATTGAATATATATATATAATGTATAGAAGTCGCGAGCCCAGGTTAAATTTTCTGGCCGGTTTCGCAGAAGAATAGTTGTAGTAGGAAGCTCCGTCGCAGCGATCACTTCAATCGCTGGGTATCGACAGTGCATGCCCCTAGTGGTCTTAGGACGTACTAGGTTAACCAGCCAGTCACCCTCCCATATACGGGAAGCTGGTATCAGCACCGTTCGGCGACCTTGACGATAAGTATTCCTTACCACTGCCTTTGAGAGCCATGAAACCCTGGGAGAAGACAGTCACTGGGTTCACTGTATGGAGGGATTGTGTACCCTAGTAATGTGAAAATTAGCTCCTAAGAACTTTGTATCAGGCCTACAGTCAGTGTTGAGTTTAATTTAATAGTTAAATACCTACTTATTTGAACTTTATTTTGCATTGATAATTTTATAATGTCAAACTTTCTGAAGGGTAAGAAATGTGCGTACACGGGTTGTCATAATTCGAGGATCAGTTCACGAGGCATATCAATGTTCCGTTTTTCAGTTTAAAATGACAGGGAAGTGGTGAATTATAACTTGCCAATTTTGTTTTTTATTATTTATGTATCAGTTCTGTACCGTGTAAAAAAATGGATGAGAGTATGCGAGGAAAGTCCTAATTATTTAATATGAATTAGTAAAGAATTATTTTCTTTTATATTTAAAATATCCGCATTTTAATTACTTAAAAAAACTAATTAGATTACAACAACCACATATTTTTAATATCATCATTTTGACTAAAACTGAGTGAACGCTAGTTAATTTTCGATGTAAGTTTTAATAAACGTAAAGTTTTAGCCAAGTATTACCCACGTCGTCTGTTTCACATAAAATGCATTTGTTTGGCAAGCGTTTCAACAAAATTTTTAAGATAGATTGCAAAATGTGCTTAATAAATAACTAAACAATTAATTATTTTTGAGTAGATAGACTGCAGCTGCATTAGTATTTTTTTTGTGTATTACTTTCCAATATTAAGATGTTAGTAGCTTAATGATCGTTGTCAAAAAACGTCATGGGAAAAATTTTGCGTTTATTTACCAGAGAACATACTTTGTAACTGGATTAGTGTAAGAAAAAAAAAGTTCGAACTTTAGTTTTATACAAAAATAAAAACAAAAACGTGGTAAAAATTGGTCCACACAACCACCTCAGTACTTTTTTTAAGTAGATAAAACTGTTTAAAATGTATTGAAATCTATCGTTATTACCTACGTTATGAACAATGTAAATTCTAAAATATTTTATTATGTATCCAGAAAAAAAATTAACATGGAAGACTCATATTGAGATTCTAAAATGTAGGTACTCATTTAAACACGAGGTGTTATAGACTTCTAGCCCAGTCAAAGTATATTATGAGCTCAAATTCATTCCTCTGTTTATGATTTTGTGTTACAATTATTCAGTGGTCTGCACGGAATGTCTCATCAACAGTCATGATAAATAGGAAATGATAATGTAATTGACATATTTTGGGCAAATAGATGAATAAGTACCACTTGTCGGCTATATGACTGTTTAGTAAGAATACACCATTAAGAACAAAGTCAGCGTTCTCCAAGTCCAAATTCTCCCTTGTCACCTAAAACATGTACAGGTTTGATTTCTTGGTTTTGTGTATCCCAGCTTCGTCAAAGAGAGCTAAATGATATGGAGCCAACTCATACTGCATACACATGATCAAGTCATCCTATTTTTCTTCACTTATCGTTATCCTCTGGGAAACTAACAAATGATAATGACAATTGAAAGTAATAGTGTAGCTAATATTCGTCAGCAGAGGCAGCTTGATCTTTTCGTGACAAAGCTTGATTAGAATTTTTTCAACATTACTCTGTATTGATTGCTTGCCAATTACTAAAGCATTGAAAAGGTAACTGTGGCAGCCCCTACTAGTCCAGTTGCTATAGACATGATTTGTTGTGATCCAGGAAATGGTGGGTGATTATCAAGCTAAGCAGAGATCTTATAATAATCTGTGGCATCCCTACTTCTTCGAGATTGTCAGAAATCAAGTTGTTCAAAGATATAAAATGAATACCGCATAACTCTTCAATGATGAACAGATGCAGTTGCAGTCATCCCCAAGGTCCACTCGCTCAAGAACTTGTCAGTGAATCCTCGTCCTTGTGTGAGGCTTCCAACAATTTTCATGTTACGCATTTAAGTCTGTTCGGTGGTCTGTCTGACCAAACGCTGTCAGTTCTTTTCTTTGAGAAGTAACCGTGATATGCAAAAATGTTGAATTCTGGGGTCATCATGGACTCTAGCTTAAACATGTCTTGTAAAGTCAAGTGACAGCATTTGGTATATAAGAGGCACGGTTTACAAATATATAGGTCAGTTGCTATAGGAAAAAGGTTTGAGATAAAAAAAAAACATTTTTTAAGTGGACTATCTCAAACAATATTGGAGATATGAAATAAAGTGAAAAAAATATTTTATAGGATTTTTATTGCTCTTTTATTTATTATTAAAAAGTTTTCTTTTAAGGTTAATCATTTACGAGATATTTCTTTAAAAATCAAAAACAAAGCCTTTTTTTTATAATTCTTTCTAGTTTCTGACTCTACCTCACTTCCTATTCATCAGAACTTTTGATTTTAATTCCCCTGGACACTACTTAATACGTGTAAAGTGTAACAAAAATATCGGATTTAATTTGACTACAAGCAAAATTTTAGCATATTTTGACTGGAATATTCCTTCATTAGAACTATTGCTAGTTCGAAAGCTTTCAATAAACGTTTCTGACAAGTAATCTCAGTCCTGACATGACGGTTGATTATTCCTCTGTTTTTTACACAATCATATTTTTACATATTTCACGGATGCTGAAACAAACACGTACATTTTCTAACGAGTCATTGATTTATACGTGTCAGTGATTGCACGTAAGTCGTTTGCTAAAGCTTGACAATGAAATATTTTACATTAGTTAATGTTTTAAAAAAGAGTACTTAATAATGGGATTATTTCACTTAACGTATAAAACATATACGTAACATATAACTTGGGACAATAAAATAATAGTTTTGTCTTTTGTTAAATGTTATTAGATGGCATTGTGCATGTTTCGTATTAAGAATGTACGGGAGTAAAAGTTACAAAATTTTTATACGCAATGGAAGAGTTTTATATACTAGTATTTAGAATTTACATAATTCTTTGAAATTTATTTTGTACTCTATTTTCTTTTTGTTTTGTTTTTTAAGTTGTTAAGTGATATTGAAATTTATTGTGCATATACATATAATATATAGTAAATACAACTGTGGTACATGGGAACATGCACAATTACAATTTCGCTCAAAATTATTGGGCCTCATTTAACAACAGTCTGTTTCACTTAAGGTGGCTTTAAATTACATTTATTGCAACGGCTTAAGTCTTTAGCCGCTGAATATTTTACTGTAAAATAAACAAAAATATTAATACATGATTAGCTAGTTTTGCACTACATGAATATGTGTTACTTTGGTTTATTGCTTCACAAATTCTTAATGCTTTACATAATTCATATGTCAAAGTCTCGAATTTCGTTGTACGACCTGTCAAAAATCTCACCTACTATGATAGAATGATTATGTGGCTTTTTTACATTGAAAGTTTTTGTGCATGTAAATAAACTCTTAAAACAACTCTAGAATACAGAGAAATGTTTTTCGCAAGGGTTTTATACACCAACTTAACTCAAAGTTACTGGGCCCTCATTATTTTGAAATTATAAAGATGATAAAATAGTACGTATAATCATTTCTTTTTGGTATTTTTATTTTACTTCCACACATTTTGAATTTTTTTTATGTGACTTGTAATGCAATTTAATGCACTGTGTTGTATAATGCTCCTGAAGGAGAATTTACAAACCAACCTTACTTCTGAAAAGTATAGGTAGTAAATATTTTTAAAATTTTCTATAAACTTTTTTTTTAGATCTAGCCATACTAATAAAATATTAATTTATCACTGCAAAATAATATTCACTGCACATATGCAAACATAAATAATATGTATGTACATGTCTACTGTTTAGTTATTTCTTTAACATACAATTTTTTTTTTCGATAAAAATGAGTTTCTTGTTTACTAAAGTTTACTAAAGTTTTTATGAATGTATGACTAAGTTTGTGGACAGATTTACACTGATCTACCATTTATATAACAGTTTCCGGTATTTTATAATTTCCGCTTTGCATACATTTGGTTGAATTCATATTAAAGTGGATTCTTTGAGGCACTTTAATTAATTAGGTGAATAAAATATTTATTTATATCCAATTGGACCAATTTTTATTCAAATACTATAACTATTACACCATCTGGAATCAAACACCAATGAATTACTGATTTATGTGGCTGTTTTTAAATAATTGTGTAATATTTCAAGAAATTATTTTTTGCTTTCGGTTCTTTAAACAAAATACATTTGTGTTAAATATATTTACACACATTTTTGACGAGCATAACCTCTCGCCTTGTCAATGCGCTGGTTCTCCACACAGCAACGGAAACAAAATACAAAAGATTGAGAGAGAGAGAGAGAGACAGAGACAGAGATAATACACGTGCGACCTTGAGACAAGCGATGCTATAGTGTTCTAGCGTGGGAGACACTAACCACGAGTGCCTTCTTTTCGAAAGCAGAGCTGTCTGGCTTGGGAGCTTCCAACTACCTCAGTTTGAATTCCAAAACCAGCAGAATAAATTGTATCCCCTCGCGACTTCTATACGTTATATATATTCAAAGGTAGCTTTAAACTGCTTGTAGATATTACAATGAGTGATTTTTTTCAGTGCTATTTTCTATTAAAATAAGATACAATTATTTAAATATTTTATGTAAAATATAAAAAAAAACATTTTTAAAATATCAAGGCACCTAAAAATACTTAACAAAAATTGTAGAATTTTTTTGAAAAAAAAAAAAAAATCGGTTCTATTTTTTTTTTAACTTATGAGTTTATGACTATCAAAATATATTTTAATTATAAAACTGCATTTACTACCACAATAGAGCAAAACTGTTTTATGAGTTGTGTTTTGATCACAAAGAACCTATTGTTTGGCTCCTGGCACATTAATTTCTATTTCCTAAAGGTATTAATAAAAAAACGTGTCCGTAAGGCATGGGCAGCACCGCGAAAGATTAAGAGAAGTTGTCAGGTCCCCACATTTTGTGAGACACAAATTTAGTGAAGTAAATTAATTAAAAAAAAAAAATTCCTACATTTTTAACTATAAATTTTATTTATTTTTTAAAAAATTTTATGCTGCCTGTTATGATTCCACTTTGTTCTGTGCTAGCACGACAGAAGTCCGGAGCTCAGTCAGCAGGGGATGAGACCAACAAAGACAAGCCTGCCAACTATGACCCCAGCAAAACTAACTACCATCCTATTGAAGATGCTACGTGGGCCCATGGAGAGAAGTTAGTCACTTTAGATTCACCGCATCAGACTAGTTTATTGGTTTCTTTTTATAGTTGGTTGGAATATGTAGTATTAGTATTTAGCAGGATCTGCAAATCCTTATTAAAAGTCAAACACTTGCGTGGTGCATGTTATTTGTTCATTTAAGATGTCAGATTTACATGCTCTTAAAGCTCAGTTTATGAAAGGATATTATATATCAGCTTGATTCTTTCATATCTCTGTATTATGGAGTGTCATCATCCTGTTTCACATGCATGAAACTGGGTGTGTGTGCGTTTTTGGCCTGAACATAGCTATTAATGGATTTATGCTCTACGTCCCTACGTTAGCTCAGTAGAGCAGTTCCACACAGTTGATCCTGGTTGCTCGTCAGAGACACGACCAGCTTGAGTATGAGGTGTGGAAGAACTCTGTGGAAAACATTAATCCGCCTCAATTGTTATCAGTCTGGGAGCATGCAGTTCCTCTGGTGTGTGTAAGGCGGGCTTCACCCTAAACACTGTACACGTGAGAGGGTACTTACGGGTTGTAAAGAGCATTACATGAGTCTGTCACCTGTTATTACATTCGTCATCCACCCCGTACATCTCTCTACCCAGTGGTTTGGCACTGTCGTGTATACCCCTGAGACCGGGGATGGGCGCCTACGTTAGCCACCAGGCATGGTAACGATACCCGTGGGCTGGAGTCGCAGTGAGCGTGCACAGCAACCAGTGAACTCCGAGCTCGTCTTTTGGTTGCACATACATTTGAACGTCCTGACGCCCTAAACGTCTGTGCTCTGTGGTGCCCCTGTCTGTGGCATCTAGGTCATTGCTTTGAATCTGGGGCACATCAGAAGGTGAGCTCGGAGTCTACTTATAACATAAGGCACATAGTCGCATATTAAATATAGGTAGTTGGAGACAGTCCACTTAATTCTAATGAAATTTATTCTCTGAAAAGGTTTTATATTATGTAGTTGTTTATGTTCAGTCAATTATAATCAGCCTTCTAGAACTGTACTATTTTTCTAATGTTTTTCTGTTTTGTTTTGTTGTAATTTTTTTTTGTGTTTCGATTTTGTTAACGTTATTAACTGTTTGGTCACTGTCCCATTAACTACACCTGTATTTGCGTAATTTTTATATTTGTCTATTTGTGTGAATGTTGTGCCATCTCTTAATTGTTTACCAAACTTTTTGTAGGCATATTACAAATAAATAAATATTTCTAAAATAAAAATCAGTACGCTCCTATGAATAGTATATCTATTTTATATTATGTCTTTTTGCTTATCATATGTAAAAATAATTCTTTGTTATAAAAAATTTGTAAGGTAATGGTTCACTAAGTATTGTTAGTGACCCTGTGTACCACGCTTGGAATTTTGTCGCCTTTGTGTTACGTGATGTAGAATAGGAAATGTGACAGTTGTGTTTGTGTTTGCCCACCAGGGTGCCATACAGGGCCCTGGCTCGAACCTTGGAGAAAATAGAGAACATCAGTGCTCGGCTGAAGATCATAGACATCTTGGCAAACTACTTCCGGTCTGTGATGATCCTGAGCCCGGACGACCTCCTGCCCAGCTTATACCTCTGCCTGAACAAGCTCGCACCCGCCTATGAAGGTGAGAGTAGTCCGAACGCCTCCTTACGGGACACTTTAGCCTTGAGGGTTCCTTGGAAAGTCTGTTTTCAACAATGCGTGCCAGTTCTGTTGACCTTCGGAATAGTTGCAAGTATCCTTCCTAGTGATAGATCAAATCCCAATTTTCTCAACTCCAAATCTCAAATTTGAATCACTAAGAGTACTTCAGATCTACCCTTATAATCTGAATGTATGTTTCAAGGGTCAGTATTTAAACAATGTACAATAAATGTTTGATTGCCTTATTGACTGAAATGAATTGCAGCTACTACCTAAAGTCACACCTTTAAGGAGTATTGGAACAGTGCTAACTTTCCTTTGCTTGACCCACATTACCATTCTCTTATAACCCATACGTACCTTTATCACTTTTATCGCAGTCTGCAAAGTTGGCTGCCTAATCCTTCTAGTCAGAATAACCATTTTTGAAGAGGTTGTATCATGTAAACAAAAAACCACATACATTACTATCTTTTAATTCCTGCTTTCATTTGTTACGTTGGAGTCACAGTGTTTTATCAGTCATGCCACTTGTCTCCCAGTTCTGATTCCAATCCAAAAAATCTTATCTAAATTTTTGCTGGTGGGAACTACTTTGGATGTTCTGGGTGACTTCAGGTCACAAAAGTCACCAAAAAGTTCCTAGATCAGCAATGGTGTTGAAAGTTTAATTTCAGTTTAAACTTCAATTTCAAACAATATTTTGTTAACAAACATGATGCCTCACTTCAATTTATAGTCACATGTGGAAATTTATCTCTGAAAGTGTTTTAACTTTCTAACTTAAAAATCAGTATATTCTTGCAAATTTTAGAAAATTTGTATTGGATGTGCTCATGTTTCATTTTGGTTATGTAATATGTACATGTATCTAGATTTAAAACTTACCCTTTAGTAAATATAACTTGTAAGAAAATTTTGGTTTAACAATTATTTGTAGACATCCTTATGTTTCTGTAAAGAGGAATGAATGTTAATTCAAGTCTGTGTGTTTCCACTGTTCTGTCTCCACTCTGCAGTACGCTCTAGGGTCGTGTTCCCTCGAGACAGGCAGTTTGGTTGCAGGGCTGGAGCTGGGCGTGGCGGAGACGACGCTCGTGAGGGCCATAGCGCAGTGCACGGGGCGGACGCTGGCACAGGTGAAGGCAGACGCCGCGGAGTTGGGGGACCTGGGCCTGGTGGCGGAGCGCAGCCGCTCCACGCAGCGCGTCATGTTCCAGCCGGGCCCGCTCTCCGTGCCCGGGGTCTTCCGCAAGCTCAGGGAAATAGCTCTCATGACGGGGCAGGCCGTGAGTGGAGAACTCAGATGTGTACCTACCGGGACCAAATTACAGTTTTTGATCCGGCACGTTCCGGACTTCGACTTGGTCGGATTAGAGATCTGAACCGGATTACCGAACTTCGATATAGTTTTAACTGTAATGCAATGTGTGATAGTGTGAACTGTAACCCGTTATAAAACACGAAACACTGTGTAAAAATGAAAATCGACAAAAATGATAAACTCCGAGCAAACCAAAAATGCCGGCAGAGCAGTAATGCAACCTGGCAGCCAAGGTAAACAGCCAGATTTGTCCAGAAAAACTCTTAACACGAGCGGCTTGAATGTGTCAAATCACAAAATGCTTGATTAAGACCTTTTATTGTTTTAAAATGTAAGGAAATCTTTCTTCTTTAATTTAAAAGGTAGTGTTCTTAGCAGCAAATTAATTTTATTTTATCTAAGTAGTGATTGTTTAAAGTTGCACATAGGTATTAATTGCGTATGATGCAATGATGACAGGAGTTTAGCTACGAACACCACATGGCAGCGATAATTTAATGTAATAGAATCATAAATTCCTTGTTAGCCAAAAATGTTGCTTATAACATTGCTGTGTGCATTGTAGTTTTATGAGAATTTTAAATTCAAATTACAAATTTAGGCACAATACACCTATAAAATATTCTACTGTGTGTGAATGCAACCCATTCGTGAGGGCTGGCATAGGTACATGTATTGTGTTTGCCGTACGTAATTGTGTTTAGAGAACAGAAATGTGCTTGCAGTCGATGGGGAAGAAAGTGAACATGATCCAGGCGTTGTTCGTGGCGTGCAAGGACTGCGAGGCTCGCTATCTGATCCGCTCACTCGCTGGGAAGCTGCGGATCGGCCTGGCGGAGCAGTCTGTGCTACAGGTGGGTCACTCTCATCCTGTCCTCTCCTTTTATACATGTTCATCATCATTGTACTGTGAAAGCTCTTAATACGGCAGTTCGGGACTACTACCTTGCCGGATTTGTGATTTTCCCTGATTAGGGAGTGCTTATATACCCTAGAACTCCAATTTTATGTATGCCCACGGTTCAAAGGATTGCACTTATATAATCGCTACCCTCTCATAATCATATAACCATTTCTCCCCTCCCTTTCCTTTTTCCAAAGAATAATAATATTGTTTTACTTTTTGAACCAAATTTATGTTGTGTTCTTTGTATGTATTTGTTCGTTATAAATAATATACGCCATTAAATATTAAATACTATTAATGCAACAGAAAAAAACACCTACGGCTACAGCATATAAACATGGAATGCACGCTCGTCCCTCGTCTGCCCTGTGCCGCTGGGCCAATCTGCCGCTCGCTCGCCGGCCGCCCTCCACCACACTGCTTGTGTCTCTCTCGTAGCAAGCATGCAATAGTCCAGTCAAATAATAACTGCTGTACGCAGAGTCTAAACCCAGAATAAACTGCCTGCCTGACTAAACCAGAGAAAGAGTTGGTTCAGATATAACTGTAGGTCCTGTAGGTGTGGTTGCCTGGTTAACATATCAGAAAAGTATCAGAAGTTTTACTTTTTGGCATTATAATGAAAATATATGTGCGGGGTAAAAGACACAAGAGATTTTGTCCATTCTGCATGATGGAGTCAAAATTAAATCTGTGGAGCGTGGAAAGAAAGGGGTGATTGAATCACTATATCAGTATTGTTTCAATAATGAGCAGTTAAGAACTTGTGTGAAATGGTGGACTGTAGCAGATCAAAGCTAGATAGCGCACTACTAGTACAGTTTACGTGAGAGTGAGTGATGAGAGTGTGCTCATCCAGGCCCTGGCGGTGGCTTGCGTCACGACGCCTCCAGGTCAGTCGTTTCCTCCGGAGGTGCTGAACGCCAGCAAGACGATGTCTGCAGACAAGTTCAAGTCGTGCCTGGAGGAAGTGGCCCTCACCATCAAGACCACTTACTGGTGAGGGGTGAGGCCTCAGTCCGTGTAGTCGGCTCTGCACTCCAATCCACTTAGAACAATCCATTACTCACCACTGATTCACTGTCGGGACTCACGGTTTGATTCCTTGTTCAGTCTGGGATTTTGTTAGAGGTGGACAAGTTGGCAAATTTTGGAGTTGATTTGAGTCGAGTCGAGCCAAGCCGAGCTCAGTATTTATGCCTTCGTCAATTCCAGACTTTCTTCTTTTTAGTTGAGTCAAGCTCAAGTAGTTGCTGAAGGTTTTTTTTTAAGGTGTAGAGTATTAACATGAATTAGGCTTTAATATTAAGGGTTAAAATAAGCAATGCTTGTATAAACTTATTAGTACAGATATCATTTTGGTCAATTTTGAAATTAGTTCCTCATTGGTACTAAGTCTGATAAATCAATGAAATAAATTGTTTCAGCATCTATGTTTAATACTATTTGTTTTGACTTATTTAGGAATCGTACTTTCAGAAAATGGCATGAATTGCAGGAAAAAACAAATATTAAGAGCTAAGAAATAAGAAAGTAAATATAAAGTTTCCTTTAAAATTATTTCATAAAAGTGGTACATGCACAATTTTAGGTTCGTTGCACAAGTCAAATATGTAGTGTCTCGTCCTGTCTTGTACCTGCAATAAACAAAAATTTTCGAATCTTTGTTCATCTCTAGATTTTAAACTTGAGGAAAATTTATTTTTTACATTCAGGACTAGATGTGTTGAATTTCATCTTTGTACTGCAAAAGGCAATGGTGAACCACTGCAGGATCACTCCATCTCAGGTGCATTACTATTTTCACCTGGTGACACTGCTCTCATAATGAAGCAAGTCATCGCTGTCATGTTGATTTATAAAAAATTTTAAGTGTTAGAATTTATTTCAAATTTTTGTAAGAAGAGTATATTTTCTTGTTTTTATAAATTATATTGTAAAGTTATAAAATGTGTACTATTTTTGAAAATGATTTATTGCAGGACATCCTAGTTACATTTTGTCTTGTTTGTAGTTGGTTTTATTGTAAATGGCTTGAATTTTAGATATACTGTGGAGACAAACCTTTGTAAAGGGAGAATAGGGCAAGCAACAAAGATAACAATTTTTGCAGCATCATATTACTATTAGTTATAATTCTTTAAAAGCCACAAACAGTTAAGTAAAAGTATTGCCCCCGTGTCTTTTATCTAGTTTACTGGTAAGTTCGATTCTCAGTTTGCGAAAACTTGTACATCTCGAGTAGGAATTACTTAATCCAAAATAATCGAGACTATTGTAAAGCCAGATTAGCTTTTTTTTGCTGGATTTTGGGACGTCAATAAAGTTTTCAAGGGAATGCCAAGTGTGAAAATGTTAAATGTATCCTGCCAGGAAATAGGGAACATAGGAGTAAACTTTGAGCGAACTTAAAACACTGGTAGGGCAATTAAAGTGATTTAGCGGTCAAGTTCGACATACGGAATGCTCTCTAGAAAGCCGAATGCAAGCTGCTGTATTTTGGAGTGTGTCGCTGTAGTGTCGACTGTGTATGCACGCACGACCGACCGTGCTGTTGGTCGCAGCGAGTGCCCGAACTACGACGCGATGGTGCCGGTGCTGCTGCGCGAGGGTGTGGCGGCGCTCCCCCAGCACTGCCGCATCACGCCTGGGGTCCCCCTTCGGCCCATGCTGGCGCACCCCACCAAGGGCGTGCACGAGGTGCTGCAGCGCTTTGAGGGACTCACCTTCACCTGCGAGTGGAAGTACGACGGCGAGCGAGCACAGGTGCCGCCTCCCCTCGGGAATATTTCAAACTTCAAGCATCATACCTGATACTGATTCATATTCAATACAATTTCAAATACTTATGCTTCAAAATAATGAATATACATCGGTATTCAAATTGTATTGAAGCTATTTCATATCACCTTGTTAAATCATCAAATTTGAGGTTAAGCATAATAGTTTTACAATAAAAAAATGTGACCATCACAGATTAACTTTAAATATATTAGTAATTCATAACTGCCCAAAGTTTATTTCATTATTAGCCTAGTGAACAGCAAGACTGCTAAGTTCAGACTGGCGGCTGTGTTACAGAAAGTATTTTTGATAAGTTGAAAACCAGGCAAACTAACTTTAAGCATTTTGCAACCACTGAAAGAATAAATTCCTAAAATTTGTAAGCATACTTCATTTACAGTAGTAATTAAGACCTTCAAGTATTTGTTCAAATCAGGGATGGATTGATTCCACATTTCTTCGATTCTGATTCTAACTTATAATTTTACTTTCTTTCTGAAAGAAATTATGGAAATTCACACAGTGGATTAACCTAAGTGTAACACTTAAGTTTAAATATACGTACATTTTCTGAAAAATTTACATTTGAAAAGCTTGCAAGCATTGATTGATTGATTGATTGATTAATTGATTAATTGTAGTATTTCTGTTACCCCACTCCCCTTCATCTTTAAAGACACCAAAACCATAATTGCACCTAATAATTAAATAATCATGGTTTAGTGAAAGTTGGTATATGAAGAAATCACAAGGAATGATATATCAAATATTCGTAAGCAACAAAATATTAGTTACTTCAAAGTTTCGAAGTGTTAATATTCGAGGTTGAATCAAATACAAACAATAAACTATTCGTATTCATATTCAAAAATTCTAATATTCGCACATGTGTATTACCTTTGAATATATATACTGTATAGAAGTCGCCAGCCCAGGTTAAAATTTCTAATACGGTTTGAGGTAGTTGGTTAATTCACCGCCGCAATCGCCACCATCTCTAGGGCGAACTCTTCAACTCTTCAAACACCCCTTCCCCACCCTCCCTCAAACAAGCGTTGTCCTCCACCCACCCTCTGCCCCATCTTTCATCCCTACAGTTTTGTAACGCACAACCCCCCATTGAACGACCTTGAGCTGCAGTGATTGTGGAGGCGGGGGGAGGGGGGGAATGATAGCGGGCGACAGTGCTGCACTCTAACATGTAATTAACAACCTAAGACGATACAGGGTGTTACGGGAGTGCCCTGCAGCGGTGAAGTTCCCAAGCTGCTCATCATACGCTCCTGAAAAACGTAGAGTAAATCCTATCCACTCGCGACTTCTATACAGTATATATATTCAAAGGTATTACTAATTCATTGACTTGTCAGAGTGAACTAAGCCACGTGCGTGTGCAGATCCACCTGGCAGAGGACGGCCAGGTGAGCGTGTACAGTCGCAACCAGGAGAACAACACCAGCAAGTACCCAGACATTGTCGCGCGACTGTCCAGTGCGGTGGGGGACAAGGTCTCCTCGTGCATCCTCGACACGGAGGCCGTGGCGTGGGACCGCCAGACCGGCCAGATCCTGCCCTTCCAAGTCCTCAGCACCAGGAAGAGAAAGGCAAGGCGTGAGAGCCACCCTTCTTAACTCATTAAGGCTCGTTTGCACATGCCATTTTGGTGTTATACTATTCTTTGAGAGCTTTTCCTGTAAATTTATCTTGTGTATTATGTGTAAGATTACGTAATAGCGGTATAAAGTCACCAAAGTGTTCATAATTATGATTACACACGAGACCTTTTACAGCTCATGAATAACTAAAATATTTTGCCTAGCAACAAATGCAGTAGAGCTATCGAAATGGGGTTACAGGCAGGGCCGTAGCCAGGTTTTTGAGAAGAAGGGGTCCAGAATAAACATTATATAATTTTTTTATGAGTAAATATTCATAGAGACCCCGAAAAATGGTGAAGCGCGAAATCACGAAATAACGCGAAAATTTGATACTTTAAACGATTTTTGCGACTTTCCTTTGATTTCGACATAGTCGCGAAATTCACGAATTTTCACACGAAATTCATGCATTTTTGCGCGAAATTCATGCTTTTTCACACAAGATAAATGCCCTTATGTCGCAAGTTCTATTTATTTACGCCATCATAAATATAGGCGTGAAATAAACATAGACTGAAAGACTAGTCCCGTGATGATATCTTCGTTTTGACACGTTACTGAAATCCACGTATTTTTATTACTCTGTTTACAAGAAGTAAATATTGCCATCGCAAATGAAAAAAAAATGTAACAAATGTCAACAATCGATATGTGCGCACTACCAACATAACAAAATTGACTGTCCACAGTTTTCGTGTTTTGGGAGGGATGAGCTAGCCTTGAAGAATGTTAACGAGAGGGGAGGGATGGGTGAGCTTATACGTCATGAAGCCGTTGCTGCCAGCCAGCCGGGCGAGCTTCGTGTGCGCCCACTCGCGTTGCAGAACCTACAGCTGCCATATTTTTAAAGGAAATGTCCCATTATTTTTTTGTTATTCTTACTTGAACATTATTGGAAGTATTAAAGCCGACACAAAAATATGCTGTGTGTTAATATTAACAGATTTTAATGATCTTTCATTTCGTATTTTTGAATTTTTTTTCTTTCTGATTTTCACATTTTGGTCAAAATGTCCAATTTTTTTTGACGGTTCCCGAGAATGTATTCGTAAAATCACTGCTTCGTTAAATCCGGGGTTCGTGACATCGGGGTTCTAGTGTATTTAACTACGGCAAGCAGAAAACGTACATGTAAACTAACACATATTTTCTTTAGAGGTGGCCTGTAGGGCGACGGACTTGTTATGAAGGTTGAAGTGGGTTTAAAGCAAATCCGTCTAGCATTGTGAGTGACAGCATCCTGCCATTGTACGGCAGGTTATAGGGGGAAAAGTTAAATCTGAACCGTCTCTCTTATCTCTGCGCGCATAGGCTGCCTTCCCCTTTACCGCCCCTTAGCGCAACGACAGTGTCTGGAGGGGAAAGCGTGGCGACCCCTCCAAATCAAGGTGATGGAGTGTCAGCCCGTCTTACACGAACGCGACACAAGGGTTATAACACATGAACTGCATCATGTAATCACAACTGGAAAATACACTACATCGTTAACCCATGTCCAAATCATTCAAACAGATACATATTTACAAAAATATATCAAGTTAACAGAACATCAGTGTGCTAACAGTCACGCTATTTGTTTGCAGTCATAAAAAACCTCTCTGTAAAAAAAATTATATTATCATAAACAAAAATACTGCATGTGTTAAATTACTCTTTCTTTGAAGGCTTTGTTATCAAATTATCATTTGGTTAAGGGTTCTGTAAAAATAGCATTTTATTAAAGGTAAAATACAGAACATTTGTGTTTTGTCACTACTTTTTTCGTCACTAATGTTCGACGCAAAACCGCGTGTTGATTTTAGATACATAATTTTAAGATGCTAACGTAATATTTTAATAGTTAGATAGTTATTATAGTATGTTATTTACCTAATCTGAGTCTGATGTAAAGCTGGCATTTTCCGTTTCACTAGAGGAATCTTCGTCTGTAGATTCTTCAAGATTAACAATAATCTTATCTATTTCAGTATCTAATAACCTATCACTGTTCCAGTATTCATTCTCGATTTTTTCCACATGCCGGCAGCATTCTTTCCATTGCTCTTTAGAGTAGCTACTAAACAGCTGTTCACATGTCTTCTTGTCTTCGAGTGAGGATATTTCTTCGCACACTTGTCCTTTAATATATCCCCACACTAACTCAATCGGATTGAGGTCCGGATGATAGAGTGGAAGCCTGATTACTTCGTGGGAGTTCATTTTAATCATTTCGTCAATTTTGTAAGTGGGCACTTGTTTCGCAAGTAATAGCAGGTTGGCTTTTGTTAGGTCAGAGGAGAAAGTTACGTTGTTTATTTTTAGCCACTCTTGAATCACTTGTTTGGTGTTAGCGGAAGTTGGCTTCTTATTTGTCTGTACATTGTGATAACTTGCATTGTCGAGAACAATGACTGAGTTTTCAGGCAAATTTGGAAGCAGTTTATTTTTAACCCATTTTGAAAAGTTTTCGAAATTCATGTCATTATGATAATCTCCCGTTTTTTTGTTTTGACCGGAATATCAACAATGCATTCTGTACAAATCCCTCCTCTCCTCCTGCATTCACAATTATTAAACGCTGGCCTTTTCCGATTGGCTCTGTAACACCCAGCTCATTGCCCGATTGCCAACAAGAACTAACGCTGTGGGTAGCATGATGTACGTTTCATCTACATAAACGATTGAACGACCATCGTTTCGAAACTTGCACATTTCTTGTAGGAAACGCCCCCTCCATGCTGCTATATCAGGCTTCTCAATCAAAATCCTTCTCCTTGACTGACACTTCGTCCAACGGAATCCCAGTCTCTTTAACAGTTTTCTCAAAAATTCTTTACTGCAGTCCAAAACACCATCATCTCGCAAAGCCGTCTTTAATTTATTTAAAGTTGGAACAGTTTTCCTGACAGTGTAAAATTAATGCACTTTTCTCCACACAGCACCACACGTAAAATCGTCGACTTCTAACCGGTTTTTGCGTTCTTTTTTTTTTGCCAGTAGGTGTTGAAAAGTTCAGACCAATTTTACTTTTTACTTTACCCTGAGCCAAAATCCTATTTACCGTTGATTCACACACACCCGTCGCAGCACTTGTCGCTTCAGTAACATTGTATTTTAAACCGTACAGCAACTTCTTTCCTTTCAGATGCACGCAACGTTGTATACAATTTCACGCGCCTGTCCTCGCAAGGGTCGTCCTGGAATAAGGTTCGACTTAATTCCCGAGGTTGATGGGATAGGCTCGCTTGTTGTACCGTGTAACCTAGATCCCGGCATGACGCGCTGACGCAATCCTCACGCAGCTGAGTGAAGTGCGTAACTGATCCCCTCCACTTCCCCTGGCGGTTATCACGTGACGGTAGTGTGCGTCACGCCACGAATTGGGGTCTGCGCAGGTTCACAAGTATCTTGCCGGGCTATAGCAAGTAGTGGTTTGGAAAGGGGGGGGGGGGGTGGAAATGAACTGAAAATTTCGGAAAACATCTATTACGACCCCCCCCCCCCCCCTTCCCTATATTAAGACCCTATTCCTGGGAACCGTGAGGGGTCGTTTCAGAGAGGTTTGACATTGATTCAAACCTACATTCTTCTCTTTGCAAGTGCCTGAATGCATATATTGCTTGTGGATGTCATTATATAAATGCCCTGCTTCCATTAGTCGACATGGTGTTAACAGGATGCAAAAATCTCTATAAAATATATTAATTGTGCTGTAAGTCACAAAACAGCCTTTCTATAAGATCGCTATTCACCATATAATCTTCCCTCTATTAACGAATGAAGCAAATAATTGTTAAGGAAAAAGAAACATAGATCATTTGTTAATTCGCCACATTATTAATTGGTTGCCTTGAATATAGTGGTACGTGGCCATTGTACTCTCATGGAAATAAAAATTCACGTAAAATGAAAATTGAATGATGCCGTAATTTATTCGACTCGTTCCTCCAAAAATGCGGGACGGGTGTATAGTAGTAGCAATAATAAGGCAGACGTACTTCATTTAATGAACGCACTCAAAATACCACACACATTGAACATTAAAATTGTTGTCTTCGTGATAATCTTCGATAGTAGTACAAGAATTTATGCTCAAATTCGTTGGAAAGTTAACATTATAATTTACATTAATAACAGACTTTTCATAACATATAACGTAGTTGAGTCTGTTGTGTGTTCGTGACCGGAAAGACTGCTGAACGGTGTGTGTTCACGGGAATGGAAGTTGAGCGTGGTCGTTGTTGGTTTGGCAGGACGCGAGCGAGGCGGAGATCAAGGTGCAGGTGTGCGTGTTCGTGTTCGACCTGCTGTACCTGAACGGGGAGCCCCTGGTGCGAAGGCCCCTGCTGGAGCGCCGACGCCTGCTCAGGGAGCACTTCAGGGAGGTCCCGGGAGAGGCCCTGTTCGCCACCAGCCTCGACACCTCCGCCATGGAGCAGGTGCAGGACTTCCTGGAGGAGGCCGTCCGCGGTAACATGCTGCTACTCAACAATGAGTTGTGTTATGTGTGTGTGTGTATATATATATGTATTCCTATAAAAGTATTACTGAGTTGTGTTATGTGTGTATGTATGTATGCATATGTATGTGTGTGTATATGTATGTATATATAAATATTTATGTGTGTGTGTGTATGTGTATATATATATATATATATATATATATATATATATATATATTAATATATATATATAATGGGTCTGCGAGCAGAGGATTTTCACTTCGAGTCAAGCTCAAGCAAGTTTGCTAAAATACTCGCGAGTATCGAGTCGAGTTCGAGGTTTTTTTTTAAAGTTTATTGCACATAAATTTACTGTGATGGAGAAATAAAATGTGAGAACTTTTGAGAAAAATATGGAAATAAAAAAAGAAACCATTATCATTGTTAGACTACTAAATAAATAGACCTACATTAGAGGTCTGTGAGCCTAAGAATTTTACTTTGAGCCAAGCTCGAGCGAGCCTACTTGAAAGTTCTCGAAGCTTGAGCTTTTGTGGTACAGTTACACTTTTGGGAAATTATTTTTTCCTTAAACTTAGTAGGTATAATGTTTGAATAAAGTATTAAAATGAAGTGGGCTTATTAATTTTGGGTAACTATTTACAGAGTGCATTTATAATTTGCACTGCTAGGAAAAAAAACATTTTTGCCATTGAATCTAACCTGTTTCCATTGGTTCATTAGTAACTGATATCATCCAACTAACATAACCACAGTTTACAAGTATATGTTTGTGTAAATGTATCTTATCTTTGGAATAATTTCATCATTGTCAACTTTTCTGGAGTCCTTACTGAGCTTCAACAAACTGAGCACCAAAAATCTTGTTGTTTGAAAAGTACATTCACATTGTTTCAAGATTTCCACTTTTCGGCACAAAAATTCTGAGAGAGATTGTTGTCATAGAGTATTAAATTCTGTTCATCAATCTATCATGCAGAAAAATAATTTGTTCTGCACGTTCAGGAGTTAAATTAGCTCTATGATTGGAGATGGTGTTTACAGCAGAAGAGAAGTGTCTCTTTCTGGCAACCTGTGTGGCTGGAATGCTTTAGTAAAATTGTTTAACCTCAAAATTAGTGTCAAATATCTGTAACTTGTCATTAGTTTAATCAGTTGAAAGTAATAAAAATAGAAGCATTTTACTTAATTCAATTTACACTTGCAAAAAAAAACATACGCACAATAAACTTACATGGAATTTAAAGTCTTTTTCAATATCCTGTAGTCTGAAATATGTTTACTCATGTCATCACATGTAGAGCTGTACTGAAGAAGCCGATTTTGCCAATATTTAGTTGAATCTGCATTTCTGCCGACTTCCGATACGCTTGTTAATTTTCGGCCGATATTACTGAAAAACGAGAGAGACTGCCATAACCTAAAAATTCACGAGTACCCTTTTCACTTTTCGTAGTAGTAGGGTGAAGACGCTTAATTTGGCGATACACCTAAGTTGGTGATACTTTTTGAAAACAATGCAGTCATCTTAGATATACGACAGAAAGTTCCGTACTACGGCAACAGATAGCGCAGCATGTCTACTTTGCCGCTTGGTACGCAACTTCGCGATTGTGTCCTCAGTATGAGCAGTACAAAACGGAAAGTGATTGCGGAGCATTTTAGTCAGTGTGACACCTTGAATTATTACACGTTATTCATTTTAATTGTATATATCAAGTTTATCAATGCTAATGACATTGTCTTTAGTTTAACAAACTCACAGAAGCCTGAAAAAATACGTGGTACGTATTCCAAGTAATAATTTTTGTTAGCAAACCTTTTATAACCTTACCAAATGAGCAAAAAAATAAGGATTTGGCATCGTCTTTACGAAAGCCTCGTGCAGAACTTATTTCAAATATGTAAAATAATGATTTAAATTTGAAATATGAGATTTGTGATAACATTTTAAGTTAGAGGTAATGTGTTTGCAGTATTTACGAGTACTCACATGCTCGTAGAAGTTATCACCAAATTAAGTACACTAGAGTCCCGTTATAGCGAGGTGTCACGGTTCCGGGTTTGATCCTCGCTATAACCGTGTCCTCGCTATAACCGAATTGGACAAATTTTGGTCCCCAAAAAATAAAAATTAACCGAAAATAGCATAAAAATTGTGTTTAAACCTGTATAATTGGAAAATAACAGGTTATATTAACGAAATCTTAATTTCTGTGAGCAGATGTGTGAATTCTCTTTAAAACGATACCCCATAAGTACGGATGCAATCACCGATTGCGTCAAAATAACCAGAATACCCTACCACGCCACGTAAGTATAGCATCTCAGCCCGCGGCCGACACAGCATTGTCCTGCTTACTATTGCCGACGCGGGCTGTCTGCTGGCGGCCATGTTGGTTCGGGATGTTGCTAACAGGTGGTGCTAGTGTAGCGCGACGATTTAATTCCTTACAAAATAGCAGGAGTGCGGCTGCGGCAACGCACGTACGCCTCAAACAAAATAGTCGCTGGAAAACTATACTTTTTCATTTAAAGAAACCTGTCAACTTTTTTAGAAAATAAATTTGGGATTAAACTCAAACCATCACCACCCCTTTCCCGGACAAATACCCCAACAACTGACCAAAACAAAAGTTACAAGAAAACTGTCCTAGCGATTCGGAAATAAATACGGTAGTGCCTACTAGAGGTGTAAAAGTAACGAAAAAATGTGTACCCGTATGTATTCGTTACTATAACAATTAGTACTCGTTACTATCGTTACGTTACTTGTTACTTCTGATACAGCATAATTTGCTATGTTATGTTGCAGCAACGAATCCAGTCGTATTGCGTACGCGTACAGTATGACGTCGCGTAAATAATAATAAATAGAATATAAACAATTAGTAGTTTTTGTTAACCAAGAAACAATTAAATCTCATTAGAGCGGCTTTTTAATATTATCTCTTTTAAGATAACAACAAAAAAAAACGTGAAAATATACGCGATTATAAAAACAAAAACATACATATTTCTAATTTGTAAAAAATACTTTCTTACGTTGTTTCTGTTCCAATATGAAACTCTGTCTACACACGGCACAGATAACTAACGGAAGTTTGATAAAAGAAAGAAAGGACGGGATTCTATTTTTAAAGCCACGCACTTAAGTGGCGACTGCACGGCTGAAGAATGTGACAGGCGTCAACGGCAAGATGTCTAGTGGCGAGCGAGAGGGGTGGAGATAAAGCAGACAAATAACAAAAGTGCGCTTCAAGCTCTCACGCCGTAAATTCCTCAAAAATACCTCGTTATAGCCATGTTCTCGCTATTACCGTGCTCGCTATAACGAGATTGTACTGTACCTCTATTTTTTATCACCAATTTAGGTATCAAAATTGTTTCACCAACTTAAGTAACCTTGTTTTAAACATTCAATAAATTCAATGATTATTTATTTTTCTATTAGAACATAGGAACATTCAAATTTTTTTTTACATTGTTATAGGCTATACTTTCATCTGGAGAAGATGGAGAAATCCGTATCAGATGGTGATGGTCACAAAAAAATTTACAGAAATTACAGTGCTTCTGATATTATCGAAGCTGCAAGACTGGTTCAGCAAGAAAACTTCAGTATCTACAAAGCTGCAAAAGAAAAAAACATCCCATGGAGTTCTTTAAAGAGATTCGTGTCGGACGATCGAGAACGTAGTACGACCTCATCTACTGCCACTGGTTTGAAGAAAATGGGTAGGCCATTCGCACAAGATGTCGAACTTGAGCAAAAAGTGTTCAATTACATCATTAACATGCAGGAATTAGGGTTTGGGCTTACTGTTAATCAGGTGAAAGTAATTGCGTTTGACGTTGCAGAAGCTTCTAGCCGTGGACATTTCTTCAACAGAGAAAAGAAATGTGCAAGTAAGAAGTGGTGGATGAATTTTAAACAACGTTATGGCCTAACCTTGGAGTCCCTGAAAACCTGTCAGCATACAGGGCATCTATAGCCAACCTTAAAATGGTGGATGACTATTTCGACAAACTGACAGATACCATGGCCAAACTAAACATTCAGCACAAACCAGAAGACCATGTGTGGAATTGACTTGATGAGACAGGGATAATGTATGTTGTGAAGCCTGGGAAAGTGGTGACAGAAATAGGAAAGAAGTTCATTTACAGAAGAAGCTATGGCGAACGTGGGGAAACTATGACACTTGTAGGCTGTGTATGTGCCAACGGGACTTGGATCCCTCCTTTCATTATCTTCAAAGGTGTTCGCTGGAATTTGGATTTCAAGAAAGACTGTTTGCCAAACACTCAAGTGCATTTATCAGAGAAAGGTTGGATAACAAAGGAACTTTTTATCATTTGGTTCAAATTTTTCCTTGAGAGCACCACTGGTTCGCCAAAACCCATCCTCATGCTCATGGACTCACATGGGTCTCACATAACCCCTGAAGTGATCGAGCTAGCACGTGCAAACTATGTGCATCTGTTAACGTTTACATCCCACACAACACACATTCTCCAGCCTTTAGATGTTGGAGTCTACAAAGCATTGAAATGTGCTTGGCAAAAAGAGCTCTATCAATACATGAATGACCACCCGACGGAAAAACCAAACAAAACAAATTTCCATTAAATTTTCAAAGTCCCATTTGTGAAAGCTATGTCAACCAAAAATATCACAAATGCTTTTAGAAGTTGCGGCATTGTTCCTCTGAACAGAGATGCCATTCCAAAAGAAAAATTGGCCCCATCACTTCTGACAGAACAGGCAGCACCAGACTCGACACAATGCAATAGACCTATTTCTAGGGAACTAGTCTGCAGTATCATTGCTGATGTAATTCTTTGTGAGCAGATTCAATCATCACCAGCTGATGTCATCCTCAAGGTGCCAACGCCTGGACCTAGGCCTACAAAAAAGAATTCAAGACCCTCATTATCCAGATCAGCCAAGTTAATCACTAGCAGGCCTACGCCTGATCCAACTGTGAAGAAACCTCAACAATCTTCAGAAAAATTTTGTCGACACAAAAAAACTTTTAGTAATTCATCAGCTGGACCATCAGGAACAGCAAATTCAGTATCAAATGATGAAGATTGGACTTGCGGGGCATGTAGCCAGAAATTCTCTTCAGACATGATGAAGAAAAATGGGAAGAAATGGGTACAGTGCTCATTTTGTCTCATTCCATATCATGAACTCTGCCAAAGTGAACCAGTAACGAATCTTGTTTATATGTGTGACTTATGCACCAATGGTGATGATTGAGATGAGACTAAAGTTGAAATGTTTTTTTCTCAATATTAAGTTTAAGGATTTTTATATCATATATATTCTAATATACCTACTTATTATTAATGAATAACAACATAAATATTTGTAGGCTTGTAAATCCATTTTTAAAACAAATTCTTATCTGATTTATGGTGTGAAATGTGAATTTGTGTTTGTTTATGTTTTTTAATAATTTTTTTGTTGTTTTATGTTTTCCATTGCATGGTATTGTTTTAACGATAGTGTATAAATTAGTACATAGTTATATTGCATTATCAAGTAATAATTAATCAATATTAGTACCCTATTTCAGAATATCACCAAATAAGGGACTACGATCACCAAAATACGTCCCTAATCACCAAATTAAGTAGCAATGACAAGTGTTTGGTATTTGCATCATAAATTTGTAAAACATAAAAATAAGTAGAAAATATTTATACCAATTTGTAGGCAACACTTAAAGGTAAACTGCAACGCAGAAACGTTTTGTCTCACTATTTCTGGGCACAGGAAATTTGATCAAATTTTCCAAATATCACCAAATTAGGCGACTTTACCCTACTGCATTCTTTCAGATTGTGTTATTTCTTAGCAACATGTGCCAACCGTACATATCGAGATTGAAAATCCTTTTTTTTTTTTTTTATAATGTTCGTTAATTTTAATATGTCCTAAATAAATAAATTACCATCACGGTAAATACACATCACGGTTATTACTGCAACTATAGTGCAAATGTGGTAACTATCATGCTTCTGTAGTAGTTATGGTATCTACAAAGAATCTTTAGTTCTTTTTATGGTAATTATCTTAAGATAACTATTGGGTTTGTACTGTAGTTATGGTACATCATCCATATTTCTTCGTAAGTTGTTGTTCATTTGTCTTTTCTTCATATTTATATTTACATGCGCCATTACTAAGGCAGGAACTTTCATAAAAATTTTAAACGGGACTTTATATCACACATTTAATGGCGTAAATGATGAGACCCCGGACAATTTAAACGCTTTATACAGTAAAATGCAGAAAATGCTTCCGCATAAAAGCTTGCTCAAACCAACGCGGGAGGCGGGAGCGGGAGCGGGAGCGAAATAAATGCGAAACAACGAACACATGAACTCAAATGAACTGATGAAAACCAGAGCGGGAGGCGGGAAGCGGGAAGCGGGACTGCAGCGAACAGCAGTGGGTTCGCGACACGTCAGGTTTTCCCGCGTCCCGCTAGCCAGTCGCCTCACGCCCGAGCCTGCAGTTACCTTCAGGCAGCCCTTGCATGTGCCAGGATGGAGACGGAAGTGCTGATCGACGTAGTCAAAGTACATACAATCCTTTATGATCTAACGCATCCAGAGTACAAAACAATAAGAAGAAAGATATTTTGTGGAAGGAAATAGGGGATTCTTACAAGCTAGATGGTAAGTCTTTTATTGCTACTACTACCTTTCAAAACTTGACATTCAAACAAATGTAGGAGTGACCTATGCAAATTGTGTTTCATTTTTAGTCCATTGCCAATGATTATGTGTATTATTATTATTATCAATTAAATATTACATAACACGCTAATGTGTCTCATTAAGTTCACCATTCAAGTTGGGTTTTCTGAATTGAAATACTCGACAAACCGTTCCCTTATGTGAAATGCTTCTCTACAGGCACGTCTTGCAGGCACACGACCCAAATTACCAAACTGTACAGAACCCGATTACGGAGGCTCTTCTCGCAACAAATTACGTAAATCTGAATCATTTTCTTTTGTCCTTAATATATTATGCAAAACACACGTGGTTAGCATGATTAAGTTGACAAATTCTTCAGACACCTCAATAGGTCGCAAAAAAACCTCCATTTCTGTACCAGAATACCGAAGACATTCTCGACAACTCGTCTAGCCTTCGAGAGACATTCATTGAATTTGTGTTTTAGCTTATCATTCCTCGCCTGTCTTTCTGGAAATGGTCGCATTAAGTAGTGTCTTAAACTGAAGGCCTGATCACCTATAATGACATGGGGAGTTGTCTTGTCTTGTAAAGGAAGTGGCTTGTCATCAGGGAGATGTAATTGCCCAGCCTCTAGTTTCTTCCCAAATGACGACTCTGCGAATATTCCGCCATCACTGTTTTTTCCAAATCCCCCTACATCCACACATATGAACCTATAGTCAGCCCCAACAATAGCCAACAGTACTACTGAAAACTTCTTCAAATAACAGAAGTTTCTGGATCCACTTTTCGTAGGACACTTTACAGTGACATGTTTTCCGTCGATACTTCCTACGCAATTCGGAAATTGCCAATCATTCATGAATCCACGGGCAGATTCTTCCCAAATCTCTGTAGTTGGTTCCGGCAAGTATAAAGGTTGCAATTTCTCACAAATAGCAGCACATACTTCTTTTACAATAGTGCTAACAGTTGTAAATCCAACTCTGTAACTGTGCCCAATTGTCTTGAACGTGTCACCAGTTGCAAGAAACCTGAAAATGAAAAATACAAATAGTTGTTCACTATGTATACAAAATACATATAAAGTTAACTATTTGTAAAAATAATGTATTCCGGTCCACCTTAAAAAATAAGCATGTCTAGTTACTGTTGTTCATTGAGAAAATCATATAATAATAACTGCTGTGTAATATTATTTTAGAATACAAATAATATTTACTTAATTGCGAAATATATAACAGTGCCATTTGTTATTTATGTTTTAGGAGCTGAGTTAAAAAGAAAGTGGAAAAATCTCCGGGATACGTATGCAAAGTATCTGAAGAGCCTGAAAACAACAACAGGCCAATCAGCTAAAAAGAACTACCAACATTGGCATTGGGCCGATACCATGTCTTTCTTCCGCCCGTTTATGTCATTTGCAAAGACCTTGTTAAATGTGCCACAAGATGTCACTCCATGTCAACCAGATGAAACGAAAACGTTTCCTGAAAATGAAAACGAAAGCCAAAGTGAACATGAGGATGAACCTGCATGTGATACACCGTGTGAACAATCGACAGTGAATGTCGGCAACCTAGGCAATAGTAACTCAGTACCTGGCATGCCTCAACAAGGAATCACTACTTCCGGGCGCAAGAGACCATTGAAGGAAAAACCATGCACTTCCACTTCTGTTGACAAAGTTATTGAATACTTGGATAACAATCGTGTGAAGAGAGAGTTTAGTGCTATTGAATATTTGTTTCTCGGGTATGTAAAAACTGTGGAAACATTTTCTCCATACAGACAGGCCGTGACAAAAATGAAAATAGCTGAGTTACTCATGCAGCAAGAAGTGGAACACGTCCAGGAAATTCAAGGTTTACACAGCATTTCGCAAACCCAAATTCCTTCATCAATCATCCACAGTCCATCAGAGTGGCCTACAGCCGAGACTAGTTCATCTGTTGCAAGTGTTGGTAGTGGTGACTATGAACTATCAGCATCAGACATATCATATAGAAACAATATGTCTTGAACCTTGGACATAGGTTTCTTTTTGTCATTTTGACTGCGCTTTGTGGTTTATATATTTTGTGTACAATGTTAATGCATGTATTGCCGTTATGTTCTATGTGTGTAGTTACAGCATTATTTGTAAACACTGCATTTAGTGAATGATATATGAGCATTTCCATTTGAATTTACTTTTTATATTGCATATATTTGATTCTATTATACAATGAATAATTCAGCAATGATATATTATAAAAGCCTACAATAATTGAGCATATTTTGTTTTCCTTTCACTCTTAATTTACCTAAATATGTTGTCACTAACACCACACATTCGTTTAGCCGTATGCAAACACATATTGCTGACTCAAACATAACTTTCTCTCGTAGAAGTAGAGCTTACCTTAAGGTGATTGCTAGGCGTTGTTCAGGTGTGATTGGTTCTCGAAAGTTGGTGTGTTCCTTGCATATTTCTTTTTCAATGTGACCAAGAATGTCGTAAAAACTATCTTTAGTCATTCTGAAGTAAACGTAGAAGCGATGTTCATCTGCAATCAATCGTGGCATAAGTGTTGCAAATTCTCCATATTTTCCACGTTCAACATTTATTGGATGAATCCACTGCCATGTGTTTCATTTGTTGACATCTTCGTCCTGGGCAACTGCAAGTAATAGTAGTTCTTCATCTGAAGATAAGTCCGTTTCTTGCACCAACATCATCATCCAACACAATCCACGATGTACTGACGAGCAGTCGCAGGGTATCGCGAGCGAACGGACGTGTTGGTGTGTGCAGGTTGTAACGCTCCCGCATCCCGCCTTCCCGCCTCCCGCTCCCGCTCCCTTCTCCCGCGTTGGTTTGAGCGAGCCTTAAAGCGGGAAAGTGATACATTAATGCTATGCGGAAAATATAGAAATAAAAAAATTAATCACGGAAGTTCGTAAATCCTAGGTACGTAAAAATGATGTGTTCATGTATACGGTCGATCATGTTACATTATAAAGTAAAGGATAATAGTGTTGTAAGACTTTTATTCCGATATAATGAGTCTTTTTTTTTCTAAAGGTACAGTGCAAGAAAAGCTCGCTCGAATTTCGAGTTGTTGAAAAGCCACGAGATCGAGTTCGAGTATTACTAAAAAACTCGACACGAAACTCGAATTTCGAGTACTCGCAGTTGTCTAATATATATATATTTATGAAGCATATACATATAAATATATATAAATGTGTGTGTGTTTTTGTATATTTATTTATGTGTGTGTATATATATATATAATATATATATATATATATTCCTATAAAAAAATTATTCTGATTACATTCATGTCATTTAATTTTACTTAAATTTGAATCCAAAGTTTTTTTTTTAATTTTAAGTTTTAGTTGTAACTTTGCAAAGTTCATTTTTTTTTTTGTAGATTACCATAACTTGAGGGATAAGTGTGGCCCTGTTTAAAAAAAAAAAATCACAATTCTAGCGATGGGGCAGTTTTTAATCGTGGAATAGACAGATCCATCGAATCTGTGGTATTAAAGGATTCGTAAAGTAATTCTATGCTTCTGCATTTGTTTTCTTTGCTCTGCTGACCTTATCTTTGTTGTGGTTATTTTGAGACATGAAAACGTTTTTGGGTAAAGTTGTGTGTATTCACAATTTTGAAATAGTTTTGTTAATACAGACATCATTATTGCAAAATGACGAAACATGGTCCCTTCAGGTTTGTATTATTGAGGTTTAACTGTAAACTGATGATAATTTAGTAAGTTTTTCCACTTAAAAGATTGTATTGTGTCGGCATTTTTATTATTTTTTTTTTTTTTTTAAAATTCAGATGGAAGCTGTTTTCGAAGAGCGTGAACTGTGTTGGCAGGCAACTGTGAAGGGCTGATGGTCAAGACGCTGGAACAAGAGGCGACGTACGAGATCGCCAAGCGCTCCCGCAACTGGCTGAAGCTGAAGAAGGACTACCTGGAGGGGGTGGGGGACACCCTTGACTTGGTGGTCATTGGAGGGTACTTGGGGCGGGGAAAGAGGGCGGGCACCTACGGCGGGTTTCTGCTTGCCTGCTACGACCTTGAGAGCGAGGAGTACCAGACCATCTGCAAGGTTGGCATTTATAGCTGTGTGCTTTCTCACTAAGTCCAAACTGCTCGTGAGGCCTTTTTCTTACACCATTTGGAGGGTTAAAAACCACTGCTCATCTTAAAATTCATATGAAGATGAGATCTGAATACAATATTAGTTTCCTAAAGTCGCTTCATATCATTGGTAGACTTTACAAATTACCTTAGTTAAGCAGTGAATGAATAAGGGAAGCGTCCTCATAATCATGATAAAGAAGTGATGGGTTTGAATCCCAATTTTCTCAAATCCGATTCTCAAAAAGAGTCCCTCAAATCCGAATCTTGGTCTCAAGGGTCAAAAATGAAATAAAATAGAAGAAATAAAAAATGTTAACTTATATCAAATGCTTCTTTGTAGCACTTTGTTGAAGAAGTTGTTAGATACATTTTAAATTGTTCATTCCTAATTATTTTACAATATTTTAAATTTGCTAAATTACACATAAAACCTATCTTATACCTTTGATAAAATGATAAAAATATTTGAAATACAGTGAAACCTCGTTAATAAAATACCGGTTATTTCAAATTTCGCGTTTATTCGAACACTTTTAATTCCCCTTCAGACTGGGATAGCATATTTAATGTCAATCAATACGGTTAATACGAAATATTCGTTATTATGTATTACGAAGTAACCTCACGTCCGCTCACGTAGTGTACTATTGTTTTATTATCGGATAAACCGAATGAAATTTTAGAACAAGAATCGCACACTTTAATCACGTGCACGCAGCTTCACTATAATTCTGTTAACGGCAAATAATTTGTACAGTAAATGGTCTACAGTCAAACCTCTATCTATCGAACTCGCATGTATCGATTGTCCGTGTTTATCGTATACTTTCTACGGTCCCGGCAAAATTGCCATACAACTAAGGTTAAAAAAGTCCGCTTGTACCGATGATCGAATTATCGTTTTGTCCGCATTGATCGTACAAAATATGTGGTCCCGTCACTATAAATTATAATAGATGATCGTTTAACCATAAAGATTTTGCAGAAATAACCATTTCTTAGAAAGAAACCGTCTTAAAAACAGTAACGATAGTATACAGTAGTAAAAATCAACTTAAATCTGCAGCCAAGTAATGGAGCACGTAAATATGAAGAAAAGACAAATGAACAACAACTTACGAAGAAATTGGATGATGTACCATAAATACAGTACAAACCCAATTGTTATCCTAAGATAATTACCATAAAAAGAACTAAAGATTCTTTGTCGATACCATAGTTACTACAGAAGCACGATAGCTACCACATTTACACTACAGTTACCGTAACAACCGAGATGTATATTTACCGTGACGGTAATGTATTTATTTATGACATATTAAAAATAAAGAACATTATTGAAAAATAGGATGTTAAATTTTTATATGTACGTTTGGCACATGTTGCGAAGAAATAATGCGATCTGAAAAAATGCAGTACTACTACGAAAAGCGAAAAGGGTAATCGTGGATTTTTAGGTTATGGCAGTCTCTCTCGTTTTTCAGTAATATCGGCCGAAAATTAACAAGCGTATCGGAAGTCGGCAGAAATGCCGATTCAACTAAATATTGGCAAAATCGGCTTCTTCAGTACAGCTCTACATTTGATGACATGAGTAAACATATTTCAGACTTCAGGATATTGAAAAAGACTTTAATTTCCATGTAGATTTATTGTGCGTATGTTTTTTTTTTTTGCAAGTGTAAATTGAATTAAGTAAAATACTTCCATTTTTATTTATTTTTAAACTGATTTAACTTTAATGACAAGTAACTGATATATTTCTGACACTAATTTTGAGGTTGAAATATTTTTTAAAAATTCTTAGAGTGAAGTCCACTTCAGCATTAATTGTCTTGGAAAATGTTCTGGCTGCTAGTGATGTAGACACTGATGTCTTGTCTTCCTTCGACAAACTTTGCAGTGCAGTAAAGGACATTTATGCAACTAAAAAAAGTGTAGAAAAAAATCAATGAATTTTTCAAGCCTCTTTAATTCTCTATTTGACTAATTTTCGAGTAAAAAATCAATACTTGATTTTGTCGATTATTATTAATGTGAGCATATGCACCTGTTAATACAAACCTCGTTAATACAAACTGCAAAATTTTAGGTCCCTTCAGGTTTGTATTAAAGAGGTTTCACTGTATCACAATAACCTCTTACAGAATGATTGGAAAAAATGCCAGGAAATTTAAAAAAAAATATCAAGGTTTTTCTCTCTAGAAACAAGGATTTCTTCAGAATTACTGATTGTTTTTGTTTTGTAAAAACAGTTTTGGGTCTCAGAAGCTATTTCAAAAAATATACATAGCATAATATCTATTACATTCATAAATTCAACCAATAAATCAAAGTAACTTACCTACTATTGAATCATTAAGACATGTAATAGGTATTAAATAAAGCATTACACCAACTCTTTATCACTGGCATAACAGAACAGAATCTACACAATGTGTAAATTTCTAGATGATGTAATAACAACTGATGTAAATGAAAACATAAGTACGAGGCTAAACGTACATAAACACTAACATACCAATAACAATTATTTATTGGCCTAACTAATAAATTTTTTTAATGTTAATTGTAAACAAACAAGATAGGTTGATGCCATATTATTTTTCACTAAAATGGATGGGTGCTGTAGTAGAAAAACTACTATGTTCAAGATATATCAAAATACTTTGTTATTGACTTTTTTTTTTGTGTGTTAAAGATCCATGACCGTCCCTGTGATGTTTTCAAAGATGGCATCATCAAATCTCAAAAACAGTCGTTTTTTGCGCCAAACTCGTGTTACCTCAATGTTGAGACATTTTGTGAAAAACTTTAAAAACAGCAGAATTTCATCATTTTTCACCAATTTTGTGCTTCATCATATTTTGGGGTCTCTAAATATGGCAAATATAGATATATATATTGATGTCATGTACTAAGTCTTCCAGATCAGTACATGATACGTATTATTATTTTATTTACTTCATTCATCTACATCAAAAGTAGAATATTTTGAGAAACGGTAGTAGAATAAATACAAAAATAATCATAAATAAGATAGAAGAGTTAAAGCTGAATTTTTTAATTTACTGCATTTATGCCGATTTTTTTATTCAATTTTTTTTTTCTTTAAAGTCTAATCTTTAGAATTCTAGAGATTCGGTTGGTTTCGAGGATTTTGACGCTCCATCCCTATAATAAACACATGTTATTTACTGTCTACATATATATAAATCACAAAGACTTAAAGCACTACGATAAATCTGTAATTAATAAAGAAATATATTTCAGTGATATTTGATGATAATGACGGCTATAGCTATAATATATAGAGATGGGTCGAGTCTTGGTTTATTGAGTCGAGCCGAGCCGAGTTGGGTCAGATTGACTCGACTCGTAAACCGGGTCACATATTTTATCAAGTTCGAGACTCGAAACACGTTTCGAGTTAAGTACCAGCATCGTGACATTATAGCACTTTATTATAGGTTGTCTTAACGTTTTCGCCAAGTCATTAATACAGCAAGAAATGATAATGACCTTTAAACAAAACAAATCCCGTGCAAACCTAACCTTGCCCACTACCGTGCTACGGCGCTATAATAGGTACAAGTGCAACCAAACCTAGGCCTACCTTCATTTATGAACGTGGCGTCGTAACGTGATTTTGTCGATAGTGGCGACAGTTTGTAGGAAAAAATTATGTCACATGACCATTTTATATATAAAAAAAGGCTTGGGAAACAGCGTGCACTGTTTTCATTTTGTTTTTCATCCTGTGTTTACTTCAAATACGGTACCGCATTTGTTTACAAAATACGTCAATGGATTTTCACTGAAGAAAAATATGTTGTAAAACGCACATGTATTAATAATCATCACGTTTATCGTGCCCCGTTTATAATAACTTGTATAAACAAGAGATTTCCGTAACCTAAAAATAAAAACATAAAATAATTATATTGTAATATTTAGTAAATAACACCAAGCCGTGATGCGTGAAAATTGCTGCGTGTTAGGCTGGGTTCACAATTGAAAAAATAACAGTAACAGTAACAGTAACAGTATGTCGTGTGCATAGGATATGAACGCCATGTTTCCTAACCTAACGATTCACAATAGCAGAAAGTTGGTCGTGTGCATGGGAGCGAGGTCGTGCGCATAGGAGTGAAATGAATATATTTTATTTCGGTCGCGTACGCATGGCACAACAGCCAATGGGAGAAGAGCAGGGTGCTTTATTGGCGGTACTAGAAATATGTTTATTTATAATTATTAACCATATTGTGGTAAGAAAATTTTGAGATAATAATTGTTGGATTTGTAAATAGTGCTTACCCTAGATTTATGTTAACTAATCCAAGTGTTGGACGCTTCAAAATTCAAATATGGCGCCATTTCGCTGCCATTAACTCAAGCGATCCTGGTGGCCATCAGGAAAGACTGAGTGGTTCGTCTGGTACCGGCGTCATCGGACGTCCGGCTATCGTTTTTGACTTTCATGTTATCTGGTAACAGTTTCAGTACGAAACAATAATAGTATTATCGTTATTTTGAAAGTTAATATGTTTATTTACTAACACTGCTAACAGATGTCGCATAGTTCGCGAAATTTCATTGGCTGAAATTAACAGTAAGAATTCAATTGTGAACTGATTTCGCAGTTCGCACAGGTCGTGTGCACAGGTCGTGTGCATGGCTTGCTATGCACTCGCTTAATTTTTTTAATTATGAACCCAGCCTTAGGCCAGCCAGCCTTGCATTTTGGAACTAAATTTAGCTGTGCTCCGCTACGCAGAGCTGCGTGTAAATAACATTTAGGATAAAATTACTTTCTTTTTGTTTGAATAAAATATAATAACAACGCTCATGCATTATATTAGGCAATCAGTTTCTGATCGCAAAATCAAATGCATGAAATATTTATTTAAAAACATATTGATATTCTTGTAGTTGTAACAAGTTCCGGGCGAATAATCTTGCCGCGGAAAGTGTATATACATTGAGAATGTGACAATGTGACAAGGCCTATATCCCTTGAGCTGTTTGTTCATGTGGGGATCTGCCGGTGGATCGGGAAAAAAAAGTTACGTAACTCGGGAAGCCTTCTTTTCACAGACGAAAGAGCCAAACTCCCGATCGTACATCTTCTTTTTTTTTTTTTTGTACATTGTAAATAAATATGGCGGTGTTGATAAAAGGAAATACCATAAACAAGGCAACGGTATTTATTTGTACGCCGCCATATTTTTCGTTTGCAGTGTGTCCGTGAATGTTTATTTTTGACAACTCATGATTACTATGGTCAATTAGGTTAGGTTAGGTTAGCTACATTATAAATACTTTAAAACATTGTGGACGGTTGATTTGGTTAGGATAGCTACATTAAAGATACTGTGAAATCATGTTGAAATAAAGCTTAGTTTTTTATATTTAAATAACATAATGATTTGAATTAATCATTTAAAATATTTAAATAACATAATGATTTGCTAATTAATCATTTAAAATATTTAAATAATGCAGATGCATCTTGGATACACAATTTTTATATCAATGGGTGTAGTAATATTTTATTTATCATATTCGACGCAAAAAATTATAAAATTATGAAACTCGAACAGACTCGACCTCTTCAAAAATTTTGTGACTCGAACTCGACTCGACTCGAAATATGAATTGCTAAACTCGGCTCGACTCGACTCGAAGCCAAAAAACCTCAACTCGTCCATCTCTAATAATATACATAATGTTTTGTAACTGTGGAGAGGGCACAGCTATTGGCGAGGATCGTGTTTGCAGATTGGAACAGGCTTCAGTGACGAGGACCTGCAGCAGCACACGGAACTCTTGAAGACCCACGTGATCCCCCAGCCACGGCCGTACTACCGCTACGACCACAGCCTGGCCCCCGACCACTGGTTCGATGCCGTGCAGGTGTGGGAGGTGAAGTGCGCCGACCTCTCCCTGTCGCCGGTGCACAAGGCTGCCCTCGGCATCGTGAGTGGCCCGCACCTTTGTCGCAAGTGCTAGTGCTTCCTGTTCAGGCTGTCCTACTTGTCCCGCGTTACGAGAGATGGCTCGAGACTTGAGCAAGTAGCTCTTGTACTGAACTCAATATACATTTTACATGTGCAGTGGACTTAATACCATGAGTTACAGTAAAACCTCATTCTGTTTCTATTCAGATGGTGGCAGAGGTTTGTATTCTTGTAAACGACTCACAAAAATACTGGCCGGCTTGGGATCACACACTAAGAAAAAACTGTCTCTTCAGACATAAAAAAAAAAAAATGTTTTAGTACAATTGACCACCCGTAATACTTCGTTAATTAAAATTCTTACATTAATTTTCCATGGGTTTTAAATAGGCTTATGCAAATATCAGTTTTTTTTGTTCGAATCGATACAAAGACAAATTTCAAATTATTCTCGAATAACAATATCGAATTTGAATAGTAAGAATGAAAATTAGGACCGACATGCAATTTTTTTTACATAATTTTATTTATTATATTCATTTCTGCATGATTGTTTGTGTGGTCAGTGCAGCTTCGATTGCTAATGTAAACAACTTGTAATTTATATTTATTTGTTCTGCATTCCACGATACACCATATGGCCATAAAAAAAATCTCTATCTTTTTACCTACACAAAGATTGGATTTCTGTACGATTATTGAAATATGTTTTATAGCAGCATACCAAATTCCTTTAAATATGGCATCTTCGTGCATGTTCAGCGAAGTTAGTTTTACTACATGAGAGATATTTTGGAAAGTAAGTTGGCAGCACTGAATTTCCAAATATTTCAAAAGAAATTATTTAACTTTTTCTGTTCCTAAATGTAAACAATAGTTTAAAATACAGCAGTGTCTTTTAATAGAATTAGTTTCCATAAAAATCTGAAATTGATTATGTGTTAACGTGATTATACACTGAGTCCAAAATTACTTGGGTAAGAAAATCTCACCATTGCCAGTGGACATATTGAGATGCTTTCTTTCCAGAGCTGCTGCTGATAAACGGGATGGCTGAACACTCAGGCCGTCATCGGAGATAAATTAAATATGCAATGTAAGAAGCGAATACCTACCGTGTTTTATCGCTTAATGGTCGCACGCGCGTAATCGTCGCAACCATATTTTAGGCTGTCAAAATTGTGATAAAAAAACTTCTCGCGTAAACGTCGCATGATGTTTTTGGTCCCGCTAGTAGATGCCGAGCGCTTTGTGTAGGTATCTTTTCCGTATAAAACGATGTATTTTAAAGTATAAATCTAATACTAACTTGGTCATTACCACTTACTTAATAAATTAACGGAAAAATACGAAGTTGTTTGACGTGTAAATTTTCTTATAAAGACGTTTTTAAACGTTATTTCCTATTTAATTAACGGAAATACAAAGTTTTCCGACGTGTAAATTTTCTTTTAAAGACGTTTTTAAACAGCATTTCCTTTATCTGATTGCGTTACCACGGCGTACCGCTTACAAAAATGTAGCCAGTGCATCATTCATGGTTGGTTATGTTGCTTCCTGTATAGAGCGCGCGCACGTAGTCAAATATCGATATCTCACCAATTGGATGCAACGCGCGCTATCTGTCAGGCAGCCGAGTTAACTACATTTGATAGCCCGCATTCTTTCGTGGCAGGTGTGTACTACGACACGTTAGTTCACGTCAGATTCAAGTGGCTTGCGTTTGCGTTAGAGTTTTGGTTTTTCTATTTAAAGTTGAAGAAAGGTTTTTTTTAAGGAATTATTAATATAGATTGTTTGGCGCGATCTTGTATACTCCACCTTTTTTTTAAATAAACGTACTTTCCATGAACGGGTTTTGTTTTTATGAATAACTTTACCTAACAAAAAATTTTTTCGCCCGCATAATGGTCGCACCCCTACTTTTCAAACTTGATTTTAGAATAAAATGTGCGACGATTATACGAGAAAACACGGTAGCTATTAACGAAAGATCAAAATATAGTTTGATCTGTCACAGTATTAATTCGTTGCATTGTATTTAAGTCTACACAAGTGCTGTTGCCATTGTGCAAACCGAACAGCGTTAGTTCGAGGGGCAGGTGTATCTGTTTTGCTGAAATCCCTTGTCAGGAAAAACACTATTGCACATTTATTTTTGTATTTCAGGTTGACAGTGAAAAGGGCATCTCCTTGAGGTTTCCTCGGTTTTTACGTGTGCGAGAAAAGACTGTGGAAGATGCTACCAGTGCCACTCAGGTAAACACTCTGCTTAGTAACAGAAAACAAGTTCTCAACAGCCAATCAACTTAGGTTAGGCAACTTTGACTGTAACTGTATAGCCATAAAAGGTAAATGAAAATCTTTTGTGGTCTTGAGTGATCACACGTGTAAATTCTTTTAATGTTAAAAACATGTAAGTACATAAGGAAAAAATAATGGTAACATTGACAGATACTGATACTAAAACGACTTCATTGGTACATTAATTTAAATGGTGGAAATATCTTTAACTGGGAATAATTGAAACGGATTTACTTCAGTTCATGATATGTAACTCTATTATATATTAGCTTTGGTACAAAAAGACAAAATATGCCCTATCACATAACAAAGTTAAAAATTTGAAAACAAATTGCACAGCTTTGTGCTATGAAATTGGTAGTAGTGTTGAATGTAAGGTTATATATTCCTATGACTTAATTTGTGTGACAGGTTGCAGAGCTGTACAGAAGCCAGGAGCAAGTGAAGAACCAACATGGGCCAACAGCGAAGACAGTAGAAGAAGAATTTTACTAGGCTTCAGTGACTATACCATGTTCATATTTGTGTGCTACTGCCATTCAGAAATGTACTAATATTGCCTCATTGGAATAACATATTTGGCTAAATTTTTATTTTATAAAGTGGTAGTAAATTATGTCAATTTGTTTTAAATGAATTTTTTTTGTCTACAAACCGAATTCTTTGTTACATTTCATGTTAGGTGTGTTTGAGAGTGCAATATGTAGAGTGGGCATTCCAAAAAAATTACTAAAGAAATTGAAAACCTATTGTAACAAATGCTTAAAATATAGGTTCTAGATGGATTAGCAAACAAACAAACACATAGTTAACTCCACAAAATAATGCACTTACAACTGTTTCCATGGGGGGGAAAAAATGTATATTTTATTAATTTACTAGCTAAACCCAGCCATGCTTCACTGTAGTGCAGTCTTATATGAAATGAATAGGAAAGTAAATCAAAGTACTCTAGCGAACACAGATTTACAGAGGATTTAATATCCTGCATTGCATTGCTGTGGAATGAAAGGAAGAAAAAGTATATTTTTTTCTCACATAAAATATTTTTTATTTTATTTTATAGTTAGTGGATGGACTACATTGTTTGTTTGTCCATTTTCCACATAAACATCAGATGATTTACTGACTCTTGAGCATGCAACATTTGATTGACCACGATAGAAGCATTTGTTTTCTAAATTCAAACCATTTACTTGCAAAGATTGCCCTTGCGCTTTATTTAGCTGATTGATGTTTCAGAGTAATATAATAGCCACCCCAATTTTAGAATTCAGAATGTGTGACTATAATCCAGTAACTTCGAGTGAATTAAGAAATTCCTTTGGAAAATCAACTACTTCACTTTGGTTTATCACGGAGTCGCTGGATTTGAAGGTCGCAGTTTTATCTGCGATTCTGGTTAGAATGTTGTTCATATCATGTATTTCGACATTTTTAGCCACTAGAATTTCTCTTCTGCTTAACCTTGTTTTTCAATAATTTGTTTCGATGCTTTGGACAACCTTGTCTACTAAGTCATCTTTTGAATTCAGAATAATGCAAAAACTAGATGGGAAGGTTTTTCCCCCTACTTTTTGATTTGTAGGTACAGTGACATTACTGACCTTGAGTAACTGTCATGAAAATATTTCAGCTGTTGGATCGGTTTGAAGCTGAACTCTCATATTTGTTGTTAATGCATTTTCCAAAAAGTAGAATATTTCATGCAGGCATTTAATTCATCAACTGATGTTGAAAGATTTATAACTGGAAGCATTTGCCTGGAGCCACCGGATAGAAATGCCCATGTTCCATTAAATTGAACCTGATTATTTCTCAAGTCTTTCAATGTATCATCTAATGCTTCCAATGACTTCTTGTAAGCCAACTCGTAAAATGTGTACTATGGCAAGCTAAAACAATAGACTGCAGTAAAAGTTTTTATAGAATGTGAAAAAAAGTAGCTTGCCACCTTTCCTCTCTTGAGGAAATGAAAAAACGGGGGAGGGGGGGTATGTTTACAAACCAGCAGAACACTTTTTTTTTTATCCTTTGAGGGTGATTTTAATGTCCACAATTATATGGGCAACCCTTATGGGGGTAAATATGGTAATTATTACACCAACATTCAAGTGTAGCCTTGAATTACAGAAAAGTTAGAGTGATAGATGCCAACGGAACTATAAACAGGTGAATTGAAAAGATGGTGACACCTGAAAGGATAGAATTGTACTTTTCATGTGTGTTCATTAGTATTGGTTGGTAACTTGCATTGGAAATCCAGAAAATTGGGAATATCAGCTGATACCGATACTAAAATGCTAAACCTCTGTACATCACTAATTTTGTGGTGCTTGATTCAAAGACGTGTTCCACTGTGATTTGAAGATGTAAAAACTGAAGTATAGTGTGCCCTTCATTTAAATTTCTCTCACACACATTCTTTTATCAATGAAAACATTACACTTATAACAAATCAGAATTTTTGCTTGGCAAAATTTATTACAGCAACCCAAAGGTTTACATCACTAAATGTGATACAATTACTAAAAAAAATAAGATACATAATTCTTCTAGAAATTATTTCTTTAAACTACACCTGTCTTGATTATAGACAACATATTTATTAATAACAATTAAAGGAGTACAAATACAGGAATGGCATTTTAAAGAATATGTACCATTACAACTCTGTCATTCTAACATATTTACCAGCATACATTATGAAGCTGATTATAAAATAAGAAATAACCATACACTAATGAATAGATTCTTTTTTCTGATACAAAATGGTGCCATTGTGCTCAAAATAATATTAAATTCATTTGAGTCTGTTTTACTTTTTTTTTTATAAATTACTTGAAAGGATTCCTGTTCAACCGAAATATCTTTCAAGATAACATGAATATAATAAAATTATATATCAAAAAAATTACCAATTCATCAAATTGACCATAAGAACTCTTCTCGAACAAAATATCATTTTTGACCAACATTTCCATCAATACTTTATGAACAGAGCTACCGCTCTGTATCATAAAACCAGTATTATTTAACAAAATTGAAACAGAGTAAAACCCTATTAAGAAGTTTTCGGAAATTTAAACTCATTATTAAAAGGGAAAACTTATTACAAGTACAAAGTTGTATGTATTTTTGGGACATAATTATGTAAACATATGATGCACTGTATATTGTGACAAGGTGAATAACATAACATTTGATTGTGCCTAAATTCATAACATTAATATAATGTTGATTCATGGATTATTTCTGACGTGAAATTGATAATTAAAATACATGTTTTGGACCACCCATTAATTTATGATAAAAGAAACCCTCTAGTATTAAAAAAATTACCAATTCAGTCTAGAAACTATAACATTTTGTCTATTTCCCTGAATCTCCCAGGTTTTGAATACATCTTTTAGTTTCCTTGAGTTTTCGCCATTTTACAAATTATTCGTGCCTAGAGGAACCCTGATTGGTTTGGTTTCTGTTTAAAGTACTTATTAACAGTGAACAATTTTTTGATTAAAGGAAATATCTCTGCTATCCTAACATTAAGGATTTACTGCCACATGGTTTTTTTTCTTTCTTTCTTTCTTTCAAGCAACTAAACAATGGCTTGATACCAACTCCACTTACAACCCCTACCTTTAGTAGCACTGCGACAAGTGTGTTACACTTGTCATGCTCAAAGTAATATTGAGCACCGAGCCAAGAGGTAAATAGCAGGGATGTGTAAGAAACACTATTTTGTATTTTCTAGCTTCAGACAAGATCGAGACTTTTCAAAAGAAGAAAGTTCCCATACCAATGCACTCCAATCTTATCACTGCTCACACATGTTAAGCCAAAAATTTTCACTGATATTTTTTTTTTTTAATGGTTTTGAATTCATGTAAGTATAATATTTCATATTAGCAGTGTAAGGTAAGTACCTAACAATTTTCTACAAATTTACTTTTAACTTTAGGGTGATAAAAATGTTTGTTCAATCATATAAGAACAAGACCCAGAAATTGTGTTCATACCAAATAATGATTCGTCATAATTCTGGCAAACATGGTGATTGCATCAAAAATGCAGAGCTTGATAAAGACGAAAAAATAAGGCCACCTCCTGAGATGGAATGTCGTAATATGTCTGGTGGCAAGAACCAATAAAACATATGGACGTTATGGAAAGGACTAGATAATGGTTGACAACACCTTAACACTGAGAAAAACATCACAAAAATACAATCTCCATAAACTTAATCACACAAATTTGTTCGAGTATAAATTCGATGACAAACAAATTTCAATAATATACATTTAACATACACAGGTTAACACACTCAAATATAACAACTTAGTCACAAAACCTTATCACAGACCGGAGAACATCTTATTGGACCACTGAGTATTTCTCAAACTTATATATTCATGGGGGTTTAAAAAAAATCTTACAAGCAATAAAACTAATAACAAAGTAAATCTAAAACACAATATTGAGCTGATCCAATTACTCATCGCCAGAAACTTACCACACGTTATCACAGCAAGACAGAAACATTTCCAAAATGCTGACTGCTCTTGAACCTGCACCCATGCTTCTCATAGTTGCACCAGCTGAGACAAACTTTCAGCAAGACACTTGATTCCACTCTTCATTAGGAAACATCCACCAAGAGACTGTTACAGTATTCCTTCACAAACCCGTGTACTGAGGCGAACCACCGCGACTGTTGCCATTACCTCCAAGGCGTGAGAACGGGTTGCGGGACACCCCTCTCTTCCGCCTACTTTTGTCTTCCACGCTGCACAGCTCTCTGCAACAAGATATGACGACCGTACAAGAACTCTGTGAAGTGGTGAAACACGCAGGTGGAGACAACCCACTAAAATTTACAATCCATACTGTAATACTATGGTATTTACAGGTTCACTGCAACTGTTTTTGATGCTCATTTGTTGTTTTTGTTTCATTTCCGGACTTTCTGCAGTGTTTTGATTGGCGTGGTCACGAGCGTCAGCGGCCTCGGACGTTGCCTTGACACATGAAATCAACATTCGGCCGTGGTTCGAAACAATAACATTATAATTGGTCGCTTGTAATAATGACGCCTAGCATCTACGTTTGGATTGGTCAGCTAATACCGACAATGTGAAATTTAAAATAGTAAGAAAAAAGTGCTTCTGATGCCTGGAATATGGTGTGATTCGGCGATAATTCCAGTGCGGAATTTGGACGTTTGAAGCATAGCAGCGTCGTGTTAAACTACAAAGGTGTAGCTCAACGCGAGAACGAATCACTCCGGACGTCAGCAAATGAAGGCAGCGCACGGTGATGACTTTGCCGCGAATTATAAGGTGGAGAAATTCCCTTGTACCAGGACTCAGGTATGGCTGGCTGCACCATCATTTAGAGACGTTTACGCCGCACATTGATAGTTCTGCCACAGTGAACACTATTAAAATCATGCACGAAATTAATGATTGATGTATTTTCAATAATTTTATTAGCTACAACGAACTATTTCATCAAACTGTCACACACAGGTCCAGTAGTCCTAGGAGTCAGAGTCTCGTGTCTGACTAGCTAGAGGCAAATAATAAATAGACTTTTGAAAATTAATAAACATGTGCCCAACGTAACTGAACGTAGATTTTGACATAATTTGTATTATTTTGGACATATTCGAAAAATCTGTGTTGATGTATATTATTTTTGTCGAGTATTCTTTAAAAATAAATGTTTTTATTTTATTGTGGTACTAATTATCACTAGGTTATGTTAATCATAACACAAGGCACCCAATCCCACTAACTATTTGTTTTTATTTATGCTAAGGATAGTACAGAATTAATTAGCACCATAACGTGGGGCTAAGAAAGCTTACAGAACTTAATTGGCTACAACGAACGTGGGGTCGTATGCTTACAATGCACACGGCAGCGATGTTAGCCCACTGTGACGCAGAGAGAGAGAACAGTATGAGCTCAGAGAGTCGTCAGGCTGTAGTCTGCAACCGATGGTCATTGCAAGGCTGCTAGGAAGGATGTAGCAGCAGCATAGTGGGCAGTAAACCAATCTATAACAGTGATCTGGGAGCCCCCAAACTGCCAAACTCACTGAAGAGACCAAGGATATCAGGCATCCTCATGACAAGGACCAAGTCCTAAGAGTGCCACGAAGCAGATGTTATGGTTCCCCACCCCCGTAACAGAGTAAGAGACTCACGGGAGGCCTCAGATTGTAGATTGGCAAACAAGGGACTAGAGCTAGTGTCAATAACCCCCAAAACACAATGCTAATGCACTATAGTCTTGAAGCATGCTACAGCAGTAACAATGCAGCACCCTCACCCAAAGAATGGCACCAGTGATATGAGCAAGTCTTTGTCCGGTGCCGTGGCCAGATCCATGTTTGTCTGCACCAAGTGGTTCATGATGCAGCGCAGGTAGTGCTGCAGCCTTCTGCGTCGCTCCTCTACGAACCTCGAGTCCTGGAACACGCAGTTAAGTCACATGCATCATACTGCCTTAGAGATGTTTCCATACTTTGTGTACACTTCCATATTCTACAATCATTAACAACACCTTTGTGGAATATCAATAGGTTTACCCATTTTTTCTTTACATACAGCAAAAACTGTATCAATCCTTGGGGCTACAAATTTTATTCCAACAACAATTTACATAAAATCTCTAGGAACATAATTTGAACGAATAACATTTCATTTGTCTTTAAAAACAAGATAGATTTTTGGAGCCAATTTTACATCCATTTAAATGGTGGGTGGGGGGGGGGGGGGGGAAGAAAGATGACAGACTAGAAGAACCTAATCTATTGACTGGTTTTATATCTTCATTTTGAAGCATACATGAAAAGAACCATGCAAATCTAAAACTCCTCTTAAGTTACTTTGTGCCAAACTTCTGTTGACATTTCAGACTAGGTTCATGCAACACTAGATTCACACTTTTTCAAAGTACTGTGGGCACCTGCGAAGTTTTCACATACAGTTATAAGTACTATTTATGTTGAGAAATTTTATGGGCACTCCTACACAATCTCCAATCTGAAATAAATATTAATACGGGACACTAATTGTAACAATGTTTATTCCATTAAATACTGTATTTACCACAAGGGTCACCTCTGCGTACGGATGGCATCATCTGGGTAAGAAAATCTAACATTTCACCGCAAGGGTTGCCCTCTAACATGGGTCAAGTCATATATTTGTCTTCAGTAAAACGCAAGTGAAGTTTTTATGGTCTGTGTTTCAGCTTATTGCCATGTAAGAAACATGGCACTGGTTATTGTCTCTCTCCTTTTCATCGTTTATGATCCAAGAATACTACTTTTTATACTTGTGTGTCACTTTCCAGCTAATTGTATTTGGCTGATTTTCCCCTCTTGCCCTCTTACCTGTGCCGGCCGGGTAGCTGCCCGACAGGCGGCAGATGTATCCTAAGTCAGTTCATGATGTTTTACATGCACTACTGATATATTTAAATAAAATAATTTATACTTACAAGACAGGCTAGTTATTTACACACATATTCAAAAACAGTGCAATGTTAATTTTTTTTTTTCCAAAATGAAAAAATTTGCCTAATAGTCGTAGTGCATGTTACTAAACAAAAAATCTGCATTAAATGTACAGCCCGTACGGAGGTAAAACTGGGAAATGTTCACAGTATCTCTATCATTAGGTTTGTGAGATTTGCAGTTAAAAGGTGATTTAAGAATTCTATATACCCTCTTTTATTGCATAATCGTCGCAACTATATTTTCGGCCGTCAAAATGGGGATGAAAAAACTTCTCGCTTAAACGTCAAATGATGTTTTTGGTCCCGCTATTAGATGCCGAGCGCTTTGTGTAGGTATATTTTCCCTATAAAAAGATGTAATTTAAAGTAGAAATCTAATATTTATTCGGAAATTACCACTTACGTATTTAATAAACGGAAATACAAATTTGTCTGATGTGTAAATTTTCTTTGAAATACGTTTTTAAACGTTATTATCTTTATCTGATCGTCTGCGTCGCCGCGGTGTACCAGTTTAAGTATCTTTTCCGTATAAAACTATGTATTTAAAAGTAGAAATCTAATATTTATTCAGACATTACCACTTACTTATTTAATTAACGGAAATTCGAAGTTGTCTGACATGTAAATTTTCTTTTAAAGACGTTTTCAAACGTTATTTCCTTTATCTGATTGTCTGCATCGCAGCAGTGTACCGCTTATGAACATGTAGCCAGCGCGCGCACGTAGTCGAATATCAATATCTCGCCGATTGCATGCAGCGCGCGATCTCTGTAGAGTGCCGAGTTAACTACATTTGATGGCCTGCATTCTTTTGTGGTAAATGTGTACTACGGCAATAGTTACGCGTTAGTTCACATCACAGATTCAAGTGGCCTGCTGCCTGAGTTAGTGTTACAGTTTGGGTTTTCTATTTAAAGTTGAAGAAAGGTTTTTGTTTAATGAATTATTAATATAAATTGTTTGGCATGCTCTTGTATATTCCACCCTTTTTTTTTTAAATAAACGTACTTTTCATGAACGGGTTTTTTTATGAATAACTTTACCTAACAAATTTTTTTTCCATATAATCGTCGCACCCCTACTTTTCAAACTTGATTTTATTATAAAATGTGCGACGATTATGCGAGAAAACACAGTACACAGTTACCAGCTAAAATGTATTCAATTGTATTAATATTTGTTCAACCTTAGTTCAAATATTCATGACAGAAAACTAAATTTTAAACCTTGCAACAAATTCTACCCTTCACAATACCAAAAAAACTACCTTACATGACCTGGCCCAGAATGGTAGAGCAAACAGAGAAGAGTGATATTGGCTAATGACGACTCCTGAACAACTCTGCCTGATACCTTATTTCCTATCGTTTTCTTTGGAGGGAAGTCGAAGGTGCCCACAACTGCATCTTGCTTCTTGAGTTCTTTATGGAGGGAATAGAACTGGGCGTAACGACGGTAAATGTTCCACTCGTCATCTCGGATGCGAATATAAACCTAGAAATAGTCAAAACATACTAAGTTTATAACATATTTTTAAGCCAGACTTGAATTCAGCAATTTATTTTAGTTTATAAGCATGTAAAAGTTTCACAAGCATCCAAAGCTTTATGACTAAGTTGACTAGACAAATTTAGAAAATTTAACTTCTTTAATATTTCCAAATTTAATTCTTAGTTTTTTTTTTTTTTTTTTTTTTTACTTAAATATAATCACAGTATGCATAAGTTCTCAAATTGAATTGTAAGATGATGTTCTGTTACATTTACAGCTCCAGTATCCACGATTATACAAAATCAAAGGGTTTTTGCCGGTTACACCATGATTCTCAACATGCATCGCTAATGGGTGTTTCTCACAGAACTGGTATTTACAGTACAGTCAGGGATTTCCCACAGAACAGGAATCATCTATTTAATATTTTTTTTAATTTTAGAGGCGTGTTTAGTTGGGTATGATTTACAACTTACATATTTATATGATTTAAATGATAACATCTTGATTACTATATAATTTTTTGTGTCTATAAATCATGCGCAACATAAATGGCAAAATTTTTGTTTTTATTAGAGTGGAAATAGACCGTTCATTAAAACAAATTAATATATTCTATTAAAAATACAATTATTTGGTTTGAACCACGGTTTGAAACGTGTTGGCAACCATCTGCGACGGGAGCACGGGAGCGAGACCTGGTAGACGTGGTGCACGTCGGAGGAGCCGCCGGTGAGGAAGGCGGAGGGCACCCAGATGTTGACGAGGGCGCGGACGGCGGCGCACAGGGAGCTGGTGTCGTAGTCGCTGGTGACGCTGAGGTCGTCGTCGGAGGTGGCCCCGTCGTCCGGCAGCGGGCCCCGCAGGTCCACCAGCTCCTCCCGCAGCCGGTGCAGCGCCGCGTCCTTCTGCTGCAGCAGGCGGTGCAGGCGCTCGTTGAACTCCATCAGCTCCCCGTGCATCTCCGCCACCTGCCGAGGAGCGCCGACCAACCGTCACCACCAGGCTTTGAGTAATACAAAAATATTCTATAAAAGTAAATAATTTGTATGAATAAAAAAAAAAATTGCAAAAGTCTAACTATCACAACTATCCACTGTATTGCTGGACAGTTGCTGCAAGAGAGGATTCACCTACAGTGGAATCTCATTACAACATACCTCAAAATACAGTAGAATCCCGCTGATGCGACCCCTCACGGTTTCCGGAAAAACGAACTTATAAACGGAATGGTCGCAATAGAGAATTCGGGGTGTCACCGCATCGTCGGATACACCGTGTGAATGCCGCTCGGGCAGTGTCTAGCCGAGCTCGGCACGTCTACTATCGCACGAAAAGCCGGCTCAGCTGACATGTTATCTTACCCGCCCGCACGAAAAGCCGCTGTGGTAGCTTCTGCGAAAGCATAAGAAACTCGTCCGGCCAGGCTGGCGGTAGCGGCGGCTTGACGTCATACGTGACGTGGCGCTTACCTCTCCATCCCCTGCTAATTCTTCAAGGTTACTCCCTCCCAGAGCCACAAACCATGTAAAAACACCCTCCCCCCCTTTTCCAACTAACATTTCAACACATTCCCTCCCTTATTTCAACCTTCTGCGTGAGAAACTGTCAGCATCCTCCTCCCCTCCCACACAGCGTGCGCCAAAAGCCAGGTTGTATAGTCCATTCTCGGTCAAATAAATATTTATATGGGCTTATACGACTGTCCTTCGCCGTTAATAAATACTTTATAAGTTATTATGATACAATTTGTTTATTAGTCACACAGCAGTTTCTGCTGAAAAATCACTAATACCTCAAATTTTATTGAATAGAAAAATTTAGCAGGGCCGTAAATATATTTATTTTACTGCATAGTTACTTTTCCGTCTGCATTCCAACGTGTTTTTTTTCTTTTTTTATGCTGTGGAGGGCCGTGGAAATGATAATTGCTTGAGCTGTCAAAATAAACATCGCTGACGGAGCGCATCCTGTCAGTCTGTCGCTGTGATTATCTACTCCAAAAACATGTCACAGCATTTTAGGATAGCATTGTTTTTATATCTTTCGTTTATAGCCGAATGTTTTCTACCTGATCCACACAAGTTCCTTCGCCACGTTTTGAACGAAAATAACCACCAGCCGGCTAGCATAGCCGAACTCGCGTGACGTGAGTTCACTTGGCGCGAGTATTTATTGGAACCCATTGTTCGGGGTATGCAAATCCGAGGTGTACAGCATAATTCCACACAATTTTTTTTTGTTTAGCTGCGCATGTGCGAAGTCAGCGATGTTATAGAAAAATAGCCGAGAACCAAACACCTGGCGACGTCGTTAACACAGTGAACACAGCTTTGTGTGGCCAGTGACACCTGAGATGCAGCTGGCAAGATCACATCACACTAACCAGTCGTAAGACAAAGGCACGGGACCGAGACGGCAGTAGATGCGCACGTAGGTGCTAACATGTGATGCGCGCAGTTTACTGGTATTGGCTAGCGTGGACAGTCTAGAGGGGTGGTATCTATTTTTAGCCGTCTTTTGTATGCCTGCCTGCTTGCAGTACAGCGCTCGCCAAGATAAACGTGAACACACAGCACCCAACAAAGTGTAACAGACTTGTTTTTCAGCCGTTTTTACTCAAATTTTCGACTTTCTCTGCTCAAATTTTTCACGGTTTCTCAAAAAAAGGTCGTATAAACGGAATGGACGCATCAGAGGGGGGTCGCATCGGCAGGATTCTACTGTACCAACTTTTTAGTACTTAATAGAATGAAAGTACTTTATACTGGACTGTTACTAAAGTAAAACATATTTTTGGGACCTTAAAATATATAGTTAAAAGTGAGAATTCCTTCACAATGAGTTACTTTATAAAGAGATTTCACTGCAATGCTTAATGCCAGAGCAGGGGACATCTACACAACTTAAAACTATATGTATAATGTTTACAGTGTGTGTACAAGTTTCATTTTTAAATACACTTTTCAAGATCTAGTAATACAATTTTTTTAGAACTTTACTTTTATCACATGGTCATTTTTTAAAAAAAATAAAAATCTAAATTTAACATTACATGAAATGGATCACTATTTGTAAGAATGTGCCTATTTTTGTGTAACAATAAACAGCAAGGCATAAAAGCATGATAGCAAAAGGTTTCTGGAAATTAGTCTTTTACTCATTCCAGTACTGTTACTGTTTTTTTTCAGGAATTTTTTTTGTGCTTTTTTTTTTTTATAGATGTCGGATTTATTACACTATTTCACAAAGAGACTCGAATGAGCATACATTAAAAAAAAAAAAAAGAATTATGCACAGCCATGCAACAAAAACAAGAAAGACTTGCTTAAACAATAATTGTTGAATTATTAATATTATAAAACGTACCTGGATAAGCTTGCGCTCGTACTCCTGTGCCTCGTAGTGGTAGTCAGGGTACGAGCCCTGATCTCTTGGCTGAGAAGCCTCCAGGCTGGACAGCGCCTCGTGAGCCTGTGACCCGTCCTTCTTCAGCATCTGGACTGCTGCCACGTACTTGCGCAGCTGATGTTTCAGCAGCTCATTCTCCCTGCACAGCAATGGCATTCCTCATGCAACAGGTTCCCAGTTCTCTGCAGTGGGTAGTATCTATGTAGCGAACTTCATTTAACAGCACTGCTGTGGTAAAATTTTATACCTAATTACAATTTTTTTTTTTTTTGGGCGTCAATTTTCTGCAAGCTGACGTTCATAGCTCAGTGAAACTTTCATCTCTTTCTTACGTGGCAAATTAAACCATTCGCATAGCTGCCAACCTCAAATCACACCCATCAGTAATGACAATTATATGAAGAAAAAAAAGTACGCGTAAATAATGCACGATAAATGTTTCCTGGGGAATTATGACACATACAAGATAAAACAAGGAAAATAAAATGCAAAAAAAAAAATGAAAAATATAGGCCTATAGGTATATATGAATACAAACCAAATTAATGAATAAAAAAAACTATTTGAACAATACATTCATCTGAATATGTAAGAAATGTCAATAATTTTACTGGAAAGTTTGAACCTTCAATTCAAAGTATTCAAAGTTAAACTTGTGAACAACTGTCTTTTTATTTGCTTCTTTTATCCTGGTTGGATTAGAACTTCCTTGTAAACAAACAACAGAAGACAAACAAAAGAACTTGTAAACAATAACTCTGCATTCGTTACTTTCGTTTCTTCAGATGTAGCGAAAAAAACGACGATATAGATATATTAATCGTCATGGCTATAAAATGTTCCGCATGTTTCTTTGATTCAATATGCCGTTTACAGTCATCCCTTCCACCATGTGCAATCGAAAAGTCACACGTGCATACATTACAAAACGCGTGGTGTTCCAAAACATTTGAAGACGACAAGCATGGCCATTCTTTTGAATAGTTTAAGTCGAAAGTTCTGAAGAATTGCGTTCTTTTTTTCCCCCCAGAAACACTTGTTCTGTCACACGCTTCATTTCTACAACCGGCACTGAAGAACAAAACACTATCGAAAAACATTAAAAAAAATTTCACGTCTGTAGAAAGACAAAAACACTATGATGAAAAAAATGGCTTTCAAAAAAAATTAAAACACAGGTTAGCCAAAGTACCGTGCAAAAATTATCGTGATGTAAGTAGCCGAAAAACGAAAAGTCCGAGAATATGTACTAGTTTTGTCGTACAACAGACGTAATACCATCCCATTACTATTTGAAAACACGAGAATTAATCTACTAATTTCAATAGTATATGCGCACACATACTAGTTCCGCTATTTGCGCAACCACGCGATGTATTCGAACTGCGTTCACGAAACCGCACAGCAGAAACTGAATTTTTTCCGTCTCCGTGCAGCACAACGCCTCGTTTCCGTAATACACCAGCGATGTTCCGTAATTCCGTAATTCGGTGTTAAATCCGTAATAATTACCGAAAAACCGTAATGGTTGGCAGCTATGCATTCGTAATATACATTTTCCTTTTTCCACTATATTATTATTTTAATAAAAGATAAAATTTTAAATTTTACTATTTATAATCAATGAACTCATTCAAATTCTTTTCTTACTTATACAACACAACAAACAATATTTAATTGTGAACTACTGAGGGAATATTTTTTTTTTCTTCACAAAAATAATAGCAAAAAAATTCAATAATTAAAAGTGCACATTATTTATTATTTAAATATTGAAGTTATCATGTGTATCTTTCTTCTCTTGACAATACGAGATCTCTAACTCAGCCTGCATACTAAGCAGATTCTAAAAAAAAACGGTATAACATGAAATAGGGACCGATGATGGTTCAGAGTTGCGACACGCAGATGTTTACACGTGCAACAAGTCATGATTGAGGACTACTTAGGGGCAGATTAAACTGGAATGGACCACCAAGTACCGAAATCTGATTACTGCCTGTCAGAGTTCAGACATTGTACTTGTAGTTGGCCAGTGCCATAACTATAGACCCGGAAAATTCGCGGGTTCAATGACCTCCAGAATAGACTCCAATATCCTCTACACACTCGGGCAAATGCCAACTGTTCATTGGCTGCTGACTTGTGAGTCGTCTCGAATGGGTGGCCTGTGATTCGACACTTCTATGAGTGAGGGTCTCTAATTGGCCCTCAGACCTCCATATTAACAGTGAATCAATGACAGAAGAAGCACTAAGGTATAATTATTTGAATTTTAGCATAACACGAAATGAACCCGCGAATTTTCCGGGTCTCTAGCCATAACATCCTGCGCTGAAAATCAAGAAGAGTACACACACTTGTCAGAAGAAAAAAGAAACGTCTTACACAAGTGAACTGACAATAATATTGTATGTTGCCCCCAAGGAACTAGCAGTGCAAGTGTGTGTGTGTGTCCCGGGCGAGGCAGTCACCTGAGCAAGGACTGCACACGCGCCTCGGTGCGCTCTGTCCTCTCGCGGTGCTGTCGCCGCGTCGCCTCCAGTTCTGCCCTCAGCTCCACGGCTTCCTCCTGCACCTGGTCCAGCTGGCGCCTGAGCCGGCCGGCCTCGGACTGCAGTCGCTCCTTGCAGGTGACCAGCGCCAGGACTGCCTCTCGCACCTCCCCTGGGACCACAGCCCAAGCTTTGAATATATATACTGTACAGAAGTCGCCAGCCCAGGTTAACATTTCTAATACGGTTTGAGGTGGTTGGTTAATTCACCGCCGCAATCGCCACCATCTCTAGGGGCATCGACTTGTGGTGGTCCCTAGCGGACAAGTGTCGAACTCTTCAAACACCCCTTCCCCACTCTCCCTCAAACATCCGTTGTCCTCCACCCACCCTATACCCCACCTCTCATCCCTACAGTTTTGTGAAGCACAAACTCCCGTTGAACGACCTTGAGCTGCAGTGAATGTTGGGTGAGGGGTGCGGGGGAATGACAGCGTGTGACAGTGCTGCGCTCTGACGTGTAAATAACAACCTAAGACGATACAGGGCGTTACGGCAGCGCCCTGCAGCGGTGAAGTTTCCAAGCTGCTCATTGTACGCTCCTGAAAAACGTAGAGTAAATCCTATCCACTCGCGACTTCTATACAGTATATATATTCAAAGGCCCAAGTGCCTGGCGACTCTCCACCCACTCCCTTGTATCATAACATCTGGTATAATGAATACTTCAGCCACATGCCGTCGGTAACTTTAACGTAAAATATTCATCTTTGTAACCAAAAAGTTTAAAATTGCATTTAGAAATATGTATTGAGTTTTTTTTTATATTTTATTTTATTTTATTTTATTTTAATGGTCTTAAGGCCAGTACTCCAAGACACAAAAATAAGGGTTTAGGTGTTGAATATGATACACCTGTCCCCTAACAATATTCCTAGTGCACGATAGGACACACACAGCCAGTCCCTTATTTTTAGGGAATGATTTTTGGTGTCTAATCAGTTGCCTAAATTTCTTGCATGCGCTGAGCTCACCTTTTCCTTGATTTCGTCCAGATGGCGGACACGCGTATGACACCATTAACTCACATATATTTCATTTCGTTAATATCGGGGATGTACCAAACATATTGGTGTACTAAATGAAACTTTATGGTAGTAAAACTATCCTAGAATAATACTTTTTTACACTTTAATCGCCATTACACGAAAAAATCACAACTTAAAAAGTACTTTATAAATTAGAACAGTATTAAATTTGTGCAATGGTGCTGCCATAAAAATTGTATCAATGGTTGCCAAATGTTCACTAGAATGTGTTGAAACCAGTTGCTACCCTCGTGCAGGGCACCGTTTACTAAAAGTTGCATTTCTGTTAACTTATTGGGGTTCGGTTTGGACACATTCTGGAATAGGGCCCGTGAGTTAGGTAACAGTCGTAAATAAAAAAAGACAGTGCTTATTCGTTACCTTACCCAAACGTCTTGGAATACCCCTTAGTTGTCAAGTGTAAATTTAGAACCAAATTCACAAGAACTATTTTTTTGCATACACTTTACACGAGAGAAAATTTTCCCAAAGTTAAGAAATTTTAAAGATAATACATAATTCTTTATAGACACATGTTCTGAAAACTTGAAGCATCGCACCTTGTATGAGCTCGCCATTTACAAAAGTGCCGAGGTCGACGACTGGCCGACTGCTGTCGGCTGTTGGATGGAAGTCTATGTAGTTGGTCTGCAGCAGCTTCTGAGTGGCCAGCAAGGCTGCAGCCGCACAGTCTGTATCCTGCACGTACCGTCTCGTTACACATTACATTACATAAGGCAACTCAAGCCAGCTTCACCAGTAAATTATTATTTGAACAACTCAAAATCTAAACAAACGTAACTATGATCAGCTTAAATTCGTGGCCAAAAAAAAAATTTAACTGTCCGTCTCTACCTAAAATATTTTCAGGTATAGAACATTTCATACACAATTAATAAATAAACAAAATAATGAATTAACAAATGAAAGAATGCATCAGGCTGAATGTCTTTCGACACTGGATCATGACAGATGAGTGATGATGATACGATAATGGGTGGGGGAAATGGAAGGCTCACCTACAACATCTAAAAAGTTTACTACTTGCAAAAGATTCAGGGTCATTCCACCCAGAAATCAAACTTGAATCACCTTAGTGAAAGGAACGTCAACACACCACTCAATGAAAGTACCACACCCATTTTATAGTTTTAAAAGAATGTTGTTGTTTACTACACACATGAGCATTAAAAATTTGCTGCTTTAACAACTTTACTATCAGGGCACCTGTCTCATCAAGTTGTACCACGAGAAGACAATGGACTTCAGACTGACCTCCGAGTAGCTGGGCACAGACAAGGAGTCCTCCTCCGAATGTGCTTCATCGCCGCAGGACACTGGGATCAGCTCGCCCACACTCACGTTGTTTACCGGGGTGAGTGTCTGCGCTTGGTTCCTGTTGGCCAGCACTTGTCGCAGTTAGGAAGTTAGCCACTCAAACACTGCATAGAGAAACACTCCATGCACTTCACTAGAGACAAACTCGATCTTGTTAAAAAACAAAGTAGAAAATCTTATACCAATATGAGTGGTACAAGCATCAATTACTTCAACAGCTATACTTTGGGATCAAGATACATACTACATACATACATACTAGTATGTATATGTACAATACAGAAATACGTAGGTAAGTTGTTTGCCAAAGCAGTAAGCCTACCTTTGGAATCAAGACAAGCTGTTTGCAAAAATGCTGTAATAAATGAAAAATATAAAATTTAAAAGTTAGGAAAAATTTTTTACATTTAATTGTCTGCCAAACTGGATCGCTGGGTGAGAATTGTGGATAATGTTGATTTGGAGATACCAAACTTTTTAGCCACATCAGTCTTTTTATTTCCTTTATCTACTGCTTTTAACATTTCAAGTTTCACATCAATCGCCTTTCGTTACCTAGAAGACATGTTCAGTAGTACGGTTTTTTAAACTATAAAAACAAATGGACCCGACACATGTAAAAAAAGTTATACTCATAGTATAGCCACGTTTCTCAAGGGAAGCCTACACCTCACGTAGTTTCGGTTCCCTGCAAGAATTTCCGAAGATTTCCTAAGTTTTGCGTTTTGGTATTAACGCTACTTCAGCCGCTAAATCATAAGTTTCCAATGAAAACAAGCATGTTGTGACTGACCCCTAATCCTTCGATTTTTTTAATTTCAATTTTTGAGAGAAATCCGAAGTTGCACGAACGTGGTAGGGAACCGAAACTACGTGAGTTGTAGGCTTCCCGTTTCTCAAACAATAAACAAGGAAATGATCAGAGATGTGTGTGTAGCAATACTTTATGATGTAGAATTTTGCATCGGTTAAACACGTCGTGCGAGCATAGAACAAAGAGTAATGTCAGTGAATACTACAATGCAGCGCTATAGTCGCTACACCAGTTTTGTGCATTAATTTCAACACTATTCCATTGCAGTCATCTATGGCGCGTATAAAAATTAATAAGATGGCAGTTTGTGGGTGAATGGCGACGATTTTATCCGTTTGTCGTTTACCGTGCCGGGCAGAAAAGTGTTCATCCAAATGAATATTTATAGAATATTTTAAAAATTAGAGCGAGAAAATTCGTAGTGAAATTTTTTTACGTTATGTTATATGGACGTCTGGCGGGACCAAAGGCATAGTTTGTAGTAATGAATTGTTCGCTCTAATGAAGTTCGTTAAAATTTTAAAAAATTTCGTGAGGAGTATATTTAATATCTCAGAACTGATGGTTTTCTAGAAGCTCTCAAAAAATTTATGTGTAAAAAACTCAAAATTTAAAAAAATGCATTGAACACAAAAACAGCAACTATAATCAGATGAGTTCATATCCTCTCCTGACATCTTGACATCTCTACCTGGACTCCTTCCCAGGTGCAGATGAACAATCAATCTTCAGACGAGAAGATCCTTTCTGAGGACGATCCGTGAATGGACGGTCGATCCGCATCTCAGTGGAGCCAATGCATTCCTCTTCAGCAGCCTGCAATTGAGTGCCAACTGTAGTGTGTTTACCTACTACTGCTGCTAGAACCATCGACTCTCATCAACCAAGCAACTCGTACCTCTACAAGACAAGCTAGGGCACTTTCTCTATCTGCATGCATGTTTACTTCTGTGGCAACATAAATCTTACCCTAGACTAAAAAATTTATACGTAGTTCAAAAGAAGCTTTGCAAGGTAAGAGTTAATTTTGAATTCCTACTATAAGGTAGACAAAATATGTTGACAATAAAAAGTATTACAAGAATTTATTCAAATATTTGTCTGAATTAACATTTTTTTTATCAAATAAAAAGCTTTATCATGTAATTTTACTTCATTTTATTTATTTAATCACATTTTGTTACAAATCATAAAAGAAAGAAATAAAAATAAAATTGTAAAATCTTCAAGTTTCATTTCTCTCCATTTGTATCTTTTCAGGTTATTTTGGTAATTTCACATTGATATGTACAGTTAATAAAATATCACAAAATGTTTTTCGATAAATTATTGTAAATTGAATTTTTTTAATTTTAATCTTTTATAATACAACAATATTTTTAAATCAGCGACAATTTTGAAAAAATTAAGTTTCCCAAATATGTTCCTGAAGCACAAGCATATCCTGAATGTAAGTTGTTACTCGAGGTTGGCTGCATACACAACGAGGAGCGAACTCACCTGAGCCTGATCGCAGCCGCCCGCACCGACGGCTTCCAGCACGACCTGGACCGCACTATCGGGGGCGGGGGAGTTGAGGCAGGTGGGGGGAGCGCTGCTGGATGCTCCTATGCCCCCCCTCTCCAGCTCCTCATTGTCGAAGGAGATGATGTGGGTGGGGATCTTCTTCCGGCGACGCAACTCGCTGCGCCGCTTGGGCCCCGGGTCTGTCGACCAATACTTTCCTATAACACTTGTATTCATAACACTATACAAATTGTTTATGCAATGGACAAGCATACCATTTAACACATTGGTAGCTACTTTAATAATTTTGGTCATCATAATCCAAGACATTTTAACACAAAAACATAATTATTTTAATATGTGGTATTTTAATTGAGGTAAACCACCTTCCAATTAAATGCACAAGTAAAGCTGAAGGTGAACTTACCCGGGGCAGAGGACGCGATGATTGGCTCAGAGCGGGTCAGATTGGGGACCATGAGAGGATCCGAACCACCATTGCAACTCACGCCCTGGTTCAGGTCAGTATTGTCGATGCTGATGGCAAACAAGATGGAGCCCAGCCCTGCACGACAAGAACAGATGTTTGTAACTTCTCAGACTGTCCTATGAAATAGTTAGTGCAAAAAAAAAAAAATATGAGTATTTAGTAGGCTCGGCCTAGCTTGTAAAAGCCAATGTTAGCCTCGCGTGCAGAAGACGAGCATCAGCCTGTGTCGTATCTCCTAATCTTCAGTGCGATGGCAAACAGTTACCGACCTGCCGCCATGACAGGCAGCATGCTGCTCTTCTCCTGGTCCAGCAGGAAGGCCCAGTCCTCGTAGAAGACCCGCAGGTGGGCCGGGTTGGCGAGCATGCTGTGCAGGTAGCGCTCCAAGGAGCACTCGTTCAGGGCGGAGCGCAGCCAGGCGCGGCCCCGGCCAGAGTCCGTCCACACGTTCTTCAGCATGAGGTAGCGCTCGATCTCGTGGCGCGTCAGGTGCTCGTGGACGTAGTGCCAGAACACTGCACACAGCCACTGCTTCAAAACAACTTCCGGCATTTCACCATCGCAAATACATGCAAGTACTGATCGTGGATTAACAATGGGTGTGTTGTGTTGCAAAGTTAAGTACATTATCAGTAGAGACCTGTAAAATTCGCGATTTCAAATCCCTAAAGGATAGACTCCATGATCCTCTACGCACTCGTGCAAATTTCATCTGCTGACTGGTTACCGACTCTTTAACACCTGTTGACTGGAATGATCGTGATTCGCTAATTCTTCTGTTAAAGATTTTTCACTGGCCCAGAGTCCTTCAGATAAACTGTGGCCCAATCACTGAAGCAAAATAATGTCAAAAGTATTTGGACTCTATCCTATCGCGAAATGAATCCGCGAATTTTACAGGTCTCTAATTATCAGGAATAAATATTTTCTGAATTGCTTAGACTTAATAAAATATATCAACAACAATAACTCATATAAATGGATTTCATGTAATAATACAAAATCATTAAAAAAGTTTTCAAATGTGAATACATCATACACTCACAATGTCACAATAGTTGAGAGCAAAGTCAGTCAAAACAAAGGTATATGAACACTACATAATAATTAATGGTTTAATGTGCATTAACACCCTCGACAACTAACAAAGCTAAATAAAAACTGAATTCTTACTACTCTGCTGTACCTAGATCCAGCCCAATTTTTTTTTAAATTTTAAATTATGTAACTTTGTCACATAAACATTTATTTTAAATTTATTCATAAAACTTTGCTAAATTTTGACTGCCTTTTGAATTTAATTTTATGGTTTTCTCTGATTTTTTCTTTATTTACTGTCATAATTTTCATTTATAACATACATGATATATTATATAAATTATTACATATTATATATATTTAAGGGCACAGTCATAGTTAGTATACAATGATTCAGTCAGAGCCTTCCCATTCTTCACTGGATGTTCTGTGATAGCCTCAGAGTGCTCTTTTTCCTTGGGGTAACGTTCGCCTGCCCGCCGCGTCCCGGCATGCTGCCCTTGTGATTGCTAGTAGTTCCTTGCAGTTCATGTTGCCTCTCCCTATGTGATTTCCTATAAAAACAATTTGCCCTCTGGACCCTTTTTTCTTCCCTGGAGCATTTTTTTGGTATCGCCCTCGCAACCTGGTTCTGTAAGCTTCCTATGTTCAATTTCTTATTCTTAATTCCTCACTTTTTCGAGATGTCCCCAGACAGTGATGTTTGTTACTTGTCATGTTTTTCACATCTGCATTTATTTGAAGCTTCAAAATGACTAAATTTCTGTTAAAAAGTTTTATTTAAGTCACAAGAGAGAAAGAATTATCATGAGAGAGAATTATTTTTTTAGGCCTTTTGTTGGCAGTTTTCCAACCTACAACCTTATGTTAAAGGAGTTTTGAGTTTCTGGTTTTCAAGTTTTGAATCATATTTTTACATTGGAAAAAAACTGATTGGAAAATTAGAATGGAATTGAAAGTTGGAGTAAAAAATGTCATCAATCCGAGCTTGATGGATCCCAAAAAAATATTGCTTCCACCACTTCACATCAAACTTGGTTTGATCAAACAGTTCGTAAAGGCATTACCGCAAGATGGAAATACGTATGTACTTTCAAGTTATCTTTGTTCATGTTTCCCTAGCTTATGTGATGCGAAGTTGAAAGAGGGAATATTTATGGGACCTGATATCAGGAAACAGATTAGGGATACAGAATTTGAAAAAGTGATGACAACCTGGGAACGAAATGCCTGGCATGGCTTTAAAAATGTTGTATCTAAGTTTCTAGGCAACACAAAAGATCCTTCCTATAAAAATATTGTCCAGGAAATGTTAAATGCCTATAAAAATTTAGGCTGTAATATGAGTCTGAAAATTCATTTTTTGAAGTCTCACGTTGATGGTTTCCCAAAAAATCTAGGCAACTACAGTGAAGAACAAGGTGAATGGTTTTATCAGGACATAAAAGAGATGGAACGAAGATATCAAGGCCGTTGGGACGTTAATATGATGGCAGGCTATTGCTGGATGATACACAGAGATGAAATAAAAAAATTCATAAACGAAAACCAACAAAACGCAGCTTTTTTTCAAAAAGAAAACGATATTATTGTTTTCTTTGTGTATACCTTAATGTTGTATTTTAATAGCTATAGACTCAATAAAACTTTATAAAATATTCTAAAAAGATTCTCATTCATTTTATTAAATTTTTGTTTTGTTCTTTTTCATATTCAAATACTATATCTAAATAATAATAATTAATGTGACGTGGTACGTATATATCATATGAATACAGTTTTCTATTACTTTTGTGTTTTAAGACAATTAAAACAAATATTAACCATTTAACAAAAAAAAAACTTTTCAAAAAACATTTTTCACAGACCTGTGTAATTTGCACACCCACAAAGTGAAGTAACATAAACCCAGTATGTGTGATTGCCAAACACCTCTATTGCACTGAAACAACTTATGTTTGACTAGTGATATATCACACTAACACACATTGACAGTGGAGCTTAAATGCCAACGTCCTCCCTAACCGAGCGATCTCACCTTGCTGATCCGCGCCCGAGCCTCGGCCGAGGTGGAGGCTGCTCGACACTATCTCGGTCACCTGCCTGGCACAAACACACGGTTCCGAGTTGAGACGCCCGCTCGGCTGGGGTGTCAACTACACAGCATGATCGAATCAAGGTCTTCCCGATTACTATTGAATATTGTCAGCTCCCTAACTTCCCCAACATTAAGTTAACAGGAGAAATAAAATCACAACCTACCCACTCGTTGCAAAAATATGAACAACTCATAACTCTTCAGTTTAAATGTTCATTGAGTGAAACCTAGAAATGTGAAAGTTTTGGTGCATTGATACTCATAGATTTGGATAAGATTTTAATAGAGTTAGTCCATATATTGGATTAAAAATAGGAAACACTTCAATTCATAACACAGCACAGTTCTTAAGTAAATAGCCATTAAAAACCATTTAAAAAGTTCAAACACAGTGACATGGACCACAATAGTGATAACAATAGTGATTAGCTTGCTGCCTATGTTTTGAGTTTTAATTATGTTTTATTATTATTATTGGTTTAAATATAATACAAGATATACACTTAAAATATTATATTTATTCCTACTAATTATGGTGATGATACTGTAAGTATCAATTAACTTTATAGTGATGTAGATATGTAAGATCTGAAAGCACAAGAATACTTTGCCACAGAGAAATTGAACCCATTAACAAGTTACCTACTTAACACAGCTAGTTAATACATAATTCAGGGCAAGATAAACACATATGTGCTTACTTTAAAGAAATACTTACATGAAGCTTTTACATTAAGAATCCACACGGAGTTAATTAGGCTGACGATATAACTGTATATGGTATAGATAATAATAACCTACTTCAACTAAAAAATTAACATTTTCTAAATGTTTTGCACATCACTAACATTACACTGGAACTTCTCAACATAGCTAAATCAGTATATTATTGTATCTTAAAATAAACTTGTGGGTACAATACAAAACTTGCTGATGGACAGACACTAAACCTCCTCATTACTAGTTTTCACCTCTGGTCTTATCCCCTCTACTCATTACATAGTGCCAAAACTCCTGCACTCGCTAATACACTTCAGTCCAGCTTTCTTTGTTACTCACAGCTGGTAGTGTATTTATAAATTACAATCATCTAATACTTTTGCAGCCAGAGTTGGTTGAATAAAGATAGGTACGCATCTAGAGGCATTGCAGCACATGGTTAGGCCTTAGATTAATTGCCCAAATTTGTTCAAAATACAATAATTACATGAAAGATTAATATGTACATATCTCTAATATCTATTTACTACTACGGAAAGGACAGACAGCCTTGACATTAAAAAAGTTTTACATGGCCTAAGAGTAGAAAATTATTACCACGCTACTGGAACATAAGTTCGTTAACACCTCCATACACTAACACATTTTCTTCTGATTGTGGTTTCTTACCAACAGCAAAACAAGATGTTTTGAGTTCTCCATACTGAATAGCTAATTTTTTACAATGCCAATAATTGTTTACATACTTGAGATGCCATATACATCTTATGCAAATGATAACTTCCTGCATTAATGACCTATCACAAACACCGATATTTGCATAAGGCAAGCAAAACATGTAGTAAGTACTTTTGAATGTGCACACTGCTTTTGCACAGAGAACAGTTATGAGTGTAAAGCATGAAATAAATTACTAAAACGACGATATAACTGTATATGGTATAACTAATAATAACCTTCAATTAAAAAATGTTTTGTCTAAATGTTTTGCACATCACTAACATTACACTGGAGCTTCTCAACATAGCTAAATCAGGATAATATTGTATCTTAAAATAAACTTGTGGGTACAACACACTTAAATTTACAACCAAAAAAAAAATGCCTTTTCCAATTTTTATTCGCCCAGCCTGGTTAGCGAGGCGAACCTGAGAGCGGAGCCGCCCTTGGAGAGCGGGCGGGGGCGCAGGCCGTGGGCCAGGGCCAGCTCCAGCCGAGCGCACAGCACCGCCACCCGGGGGTCTGCGTCGGTGGCCAGCTCCGTGCGCCCCCCGAACCTGATCTGGCACTGCTTCACCGCGTCCAGCAGCTCTGCCAGCAGCCGCTGCCGCAGCTCATAGTGGGCCGCGTCCGGCCCCGCTCCGCCCGGCACCACCGCCGACATCATGGCCACCCCCTGTCCCCGCCACCTTCAGCTGCACATCTCATTCCGTTTCCAAGCTGGGTCGGGCAAACACAGGCCAAGTTCTAACAAACGTTTCAAAAAAACCTTCCGTTGTACCTAGATCTGCCAAATTCAAAGTTTTTTAAAATAATTTAAACCGATCAAATAACCTTGCTATATTTCGTAAGATAATGTTTCCATCAATTGTGTTTCGTTTACACTTTTGATATCTAATTGAATTTTTACCTCCTCGTGAACGTCGGTCCGGTCGACACCTCTGCCCAAAACACATTTACAAACACACTATAATATTATTTTATTAACAAGTAAACAATGTCTGTTAAAGTTATAGCATTCCTGAATACAAAGAAGCTATGGCACGTGATGCCATTTCATTTTAGGATATCGAAAGCTCCTGGAAATAAAAAACTTGTGATACGACGATGAATTATGATCGTAAAATGTGTATGCAGGAAAAAATTTCCTCAAGACATCGACATATTTTGTTTGTATTGTGATATTCTGGTTTTTATTATTTGTCCAGACATACTAAATTAAAACAGCAATCATCATGTACCTCAAGATCAATGTATACCACATCATGTCATTAGGATCCAAAGGTAAAATTGGATCCATGATATGAAATAATTGCCCAAGGATCCTTGAAAAGTGCATTTTAAAGGTTGTCAGCCATTTTTGTTGAACTTCCTATAAGTTGAAAGTATCCTTACAAAATCATGACAGCAGCCCTCATATACTTCCATGAATCCTTGGTGCCTTTTAAAGGTTTTGTGAAGTCATACTTGGGTAAATGTGTAATATGCAACAATATGTAATATGTGGAATATGTTGCTTAGATAGCCAACCCCTGTCTAAGCTTTTTTTATGTCCTATTAATGTCAAATGATCAACTTGAACGTGAGCAAAACAAAAATTGCCTGAAAAAGGTGTCAAAGTTTTGTGAAAGCAAACAAATGACTTACTGAAAAGTAACTGATAATACACCAAACTATGCAAGCATTCAAATAATTCTGATATTCTTTCATGGCTAGTTTCTCATTGAATTAATAGTTATACTATACAGCCTACAGTTATATCTCGCTGTTGGCCTTGAAATTAAAGTAACCTATCATTTGGTTAAGGCTGCATCACTAAGGAAAAAATTCTTACTATTTGGAAACTGCATCAATAACCAAATCAATAAATCCAACAAGTGATGATTCTTTACTTATTTGCCTTTAGAAAGCCATGTTGAAAAACATTTAGCAACTTTAGATAAAACAACGATTTATCACAAGACCTGATATGATTTATTTTTATTTAGTCAGGATCTTCTGATGTAATAAATTAAAACAGCAAGTATCATGTTCCACAGGATCAATTATACAGGATCATTCCATCAGTGTCAAGGGGTAAACTTGGATACATGATATAAAACAATTACGCCTTTCCCTGAAGCCAATTCCACTCTCACCTCATCCTCACCAGGAATGAATGCTACTCTCTTTCTGTTGGCCACCAATCCGACTGTATCGTTTACCTTCTCATGTTTTTGGTTGCATAGTTGGTCCTCCTAGACCCACAACAACGCAACAAATCCAAGGACACAAAATAGGTACATGTAGGTCATTGTAAATGTCATGGTTTAACCATAAAGTTCTAAAAATCTAATACCATAACACAATCAAGAAGCATCGTGACTTGAAACTTACCTAGATTACCACCCTCTTAACAATTTCATCAGCTATATGTTTTTATGATATTCAACATTTCCTAGTAATCGCTTTAAGACTAGGATTAATCAAACATCTGCAATAATACGCTCTGTATAAAATAATTCCACAAAATATATCAAACGTCAAGTCAACGAAAACACTCTACCCCACCTTTCAATCCAACAACACAACACAAACTGTCATATTCGATTCACATAACCACAAAAATCTTAACACATCTTAAAAAACAATCGATGCATCGATTTTAAATGACCCAAGGGATTCATTCCACTCTTCTCACAATGTCTCTTGGCGGAAACACTAGTCATATTTGTAATAATGAATTATAAATCAATGCTCCGAACCAGGCTTCTAATTTTACATAGTTCTAAACAAATTAAGAAAAAAAAATTAAATTCACTGTAAAAACTTAGAATTTTCTTTAAAATATCAATAAAAATAAATCTATTTTAATCGACATTCAACTTAAACACAAACCACAAGTAGGTAGATGAAGACATGTTGTTAGATATTGTCAGGAGTCAGTAACAAAAAATTAATCACCGCCATAATTTTTCTCCCAAAACATTGTGTAAATGTGGCTTGATTAGTTCTGATGATTGTTTGTAATTATGAATTATATTATCCTCCTTCACTCCTACTTTTAAAAATAATTAATTAAAAAATGTTTCCACAACAAACACTACAATTCAACCAGTGTTACGGGTTTTCCTTCTTCTTCTCCTTCTTCTTAGGATAATGTAGCCTACAGCTCTACACCAAACGGCCAATGGGTCAATTAGTGTCAGTGCAATCACCAATTTCAATTCGAAGGTAATCAAATATCAGCATGTAAATGTCACCCCCATGCCTTACCCGGAACTCGAACCCAGGACCCCTCGCACCATAAGCCAGTGTGAATCCGACTACGCTACGCAGATCGGCAGTGTTATGGGTGACTTCTACCTATATAGTGGAACAATAATCCGAGGAGAAAAAAAAAGTTTCACCATTTACTATGATATCACTCAGATATGGCCCCCCATTTCAAAAAAAATCAAAAAGAATACTGATTTAATGCTGATTTTGGACATACATAACAAGAATACTGCTTGGAGTAGGTAGACTAAAGCTGAGTTTATAATTTAAAAAAACATAATGGGTGCTTAGTAGGTCAAGCAAACAACTATGCACACGATCTGTGCGAATCCGATTCACAAATGATGTCTGTTAATTTAAGCCAATAAAATTTCGCAAAGTATCCGACATCTGTTGGCAGTGTTAGTAATTAACTATATTAACTAACAAATAATTATCTCACATCTGGTATCAATTTGTGAACACAATTTTCAATGTAAACATTACTATTTTTATATAAAAATTTTAGTTAACCATTCTACCCACGAAACAGTGTTGTTATTTATTTACATTAATGCTAGTGAATTTTTATTACCAATATCAATAATTAAATTTTAAAGCTGGAATCGTGTACACCTGAGCATTGTAATATCTTGAGAATTTCTCTCTACAATATGATTGTAACTATGAACAGTTCTCTAGTCCCGCCATAATTGTATACCTTTGGAAGTTGCGCCTAGACGCCCTAGAAAAATTAATAGAAAAAAAATATTTTCAATCCCATAGTTTGCATACGATTCTTTCCCTAAACACACAACCATCTTATGCACTATTGTTTATCAGTAGGTTTAAAATTCTGGTTGTCACATCTAGTGCACACAGCTTTCTGTTACTATTATTTCTTTTTTCAATTTTACAACCAGCATAATACCATTTGATTCCACATATGACTTTTTTTACATTTACATTTGTACATTTACCTCTTAATTAAGGCCCGGGACACAGCCCTGTACACAGCATGCTGTAGCTGTGTTCCTGACATCATTTCTGACACATGCGCCCCGGAAGGACAACTCGGCGTCCTGATCACCAGTCCCACCTCGGCCTCTCTATTTTCTTACCATCACATATACATTTCAGTAGGTTTTTTTTTGTGTGTAGATTGTTAATTTTATCAAGGAACTGGCACCAAGGACCTAAAGTAAGTGTTAGAATATAGGATGTGTGTGTGTTTTGTATTGGCATTACACAATGCCCTCACTTGTAATAAAAGGCCTGCCAATTAATACCGAATTGTATCATGTCTTACAAACCAGTCGTCCTATCCTAGTAATTGCCTAGTACTAGAACGACAAAACTAGTCGATAGGAAGTGGGTGTCCATGGGCCCGCAACACATGGATCAACTTGTAATCCAGTAAGTTGCCGCTACAGAGTTCTTCGATGCGAGTGTTTCGTCGGTCAGCCACACTTGGCCAGTCGCCCGCCTTAGAGTATTAGGCCGCTCATCCACAAAGCTGGCGCCGGGCAAGCAACCCCATCATAGCGAAGCAATAGATCAACTCCCACCTTGTTTCCACAACTTTGTCGGAGACATGCCTGCATAAAACATCAGTGACATAGATTACAAATAAAGATGAAAATACTTCAATAATAAGTCTAATTTTCTAGAATACATCTTGACGTCGTCCGGCCGGAGGCCGATTCAAGCCCGACTTGCGACCGCCCGCCAGTTAACCCACCTCTTTCCGAAACAGACCCTTGTCTGAAAGACATTGTACATGTCTCCGACCTGGTGCTTCTATGGAATGTTAGTTCAGCCAGCGCCCATAGATGGCCACTATAATTTATACACATAAAGACTAAACAATGATGTGTCTTGGCTTCTATTAAACTGTGGCACCAATTAGCATTCATGTGAAATATAGTAATGTTGTAAAGTATTTGTTAAATTAGGGAAGTGTGCCGAGATCTTATGGGTAACTGTATTTTGCCACTGTATGCCACTGACCATTATACCAGGCTGGGGGATATATCACTCCAGCAATGTTGACCTGGCGAGATCCTTACCCCAGAGAAATCTGGGGAAATACATGAGTAATATTGGATTGATGTTTTTTTTACTGTTATCCTCTCCTCTTCTCTCCCTTCTCTTTCTCACTTTCCTCTTACTCTGGAGCAGCTTTCGGAATTACGCTCCAGACTCCCTTCACCCCTTGTAGCAGCCTTTAGGGAATTTAGCTCTAGGATCCTGTTCCCCCCCCCCTACCCAATATCTGCGCTCATGCCCAGCAAGAGGGCAGGCAGGGCAATCACCAGTCAGACAAGAAGGAACTCTTGGATAATGCCTGAACCCGCTACACATCGGGGGTTATAAACCCTGTGACACATAAGTACTGGATAACTAGCTCTACAAAGACCCCCCTCTTAAATTCAATCACAGCCGAAGGCCTAGTGGACCACGCCGGGGCAGAAAGTATCCACGCCCAAAACCATTGGTTAGCGACTGTGCTAGCCTGGCGCCCACCCGAACATACCCACACACCACCACTTCCCACTAGGCCCCGCCCAGGTCTCGAAGCCAAGACCGCGGGTGACGGCAATCTCCATTATTTTTTATTGTTTAAAATGTTTAGGATAATTTCTAGCTTTCAGTTATTTCACAAGATGGCATTTACATTGACTGGTAATCCTAATATGACTAGCAAGCAAATTGTACAGTTACAAATTTTAACTGCACATTTGAGACTACCAAAATATGACTTGTTTCTTGAATAATTATCAAACAAATATGTGTATCCAAATATTATAGTAGCAAAATATACGAAACTATTGTTTTTTTTTTTTTAAAAATGGGGAAAACTGGCGACATCTAACTAGCGATCCTAGCGGCTTCGCCTGAAGAACACCTACAAAATTCAAATTACCTTGTAATCAACGGGTGATATTGCACAAGTCGGTGTTGGATATTGGCACAGACTTTCTCTCATCATTTCTAATAATTTGTCTTAGAGTAATGAATTCATAATCCCTATATTTGTAATGAATCGTACTTCCGTGGGCAGTAAATCCCGGTCCCCACCCCGCCAGCACCAGCCCCCGCTGGCGGAACGCACCCTTACACCCCTCCTCCGCGCAGTCACCATCACTAGTCAGTCTTCGCTCGCGCGCTACCAAGGACGGACGTGTAACCCTGTGAGACCCCGGAAATCGTGAGACCGCGAGACGTGAGACGCGAGTAGTGATATATGTGAGTGTTTTCCGAACGCGAACTCCGCACAGCCGGCGAGCCCAGTGAGCTGCACAGGGGCTGATGACCCACACCCACCGTGGCCTAGCTGCAAGCCTGCCTGGTGTCCATCCGGACCGAACAGTACACCAGCCGACTTCCCTACTAGGCTCACCCGCTAACACAGCCTCCGTTACCGGGACGGCGGCATTTGGCGCCCCTGCGTGTGGCAAAAATCAAGAAAATTTCAGTGTTCTACAGCAACTTTTCAACATCCAAGGTGAGCGGTATGTGGGAAACAGCCATTTCGTGCGCGGGACGTGATTAGGGTCAGACAGGCCGGCGCGACCAGCGCAGCGAACAAAGAGCATCCCTCCCCACCCAAGCAACAGAGCGAGCGACGCAGCTGGCCTGCATCACGACCCAACACCTGTTGGAGCTATCGCCCTTCTCTTTGTGCGGTTATCCAGGCAGCTATCGCACTCCCTTTTGTGCGATCGTCCGGGCAGCTATCGCCTTCGCTTTAGTGCGATCGTCCGGGCAGCTATCGTCCTCCCTTTTGTGCGATCGTCCGGACAGCTATCGCCCTCCCTTTTGTGCGATTGTCCGGGCAGCGGCCCACACTCCTTCCTCGACGCTGCGCGCGCAGACAACTACAGCACGACCCAACCTCCCACTTCCCCCCCCCCCCAAAAGTGCTATTACTCTCCTCTTTGTGTGGTCGTCCGGGCAAGGGGCCACCACGCCTCCCCTCGGTACACGGTGCGCGCGCACGACCATGTAACTAACAACTACGATCAAAAAAAAACCAGACTACACTTCATTAGTTTTGATTATTAAAGATTCCAATGTTAAGAGTAATTTTAACTTTTTATTAAACATTTTCGACTGACCATCTCACCTCAGATCTGATAGTAACACCAACACATTGTTACCCCACACAATGACAATCTTCTTTGCGAAATGCTCCTTGCCAAAAAACATGGATCTACTGACGGGAACATTACCATGGCACAACACGTGCCTGTGTGCACCGGATATGGGAAAAGTCCCAACCAAATGTGAGACCGTGGCCAACGCATGGGACATACCAGGGAACACCATCTGGAGAGGGGAGACAGAGGTGAAGCCACCACTTCCTTGGCAACCAACCCAAGGAAACCCAAACACTGGTAACTGCTCCGCCGGGACACCACCCGTCAACACGAAATCAACCCTATGTAAAAACTGCGCTCAGTGCAGCTCCGAACAGACGCTCGTGCAACAGTACTCACCACTGGTCGACCTGAGCCCACCATGGGTAGCCGCACCACATGTGGAGATGAGTGCCGGAAGGACCACACTACCGGAGTTCAGCAGACTATCACACGAAGACATGAGGGCCTTCCTGCGACAGTGAAAACGTACGCTTGGCGCGAGCGAGGGTACCGGTTGACGAGTGGGCGCAACGTACGAGCGAACAGCAACGAGGCGCCGCACAGCAGTAGTGGAGCCTTTGGGGCCAGTTTGACATGCCATGGCCCGAGTTCGTGGACCGGTTCACACGGCGGTTTAACACCGGCCAAGCGATGGTACTCTGCACATCCGAATTCTACTGGGAACAGCAGCGGGACGGGGAGCAAGTGGAGCTGTTCATCACCCACAAAGTACAGTTGTTCCGGCGGATCGCCCCAAACACAGATCTGACATCTGCGCTCCCGACCATCACCACACTGCTACGTGACGAGCTCCAGCCTTTTCTCCACAACAGCCAACACCTCTTAGTAGAAGACTACGTGCAGCAGGCAGTGGCCACGGAGAAGAACTTGCAGAAAATCTGGCGGCGAGGTGCACCAGCCCCAGTAGCCCAGGAATTTAAGTTTTTTACCTCGAATAAAATAAGGTAAATCTGAAAATTTGGTCATTGATACAAAACACCTTGCTGAACAACATACTGAAATTCCCCTATTTTCCCATGCCGGCATCATAATTTTTTTCGTGCAATAATGTTGTAAGTCCCCCTAAATGACACAAGGACGCAGATGTACATCCGAAAACTATTTGTATCAACTGAAATCCACAGGGATCGATTCAAATTAACCACTGGACCACACCAATGTTATATATAAGCAGACACAGTAAAAAATATATAATTGAAGTAAAAATATTATAGATCGAACATTGAACATTGTTCAATTGACAATTGACAATTGTTCAACATTTGTGAAATTCAAAAACAACTCGGAGACTGTAAGAATTGTTTATTGTTTGCTCATGCAGTCACTGGCTGCGACACCCTTTCCGCCATTTTCCGTAAAGGTAAGAAGAACGCTTGGAAGCTTTTGAAACAAAATCCACATCTCCAGAACATTGCTTCCATATTTAGCAACACATCTGCTACTGCAGAACAAATCACTGCTGCTGGCGAGGAATTCATTATCCACATGTACACTACAGAGAAATTTTCCACCCTGGATGAACTTCGTGGCCATCTGTATGCTTGAACTGTGGCCCGAAAAACTGTGACTGCTACCTTCGAGCTGGCGAACCTTCCTCCAACAAGGTCCGCAGCCTTACAACACTCGCGCAGGACTTACTTGCAGGTACGACAACTCACGTTATAAGGATCTGTGTGTACAGCAAATTTTATTGGCAATCCTTATCAACTGACCATATTTTTACCCTGCATTATAGGTCCAGGATTGGCTGGGTAATACTTTAACACCAATCAACTGGGGCTGGCGTGATGTTCAACAAACACTTCTTCCCATTACCAGTGACTGGCCACCAGCTCCCGAAGAACTTCTACATCTCATCTCATGTGCATGTAGATCTGAGTGTGGATCAAAGTGCTCCTGCCGCATTGCTGGCCTTCCGTGCTCTATGATTTGCACACGCTGTAGAGGTAGAAGTTATAGGATTGTAGCTGAAGATATCAATGACGACCCAGATCATATGTAGTTAGCTGAGGTATGTGAACAAAAACTATATTTCTGTGTTATTGTTTCTCGTTATTTGAGATTTCTTATGATGCCAATAAAGAATTTGTTATAGTCCATGACATTACAAAAAAAACCTGAATTAAAAATTACTACACAGAGTATAACATCGTACGAGATGTTTTTTGAGAAGCAGGAGCATAATTTTAATATCATAAATGTAGTAAATAATTAAATCATAAGTAAAATTACCTACACAGAATAACAAAGCTGTTTATATCTTACTAGAGCAATGGCTCGTTAGAAGCACCATAAGCAGAATATTGACGGGTGAAAATGTCATCCCGCCTTCCGTCCGAGTCATTTCTGATGGCGCACGCTGGTACTTGAGCCACCGTATCTCGGTAACCGTTTGTCATAGAGCAGTGTGAGATACACCGTTGAAAAGCTAAAATCCTAAGGAATTGATTTTGTGCAACTTATTTTTTGTATTTTGCGGTAATTTTTAACCTATGGATAGTTTTTTTCATAAATTCCATGATTTTCGGACAGTTGTCAATTTTCGATCTATAATATTTTTACTTCAAGTATATATTTTTTTTACTGTGTCTGCTTATATATAACATTGGTGTGGTCCAGTGATTAATTTGAATCGATCCCTATGGATTTCAGTTGATACAAATAGTTTTCGGATGTACATTTGCGTCCTTGTGTCATTTAGGGATCTTACGACATTATTGAACGAAAAAATTATGACGCCGACATGGGAAAATAGGGGAATTTCAGTATGTTGTTCAGCAAAATGTTTTGTATCAATGGCCAAATTTTCAGATTTACCTATTTTTTTTCGAACTTTCTTTAAATACTAACCTAAAACTCCTGGGCTACAAACCAGGCAAACAGCAGCCACTTCACAACACAGTGCAGCCGGCCGACAAACCAACCAGTCAGGGCAACCGAGTGGCAAACCCCGCCCAGACGACAGCGGGCCATCGAGGGTGCGACAGCATCACCAATGGCACTCAACCCACAGGGCTACCGTGAACACTCGCAGCCACGTGAATATGACCAGCCACCACAGTGCATATGCGGCTGTCCCAGCGGAACATACCACTGGCACCGTGAGTGCCCCCTCCCTCCATCTCAACGCCAGCACCCGACGACACCCTCATCGGGAAATGGGCCACCGAGGACGCGGAACTGAGGAGCCTGCCCCCCACAAGACCACCATCTGCACCACCAGCCATACCGGCCCCACCTACCACACAGACCCAGCACCATTAACATCATCGGCACCACCTGCCACAACACTCTCCCGGGCACCAACTGCCCCACCACTGGGAGCACAACTGGCCCCAGGCCAACCCTGGGCCAGCTGTTCCAACTGGAAGACCACCTGCTGCCCATACCGGTGGAGGTGAATGGCCGGCCAGCCGCAGCGCTGGTGGACACAGGCGCCAGCCATGTGTTCATCACCCGAGCCTCGTACCACAAGGGGCACTCCGGCCTCACTGTGCCGAGCTGTGCCTAGCGACCACCACACGGCCAGGAGTGACAGTTGGCCAGGCGGAGATTGAGGTAAGCCTTCGGGACCTTACGACCACAGTAACTGCCCTTGTTGTGGAAGATTTACACGAGGCCCTTGTCCTGGGACAACCATGGCTAGCAGCACATGATGCTGTAGTGGAGCTAAAGTCGGCCCGCGTCCACGTGGGAATACCGAAACGGTTCACAGTGTATGGCATAGGCTTCACACCTGAACCACCTAGTGAGCCGCTGACTCTGAGACAGTTACACCACGATGTCCCCCTACAGTATCAAGCCACCATCGAACAGGTACTCTGCGAGAGGCAGGGTGTGTTTGCCACGGCCAGCCCACTCCGACGCAGCACAGTAGCGGAACACCAGATCCCCACCACCTATGATCGACCTATCCACCAGCCACCTAGGGGGCATGGCTTCAGGGAGCAGCGTGCCATCCAGGAGCAGGTGCCAGAGATGCTGCAAGATTGTGTCATCGAGCCATCCAGTAGTCACTACAATTCCTGTGTGGTGTTGGCCCCCAAGAAGGATGGCTCGTTACAGTTTTGCGTCGACTTACGGCCTCTGAATGGTATCAACGTCAGTACTCCCCCCCCTCAGAACAGTGTCGAGGCTGCCTTAGCTGGGCTAGGATAGGCCAATGTGTTCAGCACCCTTGACCTGAAGGCCGGCTACTGGCAGGTGCCCATACGGCACGGGGTCAGGGAAAAGACGGCCTTCACCATCCCGGATGGGCGGCGCTTCCAGTTTAGAGCCATGCCTTTCGGCCTTAAGTGCGCGCCTGCAACATTCCAGGAAATGATGACACGAGTGCTGGATGGCTATTTGGGGCAGTTTGCCATGGCTTACCTGGACGACGTCATTGTGTTTTCTGAGACATGGGAAGACCATGTCCAACACCTAGCACTCGTCCTGGAGCGGCTGGCCACTCACCACTTAATGGTAGCCCCGCTCAAATGCCACATCGGCGCTTCAGAAGTCGAGTTCCTGGGACACATCGTGGACGCAGTGGGCAACCGCCCACAGCCCAGCCACCTGCAAAAATCGCAGAGGCCGTGGTTCCCCGGACCCGCAAGCAATTGCAGCGGTTCATCGGCCTCGTCAACTGGCTGAGGAGTTATGTGCCGAACTTCTCTCACGTCATTGCCCCCCTGACTGACCTCCTGTCCCCACAACACTGCTACCGGTGGGATGCAATTGCTCAGAAAGCATTCAGCCTGGTCAAAATGGTGTTCACACAATGCCATACTCTGGCACGGGTCGACCCAGAGCGTCATTTGTACTTGCAGACCGAAACCAGTACCCTGGGGGTAGGGGCCATGCTGTTCTACCTGGACCATCATGGGGGTCGGCAAGTTATAGATTATGCCAGTGCGAAGTTCGGCTCGGCAGAATGTCGTTATCATAGTAACAAGCAGGAGTGCCTGGCTGTCGTGTGGGCGATGAAGAAGTACCACCCACACTTGGAAGGGAAGTTCTTCACACTTCGCACAGACAACCAGTGCCTAACCTGGTTGCATACAATGCAGGGAAGGAAGGGCAAACTGATCTGGTGGGCGTTGTTCTTGCAATCCTTCGACTTCAACGTCGAACACGTCCCCGGAGCAGACAACCAGCTGCCCGACCTGCTGTCCCGTGAGCCGGGCGAGCGCAATGAGCTGATCGACCCAGAAGAGTGGGAAGTCATGTTGCCCCCCAACAGCCGAGACAGGCTACCTCACCCAGATGCGACTTGCACTCGGATCACACCCGACACACTGGAAGAGGGCGATCCTCCGTGTACCTCGAAGGACGTCCACCGACGGGTACTAGAGGCACAAGAAGTCTCACCAGAAGCTGCCCGTCGACGCCAGCAGGTGACTGAAGGAGATCAGGAGACCTGGAGTACCCAGGATGGGACATTGATGAACCGAGCACCCGGGGAACATGTCAAGTGGAAAACATATGTACCACCCGAGGCACGGGAGGCTGTGGTACATTTCCAACATGACCATGACTTGGCCGGCCACCCAGGTACTGACCAAACACGACGGGCAGTGAGTCAGTTCTACCACTGGCCCGAAGTCACCCGCGATGTACGAGATTACGTGCGTGAGTGTGAGATATGCCAGTCGCGGAAGGCTCGAAGATGAGATGGGGAGGAACAACAGCAGCCCTGCGAGCCCAGTACGGCATTCCAAACACTAGCGATCGACGTGATGGGCCCCTACCCACGAACTCCTAGAGGACACCGCTTCATCCTCGTAGTAACCGACCTCTTTACATGCTGGATGGAGGCCTACCCATGTCGGAACGTGCGGGCGGCCACGATCACCAAGATCATGAGCACAGAGTTCCTGCCACGCTGGGGCTACCCACAGTCGGTTCTCACGGACAATGCCAGTCAGTTCCTGGGCTGGTGTTGGAAGGCCTGGTGTGGAGAGCATAAAATCCGGCACCACACTACACCTGCCTACCACTCGCAGCCAACCCCACAGAATGCAGGAACGAGGAGCTGAAAGTGCAACTTCGCATCCGTTTGGGCCAGGACCATGCCCAGTGGGACCAACACCTCACATGCGCACTCTTTTGTGTCCGGCGCCGGACGAATGTTTCCACTGGTATGACACCTGCCTAGATGGTCCAGGGGCGCAACCTGCCACTGTCCGGGGAGTGGACCATTCATAGGGTTCCGCACACAGCGGAAGATTTGGAGGAACGGGCCCAGCGTCGCAACCTCGCACACAAGGGCGCACGCCAGAGTCAATGGGCATATGCGCAGATCACACCTATTACAAATCAACCCCCTCCTGGGGTGCGGGCCGGGGATCAAGTCTATGTCCGGGTCCACCCGTTGTCAGCTGCGCATCGCAATTACTGTGCGGGGTTAGACCCGCGATGGGGCGGGCCCTACACCGTTCAGAAACGGCTCGGCCAGACGACATACCAGGTATGCCTAGGCGGGCGCCGAGTGAAGAAAATACACCGGGATGACCTACGACTAGCCCCACTCCCAGGAGACAAGCTCCCGGGAACACCGACTCCCAACTGCCCATCCATCGACACGAGGTCACAGGGGGAACCGGATGAACCGCAAACACCGTCCGCTGGGAGGAATAGCGAACTACCCGACATACAAACCCCGTGCCGATCGCTGTCTCAACCTGGGGCAATTCAGCATCACAGATGTCTCAGCAGAGGAATCTGAGCCCGAAGCTGATAGCACGCCGCCCACCCTACCATTCGTGACTAAGCCGGATGAGCTAGACCCAGAAACACTGGAGTCGCCAACTCGTGGTGCCTGGGGCCACCTTGCGCCCCTAGAAGGAGCCACCTTCACAATGTATGTGAGCGACCCGGATGAAGAACCACCCATCGGGCCACACCGACAGTCACCGCACCCCCCTTCGTGGAGGACTATGCAGGAGACCGGCCCACAACACATGGACCAATGAGGCCAAAACCCGAACTGCCCATGGTGAGGCCCAAGGCTCGCGAACGGTGGCAAAACAGGAAGTCCCCAGCGCTATCAGGCGGCTGAAACCAACAATGCAGACGCCGTCCCCGCTACCTCTTATGATTTTTACGTGATTTTGCTTGGATTCGAGATCTCAGGGAGGGTTCGGCCTTGTGGCTAGAGGCAGGGGTTAGCGCAGTAGGGCCCCCCGAGCTGTTATGGCCACTCGGGATGCCTGAAGAATAACACAAAGTTTCTGGAAGGTATTTGGTGAATTTATTACGGCACAGCCCTATACAGGGTGCTGCCCGTTCTGGCAGTGATGGTTTTCCTGACGCGACTAGTCACACGCGCAGCTCACTTCCTCAGTGGCGGCTTACGACTTTAATGCGCGTGAGGGGTGGACTTGTACACGGGATGCGACAGTTACAAAAATACACTCTAACATGACGAACGATATCTTGACGAACAATTCACTTCACTATTACCTAACACTTAATAAACTGGGCTAGTGGCACGTAGGCCCGTGTCTCCGGCGACTCTACGTGATACCTAGATGTGTCCCAGGGACTGATTCGTTAGTACATTTGGTGGTGCGATACCGTGCAGCGGTGATACCTAAACTCTAACATGACAGATTACACTTTGACGAGCACACAGTTCACTACTACATAACACTTAATAAACTGGGCTAGTGGCACTTAGGCCCGTGTCTCTGGCGACTCTACGTGATACCTAGATGTGTCCCAGGGACTGATTCGTTAGTACATTCGGTGGCACGTGTCGCCTTCTGGCTGCCCCGTGCGGGCCAAAACTAAGTAGCTGGTAAGCTAAGTTAGGCGTGAAGCGCCGACGCAAAGTCTCGTAGACTCTCCACAGTACTTACGTATTATGTAGATCACTCATCTTGGAGCACTGATTTAATTAAGTGAAATACCTCATGGTAGATTGAGGCTGACCGCGGAACTGTACGTAAAAGTTTAAGAAGATATTACACTAGTGAGAACTACATGTCGGTGAAAGCAAAGGTTGATGGTTCCGCGTTGCGCGCAGGCTGCCGGCCTGTCGGAGCTACTCTAGGACACAGCCGGTGTCGCCGTGCGCGACCCCCTCCCCCGCCATCCCCCTCAAACGGAAACGTGTGAATTGCGCAGGAAACTGAACCGGCCAGGTTCGGGACAAATCGCACAGTGATACATGATTTTGCAAGGACTGAAATATTAATTGATGAAAAATAATGTTTAATAAAAACCTGTGGAAAAATATACATAAATTAATTTGTTGTAGTGCGGCGGAGGGATATGCCAAACCCGGCCGGATCCTTCCGCCGGTGCAGCACTCGTTGCATGTCCTTCGCCTCGTCGCACGAACTACACTTTGCTGCGCGCACAAGCGCGTTCGGTGCACACGCTTTTGCGAGACGTTGATGAGGCATAGCGGTCTATGCGACATAGAGGAGCATTGGCGGTCGGCGTCAAATGGACCCACAGATGGGCCCCTCGGTAGGAAGCCCAGCGCAGGAAACGAGTCCATGCCATCTGCAAAAAACACGGGGGCAACCCGAATATTGGGTAACCACCGTAAAGACCAATGACAGCCCACAGCCTCTGGGGAGTCGGGCAGGAGAAGGTCGACCTGACCACCCCCGCCTAGCACGACGGCCACCCAGGTACCTGGAGGCATACCACATGGGAAACATCCCAGGGGCCCTCGTCCGGAGACGGCGCCCTCAGGTACACCACGAGGGACGCAGGGGGAAGCAGAGCACAGACACTACCAGCGGCGGCTCTCACAGGCGCCTCCCAGCTGGACCTGCTGCCAGCAGTGAGGGTGCAAACACGCCGCGGGGGCCCGAGCACGGGGTAAGACCGGGCTTCACCAGGGGGGGGGGGGGGGGGGCATTGGACATTGTACCTTTGTGGGCAGTAAAGCCCGGTCCCCACCCCGCCAGCACCAGCCCCCGCTGGCAGAACGCACCCTCACACCCCTACTCCGCGCAGTCACCATCACTAGTCAGTCTTCGCCCGCGCGCTACCAAGGATGGACGTGTAACCCTGAGACCCCGGAAGACGTGAGACCGCGAGACGTGAGTAGTGATATATGTGAGTGTTTTCTGAACGCGAACTCCGCACTGCCGGCGAGCCTAGTGAGCTGCACAGGGGCTGACCACCCACACCCACCGTGGCCTAGCTGCAAGCTAGCCTGGTGCCCACCCGGACCGAACAGTACACCAGCCGACTTCCCTACTAGGCTCACCTGCTAACGCAGCCTCCGTTACCGGGACGGCGGCAGTATGAAAACTGTGTATTCATAATTGAAACAAGTTTTTGCAATCTAATATACATAGACTTAAATATCGTGAAAAACCTAACTTTGAACATGATTAAAGGGCAATGAACATACAACTTTTTAGAGTTAAACACACAACTTAAAAACTCAATTTTTTTAAGCCTTTATCTTTATTCTTGTAAATCTCACTGTATATCATCTTTTCGTAGATAAATCAGTGACACATGATAAAATAATTTATCTCCTAAAATAGGTGCTCATCCGAAAATACAAAAAAATCTGAAAAATTGTATATTGTCCTGAGAAACACTTTTAAATGTTTATGTTGCTAACTTAAACTAACCAACAATTTACAGCATTTTCAATGTAGTCCACATAACTTTATCAATTGTTCAAAACAGTATACTATTTATAAACTACTTGAAAAACTGAAAATATGTTTATCAGTCATAAAATAGAATGAGAGGAATTAAAAACTTTTAATTTTCAAAAGTTTACATCAATCTAGGATATTACAATTTAAATATTAACAATTTTTTTAAATATATTGACGTCGTTCCAAGTGCTCCCTTCGCTCGCACAGGTCGTTATGTTCCCTCGTCGCCTCACCAGGGTGGGGGGAGTAGTTCACGGCTTGAGGAGTCCTGCTGCGCTTGAGACGTTTTTGCGGGAAGCGGGCTCTGGGTGACGCGCAGCGATGCGGAACGCGGCAGTCGAGCTTCAGACCTGAACCAGGCAAGTTGTGTGTCGCGCCTCGCAAGTGAACAGTTCCACCGGGAACTGAGCAGCTCCGCCCTCACCAGGCCACCACCTCTACCGATCCAGCTCCCTGCCAGCCACGTGGCGACGTCACGACCCCGAGGATCTCCGCTCTACCTGTGAACTGGCCCACAGGGTCTAAACTTAGGCTAGTTGGCGCCCTCAGCAACTGCAACATCGTAGCAGGGACCGGTAGGGCGACAATATATATGAACCCCTATTTCTCCTGGTCATGCTAGAACTTGAGAACGGCTTTACTGATTTCATTCATCTTTTTTTTTTAAATGTTTTCTAATACTTCGTAGAAGGTTCTTACATTTAAAAAAAATTAAGAATATTGCACAGAAACTTAGGAAATTTAAGAAAACTTAACGACTACCTTTATTATAAACTATTTTAATGTAACCTTAGCCCCAGCGTTATATACTCTTTGCTCTTTGGAAGGCTGTTAACAGCTCATTCAGCACTCAAATTGCCGTTGAACATGCAAGTTAATGAAACTCCAACTTGCAACCTTTCTAGGAATTCTGCGATGGCCAAAGTCTTGCAGAAAAGCAGATTAATCGTTTGGGATAAATGCACGATGACACACAAAAAAATCTTTGGAGGCATTAGACCGCACAATGAAAGATTTACGAAACAACCAAAACTGGTTTGATGAAGCGATGATTCTATTGGCAGGTGATTTTCGACAAACATTGCCAGTAATGCCTCGATCAACGCTAGCCGACGAACTCAATGCATGTTTGAAGTCATCCATTTTATGTAAATACGTCAAGACACTAAAATTAAATATGAATATGCGAGTCATATTGCAAAATGACAAATCTGGTGAAGTATTTTCCAAACAATTGCTCAATATTGGTAATGGCAAAATTCCTGTTGACACATCGTCTGGATACATTACATTCCCTGCAAATTTTTGTCACTTTACTGAATCAAAGACCGAACTCATTGAGATGGTTTTCCCAAACATTGCTGAAAATTACAAAAATCATGTTTGGTTAAGTGAATGTGTTATAATGGCTGCAAAAAATGTTGATGTCAACTAAATGAATTGTTAAATTCAAAGTAAGATAGCTGGCAAATTGATGACATACAAATCGGTTCATTCCGTAACTAACCAGGATGATAATGTCAACCACACAACGGATTTTTAACTTTCCCTGGAATTGCCAGGATTACCACCTCATAATCTGCAAATAAATATCGGATTGGTTATAATAATGTTACAAAACATAAACCAGCCACATCTTTGTAATGGCACTCGGCTTGTGGTGAAGAAATTAATGAACAACGTCATTGAAGCCACAATTTTAAAAGGGAAGTAGTAAGGCGAAGACGTTTTGATTCCACGCATCCCTAAGATTCTGAACGACATGCCATTCGACTTTAAACGGTTACAATTTCCAGTGCGGCTTGCATTTGCAATGTCAATTAATGAATCGCAAGGACAGTCGTTAAGGGTTTGTGGCATTAATCTTGAAAATCCATGTTTTTCACAATGCCAACTATACCTAGGTCGCCTGTTCCCGTGTCGGAAAACCATCAGCATTGATTATTTACATGCCAGGAAATAAAACTAACAATGTTGTGTATCAACAAGCATTACAATAAACAATATGTTATAGAGATAATAAAAATTACATATACAATATCAAAATATACAACAGTAGAAATAATTATTATTAGTATAGTATTCCAGTTTGAATTGAATGACAGGACAAAGTCTGTCGGGTCAGCTAGAGTGTGAGTGAGTGAGTGAGTGAGTGAGTGAGAGTGAGTGAGAGTGTGAGTGAGTGAGTGAGTGTGTATAAATATATATAAATGTATATAAATAAATATAAATAAATATAATTATATATAAATAAAAGAATAAATATTTAAGGTGTTTAACTATTGCAGATATGTAACTTCTTTACTGTATTTTCATTGAGATTTGTTTCCATAAATTTCAAAACAAAATATTTTTGGTCAGATGCAATATTATTCTTATTTTAAATTGCAGTTGTCCAAAATATCATCGGGAAGAATTAAAATTACACTCTAATAGGTGGGGAAGGAAAATGGGGATTATTTTTCGGAAACTTAAGTAGACAGTGCCATTTTACTTATTTTGAAACTCAAGTTCATAAATTTTCATCAAGTTTGGAATATAACTTTACATTTGTATATAGAACATGCAAACAAACATGAACTCTTCTTTATATTTATGTATATACACATATTTGCATTTACACATTCAATAATTTCAAATATGTTTATAAGATTTATTTTCTTTGTAAGAGTAAAAAAAAGATATATGCTTACCTAGCATTAAATAACCAAACCAACAGACTGGGCTATGTATTTACAGTTGTTATTATTATACGACTCACTTAATCAATAAAAAGTAATTTACTTTAACTATGGTGTTACAATGTAATACTAGTGACATAAGAAATTGTAAAAACAGAAATTTTAACACATGAGATTCGACTCCAAGTACATTCGTACATCAGCTACGCATAGTACCACGTTGCTAAATACATCATTTGCAGATAAGGGAAAAAATTGAGTTACAAATATGCAGTCCCAAAATTATAACATATTTTTAAGTTTCAATGCAACTATTTCTTTATGAGAATCTTATTAAAGTTTATAAAATGTATTCCAGAACATATTTGCTATCACAGAGATTTATTTGGCACACCAATAAGCTTAATATGTTTCCTGGTGTTCATATAAGCGATTATACATATTTTAATGCTGCAACTCGCAGACGACTTCGGCACCAATGCACCTAAGGAATTTTTAAATTAAAAAACGACTTCAGTTAGCAACATCGTAATTGTTGTAACCAAACATTGCAGGAACTTTTCCAGCCATAATAAATAACAACAGCAGAAAAATTGGTAAAAACAATACATTATAAATTGCCAAAATACCCTTATCACATATGCGCTAATGGCTTAGGATCAGGCCCTGCCACCAGAATGTGCTGCATAACCTCTCCCTCATTTCTTTACAACTTTCCTACGTTATACTACAATATTTGGTGTTATCTATATACATATAAAAATTTGGCAATTGACTTTTTTTTAAAATTGAAACACAACCATTACACACACAACTCAACCAATACTACTCATTTCATTTTGCACGAGATAAAATAGTTGCTTTTGCCAAACAGTCTTGTCTCTAGGTGATGTCTGATTAGATCAGCCAGTCACCAATATTCTAGCCTTATTTTAAGACAAAGTATATATAATTTTGACAACAGGTTTTTTTCAATATTGTTCCAATAGATCATCAATTGACACATATTTAGATTACATTCTTAATAAAATCAAAACTTTAATTTAAAAAGCCCTCGAGTTCTTCTGGTTACACACCATAAGTGTATATACATTAAAAAATCTGCATTTCTTTTTTATTGTTTATGATAAGAGAAAGAGGATAGCTAAGCAAAATTTGTGCCAATTTTATATTTCTATTACACCTGTCTAGTTGAAAAGAGTAACTCATCAAGCTTTCAGTGTGTGTGCCAATGAGCCATTTCCCAATCATTGTTCATACATTGATGTTAGCCAGTCTCCTGAGGAATGCATACATTGATGTTAGCCAGTCTCCTGACGAATGCGGAAACGTGGTGGATGTCTCTCAGTAGCGTAGTGGCTAGATGTTGTTGTCTAGCACCAGCTCCCTCAGTAGGAGCGCCCTCCCATAGGAAGGTCAGCCGTGGATCTTTCCGCCCGTGTAGCTTACCGAGGGATGACACCCGTGCCGGAAAACGATGCTATGCAGCCTAGTCTGAACCCTCACTGACCCATGTGCTGCAGGCCCGTGGGTATGCCCTTAGCTGGACTAGACACTCTGTAGAGATTCACTGGGAGAGGACAATAATCAGGGTTAAACAGTTCTCGCCTGTCAGGTAGTAACTCACGTTCGACTTTACTGCAAAGCCCACATGTACTTACATACAAGTATAACTGCACAAAACACCTCACTCTCAGATAAAATAGTAATTTGGATGGTTATGATGGCACTTGCTCCTAGTCAGAAATGTTGTGGCTGGCACGCACCTGTGCCAGTGAATCACATGGAAAAAACACACCGGAGTCCGCCAGTCTGTGAGCGTGAGGCACTTGTGCCCTACGGTGTGAGGTGAAATGCTTTCAAGAATCTGTACCAGTTGTTTCATGTCAAAATAATTACTCTGAGAACACTCACTTTGGCCATTTTACATTCTGAAAATACAGTTTAAAAACTTAATTCACAAGCAAATCTACGTATCCCCCCCCTTCAGACAATTCTTAAACGCTTTTCTTAAACAGACCCCACTTGGTTATATCGTGCAGTTTTCAAATCATGTGGTTTTTACAAAGCTCAACACACCATACATGTGCCCAGATAAGGTGAAATATTTATTGCCATTACACAAACCCATATGAATGTTTATTTATTTAAAACATTAAAAATAAAGTTGAATAATTTTTTTCCCCCCTGAATCATAAGATTCAAATTCATTATACATAATTGACAATAATTTTATATTTGAATTCAATTTCGAACTCAAACTGATATTCTCACTGGCCTATATGTTGGGACATATAACATATAACTCATCTTTTGTATTAGTAGTTATTTCCGAATTATAAATTTTTATAATAAATATTTTTAAAATGGGACTACAACAATAAATTATACATTGCACAACAGTGTTAATGAATTTAGAAAGAAGTTTAATTGTGAACACTGCCAGACTTCTTACAAGTAACAGGTATCTTGGTTATATCTTGGGGAAAAAATATTTTAAAAATACAACAAAACAGAGTATGCCTTGTTTATACAATGAAATTTACCTAACATAAAATTGATGCTGAGCCATGATGTTTGGCTGCACCAGGATTATGACCTTGAGGTTTAGGTAATCTTCAAGAGTTACAAGACACAGTTCTCAAATGAATTCGTTCAGATTTAGAGGAATACATTACCCAGTTGTGAAATAATAATAATAATAATAATAATAATACCAAACAGACACTTTCTCATTATATTTCTACTCATAATTTATTAGAAAGGCATAGTAAAAAAGGGTCCACAAAATAAGCACGGAAACAAAGTAGGCAATATTTTAAAATGAAAATTCTGCTAACAATGTAAGGCATGTTAAAGATTAGCTTCTAACAAGGATGCCTCTCTCTCCTGCTGTGAAACTGTTTGGATGCACTACAAGCTGCTGTAACTCAAGAAATTTGGCCGATGTTTTAAAAAATATTGGTAGAGTATTCTCAACAACACAATTTTACAATCCACTTTCTACAAGGACTGATATATTTTTATTTAATGCTAAACCTTGGATAGGGGAACAAAGAAGGGCCATGACTGTTAACACTGTAATCAGAGACAGTTTTCCTGTTGAATGTGTACTGCTATCAAACCAAACACTACCTGTTTCAATATCACATTTCACTGACCGAGTCCTGTACTTGAATGGCATATCAACGCAAAAGGCTAAATTTTTTTTTTAAAGATTATCCACTAGTTGTAGAACACATGAAAATAAATGTTAAATAGGTGTATTCTATAAAGGGCTACTGAAACACAATTCCAGTCATCCAAAGATTTGGAAACAATTTGTATTTTGTTACAGTCGCTACAGGCCCTTCTACTGAATGACAAATATTTTACGACTTTGAGAAAAAAACTACTCCAAGAACCAAACAGTTATGAATTTTGAAAATTTTAATAGTAATTAAGTTACATACATGTGAGCTATTGTGTCAGTTTAAAACTTACAAAAATTGATAATGTACATCAAATGTGTATCTGCTGGCTTCTTCCTTGGCCAAATGTGTTGCAACATAGCAGGTGCCTGCGTTTATCACAATGGCCCCAGCACTAACTACGCACACATATTAGAATGGTATTTACACTATGAATATGCCAAACCTCAGTCCACTTTTATGCACAATAATCTCTCACCTCATATGCATTGTTACTGGCATCACAATTTCTGCTACACAAAAATTATCTAAAATACTAAATACAGCTTACAAACCTAACTTCCTCAAATCAAGGACGAACAGAGCACAATGGCAAACAGTAAGTTTTTCACATTATAAAATTACACTCTTGTATTAACATGATTCTCAAAGTAAAGCAGACAAAAACTGAAGAAAAAAAATAAACCTAAAAACTACCAATTATTTTCTGAAATATTTACTCAATATGATGAAGTTTGGGTTTATGCTACAGAAAATTATTTCCGAAGCCATTATATTTCAGATAAAATAAATTATGTTTTTAATTTAAATGCATACAATTTAACACAACGTTTTAAATTAATTTAGGCAAAAGTTTTTCAGGTAGTTGTAACATCATTATATAATTAATTTAGGGAAAATCAGTTGGGCCGAAAATTAAAAATGTGTGTTCTGCAATCAATCCCCCGGCAAATCCTTCAAGCAACACAGGCTACATCACTTCAAAAATCTTACTTGTACAAAAATAAACACACATTAAGGAACAACCAAGCGAAACCAGAAACGTGAAAATCAGTGCTGTGTTAGTTGGGGAGAGTGTAGCGCACATACGGTACCTCAACATCATTACCCTCATCATCGTTGCAGCACAGCTCGAACACCAGTGCCTTCACGTGGGGCTCAAGTTTCTTCTTGGAGACCTTCTTCACCACCTCCGACATGGGCAGGCTCATGCGCTCCAGGCACTTGGCCTGGGCCATGAAGAACGAGTACAACATGCACACCCCCTGTGACAGCATCGTAATCTCCAGGTTGTGCTCGTTCTTGAAGTAGTCCAGAAACTGCCGCAGCGTCAACTCTCCTTCCACCTCAAACCGGTCCCACAGAGTCCACTCCTTGTCGTAGTATTTCAGCTTGGCAGCTGCAACTGGCTCGGAGAAGCCAAAAAATGGAAGTGCCAAATTGACAAAACCATTTTTAAATGGCTCTAAGGTGTTAAAGCCCTGGGCAAACTTGTACAGTTCCAAGCATACAAGCCCAGCAACCACAGAGGTGGTGGTGGCAATAGCAGGGATGATCTTGCCTGCTATCTGCTTGCTTTTGTGGCGGTCTGCTGGTTGAATGCCGTAGTTGGTGGCACGTAGATTCGATGATGCCGCTATGAAGTCTATGTGAAGATTTGAGTCGTCATCTTTTTCGAATTCTAGCGGAGTGATACGCAGATTACCAAGTTCTTTACGTGGTGGCAAGTCTTTCAAGAGTTGATTTAATCTGTCGTGATCTAAGTTTCCAGTACCATTGGCCACTTGAAGTTGAGTATCAGTCTCTGCAATTTTGACACCTGATTTCGGGACAAACTCCGGAACCTCGATAGTTTGCACAAATTGATCGATGTAATCACGATCACGGTTCTGTGGAATGCCGTACACTTCTGCTTTAAGATTAGCAGCTGCCAGTACGTAGTCCAAGTGAAGGCTGTTCTTGGAGTCGAATACAAGAGGCTTGGGGCACCTCTTTGGCCCTGACCAAAATGGTTGGTTGCTGGATGTCAGCTGATCTGGGGGAAAATTGAATAATAACTGACGTATCTGGTCATTAAATTGTTCCTGCCAATGGCATCTGGCCCACGTGATACAATCCTCAAATGAATATGGACGATTGTCAACCAGTGCTTGTTTCACAGATTCTAACACCTCCAAAGGTTGCACACCAGGCAATTTCAATGTACGCTCCACAAATAGTGGATCAGCTATGTACTGCTTAGCATTTTCTGCTGCTTGCTTGAACAGTCCTTCAAAACTATCACGAGCCCATTGCAATGTGTGCTCAATGGCATTTGGAAAGTTCTTGAGTGTGCATATGGGAATACTCTTCTCAGGCGGATCTTGGGATGAGCTGTACGACTCTGTTAAAAATGGTACAACAACCTGAGTATTTCCTTTGGTGCCCAGAGTTCCAGATTCCAGAAGAGGCTTGCGATAGTATACGCAGCGACGATCCATGTAAATTCTAGCATTTACATTGTCCAATGCATTTGCCACTCCATCGAGAACCTCAAAAAATTTATCATCATAGACATTCTCTGTCTCTGGACCAACACGGTTTTCATGGGCTTCTACATTCACCTCAGGATTCATCCTACGCACCACCTTTGCTGCAACCTGAGACTTGGGACGCTGAATGTCGCTGTGTCGAAAAAGGAACTGACGGTTCAAATTTGATTTCTCAATAAGATCCATGTCGGTAACTATTATCTTACCACCTTCTCCTGCACCAACTCCCATCATAGCAAAGTTTTTTAACAGCTCGCAGCCAATTGCTCCAGCTCCAACAATAAAATACTTTAATTTCCCAAGACGCTTTTGAAATTCAGTTCCAAAAACTGCTACCTGGGAATCGTATCTTGTCCCTTGCATCTGACAATCCTTTTCAGCCACTTTCTTAAAGTCAGGGGGAAGACATTCCAATGCATCAAAGTACATCCACTGAAAAATAGGGCTGAATTTGCCACAACATGCCTTCATCACTTCCTGTGCCACAACCCCACCTGTAAAAGAATTCATAGGTGATAGATCTCCACGTGAAATCATGGCAAAGATTTCCAGAATGTCTGCGTTTACTTCAGAGTCAGTACCACCATCAACAGTGGAGACTTTTGCAAGGGCCACAAATTTTTCAGCATCTTCACTGTTCCACGGCTTTGGAAGGTCTCCATACTGCTCCACATATTTATGAAGTGCAATAAACGCCAAATGGATCTGAGGTGGTCGATCAAATTTGGCAAAGTCTGTAATCAAAAATTCTGGCTCTTTCAGAGATTCTTTCAAACATTTGAAACTCAAAATTTTTGGCATCTTTACTTGTGTGACCATACCACCTCGAACATATTCGCTGTATCCACTTGTGTCTCCAATACTGAATGTATACGGTCCCAAAATAGAAATTTTTTTTGGTTCACAACCATTTAGTTCAGTCATTCCCTGCACTTCAGAAAATGTAACATAGTCTCCATCTTCAAGTCCATGCCGTGTGTCATCCAGACACGTAACAACACCATCTTTATCTCGCGAAATGTTAGCAATCATTGCCGAAACTGGATTTTCCCCATTGACATCAAGAACAGAGAAACTTTCACCAAAGTCACAAAATATCTGAGAGAAAAGACCTCTGCTATCTGCAATAATAAGAGCCACATTATTGGCACGAGTAAGTTCGCTAACTCTGAACTGTTCTTCAAGAGAACAACTAGTAAGAACTACAACTTTAAATTCTTTAATAATGTCCTCTGTCAAAGGACCAGTATGAATTTTGGTTGGTACATACATATTCAACTCCGAGAGTTGTTCCAAACAAGCTTCTGCACGATTTTTCCCAATGTCCCTTTCAGACAGGTAAAACTGAGATGACAAGTCCAAAATACTACACTGCTTTTCATCATGTAGAGTCACAGACTTAACTCCACCCAAAATAATATTTTTGGCGATTTCAACTCCCAAACCACCGAGGCCAGAAATTAGTACGTCAGAACAGGCCATTCGACGCATAGCATCAACGCCAATCACATAAAGCTGTCTGGAATACAGCCCATCGTCGATGTCTTGACTGGTGCTTGGAGTTCCATTCTGCGCCATGTCTGCAACTGCCTCCTGAATCTTTGTAAATCCAGCAGCTAGTTTCCGCTTTTTAGCTGGAGGGTCAATGGAATTTTCAACCACTTCAGCACTAGACATCGGACACAAAAACCGTTTGTTCAACCAATTTTGTCCTAAACACAAAGAACTTAGCACAAAATGATTTACGTCTCTGGTACGCACAATACTGACACAACGCCAACCATTAGAATTCTACTGAAAAACAGTTGAAAAATGATAATGGTCATCAAAAATTTTTTTCCTCAGCAAAATCAATCATGATCTACCGTTTTCCACAAAAGCTCTTTACAAAACATTATCTTATTCCATTTATTTTGAAATATATTACATAACAACAATATAATCATATTTATAATTTTAAAAGGAACATTTGTTATAAAGTAGAAGATGACTCAACAAAATTTATGTATTGGTACCGACACTATTCTGAGTTTACAATTTTATAGGATATTTAAAGAAAAGCACAATACATGTTTTAAAGTTTTTATTTAAAGTTAATAAACTCACGAATATTTAAAATAAGGGATTTAACACATTTGCCTAAGAATGATGTAGGGAATGTTTGAAATATTATCTGCATACAGGTAAAAATATTTTGTTTTTTGGCACGTTGGTTAATTTTCTTGTAGTCGTTTATTGTTTATAATGGTGTAGTTTTGTTTTTAATTGTGTTTGCTTGTGATTGCTGTGAAATTGTGTTTGCTTCGAGTGAGGTTAGCTGTAATAACAACGGTCCTATATATTAAACAACACTTTTTCACGTGCAGGTATCTGATTTTGAATTATTTACTGCATGATTGGATGCTTCTTTTTGAGAAGGATCTCACTGTATTTGAGTAATGAGTATTATATACTTATAAAATATTGTGACGAACCTATAAAGTCTTGGTTCAGTTGTCATAAAACAAAAAAAACAAAAAGACATTAGCCGAATTAAATGCATGTCCATAAGCAAAAAAAAAAGAGTAAAAGTCTTAATGCCTTGCTACGATAATACGTAACTAAAGGCAGACAATAAACAAATCTGAACTCTCATTAAACTGCAGTAAGGTATGCCTGTGCCAGGGTTTTTCCCTTGTGATTAGTGGCTGTCTACAAGAGAAGTCATTGCTTTATTTGGCCAGGTCATTCATAATGCTTGCTGGTGATGAGAAATGCACGGGACCTAATTAGTCCTAAGGCCGGGTTTATAGAAAACGCAAGAACGCAGGACGCGACAACCGCAAGAAATTCACAGTCGTTTATAAAAAACGCAATGACGCCGGCCTTCGCCAACGTCAAAAAATAAAATTTCAGGAATAAGTCATGATTATTTTGTTTTTCATTGCGCTTCCTCCATTGTGCTGTATTCACTAGAAGAATGCTAGCCCAAAACATAAATAAAGAAACAAAAGCTTAACGACTACAATCGCAGATCCTTCTATAAATATGCATTACATGCCAGTTTCAGTTTCCACATACTAAAACAACCAGTATAGAAGGCCGAAACGCAAGGAGAAAATGCAAGAAGTAGAAAGTTGAACAACTTCTGCGTTGCGTTCTTGCGTTATTGTGTGTCTTGCGTTTTTTATAAACGTGCTGGTAGAAGAGTTAAGGTTGGACTTTTACCGTAGTTGCGTTTCTTGCGTTTCTGCGTTCTTGCGTTTTCTATAAACCCGGCCTAAGGGGGGCTGGGGTGGGAGTGGTGGGAGGAGAGAGAGCGAGAGGGTGAGAAAAGAGGACTCCGTGTCACCGGGTGAAAGCCCACTTACGAGTATAACAAATTAAATTAAAAAAGAAACTAAACTAGGCTAAATCTTTAGTGATAAATATGATAAATACATAGCCCTTTACCTAACCTCAGTTTAATTAGTTTATTTCACTACTTTTAGCTACATTTTCAGGGGGATGTGGACAGGTTAAAGCAATGGTTGGTGGCAAATGGTATAGGAATAAATGTGAGTAAGACGAAATTTAAAATTAAAAAAAATTATTGAATGACTTTTTTGTTGAAAAGGAGGGGCAGTGGAATACAAGTGCCTTTACTTAGGGTATCATTGCATAATGATATAGGGTGGGAATAACAGATATAGTGAGTGGTAAAAAAAATTGCTAAGTCCACTCCATGCTGGTCAGTTATGGTATACAAATGTATAGTATACAAAGTAATGAAATGGTATACAAAGTAAATGGAACAAATTTGTGATCTGGCATGAGTTTTTAATCATTTGTTGATTATCCGTGCTGGTTTAATAGATGTACATAAAAAAATAATGCAACAGAGATGAAGTTGCCCAAAACATGTTTTAAAATGCAGACTGCCCTAAATCCAAAGCACAGGCAAAAAGTAATTGCAAAGGGTACACCAATCTAGTCTACCTACAGTATATTATTCCTAATTTTGAATGATTAACCGAACATAAATGATATGTGTATGTGTGTCGCACACACACACACCTGTTCTTTTTTTCTCTCCACTCAACATACATTCAATAATCTGTAGATAACAACTAATACTAATCAGGAGCATATGCAGAATTTCATTTTGGTGGGGATATAACCACTTTGCCCACTGTTTGCTTTAAAATTCTTTCGATTTGTTTGGTAGGAATGAACTTTTTTTTTGTATTTGGAAAAAAAAGGGGGGGGGGGGTATACAATCCCATTCCACCCCACCCCCCAGCTTACCCCCTTAATAATAATATTATTTAACTTAAGTGTGGTTACAATTTGAGTTTTATTTCCATAGCATAAATCATTAGCCATTTATTAATGCTACAACTATCAACATATCTTGATGTACTGTTTTTTGGCAGGTAGGCGTGTGGTTAGACATGCCTTGTTGGTACTACGAGAAGAAGGAGTTGCGGAACACGCCGTCAATTGTGGACGGGATAGACTATGACACGGAGTGCAGGTATCGCAGGGAGGGTGCAAGGTTCATCATCGAGTCCGGCACGAAGATGGACTTGGGTTACAACACCGTGGCCACTGGAGTTGTGTACTTCCACCGGTTCTACATGTTTCACTCTTTTCACAATTTTCCTCGATACGTAAGTTTAGATTAATCTACACTTAGGTAAATATGTAGAGTCGCGGTATATGCGAAAAAAATGCTAAATATCCGAAAATACTTTTATTCTATGCTCTTTCACTTCCTCTTTTCAAATCAACCGGCGGAGATAAGAAATTCCAAATACTTTAGGAGATATCAAATTTTTTAATTTTCATCACAATACCTGGGTATTCATGCGGCGATCACCATTGTTTCTGGTTTACGAGTATCTATTATGTTTCTTATTGGACAATTTTGTCACGTGACAGTTCCGTGATTGGCCAGTATTCAAATGAACCAATACGTGATTATTTATTTATTTATTAATGTTCCGTCGGAGGTATCGTGACGTAGGTGAACGACTTTCCTTCTAATGGCAAAGGAAATGTACCCGCCTCCAACTTAGGTGGGTTTTTAACGTTTCTAATTTTAAAGTCTTATTTTTTATTTGGATATTGTTGCGCAAGTAATAAGTAACAAAAAAATTTTACGTGAGTTGTTAATGTTCATCATTTGTCGGGGTTTGTTAGGTCAGGTCAGTTACATTATAAATACTTTAAAACTAAAGAATCATTGAAATTAAATCATATTATTTTTAATGTACGCTTAGTTTGAAAGTATTCATAATGTAACTGACCTGACCTAACTGACCATTTTATTTCCTACTGTTCATCCTTTGTCCCGGTTTGTTTGGTCAGGTCAGTTAAATTATAAATATTTTAAAACTAAACAGCCATTAAAATTAATTCACATTATTTTTTATGTCCGCTTAGTTTGAAAGTATTAATAATGTAACTGACCTGACCTAATTGACCATTTAATTTATTACGCATTCACGAACACACGGCAAAATAACAAACATGGCGACGTTCAAATTGTTGTACAGGTGTTGTATTGCAAAATTAAAAAATTCGATATCTCCTAAAGTATTTGGAATTTCTTATCTCCGCCGGTTTTAATGAAAAGAGGAAGTGAAAGAGCATATAATAAAAGTAATTTCAGATTTTTAGAAATTTCTTTTCGCAAATATCGCTACTCTACATGTTCAAAATTAAAAAAATTCGATATCTCCTAAAGTATTTGGAATTTCTTATCTCCGCCGGTTGATTTGAAAAGAGGCAGTGAAAGAGCATAGAAATTAAAGTATTTTCGGATTTTTAGCATTTTTTTTCGCATATACAGCTTCTCTACATATTTACCCACACTTATTTTCTATTGCTGATATGTTTTCAAGTTTAGTAAAGGTCTGAAATGGGACCCATTAGTGTTATACTTTAAAGAGAAAAATGAACAGTAACACAGGCTCGTACTTATCAAAATATTGTGCATGAAAAGAAAACACATTTTTACATGGACACGATGATGCTTGTATGTCAGCTTTCTCGTGGAGCTATACAACATCTCTTGCAGCCCATTGAAGCATGTCCAAGCTGATAATATTATTTAAAGATTTGGAACGTTCCTAAAAAAAATAGTGTTTTTTTTATTTTGGCATTGTATATGTTTACAGTGAGGTCGTTGCTGAGAGATACACACAACAAACACAATGGAAAATAGTTCATGAATGAATTGGCTATAGGCTATGCAATTGAGTCATCTGGAACGGTTAGGGAGAAGCTGTAGGCACACATGAGGTGCAGCAGCTGCAAATTTTCTCTTTCAAAATTAGCTGGGAAAACCAACTCATACTCTAGTGTAAATCACTATAGGTGTGTAATTGATGTGAAACTCAATAAAACACCCTTATCGAGGGGCTAAGGTATTAGCCCTACACAGGGGTGTTTCTTGTTAGTGAGGCAGGATAAGTGCAACTCTCGCTGGTGATTCTAGCGCAGTATTGCCTCTAAGTGGAAGGCTGTGGACTGACACTCACTCTTCTCGTCATGCATAGGGCAGCTATGAGATTTCTGTGGTAACCATAACATTATGTGGCAAAGAAATGAAGATAAAGTTGCTTTCAAGAATCTTTACCTGGTATGTATTTCATGTCTAAAAATTATTCTAAAAACACTTGTTTTAGCCATTTACTCTCGTTTAAAAATAAAACACAATACGGAAACAACTTCTTATCCACTCTCAGCACATTCTTAATGCTTTTTGTAAACGGACACCATTTGGATATCTTTTATAGCTTTTTTTTCTAAAGCTCTGCCACCTTATATGTGCCCAGGTAAGTGGAGCCCTTAAGGCTGACTTTATAAACTATGCAAGAAACACAAGATACAAAAATTAAATAACATTTTCAATTACTGTGTTATAAAATACGTAAGATTAAAAAATGCAATGTAACAGCTGACTTTCAACTTATTGCTTGCGTTTTCACTTTTTATAATTAAAGTGAAATTTTCTGAAAACTTTTAAAGATACAGATGTAATGTAGGCATGATTAGAAGGCTAATTTTTCTATCCCACAGTTAAAGAAAACTAAGGCTTTAAATTAAATTATTAAGGATTTTACAGTTTTAGTTACTAACTGTAGGGTTAGTGATGTCTTGTGAATTAAGTGGTTTTGTAAAACACAGTATTTTCTTGTGTTCGTTGCATGTTACATCCCAAAGCTCTTGCATTTCTTAGAAATTTGATAAACCCAGCCTAAATGAGTTAATAGTTGGATTATCACAAGTGTTGAAAATTTGTATTAAAATTTAATGCAATTCTCTCATTGTAATTCCTGAATATGGTTTTAATAATTTTACCAGAACTCTTGGCTATATGCTAAACAGCTAATTATTAATCGACGTATGCCTACTTCGTAATCAGAATAATTGGCTTTTATTGTAACAAAATATTTTTATTCATCTATGTATCATAAAATTCGTGTTTTGTGAAGGATTTTTTTAAAAAAATGTTTTTATTGTTTACATATTTAATGCTTTGAATACCTACTAGAATGTGAGTGTGTAAATATCTGATTTATGTTTACCGGTATTCAAATTCAAATCAAGATGGTGAGAGCGAGATTCAAACCCAGGTTGTCGAACTTTGAGTTTTCATGTGTGGTTGCATTTCCCTGCAGGTGACAGCTTGCTGCTGCTTGTTCCTTGCTGGCAAGGTGGAGGAGACCCCGAAGAAGTGTAAAGATGTGATTAAGACAGCTCGCATGCTGCTGACAGACCAGAAATTTGGCACTTTTGGAGAAGATCCAAAGGTATATAAAATGTACAAACTGTTGTTTCTCATGATTAAATTAATGGATGTGACTGACAATACAGTTTTTTTTAGGAGGCAGGGCATATAGTTTTTTTCATTCAAGCTGTTTTGAAAATCAGAAATGTTCACCAAAGGATTGCTGAGCAAGGCGTATGTATGTCGTGAAAAGTGATAAGTGGTTTCTGTCATCACACACACAACTTAGCTTTACTTATTATTATTTATTTTAAGTAGCTTTTCAAGAAATATTACCTTTTGTAGCCGTTACCATGGTGCGACTTCCGTAAAATTGTTATATTGTTTTTGATTCATGGTCCATAGACCCCAAAACCATCGTCAATTCAAAAGCATATATCTATATATGTCACATTAACGTGCACAATAACTGCCGTCATTTTTCACAAATCACTTCCAAACTTAAACATAAAATATAATCATGGAAAATCTTGGTTGAGTTTGTTAATGGGCAAAATGTGACCAAAGGGGTAAACATGGGGAAGGTTTTTTTGGAAAACATGCAAATTGCTATAACTCCCCTAACATCTGTTTGAACGTATTATAACTTGTAGAAGTAATACTAAAAACTTTTGTCAAAATACATTTTTTATACGATCAACCATAACTCCAAGGGGTGATGTAATGTCCCCTGCTGAGTACACAATTTACTGTCACAGTAAATGAGCCCTTTCACAGTTACAGATTAATAAATTCTCCCTGTCATGCGCTTCTGAATCTTTAAAGGGCGCCAGTACCCGAAGGTACCCAACTTAATTATTTATTAGATAGAAAAATAAATTTAATACTAATTATAATACTTTTATTGTTTAACATTAAAAAAATAAAATGACAAAGACGGTTGCCTACACGTGAGAATAAAAAGAAAACAACATATTAAGTAGCTAATAAAATTACGTTGGGCACAACAGATACAAAAGTTCATTTGTTAGGAGATAATATTAAATTTAGCTAGTTCAGTATTCGTCGGTTCGCATGAAATTCAATATCCTTCAAGACTTCTGAGTGAAGTCGTACAACATATTAGTCGTGCCATAATTACAAGAAAACTAGAGGCTTTAGTATTATTCAAAGACGATAGATTTAAAACAATTATGATAATCAGACAGCAGATGATCACTACTTCAAATAGTGCTATGATTCGGTGACGCGACTGCTCAGGATTCAACATAGCATATAGTCATACCTGAAGATTTGATGATACACTAGAACCTCGATAATCCGAGCTTGATGGGACCGGGGCCAACTCGGATTATCAGAACCTCGGATTATTGGAAATACGAATAAAAACACGCAAAATCAATTTCTAATACATAGTATGTCGATGTTTTAATAAAAATAAAATACAAACATATTGAAAGGCAGATTAGAAATATATACATAATTATTATTTTTTAAAATAATCTATTATTGTTTTTTGTTTTTTTAATGCTCCTCGCTTCTCAGCTGCTCGTGTGCTCCACTTCTTAAAAAACATTACGTCATTTGGCGTGACGTCATCTTGCTGCTCCACGTATTCGAGTGCCTTTTCTAAGCGTAGAAACCCATCTGCATGGCTAATTTTTTTGTTGGTTTCTTCTTCCCCTTGTTCGTCTTTTTCGGTGTCCTCATCCCGGTTGTTGACCATTTCAATAATTTTCTCATCTGTCAATTCTTCAATTTCATCACTGTCTAACCACTTCTTAACCTCTTCAGCACTGGATTACATTTCACAGCCAGGGATTGTCACCATTAAATTCAATAGAGTCATATTATCACAGTCATCTTCAACTGTTTCTTCTTCTTCACTTTGTGAAACTCTCGGTTTTATAAGTTTTGACCAGGATTTCTGTATAGTTTCCTGTTTAATTTCTGACCACGCATCAACTAACCAATAGATAACGTCTTTTATATTAACTGTTTTTAGCATATCTACTAATGAAATTTCTTCTTCTTGCAAAATATATGTCAGAAGCATGCGTCTGTACTTTTTCTTTATTGTCGCAATGACGCCTTGGTCCATAGGTTGAATGAGGCTAGTCACATTTGGGGGCAGGAAAACAGTTTTAATTTCATCACTTGAAAGCTCTTCTACGTTTGGATGGGATGGAGCGTTGTCAATAACCAACAGTGCTTTTCTCGGTAATTGTCGTTCTTTTAAAAAAGTTTCTACTGAAGGAACAAATTCCTCGAAGAACCAATTTTTAAAAATGGTCGTATTCATCCACGAGTTCTTTTGATTTTTGTATGCGACGGGTAGTGCGTTCATATTTACATTTTTAAAAGCTCTAGGTTTTTTTGATTTTCCTATCACCAAGGGACGAAGCTTATGTGTCCCAGAGGCATTGGAACATGGCATAACAGTAATTCGTTCCTTGCTCTTTTTATGCCCAGGAGCGGAAATCTCGTCTTTGGATGCTAGACTCTTGTCAGGTAGCATTTTAAAATTTAACCCAGTCTCGTCACAGTTATATAATTGATCATGTGTGTAGCCCCCTTCTTCGATCATGCTTTGAAATTTTTGAACATAGTTTTCAGTACCAGCAGCATCAGCTGAAAGCTTTTCTCCTGTGATATGCAATTGCCACACACCGTATCTTTTTTTCCATTTATCCAGCCATCCTTTACTGGCATTAAAATTGCTTTCACCTTCTTGTAATTTATTACGAAAATACTGCGCTTTTTCTTGTAATATAGGCCCAGAAAGAGGGACACCTTTTTGCCGCTGTGCTAAAAACCATGAAAACAAAGCTTCACTTGTTTTTTCGTACTCACTTTTTTTCATACGAGATCTAGACGTTGTAGCCTGAGAAAGATTTTTTTGAGTTTGCCATAACTCCAATTTCTGTCTGTTGCGCCTCCAGTCACCCACAGTAACAGCACTCACTCCTAAATCACGCGCAATTGTTTTTAGCGGCTCACCTTTATCAACCCGCGTCAGCGCTTCTAATTTATCACTTAATGATATTTCAGTATGTTTTCTTTTACTCATACTGGTTCGTAATAGAACTGGGACGTAACTACATAGATGTGCTCACGGCGAAGAACTTATGGGAACTAACAATTACCCTCTGGAGGGAACGCGGGGAAGTGACGAGGGGGCAGAGGATCTAGGCCGACGGAGAAAAGGGGTTTCCCCCAATGTTATAAAAATAGATGCTTGCGACTTCTGACAGGGGTGGGCCGCTACCTGCTATGTACAGTCACTTACCCAACTCACCCCATCAGGCCTTCCTCCTCAACATAGCCCTGGCCGTCCCTACATGTATGTGTGTTTGCAAAATTCATATTTTTTTCTTTCTCATAACCCCCGAAACTGACTCGGATTATTGGGAACTCGGATTATCGGAGCTCGGATTATCGAGACCCTAGTGTATATGGTTTTAGATAAAGCCCCAATAAAACCATTACTCTCAGAGCTTCGCCGAAGCTCGAGCGTATTTTCCTCGCCAATTTGAGAGACGTATCGATGCTATATAATATTTAAAATGTCACGTCGGCAAGGCCCGACGTGACAACACACACAAGCCACAAGATGGCACACCAAAGTTTTTTTCTCTTCTCTTACAAAATTAATAGCATCTATAACCAACAATGTATTTAAAAGATCCGCCGATCTATCGGCCAATCACCGGCCTTAAATTAAACATTTAAAAGATATTACATTTAACATTATTAACATAGAGAAAGGTTGCGAAGCTCAAAGCAATTATCCAAAACAAATATAGAAGTTAATTAACATGAAAGATATATGAATTTGTGACAAATAAAAATGTAAACAAATACGGAAAACATAAATAAATTATTTCAAATTAAAGTTTCAGTGTTCTGTGATCTGATGTAGTATCACAGTGGAAAAAAAGAAGGGTTGGATGACCAAAAATTCATAACTCCCTTAGTAGGTACGCTACGAAGTCCATTCAAATTATTTGTAAATTGTATAATTTTTATCCAAAAGATTTGTCTAAAACAATTTTTGATAAAATTAACCATTGCAGAAACAGGATTAAAAATACAGGAGTATATATTTTTAAAATTTATAAATTTTGTACCATGTATTAATTATGTATTAAATCTATTATATTTGTTGTGAAACCATAAATTATTATTTACAACTTTCGTCTGAAATAATGTTTTATTGCCAGTGTTTAAAATACCAGGGGTTGAAGTACAAAAAAATTAATACCTAGGAATTACAATATTAAATCCGTTCACATTGTTTGTAAACCTTATAAATATTATCTAAATCTTTGTCTGAAACAATTTTTGTTACAACTAACCATTGCTGCAAAAGGTTGATAAAGAGGTGTTAAAATACAAAAATTAATTCATAATTACCTTAGTAATCACACCATCAAATCTGTTTGAATATTTTGTAAATATCATAATTTTTTTCTAAAACTTTTATCTTAAAAATGTTTGATAAGATGAGCCATTGCTGCAGGGTGTTGAAACAAATAGGGGTAGGAATAAAAATAAATTAATAATTTCCATACCATGTACACTATCAAATTCATTCTGGTTTATTGCAAAATCATGAATTATTATCCACAAATTTCATCTGAAATAATTTTTGTACGACCTACAATTACTGCTATGGGTGGAATAAACAACGATTGAACGACAAAAAAATTCATAATTTCGTCAGTAGGCACACTATCAAATCCGATAAAATTATTTGCAAATCCTACAAATATTACTTAAAACATTTATCTGATATTATTTCTGATACAATCAGCCACTGCAAAGGTTGGGGTTTAAATACAAAAATAAATCCATAACTCTCTTAGTAAGCACACCATCAGATCATTTCTAATTGTTTGTAAATATTATAATTTGTATATAAAAGTTTTGTCTGAAATATAATAACAAACAATTAATGCAAGGTGTTAAAAAAAAACTGGGATTGTAATAAGAAAATAAATAAAACTTCTACCATGTATGCTATTGAATCCATTCTTATTTTTGTTTAACTTTCTAAATATTGTTTAAAACTTAAGACTTTTTAAGACTTGCATAAAATGTTGTCTAATCACTGACAGTTTCTGTGTAATCATTGTTTGAACGTTGTGGTATTTACTGTTTGTTTGTCGTGGCGAGTTGCTGTCACGTTCTGGCAGTCCAGAGTACGCAGTAGGCGGCAGTGAGTTGATGCTGTGACCTTGAATCGGCAGGAGGAGGTGATGACGCTGGAGAGGATTCTGCTCCAGACAATTAAGTTTGATCTGCAAGTGGAGCATCCGTACAAATACTTGTTGACTTACGCCAAGTCACTCAGGGGTGAGTATTTTTGTGTGACTTGTGTGCACGTCGTTTTAGTCTGCAGCAAGTGTTGTAAAGTCTGTTGTTACCCTTATGACCTATTAGAGAAACTGATTTTACAACCCTTTAAAATGTTGTTGAAGAAAACAACAGATGCATACAAATAACCTTTATTAATCATAAAATTGCACAAAAATATACATAATTACAATTACAATGTACTTTTTTAACTAATTAATAACAGTTGAAATTTTTTCTCATTCACAATTTTTTTTATAATTTTAGGTTTAGTTTCACTTAATGCACATCTCAAGTCATGTTCCACATTGAGATTGTTTCTAGCCTTTGTTTTTACTGTTACTAAAGTTGAGAAACCATTCTCTCATCTAAAAGTGGTAGCAAAAGGTATTATCATTGTTAGAGCTCTGTCAGTTATAATAGGATAGTCAGCACATACTTTTTGCCAAAATGTACCGAGGTTATAATTTTGGAATTCTTCATTTGAAAGTGCTATCTTCGCATAGTCTGAGAAATTCTACTTAGGCTGACATATCTTCATCTTTAAAAATTTCATCAGCGTGAGAGAACGCAAGCCATGTGGCATTGATCTGTCATTCTAGTATCTACATACCAAAAATTACCAGCATTATTACCCCTGCAGAATAGTTGTTTCACCCCGTGGGGGTAATTACCCCCAGGTTCGTAACTCGTGGTTCTCGGACTGAACCACACGTGTGTGTGTGTGCGCGTGCGCATAAGAATAAATACACAAGAATAAACATACAAGAATAATTACAAGCGCGTGCGCACACACGCTTGTATTTATTCTTGGTGCTTGCTCTGCACCTGTTGCAACACAGAAGCAAGTAATACTGTGATCTTTGAAGCCCTGTCTGCTGAAGTAATGTGCAAGATGATGAAATAGTAATTCATAACGTCAGCTCTGAGCTCACATATTCAACAGGCTTTAGGCCTTTTATCTATAGTTTATTATATTTCAAATTTTATTGTGTTTCATAGTAAAAACCACACTTGTTAGTTGATGATTTTCGCTTAAGCATATTTTTTTAATCTTTTTTTTTTTTTGTCAAGGAAAATAGAAGCGAGTCTTACTACCACTGTGATTAATTAATTTATTTATAATAAATTAGTCTTACTACTGTGATTAATTATAATGATATAAATGTGGTTTTATGGTAAATACATAGTATTGTAAGCTTTGGAAAGAACAAACAGTATAAGTAATCTGGCCTTTTATAGTAATCTTACTTTGGATAGAACCTAAGATAGTTATATTGTTGATGTTAGTTTCACACTGAATGTTGTATAAATTATAACTATTTTTTCAGGTGACAAAAATAAGCTGCAGAAGATGGTCCAGATGGCATGGACATTTGTTAATGACAGGTAAGTATCTCACTAAGTGTTGTTGACCACGACTGTAAACAGTGATTACATCTTGTAGGGCTGTTGATTGTGCAAATTGATAAACTTTAGATTTGAAGGAAATCTTTCACATCACTGGTAAAAAGAAATTAGTTTCATTTATTAAATTTTACTCGAGCATAAACAAGTTCAGATGTATTGTGATGTGCTTCTGGTTTATGTTTACGTGCTTAAATAAGTTATTTAGGTAGTATTTATGTGTGTCGTTGAAGCTGATTTTTGTATCGCGCAACCTAGCACTACAATCAACCGTCAGACGATGGTATGCGTGTTGACTAAAGGCCAGTTGTGTTGGCAGCCTGTGCACGACGCTGAGCCTGCAGTGGGAGCCGGAGGTGATCGCGGTGGCTCTGATGTACCTGGCGGGCAAGCTGAGCAAGTTCGAGGTGGTGGACTGGGAGGGCCGCACCTCCAGACACCTGCGCTGGTGGGACAAGTTCGTGGAGGACGTCACCATGGACCTGCTGGAGGGTACGTGTGCATGCCCGCTCACTCCCGGTCCCGAGGAGCTTGTTGTTAACTCTTACTGTGCTTACCTTTCCTGTAGTTATTACTTCCTCTTGAAAGAAATTTTACAATGGGATGCACTTATTTCTTGTATTTGTAGCTTAATTTTCTTAAGTAAGTTTCCTAACCTGAGTTTTCTGCCAAGTTTGGTGCAATGACTGTACAGGTCGACCTTGAAAACAATAATTCCTCCTCAACTTCTTTATCCTGTGCACCCTGAACCCTCTTCCCAGCACATCCGAGAGAAACTAAGGACCCAGGGGCAAATAATTACTCGGGCCTTCCTCCCTATTATTTAATGTGCAACCAGTATATTTATGGTTCTGGGCGCTGTTAACATGCTGAGAACCAACAGAACCGAGAATTGGGATCAACCCGTCACTGTGCTAAATAAACATTCCCAAACCAAAAATTTCTTAGTTTCTGAAGGGATAAATAATGTAATTGTCAATCAAACAGAAGCTAGTGTTGTAATTTTTTTCGTATTTCCCTTCCTCAAATACTATTGAATAGTTTTTCTCAAATATAAAATCTTTAAAATACTAAAGATTTGATGATATTTGAGAATTTAACTGAGGCATCCCTAGTTTCTATAAATCATAACACATAGAAGTGTGAATGTTTTGAGAAAAATCAGGAACAAAGACAAGTTCGGTAAACACGTTGACACTGTAAGTGAGGTAGTGTGTAATGGTTGTTGCAGATATCTGCCACCAGGTGCTGGACCTGTACTCCCAGCCACAGGCGGCCATGCCTGACTCTCCTCCGCTGCAGCCGACCGTCCAGTCGCCCTCCATGAAGAAGGAGCGCCTGCCCCGCCCCATCTCGCCGGCCCAGCAGCACTCGCTCTCGCCCGTCGCTTCTGGTGCGTACCCGTTAACTGCTCGCCCAACTCGTCCGTTCGTAACTATCTCGTAAACTGACAAAGCTTGTACATCTTTATATCACAAATTGCTCACTGTGGTCAGACTGTTTTATACAGAAAAACTCTTTTTTAAGAAGTTTCTCGACTGACTTAAAACATTAATTTATCAACCAAAAAATACTACTTAAATTGGTTTTTTTTTACGGTGAGAGTTAACAACCATAACATAGTCACATTTTTTATAGTAGCTTTATTATTACAATTATAGTCATTCCCTTAAATAAATTAAATACTAAACACCAATGTTTTAACGGGGAATGCTATTTGTTGCAGCCAGTTGCTGTTAACTGCGGGCAGTGCATTAAACTATACACTATTCTACAATGAAGCCAAAAAATTGAAAATCAAATAATACAAAATTGTTATGGCCTGAAAAAGATGGCAATTTTTGGTTCCTATTATTTGCCTGTAGCTGGGAAGTTTTTGAAAGAGATACACTTGTATCAAATAAACCAAATTATTGACCTCACAAAGAACCCATACAACTCTTGTGGTTCTTACGATGTTCTTGCAGCAATTCCCGTGAAAGTGACGAAGGGGGACCGATCGCACCCTTTGGCAGGGAACGGTGAGAGTTCCGAGGACAAGAAGGACGCGACCAAGCCCGGCGAGGGGCACCACTACCAGTACCCCAGCACGTATGCCCACACACCCACCTTTGGCCACGGCTACCAGTACTCCTCCTCCAGCCAGTACTACTCTGGAGGGGGCTCGCGCGACTACTACGGAGGGCCGGGCCCCAGCTGACTTCGCCGTGCAGTGCCTTGTGAGGAACGCTCATTCTGAGCTACCATTCGTTCCGTTGGACGAGTGTGCCTGCGTCTGGTGTGTCCCGTCTTGCTTCGTGGCCAGGAAACTGACCAGTGCTACTAATGTGTCACCAGGCTACTCAAGTATTGTCAAGTCAGTTCACGGACGTAAATTTTTTTGTTACGTACTTATAATCATGCACATGCAGTGTGCAGTGATTAATTCCGTTCTCTGTGATCCATCCAAGTCCCATTAAAATAATGATTGTGGTGTAGCTCTAGCCATATGTGTGACCACAAAACATGTTTTTTTCTAAGCTACATGTATTTTATTTTCTGTGCATTTATACTTGCTAACTTTTGAAAATCGTAAATCGGTAAAGATTTCTAAATGCTTAATTTTGGCCTACAACAAACAAACAAATGTTTATTCTAAGATCTAACCTATCAGAATTACTACATAAACATTGTTCTTTTTATACTATCTACCACCTGTCTGCGTCAATGTATTAACAGAAAATAAATACTTCTATCAATTTTTACTTGCTAGCAATTTGAACAATTTTGTCTGTGCCAAAATCAATCATTTGTCACTACAATTCCCATTTAGTCCTCCTGCATGTGTTTGTAAGAACAACTGTCATACCATTTTTGTGTCCACCTTTAATAGGTGCATTTGTCTGAAGGAAAATTTAGTCATAATTGTTGCGGGCACTTTAAATTGTTCCAATTCTATCTATGTTGTGATCAGTTAAATCACCTTGAAAGTTAGGCAATGAAAAAATTGCTTCACTTTGATAAATCGGAAATACGAACTATTAAAATCAAGGTAGGGGGGAAGAAACACATTTTACAAACAGTGGGTAACAATATTTTCTAGCATTTGAAGACATCTTTAAAACAAAAGCAGATGGTTTGACTTGATACAACTATTTCTTCACATCTGATAAAGAAAACATTTTCCTACATGGTCGGCCAGACCCAACAGTAGGTTATGTTTTATTGTGAAATGAGTTTATAAACTCACTTCTAATGAGTAGAGGCACGATTATATGGTAATGCGCGATAAAACGAAATAACACCGAAAACCGCTTGAAAACACGGAATAAAACGAAATTGTGCGAAATCCACAATATGTCACGAAATTTCGTCTATCCTGATTATTTACGTTTTGTTTTCCATTCTGTAAGGACAATTCACTATCTTCAGCACAATCAAATATTTCTGACAGTAACTAGCAGCCATATATATTATATGCGACTGTGATTCATTATAGATTTAAAAATGAAGTCTCGGAATTAACGTAATATTTTCTTTAAACGGTAATCTTGTGTACCATAATAATTTAAGATGTTGATAACTATGATACAATGGCTGCCGTTCACTTTCTGTAAATACAAAAATAACAAACGTCCAAAATATGTTTTTCTAAGATTACATTTTTAATCATTAAAATATTACACACTAAAACGCATTGCTTTTACTGTTTATTTAAAATAAAGTACGTAGGGTACAAAAATAAAATTAACCCTGCTTAACGTAATGATTGTAAATAATAAATAGTACATGTTTATGTCGGTATTAATTTTCACGTACGTATGTTGGAATTCGGTATGCGTTTGTATTCGCATCTATTCTCCATTGTTTTGATCTTTCCAGCACGGCAAGTTTTTGCGTATTAAGAGGTTAAATTCTCCCTATGAGATTAAAAAATTTTGATAATGCCTAAAACAAAGGTTTCTGCCAGTGACCGATCGAAAGAATTTTCCAGCGAAGGATTTTATTTCAGTGATAAAATTTTAATGTGCAAATTCTGTAACTGCAGGCTAGACTACGAGAGACGCGATACGCTTCTGAAACATGTCGCGAGTGAGAAACATAAGCGTTTGAGGCAAAACTCATCTGTTAAAAGACATCCTTGTCTAAGAGTCTTTAATGCCATTAATTTGCTGTTCAGCCCAAGAAATGTGAGTAGGGTTAGCATAGAAGATGCAAACCTACAGAAGTCTCTGCATAACTTGCCTTCTGTTTCCCATCTTCCCATTGATACATTCATACATGGCTATGTTGCTTTAAAAAAAATAATTGAGGATGAACTTTTATTGCCAGAAACAAGCCAAATTGATGTTGCAAAGGTACTTTGCTCCCTTCAAGGGGACTACAGTGAATTTGCTCAAGCTAGTTTAAGGGCAATCTGGTTCCCAACATCAAATGTTGATGCAGAACGTTCATTTTCCAGGTACTCACTGGTAGTTAGTGACAGAAGACAACGTCTCACTCCAGAAAATGAGGAAAATTTAACTATGATAGCATTTCAATAAAACCGTCTTAATAGTAACTTTGGAAGTGCTTAATTGTGTAATTTTGTAGTGTATGTGATTGTAATTAAGTCGTGAAATTTTTAGTAGTTATTTAAAAGTTTGAATTTATGAATTTGCAAATGAACTTAATTATCTATGAATTTGCAAATGAACTTAATTGTAATTAGATCATGAGGTTTTAGTGTTTATTAATATTTGTTTTAATAAATTTTCATGTCGTACAGAAAAGCAAGAAAATTTTGCCGTGGGTATTTTGAGCAAAAAAATAAAACCATATAACACCGAAATCTTTATTTCTTTACACCGAAATTTGTCTTAAAATAACACCACAAAATCTTGACTCTACTAATGAGTAATGCCTCCTTTATCCACGTTCACGCTTATCACAAAATAATTATGAATTTTTTTATTTCCTTCTTTATATTTGTATTGCTGAAGTGTTTTCATTGTGATCTTTCATGCCACGTTAGCAGCATGTTCAATGTGCACCACTAAAAAATTATGTAGCAGTAAGTATGACATACATTCAAACAAAATTAATATTATGTGAACTAAATAAAAAGTGAATTCCATTACTTCCATAAACTAGTCTACCATTTTGCACACTAATTCACTCAAATGGACAGCCGATGCAATACTACAGGAATTGGAGAGTCCAAGAGAACTGGTACAACCAATTAGATGAAACATTAAATAAAACTCAGTGTATGATATTGCATTTTAGCAGCCAATGAGAAGACAAAGACATATTCTGTTTATTTGGCCTTACTGTACCCCTGTACCTATTCAAATTTTTTTTTAAATGTTGTCCAAATGTTGAAAAACCAGTAATAAAAAGATATGGCCATACAACCATATAAAAACATGATATTTGCTACTTTTTATGAGTAAATCAAACAAGTTGGCAGGTATGAGTATATTACTTAAGAAAATTCAGTTTTCTTTCATCTGTAACAGTCAGTAAACATTATTTATACATACCAAGTGTTTGAATTGTCAAGTTCTTTTATGTTCCTACCTAATAAAATTATTTGGTTAGTACTTGATTTTGGTTTTAACTTTTTCCCTAAACTTTTTCCCGCTGGAAATTATCAGTGGTGACTAGAGACAGGATTTGTTGTTTTTATTTTTATAAAAGCTTTTTCTTTAATACTCCACAAAAATAGTGGTACATTTTATATGCTGCATTTTTGCGATAAAATTATTTGTAATAAATGGGTCTAAAACAGATACATTCAGAATTATAAAAATAATTTACCAAGCATTTGTGATTTAAAAGTGATTCAATAAAAGATGCAAAATAAAACAAATCAGATTAATTTTTCTGATCCATTTGTGTGTGTTTTTTTTTTTATATGTTAAGGCTACTGAAACAATCTAAATTAAACGTATTTAATTATGATATGAAGATATTTTAAACTTTTTTTTTATCAAGTATTTGTGTTTATTTGCTTTAAAAAAAGATGCACGTGCCTTGTTATGGTGCCTCATGTTTCAAACCTGAATGTAAGAGGGAAGAAAGAGTTATAAGATCAAATAGACATTGAGAGAATTAGGGTGACTTATTTAAGAACACAGTAAAATTAAAACAACATTTATTAACATCTTATAATATTACACTAAAGTGTAAAAAAGGCACAACCAAAAAAATTAACACTTCATGCTTTTGACAGAGAAGAGCACCTTCACATATACTGTTTTGAAATATGCTAACAAATAACCACACAAGAACACTTTCAAATAATTACATGGTTTAGTATGAACACTGAACTGTATTGCTTACAAATTGTAACATTCTTTTATAATTACTGCAACAAACATTTGTACAAAAGTTTACAACAGGCACCTTGTTAACATCTTTATGTAGTGAAAGACTAGCAACATCACAAGAAAAATATAAATTTTTAAAATGAAAAATTTGACTACCAAAGTAAAAAACTATTTTGCAAGAATTGTATTAAATGCACAAATGTTTTTCGCAACATCAACAAGCACGTTTTGCTTAGTCAATACTTATTTTCAAACAGAATGAATCTATTTCTTAAAGTGCTTGCAAAGTAGCCAATGGCATGTGAAGAGCATTTATTTTCCCCTGTTACCTTTTATACATGCCACCAATTTGAATGAAATAGAGCTCCGTTAACTGACTCTTGACCGACCTACTGAATTCCGCAATAAGGTTATCTAAAATGGCAACAGAAAGCAGTCACGAAAAAACTAGTATGTACATATTTAAAATTATTACAGTTATTGCACTGCTGAAATGGTTAACAATCACTTGCTCTTGTATTATTTACCCACATCTTCACTTTTGAATGTACCTTAAGAGGAAGAAGACACATAGTTGTATTGCAAGTATTCATGAACTTATTTCTAGTAAAGAATGATGTTATGAATAGACTGAGTCAAGGTCATGATAGCAGTGCTGCTCAATGCAAATAAACAAAGATGATGTAATGATGTTAACATACCATATCATACTTGGTAAACAAATAATTGAGAGAGCACGTGCCCATATCAACATACAGAAATAATGATATTATGTGGGTCAGTACATTAGGTGATGAAAAACTATGTTTACAATTAATACCCACCGTAATATGCTACATCAGCAAATAATAGTGCCAGAAGTTTTTTTAATTGCAAATTGGAATAGAATAACTGTCTTGCAAACGTGTTTAAATTTTACTCACACGATTGCATTTACAAAACTCATGTCTCACATTAGTTGAACTATTATATATTATAAAAGTGGCACGGTACCACTGGCTCGTGGTCATCATCACTCTGTGGTGGATCGCTAGGCAGCACAACACGTACGAACCATTTCTAGTCACATTTATGCACCCTGTAACTAGCAGCAGGCATGTTTATTAATCACCCACAAACATTCAATTATTCCACAGCATATTGCTCTGAAACTACACACCCCCATCATTCTTTCCAGGCATCTGTTCTCAGTAATCATACGCTAGTTTTGTAGACGAATAAAAGAGGAGGAAATTAAAAGAAAGTTCCCAGATCATTAATATATAGAAACAACTTTGTGGTTTTTTATTTTTAAGCTAAAATTGTTTTTAAAATAGAAAATAGTGATGGGTCGGACACCCTTCTCTGTGTTCAATGATAAACAAGGAGTTCTTTGTGCTGAGATCCCAACATTTTTGTCCCTTTTTTCACTAGGCGGCAGGGATGATTACCTATTTAGCTAAAAAATAGACCTATGGAAGAATAAAATATCTTACAAAATCTTAAATTAAAAACAAACGTGTGACATAGCGCAACTCCTACCGTGTACTAATTCGTATAATATTTTTTTTTTTTTTTTAGCTGTTCACATATTAGTAATCATGTTTCTTTTAATTTGCATAGGCATTTCAAGTATTTTGAATGGGCTAAAATAAATCATACTAGTTTGGGTTAGGTTTTACATAAAGCTGAATGTAATATTTATATTATTATTCTTTCACTCTAATTTTTTCAGTCAGTTAAAATTAAAATGTCTAATATTTACATTTTTTACAATTTATCATAAAGCACACTCAGGGCAGTAAAACTGTAACATTATAGAAGGTTTGAAAGAAAGGAAGACAGTAATAAGACACTAGCACCCTAAAATTTTTTTTTGCATCTAAGAAATGCATCACTGAAAAATCTACGTGTTACGTGGGCGGGTGGGCGCATAATTTGCAATTGCTTTAGTGTGCTTAAATAATAGTTTTAATCATTTATTATTTTAAAATTTCCTGATTTTCTTTTAAACAGACATAAAATTTTTCTCTTGCAATTTTTAATGTGTCTAAATTAGATATTGATTCTGCTAAAAAAAACCATTGTAATATGTATTACTAGATATTGCTTCACTACAGAATGTAAGTTTCTGGGCTAATGAAGCAAACTAGTGAACATGAAGCTACCTAGATGCTAGGTGAATTGTTTGTGGTGGAATTATGGTATAGTAGGGCACTCTGAAGTCATATTGAAGTAGTATATAAACTGTATAAAGATAAAATTATATTTTTGATATACATAAAGTTAGGTTAGAAGTTCGGAATGAATTAATGTTATTAGGTAGTTGCATTCCAGTGCTTTATGTTGTATTAAATTTAATTTTGGTATTATTATTTCTGTTTTATTACAATTCACCATATCTTATCTCTAATAATTAATAATACATCAGTATCAACAAGATCTGTGAAATGGAAGATTGACCTAGCTCTACGAAACAACAGTGATGGAACAAATCATGACCCATCATAGATAATATGTAAGAAGTACAAAGGAACTCTTGAGAAAATACTATGTATGCTCTTACTTTCCAAATGCAAGATTTCCTTGTAGAAGTGCTGGGATGCGAACAATTGACCCTCAAGGTGAAATGCCACCATCGAAGAAATGACTGAGCAAAAAAAAAAAATGCTTCTAAAATTTGAATAATGGCGAATGGAAGACTTGTGTGGATGCTCAACTACCACAAGCAAATGCAGTGTGACTAGCAAACAAATCTGATGACATGTAAAATTTACTGTGTCGCATTTGAATGTCACACACTATTCAAATATTAAAAATAAAACATGCACATAATATACCTACATGTAATACCACATGGCATTATGGTGTTGAAGAGGCAGTGTTTTTCAAAACACTCTCTAGTTTCTATGACATGCAGTTCACTATTAAGACTTTAAAGGCACACTTATTGTGCAGTGCATACTAAGGCACTTGCTACTGAGGCTGATATGATAGTCCAATGTGACTGCTTCTTACTGACTATATAACATCTTAAATAACCAACTCAGTATTGATTTAAACTAAAAGGAATGAACATAATAGTAGTTACCATACTTAATAACAACCACTGTACAAAATAAAAATATGCAAGAAAAGGATAAAGCCTAGTAAAAAGATCTAAGGTTACAAAACAATTTGGATGAACATACAGTGGCTTACATTACAGTGACTTGCGTTACAAAATCCAAATACTAAAAGTACTACATACTATATGCACTAAACTGCAAGCTGGTGCAAATATTTAAAATTTAGTAATTTAAAACAACAAAAAAATTATTATTTGCATTTTATTCAATTTTAAACCCTTACACTTCAAAACATCAAATTATTGTATTCAAAGTGTATTCATAGTGAAGTTGTTGCTTATCACCTGGTGTAACTAGGTATCAACGTGAAGGCTGAATCATTGTTGCACAATATTTGTACCCAGATGTTAATGAGCCTAATATAATTATTAGCCATAGTTTATTTAATCATGTGCATAGTTAAAGCAGAATGGCTCAAGTTTAAACCACAGGACAATTTGCAATCAGAAACTGCATTTGCAAACACAAACAATCAGCAGTTTGCAACCCCTGCAAAAGTATTTATAATGTGTAATATGAAATATCTATTGCCACTGCACAAAACCATACACAAGTATTTATTCAAATTAAAAAATATCACTTTTAAACTGTCATGAAAATACATTTAAAATCTTTTTCCCATTATTGCTGTTCAAATTTGATATTCTTATTCGAAAATATTATGTTTGTATTCAAATACAATTTGAACTAAAAAAAAAACTTGTATTTGCACAAGCCTGTTAAACAGCCACTGAGTAGGGTGAAGTTGGTGTGCATGGGACAAAAAACTGTCTTAACTATCTTATAGCTGACAAATGAATCAGTCAATATGTACATCAATGACACGTCAAATTAACAGTGGTAACAGCACAGTGAAAAGTGGGCTTTAAGATTTGGTCTCCAATCTACAGAACTTTTTTTTTTTTGTTAAACATAATTATTTTACAATGATAATAACCACATTATGTCATTATTAAGTTTCTGATAAGCATTATTTTAAAATTAAGTTTTTTTGGAAATATAAACTTTACATTTAATATTTAAATATGTATGTTAGCAACTTGTTTCTGAAAATATTTTTATGCTTTTTTTTAAATTCAGAAATAAGGCACTTTGTTTACTTCTATAACTTAATTTTATCAAATAGCACATTTGTTCTGTATGTATAAATAAAGGCATATCTAAAAAAAAACTGTTACCAGCAGAGCTATAATTTGATATATACAGTTACTAAGCTACTACATGTGCAACTTTATGCTACCCTACTAACAGCAAGTCATCAGGTTGTGTTAGTGAAATGTGAACATTGTTAAAGTGGTAAATATTCACAGTGATTGAGGGACAGTCATTTAAAATTAAAATATTTCTAACATTTTCTAATGTATATTTATTTACCTCGATTTAAAGAATGTTTAGTCTTCGTTCCAATATTTGGAAACTGTGCAGCAGCAAGATTATTATCAGCCTTCTGGCTGACGAAATTCCAATATAAAAAATGTAGAAAATAATACACAAAAATACCTTGTCTTAGCTATGATTTCAAAAAGAAGTTTAAGTGAACAGTCAGTATTATGGGAATTATATATAAATGTATGTACGTATATGTGTATGTATGTATATGTGTATGTATGTATATATGTGTGTGTGTGTGTGTATATGTATATATGTATTCTAGGGTTTCATCTTCCAGTAGAAAGTACTGAAGTACTGTTACAAGAACATAATATTTTAAGCAAAGTTATGCATCATTTCTGTATATTACCATTGCACAAAATATTGCAAGTTTTAATAATAAACAACACAGGGTGCTATTAAGATAAAGACCAAAGGAGACTACTATAAATATTAACAATGAATAATCACATTTCACTGTTCAATAAAAACACAATATTGAAAAATTACATAAACAAAAGACAATTATTTAAACACATCAATTAATACTTTTAAATACATAGATCAAAGTGTTACATTTTTCCGTAGAAATTAACTGTACATGCTATTCGTATTCACACACTGCTCAATAAGCATAAGAAATAATTTTACCAGCACTATGTTTAAAAAAATTTGATGCTCAATATGAAAAAAATAAATTTGTACTTTTATTTAGCATACACTTAACTATAAAAGTATTCACACTAATCAGAACATTTCTGTTACACTTAAATGTATACATGCTGTTAGATATGTAAGTTGGCAAACAAACTTTGAAAAAATCTATGTGTATTTCTACATCAAAAGGTTTTATTTAAGACATGGTTCCACAGCCCTTTCGGTACTTCATTAGAATAGGTTTAACTCAGCATATCTTTGTCACGAATGTTCTAAACATAATCAAAACGAGGTTATTTCTCATTCAAACTTAGGTTTTGCAAGTACATACGTACTACCAAATGAAAAGTCTTCTATGCTTCCTTATGATTGGCTGGTCTAACGTCAACAAACCATAGCTAAAAATATTGCAGTCATGAGTTGTGCAGCAGCAGAAAAATCAACCAATATGTCTTATGTACGTGAATGACAATCCAAATGATTGTGTGGAACAATACCAATACCTTTAGGATACAACAAAGACCCATCCTAATAAACTTTGAAACATAAATATAAACATTGCAATGGATTGGAACTGTAAACAACTAATTATTCTGTAACCTGACAGGCACTTTCTTCTCAATCAAGGGAATGTTTTCAGATGTGGGTAATTTATCTGTGCCGTTTAACCATGCTCTTAAAAGTGTATGCCTAAATGTAAGAGTACTTATAGTGGTCATGTTCTGATTTGTAGAATAGAAACCAGAATAAGATTTGATGTAATATCTGATATGTGTATCTATTTATGGCACATGTATTTCTTTTTTTTTCTTCTAAAAAATTAACTATTTTTCAGTTGGCAGTTACATACATGTCATTAGGTCTATGCTAAAGTTAATGCTTATGTTGACATAATGAAATATATATGTATGTTATATATAAATTGGTTAAAAGTATGTATACCAAAAAACAAGGCTCTTAAAAGTTGTTATTTGAAGACAAACTAATGAAACTGAAGGACATTAAGCACTTTAACAAGTGTCAATGCAAAATTGTAAGAATGTAAAATAAAACAAGCCCGTTGGCAACTACCTAATTTAAATTGAAAACTAGAAGAAGCGGAAGTACCCAGACTAGTAATTGTCACAAGAGAGACAAAGATAGAAAAACCCATTTTTGCATGAACCTGAATTTCATAGTCTTATGGTTGGTTATAACACATTTGAACTGCCACAAAACAAAACATGTCCTAAAAACAATTGTCCATACCCACAGGACAACTAATATTGCAAGAGACAAAATTAAACGAAAGAGGAAGTTGGATTTAGCAAAATGCAAACAAAAAATTAATTATGATGCATTTCTGACACCTGTGATCATCAAACCAAAAAAACAAAAATGACAATCTTTATGGCAATCAGCTCCTTTTCTTGATACATTCAAATGTATTTTTAGTAGTCTTACCACTTACCCATCACGAAACAGAAGAGGGATATATTGCTGCTGTTGACTGATATATTTATTTTCCAACAATTTAACTCAATAAATAATTTTAGGTACAAAACTATTACAAAATTATTCTACGAGAATAACTGCTGTCTCTTTGAGTTTAATTACTTATTTGGTCAAATAATTTCATTAACTTAGATCAATATGTCAACATTTTCAAAACAGTACAATGTTGTGTGCATGTAGGGCATCAAATAATGAATGCAATTCTAATAACATGAACAGTTCACTTGCATTCACAACTGTAACAAAACAAAAAACTGTTAATTGTAAATTGCCACTTAGGTAAAATGTTTTCAACAGTATTTTATAATTCAGGAGAATCTGCTTCCTCTCATGACTATTTAATATGAAACACAATAACATTCATTTTTCTTTACTAAAAAATAGCTAAGATTACCGTGTTTTCTCGCATAATCGTAACACATTTTATTCTAAAATCAAGTTTGAAAAGTAGGGGTGCGACAATTATGTGGAAAAAAATTTTTTTGTTAGGTAAAGTTATTCATAAAAACAAAACCCGTTCATGGAAAGTACGTTTATTTAAAAAAAAAAGGTGGAGTATACAAGAGCACGCCAAACAATTTATATTAATAATTCATTAAACAAAAACCTTTCTTCAACTTTATACAGGTGCACCATCCTTTATGCGAAATTCCAAAATCCGAACAGCTCTAAAATCCGAAATTTTTTTCGAAACTTCAACGTCCGCGATATTGTTCGCAGTTGTGTGGCAAACTCAAGTCGCGATCGCGTGACTAGTGTGAGCGAGTGACTTGGCAGCACTGCGTCAGCAAGGCAGCATGCAATTTGGCAATGCCGAGGCGCTGTGTTTACCGTTTGTCCGGCAAACTAGCGCCAGTTACAGCTTGCTGCTTGGCTACGATAGGAGTTGTTTTATCGCGTTTAGTAGTTAACCGTGTTGTTACGCGAACGTGTTGCCATATTTGAAGACGGCAATGGCAAAAAGGCATTCCGATATGAAGATGGGTGGTAGCGAAAAAAAACGAAAACATTTAACATTATCAATAACTCAGAAGGTGGAATTATTGCGGAAACTAAATCAAAACAAGTGACACTTCAAGAGGCATTTAAAAATGCCATCATTCGTGCTGCTTCATCTCAGGAGAAGGAAAATCCTGCTCCCGGCCGATCACGAGACGTACGAGTTGACGGCGACATCGGCGGCGATGACGACGCATATAAACATTCTCCAGATGTTTTACAGTATCAGTTGTTAAAAACAAATTATTTTGGCGATTGTTTCAGGTATTTATTTATGCTGCAGTGTTTATTTACGTTATGTACTTTGTTGTTTTTTGTACTATGTTGCTTGAAATCCTTAATAAAGCTGACATAACCTAACTTGGCTTTACTAGGCCTCCTGTATTAAAATTCCGAAATCCGAAAAATTCCGAAATCCGAAAAATTCCGAAATTCATAATGCTGCTGGTCCCGACCATTTCGGATAAAGGATTGTGCTCCTGTATAGAAAGCCCAAACTGTTAACGCGAACGCAGGCCACTTGAATCTGCGACGTGAACTAACGCGTAACTATTGCCGTAGTACACATTCACCACGAAAGAATGCGGGCCATCAAATGTAGTTAACTCGGCATTCGACAGAGAGAGCGTGCTGCATGCAATTGGCGAGATATCGATATTCGACTACGTGCGCGCGCTCTATACAGGGAAGCAACATAACCAAACATGAATGATGCCAACTAACGTTGGCTACATGTTCATAAGCGGTACACTGCGGCGACGCAGACGATCAGATAAAGGAAATAACGTTTAAAAACGTCTTTAAAAGAAAATTAACACATCAGACAACTTCGTATTTCCGTTAATTAAATAAGTGGTAATTTCCGAATAAATATTAGAATTCTACTTTAAAATACATCGTTTTATACGGAAAAGATACCTACACAAAGCACTCGGCATCTAATAGCGGGACTAAAAACATAATTGGACGTTTAAGCGAGAAGTTTTTTTATCCCATTTTCGACGGCCAAATATATAGGTATAGACGATTATGCGATAAAAGAGGGTAGTTAGTGTTTTCCATTCAAATTCTAAGGCATTACTGGCCTCAAAATAGTCAGATCTTTTCTTTGCCACAAATGATTGCACATAATAAATAATTTGCTTATTATAAAAAAATTAATACAAAACTACTAACTAATATATACGTATCATAATATTTAAAACTCGTTAGGAAGGTAACACAATTATTGTAAAATATTACTAAAAAAATTCACACACAATAAGAACACGTGTAAAACATTGTAAAACTAACAAAATTAAAGAAACATATACGTACTAACAACAGGAACATAAGTTATCGTAAACATAAAATATTGACTTTGATTTCATATAGAATTCATTAACTGCAAACAAATACTAGCAGACACTAAAACTGCCATTGCGACACAGCACAATATTGCACGACGACAGTGCTATGGCACGAGGCTCAAATGAGACGCGACTGCTTCAGGTAGTGGATGAGCAAGCTGTACACAAACCTGTACTGCGCGACCGTCTGCACCATGAGCGGTCGCTGGTGTCGCAGCAAGGTCACCACGCGTGGCACGTCAAGCTCCTGCACACACAGCCACACACTTTCCTGCAGCCACCAGCAGTGCCGAGTTCACTCTCACGCCTGTCAACGCACACGGAACATTCTGGACATGTTACCTCCATACACTGCACTGCACTGCACAGCCCAGCAGCACACTGACTGAACATGCAGCAAAAATATTTATTGATATACGTTAAAACTCAGATAGAAAAACTGACAGAACCTGTTTGCCTGCCGTTTGCTTTCAAATGATTTTCTTTTGTTGGTGGGAATGATATACATTTTAAAGATTTCTTAAGGATTTGAGGAGGGGGGTGGGATATCCCTGCATCTCACCCCTGCGTACACCCCTGAACTAAACAACTTAAAAAAAACTAATTTTACATTCAGCACTACATTCCTTTTTCAAAATAATTGCTGCATTAAAATAATACAAAAATACATTGTATAGGAAACTCAATTGAGTAGTACTAAAATTAATGTTTTATGTTTTCACAAAAATTAATTTTGGAATTTAACGTTCCTCTAGTTCATAGCACCATAACCTTACTTCAAAAAAGAAATGAGGCAGGGACAAGAATAATCACAAAGGCAATCAAATGAGCGGATTTCATCCCAGAAAAAACACTAAGAGAAAACAGTTGAGTTTCAATAATAGATCACGCTCCCTCCAAAAATTACCTAATTACGGTAACACATTTTCTTGTCTCCTGTCCCTAGCCTTTCACAGGCCCTCTGGCTTCGCTAAGGGTTAGCTGGTTAACACTGAGCCACTGAGCGACTCAGCACAGACCCAAAAGGACTGTACACATCGGAGGGGAGCCACCTGCCGAGGTGGGGCAGGGTAGCAGTTATCAGTCCCGGCCACACGGCACGAGGCTGGAGTTGCAGCTGGCCATGGGTGATGGATCGGGAGAACGACATTTCACACCATTGATTGCCAGAGGTGATTGTTGAAACAGTTGATCACTCCAATTGTACTTGATATGTACTTTACATGCGTTTTAATTTTTAATGACCATAAAGACAAAATCCACTACTATTTGCTTTTTTATAACACCGTAAAATCTTGACTCCACTATGTGTCGTATAGTTAAAGTGTATGAAAAGAGCATTTAAAAATTTAATTTATAGCATCTATTATGTGATTTTTAGCATTTTATAGCATTTTCCATTTTGTGATTTTTAGCTCTTTGTAGCATTTAAAAAAATTGTTTACTCGAATTTATTTTTGTTGATTTTGTTGTAAATAATTAAAGCATATGTACAACGCACATAAGTATTAAGTAATGACAGAGTGAATTTTAAAATGGAGTTCGCGTTTTTTGGGAATTTCAGTTGCATGTTTTGAAATTACATATTTAATGTTGAAGTATCGCAAATAATCGCGGTAATTGAAAAATTTCGCATCTATTTAGCATTTATCGCAATTGCAAATTTCATACACCTCTACGTATAGTATTATGGTAAAGAGTAAAACCTCAAAATTTCATTAATAGTTGATGTCACAGAAGCATGGTCCTGTGGTACGGGAACGCTGTGCCGCTACGGTGAGCACCAACTAGCACACCTGGTTGTGGTCCAGGGTGTACAGCAGCAGGTCGCACAGGATAGCCACCCCCGTGCGGCCGGCCCCAGCGTTGCAGTGGACCAGCACAGGAGGGTTGCGGTTGTGTCCGGGAGGGATCTCCCCGACCGTGTGCTGCCTCACCGAGCTCAGCTCCTCCAGGAAACCTGCGACACAGCCGTGAATCATCCTGCCAGCCACTGTGGCCTGTTCCTTTCTCAATTCCCATCCGCTCACCACAGCATGAATAAAACTCCTACAGTGAACCTTTTTTATTACAAAAACCTCCTTGAAAGCTGTATGCTTGCAGACAAATCCATCCAACATGCACAAGGCTTTTTTCTCCTCTAGATACATCACAAATATTTTTCCCGTCATTCAGATTAAAACTCCTTTATAACAAAGTGACAAAATTTGATGTATTAATGCATATTGCTTTACTTTAAAATAGTTATAATTAATTAATACCAAATAAATTATGTTAAACACTGAACAAACAGCTGTTATCAAAATTACAAAATTTAATGAAAAATTACGAACTGAGGATATTCATATTTATAAATTCAAGGAAAAATTAACACAGCAAAAGTAAAACACTAACAACTATTCCACAAAACTGAAGGATGCTGATAAAGTAATAGCAAGATGGACAAGAAAATACATAATAAGAATCTCATTCCATATGGACTTAAAACTGCTGTACCAAAATATCTAGTATGTGTTTTTTTTAGTTAAATTTAGCTTAGTTCGTAACAATTTTTTTTTATCCACTGCATATTTTGTGGCATATCATTTCAGAGTTTGGTACTTCTCTAAAATTAAAAGAATAAAACAATGAATGAAAAAAATTCTTTAATAAACCAATTACATACACAGAAAACATATTCACTGCAGTTTTTTGTGACAGTCATATTCAAAATTAAACAAGTTGTGTCAAGGAATAGCGAAAAATCTGGTCTCATTAATAGCACTGTTTCCATCCACCTCTTTATAAAGCATTTCTCCATAAAAAAAAACTTACGAAACTTCAGGCCCTTGCATATTTGCTCTACAGGTTTTACTTTTTTAAAAATATGTTCAGAGTTTGCTAAGTTCCCATACCTGTTTTGTTTTACAGCGGAATCTCATTACAAAGTACCTTACTCAAAGTAGTTCTCACTTGTCAGTACATAACTCGTCAAATATCTACAAGACTTTACATTTAATATAGGCATGTGCGAGAAAGACTTTTTTGAATTCGAGACGAGATCGAGAAAGCAATTTAAAAATTCTCGAGAATCGAGTCGAGATCGAGAAATCTGTACTTTAGTTAACAGGATAATATGATCCAAAAAAGTAAAACTCAATAATCTGACAAACATACATAATTATTCAATAATTTTATCAAGTATCCACAATTGCAATTGCAATTACAACTTTACCTTTACACTCAAGTTTATTTGCCTACGGTCGTATGTAAACATACGTTATTGACTCCATAGTCTATACAGTTTCCTTGAGCCATGGACGGTACTTGATCATGAAAGTCTGAACATTCGCCACTATCGATATGTCACTATCGATACGGACCGCAATTTAAACATCATGTTGCTTGTTATATACTGCTGGCCGTGTGTATAACCTAAGGCCATAAAACAAAATGCAATCGCGGAAGAATTCTGCAGTCATGTTTATATTTTTGTTTTTTACCGTACCGTTTTACGTTGATACTTGATATTGATACCGAAAATGATTTATTTTTAACTTTAATATTGGTTTTATTAACGGAAAATAATCATTTTCTTCTGTAATTTAATGTGATAACCACAGCACAATTCATTGTTTACGTTTACCGTTTCATGTAGTGACTTGTGAACGGAAGTTGTTCGTTTTTAACTTTTTAATAATTTATCGTGTATACTATCGTAACAAGTATATTTTATTTTATTCGATCTATGTTACGTTGAAGATATGTTAATTATTTCAACACGCAACACAAAATGCTGCCTCAATATATTATATTACCTAACCTATTTCTTGTTTACAAAATTCTCGAAAATTCCGAGCCAAAAAAATTATCTCGAGGCGAGATCAAGAAAATTTCTGTCTCGACTCGTTCTCGATGATGCCGAGACTCGCACATCACTAATTTAATAGTAGGTATGTATAAAGAACATTCATTATTAAGCACCAATATTGAGATTTTTTTCAGGTACATTGAAATGAAATTTCACAGCAGTTGGTGAAAAAAAAAACCTTTCTGCACAAACAAAAAAAAAAAGGAGCTCAACAACCCGTCAGCAGGCGGCATGAGGGACACCCCCAGTGAACACCCGAGCCAATGCTGAGAGCCAGTGCTCACGCCCGGTAGACAGGACATCTGCCGTCTGCCCCATGCTGTCTGACTCAACCTGGCGTTCCAACATGCCAGTTCCAGCATGCCGCGTCTGTTGGGCGTGCAACTTATAACATTTCACCAACCATCAGCGATAACTTCCCAAGTGTTGGCCAGAATCATTTGTTTGTTTCCTATAGTTTTAATAGAACAGTTTATGTATTGTTTTGGGCAATATGTATTACTACTACAGGGCATATTAAATAACACCAGGCAGTAATATTCTAATGCTGTAAGTTTACCATTGTGCGGCACAGTTCCTTTGTTCGTACGGAAGCGATCTTATCTCGACCGGAGAACCATGCAATCACTTGTGATACAGTAAATGATATCCACGGGATTGCCTATGCACAAGTCACCACACCAGTCCCGCATCCCTTAACCAGAATTACGTGCATGATAAACCCACTGTCCTTCACCACATTGAAAACCACTTTCACCATGTTCAGCACAAGGCTATTTCGGCTCTCTTAAAAATAAAAAATAAAAACAATGACTAGTCACAACGGCAACAGGTAACGATAACTTTAGACAGTCAGCGTCACCAACATCTCAAAAGTTTAACTAGTTCATACACACTATTTTCAACCTAGTTTAAAGTGCATTGACAATGCTGTACATGGAAGTAAAATTGCAAAAAGAAGAGCTTATAGTTCCTACTTCATAAGAAGCACTATCAAGATTCATGTGCTAGTAGTTCTTAAGCCAACCACACCTGCATGGTTAATGTAAACCTGCAGCCAGAGAGCAAAAAAAAAAAAATATTTGTCTTGAATAATTTTTGCACCCCATCCATATGTTCAGTTTAGTGAGCAAACTAAAAATGCTGGCAGCACAGTGATTCACCTGATGGCCCAGGTCAGCAGCTGGAAACAGTGAGCATCTCAATGTGTGTTGGTTTACAGAATGTGCCAAACTGTATAATACCAAATTGAAGACATTTCAATGTACCTGCATGTTACCAAATGGATGAAGAATTATGGTTGTGTCTGTTTTATGCGGCCTCTCTACCTGTTACATAAAATCAAAGCACTGTATGGCTGCTAACCCAAGAAGTGTCCCACGCTGGGAGGGCAACCTTGGTCGCCCCACTCAGAGTACTGCAGATGCCAGACAGCACGCATGCGACACGAGGGGACGTGGTACAGGCGCAGCCTGGTCGTAACACAGTGGCCCGTCTCTTGCGAGAACTGCCGCCACACCTGGAACTAATAGCACCCTTCCAACTAACTCAGGTTCGGTTATGCTCCGAAAACAAGTTTCTCAAATCATTTGATTGAATAATTATTTATAGAAAGACTTGAAATACAAACAGGCATCAGAAAATTACATTTACATATATTAATCACACTTTTGTAATTAAAAGCTGAATCTAATAATGAAAAGGATGTTCAAAGTACATTTTTCGTAGATAAATTGAAATTTTTAACTTGGGAAGTTCAAATAGAAAGTCTGTCAGTTAATAATTTTTTTTTTACTTAAAGTTAATTTTAAAAATAAATTTAAACATTATTTCAGTAAACGCAAATAATCATGGACAATGAAGGTGCTTCTAAATATTTATACACGTATAATACTGTCAAGTAAGTATAATTGATAATAATAGGCATTAAGTTGTAATATTTAATTTATTTCTTTAAAATGTTTACTATTTCTTTTAATTTTCACACATATAACTGATAAACTTAAGACAGGGTACGTCCTCGTGCTAAACAAGACTTACAGAAATGATGAATGCGAATGCCTAATGCAAACTTGTCCGAATAGTTGACTTTTCAGTGCTTGACCGAGGGCACCACAAAACTGCCTGCATGCTGCTTCTAGGGTATTCCCGGGAATAAAAAGACACAGCAAATGGCAGACAACTAAGTACAGCCAAGTCTCACCGCCTCCTATTGTCATGCCAATGAACAAATATTCTCAAGCTGGCAACAGATTACATGCATAGATTTCAAAATTGTCTAAACAATTTATTAACAAGCTGTAGAGTACCGTATTTTACCCGCGTATGGATAGCACATTTTATACTGATTTTTTAGTTTTAAAAAAATTTAGTGCTATCGTTATACAAGTTTTTAACTTTGGAATTTTAAAAAAAATATATAATTGCCGTACATTGTCGAGTATGTGCATAAGTAACTCTCCTGTGTAGATTTTTAATATATATACCAATATACGTAATGTCACAATTAATTAAAAATTGTTTAGTTACATTATCTGAGCAGTGCGTGAAAAGTCTGCGTGGACGCAAGAATGCCACCTCACTCCCTTCTATGGTAATTAAGTGTCACAGAAAGCAGACAAAAAGAGGACTGCAGGTTAACCCCAGTGCATATTTCTTATGCACCAATAAACTATGACAGGGAAACTCTACTGGAGACAGATATATGGTGCGACCCATATTTAAGGACTATCTGTATGGTATAAATGTCGTACTTTATGACCCATATACGCAGGGGCAACCGTTCTGTGGGTAAATGTGGTAGTGTTAATGAAATGCTGTAATAACATACAGTGCAACCTCATTAATTAATTCAATATGACTACAGGATAAAAGAACTAAAAAAATTACAATTTTGAAATTTATCATCACATTGAAAACAAGTAGTACCGTATATACTCGTGTATAGCGCGCCCTTTTTTCCCCTCAAGTAAAGGAAAAAAATAAGGATGCACGCTATACACGAAAAAAAAAAAGTGAGTAGATGAGGCAGGGAGGAGTGGAAGTCGTTAACTGCCGGTGGTTGACGGGTGACGTTTCTGGCCAGCCCCCACACATACGCACAAGCAACAAGGCCTCTCTTTCTCTCACACACACACACACACACACACACACACACACACACACACACACACACACACGCGCGCGCGCGCGCAAGCTCGCAGGTCTCTTGTTTATTTTTAGACCTCCCTCTCTACAGCTAGTAAAATAAAAGAGAGAGAGAGAGAATGTTGACACCAGTCCCCCTCCCACTTCCTTCGCTTCGTCGCAGCTGCTACCGGTGAGTCATCTCGTCCTCCGTGTCACATTCCTGCCTGCCTCCCTTCCTCCCGCCCACGTACCAGTTGTGACGATACAGCGCTTCATTATCTTCCGTCTACACAGCAGAGTTTAAGTATTTTCCTGACGCATCACCACACATCAATTTAAATTATCATTTGTTTCATAGGTAATTACTTAACAGGTACCACAAAATGTTAGTACAATTTATTTACGGGAAAAAAAAAAATTTTTTCTTTGGAATTTGTTGCAAAAATCGTGGTGCGCGCTATACACGAGGGCGCGCTATACACGAGTAAATACGGTATATTGATCCAGTTTTCAGGTAAATATTCTGAACAAGCAAACAGCAGTTACTCAAAAGAAAATTCAGAGTACGAGAATGCTGGATAGGTGGTGTGCCCTCAATGGCCGCCACAGGAAGGGGTGAGGACAGGGATGGTGTGCACGGCCAAGATGAAAAGGAAATCAGGAAGGTAATGTAAAAGAAAGCAGGGGTCTAACAAAAATTTTTTACACTTTGAAATAAATATTATTTATCAATTGTTACCCTACATTTAAAAATAATTTTTATATTACATTTCCACAAGACAAACACAAAGCTACAAGCGTAACTGTTCATAAACTTAACAGGATGTATGTAATGCAATAAAATTTAAATTAGTGTAGTCCTAGTCCAAGATAATTTTCAAAGGTTATTTCAAAAGTTATGAGTTTTTAATAAATGCATTACACTTAAGGGCTGAGAAAACACACTATAATTATTACTATTTGGGCCCACCCATTCATTCCTGTGCTACCATAGTAAACTGGTAATGTTTGTATTTGGCACCCAGACCCACGTTGGATGTGCCTGCAATTTTGAATAACATGGCGTCGGTAACTCAGTACATGTGAACAGTTGCTGCAAGCACGGAGCATACCTCGCCCAGCTCCAGGCCTCGGTGGTCGGCCGGCGGGGGGCAGTACGGCACGGCTCCCTCTTCTTGCAGGCTGTTGAGCATCACCATGAGGTACACGTCTGCCTCCCACACCATCTGCCAGAAGCTCACCAGGGTGTTGGGCAGAGGCCCCTGGGCTGCTATGTAGAACCTCTGTTGGCTGCCCACCGTCGCCTGTCAACCGCACACACACACACACACACACACTATACTAGCTTCCTCTCGTGTTGCCAGAGCCAAGCTCATGAACACAAACAGGGCTACACTAAGCATAAAAGACTTCTGATAATACTGCAGGTTCGTGGCTTTGTGCAGGTGCCAGATTACTGAAAATTTCAGATTATCGGGTGGCAACTCCTGTGATCGCTAAATGCTAAGTTATGTAGGATAGTGTTTGGCAGCAAATATTGTTTAAAAGGAACATAAGGATAAACATTTCAACATAAATACAAGCAGTTTGCTGAAGATACACTAAGCGCGCATCAATCACTTCTGAGCGATCCCGAACCAAAACGAACGCCCCGGACTGATCTGGAAGTTGCGTGGACTACCGCTTAGCGGTTCTGACCTAAGCTAAAAACTAAAAATGGCAGTTTTTTTTTTTTGCTTAAGTTCGCTTGGTTGGCTTAAGTCTGTGCCCGGCCATTGAGTATTCTGGACTGTTAGATGATGGACTATTTTTTACTGTAACATATACAGTAAATCCCTGAAAAAAAAAGTCTCCCAAAGTACTTAGAAATTCAGTCTTATTAACAGGGAAAATTTATTAAAGAGGTAAAATTGTATGTATTAAAAGGTCACAACTTAATGTTTTTTAACTTTTTATGCAGGAAATTTTATTAAGTGGGATTTTCTTAAGAGGGTTTTACTAATTGGATTTGATTTCAACCAGACATAATCATAGGTACTTTTAATCAAAATCTGGGGTGTACGTAGGAGTGGAGGGGGGAGATATAGACACCCCCTCCCCTGGCAAATAGAAAAATTTTTTTTTTTGTTTACAATAAAATTAAAAACATATTTTCGCATTGAACTTTCCTTAATTTCAATTAGGAAAATATATTGTTGCCATATATTTAGAGAGTATACGTAAACTTGATGTAAGACTCCCAGGTGAAAATTTTTACTTACTGTAATGTGGGAAGCATTGATGTACCCAGTCCTGTTTTCCTTACTGGGAGTCAATCTCACCCGATTCTCCTCATATGGCAACACATCCTTGTATCTGAAAAAAAATGAAACATTAATCTCAAAATATAGTGCAACATTTTGACAGTTGATGGCTCCAAATATCTGGGTACCATGAACAAACTCCACTCATATCAATCTATCATAAATGAGAAAATGAACACACGTCAATACTGTATACATATCTTACTAAATAGTAAATACCATACAACAATGTAAAAAATATGTTACAAAAATCATTTCAGAAAACAGAATAAATATACATATATATGTACTATACATAGTACAGATTACCAGAAAAGCTATTTAGAGGTTTATTTAATCATTATGTTTTATTTGGCTGTTACAGTTAAACATGTAAAAACATATAGACATTTTCATTTATATACACATGACCATTACATATCTACAAAAATTCACAACTGATAGGTGTGATAAACAGTGTATTCATCTTTTGGTGCATAAAATTGAGGTTCTCGACTTCATTATAAAAATTAATTAATTATCTTTACAAATCCTGCCTTACTGAATTAATTTGCTAATTTGTTACACATCAATTGGTAATAATTTAGATTTGATGACAAACATCATGCAAAAAATGTTTCAAGATTTTTACAAAGCAAGTAGTGTAATGTCAATTAAAAATCCCATTCCATATTCCATAAATAAAAAACACTTATAAGCTAGGATTGTGCGACTATCTAAAATTATGAATATTGACATGAATAATTTACTATTCATATTCAATTTGATTTCAAATACTTACGCATTAAAGTAACAATAATTCAATTGAATTAAAAGTGTACTAGTGAAGCTGTTGCATATCACCTCTTGTTACTACTATCAATATAAGGATTAAAAGTAGAACTGAACAGAATCCTAATTTTTTGGAAACATCGGGCAAGAAATTTCTTTCATCCATCTCCCAGTAATATGCATGTCGGGCAGAATCTCAATTGTTATTTTTTTTTTATTAAAAAAACAAGAATGTATCTTTCCTGAAACATTGTGTGAGAAATTGCTTTCCCTTTTCCTGGTAGTATGCAAGTCAAAGTACCAAAACTGTACTTGACGAACAACCCATTTTTATTTTCAGAGAAATGCACTGAACTTAACATGATCAAAAACAGACCATTTACCGCAGTTCAAACTCAAAACTATTAACAGTGACACAATCCAGATGAATATGAAAATGGCAGATGAATTGAACAAAAGTCCTAATAATAGGTCTTAAAAAATTTACTTCAATACACCATTAAAATAAAACCATACTACACACTTATTTCATGGTTTCGGTGTAAGTGAATAATTAACAATCTTCAATTCCCAAATCTGAATTCCATTCCATTGAAATTGATAGAATAAGCCGATTACTGATTCTTTATCGACCCAATACTTATAGGAAGCTTAGTATGAAA